>NC_081824.1:330850202-332100202 GCF_030867095.1 Alligator mississippiensis
CCATAATGCCTCTCTTTGTCAGTATTCTAGATTCTCTGGAGGGCTTCTAGACTTTAGATGAAACACCAAAGTAGCTCTGTTGAAAGTGATCATTGGCCTTTACTTGGACATAAAATGTACCTCTTTACTGGCTGCATCAGCAGATCTTTATATCCCATTGATCCAAAGGTATAGATGACATCTCTATGAAATATTGCAAAAGAAAATAGGGCACTACCCAAATGGACTCATTCATTCCTATGAGACAAAGTGTACCAGATGGACACTTGGCTCTATTTAGCTAAACCATTATCATATGATCTATAACTTCTCATGTCTCTATTTGCAAGGAGAAATCATGGAATGTCATGACCTCATTGTTTTGTTTCTTGCCAGTATTCCAAAAGCCTAAAACTTTATTTCTACCAATCCCATCCTAATCCCTTTTCCCCAATATCTGGAAGAAATCATCAGATTGGTTAAGGTAATAGGTTAAAGTTCATTCCAGGAATGATTAGAAATGATGTTAGGAAGGGTCACATTCACAGTTTTTAGTCTTATCCTGTCAGTCACCAGTGAGTCTCTCAAGCAGTTATTGTGCCACCCTTATGTCCAGTAAGTTTAAAATAATGGAAAATTCCTCAACTGAATTTTAAATCACAGCTCATATTGTCCTTTAATGTAATCACCTTGATAATCACCCTACAAATCACCCTCCCTTCCCACCTATAAAGACTATTAGTATCCGCTCTCAACCTTCATTGACAGCTAAACAAGTTGAGCTTTGTAAGTCACCTCCCATAAATTAGCTCATCCATTCTCCTAATTGCCCTAGTAACCCTTCTCTGTATCTATTCCACTTTTTTATTATTATTTAATTTTTGATCATAGGTGACTAGGACAGTACACAGGACTATAAGCGGATTTTATAAGTCTTGAAACTATTTCACAGTCTTTACTAACATCACCTAGCATTTCATTGGCTTCTTTGATGAGCATATAACATGGGTGGCTCATGTAAATTCTAGAAATGACCGATACACACAGGTCCTTCTGTTACCTCCAATTTATATGCTCTTTCGTATTTGTCCTTATGTACATTAAACTTCATACTATTTATCTTGCCTTCAGTCCACAAGGTTATCTAATTATTTCTGTATAACAATCCAGTCTTTCTCTGTCAATATTTCCAATATTGTGTCATCAAGGGAAGTGATTATTCCCCTCTATTCAGCACTGGTAAAGCTACATCTGGAGTATTGATTCCAGTTTTGGGCCCCCCACTATGGAAAGAATGTGGGCAAATTAGAGAGAGGCCAGTAGAAGGAAACAGAAATGATTATGGGGCTGGGGAACATGACTTATGAGGAGAGGCTGAGGGAACTGGGCTTATTGGATGTTTATACATGTTCTTTGGGGGCGGGGGAAGAGGTGCTTTAATAAGAGCAGCTCGGGGACCCACTGTAATTAAAGTGCCTCAAATGACTCATGTATCAGTGTCCCCACACTTAAACATAGTGGTGGAGGCATTGAACAACCTTTAATTAAAGCATCCCTGCCACCATTTTTAAGCACAGGGACACTGATACATGAGATGCTGAAGTCTGCTGGAGCGTGGTAATTACTGTGGCAGAGCACAAGTTGTGTCTGCCACTTTAAAAGGTTTAAGCAGGCTGTGGAGCAGCCAGCAAGTGCAGTCAGACCCTATTAGGTGGTCATATGACCACAAGGGGCCACTGGATTGGATGAGGGCTGGGCAGCCACAGTATAAGCCCAAGCCCTAGGAGCTGAGCCAGCAGTTACATCTAGGGAGCCAGTGGAGGAAAATCACACAGCCTGAGGACCAGCCTGAGCAGCTCCTAGAACATCTGGAGGTCAGGGTAGGAACTATGGGGATGGATGAGGTTCCTGTTGGTCCTGGGTAAGACCTGAAACTGCACTCTGCCAGGGTTGGATGGTGTGGTAGGGATGCCTATGGTGGCGCAGTCTCCAGGAAATGCCACACCTGTGCCTCCCCAGTGAAAGGCAATGAAGGGCTCCATAAAGCCTTAACACTCACTGCCTTATGGGTACCCAAGGAGGGGAATTGCTAGGGGAGCATTCCCAACAGAAAAGCACAAAGCCCAGGTCCTAAGGCAAGGGTGAAGGCCCACTGAGTGGGGCCTGAGGCCCAAGGGGTGTAAGGCCCAGGAGCCCAGTGAGGGGTAAGAGTTGTGGCCCCAGTAAGGGTTGCAGAGGCCAAGGAACATCTGAGGACACCTGAAGCCAGATGTGGGCCAGAGGCCAAGTGTGGCCAAGCTAAGGTTCTGGGGGAGTTGGAAGTAATTTTGGATGTCATCTGTGAGGCATGGGGCATGGTAGAAGGGGAGATTTGGAACCATATATTTTGCCCTTAGCCTCAGGGCAACCAAATGGGCAACCTCCTGCATATAAACACCTATTTTTCTTTTTTTTTTGGAATCATCAAAGGTGAGGCAGTGTGTACTGACCTAGACAGGTGGATAGGCCGATGTTGTGACTGGCCTCGAGACGGCCCCCTGTCACAATTGCCATGGTCCAGCAGACTTAGCTGAGTCTGTTCCAACAAGCTGTAATTACAGTGCATTGGAGCAGCCTGGCTGCTCGTCTATAGGCACCCATTTAGTTTAGAGAAGAGAAGATTGAGGGGGTATTTAATAACAGACTTCAACTATCTGAAGGCTGGTTACAAAAAGGATGGAGCTGGACTGTTCTCAGGGGTGGCAGATAACAGAACAAGGAGCAACAGTCTCAAGTTGCAGCAAGGGACATTTTAATTAGGTACTCAGAAAAAAACTTTCTCACAAGGAGGAGAATAAAGCACTGGAACAGGCTACCCAGAAGTTCTGGAAGGTCCATCCCTGGAGATTTTTAAGACCTAGCTAAACAAAACCTTGACTGGGATGATCTAGGTGGGGACAGTCCTACTTTGAGCAGGGGTTAGACTAGATGACCTCCTGAGGTCTTCCAACCTTCATAGAACCATAGAAAATTGTTTCCATATTTCATAAGCATATATCTAATTTTTACATCAACATGAGTAATGAAAATGTTAACCAGAATGTGTCTCAAGATGTGTTACAACAGTACAGCAAGAGTAGTAATCTCTCTTGAGCCCATTAACTCCTTTTCAAATTAAACCTGCTACAGCCACCCATCTAGTCAGATCCTTATCCACTGTACCGATATAGTACTAATATCTATTTTCTCCCATTTAATTAAAAGTTGCCATGGGTCATACTGTGAAATCCTTTGCTTATGTCTAAATGAATTAGGTTCACTCTGTCATAGTTGTTGATTATGGTATCAGAGAAGGATCTTAGATCATTCTGGCTGATCTTCCCCTACAGGACATCCTTCCTGTTTTGTCCCATTTTCTGTTTACCTGCATATCCCTGATTTTTTTTTTTTTTTATGTTTCTTCTAAGACCATACATGATATTGAAGTCAAACTATGAGGCCTAGGGAACTATTTTCCCTTTTCAAAATATAGACACAACATTTAGCCATATAGACATCATGGCTACATCATCAGAAAATGTATCCATTCAATAGTGATGCAACATTTTCTGTTCTTCAGGTACAGAGCATGTAAGTTGGTGCTCAGACTTCAGGGTCTTTAAACTCAGCGGCAAGTTACCAACAGCTAATAATCTACCTAGCTAGAAGGTGGAGAACCAACCAAAACTGATGACCAGGTAATGAGGGTACCACACAAAGAGTTTAAGTGACCTAGTAGCAGAGTACTAGGGGGAGAAGAGAGGACATATTAGCTTGTGGTGTTGGGGGGAAGAGACCCAGGAAGATCGCCTTTCTTTGTTTGAAGCAAGGCAGCAGGCTTTGGTTTGTTGCTTGCTTGTTTGTTTCTTGTGGTTACTGTGGTGTGTTTAATTTGTTTATTATGGGTATGAAGCTTCACTAGAAGAAATAAAACACTGCTTTGGAACCTGAAATCAGATCTGACTTGTTTCGCTAGGAAGCACGGTTAAAAAACAAAATGAAACAAAAGCACCTGCTTACAAGGTACTATCCCCAAATTGACAGATTCATTGAAGATACGTGATGCAAACGTCGCTATTTCTTGTGCCTGTGTTCTAATATGAAGTATCCTATTCTGCTAAAACAAATTTAAAACAACATTGCTGCTAATTGGTTCAGTGATCATTTGACAAAGAAATTTAATAACCATCTCATCCAAGAGCATATATTTTCTACTAATCTTGCTAGCATTTGTTACCCAATCTTTATTAGAGAAGTGAAAATAACCCATAAGTGCACAATTACCACTACTACTCCCATGATCTTTTAGAGATCTGAATTAATACCCACGCCCATTGTGTTGGTCTATTACAAACCCTAAGCATACTTTTGGAACTCTTTTAACTGACTCTTCCTGCAGTGTGATTTTTTTTTTCTTTCAATCCGGCTTTGTTTTGTCTACACTAGGGGTGACCAAGATATTTCCAGCTGGCAGGAACAGTCCCATAGACTGGCCCCATGTGCCAGATGAGATCTACAGACTAGCTATGCACACTAGATCCAGCCTGTAGTGCTGGATGAGTTGGGCACTACTGGTCTACACCATCATTAAAACCTACCACTTCACTGCTGTACATTGCACCCCTTCTACCAACAGACGCTTTTAAAACCCAGAAGTATGTTGGTAGGGCTACTCAGTGGCATGTCTCTCAACCTGTATGCTCTGAAACCCTTTTGTGGAACATTAAGGAATTTGCAATCCAAAAATGGAGAACCAAGGGCACATTTTGGTTCCTAGTATATGACCAATTTAAATCACTCTTTGAGACAGAGGCAGCTAAATTCCACTTAAGTAACGTTTCAGACCTAAGGTACCAATCTGATTTAGTTCCGAATCTTGTATAAAAATGAAGAACTGGAGAACAAAAAGGCCACTTCAGAGAAGTGTCAGTAGAGTTTATGGACTTATATCAACTCTTTCTATGACCAGATATGACTGTACTTGTGAACTGGACTATCCTCTGCCTTCAAAAGGAGTTGCATAAAAACATAAGAATTAGGGCTTTGTGAAATGCCTATGATTCATTTTGATTTCGGATTTGGCCATTTCGGAGGACAGTGATTTCTTTTGGTGTTTTGCATCACTGTTTCGTTTCAATTCAGCTGAATCTGTTTTGGAGTTTTGATGCTGTTCGGAGATTTGGATTGGCTGAGGAAAGACAGGTGCAGCCGGGTGGCTGCAGGTTCTCCCACAGCTCCTCTAGCTGTGCCTGCCTCTGCCCCAGGGGGGGGAGCCATGGGAAAAGCCCCCATGGCTGCCCAGCCCCATTTCCTGCCCAGTCCCAGCCTCCCAGCACTTTAAACAAAAAACCCAAAAACCTGCACTCACCAGCTGCAGCAGCAATGATCAGGGCCTCTGAGGGGCGGGGCAGTGGGGATTCCCCCCCCACCCCTGCCTGCCTGGCACCCGTGCGGCAGCTGCTGTATCGCACTGGTGCAGCGCAATTTGACAGGGCACTACTGGCCTATTCCGAAAACATTTTGGATGGTTTCGTTTTGTTTCAGAGATGTTTTGGAGCCTTCCATTTTGTTTTGGATTTGGTGTTTTGGGTGCCAAAATGGGCCAAAATGCCTCCAAAACAAAATGGCTGCTGAAATTTCGCACAGCTCTAATAAGAACTGCTATTTACTGGGTCAGGCTATAGGTACACCTTGCCCAGTATCCTGTATCAAGCACAGTAGATACTGAAAGGGAGAGTGGATGGGATATGACCAGGAATTTTTCCCTGTTCCTTTCCCGTTTGCAGGCTCCTGTGTTTAAGTTTTAGGAGGCTTTAATTCACAGGCTGGACTCCTAACCTCCCATGTTCAGTAGTTAGTGATGCATTTTTCCTTGTCCAATCCTGGTATGAAACTGGCTAAACCGTCAGCTTTCACATCTTGTGGCAATGAGTGCCACACTTTAATCATACCCTGTGTGAAAAAGAATTACCTTTTGTTAGTTTGATTTTATGACCCTATTCTTTTATGACACCTATGAAAAAATAATACTTCTGATTTTGATGATTGATGGGATGACCCAGGTCACAGATAAGAATAAAAAAGAACCACACTTCTTAGTTGACATTGATGGTTAGAATGAAAGAATTTCTCTCATGAGAAGTACAAATAATTAGGACTCAAAATCCCATTCTAAATGAGCTCTACATCAAGTCAATATGTACACATAATTTTCTTGTCTTGGCTTTTCCGCCACATTTGTTTCTTTAAATGTTCCTATAAAGCTAGAAGTTGAATGCTAGTTTTAAAATGTAAGCTTTAAACTTCTCATTGTAGATCAATAATTTTGACCTTCTTGAACACCTTGGCCAACTCATGTATATTCATATATTATTCAGGTAAAAATCAATATATTTGAGTCATGAACATGATTAAATGTCATCTTCTCTTCTTGACCCCTTGAGAGACTCTGCTGTTTGGAGAGTTAGTTTTGACCTGTTTTTTAAGCTATATTTGAGACTGATAAAACATACGAGATACTGACCCTTTTCCTAGTGTTTGGTATTTATTTAAATAAATAAGAAAAATCATAATGGGATATGTTTTTGCATTTTTCTAATCATATTTGCTATTGATTTCTTGCCAAACTTGTTGGCTCCATGGCTTCTGCAATACAGAAAGTTACATTTACCCAAGTATTGCTACTTGATTAATGTAATTTGGTTGAGTTCATTTTATTTATAAAATATGTCAAAAAGAAACCAGCTGAAAGCACTCCTGACAAGACTTTGAATTCATAGTAATTCAAACATCCATGGTTATCTGCTTCTATCCATTATACAGTGACCTCACAATGATAACCAAATCCTGACCCCAATTTTTCCTTGTAACTTCACGCCGCTCTCTTTCCATTCTTTCTTCTTTCACATGTAAAGGGGAAAAATCTGCATTCTGCTTGGTTAAGAAACTTGAGCTGTATGAGACAACGCATAAGGAACATTCCCAAGACAAGAGATTTTGTGGGGAAATACCAGCAGTTCTCTCTCTTTTTCACTGAGGGATCTCCAGGCCAGATTTTTAGACTGATCACCAGACATCCTATTTTTCTCTGTTTAAAAAAAAATTCCCAATTTTTGGGACTTTAAATCCACATTTTTCCATAATCAAAATGAAACACCACTATATATGTGTGTGTATCAGTGGCATTTCATTTTAATCATTGAAAAATATGGATTTGGGGTTATTTTTTAACCTGAAAATTGGGGATTTTTTTTAAATCAGAGAAAACCAGGATCCACAATGATCACAATCATAATGTGGCAGAGAAATATGAGATTTTTTTTTCAGGTACCTTGGATCATTTAAGCATTTAAATGTTAATACCAACATATTGATTTACACCTGAAATTTTACAAGTGACTCAGCAGAGTTATCTGCTTCCAGAGTAAACTCTGGATAATTTCCACATTCTAAAGTAGCTTCAACATCACAAAACACTTGTTATCCATAGTGACACATGGGCATAAAGCCAGGAAAGAAAATATTTAGGGGCAATGTACCAAAAGGCATGAGCAAAATATCTTTATAATATCCAACCAGGCAATTGCTAGAGTTGATAAGTCTCAGAGCCACCTGAAATGTATTTGGTCCTATTAGGCTCTTTTATTTTGGATTGTGGCCCTGTACTGCAGTGTAATGTGCCCAATGGCCAAAATCATAAAAGCAATAAAGGTATAACCATTACCTCACCAACCCTGAATCCCACCCTACATACTGAATCTAGATCAGAGTCATAAATTATATGATGAAATCCCAGTGCACCATGATAATGTGAACTGCATCTACAGTTTTCTTGGTATTTGTAATTCATTGGACATGCACAGAAAAAAAAGCATTAAAGCTAATTGATTCAGTTCCTTTAGTCTTCTTTGCAAATCCTACTGTAAACAGATTACAGGTGGAAACAGTTGGTAATGATTCGTAGCTGCACACATAATTATTCACAAGCACAAAAAAATCAAGTATAATTTTGCTTTCATTGAAACAAAAGTTACAGCTGAAAATCTGTACCTCGATATTTATTCAGGGATTTGAAAAACTGAGAAAGCATGGGATTTTTTTTTTAACTAAGGAGGTAAAGGAAGCAAGTTCATTCCAGGCAGTCTTGTTTGAATTTTGTTTTATAACATTCTCTGTAAATATTCAGTAAACAGCAAGACAGTTTATTGTGATACACTGCTGTCAAAAACATTACAACTATAATTGCACTATTTCCTGACCCTTGGAAGCAAGTGCCAGATCTGCTCAAATGATATGTTTTTCACCTATATTCAAAATTCACTGATTGTTTTCATTTTTTAACTCTTATCTGTAATTTTGAAAAATTCTTCTGCATTTATTTAAGAAAAAAACTAATTAAAAGAATACATCGAATGATAGAACCTCTATGCAGTTTAAAATGTGTCAGATATCTGACACATTTGGAAACAGAATTCATCAAGATCTGTGAATCTGTAATGTAATAATAAATATTAGACATCTGCAACCCCCAATCATTCTTTTCCAAAACAATCACTGGCAAAGTTTGTCTTCAAATTCAAAGTTCATTTACACAGAGTACTACCGCTTAATATTAGGCCTATGTGAAGCAGCAGACTCAGATTCAGCCCATTCGGTGGACAGTGATTTGATTCGGTAATTCGAAACACTGTCCCAAGTCAATTCAGCCAAATCTGACTCAGAGACTCAGCCACTGCCGAATCGGCCGAATCTCTGAATCAAACAGGCCCCATCCCCCTCCCACTTTCCCAGCCCTGTCAATGGCTGTACTGCCCAGCCCCAGCATCCTAGCAATTAAAAAACAAAAAACACACAAAAAAGCCCCGCACTCACCGGCACCTGCCAGAACGGGGTAGAGATCCCCACTGCCCCCTGCACTGTGTGTGGGGGTTCTGCCATGAGCTCCTAGAGGCCCTGAGGCCCTGACAGCTGCCGCGGCAGCCGATGAATGCAGGGCTTTTTTTTTTTTAAGCACCAGGATGCTGGGGCCGGGCAAGGCAGCCATTAATGTGGCTTGGAGAGCGGGCGGGGGTCAGCAGTGCTCAAGGGAGCTGGAGGAGCATGCAGGAGATGGGGCCTGGTGGGGGCCCCATGGTCCCTTCCTCTCGCCCCCTACTTACCAGCAGAGTCTGGGTCCAGCTCCCTGCAGCGGCGAGCAGGAACTGCCCGAATCTCCAAATCTCCTCTTAATCTTTTTTACCTGAATCGATTCGGAGGCTTTGGGTTAATTTGGGTCTTTTTATTGGTCTCCCAATTCGATTTGGAATCAGAGATTTGGTCACCAAATTGGGCCAAATCTCCAAATTGAATCAGCAATCAAAGCTTTGCACAGCCCTACAGGTAACTGCAGTAACAAGGACTCCAGGTTCTGTGCTAGAACAATGGCCCCCCAGTGAAAAGTGCTGTTAGGGTCACTGGATGTAAATGGTCATGGATCCTGTAGTCTCTCAACTTGCTACTTAAAATGCTACTCCCCATTCTGCCCTACATGGAATCATAAAGAAGTAGGGCTGGAAAACACCTTGAGAGGTCATTTAGTCTAATCCCCTGCCTGTGGTAGGATCATACCTATCCAAGCCATTCTGTACAAATCCATTGCCTAACCTTAGTCAAACCACACTGCAACCCTGATGCAACACAAGATATAACACCGTAACCTGCCAAATGTAAAACAGGGGAATCACAGTTGCCAACATCTTGCTGCTGCGATGGTTGTTAATATGCATTTGAGAACTCCCAAGAAGAGAGCCAGGCACCCAACTACAGAGGAAGGTAAAAAACCTCACAGTCCATACTAGTCTGACCATGAGGTAAAATTCCTTCCTGACCTCAAATGTGGTGATCAGTGTGACCATAAGTGGAGGTGCAAGACTTTCTATCTAGGAACATCTGTGTTCAAGTCCCACCAAAATCACTGGCACACCCCAGTCCCAATCCCCAGGCTTGGCTGCATCCAGTGCACAGTGCCACTAAGAAAGTCTTATATTTTACTCAGTTGCATGAGTCCAGCAGAGATACTCCCTGCATAGCTCTCACTTTGTGAAATATACCTAAACTACAAGTGGTATGAAGGGCCTTATGATAGAGTTGGGACTATGTCATTACTTATTTTTGTGTGTGTATCTGAGATATAAACAACTGACTATTAATTGAGAAATGTGAGTCAAAGAAGAATAAGGGCAAAATAAATGCAGAAATGTATGGCTTTCCTATAAAACCAGAGTAATTAATTTCTGGATAAAATTGCCAAGCATGTTTAAAGGTCTGTTTGTACTATCTTCAAAGCATTTCCAACATTGCTGACAAAAAATAAGCCCTATTTGTTCACTGTTCCTCTGTATGCGTCATATACTGAAAAAATATCATGTGGCTTCTTTTAGCATAGTGCACAGTGTACCCTGAAAAAAAAGGATAAGCCAAATCAACTTGAAGAAAAATTTAAACAAAATATATAAATGAAAATTGGGATCTGTTTATAAGGATTTTACCACATGCGTCCAAAACCATAGAAGGCACATTGAGCAGGGTGGTAGAAACAGATGGCTTGGAGAGGAAGTAAAAATAGCAATAAAAATAATAATAAAAAAATAACAAATGAAAAACGGAGAGTGTGATGCCAGAGAATAACAATTTTAAACTAGGCATCATTGAAAGCTGATAGAAGAAGCAAAAATACAGAAAGAGAATTCTATACTAGCAGAGTTATGGACAATTAGAAGGAATTTAAACACATTAGGAACAAAATGACTAAATGATATTGGTTGATTGCTATATGAAAGTAGCAGAATTGCCAGTCATAGTGCAGAAAAGGCAGAGGTGTTCAACATGTGTTTCAATTCAGATTTTGGAAAATAGCTGCATAATGCACTCATATCAAAGGATAATGAAATGCTTTCCATTCAACAGTAATTTGCAGGAGAGGATGTTAAACAGCAGCTACACAAATTAGAGGATTGTTGTTTTTTTTAAATAATCAGGTCTGCAAGAGTTTGAAAAGAACTGGCAGAAGACTTCTCTGGACTATCAATGTTGATTTTTCAAAAAATCTTGAAACATCAAGGAAATTCCAGAGGGCTAGAAAAAAGATAACATTTTGCCAATATATTAAAGGAGTAAAAAACATAATCTCTTTAATTATAGGCCAGTCTGCCTGACGTCAATCCTAGGCAAACTAGTGAAAAAGCTAATAAAGCTCTCAATTAAAGGAGGGTATATAATCAGTAAAAATGAACATGGGCCTATAAAAAACAGGTTTAGTCAAATTAGCTTTTTTTTAAGATCACAAGTTTGCTATATTAAGGTAATAGTCTTTATGTAATAGACTTCTGTAAGGAGTTTGGTGTCCAAATGGTACCAAAAGGCATCTAACTGTGAAAATGTATATCTTTAAAATTAAGCCGTCACTCAGCAACCTTCCAGGATATCACTGGGCACGTCTACACAAGATACTTAATGTACAGAACACTAATTCTATTGTGCATTAGCACAGCAAGCAAAGCCTGCACTAATGCACTAATTCACAATAGAGTTAGCCTAATGAGCAGTAGTGTCACAAAAAAACTGTTCATCTGCACTATTACAGCGTGTTAATACTTATCATTACACGTACTAAACATAATTCAGCATAATTATGGCATAGTCATGAATATCTGGACTTGCCCACTGTTACCTAGCTAGAGGTGGGCAGAGTTTGACAGAGAGCTGAAAAAGTAGCCTAGTGACTGCCTAAGAACTGTTAGCATAAATAAAATAAACCTCTCTGTTAAAGTGACTCCTGACTCAGTGAACTGAACCCACAATGCAACGTGGTGTCAGCAGTGCTTGAAAACAGGTGAATACATTGAGTGGAGTGAGCTTTGAAAAAAAAACATTGTAAAAGCAGCTACAGGTGTTACCCATCAGCGCTCTGTTCTTGGGGAACCCTAGCACAGTACACAGTCTGTCTGACTTACAAAGGACTCCCCTCTCCCCCAAACAAGAACTGATTAGAGGAAGGACTTACAAAAGACAATGAAGATGCAGTGGTAGACACACCTAAAGCCCTCCAGACAAGGGTGATAGGAGTGAAGCAACTCCCGTGGCCTCATTTACATGGAAGATTGAACCAGATGGCAACTTATTTACATGGGAGATGGGACAGGCATGCACCTTCATTAAGATTCAGGATGGAGAACAGAGATTCCAAGGCAAGGACTGCACTGAACTCTGGGAAGCAGGGGAGCATTGCATGATGGGGGAGCCCTGCTCCAAATGCTAACCAACCCATGTCTGCACACACCCAGCTCAGCATATATCAAACCAATTCTAGTAATGACTCCTCTATTGGTACCCAAAACACTGAATCTGCCTGTCTGTACTGTGAGCTCCCTCAGAGTAATGCCACCCATCACCAGGAGCGATCAGTTCCTATTATCCAGCATATGAGCCATCATTTACCCATAAACAAACCTAGTGTTCTCCCTTGAGCCATTGTTAGTTCTCTACAAAAACCCCTACCCACGCTCAAGTTTCTGTCCTGGTGCTTGGATCCAGTTCCACTCCTTTTCTGCCTGGAATACCTTCACTAATCAGAACTTTGCCTGTCTGCAAACTCCAACAAATACCTGGGAACCTCAACTGGTTCAAGCTTCACTGAGTGGTGAGACCCCAACTCTCTCTTTCTCTCTCTTTCTGAATCCAGGAACCTGACTTCTGCTTCCTTACTCCAGGCACAGCTTTCTAAACCTGACTTTTGCTGATCAAACTTGAGCTAGACTTACCCAAATACCTAATTGAAACTATGTAATATTGTAACAGTTTTATTTGTCTCTTTTGTATGGCTATTACTACTGGTATCATCATAAGTTCATATACCTGGCAATAAATACAGTCAAGCTGGTTGCTATACTCTCTCTGAACCTCACTTAGTTTTCCTTCCCCGTGACCTCCCCATTTGCTCTGCAGCAACGCTTCATTTACCTACGCCAGAGATGCCTATAATGCCCAAAACTATGGTGGGGTCTGCTCTCCAAGGGGGTTACAGCTAGGACCATTGTGACAAGAGATTGGGATGTGTTGAGTTTTGAGGCGTATGAGGGTATAAGCTAAAAGTGCTGATCGGACCCAGCCTGCTCAGACATACCCTGTTAGCGTTTGTGCATGTGTGTCTAACTGCATTTATTATTGTCCTGCTGAAATAAGGGATGAACTGAGTTCAAGGCACATGAGGGTGTCCACCTGTCAATGCTGAATAAACTGGTTTGACTCAGATGTGCTCTGTTAACCCATGTGCTTGTGTCTGACTGTATTTTACTGTTGCCCTGATGAACTGAGTTCATGGCATATAAGGGTGTTAACCTGTCCATGCTGAATAACCTGGCCCGGCTCAGGCATGCCCTGTTAATCTCTGTGTGTATGTGTGTATATGTGTTTGACTGATTCGGTGGTTGGGGGAACCCGGCCTCATTGAAAATGAGTCCTGCAAGATAGCTCCATTGGGGGTGAGGACTTGCAGAAGGGAGAGATACAGCTCCACGTAGAAACATGAGACAAAAGCAGCACATTGATAGAATTACAGAGACCCCAGAAACATACCCCTAATAAATGAGCACACCCCAAAGTGACGGGTAAATCTGGTAATGCAGGCTCCAACAAAGCTGAAACGCTCCAGCAATGTGGTAGAGAATCGAAAGTTTGAGCACATGCACAACTTGCATATGAGGGAAAGTAGAAACACTGAGAAGTCAAGTGACCAAAAGGTAGCTGTTTTTCTGAATATAGTAGGGGATGAGGAATTGGATATCTATAACTGAGCCAAACAGGCTAATTATGAGACAGTGCTCAAAACATTTAAGGAGCACTGGACTTCACAAAAGAAGGAGACTTTTGAAAGATAACAATTCCACTTGAGGTCACAAAAAGAGGGAGAATACTTTGGGGAAGCTGTAAAGGATCTCAGACTGCTGACTCAGTCCTGTAATTTTGGACAGATCACATACTCCTTGATCAGCAATTGGATAGTAATAGGGTTCAGAGACATGCAACTCAGGAAAAGACTGCTGAAGGATCTTGATCTCAAAGTACAAAAAGCAAACAGCACATGCAAAGCAGAAGAGATCACTCAGGCTAGAATGAAGTCTTTGGAAGGACAGCCTGGTGTTGCAGTTTTTGACAATGATAAACCCTCCCAAAAAAGGACAGAGAAAAAAAGGAAATTGCAAAGGTCTGAAAAATGCAATCAGGGGAAGCTTAATGATAGCAGCTGAAAGAGCTGTACACATTGTGGTATCAAATATAGACCACACCTGATTTGAGACAACGCTGCAACAAATGCAAAAGACTGAACCATTTTGCAAGAGTGTGGTGAAGAGAGCTTTGCAGGCATAGAAGAGGAGACTGAGCAAGCAACTGCACAAGCGGATGAATTGCAACACTGAAAGCAGCAATCAAGAGGATCGGTATGTAGGATTCTGCAACATGCAACATCATCAGAAGACTGGAACATCATGCTGGAAACAAATAGAACGTCTTTTAAACTGGACACTGGTGTGCAAGCCAATGTTATACCTGGTTATATTGTAATATAAAGGACTTGAAAATGAAAGCAGGTATGCGCAGCAAGCAGATAAGGCTTGGAACTTAACAGTAGAGAACTGAGGCCTACTGCTGGCACATGCGAGATGGAGATAAAGATAAAAAATGGTACTGAAAAAATTCAGTTTCTGGTTGTGTCAGGAAAATGTGTACCTATATTAGGACTAAAGTCCTGTCAGGCACTAGGTCTTATTCAGAGACTATATGGTAGAGAACCACAGTATCAGAGCTCCATGTTGTCAGGAGGCAGCAAAGAGCCACAGGCATGACACTGCCCCGAATTGCCTTCATACAACCGCACACCACTGGCTGTCTGCACTGCCTGGTGGCATGGAGCCCTGGCTGGTTGATAGTGTTAAGGGCGTGCAGCAGCTGGGGTCTGGGGGTGTGTGGCTGCACAGAGCCACAGTTGTGCAGCTGAGGGGCAGTGAATTTCCAGTAGCCCACCAGAGTACTGGTGGACTGGATGCAATACCTCCCCAGGCTGGATCCAATACACGGACTGTATGTTTGACACCTCTTACCTAGGCCCCAAAAAATTAAATAAATATGTAAAAAGGGAACATTTACCCTTTCCTGCCAGGAAAGAAATGTTTGGAAAGATGGCACAAGCAACGTATTTCTCTACATTAGATATGTCAGCTGGGTTTTGGCAGGTTACATTTGAGAAAAATAGCAGATATTTGTGTGTGTTCAACACTCCTTATAAAAGATTCTGCTTTCACAGACTCTCTTTTGAGTTCTGTTCAGCACCAAAAAGTGTTTCAGAAATATATATAACAAATATTGGATGGCATTGAAGATGCAAACTGTATATAGATGATATTTCAATATGGGGACGTACACTGGAGGAACATGATCAAAGGCTTCAGAGACTTCTAGAAAGGGATCAGTCAGGAGGGTTATACCCCAATAAACAAAAGTGAAAATTTAGAATCAGAGAAATAACATACTTGAGAGAAAACAAATGAATGGATTGAGATATACAAGTGATGCAAAAGGGAAGTGAGTAGGATGAAATGTAAATTACATCCAACATGTATACAAATGTGAGCGGTATGGGGAATAAACATGATGAACTGGAAGCTGTAGCCAAGGGCCCACATGAGTGTCTCATAAACAAATTCGAGAAATGTGGACTGGACAAAATTACTGTAAAGTGGATAGACAACTGGTTTAATAGCTGCAAGCAAAGGCTAATTATAAGTGGATCAATGTCCGGATGGCAGGAGGTTTCAAGTCACAGGGGTCTCTCCTGGGGCCAGTGCTGTTAAATCTGTTTATTGATTATTTAGATAATGGCACAAAGCTTCTTGAGCAAGTTTGCACATGACACAAAACTGAAAAGGATTGTGAACATGTTGGGGGACAGGAGCATAATTCAGAAGGATACTGACAGATTGGAAAGCTGGGCTGCAGTTAACAGGATGACGTTCAATGCTGACAAATGCGAAGTGCTACACCTCAGGAAGAATAATCAAAAGTACAAAATGGGTGGCAACTGGCTGGATGGCAGCACCGTGAAGAAGGATCTGGGAGTCTTGGCAGATCATAGACTCAATATGTGTTTGCAGTGTGATGCAGCTATACAAAAAGTGAATGCAGTTTTGGGATGCACCAAGAGAAGCATTAGGTGCAAGGTGCAGGAAGTGATACTCCTTCTCTATTAGGCGTTGGTTATGCATCATCTAGAGTATTGAGTGCAGATTTGGGCTTCACATTTTAAAAAGGGTGTGGAGAAATTAGAGAAGGTCCAGTGGCAGGTGACAAAAATGAAAAAGGATTTGGAAGGCAAGTCATATAAGAAACAGTTGAAGTGGTTAGGCATATTCAGATTGAGGAAAAGGGGCTTAAGAGGGGACATGATAACAGTCTTCAAATGCCTGAAGGACTGTCATAAAGAAGAGGAAAAACACCTTTTTTCCTGTTTTGTTTCAAAGTGAGTGCATCTACAAGGGACACTAACTGCGCACTAGTGTGCCATGCAAAACCAGTGCTAATACACTACTGTGCAGTAGTATTAGACTACTGAGCAGTAAGCATCACTAAAAATGCATGCACTGGTACTACTGTGCAGTAGAGAGAATTATTGCGCATTGATTTAGTACTTGGTTAACCAAATACTAAATTTAATACGCAGTAATTATGGTGCATTAACGAACATGTAGATGTGCCCAGTAGGACATGGACCAATGAACTGAAGTTGCAGAAAAGAAGTTTAGATTAGATATCAGGAAAAACGTCTTCACTGTTAAAACACGCAGTGGAACACACTGCCTGGGGAAGTTGTGGGCTTTTCATCACTGCAGGTGTTCGAGAAGTGGGTAGACAGCCAGTGCTTGAGGATGATTTTGGCATAGCTATGCTTGTGTTCTGCTGTGGGTATTTATCATGCTTCATGACTTGGAGAAGATTTCCTTCCCCCCCCATCCCCTCCACACTGCTGTATGTGTCAGGGTGTTCTTTAAGCTTTCCTCAGTGGTATTGGCTTTTGGCTGCAGCCAATACTAGCAATATTGGCAGAGGCGTGCCAGTGCTCCTGCTGGGACTTTAAGCTCGAGGTTCCTAGCTAAGGGTCTTGCTTCTCTGCTCAGTACTAAACCAATCTCCATATTTGGGGTCAAGAAGGAATTTTACCCCGTGGTCAGATCGGTATGGACTCTGTGGATTTTTGCCTTCCTCTGTAGCAAGGGGCATGGCTTTCTTTCTCAGATCTCTTGAATGTATATTAACAACCTTCACAGCAGCAAGATGTGGGCCACTGTGATCCCCCTGCTTAACCTGTGGCAGTTTAGGGTGTTAAGTCTTGTGGTTGTGTCAGGTTGACTGTGTAAGTGTTGCTAGGATGTTAGACAATGGATTTGTATAGGATGGTATGGAGAGGGATGCTGCTTCTGGCAGGGTGTTAGAGTGGATGACCTTCCAGCTCTACTTCTCTGTGATTCTATTATTCCAGCATGTTCATAGGTGCAATCAATTACTAATATGCCACTTCCCACAGATAAGGAAGTAGTGCAAAATTTTCTGGGTAAACTTTGTGGGGAAGTTTGTACCTAAACTGCTGCAACAATGCAGCAACTTGAGCTTTATTACACAAAAATAAACAATGGATATGGGAAGCACATCACCATGAGGAGTTTAGGAATGTAAAATACTTATTACAGAAGTCTCCAGTACTTAGTTCTATTACAGAAAACATCAGACAAAACTGTCTACAGGTGCCTCCAAGGAGGGTCTTGGGGCAGGGCATATGCAGAAATTATGGAGACTGTTTGAGATCCATATCTTTTGCTTCCATGGCTTTAACTAAAACTGAGTGTCAGTAAACACAAATTAAAAAAAGAGGCTTTAGCTCTGGTGCATGGGTTGAAACACATCTTTCTCTATGAGCAACCAATATTAGCTGAAAAAAGATCATAAGGCAAAAAGGAGGCTCACTGACACACCTCTAAAATTACTGAGACTATTCGTTCAATTGCAGTTATATGATATAAGATGAGAGTATAAACCAAGAGTTTATACTCTCATCTTATATCATAAAGAATTAGTGGTGGTAGATATCCTGTCTGGAGCTTCTGACAGAACAAAAATAAAACCAAACCCAGAGTTGGACATTGTACATGCCAGTCTGTTAAAGAAAAGGTGCCCAGTTTCTGCTAAAATGTGGACTGTAGTCTTAGAAGCCATGATGGCACAAGATTGGACTTCAGAAATTGTAATATAAGCCATTAATGCAGGATAGCATATAAGGTACATACCCAGTCCTTATCACCAGTTTGAAGCAGAGCTGTCAGTAATAAATGAGGTCTTGTTTAGAAGTGGCAGATGTGTTGTTTACAAAGTATTACATCAGAATATGTTATACAGGATACATAAGAACACTTGGGTGTAGATAAATGCAAAAGAGTGGCCACAAATAATTATGGCTATAGAAAATATATTAAGGCAGGGGTCCTCAACCTCTGGCCTGAGGTCCAGATCTGGCCTGCAGCACTGTGTCATCTAATATATTGATATTGTTTGAAATGGGTTGTATTTTCTTCTTAGAAAAGGCAATGTGTGGATTGTATGCCTTTAAAGGTTTAACTTGTCACCCAGCTTACCTTCCAAGTGATTACTTTTACATAGCTAGAGATGATGGGAGTTTGAGGGAGAGCTGAAAAAGGAGGCTTATGGCTGTCTGGGTGTTGTTAATATGAATAAAAGAAACCTGTTTGTTAAGTGGCTCCTGGCTCATTGAACTTAACCCACAACATGACAATACTAAGCCACATATCTTCTGTTTCTACCACTTACACACAGTTTGAGTTCCTTTTTCCATCTGCTAAGTGGATACCGCTTTACCATTACTGAGCATATGCAGTAGCCTGTGCTCTGGCTAGACAAGTACATGTATGTGCATACCTGAGCAAATGGAAGTCCCAGGTAGGTGGACAATAGTCCCATCTCCCAATAGCTGGTGAGTGTTGGATGCTCGAGGAGGATGACAAACCCCCTCTGTTCTAGTCCCAAAGCCTAGTGGTTGGGCACTAACCTAGGAAGTAGGAAATCCACGTTCTGGAACCCCTTCACATCTTCCTAGCTTCCAAACACAGTGCTTTTAACACCAGACCACAGGTTATAGGCAGGCAAGGTTCTTTTGGTAGGTGTGATATCTTTCATTACACCAACTAAATAGTTGGAAAAAAGTTATTTGCAAGCTTTCGGGCACAAACACCATAGGCATTACCTAGTTTCCCACCCAGTCCTACTGTTGAAGCTGGCCCCTGAGGCAGACAAGAAAGGGAAACATATCTCCTGTTCTGTAAGTATTCTGTAAGTATCCTCTTTTTATAAGCTGCCCTGGACCTCGTTGGGCAGGATGAAGCAAGCAAGCTCAAAGTTATGTGACTCAAGGAGATAAATGCTGCTCTAGAAAGGAACAGGCCCTGTTTTTTAACCTGGTTTTTGCTCCCAATGAGGCAGAGGCTTCCAGACTGCTCTCCATCCATTTTAACTAATAAATATTAAACATGAGATACAGTATAGATTCCTAGATTGTTAGGGAGGGCTGGAAGAGACCTTGTAGATTGAGTCCAGTCCCCCTGCACCAGGCAGGAAAAGACAGCTAGGGTCAAGTGACTCCAGAGAGGTGACCACCCAGTCTCCTTTTGAAGATTTCCAGGGTAGGTGACTGCACCACCACTGGAGGGAGTTTATTTCACAGTCTGAACACCCTGACTGTGAAGGAGTTTTTCCTGGAATTGAGCCTGAAGTGGCCTTCCAGGAGTTTCTATTCATTGTTCCTGATCTTCCTCCAGGGGTGCCATGGTGAAGAGCTGCTCACCGAGTTCTTGATGTACTCCCCTGATGTAGCGGTAAGCCACTATCAAGTCCCCTCTCAGCCTTCTCTTCTGTAGAATGAAGAGGCCCAAGTCCCTCAGCCTTTCCTTGTATGGCTTGTCTTGCAAGTCCCTGATCATATGGGCGGCTCTTCTCTGGACCCTCTCAAGTTTTTCCACATCCTTGTTGAAGTGCGGCACCCAGAACTGTATGCACTACTCCAGCTGCGGTCTCACCAGTGCAGAGTAAAGTGGGAGTATGACTCTCTTAGTTTTGCATGAGATGCAATGGTTAACACATGCCAGCATGTTGTTTGCCCTGCTGACCACAGCATCGCACTGCTGACTCATGTTCATGCGATGGTTGATCACTATACCTAGGTCCCTTTCGGCCATGGTAAAAGTCAAATTGTTGCCACTAAGCATGTAGGTATGTTGGGGATTGTTTGCCTCCAGATGTAGCACCGTACACTTCTGAGTGTTGAACTTCATCTGGTTCCAGTCTGCCCAACTCTCGAGCCTGTCCAGATCCGCTTGTATCTGCAACCTATCTTCTGGCATGACCAGACTCCTCCATAACTTGGTGTCATCCGCAAACTTGGTCAATGAGATTTTTACCCCCTCATCCAAATCACTGATAAAAATGTTGAAAAGCACCAGTCTAAACACAGACCCCTGAAGGACACCACTGGCCACTTCTTGCTAGGATGACACAAATCTGTTCATGAGAATTCTCTGGGTCCTACCATGCAGCCAGTTTTTCACCCACTGAACTGTTGAGCAGTTAAACCCATAATCTTCCAATTTTTCCCAGGATATCATGGGAAATTGCCAACATTGTGCCCACTTCAAAATGGCAGTGGGTCACTTTAAAGATCGTTTGACAAGCTTTAGTTAAAAGTGTCCCTGCCGTTATTTTGAAGTGTGGCGATGCTGAAAACACATGATGCTGAGGCTGCAGGATCATGCTAATTAATTAGGTCTGCTAATTAGCATGCACTGAAGGAGGCATCAGGCACGTGTATAGGTACCCAGCAAGCCTGCTAGTTAGAGCACTTACCTGTGGTGAGGCATGAGCTGTGTGGGAAGGAGAGGGACCTTACGTTCCTAATTCAGGTTTGTGAATTCCTCTCTGAGAGTCAGGTGCCTAAGATTTACCCATGGAAACAGTAAGCAATGTCTTGCCCCAGTCTCTTTGTGGATCTGGCCCTTGGCTATTAGTTTTTGGGTGGCTCTTTTCCCCTTCACAAATGGAAAATAAACAGATTTAGCCTAAAAACTCCAGAGAAGGTTTACAGCTCAGGATCTTAAATACTTGTCTGACCAGAGAGAGTGTCTTCATCCCTTCCCCTTTAGTCCTGGCTGGCTTTGGCAATTCTCCACACACAGTGCAAGGAGACAATGTATTGTAATGTTGACATTTGAAGTTGAGGACTTATGTCATCCTTTCTAATTCTTTTAATCTCTTATAAGATATTCATTTCAGTCTGCTTTGGTGGATTTCTATACTTCATTTTGGAGCATGAGAAATTTCTTTCTCAACCCATTTCATAAGAGTGTCTTTGATTAAACGGGCTCCATGTTTTTTTGCACAAGCACATTTGATGCTCCACCCTCTTGGTTGGTAATGAGTTTGCCTATAAGATGTCACTCTGCCCTACCTTTTGCCTTACCCTTATGAACAGCCAGGACTGGCTTCTTATTCAAAACATTTTAAAAGTTTCTCTCTTTTGTTTTGGTTTGTTTTAGTTGGGTTTTTTTTTTTTTTTTCATTTAAAGCATGCTTACAGATATGAGTTTCAATACGAAGCAACTGTCCTCTAGTTCAACTACAAAAAAAAATCACTATATATTTTTTCATGGCAAAACAAAACAAGCTAATGTGCCTCTCTGGTAAGGTAAAGGGAATGGAGTGGTCCTTTTTCATATTTATTTCTATTTCTTTGAAACCCTCTTGACATTTGACAGGCAATCAAGAAAAATGAACCTTCTTTTTTGACAGATCAGCAGTTTTAGGAGGTTTGTTTGTTTGTTTAAAGCAAATATTTGTCCTTTGGGGAAAGAAAAACAATCCCTGTAATCATAGTTTTAGTTTGTATCATGCTGGCTACCAGTCCAAATGTATGTAGTAAAGCATCCGTATGGGACAAAGCAAAACTAGTTACTACATGGTTTGGGTTGTGTTATGCCCTACAATGTAAAAATCTCTTCTTGCAGAGAATCACTGGCCAGTTTATATTGTGCATACCAACTCTACGTGGGAAGAAAAAAACCCTGAGTGTGTTGTAACACAGACAAGAGGAAGAGAAGTTGTCACAACTTTTCTTTAATGCATAACACACTGTAACCACAGCCATTTTTACCTGAATCCAAAATTTGCCCTCTTAGAAACTAACTACAGATTGCCAAACACAGTTTTCCTTTAAACTAAACATAAATACCATTAAAAAAAAATTTCAGAAGAGGTGAAACATGACAACACTGAGCAGCCAGAGTTCATGTGGCAATATTAAATACACTGTCAACTATTAAATCTTAAAAACAAAAATAGTTACTTTTAACACAAAAGTGATCTTTTAACACAAGAAAATATAACCAGGCTGAGGTCTAAGTTAAAAACAGGTTCCTGCTATTTACGTGCAACCAGCAAAAAATGGCATTAATTAAAATTATACCTCAAATGATTTAACGTATCTTTACTTAGGTCATAAAAAATGAGTTGTGGATTTTGAAGTGTTTGAAATTTTGTACTTCTCATTTTGTTTTGCTCCAAAAACGCTTTCATAAATAATAGTCCATGTGAGTGCCTTTGTCTGAATGAAGTCGTGCTGAAAGAATAAGCCAGTGACTTTGAAACCAAAGCAGTTTCTCTTGAAGCGGACAAGACCTAAGGACATATAGCTCTCTAAAGACAACTTTGAGTAGCACACAGAACTCTTTAATAAATGTTCATTGCTAATGAATACTTGATATGATGACTCTAATGTATAAGTTGATGAATGGAAGAAAAGGCTCACATCAGTGGATGAAGAAAATTAACAGAAGCTCTTAGCGAGAGTACCTGAAAATGAATTGAAAATTATTAGGCGTGAGCTGTCTAGTGCCACAATCTGTTGTAGGGTACTAAATGAATTAAATCCTTAAGGCTGAAGTAGAAAATAGATTGTGGGTGAAAAATCAGACTGCTTGGGTTACCTGACACTGGAATAAGAGGATATTTGATACACTTTAACAAAAAAATATATACTTTAACAAAAAAACTGAACATAGTCTTTCAACCTCAAAGTTTATCAAGGGTTTTCTGAGATAAATCAGTGAGCTTTTTGCCCTCCAATAAATTAGAAAATCATTAGATCTACATTAATTATCTGTGCAAGTGAGAGGATATATTATTATGCTCTGGGAGTAGAAGAAAAAAAGGACAATTTGGTGTGTGTCAGGGTTGCAAAGCCCTTATTGCACTCAACTTTGATCTAATTTAAAAAAGGAAAGAAAAAGATGAGAGCAATAACATTCTTTGTTAATGTTTGTAGGTAAGAATCCCATGCCTTGATTTTCTTACACTAAGAATATGCATTATATAAAACATTCACATAGTTGCTGCCCTAGAGGAGATGGTTAAGATTCTGGGTCACTGATACAATGTAACTGAGATAGAAGCAGCTGACAGGGATGCTGACTCTTGCTACAGATTCATAGATTGTAAGGGTCTAGAAGGGACCTCACAAGATCATCAGGTCCAGCCCCCCTGAGCTGGACTCTCTCAAGCTTGTCCATGTCCTTGTTGAAGTGCTGTGCCCAGAACTGGACGCAGTACTCCAGCTGTGGTCTCACCAGTGCTGAGTAAAGTGGAAGAATCACTTCCTAGGGTTTGCTTGGGATGCATCGGTTGATGCATACCAGAGTATTGTTCTCCCTGCTGGCTACAGCATCGCACTGACAGCTCATGTTCATACTATGGTCTATTATTACCCCTAGGTACCTTTCAGTCATGGTTCTAGTCAGTTTGGTGCCACCGAACCTGTAAGTATATTGGGGATTATTCATCCCCAGATGTAGCATTTTACACTTTTCAATGTTGAACTTCTGCAATTCCGATTCACTCAACTTGCCAGCCTGTCTAGGTCTGCCTATATCTGCAGCCTATTTTCAAGCGTGACCATGGTCCCCCATAACTTGGTGTCATCCGCAAACTTGGCCAGTGAGCACTTCACCCCCACATCCAAATCATTGGTAAAGATGTTGAAAAGAACTCCTGAGGGACACCATGGGCCACTTCTTGCCAGGATGACACAGGTCCATTCATTAGAACTCTCTGGTTCCTACCCCACAGCCAGCTTCTTACCCACCTAACTGTTGAGCAGTTAAATCCCAAATCCTCCAATTTTCCCATGAGAACATTAGGGATACCAGATCAAAGGCCTTTTGGAAGTCTAGGTATACAATGTTGACCTCCTCTGTCTTATCCAGGTGGTGAGTTACCTGGTCATAGAAGGTGAGATTGGTAAGAAAAGACCTGCCTGCAATGAAGCCATGCTGGCTGTTGTTCAGAATCCTACTTTTTGGAAGCATATCACACATAGACACCTTGAAGATATTTTCCAGGATTTCCCCTGAGATAGAAGTTAAGCTAATTGGCCTATAGTTGCCCAGGTCTTCTCTCCTCCCCTTCATGAAGATGGGCATAACATTGGCCCTCTTCCAGTCTTCAGGGACCTCCCTCAAACACCACAAATTTTGGAAGTTTCACCAGAGGTCCCATGGTGACTTCAGCCAGCTCCCTCAGCACTCTCAGATGAAGTTCATCTGGTCCTGCTGACTTATAAATGTCTAACTTTTCTAGCTAATCACGCATTAGCTCAGCATCAGCAGTAGGAAGGCAGTTATTCCCACCATGCACATTCTGAACCTTAGCTAATATGATTTTTCCTTTAGTCCAGTGAAATACCAAAGCAAAGGAGTGATTCAGGAGTTCAGTTTTTCTCCCCAGTGTGAGTAACCAGCTGTCCTGAGTTGTTAAGCAATGGCCTCACACTCCCAGTTGTTTTCCTCCTGTTCCCTATATAACTCAAGAAGTGCTTCTCATTGTCCTTGATTTCTGTTGCTAGTTTAAATTCAGTCACTCCCTTAGCCTTTCTAATCTGCTCCCCACAAGTGTGGGCTGTTGTTGTATAGTCCTCCTTGGGAACTGTCCCAAACTTCCATTGTGTGTATGTCTCTTTCTCCTTTTTCAAGAGGACCATGATATCCCTATTAAGCCAAGAGGACTTACCAGCTCTCGTGCTGCCTTTTCCCTACACGGGAATAGACTTCTTTTGTGCTTCGAGGATTGTGCCCTTGAGGAATGACCACTCTTCATGCACTTCTTTCACTTTCGGTCCCTGGTCCCACAGCGCTTCCCCTACTATTGCCCTGAACCTGTTGAAATTCACTTTTTTGAAGGTTCTGGAATTAAAGATGGTAGTTAATTTGGGCCCTGTTCATTTTGAGACCAAAAATAAGGAATGGGAATTTAGCCTTGACTCAGCATTCTATAGGGAACCAATAGAGTGAGCAGAGTAATCAATCTGTGTGCTCTCAGTGACTGCTGTTGTTGTACTACAGTCTTTTTTTTCTGAGCTAGCGTTTTCAAGTTCAGGTAAATTATATTACAGTAATTCATTCATGACATAATGAAGGTGTGCATTATTAAGGATAGTTCATCATCAGAAAGAATTGGATTTGGATGTCTCCAAATCCTACATTGTTTCTTGTGAAGGCTTCTATTTGAGTCAGTCAGGAGGCTAAAAATGTGAAAATTGCAGACTGTTTTGCTGGCTTATGGTCAAATGCTTTCAACTGAAGAAGAGATCAAGGTTCTTTTCTCAGCCTAAGAATACAATCTTGGTTTTACCTGGGCTTAGTTTACATGGGCATAACTCTTCCTCAGCTAGCATTAGGACAGAAAACAGATAGTATGGGTTGAAAGGTAGAGTGTGGGATATTATCTGTATTATTGTCTTTTAAATTTATAAAACCTCATCTTTTATTCCATATTTAGTGGCTAATGTCAAGGTGATGATTCAGCATTGCTTTGCATTTTGTGCAATCATTTCCACTAGTGCCCAATCAGTATAATAGCTGCCTATTTTGGCTTGATAGCATGTCACATCATTTTTGCACTCAGAGGGAATAGTGTCCTAGATATTTGGACTCAAGTCCATCTCCAATCTAAGTGGATGTAAAGCTGCTATTAGCCCCTGGGTTCTAGCCCAGTTAAACCACTGTCAATTTTTGATTTTTCATAGTTGCTAGATAAAATAGGGCATGTCTACAGGAGACATTTTAAGGCACATTAGCCTAAATTTAAGGTGCACTAAGGAACATGTCTATACATATGCAACTTTAATGCACTTTAAAAATGGAAAATTTAAGCTAAGTTTAATTTAACTTTAGTTCCAAACTGGTCCACATACAGCATTAATGTGATTTAATGCCTGTACGGGTAGAAGCCTGCTTAAACCCGCTTAATGCAAATTAAGATAATGCACATTAAATTTAGACATGCTTAAATGAACTGGTAGACACGCCCACAGAGACAGAGAAGTGAGGTCAGGACTGTGGCCAAGATACCTCACAGAACTCAGGCCCTTCTCCTTTGCAAGGCAATATCCCTTACCTAAGCCATACTCCTTCTGGTTAGGTCTTCTTCGGGACCATAAATCCTTCTGTCTTGGCTATGTAGTAGGTCAGCTTCATAAAGATGTATGAGGCTTGTCTTGGCAAAACCTACATCATGAGATGTTGGTTAGAGCACTGGGAAGTGAGAAATGTAGGCTTGAACCTTCCTTGGTTAAGGTGGGCATAAAGCCTTCTTTCCTAGAACCAGTAGGTAACTGGGCTAAAAGGTGGGAGAGCTTCCCTCTTTCACCACCATTTTTTGCAACTTGTATGGAACTACATAACCTCCCTGGAACAGCAGAATCTAAAATCTAAGTAAGGGGCCTGAGATGACATGCAGTGGATAAGGGCTACTTTTGTCGAGTGGTACAGTGGGCCTTGCTTTGTGAAACTGGAGGGAGGGCTATATTGTACTTGTTAAGTAAAGGTCATTTAAAGAAAAAACTGTTTTGATACACCAGGCAAAATTACACTTATATCGGTATCTTTAATAAATCAAATATATAAAATAAATAAGTGTTCTCTGATGAGTGGAATTCTTAGTCTGAAAAATCGGTCCCATACTTAAACAAACTTAGTAGGGGAAAGAGTACACAAACATTTTGCATGCTTTCTAGATATTTCCTGCATAATCAGCACACATATCTGGGGCTTTCATGTATCTAGGGTTTCTCATGTAGATGAGCATTGTTTTCATACTTCTTATTGTAGGATCCATTTCAGAGTTCATTACTAATATTTAGTAGCATTTTATTCTTCAAAAAGATTATTCCTGGTACAGTGTGTCATACATAAGCAAAAGTATCAGAATATAAAATTATTTCATATTTTATGAATTTGCTTATTTTTCAAAAAACGCATTCAAAACTATTTGATCATTGTAGAAATTCCTTCTATATATAATTTTATTATTAATTCATTTTCACCTTTAGTATAAAACAATAAAGGAATACATGCTTATAATGAATATGTTTAATAATGTTATTATTGGACATGCTTATATCCTAGTCACACTACCTCACAAGAACTAGTGCTTTACTCATGTTTTATGCTGCTCCATGTTACTGCTCCAAGATTAACTAAATCTAAAGGAATCCATGCTCTCATATATCTCAGTATTTACCATCTTTTATTCAAACTTGCTTATCCAGCGACTCAAATAGGAAACACCAACAGGTTTTATGCCCCAAATTATCACAAATTATATTGACTTCTGTGGCCATAGTTTAGATAGGAAAAATGTTTATCCAGAAGATGTCCTAGAGTGCACTTGGAAGTTACATCCAGCTGATCTGAGGAAAGGAATCTTGTTTTGAATGTTGCCTCTATTATGCCCTGATTTGGAAGCACAGCTTTCCAAAGACAACTAGTGCTCTAATTTTACAGAGCCAGTTGGTGTGGTAAAAGCTATAACAGAAAATCTGGCCCCAACATGTCCTAAATCTAATGCTAGAAGATTATTATTGTCTGAAAAAATATATATTTGAAAGGATACATTTTAGAAAATAGAGTTAAGCAGATAGCCACTTTTGAGATCCAGGCCTTACCTATATTCTCCTTAGACTTGGAACACTAGTAAAATCCTCATGAATAAGAATCCTGGTTTTCTCTGATAAAAAAAAAAATTACCAATTTTTGGGTTAAAAAAAGGAACCCCAAAGAAAACCAGGATCCTTGCTTTTGAGGTAGGAAGGAAAGGAATGGAATATTAACTCAGAAGTGACCTCATTGATTCTTTGCAACCAGCCAACATAATACTTGCTAATGGATGGAAAGTCTTTTCTTGCTGTACAGAAGAAAAGGGCTGTCTTTAATATATAGACAGTGGGTTCTCCTCAGCTAAGTCATGTCCAGAAAGACCATGACAAGTTCCTTATTCTCTCCCACATAGTTGGAGCATAACACAGTGGAGCAGTTAAAATATTTTATGAGTCCATCAGCCAGAAGACACTTTTCCTAGGGAAAAGAGAAAAAAGGGAAATAGCAGTGACTACCGTGTCACTACCACCCATAAACGCCTGGAATAGCATTTTATTCCTTTCATAGATGTCTAAGTAGCTCTGCATGGGTTGACTATCTGTCTATAGTCTTATGGCCCATCTGGCTGAAAATTGTACTTGAAGAATAGTTAACACTAGCTCACCAGCTGTGAGAATATATCAATAGGGGTCCTGCAGGGATCCATTCTGCATTCAATATTTCATTTTCATCTTGGGTAACAGAATAAAGAGTACACTCAGACTGTGGGTAGCTTGCAAGCATTTTGGATGACAGGACTCATAATGACTTTTATAAGTTATAGAAACAGATTAAAATCCATATAACAATTAAATTAAAAAAATACAAAGTATTAGATGTAAATTAAAAAAAACAAATACACATATACCAAGCAGAAAGTATTGGCTAAACAGTAGTTCCAGATGAAAGGAACTATGGGTTGTAGTGGAACTGAAACTGATTAAGAGTTAATGGTTAATTATGTGATGCAGTTGCAAAGTAGATAAATATTATTCTGGGATGTAATAAAAAGAATGCTGTTAATGTCAAATAAAGGTGGTAATCATTTCTCTTTACTTGGCACTGGTAAGGCTGCAGCTGGAGTACTATAACTAGTAGTTAAGCTCTGAAATAGATTATGTAGGAAGACTGTGAAATCCCTGTCATCAGAGGTTTTAACTCATGCTTGATAAACATCTGTCAGGGGTGATCTGTACAAACTTGATCCTGCATTGACAGCAACAGCAGAAGGATATGCTTGATGATCTGTTGCAGTCCCTTGCAGCCCAACATTTCAATGATTTCTGTTTGAATGTAGGTTAGGGTTTTTTTTTAAATTGCTATTTTAAAATCATATTCCAAGGATGCCACTGTGTTTCAGGCAGTTTGTTTCAGGTACAAGCTACTAATCCACCTTCAGAAGTGAAAAAGAAGCCATTGCAGGGGTAGGAGTTAACCAGTTTAGAAGAAAAGGAGATTAATGAGAATAGCAGATTGATCCATAATGAGACATAGCAGATTAAGGCAAATGAGGGTAACCATGTATAGATAAAACATAGGTCATATCTAGGTACAAATCTTAAAATTCATAAATACATGGCCTCCATTACTTTCAGTTGCAGCTTTCTATGATTCAAACAATCTAATTCCATATATCAATGGCAGACATGGTTCTTTGGGTGAATTTGATATCTTTTATTAGACCAATTTAAATCATTGTAAAAAAAAATTCTTAGCAAGCTTTCAGATTTAAAAACCCTTCATCAGGCTGAGGAAGTTTCTGCAGTTGGTGTATGCTCTTCCTGGATGGAATGAATAGTAAAGCAGCCAGAGGCTGGGCTGGTCTGCATGCAAGACAGGCAGTCAGTGAAGATATAAATTGAGGAGTCAGTGGGTGAGAGACAGGCTGGGGTGGGAGGGGAGAAGAGGGATGAATGTAGCAGTTAAATAGTGGTGAGGTACCGGGGGAGTCAGATGTCAGACAGGTTCTTATGTGTCATAAATCCAATGTCTATATTTAGTCCATGATTTTTTTGTATCCAGGAGGTTGATGAAGTGAAGTTCATAGGCTCATCTGTGAAAGATGTTTTGTAAGTTCCCTTTGAGGATTAGAGCTGACATATTGGAGAAAGGGTGGTTTTCTTGTGAGAAATGTGCCCCCACAGGTAATTGGGTATTCTTGTCTTTGGTAAATTCCCAGTGTGTATTCATTCTGGTGCACAGTTTCACAGATTCATAGATGTAGGGCCGGAAAGGACCTAAGTAGATCATCAAGTCCGACCCCCTGCCCTGGACAGGAGAGAATACTGGGCTCATATGACCCGAGCTAGGTAATTGTCAAGCCTCCTCTTAAAGACCCCCAAGGTAGGAGCCAGCACCACTTCCCTTGGAAGCTGGTTCCAGATCCTAGCTGCCCTGACTGTGAAATAGTGTCTTTTAATGTCCAGCCTGAACCTACTCTCAAACAACTCATGGCCATTATTCCTTGTTACTCTGGGAGGTGCATGTGTGAGCAGGGTCTCTCCCATTCCCCGCTGGTCCCCCCTGGTAAGTTTGTAGATGGCTACCAGGTCCCCTCTCAGCCTTCTCTTGTGAAGGCTGAACAGGTTCAGGCTCCATAGCCTCTCCTCATAGGGTCTGCCCTGCTGTCCCCGGATCATGCGAGTGGCACTCCTCTGGACCCTCTCGATGCTGGTCACATCTCTCCTGAAGCGCGGTGCCTGGAACTGGATGCAGTACTCCAACTGTGGCCTGACCAGTGTTGCATAGAGGGGGAGGATCATCTCCTTGGCCCTGCTTTTGATGCTTCTGTGGATGCATGACAAGGTGCAGTTGGCCTTACGGACTGCATCCTCACATTGGCAGTCCATGTTCATTTTGGAATCGATAATGGCTCCAAGATCTCTTTCTGTCACTGTGCTTTCGAGAAGGGAGTTCCCCAGCCGATAGGTATGCTGCTGGTTCTTACTGCCCAAGTGCAGTACCCTTCACTTGTCAGTATTGAATCCCATCCTATTCTCATTCGCCCACCCCTGTAACCTGTCCAGGTCCAGCTGTATCCTGTCCCTCCCTTCTAGTGTGCCCATCTCACCCAAGATCTTGGTGTCATCAGTGAATTTGAACAGGGTGCTTTTCACCCCCTTGTCCAAGTCGCAAATAAATAGATTAAACAGTGCAGGCCCAAGGACCGAGCCCTGGGGAACCCCACTGCCCACATCCCTCCAGGTTGAATATGACCCATCCACCACCACTCTTTGGGTGCGGTCCCTCAGCTAATTTGTGACCCATCTGACTGTGTAGGCATCAATGCCACAGTCGCCTAGCTTTTTAATGAGAATGGGGTGGGAGACCCCCACCCCAATGTTGTAAGCCTCTGGTTTCTTTACTATTCATTCCATCCAGGAAGAGCACACACCAACTGCAGAGGCTTTCTTAGCCTGACAAAGGGTTTTTAAACCTGAAACTTGATAAGAATTTTTTTTTCCAATGATTTAAGTTGGTCTAATGAAATATATCATATTTACCCAAAGAACCTTGTCTGCCTATGTCCTTAGACCAACACAGCTACAACCTGCACCCCTGTATATCAATGGTGCATTTGGTGACTCATCTGGCCGTTAAAAGGCCTTCTTTCTCAGAACCTTTAGACCCTCAGCCACACCACTTATTCTTTAACCATAAGAACTGAATTTACTAACAAGTTGCATAAGCAGCCATGCTGCAATTAGCCAACTCCATAATGGCTAGAGCTAAGCTGAAGTTTTTAACTCTGTTGCCAGGTGTAAAGAATGCTATGGAATATCACCTTATATAGGCATGAGTGAAGCATGAATGGGAGGGAGTATAGTATGGTTTAAGTCAATAAACACGAGGAAATTATCATAAAGCATGCTTATGCATTAACTCAAATAAGTTAAGTAAACAAAAGGCAAGGGTGTAATGAGAGAAATCAGACATGTCTTAGGGACCACTGAAGTCACATGATGTCTTGCAATGCCTAAGGCAGGAGTGGGCAAAGTCAGGCCCATGGGCCAGATCAGGCCCATGATAGACTCCATTTCCCAGCCTGTATCACTGTGGCCAGTTTCCATGGAGACCCCGGCAGCAGCAGGGCTGAGACACTGCAGGGCTTTCCATGAAGACTTGCCCCGCAAGGCTGGCAAAGTGAGCAGCTCCCTATGCAGGGAGCTGGGATCTTATAGTGGTGACAGCATGGTTCAGAGCTGAGTCAGAACTGCAATCCTCTGCCCTCGTGCCCCAGATAGAGGCATGCAGGCAGTGGATCATGGCTCTGCCCTAGCTCTGGACTATGCTGTCACTGCCACAAGGTCCCAGCCTCAGCCAGCACTGAGCAGCTACCTGCAACCCTGCCAGTGCTGCTGGGGCCACTCTCTGGAAACACTGGTTCAGCATTATCACAGCCTCACCACTGCTGGGGTCTCCATGGAACCAGCTGCAGCAATACAGGCAGGGGCTATTGGGAAATGGAGTCCAGCCACTGGCCAGATCTGCCATTATGCCCACCCCTGAGGGGCTGTCTGATCATCTCTCCTAGAAGCTGGCATCTGCTTAACAAGGTAACTACCTTATTACTTGCTAATACATTCTGTTATCTCTTCATAAACACACTTCATAGAGAGGAACTCTTGTTGCTCCTTGGCTGCATCCAGATGAGCGCAGCCATACGGTATGTGGCACTGCAGACACATCTGCATGACCATGTACTGCACATTCAGCTGCTTTTTGCGCTGCAAGGGAGCAGTGTGAGTTATTGTTTTTTTGACCCCTACATATCCCCTGGGAATTTGTGAAAGTGTAGGGGGTTGTGGGGGTGTATGTGGGGTTTGAAGCCCAGGGGGGGGGGGGGTTCCCTGGCAGGATGCAGGGTACTGTGGGTCAGGAGTGAGGGGCAGCGGCAGGGCTGGGGAGGCTGTGGCTTGGGAGTGAGGGCAGACACACACACACACACACACACAACAACAACAACACATGCGCAGACACACACACACTGCTCAGGAGATGCGTCTGTAGAGGGGAAGGGACGTGGGTGAGGGAAGGAGTGAGGAAGGAAAATCAAAGCCCCTACAGTGGGGGAGGGAGTGGGGCAGGAGCAGGGGCTGGAGTGAATGGGGCCCAGGGGCCAGGGCAGATCACAGGACAGAGCCATAGCCTAGGTGCAAGGGGAATGCGGCTCCCTCCACTGCGTGCACCCCTGGGGGAGGCATGGGGCCCCCAGATTTGTGCTCAGGGTGGAGGCAGATTGTGTGCTCTGGGCTCAGGGTGCTTACCCTGCTGCACTTGCCTCAAGAGCTGCACGATGCCATGCTGTGCCTGCCACCACTGGGCAGGCAGGGGACACATAGTATGGCCAGGATGCAGCTCCTAAGGCAAAGGCAGCAGGGCACAGAGAGCCCCAGCCCACAGCCTGGCTCTGTCCCATGCACATGCCCCTCTGTCCCATGACCTACCCCAACCCTAGAGCCCCAGTCAGCCCAGCCCCTCTCCCTGCCCCTGCCCCTGCTCCACTCACTCTCTCACCATGGGGCCCTCAATCTGCCCTCCTGCCCCTTCCCTCCCCCAAGTCCCTTCTCCCCCACAGAATCACTTGCTGGGCAGTGCTTTACATGCCATTGGGCTGCATTCCTGGCTGCATGCAGGCGGCAGCTGCTCATCTGTGTCTGTGCACGCCTCTCTCCCCACTGCTGCACCAGGTCAGTGCCCATGCCCAGGCTTCCCTGCGATCCTCTCTACTGCCACTACTGCCCTTCTAGGTGGCCTGCAGGCAGTGGTGACAGCAGTAGAGCAGAGCCCAGGTGCAAGCTCCAAAACCTGTAAAAAAAGTGTGTGTGTGTGTGTGTGTGTGTGTGTGATAGGACTAATATGAAAACCATATCCATCATCCAAAGCAGATTAAAACACTTTCAAATATAAATTACATACATACATATATATACACACACATATACATACATACATACATATATCTATACACACACACACACAGACACATTATATATAATCAGTATATGATTTTTTCCCCAGTTGCATAAGGAATGGCATAAAGAAAGGAATACTTGCACTATCCTATACTTCAGTAAAAACACACTGAAGACGACACTGTGTGGATTGTTACTACTATTGTCTCTGGTTTATTTAACTACATTTCATTGAATTACAGTTTCTGTGACATTTTCTTCTCCAATGGGAGTGTTATTGTTTCAGTATCATTATTATCACTGTCCTGAATGCTAGTCATTTTAAAAATCTGTCTTACATTTTATGGCACTCTGTCAACATTCAAAATCTCCTTTTCTTAAGCAAAAAAAAAAAAAAATCCTCTTGAGTTCTCAAAAATACAGAATGAACCAACTAAAAAAACAATTAATTAAATGAAGCCAGAAACACAAGTACGACTATGAAAAATATTAAAGGTAAAAAAATGGGTGACACTTGCAAAAAATGTTAGTGACTTTGGATACCCATCCTAATACAATTTAAAGGATCCTGATTTTCACACAGTGAGTGCTAAGCACTCTGCTTAAACAGAGCTTCCTGCTAGGTATTGAGGCATCTCAGAAACTGAGGCTCCTTAAGTCTCTACTCACTTTTGAAATAAGTATATTTAAAACAAACCAACATGCCGTTTTAATACAAATTGGATGAAAGTCCAAGTACATACATAACTAGAAACATCCTTTACATCAATCACATGTAAACTGATTGAGTTTGGACTTCACTGGAGCAGCACAGATTGCACCATTTCAGGAGCAAACCTAATAACTTAAAATACATTAAAACTCTTATAAATTAACAACACCATCAACAAAGAAATAGCTCATAAAGCCAGGAGAGCTGTCAAAGGAAAAAAATATCTATCTATCTATCTATCTATCTATCTATCTATCTATCTATCTATCATTTAAAAGGTGTGTGTGTGTGTGTGTGTGTGTGTGTGTGTGTGTAGATATAGAATTTATTTTCCAGGCCAGATGATCATTGCTACTCACCTGACTTTTGTAGAGTTACATTGGTATAAAACTGTAATGATCATAGAAAAGTAGGTCTGGCAGGGGATCTCAGGCATTCAAGTCCAAATCACAACATTCCTGTTTAAACCATTCTAGATGTGTGTCTGTCTAACCTAATCCTAATCTTAAAAAATTCCATGGGTGGAGATCCTAAAGCCTCTCTAGACCATCTGTTCCAATGCTGTCACCCTCCCAGTGAGAAGATTCTTTCTAATACCCAACCTAAATCATCTGTGTTGAAATGTAAAACAATTATGCCTTGTCCTGTTCCCTGTAGCCACAGGGAATTGTTTATTGCCTAATGCCTAAGGGCTGCCCAACTTCAGAGTGTCCAGATGCTGCACACCACACCAGTTGCAAGCCCTGGGCTGTACACCATATAAGCCACGTGCTTATATGTACAGGATTCGTACACCCTATGGGCTAACAGGACCTCCACTGTGCACAGCTTCCCTTCTACATGATCTAAAGACTCCAGCCACCACTGCAGCAGAAGGTGCAACTCATGGCTTGGCACAATCCTAGGGAGATGCACCTTAGCTTCTTATGGGCCAGGCACAGCCCACAGTCTGCTCTGTTGGGCAGCTCTGGTCTAATGCCATTTTGTCTGTAGCCACCCTTCTGGTATTTGGAGACTGTTATGAGATATCTTCTCAATCTTCTCTTTCCCAGACTAAATCATGAAACGATCGGGATATGTCTTATTGTTGTATATTCATACAACAATAAGTGAATATGAATTATAGTCTTTCCATAGTCTTGATCTTTTCACTTTATCACTTAAGATGACCAAACTATAAGAAGTAAATGAAAGGCCTTAGCCACAGAGGAAAAGATTAAACCAACTAAAAATGGATTTATCACTGCAGGGAAAGTAATTGTATCATACTTCCATTGGGCTTACAGATTCAAAATCCTATGCAAACATCCCTTAGCTAAAATGTTTCCTTTTATGGTCCCATTATAAATAAGTAGAAGGCACAAAATCTTACTATGTTAATGTGTACTCATATTGTAAAATATAATATTACAATATATTAATTTGTGTGAAGGAAGGAGAAAAAGCAATTTTCGTTGGATATATTCTAGGGAAGGAGAAACTATATGAGAATAAAAGTGTTGCAAAATACTGGACTAGGGAGATGCATATATAAAAGAGAACTGTAATAAGTAAATCTGAAGACATGACTGACTGGAATAAGTTCTTAATACTGTCTTAGCAAAAAAGGGAAGCAAAATGAAAATAACCTCATTTCATCATAGTTCAACATTCTGTCTGCATACAAAGAGATGCCTCAGAGTTACTGTCTGCTGGCTGAATCATGATTAATTCTATCAGTAAATCATGTCTATTATAGCCCTGCCTATCCCTGTCAATTTTTTCTTATAGTGACCTTGCAAAACCCATATTAACTGCTCAGTACTCGGATGCTGCATCACACAAAATGAGGTATGTGACCACGGCACATATTTTTGTATTTCTCTCCTCTCTACCCCAACACTGATAGAATCATACAGTAAATAGCTTGAAAATAAGAGGATCTGGAAGGGAGATATGGGAGGTTCTTCATTAAGTAAGTTTCCAATAATATTTTCACAAAAAAAATCCAAAAATTCCAAATATTTTTTCCAATATTTCAGTTAAAAAAATATACATTTGACATTTTTGTTTATCTTTTGATTAAAATGCATCTATTTTCCAATGGAAGAATGAGGAGGGGAATTGAAAGACTATCAGGAAAAATACTGGTCTCAAAAAAATACAAACCAGTAGACAATATTAAAAAAAGAAGGCACATCTATGGCATTATGTAAATAAAAACATAAACAACATCCCCCAACTACATACACACAGAATTATTACTGCTACTACTAATACTATTACTAATACTATACAATGATAACTTTCAAACACTATCTAACTGAGAATTAAATTGGTGACTTTAAGGTGAAATATTTTAGCACAGGGATTTTCAACCTTTTTTAATATGTACCCCCAGTGGCCAGGGGGGGTGGGGTGAGGTGCGCAGCCAGATACTGAGCGGTGGTGGTGCTCTGTCCCAGCTGACAACTTGTGTTCTAGCATATAACCAGTTGGACTTCTCAGGATAACTGTCGTTCTTTGTTCTGCCAATGCATTCTGTTTCCTAAGAAATAAAAAGAAATATCCCCGTTGCATCACTGATCAGATTAACCAGCACAACAAAATAATGAATTTATTATTTAATTTTCAACTCTCTATCAGGCAAATACGCACACTTTTTGATTCACTGATTAAAAAAATAAGCAGAGCTTATTTGCAACATTACTGAAAGCAAAAAGTGAATTTGTTCAGATCCGGAAGAAAAGTTCAGGTATAAAAAAGGCAAATATAATCAGTTTCCTTTTGTGAGTAATGGGCACCTATGCACATACAGTGTGCTCCAGAAGACTCCAGAGTCATGTGTATCAGTATTCCCATGCTGAAAAGTGGCAGCGATGCTTTAACTAAAGCTTATTTGACAAGTTTTAGTTAAAGCATCCCATCACCATTTTTCAGCGTGTGGACACTGATACACACGATGCTCTGGGTGCTTTAATTAAAGCAAATCTTGCAGCCACTCTACTTAAAGTGCCTCCTCCTTCCCTCCCACTCCCAGAGCACATGTATAAACACCCAATATTTTTCCACTTAACTTCTTGAACTTATGAACCTAAAACTTTTTCTTCATTCAGATATGAGGATGAAAATAGCTAACCAAAATGTTTGTTTTCATGACTTTTGCAGCTTTCTACCTGTGGCTTTAGAAGTGGCAAACTGCATGCAATTTCATTACAACAGGAAAGTCGTGTTTTGAATAAAAGTGTTATTACCTATTTACAGCATCATAGCCAATTTGTCAGCAGGTACTTTAATTGAGAGTTGGCAGATAGCAAAAGGGAACAAATAAATAGCAACAGTTGAAGGGCAGATCCTTGTTACATAAAACACAGTATGTGACTTCTCGTGCTTTTTCTGTGTCATCAGTCTGACAAAACTCCCAATCCTTTTGTGTCTGAAAGACACATTTAAAATGAGTGAATCACAAATTTGGGGAAACATTAAGATTTTCTCCTTGTTCACTAAGTATAAAACTACAAATATACCAGGTGTGTCATACTACTGCTAATGATGAATGCTTTCCTTCTTTTTAGAACAAAATCTGAATTTTAAGGAATACTTAATTTCAAGGACCTATGAAGCAAAAAAAAAAAGAAAAGTTTTCTTTTCTCTGGGATTGACATTCATTTATTTAAATTAATACGAGAAAGAAAAAAAATATAGAAACCACTTAGAAATTAAACTAAAACAATACATCTGAAAACTCAGTTTCCATTACTTCTGAGGCATGTAGCTTGAAGTTTGGATATGTACACATTTTTTAAAGGAATTGTGAGAACCCCCTCAGTATTGAGCATCTGCTGATTTCCTGCCTTCTATGAAAAGGGTATTTCCAGTATTGCAAATCTTCTCTGTTTCATACGAAGGGGTTAACAAAAGGGTATGGCTTGACAAAAATACAGTAATTTGCACATCTGAAACAGGAAGTACAGATGTGTCTGTGCAGATCTGTATTGGAAGTATGAGCTTTCAAATTCAAAGGTCACCATGAGTTCTACCAGTAAGTCACTGAGAAAATGGTGGCTGTTGAGATTCTGATTTTGTTTCCTAAAGATCCAAACTTTTGGAATAAAGTTGACATAAGAAATCCCAACCCCAGACATCCTCAGACAGCTTTCATTCTGACATAGACAATTGGTCACAGGGCCATTGCTGCACCTCTGCATTATGTGTTGTGCCAGAGTTTATTATTATTTTTTAATAAAACAAATTGCATGGTAAATTTACCTGTGGTACTTAATGACTTATGAATGTTCCTGACTGCAGCCTGAAATGTGGTTTCTCATGAAAAGTAAAGTTGCATAGGTGGCAGCATATCATTTTCCACTAATTATCTGTCAACAAATTTCCATGGAAATGTTCACAGTTACAAGAAAAATAAAACTTAATAAAAATAAAAATAAATTATAGACTCAGCAGTAGAGATTTTTTAAATTATTATTTTCAACCAAACAATATAGTTTTATTATTGTCTTCACTGCCAGCCAGCTCTACCAGGAAAGCCCAGGACACAGCAACTGGGTGGTGGCTTACACTGTCTGCGTATGGGCGTTCCAGGAGAGGGAGCAGTACAGGCATTCATCCTGCAACTTCCACCTCTATCCTGTTCCTTGTGCCTTCCTGAGACTAGGGTGCTCCCAGTCTGGGGAAAGCATAGGGAAAGCATAGGGAACAGTGGTTGCTTGAGTCCTCCCATTCCCAGGGGGACTGGAGAAGTGCAAAGACCCCCCTCTAGACACTGGGGACTCTGGTGAGATGAGTGGGTAAGGAGCTTGTGGTGCTGCTCACTCTGCTCAGCTCCTAGTGCCCAAGAGCTGAGCAGACTGAGCCTCCAGTAAAGCTCCCACTAGTGTTTGAGCAGTTGGCAGGGAGTAGGTGGTGGCTGCTCCTTTCCCAGTCTATGGGAGGCCTGGGAGCAGCTGCCCGAAGCACCTTCTGCAGATGATTAATCTTTACCACTACTAGTGGTAGTAGTAGCAGTAATGGTTGTCTTGTGTTTGTTGTATTGAAAAGCCAAGGCTAATAGTAGGTCTCTACTTCACTATATGTTGTACATAAATCATTACTGCCTTAATATCAAGAGTAAGAAGACAGAAAGTAAATACAATAAAGGAAATGTTTATTGTCCTCATTTTTAGGTAAGGAACTAAGACAGAGAAAGAACAATTGACCTACACAAGATCACACAACTTGCTGTGGGAGAACCAAAAACTGAATCCAGATTTCTGGAGTCCCACTCCTCTGCATGAACCACACAATCAAGCCTTTCTTTCCTCCCAGTCAGCCTGCTTATTACTTTCCCTTCCTTTCATGTTATGTAATAAGGTAAGGTGATGCTCATTTCACATGCCAAATGTTTCTAAAACACTTTCTTCATATTGGTATCAAGTCAGTCTAGCATTATTCCAAAATACTACCATAGTCAGTATAACATTATTCCCAGGACATTATAACTAAACCAAGGAAACTTGACTGCACAAGTGGTGTCAAAAAAGATGAAGCTATTATGTAGATATAACAGTCTTCAATAATGTCTTGGTGATACGGTCAAGTGAAAAAAGGATCCTATAAACAATACTGCTTCATATTGACATGAGAGCCCATTCCACTGGGTTCACATGAGGTCTTCAGGCATTTTCAAGAAATATCTTAGAAGTCTGGTGAGCCAAAGCATCTCAAAATGCTCCATAAGGTTGATTTTTGCCTATACATGGTCATATAAACCATCCCAGCTATACTTTGCAATTGCATAACATCCCTAGGACAGCTACAACAATTGATAATTGTAACATATTTTAGCTATCCTTTAATATGTTATGGCAGCTGGAAATGTCAGAGATTTTAGTCTCAGACTATCTAGCCTCCTGCAGAACATCAGCAAATCCTCTTTGGAATGGCAGTTTGAAAATTGCAGTGTTAAGTGGCCACATGGATCTTAATTAACATTTTGACTCAGCACTACTCTCTTATATTAAGAACAAGATCAGATGAGTATTCTGAGACATCATTTCTTTAAAAATGTAGTTAAGTGAAATACTCCTTGGCCTTGCTCCAATGAATTGTTACTTCCAGTCAGTCTCCAAAGAAGTGGACAGCTGCATTATGTTACTGTCAGTGGAGAAAAATATGTTAATACTGTGTAAATGGCATTCTGCAAGTATATTGCTTTTGCTAATCTAAATTCATTCACCCTCCTCTCAGAGCCATTAGTTGATATTTTAAAGTACTGAGAGTCTAAGGGCAGCCAAAGTCCTTTACATAATCTTGATCAAAATTTTTAGCTCAGTATTTTTAGGTTATTTTAAGACAGAGATGGTCCTGTGATGATCTGGAGAGAAAATAGATGTGAATATTAGCATGTGATTTCAGTAGAGTTACACCAATTTATACCATGTAAAAATGTGGCCTATTACATTTAGCAACTTCAGATACAAGTAAAAAAACCTTTTTCTTTCTGAGATGGAAAATTAGCTCAGATTTTGACTGGTCACATTTAAGTTATATCACATTAGGCTGTAGTTTGTTTTCCTGATTTTTTGTTATGTATCAGTTTGGTAAATCAGAAACTCAAGAACATAATCTAGCATTTGAGAACATTTTGTAATTTTGTTGCACTCCCTGGAGGACTTTTGGTATTTTAAATGAATTTATGATTTATGAGACATAAATACTGTATTATATCTGTGACAGACAATTTTTTCCCCCACTAATGATCCTTCTGGCCAGTCTAAGAAGTCGAGAGGGTTGTTGAATGAAATATAGATGCTGTAATGCAGAGCCTGAGGGAAGCTGATATAAACCTGAGAAAGAAATGGGAAAGACCTCCACCATAGATTGTCATAAAAATATTAATAATACATGTATTTAAGTACATTGCATGTGGTGATCATAACTTACTTGCCTTGAATATTATTGGACTTTTAGGGAATATTTAAATTCTTTTATGTCAAATGGCAGGATATAAACTGAACAGAAATCTATGTGGTTCAAAACAAGTGGTACAAAAGGTAAAGGGATAGATATAAATAATTTTCATAGGTACTTAAGCATAATGTGGGCAGAATTTAACCACTTTAATCACGAAAAAGTGATCCAGGTTAATCCCACTCTAGTAGCCACCAAGCAATCTGAATACTCTGATTCTTTATAGACCTCCATTTTTTATGGGAGTGAATTCCCAGAAATATTACAAATGCTCAGAAAAAATCCAATACTTCATTGTGCCTAATCTTTCTTACAATATAGATAGGTGCTAGAAGGCAACAAATGTCCATCTAAGTCCCCTGTTCCTTAGGTGATTACAGACTGATGTTTGATACCGACAGCATACATGGAGTGCATTATTTGCAATGATCCAGAGAGCATGGAGCCCAATAGCTTTTGTTCAATAGCTTTTGTCCAATAGATTCCCGATATTCCTTACTGCGATGCTACATCTGACTACTAACCAGCTTTTAGTTGGAGTGGAGCTAAACTACCGAATGGATGGTAAACTGTTTGATCTCAGCTAAATCTGAGCCAAAACCAAGATTACCCCAACCTCAGTCATCAAGCTCCAGGACGCTACTGATGGTGTAGTGTGTGCTTACTATGAAGCAGACCTTCAAGCAATTGTTGACGTCCTTACCGAGGCATACAAGAAAAAGGGACAGATGCTTAACATTTAGAATACTAAGTTCCTCCATCAAAAAGCTCTTAATGAGCAGTCCCCAGCTCTGGTAATTCAGACTTATGGTGAGACTCTGGAGAATGCTGAATATTTCCTGTACATCAGAACCCATCTCTTGCAGAAATCCAAACTTACCTCACATGTGGAAGTATAGTCTTTGGATGCCTGAAGGAATAGGTGTTCGAAGATCATGACATCAGATTCCAAATGAAGCTCATGGTTTATTAAGTAGTTGTGATCCCTACCTTATTGTATGAAACTGAGACATGGACAATGTACAAGAGACACCTCAAGCTGCTGGAGAAGTACCACCAACACTGCCTATGGAAGATACGTCATATCCAGTGGGAGACATATTCACCCGCATTAGCATCTTCTTGCAAGCAAATACCATGAACATCAAGGTGTTGACCATGCAATATCAACTTTGCTGGGCTGGCCACATCATCCAGATGTCTGACTCCAGACTCCTGAAGCAAATTTTATTCTCCTGGCTCAATCAAGGTGTATGTTCAGGAGGATGGCAGAGAAGTTTCTTCAAGGATGTCCTCAAGGCCAATTTGAAAAAGTGCAAAATGAATATCAATTTGTGGGAGGATATCATCCAGGACTGCCTCAAATGGAGGGAGAGTTTGCTGCAGGGATCTCAGTACTTTGAAACCTCACAATGACAACAGGAGATGGAAAAGTGGAAGTGGCAGAAACAGCTTGTTGTGGGGCAAATCAGGAATCTAGAGCCATCCACCCCACATGGAAACACATGCCCAAGTTTCAGTAGAACCTTTTGTTCCTGGATTAGCCTTGTTAGCCATCTTCAGACCCATAGACAAGACAATAATGGAAGACTATCATCCTCAGTTATGAGGAATTTCCAGTGATGATGAGTGTTCAGATTATCCATCGAGGAAAAGGGAGCTATGATTCCCAGGCCCTCCCCACCATAACAGGATCCAAAACACATCTCTTATCTTTCCAGAAAATGCCTGACCACCAAGTAACAGGTTAACAGTACAGCTCTTGTCCCTCACATTTCCTTTTGATAGGTCTTATGAAGTGATCATAGAGCCCTGGTCTCCAGATCTACTGGAGATGACCAGAGAAATGTATTAGGGGGACAGTAATACATCTTCCAGATTATTGATAAAGATATTGAACAAACCAGCCACAGGATCACCCCTTATGGCACTCCACTTAATATGAACTGCCAAGTAGATATTGAGCCACTGATTACTATCCTTTGAGCCCAATGATCCATCCCGTTTTCTATCCACCTTACAGTCCATTCATCCAACCCATGCTTCCTTAGCTGGCTTGCGAGAATGTTGTGGAAGATTGTATCAAAAGCCTTGCTAAAGTCATATCATATCCACTACTCTTCCTGCTTCCACAGAGCCAGTCATCTCATCATACAAGGCAGTCAGGTTGGTGAGGCATGACTTGCCCTGGGTGAACCTGTGCTGACCATTCCAAATCACCTCCTCTAAGTTTAGGGACAGACATCCAAAAAGCCTGAGCCTGAATTGATTCAATTTTTGCAGGTTAGTTTAACCTGGCTAGTCTAAACTGGTTTGTAACCACACAGACATCCCAGAAATGCTGGTACATGCCTGCAGGGGCTCAGGCTAGAAGTGGGGGGGGGCAGGAGGGCTCTAGAGCAGCCCTCCCTTCCCTTCCACTATGCTGAACTGAGGAGGGCATGGCCAGCCCCCAGCAGAATGCTTTGATTAGGGAGGCCCCTCCTCCCCTCCTGAGCAGCCCAGCAGGCAACTGCTAACACAGTATTTATCACCCCTAACTCAGTGTTTATCAACTCATTAAGAAAACAATAGCCTCTCTCCATTAGTTCAAACTCTTTTTAAACAGCTCTCAGACAGCCGCTCTAATTAAAATGGCTCACCATCAGTGGAATGCTTTATCTAAACCTCATTCAATGAGGTTTAGATATAGTGCCCCCGTGGCCATTTAAAAATGTATGGAGGCTTAATACATGTGATAATGAGGCAATGCTGGAGTGTTCTAATTAGAACATGAATGAGTATGTGTATAGCCACCCTGTATTTGCCCTTTTAAATCACCCAGAACCTCTCCCAATTGCCATGAGTTTTCAAAGATAATGCCCAGTACCTCTGCAATCACATTGGCCAACTCCCTCAATAACCTTTGGTGCATCACATCCAGCCCCATGGACTTGTAATGTCCAGATTTTCTAAATAGCCCCTAACCTGTTCTATTGCTACTGTTGGTTAATCACTTCTTCCCCAAACCAGGCTACCAGGTGCAGTAGTCTGGGAGCTGACCTTGCCATTTAGTAGCTCAGCCTTTTTCACATCATCTGTCACTTGGCTGCCTCCCCCTTCAGTAAGTGACCCACACTTCCCCTGATTTTCCTCTTGTTGCTAACATACTTATAGAAATCTTCTCATTACCATTCACATCTCTTGCTAGCTGCAACTCAGTTGTGCTTTGGCCTACCTAATTTCATCCCAGTATGCTAGAAAAAAACTCTTATACACCTCTCTAGTCATTTGCCAAGTTGTTTGTCAAGTTGGATTGGAGATATGATGACGAAAAAGCCATCTCTCTGGGACTCTTAAATCCACCATCAACCACTTCCTGCCCTTCTTTCCAAGCAGACCTTTTCTAGCAGTGTCCCCTGTAAGATGTCCCACTTATTGCTCCTTGGTCCCAAAAGGTTCCCTTTTCCCTGCTGACTTGCTTCCTTTCACCACACTTACAGTGAAGGAAGGTGAGTGAAAGTTTTCAGGCACTTGCTCTGGTCTCTCATTAAAAAGGGGACTTAAATGCTGATTTAACTGCTGAGATTTAGCTACTTGCACTACATATATTGCTTAGTTATTCTTAATTAAAGAAAGAACTTGCCTTTAAGGTTCCCTTTCAAAAATAGGAGTGGCAAACTGACCTGAGAACTGACTTGCAAACTGTTTGCAAACTGCCCTGTTTGCTATTCCTTTTACTCATTCCAATGCCCACTGATAAATATATAATGCATGGCATGCCATGAGAAAGGACATTTTGCAAGGGAATGTGGATCATCCAGGCTAATGGAAATAGTTTAGGAGGGGGAAGTGGGATCAAAGGTTAATGAGCCTATGCTATTAGGAACTATATCGTCAATAGAAGAATGAACAGTTTGGTACACTAGTACAGATTTCAGTAGATTACATTCAAAATAGACACTGGAGCTGAAGTTACTGCTATCCCTGAAAAAGACTGATTTATCCTGTGATGGAGATCTGCTATGGTCAGATAAAATTGTTAGGGGACAAGTAATGCTGCATTATATTAGTGTGTGACTTGTTCAATGGGAAACTGGAGAAAAGAAGAAAAAGATTGTCACAACTTATCTATGTGGTACAAGAGTTAACAGTTCCTTTATTGGGATTGCCAACAATGCAAGGACCACATCTAGTAGAAAAAACCTAGATTCAATTAATAGAAAATGCAAATGGTAAAATAGATGTATCCTCAGGTCTTCACAGGGTTGGGGAAGATGTCAGGGGAATATAAAAATAAATTGGTTCCATCACCAACTTCATTTACTCTAACAACTCCTATTCCTTTCTAAACCCCATTCCTTTCCAACAAAACATCAAGGAAGAATTAAAGAAGATGGAAGCGATAGGGGTTATTTCTCAAGCAGGCAAAACACACATACTGTTATGCAAGGATAGTTGTAGAACTGAAACCCAAGAGAAGAGTTTGCATTTTATAGACTTTATTCAGCATAACAAAAATATATGCAGAGAAAGATACATGCTTCTTGTAGTAGACCAGACATTGGCTTAGTTGTCAGAGGCTAAAGTATTCTCATAATGAGATGCTACAGTAAGGTTTTGGCAAATCCTCTTGCTAAGGAATATAGAGTATTAACTATATTGATTACCTCGTTCAGGAGATATAGTTTCAATCAGCATCCTTTTGGCATATCATCAGCACCACAGCATTTCCAAAAATGAATCTTTCAGATTCTGATAAAGCTCTGTGGCATCCTTTGTCATCTAGATAATATGCTGGTGTGTGACAAAAACAGACAGGAAAATAATAAATGTCTACATGTTATTTTGTGATATTTCCAGCAATCTGGTCTCACTTTTTATGAGAAATGTGATTTTGGGAAAGAACAAATTTGCTGGACATATCAATAGCAAAAATGGAATTCAGCCAGACCCAGAACAACTGCAGAGAACAATTATCTAGAAGGTGGCCCTGCCTGAGTAAGCAAATTCAGATTTTAGGAGAAGGTTGTGAGGAATGCAACAAAGAAAACAGGTTCTTTTGGGAGCTATTACTTTCTACAAAGATGCCAGATAGACCTTGTCAGCAAATAGTAGTAGATTTAATTTTCTGGAAAGGACACATATATTATTGTAGTTGATTGTTATTCCAGGTATATTGACTTAGCTTTTCTTACACAGACCTCATTGGCACAGGTCATCCAAAAATTGAAGTCTATATTTGCAAGGCATGATATTTCCATCATCTTTGTACTGGAAAATGGACCTCAGTTTACCTGAGTTATTCCTACAGCTTGCAGAAAACTTTGGTTTTCAGCATTGCACTAGCAGTCTTTACAATCCTCAGAGCAATGGAGAAAGCAGTACAGACTCTGAAACAGCTTCCATGTAAATCTAGAGATCCATATCTGGCACTCCTGATATATCAGTCTTCACCACTGGCATCAGGACTCTCTCTGGCTGAGCTGCTTATGCAATGATGACTTAGGATACCATTACCTATGGCATTGATACAGCTTAGATCGGGGGTGAGCAATTATATTGGGAAGAGGGCTGCTTACAGAGTTTTGGCAAGCTGTTGAGTGCCACATGGGTAGCCCTGCCACCTTGACAGGTGCCTAAGCCCCTAGTTACCATCTTGTGACCAGAAGTCCCACCCCCTAACCCCTGATCTTTGCTACCGTAAGTCCCTCGCTTTGCCCCCAGAAGTACTTCTTTCAGCAAGGGGTTTTGCCATCTTGGAACCAGAAAAATACCAAATTATATTCTAAAAAGTGAACATCTACACCATTCATTAATTGATTTCAAAAATATTTTTGTCCTGGTTTATGTGTGTTTCATAGAATCATAGAATCAAAGGACTGGAAGGGACCTGTAAGATCAACAAATCTGGTCCCCTGCCATGGGCAGGAGGTTATTGGGCTCTAACGAACAAAACAAGGTGCTTATCCAGCCTCCTCTTGAACACATTCAGGGATGGTGACTGCACCATCTCTGCTGGATCTATTCACAACACATCGGCTGATACGTGCCAGAGTTCTATTTGTCCTGCTGACAACTTCATCCCACTGTTAGCTCATAGTCAACTTCTAGTCGGGGGTAACCCCCAGGTCCTTTTCAGATGCAGTGCCAGGCAGTGGACCACCCTAGTTGTGGTGAAGGTTTTTCCTACCCAGATGAAGGACCCAGAACTTGTCCCTATTGAATCTCATCTTGTTGCATTCAACCCATAGAACAAGTCTGTCGAGGTCATCCTGGAGTCTTACCCTATTCTCAGATGTGTCCACATTTTCCCACAGCTTGGTGTCATTTGCAAACTTAATCATTGTGCTTTCCACCCTTTCATCCAAGTCATTGATATGTGCATCCAAGTTTGTGCAGTGTGCATAGAGATAATTATATATAATAGCTGAAAATGAAGTCTTACTCTTGTATACTGTGTGGGTGGGTATCTGTTTGTGGGGGGCTGTAGGTGTGTGGGTATGTGGGGTGTGGGGTAGGATGTGGGTGTGCCTGTGGGGGTGAGAGGTGGGGGTGAGGGAGCATGTGGGTGTGTGTATGTGGATATGTGGGGTGTGGATGGGTATGGGGTTTGTGGGTACCTGTGTGTGGGGGTGGGGTGGCTGGGGCATGTGAGGGGGTGTTGGTGTGTGGGTCTTTGTGTATGGTAGTGCAAGAGGGGGTTGGGTTCATATGTATGGTGGGGTGTGCATGTAGGACTCACCCTATGAACACACACACATGCTCTGCCCCTCCCTATGCACACACACATGCACACTCTACCCCTCCCTACATACACACACATGCATACACCAGGGTACTGGCATGGGCCCTGTGTTCCCATGTTCCAGTGATGCAGCTGGGAGTCATGTGGTATTGGAGCAGGGCAGGGGCAGGAAGGCAGGGAAATGGCTGGGGGGCGGTTCTGGGCTGCTTGGTCCTACTGTCTCCCCCGGGTCCTACTGCCCCTGGCTCCAGTCATCTTTGACAGGCAGCCAGAAGCAAATAAATATTAATTTACTAACTTTTTTAGGGGCCCCATGGGCTGAATAGAATGCCCTGGCAGGCTGGATCCAGCCTGTGGGCTGTATTTTGCCTGCCCCGGCTTAGATACATCTTAACCCTAGATGGCCCAACCTACAGTAAATTAAGAAATAGGATGCTGAACTAAAATGTCAGCAAAGAAACTTCAATATTATATACACAGCAAAATCCCTGCTGTAGTTGCTGTTGGGAACAGTTTGACTCAAAAGTTCCCAAATGTTTGGAACCATCCAAAGTAGGCCAAACACCCCAGATCCTATTAGTGGAGATTCCAAAAGGCCTTCTGCAGAGAAATGGCATTCATTTTCAATATATTCTAACTGACCATAAAGAAGATCAACCACTGAAAGGGACAGGTTCAGAGCATAGAAATGAATCTCCTCATGCAAGTCAGTAAGAAGGCTCAGTCAGAGATGAGATCTCTAAAGAGGTTAAAAAAGGTCTGGAAGACTGAGAAGACCTTTGTAGGGACTTGACCTTTAAGCATCCATTTATAGTTTTAGGGGTATATATATGGTTTTAGGGGGTAGGTCTGTGCAAAGTAGCTAGTATTTGCTTCTTATTCAGATTTGGCTGAGTTGGGGGACAGTGATTCAATTTGGTGATTCAGATCACTGTCCTGAATCGATTTGGCTGAATCTGATTTGGAGATTCGGCCGCTGATGAATCAGCCAAATCTCTGAATCAAACAGGCCCCATCCCCTGCTCGCTCTCCCAGCCCCATCAATGGCTGCCCTGCCCCGCCCCAGTTCCCGGCTCTTTAAAAAAAAAGCCCAGCACTCACCGTCTCCTGCCAGCTGGGGGGGCGGTGATCCCCACTGCTCCCCACTGCTCTGCGCTGTGTGTGTGTGTGGGGGGGGGGGGGGCTCTGCCACATTTATATATATATATATGTATTAGTGGCACTTCATTTTAATCATGGAAGAATGTGGATTGGGGTTACTTTTTTAACTTGAAAACTGGGGATTTTTTTTAATCATAGAAAACCAGGATCCCTGGTCCTCAGTCCCCCCTTTTTTCTAAATTATAGATACACCCTTTGTTTGTTTGTTTTTGTTTCATTGTATTTTTCTGGCTTCATTTCCTCTCTTCTTCTACCAAATTGATTTGTTTGCCCTGGTATTTTTAAAATTTATAAATTTATTTTGGAAAGAGGCTTTATTTGTTATTAGGGGTCATCACCATCCTCTTTTCTTTGCACATACAAGTAGATACTGATTTTTCAGAGCAGAAAAACATTTTCTTGTTACCTTGTAATTTGTTTTGTCTAATAGGTGTCTTATCACAGATATACAATATGTAAGAGTTACTTTCAACTGCCTAAAAGATTTTTTCAAAATTCCCCCAAGAGTCTCTTTGCTGCATCTACATTTGCTCTGATAGATATATAGAGGCTTTTCGAATGCAAGAAGGAAAAAATTCAATGTGTTATTATATATATTGTGTTATTAATACAGTATTCTGTATCAATAAAATGGGGAGTTTATATTTAGGGTTTTCCTATCTGCCAGGGAATTGTTAGTATTGTTCTGCCTTTGTTCTTGATGCAAGTAATAATATAAAAAATGTAGCAGTACCCATCCCTTCATTGCTCTGAATTGTAACTGAAATTTATCTGATCGCTTTCCTCAGACATAATCTTTACTTCCTTATACACTTAACATATACATAATTTTGAGTACATTTTCTATAGCAGGCATATGGGTTCAGTGTATACAAATGAGTATAGCTGGAAATAGAAATTATTCAATGATATTAAGAAGCAAAATAATAATTGAAATATTTCATTAAATATTTTGTTTTTAGTATCCGGTACCATTGGAATGCTAGAAGAGAGAGATTTAGTCTTCCCTTCCTGTCCCATGCTACCCCATGCTCTGCAATGATCCCTCAGAGGCCCTTGATTGCCATTGCCAGAGCTGGTGAGTGCAGGGTTTTTTTTTTCTTGTTTTATTTTTAATGCTCTGCAGTCACTGGCTGCAGGAGTGGGGATTGGAGCCTCTGGGCACTCATGACAGAGCCCCCTGTGAAGCATGGGGCACAGGGGGGCAGTGGGACTTGCCCCCACTGCCTGGCACCTGTATGGCTGCTATTGCATCACGTGAATGCAGCATGGCTCGGCAGGGTACCATGTGCTGTCTGGGAGCTGGGGCTGCTCCACATGTCAGTCAGAGCCCAACAGCACTCAGCCCCAGTGGCCCCAGCTCTCATGCAGTGTGCAGCACCCTGCCAAGCCATGCATCCCCTGTGCCATAGGGCAGGTGCTGCCCAGGTGCCGGGTGGGGGAGGGGGCGATCCCTGCTGCCCGGCACTGCCCTGGACTGTGTAGGGGGGACTCTGCCATGAACACTGAGAGGCCCTAATCGCCACTCCTGCAGCCGGTGCATGTGGGGCTTTTTTTTTTAAGTGCTGGGACTAGACTGGGGCCGGGAGGGGGATGGGGCTGGGCAGGGAAGCCATGGGGACTTCTCCCATAGCTTCCCCTGCCCAGGAAGAAGCAAGCACAGCTGGAGGAACCACAGAAGAACCTGCAGCTGCCCAGCTGTGCCTACCTCTCCCCAGCCAATCTGAATCACCAAATATCTTCGAATCCACACCAAATCTTCTGAAGCTGATTCAGCCAAATCAATTCAGGACAGTGATCCAAATCTCTGAATTGAATCACTGTCCTCTGAATCAGCCAAATCAGAATCTTAATCGAATACTTCGCTACTTGCACACCCCTACTGTTAACACTTCAAACATTTTTAAGTTCCTGAGGAAAGCTGAAGAAAGACAGCTTTCTTTAAAGCAAAAGGTCAATTTAGTTCAGCACTACGCAGCCATATGGTCATTCTACTCAATAACCTTGTTTAACCTCTATATTTATTCCAGGGTTCAGCTTCTTTGCACTCAAATGTAAGTAAAATAAAATGTTTAATTTGGAAATCTAAACTGCTAGAGCTTCATTTTTTCTCTGAAAGCATTTCATGAACTCTGAATTGTTTTAACATAGTGGTACATTATCTTGCTTTTACTATGATAGTATGATGAACATTACTGGTTCAGAACCAGCAAGTCTTTTTTTTATATATTTTAAGATAAAATTAAATACAATTAAATAAAGAGTAGACTTTTTTTTTCCTCATGTCTACTACTATTTATATAAATGCATACATAAATACACAATAAAACAGAAGATTCAGGAAACTTCATTGGAAGATTAAAATTAAGTAATTGGTATATAGAATGTGTTATACACAAATGTACTATTTGTTCATATTCCATTATATATAATAGAATATAATAATTTATATGGGAATATATGTGTGCATTTTTGTAAAGTACACATTCTGTATACCAGTAAACTTAATTTTAATCATCCAATGAAGTCTTCTGATTCTTCTATTAAATTAAGTAGAAATTAATATTGATAAATACATAAATACATAAAAGTGGTTTCCTATTTCAGATGTTTTAAATTCTATTTTTTTAATTCTACTTTAGCTTTGTTACAGATTCTTTTATTTCAAGGGCAGCTTTTTTCCCTTGCTGCTTTATTAAAAACAATTATTTCAACAGTAACACTTTTTAACTCACCAGTTCCACAGACCTCTTCGGTTATGAATCTTTCTCTTAGGATTTTCTCCAAAATAGAGAAAATTCCTGAAGAAGTAGCTTCCTTTTCTTGAGAGATGGAGAGAGACAGACAAAAAGGGAGAAGGTTAGTAGCAATATTGCTACAACATTCTTGGGAATTTATGTGAATAGAAGTTTTTTTCTGAAATCTGTTAGGAGGAAATTTTTTACAAGTCTTTCAAAAAGAAACTCTGATAACAGTCTTTTCCCCCATACCTTATATTCTGGAAACTAGATACTATTTTACTGTATGCACCTAACTGGTATTAATATAGTTCAGTTATGTAAATGAAACATAGGAAAATAAGAAACTGAAAGAAATGGTGGGCTCTGAGGTCCTCCTGCATATTTGGAGTTGTACATGTTAGCCAATGGGTTGTAGATGGTAAATCCCCTGAGGATTCTATGTTTCTTGTCAAGCTTAGGAAGTAGATGTCCTTGCCTGCCTGGCTTCTTTGTTCTTCATGTTGTGGATTTTCAATTGTAAATAATGTATATCAATAAGCTTCATAATGTAGTATATTAACATCTACATACCTCTTCATTCAAGTGAGTGTTTTCCATTTACACATGGAGTTATACATGTGCCATTGTTCTATTTGTTATTTAGCTCAAACTGTGTCTTCTTATTTCCCAAGCCTGTTGAAGGTCACTTTGTGTGTGAAAACTTATCTACATCTTTCTCAGCTATACATTTGGTCCAATAAAAACATCACCAAAAATCCTTGCCTTTTTAAAAATGTCTAAAGGCATGCATAGGTAAGGTATTTATCTAGTGTAATTGGCATTATAGTAGTATAAAGAAGTAGCAGAAAGATAACATAACCTTGGGCAGATTCTCCAAAATTGGGATAAAGAATAAGGGGTAAAACTCCACTAGTATAAGTTACATTGGTTTAGTTGTAATTTTTCTACCTCCATCACAGAATATTACCTATTTCCTCTCCAACACTGGCAAAGTATAATAGGAACCTGCTACAGCATTCAGCTACTCCAGAACAACTGCTCATTTCTCTGTTCCGGATCCTTTTGTAATGTATGTTCATATTCATCAGTAGGAAATTATCTGCTCATGTTCATAGATTACAAATTACAGGTTCATAGATTATAAATCCAGAACGAGCCATTATAATTGTCTAGTCTGACCTTTTATATGACACAGGGCATAAAATTCCCTTAAATTAATTCCAGTTTCAATTAAAGTATATATTTTTGAATAAAAGAAAAAGAAAATAAACAATTACCTAATATTGATTTAAACATTCCTAGTCCACCCCTTAACAAGTTGTTACAATGATTAATTATCTTTAGCATCGAGAGTTTTTGCCTTATTTCTAGTCTATTTTTTTTTCTAGCCTCAATTTCCAGCCATCAGTTTTTAATATAACTTTGTCTGCTAGACTGAAGGGTCCTCTATAATCAAATGTTTGTTCCTCATGTAGAAGTTAAGGATTGTGACCAACCCCCTTTTTTTTCTTTATTACGCTAATGGATTAAGTTCCTTGAGACTTTCTCTCTAAAATGTGTTTCAGATACTCCCATCAGAACTTTCTCCGATTTTTCAATATCCTTGCCAGCTTGTGGACACCAGAAGTGGACATGGTATTCTAGCAGCAATATCAAAGACAGAGGTATTCACAGAATCCTAAGATTGGAAAGGACCCCAAGGGTCATCTTGACCAAACCTCTGCACAGATATAGAACTTTTATTCCTAAATATTCCTATCATAAGCTTATCCAGCTGCCTCTTTAAAACTTCCTATGAATAAGAGTCTAAAACTTCCCTGGGTAGGGTATTACACTGCCTCACTATTCTAACAGTAAGGAAGCTTTTTTCTCAGCTCTAATCTAAACCCACTTTGCTGTAATTTAAAACTATTGCTTCACATCCTGCACCCCACAGCAAGGAAGGAGTTGTTGTGTTCTTCTTTTTCAAATATTTTCAAACTGCTATAATGTCCTCCTTTAATTTCTTTTTTTTCCATACAAATCATAGCTAGTTCTCTCAACCTTTCATCTTACAGCTTGCCTTGCAATCCTTTCATCTTTTTTGTTGCCTTCCTCTGGACCATCTTCAGCTTCTTAAAATGAGCAGTCCAGAACTGCATGTGGTCCTCTAGTGGAGACCTAACCTGTGCCAATTAGATTGGTAATATCATACCCTGTGTCTTTCACCTAATGCCCTTGTTGGTATTTTGTTTATGTATATAGTCTTTTTGGTCACTACACTGACTGGTGTGCAGCTAATTATCCACCATGAAGCTGAAGGTTTTTTTAAAGAGTTAGTGGCCATGCCTACATGAGATGCTGACTGTGCAGTAGCACGTTACTACTGTGCAGTAGCATTACACGGCATGAAGAGTGACACAATGCTATTGTGTAGTGGTAATGAGCTACTACTGCACAGTCAGCATCACTAAGAAGCGATTTGGGAATGTTGGCTTAGAAATGGTATTTAAAGGCCTTTTTTTTCAGAAACTGGCTTACAGGTATATATACATGTATAATATATGTATTATAAGGGGTCAAGATGGGCAGCAGGGGTTAAATGGATTTCTAAAGATCTTGGGAAACATACACACAGCTTCTCATGGCCCTGAAAGCAGATGGGATGTCTAGCATAACAAGGATAATGGATGGACACAGCCTGAGAATGAAGGGGGGCATGCCATAACACGAAATCACAGCCTTCAAGGCAGACGCATTGTCTAACACAACAAGGACACATAGTCTAGGAAACATCTTGGGAACCAAGAAAGTATGCATCATACTGTCCCATAACATGAGATAAGTGACACCAGCAACAAGGCCTCAGAGAGTGGCGGGGGGCTAAGTCCCGGTTTTGGGGGAACAGACCAAATTAAGAGGAGGCCTGGAAGGCTACATGGATCTGTGACCACAGAGAAACAGCCAACCAGAAATAGCCACGGATGAAGAGTCATCAGGAATCATCAAGGGGGAAAGAGAATACAAAAGCCAAGATTTGAGATTAATAAAGGGTCCCTCATGTCCATCCCTTTCATCCCTCCCTGCCCCTCTGTGCTGTCCCTCCCCATTCTCCTCCATGATAGGGGTCCCCATCCCTTTGTCCCCCCAGGAAGGGGCCCTGAGGCCATCATGGACTGAGGGCATACTAGCAGCCCATCTCATGCACCCCACTGGAGGGGAGCTGTGGGCCTCAGCATCCCAGCTCCAGACTGCAGACACCCGAGAGAGACAGCCTCAGAGTGGAGCCTGCATCCTGGCCAGATGTACTTTGACTCTGATGGCAGCCGTAGGATTGGTAGATAAATAATTGTTTGATTGTTTGTATTGTTGCTTTTTTGTTATCATTTTGTATCAATAAATTTGCCTATTATCAACTGGCAGGTGTTGTGGTCAGTCTGAGGGTTGTGCCTGGCTGGAACAAAGCTATAGTTGCTGGGTCCAAATCCAATGTCAACAGGGGATGCTACTACACAGTAGCACCAGTTACTGTGCAGTCATTTAGTACTTGTGTATGCAACTACTAAATGACCACCCAGTAACAACTGCACAGTCAGTGTCTTGTATAGATATAGCCCCTACTTCCCAGGATAGAGTCCCCCATCCAAAAAGTATGGCGTCCCAGAAAAGAGGCAGTATACCCCAACACATATTGAGTCAACTAAGTTAGGAGGGGTTAGCTGCAGTGGATTTGCAATGCAAGGGAGGAAGCATTCCACTCCTAGACTGCCAACCAAAGTTAACGATAAGACAGTTCCACTATCAACAGAAGGTGTAAGAAGCACTTTTAAGAGCTCCTGAACTGATATTCTAATGTTGAAGATAATGCCATTTAAGCCATTTCACAACACCCTATTAATGACTACCTTACAGATTTTCCAGTTAACACTGAGTGCTGGGAGGCAATTAAATAATTATGGTGCCAATGGCTTCAGATCAGGGTACTTGTTTTACTTCTGGTAGAGGAAATCCTGCCAAAAGATTGTGGAATTGAGGTCCATTCCATAATAGGGTAGGACTGGACTCTTTACCCCTGGTTTGCAGCCAATCTAGGAGCAGCCTTGATAAATGGATATATGGGTGATCTCCTTTGCTCCAGGAGGTCCTGCAGCTAAGCTGGTTCCAAGTATACTAGCACCTTTGGACTAAACCAGAAAGAGAGAGAGAGGGATGTGGGTATGCAGGCAACCCAGTGTCTTCATATATATTGCCAGGGCTTTTGTGCCCTGGAGAGGTCACTCCAGCTTTGCAGAAAAGCATATGCATCACTGCACAAAACAAAAAGAAAAAGAGAAAATTAATACTCCTTGTTTCAACATGGAATGTTAGGACTATGTATACTGGTCTGAATAACAATCTAGTGAATATCTCTGATATTCACAAGCAGGGATCCTGTTTCTCTGATAAAAAAGAAATCTCCAATTTTCAGGTTAAAAAAGTAACCTAAATTCCACATTTTTCCATGATTAAAATGAAACATCACTAATAGATAGCTAGATAGATATAGATAGATAATGATGTTTCATCATTCTGATCACAGAAAAATGATCACAAGAATAATGCTTCAGATGAAAGTTTGAAGGAACTAAGGAAAACAAGGAATGTTGTTCAACAAATCTCAAGACATTTTGCTAATTGGCTGTGACTGGTAAAATTCAGACCACTTTTGACACTGGAAACAGCAGAGGTATGTATGATGGAATGAAGGTGAAAGGTCCAACTGTAAAGAAGTCAGTTCCATTAAAGACAGCATCAGGAGAAGTCATAACAGATCAAAAGCAACACATGGAAAGATGGGTAGAACACTATACTGAACTCTATTCAAGGAAAAGCAGTGTGACTGAGACAACTCTTAACTTTATTGAGAGCCTGTCTGTACTTGAAGAGCTTGATGACATTCCAGCTGTAAAGGATCCAAGTAAGAGTGTAGACAATCTGACTATGGCAAGTCCCCAGGAAAAGATTGACTCCTCAATCTACATTTTCACTGACCAAACTTCAAAGCCTCATCAGCAGGGATCCTGGTTTTCTCTGATAAAAAAAATCCTGTTTTTTTATTTAAAAAAAGGAACCCAAAATCCACAATTTTCTGTGATTAAAATAAAATGCCACTAATACACACACACACACACACACACACACACACACACACACACACACACTTTTCGGATTAAAAAAGTAATCCAAAATCCAAATTTTCCCATGATTAAATTTTAATCATGGGAAAATGTAGATTTTAGGTTACTTCTTTTAATCTAAAAATTGGGGATTTGTTTTATGCGAGAAAACCAGGATCCCAGCTCATCGTGTCTTGGAATGTGTGAACATTCTGAGCATCCATTCTATTCTAAGTCAGCATCAACTTCAATGGCTTGGTCATATCCAAAGAATAGACAATGGCTGTATACCTAAAGATCTCTTGCATGGAGAACTCTTTACAGGAAGCAGACCTCACACCCTTATTTCTGTTTCAGATATGTTTGCAAGAGAGATACAAAGGCAATAAACATTATGCCAAATGACCGGGAGAAGATTGCTGAGCATCCAAGAGCCTGGAAACAGTCTATTAATCATGGAATGAAAACTTTTGAGGAAATAAGAGCCCAACATGCAGAGAAAAGAATAAACTTCAGGAAGAACCCCACACCAAGTTCACAACTGTTAGATTTTAATTTAGAGTCACAGAGTCATAGAGAAGTGGGCCTGGAAGGGACCTCCAGAGGTCATCTAGTCCAATCCCCTGCCTGATCATCCCTATCTAAACCACTCTATACACACATAATCTAAACTCTCCATAAGACTATCCTCAGCCCTGTCACAACATAGACCTAACACCCTAACCTGCCACAGATAAAGCAGGGGAATCCTAGCACCCAAAATCCTGCTTCTATAAAATGTTGTTAATGTATGCTCAAGAGGTCCTGGGTAGAGGCCCATGCTACCTCTTACAGAGTAAGGCAAAAAAACACCACAGTCCACACCAATCTGACCATGGGGTAAAATTTCTTCTTGACCTCATATATGGCAATTTGTTTGACGCTAACTGGAAGAGCAAGACCCTCTAGCCAGGAACCTGTGGCTTTACTCCTACCAGGAGAATCAGCACATCCTAGCTGTACCTGTAGCCAACGCCCAGCGCCTCTAAGGAGGCTTATAGTTTCATAGTTTCAAGGGTCAGAAGGGACCTGAACAGATCATCAAGTCCAACCCCCTGTCCTGGACAGGAATGAGTGCTGGGGTCATAACACCCCAGCCAGATATCTATCCAACCTCCTCTTGAAGACCCCCAAGGTAGGGGAGAGCACCACCTCCCTTGGGAGCCCATTCCAGAGCCTGGCAGTCTTAACCATTAAGTAGTGTGTCCAGAGATCAAGCCTGAACCTACTGTCAATCAATTTGTGGCCATTATTCCTTGTTATCCCAGGTGGTGCCCGGGGGAACAGAGCCTCACCTATTTTCTGCTGGTGAGTTTACAGACAGCCACCAGATCCCCTCTTAGTCTTCTCTTGTGGAGGCTGAATAGATTCAGGTCCTTTAGTCTATCTTTGTAGGGCCTGGCCTGCTGCCCCCAACCATGTGAATGGCCCTCCTCTGGACCCTCTCAAGGTTAGCCATATCCCTCTTGAAGTGCAGCTCCCACAACTGGATGGAGTACTCCAACTGCGGCCTGACTAGTGCTGCATAGAGGTGAAGGATCACCTCCCTGGACCTGCTTGTGATGCATCTGCAGATGCACAACAAGGTGCGGTTAGCCTCACTGACTGCTTTCTTGCTTTGGTGGCTCATGTCCATCCTGAAGTCAACAATTACTTCAAGATCCCTTTCAGCCCCTGTGTTGTTGAGAATGGTGTTCCCCAGCCTATAGGTATGCTTCAGGTTCCTTCTCCCTAGATGCAGCACCTTGCACTTGTCTGCATTGAATTCCATTCTATTCTCATCTGCCCACCTCTGTAACCTGTCTAGATCTAGTTGTATTCTGTCCCTCCCCTCCAGTCTGCCCACTTCTCCCCACATCTTTGTGTCATCAATGAATTTGGAAAGCATGCTTTCCACACCCACCTCCAAGTCACTGATAGAGATGTTGAATAGCACAGGCCCAAGGATCGAGCCCTGGGGAACTCTATTGCCTACATCCCTCCAGGTCAAAAACAACCTGTCCACCACCACTCTCTGGGTGTGACCATCGAGCCAATTTGCCACCCATCTGACTGAGTAGGCATCAGTTCCACAGTCACCTAGTTTTTTTATGAGCACAGGATAAGAAATAGTGCCAAAGGCCTTCTTGAAGTCCAGTCAAACACCCTGGGCACATACAATAGAAAAACGGAAGTAGGGAGCAACCAGGAAATCCCAGAAGCATAAGAAATGCCTGTGGTAGAAAATAGGCATAGCTACACCTAGATCATCCTCAGCCGGGGGCCCCCAACCTCTTTTTGGACACCTCCAATCCACAATGCCCTAGGCAGGCTATTCCACAACCTCACTGTTTTAACAGTGAACAAGTTTTTCCAGATATGCAAGTTAAATTTACTTTGCTGTAACTTCCAGCCATTGGTCTATACTCTCCTCTTCAGCAAGAGAGAAAAAGTGCTTTCCTTCTTTACTGCAAGCCTTCAACTATTTGAACACTACTATCATGTACCCTCTTAAGTATTCCTTCAGCCTCTAGCTCCTAGCTCCTTCAGTTGGATTATTTTATATTATTATAAAATATAAAATAATAATATGTTCCTGCAAGGGTGAAAGAGGGAGGAATTGGAGTAAGGCTAGAACTAGGGAAGTGGCATGGGAGGGGTGCAGCACAGCCCATTGGCCGCTTCCAGGGCTGCAGCAGGGAGCAAAGTGCAGGGAGTTGTCAATGGGTGCAGGGCAGGGGTGTGGGGTGGGGGTGCGCAGCTCTTGATGCTACATGCCCCCCAGGAGGGCTGTGAGCTGGGGGGGGGGCTGCACCGGGCTCTTTCTGGGGGGCAAAAGCAGATTGCCACTCTAGGCTGGGGCTAGCAGCTGTACCAGGCTCTTCCTGGTGCTCAGCAGCCTGCTCTGGCTACAGGCTAGGGCTGCCAACAGCACTGGGCTCTTCCTGGCACTCAGCAGCCTGCTCTGGCTGGAGGCTGGGGCTGGCAATGGTACTGGCACCTTCCACCCCACCTGGGGTTAGAGGTGGGAGCCCTGCTCCCAAGGCAGCAGCTCCAGCCCTGCTGGGCAGGGCCATCGAAATTGGTTCCTGGGCAGGTGGGTCCGAGCTGCAGTGGGGTTACAGCTGTGAGCCAGGAGCAGGGCCGGGCTCTCCCACCTGCCCATCCCACCCTCCTGTGGGGCTCCCAGTGCCCAGGTCCCGGATCTGACCCCAGTGCAGCTTGGACCTGCCCACCCTTGGAACGATTCCTGTGGCCCTGGAAATCACCAAAATATATAGATATACACGCACACATAAATATACACATATGTATGTATGTATGTATGTACATGAATATGTATTAGTAGTAGCACTTCATTTTATTCATTGAAAAATGTGGATTTTAGGTTACTTTTTTAAACCTGAAAATTGGGGATCTTTTTTTTATCAGATAAAACCAGGATCCTGCTCATTAGTCAAGGTGTGTGTGTGGAGGCAGGTCCCATGACCTATCTTTTTTACTGAATCCTCACTAACAAAATCCTTATTTTCTTAAATGGTGCTGTCATTTGAAAAATTGTCGTTCTTCTTTTACAACTTCCATAATTCAGAGGCACAAGAGGCTTCATTTTTAATATCCACTGATAGACTTAGTCTTCATTAATCTTTAGAATCTTTTGAACCTGACTCCTTTAGTTCCATAAATTAATTACATGTTGTATGAAAAACTTCCTTTTTGTTGTTTTAATCCTGCTACCTAATAATTTCAATCTATCCCCTCTAGACCTAGTATTATGGAGCATAGTAAATCCCTATTCTCTTTCTCCACTTTTGCTCACCCTTTTTTAAGCTGAACAGTCCTAACCTATTTAGTTTCTCCTTGTACATAAGCCTCTCTATATCCTTGATAATCCCTGGTGCCCTTCTCTGTACATTTCCTACCTGTACTATCATCTTTTTGCGGTAAGGGGCAGGACTATTCACAGTATTCAAGGTGTAGGGGTACCATGAATAAATGCAGTGACATGATGACATCTTCTGTTTTGTTTTCAATTTGCTTCCTAATAATTCAAAGGGTTCCTGTCTGCTTTGTTAGACTCTGCTTAACATATATATGATATTTGTAGAGAACTAAGCACAATAATTCCAATATCTCTTTGTTGTTAATTTAACTGGAACTCATTCCTTCTGTATAAGTTTCTCCTTTCCTCAAATTGATTTTCAGTTCTTAAGAAAAATGCTAAATCTTTCTTCTCTGCCCTATATCTCCTCTTCTGCAGTGAAACTGCAGCCCTCCCTCTCTCCCTGGGCTAGCAGTGACCAAAGTCCCTTAATATTAGGATGACAGTCTTCCAATAAATAGTAGTCATCAGTGGGTGCATCTACATGAGATGTTATATCACCGTAGTGATAAGCTACAGTGACATAGCTCATCACTACAATGATGTAGCATTGGTGGGCGTGAACCGTGATACTGCCACTACGGCACAGTAGCAACAAGTTACTGTTCAGTAGCTTGTTGATGCTGTACAGTAGGGTTGGAAATGACCTGTGTGGCACTGGGACTGTGTGGAACTGGTAGTTACTGCACAGTCCTTTAGTACTTGCTAAAGTAAGTACTAAATGACTGCACAGTAACAACTGCATAGTCAGGCACATGTGTAGATGCACCCAGGAAGTCCAGAGATGGCTGAGGAGATCAACAAGCTGAACTTCAGACATGGCAAGTAGTTCTAGAAGGAAGGAGTGCATCCTGGTAAAATTAGATCAGAGCTCCTTTCTTTGTCTCTCTCACCTATCCACCCCCAAATGAGGTGAGTTTTCTTGAAGTGATTGATGCCTTGCCATACATCATGGCACAGCTGGGAGTGATTCAGTGCTTGATTCTCCCAAGTGTTGATGTCAATATCACATTTCTCCAGATTGGCCTTCAAGATGTCCCTAAATCTATTCTTTTTCCCACCTCCACAGCAGTGATCATTGATGAGTTGGAAGTATAGGACCTATTTTCAGAGCTGGTTATCAGGTCCTTATGACGTATTGCGCTTCATGATACTTATGCTATGTAAACATAGCTTTGATATTGCTAGAGCTTGCTTGACCAGAACATTGATGTTCATTCTTCTATTTTTCTAATTAATATGGAGACATCAATGTTGATGGTAACATTGCAAAACTTTCAAATTTTCTAATCTGTCATCCAGGTTTCAAATCCAAAAAACAGGATAGAAGTAATAATAGCCTTGTAGACAAGAAGTTTAGTTTAAGTCCTGATGTCATGATCATGGAAGAAACAATTTTGGAAATGTCCAAAAGCATCAATGGAGAAAGGTGGCTATCCATATTGCAGAATTGCTCAATATTCTCCAAAGATTGTCCTCTAATAGTAAATGTGAAGGAGCAGCTGCTTGGCTTGGGGTTGGATGGTAAAGTACCTTGGTTTTCATAAAGTTGACAGTGTTTCAACACATTTCATATGCTTCACAGAGGGCATGTCTACACATGTTATTAAGGTAAAGCAATAAACTCCAGCGCTTACCTTACCAAAGTTTATTGCTCCTGACTGCCATGTTTGCACATGCACCCGGGCCCAACACGTTGAGCCAGGTTGGAGCAGCTTTGGCTGGCAGGGAACCTGGTGGGGGTGGGGGGTTCACCTTGCCAGCCAGGGGCTGCTCTGACTGGGCTCAATGTGCTGTCAAAGGGCTGGCTGGAGCACAAGGATGCTTCAGTGAGGGGCTAGCCAGCAGGCAGCCCCCACACTGAAGCACCCTTATGCCCCAGCCAGCCACATCAATGTTTACACATGAACTGCTGTGGAGTAAAAAGCTCGGTGGCAGGATAGTACTTGTATCTATAAGTACTACCCTGCTGTAGAGTACATTTGTATCCTGCAGCCTAATAAGGCTGCACGTGTGGACGTGAGACGTTTACTGTGGAGATAATTAGTCAATTCTACTGTAAACTTCTCATGTATATGTGCCCAGTTGTAATAAAAAATGAGTTGGAGCTCTTCAACTGAGTGGGTGCACACAACATAATCATCAGCACACTGAAGATCAGTAATGGTGGTGTTGGTTATCTTGGATTTGGAATATAATCAGGTGAGGTTAAGGAAAATCCTATCAATGCAATCCTGGATGCTGACTCCAGATTGAATCCTATCATCAATGTGATGTGGAATAGCTACAATATAGATGGAAAAAAGTGGTGGTACAATCACTGATTCCTGCGTGACTCCAGTTCTAATAATAAAGAGGGACATTTCCAAGCCACTGCACAGAATGGTTTCTGTCATGTCAACATGAAGGACTCAGGTGATGGTAACAACATTTTAATGGGCATCCAAATCTCATCATGATTCCTGAGGACCTCTCTGTTGATTGAAGCAAAGGCCTTAGATAAATAAACACCACGTAAAGATCTTGGTGTTGCTCATGGCATTTATCCTTCAGCTGTCTAGCATCAAAAGTCATGTCCGTTGTGCCCCTGATAGGTTTGAAATCACACTGAGACTTTGGCAAAATCTCCTCAGAGAGGAAGATGAGTCTATTGAGGAGAATGTGGGCAAAGATCTTCCATCTACAGACAAGAATGCAATACAACGATAATTGCTGCAATCTGTTCTGTCACCTTTCTTGAATATCATAATGATTTTGGCATCTCTCAGGTCACAGGGAATCTGTTCATGTTTCCATTTTTTCAGTTGGTAAGAGAGCTTCTTTCTACCTTATATATACATTTCAGCTGGTGCTTCATTAGGACTATATGCATTTTTTAAATCTTCTTGATGGATTTCAAAGCCTCTTGATAAGTTGGAAAATCTGCATAATAGCATAATAGACATCTGTTTGTCTCATGAGACAATAGATTTGCACTGAGTGAGGCATCAGCTTATTGAACATCTGTGAGTGTGGCCATAGAGTGCAATTTGTCAATGACAGTCTCTTCTGCACTTATTACTTACAAGAAGCATGGGAAATAAATGAGATGAGCTGGAAGCTACAGCCTGTGACAAGAACTACAACCTGATTGGCATCACTGAGACCTGGGACAGCTCCTAGGACTAGAATGTGAACATTGAGGGCTACAATCTGGTTTGGAAGGACAGAGTTGGGAAAAAGGTGGGGCATTGTCTTGTATGTAAAAACACATACACTTGTTCCCTGGGGCAAGATGAGGAAGACGGCAAAACAGAATGCAATTGGGAGAAGATGAAAGATGTGGCACTGATATAATGGTGGGCATTTATTATAGGCCACCAAATCAGGAAAAGGAGGTGGATAAGACACTTTTTAAGTATCTATCCAAAACAAATCTTTCCAAAACCTATGGGATGGTACTTGGGTAGGTGAAGGGAATGATGTGTATCTAGATTTCAGCAAGGCTTTTGACAAGGTCCTTCATGACATTTTCATAAATAAATTGGAGAAATGTGGGATAGATAAAATTACTACATGTTGGATACAGAACAGGCTCAATAACCATAACCAAAGGGCAATTATTAACAGGTCCATGTCAGACCGGCAGGGGACTTCGAGTGGAGTCCCACATGGGTCTGCCCTGGGCCTGATGCTGTTCAAAGCATTTATTAATGATTTGAATGCTGGCACAGCAAGCCTCTTGAGCAAGTTTGAAGATGACACAAAACTGTGAAGTACTGTGAACATGTTGAAAGATATGAGTGCAATTCAGAAGGATTTCGATGGATTGGAAAGTTGTGCTGAAGGAGCTAGATATATAATATATCCTGGGTCCTGGCTCCTGGCTCTGACCCTGATGCAGCTCAGACCCACCCACCCCAGGAGCGATTTCCATGGCCCCACCCGGCAGGGATGAATACACTGCCTGGGGGTGCAGGGCTCCCAGCTCTGACCCCAAGCAAGGCGGGAAGTGCTGGTGCCATTGCTGGCCCCAGTCTGCAGCCAGAGCAGGCTTCCGGGTGCTGGGACAAGCCTGGTACTGTTGCTGGCCCTAGCCTGCAGCCAGAGCAGGCTGCTGAGCACTGGGAAGAGCCTGGTGCAGCTGCCAGCTCCAGCTTGCAGTGGCAGCCTGCTCTCACCTCTCAGGAAGAGCCTGGTGCAGCCCCCCAGCCTGCAGCCTTCCCAAGGGGGTGCGTAGCAGCAAGATCCATGCCCCTGCACCCCGCGCCCTCCACCCACTGACACCTCCCCCACTTTGCTCCCTGCTGCAGCCTCGGGAGTGGCCAAAAGGCTGTGCTGCACCTCTCCCCAGCCCCTTCCCTAGTTTCACCTTTACTCCAATCCCTCCCTCTCTCCCTGCTGTGGGAACGTATTATTATTTTCCCCATTTTAAACTGAGTTTTTTTTTCTTTTCTTCCTTTTATCCCAATTTCAAGCCACTTTTTATGTTTAGAATATAAACCCTGAAAAATTCCTGGATTTTTTCTTTTTTAAATAAAAACTGAGAATGCAAAACACTACTTATTTGGCAGGATTTTTTGATTAAGTATTCATCCTTGTCATACAAATTATTCTGGTATGTGGAAATAAGGAGTTATTTTTTCATAGAATTTTGTGGGCCACTCAAAATATATTGGCTTGGGTCTTGCCCCATTCAGTCTAATGCACTGAATCTGACTTTAATGTTTTACTGTTACAGAAGATTTGCCCTCTATTAAGAAGTTTCTTATAACAGGGTGTTGATTAGAAACAACTGAAGAATGTTGAATAGGAGTCAGAAGTGTATAACCATGATTCTATGCACTTTTTAATCAGGGATGGGAAAACATCTGCTTATTTGCTTTAGAAAATGGGAAATATGCAATTTTGTGCAAAGATGTGGGACGAGTAACATTGTGATGTAGATTACAGAGCATCTGCCTTCAAACTAAGAAAGATGTTCTTCACATGAGCAGAATAAAATAGCTTTGGGTGTGTCAGGTGGTGGGACCTCAATTAGATCTACTACTAATCCTTAATAGTATGGCAAAGAGGTGCTCAGCCTTCAAAGAGCCTGGAACCTAGCTTCAACTTGTCAGTGGGAGGTTAGGGGCCAGCTCAAACTGATAACCAGATCATGAGGGTGGAACCACCAGGAGGCTAAAGAACTCCAGAAAACAGTGCTGGAGGCTGGGCTGGTGAGGGGAGAAGTGACTCTAAGTGAAGCGAAGCTTGGAGTTAAAATTCATCTCTCCTGATGTGGGCAGACAGACAGAGAGTTTCAGCTTGCTTGCTCATAATTGTGGATTGCTCTGTGCAGCATAAGAACCTAAAGCTTGAGCGGCCTCATCTATGTAAGGCAGTAGCATAAGTGACCTGCTTAAAAATACATACACTTGTTTGATAGCAAGATGTTTGCTTCTCCAGAGGCCATCTAGAGATATATGTGATAATTGAGTAAGTTGTTCAAATCTGGACCAGGTATTAGCAAGTGAAAACAACTGGTTAGTAATCAAATGATCACCAGGGATCCTGGTTTTCACTGATTAAAAAAAAAAATCCCCAATTTATGTGTTAAAAATATTACCCAGCATCCACATTTTGCTTTACTCAAAATGAAACACCACTATACATATAACTATGTATTACTGGTGTTTCATTTTGATTACAGAAAAATGTGGATTTTGGGTTACTTTTCTTAACCCAAAAATTGGGGATTTTTTTTTATCAGAGAAAACCAGAATCCCTGATGATCAGTTATATGAGGTAAGTATTCATTCTATGTTTAGACACCAAAAAACCCAAAGGGTCTTTTTATCCAGAAAGTCTGAGCTTCTGTAAGTCATAGTCTGGATAGAGTCTGTGGGTCATTTAAGAACGGTAGCAAAATAAAGTCATAGGGCATGTCTACATGTGTGTTTTAATATGCATTAGCCTATATTAATGTGCATTAAAGCATCACTAAAAAAAATGCTATTTAGTGAATGTGCACTAAAATAGGCTAATGTGTTTTAAGTGTCACTACAATACCTCACTCTTTAGTTAATGCATATTAAGATAAGCTAATGCACATTTCCCTAGTACCTCACAATGGAGATACTAGATTTAATGTGCATTCACTAAAGCATATTAATGCACATGTAGATGTGCCCATAGATTCATATGTTTGCAAGGAACCTTAAGGGTCATCTAGTCATAGAATCATAGAAATTAAGGACTGGAAGGGACCTTGAAAGATTAGTCCAACCTCCCTGCTCTGGGCAGGAATACTGCTGAGATCAAATGATGCCAGCAAGGTGTCTGTCCAGTCTTGTGGGACACCACTACCCACACCTCCCATCAAAACGATACAGATCTGTCCACTAACAATCTCTGGATTCAACCCCTTAGCCAGTTCCCAACCTGTCTGATTGTGGACTCTGCCAGCCCACAATCCCTCAGTTGTTTTTTTATAGGGATGTCATGGGAGACCGTATCAAAGGCCTTCTTAAAAATTCAAGTATATAGCATCAACCATGTCTCCCACATCTAAGCAGTTTGTCACTTGATCATAAGAGGAGACAAGATTGGTCCAACATGACCTGCCTGTAACAAAACCATTTTGGCTATTCTTCAGCATTATGCCTTCTGCCAATTTCTTACAAATGGACATTTTGATAACTTTTTCCAAAATTTTACCTAGTATTGAAGTCAAACTTACTGCCTATAGTTTCCCAGATCCTCTCCCCTCCCCTTCTCAACCTTCTCAAAGACTGGCCTCACATTGGCCCTTTTTCAGTCTTCTGGGACCTCTCCCAAGCACAATGAGTCTTCAGATATCTTCACAACAGTCTCGGAATGACTTCAGCCAATTCCCTCAGCACTCTCAGGTGTAGTCCATCTGGTCCTACCGACTTGAAGACATTCAGCCGCTCTAAGTGCTCCCTCACCAGTTCAATACTGACCATTGGTTGACAGTCACAGCCTCCCCCCTCCCTTTGCATGACCAGGCTGGTGACCACCATTTGCCTGCAGGAATACCAATGCAAAGTATTCTTTAAAAAGTTCGGCTTTCTCCTGATTGCCTGTTATCAGGTGTCCTGTCCAATTCTGCAAGGACCTCACATTTCCCTTGGTCTGCCTCCTGCTCTCTATATACCTAAAGAAGTACTTCTTATTGTCCTTGATTTTGGTCACCTACCTGATCTTGGTCACCACTCTTGCCTTCCTTATTCCCTCCCTACAAATATGGGCTACATTTGTGTATTCCTCCTTGGTGACTACCCCTTGTTTCCACTGTACATAAGCCTCCTTTTTCTTTTTTAAGCACTCCTTGACTCCTCTGGTAAACCAAGAGGGCTTTCCGGCCCCTTTACCACCTTTTCTGCATACAGAACTGGACCTTTTGTGCACTCTGAGGATAGTTTCTTTGAGGAACCAACAACCATTTCTGAACTCCCTAGGGTGTCTCCCACTATCTTTGTAAGCTTATTGAAGTCAGCCTTCCTGAAGTCAAGTAGCTCTGCCCTACGGGCTGACTTTCCTGCCCTATGGTGGATAGTGAATTCTATCATCTCATGATCACCAGGGAACCTCTCTCTTTATTTATTTATAGTGGTGTTTCATTTTAATCATGAAGATATGTGGATTTTGGGTTCCTTTTTTAAAACTGAAAATTGGGGATTTTTTTTTTTTAATCAGAGAAAACCAGGATCCCTGATGATCACCAGATTACCCTCAATCCTCATATCTCCCACCAGGTCATCCCCTTTGGTTAGAACCAAATCCCACCCAGCAGAATTAAGCTCCAGGGGCCCTCATCACCCCCAGGGATCAGACCCCATACTGATCTGATCCCTGGGGGTGAGACAGAGCCCTGGAGCTTAATCCTGATGGGAAGGAACCCATAGCCTGATCCCAGAACATGGGGACTGGGCAGAGCCATGGGGCCTAATTCTGGCACATGTGGCTGAGTGGGAGTAGTGCATAATGGTGGGGCACAGCCTGTTCTAGCCTTCAGACTAGACCTGCACCATTCATCAGAGATATAACCTGCATGGCTCCTCACAGATGGGTTGAGAGCTCATGGGCTAGGTAACATAGCACCAAGGCTAGATCTGGCTCTTCTGCTGGGGCTTAAGTATCACTCCTGCTGTAAAGAAATGAGCTTTTACCTGATATGTTGTACTGTTCAAAAGGTTTTGGAGCAGAGCTTTGCAATGGATAGAGAGAAAGAGGTTAAAAATGCTACTAGCATCAGCGGCCCCATTGCCTTCACCACCTTCAAGACATGTGAGAATGGGAAGAGAACTACATTCAATAAGAAGTCATCTGGGTTGGGGAGATCTCCAATACTAACTCCCTAAAAGAGGCTTTCTGGAGCATACTACATCCTCCCAGACTTACAGTCTGAATGGAAGATGACCCAAAATACATTAGATACTCTCTGGTGGTTATCAAGAGGATTTTCATTCAAACCGTAGCTTGTCTGAGGCCCAGAAAACAGATGCCAGTTGCTTCTTGTTTTTTTTTTCTTCTTCTTTTCTTTCTTTGGGTCCTAAAAAGGTAAACTCCACTCACCTATAGGGCTAAGTTTCTGTGCTTGGACGAATGACAACTGTTGTAACCTGCATGATGAGCCAAAACCTTGAACATCACAGTTTTACCATATTGCTATACCAGAAAAAGACTGACATAATTATGCTAGGTAAATACATACATAGCATCGAAGATAGTTTTTTAGCTTATTTCATTCAGGGAACCAGTACAGACAATACTGTTAAAGGCTCTCTTCTGCCAGAATAACTGAATCTCCATAAATAGTTACAGCAAGATAACTAAGCAACTGATATGACTTTGTAAGTCAGTCATCCTGGCAACTGTGTCAGTTTAGGAAAAAGTATCTTAGGGTACATGCAGGTATTACACTTAAATTGATCTAACTAGGGTTAGGCTGATCAATGAGCCATACAAACATCTAGGGAGATTAGACCGGGCAAAGAATCGCCTGCAGCCTCCTCCTGAACTCTACTTTTCTCCCCACCCTGACTTACTTAGATTGGGTTCCCAGTGCAGCTCCTGGCACTAGCAAACGTGCACGTGCCTCACCTGATCCATGATCTCACAGCTTAAAGTAAGCCACATGGTCACTGATCAGGTACCATGAACTAGTGTACATATCCTTAGAGTTTCAGAAGATCACCACCCTTATTCTTTGGGTAAGACTCAGAGAATCATTTTTACCAAGTCTGTCTGTTCAGTTTAAAATCAAAGCATTTTTTTTTCACACAAGTCATCCTAAAAAGGCTCTTTTATAGTGACTATTCTTTTATACTTTTTATCTTGAGTAGTACTTAATCCTGCACAAAGTGGGTATAAAATATAACTTTGAAGTACTATTATAGACAGAGTTTAATACCTTTAAAAAGAGATTGATTGGCCCTCGGGAGGTGTGTTCAAAACGTTAGTTAAAATGTGATTGCTGACATGTTTTTAAGTATGACATCATTTACTAATCTAGACAGAACTTTTCTGTAATTTTATTAAAGCATTCCCTGGTTGAGTTGTAAAGTGAGATTGTCTTTGGGAGGAGGGTACTTGTTTGGTATCTCAGTCCTTTAGCATTTACATGCTATTTCTTTTCTTTTGTTTCATTTTTCAATATTTGTCAGATGATTTCTTTAATATCTTTTCCCTAATGTTTAATTTACTCTTAAAATGATTTTACATTAAAAATGCAAACTACATGACACACTTGGATTTATAAAACTGTCTTCCAATATTTTTATATTTGTGTTTTTCCCTCTTTTACAAGCTAATCTATACAATGGATTTTTAATGTGAAATATAAGCAAAACTGTTTGTCATTCTTGATCAATGTCTTCCACAAAGGGCAAAATTGAGACATTTTGTCATATTCATAAGGGGGTGGATTGTTTCTCAATATTTCCCATGAATGTTTGTCAATATTTTCCATAAAATGTCAATGAGTCTTTAATATCTTAGAGTGTTTTGTAATTGTATTCCAATATCTAGGATTTGAAGGCTTTAGCAGTGTAGTCTGTATCTATCTGCACAAAGTTTTGTATAGTCAGTCTTTTGCATATATTCACAAATAAAACCTCTTTGAATGCACAAACCAACTATAAAAATTCTTCCACTTGTATCCAAGGGTACGGCTGGAGAATATGGCACAAATGTAATGTTTCACACTTAACATTGCATGTCCCAGCAGGCCCCTAGCTTTTGAAGGCAAATTTTAATTCTCTCTGAGCATGTACACAGTGGAGTAAGATGGTATAGGGAACTCCAGTAACACAAGTAGCAAAAGCAGCTTCCATGGCTGTGTCTACATGTGCATGGATGTTTGGTTCTCTGGGAACAACTAGAGTTAGCACACCTTGTGCTGTCACTAGTTGTCTCCAGGAAAGCCTATGCCATATGCACTCTGGTGTGCAGCAAGTTACCACAGGTGCTGGCCCAAGTGGCCTTACCAGGGGTTCTGGGGGTCTCCCAGGGGTACAGCTGTGACTACCCTGCTGTGCAGAGCCTGGCCAGCAGCTGGAGCACAGCTCTAGGTAGCCCAGGTCCAGTTTTGAGTGGCACACTCTCCCCCCGCATATGCCACTCCACTTTTTGTGTGCATTTTTTTTTTTACCCTTGGATATCAGGCCCCCCACCGTGATGCTCTCTTGCAGCACAGAGAACTTAACACATGGTATGTGGTGTTGCAGATGTGTCTGTGGTGTCACATTCTGCATGACCGTGCTCATCTGGATGCAGCCCTTGAGGCCCTTCTTGGCCAGTTACATGGTAGATAGTTTTGCAGAGGCCCAGAGTAGAGTTTTGTACTTCACTAGGCTGCTGAACACAGGTGAGCTTGTACTAAGGGAAGTTGTCTATGTTAGGTATAGGGATGGCACAGTTTACTCTTGCTGACAGAACATAGGTTAACCAGAAACTAACTTGTGACTGGGTACACCTACACATGGAAATAATGCAGGATTGATCTATTTGAGAGGAATCTACTTTAGAGTAAACTGTCCTGGGCTTGTGTGTACACATGCAGGGATGCAGGACCAGATTTGCTTCTCCTAGCAGCAGACTGCTTCTACTCCCTGCAGTCCTGCACTGGGCCCCTACAGCAGCCAGGGGGGGGTTCAAGGGCTGGCTTCCTGGGAACTAGCCCAAGGGCTACCAGGGAGCATGGGGCCAGGAGACAGCAGGAGACATTTCTCCCTGCGCCCAAGAGCTGCTTGCTGCCAGGGTGGGCTCTACCACCAAAGCCCGGGTCGGGACAATGTTCCCCTGCCCAGGCAGCAGGAAGCTCTTACCCCTGCTCCATGATCAGGGGGCTGGGGATGGGAGTTCTTACCTTCCAGCCTGAGCTCCATGGTTGCAGGGCCTGGGCCGGGAAATTCTCATCTTCCAGCTTGAGCTTCATGGTTGTGGGGCCCGAGCTGGGAGATTCTTGTCTCCCAACGTGAGCTCCACAGTCATGGGACCAATCTTGGAGATTGTGAGAAGAGATTCTGATAAGAATCTCTCAGCCCCCACTCCCTGATCATGATTGGAAAGTGGGGTCTGTGAGCTCTTTGCTCCTGGAGCAAGGGGACATTCTCTCCCTGCTCCAACAGCAGGCATCTCCCAGGGCAAGGGAGCAATTTCCTGTCTCCAGCTGCCCAGCTGACTGGGAGCACATTTGCTCCTGTTTGGCCATCTACACTTGCCAAACCATGCAGTAAGTAATCAAGAGTAAATTTGCTACTTGTATTTAAGGGTAACAAGTTTACTCATGATTAGAGACTGTAACTGTGCAGTAAGCATCTTCACATGTAGACAGTGATGCTTACTGTGAAGTAGTTAGTTCTAATCTTGAGTTAATAAGCATCTCCTGTAGATGTGCCTATTGAGTCAAAAACTGTATTTTTGCATCCACTTATTTGAGGCTTGCAAGAAACCCAAAACTGAGCCCTAAGCATTTAAATAGGCCAAGAGAGACTTTGATGTTTAGACAGTAGTTGAATGAAAGAAATTCACACCCCTCCATTATTTGATCTGTCTAGCTGGAAATGAACAAGACAGGAATCCGCTGCGGTAGGGAGTGAAGGGTATCTCCACACCCAGAGGGTGATAGAATTTTTAGTGTTACATGAAAACTTACATTCTTTAAAAAACAGCAAAAATTGTGAAAGGATGCATCTCTGGAGTACATTACTGTCAACTTCAGTATAATTCTTTAGAAGTCTCTAGTAGCAGTTTTTAATCAGCAGAACCACAAGATGGAAGCTGTTTTATCTCTTTTCTTCATGCATTAGTATATTCTATCTATTTTAAACCCCTTAGACATGACTTTATATCAAAGTTTTAGTGTGGAAAAAATGTACCCAGGACAGTCCACTTTCTCTCTCCTCCCCTTGGACCCTCACCGTCTTTCCCCTTGTATCTTCTGGATAGCAGGGTACAGGAACTGGACAGGGTTATAGAGAACAAGATATTATTGGAATCATAGTTCTTTAGAATGGCAGTAGAATTTCCTGTTGCGGGAACCCCAGGTTTTTTTGTGTGTGTGTGTTTGTTTTTTGCTGATGCCCACATGCTTCCTGCTCTGGGAGCTTCCTACAGACAGAAAGCACAGGAAGAGTAGGGTAGGTGGGGTGAGGCACCACCACTCTCACCTTTCTGATGCCCCTCCCCTTAGATGGTGAACAAGGCACATAAGCTGCTTGCCCATCCTCAGTTGCACTACTTTTTTATGCTGATGAATAATTCTGTATATTTCTATTTGGGGTGCCTTATTTAAATGCCTTAAAATGTAATCAAAGTGTAGGTATATGGCACTTTTTGAAACCCTAGACCTTCAATCTGTATCAAACTGAATACCCCAAAGTGTTAATCACTTTATAAAATCTTGGCTCTTTATATTTCTGACAGGTTTAGGTAGAGATGATTGAAACCTGTAATTATAATTTTTTAAATTTATTTTTACATATTGGAAAACAATACATTTTAAAGATGGCCTTCCACCAAAGCACAAAATATCATCTTGTAATAATTAAAACATTATTTAAATTTGCTCTTATTATCTTATTATTTAATTTTTCTACTCATGATTTGTTTTAATGAGTTCCAAATAGTTTTATTTCAATCGGGCTGAAATATCTTGTTTAGCTTCATCTACTCTATTTTATAAGGAATTAAGCTAAAACCATATATTAAAATAGTATGTTTGACTTTATTAAAGGGAATAATTTTGTTCGTTTTTCCATGAAAATATCCATGAAGTCAATATGTTGCTATGGTTCATTTTGATTTAACTGAATCATATTTTTTCATTAAAAATGCTCCACAAGTAAAGTTTCAACTACCTTGTATTTCTTTATACACGTGATGTTATATGATTACTATATTAATCTTAATATTATATTAAGAGCACTATCATTAGTAATATTTCTGTCATTTATTATAGACTCATAGACTCATATAAAAATAGGGCTGGAAGGGACCTTCAGGAGTCTTTTTATTCAACCCCTCTTCAAGAGGCAGAATCATCCCTATCCAAAACATCATATACTAATCCATTGTCTATCCTATTAGTAAAACTACAGTCAACTGACACAACCACAAGGTATAACACCTTAATATGCCACAGGTAAAGCAGGGAGACAAGGGTGGCTAATGTTCTGATGCTGTGAGGGTTAAAATAAACTCCAGAGATCTAAGGAAGAGGGACATAGAGAAAGGCAAAACCCCGACAGTCTGTACCAATCTGGCCGGGGGTAAACTTCCTTTTTGAAATGTGACATCCTTGCTTAACATCATAGTTACATTCTTGAAAAATGTGACTTTAAGTGAAACGATGTTAAGTGAATCCAATTACATCACAGTAGTTACCTACTAGTAGGTGTCAGCCAAACAACGTTATACATGAACATTACGTGATTTTAAATGAGTATGTTCTTTAATAGATCACCGACGTAATACTGAAACAACGTTAGCCGGGACAACGTTAAGTGAGGAGTACCTGTATTAGGAATAGCTGGACGAAATGAAGTTCTTAAGTATGGACTGGACAAAACAAAATGGGGGGTGGGGGGGTTTATAACAGTCTTAAAATTACAAAAAAGATCATTACAAAGAAGCTAATGTTCAGCTGTTCTCCAGGGACATAATTGGCTATTATGAAGAGCTTTCTAATCATGTGGGTAATTAAGTACTGGAACAGATTACCTAGAGAGGCTGTGGAGTTTTCATCACTGGGGGTGCATCTACATGAGATGTTTACCGTGGAGCTGCCTAATTAACTCCGCAGTAAAACCTCAGTGTCTACACATGCAGCCCTATTAGGCCTCAGGAAATCAATTAACTGCACCATAGGTTAGTATTTATAAACACAAGTACTATCCTCTGGCAGCATTCTTTAGTACACAGCAATGTATATGTAGATGCTGATGGGGCTGTCTGGGGCATGAGGCTGCTTCAGCATGGATGCCTACTGGCTAGCCCCATACTGGGGCATCCTTGTGCCCCAGCCAGACCCTCCACAACATATTGAGCCAGGTCAGAGCAGCCCTGCTTTGATCTGGCTCAACATGCTGTGGTCCCAGTGGCATGTGAAGATACAGCACCTAGGAGCAATAAACTCCAGCATGATAAGTGCCAGAGTTTATTGCCTCACATTAATTGCATATGTAGATATGCCCTGGATGTTTGAAGTATTGGTAAGACAAACAAAAATGCGGGTTAGACAAACATTTATGTGGGATGGCTTAGATATGGGTGATGTTTCCACGAGCAGGTTTTGAACTAGTTAAGGTCCTGAGACCTCCTCCAGCTCTATTTTTCTACGATTCTGTAGTTTTTACTGTTCCAAAGGATACTTTGTTTCTTTAATGGACAGTGATTTAAGTTATAAGAATTTAGTGTTTAATATGAGAATTGTTATGTGGATGTAGTGCAGGAGGTTTTTTTTTAACTTGAGCAACTACTAGAAAACCTACTTGAGTTTGAATGAGGACCTGGTTGGACTGCCCCTCAGTTGAGAATAATGAATTAGCCAAAAGGAAAAAAATGCCTGAAGAAAGAGAGACAGATAGGCCAGAGGAATTAGTAACAGTAGCAAGAAGATCACCTAGTTCAGAAGCACCCACAAGTCTCAGACTTTATTCTATGTTTGAATGCGACTAAAAGAAATCGTTTGGAACAGGTACCTCAACCTGAGTGTGTACTAAAGGGAGATTCTCTTTCAATTTCTGGAGCAGGGTTTGCATCTAGCCAATATCCAGGAAATAAGACTATAATCGAGCTGTAATTTTTAAAGAAATTTGAGGATTTGAAGGAGACAATCTTTTTTGTCCATTTGCATTGGAAATAGGGATATTATTTTATAGTAACTTGCAGGAGTTATGAGAATTGGAGCCAGGGAGAAGGTTTTCCTCCCCCTCCCCACTCTATTATTTTGGACATTAGGTAACAGCCCTGTGTCATTATCAGTGGCCCAAAACATTCAGGGCATTTATACACATGTTCCATGAATGCTGGTGGTGGTGATGGTGGGGTACTTTTAATTAAAGTAGCCCTGAGAGCCACTCTAATTAAAGCACCCGGAGTATTCTATATCAGCGTCCTCACATTGAAAAATGGCAGCACGAGTGCTTTAACTAAAGCTCATCAAATAAGCTTTAGTTAAAGTGCCCCCATTGCCATTTTTCAGTTCAGGGACGCTGATACACATGATGCTGGAGTCTGTTGGAGCATGTTAATTGCCACTCTCCAGCAGACTTGATAAATCGAGACTGGTCTAACACACTGTAATCACAGAGCTTCGGAGCAGCCTTGCTGCATGTGTATGGGCACCCTCAGAAACTAAGCAAAGAAATTCTGTTTTTATTAGCAATTTAGGAGTTGCTTATGGCAACTGTAACTGATTATCCACCATGACTGATAAAATAACATAATATAAACTGATGAAGCTTACTAGCAAGCAGCATGTGTAGTGTTCTGTGTTTTAGGTTTTTACTGATTTTTACTGATAAATTCCTAGCTTTTTTTGCAGTCATTCAGTTTTTATTGATTTACACCTGTTTTTCAGTTCAAATCCCTGCTAATTGGCACGATGGGCATAACTGGCCCATTCCCCACTCATGCCAGTTAACAGGGATTTGAACTGAAAAATGGGTGTACCAGTAAGCTAAAAGTGCTGGTTACATAAGTCACAGGTTTCTGGTTGAAGCGGGGGAGAGGTGTTGGTGGCAACAGCATGCAGAGTGAGGGGTGGGGCAGGGTGGGGAGAGGTGGCAGTGCAGGGGCCGGGGGAGGGTGGCTGGAGCTGCTTCCTGGTGACATGGTGCTCTCAGCTCTGACCCCAGGCAGAGCTGTGATAATTGCTCCCAGGGCGGGCAGGTCTGAGCTGCACCAGAGTCAGAGCCAGGAGCCGGGAGCTGGGTGGTGGGAGCTTTAAGCCACGTGGGGGAGGGGCGGGCACACAGGAAAGTCCAGCCCCATTTCCAGCTCTGACCCCGGTGCAGCTCAGACCCACCTACCCCGGGAGTGACTCCCATGGCCCTGCTCAGTGGGGCTGGAGCCGCTGCCTGGGGGCACAGGACTCCCAGCTCTGACCCTGCGCTGGGCGGTAGGTGCCAATACCATTAATGGCCTCAGCCTGCAGCCAGAACAGACTGCTGTGTGCCAGGAAGAGCCCGGTACTGTCCCTGGTCCCAGCCTGTAGTAGCAGCCTGCTCTCACTCCCTGGGAAGAGCCCGGTACAGACCCCCCCAGCCCTTAGCCCTCCTGGGGGGCATGAAGCAGCAAGAGCCATGCCCCACTATTTCATGCCCCCTGCCCCACACCCACTGACAGCTCCCCTGCCTTTGCTCCCTGCTGCAAACCCAAGACTGGTTGACAGGCTGTGCCGTGCCCCTTCCTCATCCCTTTCCTTGTTCCAGTCTTACTCTAGTCCCTCCCTCCCTCCCTCCCTCCCTCCCTCACCACTGCGGAAATGTATTATTTTCCCTGATTTAAACTGAACTTTTTTCTTTTCTTCCTTTCATCCCAATTTCAACTCACTTTTTATGTTTGGAGTATAAACATTGAAAAATTCCCTGATTTTTTTTTTTTTTTAATAAAACCTGAAAATGCAGAACAGTAAGCATGTGGTGCTTCTGAGCTAAAGGATGTTTTTAGGAATTCTCTTTAAAAAGGGAGATGACTAAATGCTTTTTGAAGGAGGCAGGGATATTGATTGGATAAGCATGATTGAAGGTCATTGATAGGATAAAAGGCATGTTAGTTTTCAGAGTTCAAATTACTCAGAGTATGGAATCATAGAACCATAGAAAATTAGGGTTGGAAGGGACTTCAGGAGGTCATCTAGTCTAACCCCTTGCTCAAAGCAGGACCATCCCCAACTATATCACCGCAGCCAAGGCTTTGTGTAGCCTGGTCTTAAAGGGTATTTATAGACGTGCTCCAGGAAGGGGGGGGGGGGCACTTTAATTAGCGCATCTCCAAGAGCCGCACTAATTACAAATATCAGGAGCATCATGTGTACCAGTACCCCTGCACTGAGAAATGGTGGTAGAGTACTTTGAACTAAAACTGGTTGAATGAGCTTTAGCTTAAAGCGTCCTGCCACCACTTTTTAGTAGAGGGACACTGATGCATGTCATGCTGCAGTCTTCTGAAGCATGGCAATTTCCACACTCCAGCAGACTCAATTAATCGAGTCTGCTCTGATGTTCTGGAATTACAGCACATTGGAGCACCCTCCCTGCATGTGTAAAAGTTCCCCAAAACCTCCAAGGATGGAGATTCCACAACCTCTCTGGATAACCTGTTCCAGTGTTTTACTACCCTCCTAGTGAGAAAGTTCTTCCTAATATCTAACCTCAACTTCCCTTGTTGAAAGCTGAGAACATTGCTCCTTGTTCTGTTATCTGCCATCACTGAGAACAGCCTAGCTCCATCCTCACAATGGTAAAAGTTGCAGAAGAAGAAACCACTATATCCCAGAACAATAAATGACAGTATACCACAGGCTACTTAAGGAATATTTCTGAGCATATTGGCAGTATTGAATTCTCTGGGACATTGTCTTAAAGGGCTATTGTTCTCGCTTTGCAATACGAGGGTTTCTTAATATGGAAATATGTAGTTGGTATTTCACGGTAACTTATGCTTATGAAAAAGCATATAGTAGGTAAAGACTGTTCTGGATCCAATTATGGAACATTTTTTACAGTTTTTGCTCCCTTAACATTTTTGTTTGGGGCCAGTTGACTTCAAAACAAAGCACTTGAATGTTCCAGACAACTGGCTTTTGAACTTTTGCAGACATCAAAAACAATGTAGCTACCTTGGAGAAAGAGGATAGACTTTGGATGAGTATTTCTTTGAGATCCTCATGATAGGTAATTCACTAGTTTTATATTTCCTGTGTTAAAACTCCTGTGTAGCCCTTTTCCAGGGATAGGATAAGTCACCAGAACATTTAGTTCAAATTATTTTTTGTGGTCCTTCTTTTGTTAGAAATGAATGAGAAGAAAACAGAAGAATTTGGCACAATAGTAATTGGAAATGGTGGGGAGGAGGTTTATCAACCTGACTTCTTAGTTTTCAGGACAATGATGCCAGTTGCAAACTATTTGAATGTTTTGCTTTGTATATCTGTATTGTCCTACTCAGACTGAAATATAATTTTTAGTTACAGTTTTGAAGGTTTCATTAAAAAACTTCAAAAAAGTATTCAATAACAAGAGAGAAAAAGAGAAAATAAATCATTCCATCCCCAAAACTGACCATTTATACACATTTTGTTTTCTATCCTTAAACCAATTTCTAATCCATGAGTGGACCTTACCTGTAATCCTAAATACCTAACCTAATAAGAGCTTTTGATGGGGAACCTTGTCAAAGACTTTGGAAGTCCAAATATACTGTCTCAACTGGATCACCTTAATCTATCTTACCTAATAGGTTGCTGAAGAATGATTTCTCTCTGAGTGATAAACCATGCTGATTTGTCCCCAGCAAATCATATTTATCCATGTGCTAAATAATTCTTTTCTTTTTTTTTATTGTTTCTACCAGTTCTCTGGGAACAGAAGTTGGACTCAGTGGCCTGTAGTCCCCTGAGTCCCCTCTAACACCCTTTTAAAATATTGGAGTCCCACTGGCAATCCTTCATTCCTATGGTACTGAGGATGTTTTTAGTGATTAGCATGGATCCTGGTTTTCTATATATTACTGGTGTTTTATTTCAATCATGGGAAAATGTGGATTTTAACCTGAAAATTGAGGATTTTTTTTTAGAGAAAACCAGGATCCCTGCTGATAAGTTACATGCTACAGTTAGGAGTTCGGTGATTTCTGATCTGAGCTCCTTCAGCACCCTTCAGAATGAATGGCATCAGGTCCTGGTGATACTGTCACCTCATCAGTTTCCTCTACAACCTCATCTACTGAAACCTCAATCTGTGTCAATTCCACAGATTTGTCCATAGAGAGGAGCAGATTTGGTTATGACACATTTCCTACAACTGTATTCTTTTTTGTTGTTGTACTCTGCTCCCTTTCCAATTTTTCCACATCACTCTTCACATGTGGTATATCTCTGAAGAGATGATCATCCAAGAAGAAAAGCCATACCTCAGTCTGTAAGGGCCTTCTTACACCTTATGCTGTGAGCTTCACAAATGTTGATCAGCATTAGTGCTCACTTGAGTCTGGACCTGTCACATGTTTGGGCCAGAATCCCCGCCCCCCTCCGCCCTCCCATATAGATGCCCTCCCATTCTGGCCTTCCCCCCTGCCCCCTGGGGCTCCCCTGGTCCCACACCCCCTGTCCCTCAGGGTTCCACCCCTGTCTTCTGCCACCCCGCCCCACACCCCCTCTTCAGGGCATTACTTATTTGTGGCTGCCTGTCCTGTCTGTCCCAGGGAAGCAGGCACGGAAGAGTAAGCAGGGGTTGGACATTGCAGTGAGCAGGGATGTGGGGTGCTGGGGAGGGGGAGTAGTGGACCTGATCTGGGCCAGTGGGGTGGGGAGGTGGGGCCGGGGGAGCAGCTGAGGTTTTTATACCAGCACCTCAGCTACACCCAGCAGCCTTACCTGGGGTCCTGGGGAAATCCTAGAACTGCAATGGTGCACAGAGCTTGGCCGGCCCCTGGAGTGTGGTTCTGGCTGGCCAGACTCTTTTTTTCCTCCAGGTTTTTTTAGGTACCAGGATATACTGGTATGAAATTTTGTTGCTGTGCTGTAAATATACAGCATGGTAAATAGATCCACATGCACCGTATGCATTTTACAGCACCTTGTAGCATGTCATGGCCCCAGAGGTGGCCATGATGTCCCTTGGTGGCTTGGTGACTATGCCCCACTCTGTCCCTATGGTTCCTTCCCTTCTCACCTGCCATGTCTTGATATAATACTACTAGTACTACTACTACTACTAATAAAGAGGCTGCCCACAGGCCTTCACATGGCCCTAGTCCAACTGGACCTCCACTGGCTTCTTCTGCTCTCAGGCCCCTCACTGAACCTTTCTATGGCTGCACCACTGCATGGCACTTAAAGTCTTAGTGGTTAATTGCATGGCTTCAATCCTTCCCTACATCACACCCCAAATCTCACAGATGTTATCATAATGTTGGTCTCTTCTGATGGGGGTTTGGTCTCCTCAGCCTTTGCCCCTTTATTCTGGTTAGGCCTTCTAGCCTTGGCCCACTGTGGTAGACCTAGCTTTGAGGCATTAGCTCTGGTTCAGCCATTTCAGGCCTTGTCCCCTGTCTGCCAGTTCCCTGCCCCTGATATGGCTGTGCCCTTCTTGGGCACCAGGTCCCTGGCCCCTGTGTGGCCCTGTGGCCTGGCACTATGCCCTTCTCTGGGTTCAATAGTCACTCATGTTCAAGGAGATCACATGCCCTCTTGGGCACTAATTGGGCCTCCATATACCACCTCTACAATCCAAACCACTGGTATAACTGTAACATAAACACTAAGTCCCTGGGCTATAACATAAACATAAAGGGGAAGCAGCCTTCTGCCCCTTTAAGAGGGAAAACTTTCCCTCACCCCACACTCCCAGCCCTGGGTTATAGATTCATAGATTCATAGATGTTAGGGTCGGAAGGGACCTCAATAGATCATCGAGTCCGACCCCCTGCATAGGCAGGAAAGAGTGCTGGGTCTAAATGACCCCAGCTAGATGCTTATCTAACCTCCTCTTGAAGACCCCCAGGGTAGGGGAGAGCACCACCTCCCTTGGGAGCCCATTCCAGACCTTGGCCACTCGAACTGTGAAGAAGTTCTTCCTAATGTCCAATCTAAATCTGCTCTCTGCTAGCTTGTGGCCATTATTTCTTGTAACCCCCGGGGGCACCTTGGTGAATAAATACTCACCAATTCCCTTCTGTGCCCCCGTGATGAACTTATAGGCAGTCACAAGGTCGCCTCTCAACCTTCTCTTGCAGAGGCTGAAAAGGACCAGTTTCTCTAGTCTCTCCTCATAGGGCTTGGTCTGCAGGCCCTTAACCATACGAGTGGCCCTTCTCTGGACCCTCTCCAGGTTATCCACATCCCTCTTGAATTGCGGCGCCCAGAATTGCACGCAGTACTCCAACTGCGGTCTGACCAGCGCCCGATAGAGGGGAAGTATCACCCCCTTGGACCTATTCATCATGCATCTGCTGATGCATGATAAAGTGCCATTGGCTTTTCTGATGGCTTTGTTATAGCCCAGTGAGCTCCCGTACTCTCATCTGGGATCCATACGCAGTACTACAGTCCCTCCAGGAACCCTGCTGATAGGAACTATTCACCCCATGGCTGCCAGGGAGAGACTAGCTAGCTAGTTCAGGCTCTAGGCTTATATCTTCCCAGGGCCGTGTCCCCTTCCAGTCAGCAAGCTGCCTGCAGGTGCCTTCTAATTGGCCTGTTGCCTCAGCAACCTGCAGATGCTGCACCCGGCCTAGCCTGCAGTGCACCCTCACTAGGATGCTTCTTCCTTAAAGGAACAGGGAGCCCCAGGCTCCCTGTTTCATACCTCAAAAGGCTTTGAGGCACTGCAAACCACACGTTCCCAGTCATGTCTAAAAATAGGAATATACAACAGTTTCAAAGGGCTCAGTACTTTGCAGGATTTAGGCCTTCATAGGAATATATTCATGCATAAGCCAAAATAATTAGTTGGTTAAATACACTGATAGCTTTACTCAGAGTGTTATATTTAAACATATCCTGTCTATCCACCATGTGTGTCTCTAGTATTAAGTTATTAGCCATTTCTTTCTTTATTGTAGTTGGATCAGTAAGCTTGGCTTTACATATTGTTTCTTTGACTTATGGGGCTGCTATTTGCCAACTATGTTATACTGTCATTTTAAATTAAATTACTATTATTAAATTGTTACTGTGCTGGCTAATTAAGAAAGATTAAAAGGAAACAATTAGTTACTTTGAGGTTGCAAAATCAATTGCTTCATCTTAAATTAGTAATAAAATACCAAACATTTCCACAAATTCTATAAATTAAGCATTTAATGGTGCAAATGTCCTTAAAGATGTGCTGTGAAAGGTTATAATTTTGAACTGTTTCCCTTCGTTGCGATGTCAGTGGGGAAATGCCACTAGATTTCAGATCTCGACTTTAAATTATATTTCAGTTTGTGATACTGGAAGCTGTAAAATAATTTCCCTTCCATCTTTGCTCCTTCATTTATTCTTGTTACTGGGACCAAGGTGATCCAAGTCTGAAGAACACCTCTTGCAGGCCAAAATGGCTGAACAGGGAAATCCAGGAAAGCCTAGGGATGAAAAAAGAGGCATACAGACTGTGGAAGCAAGGGTTAGCCACCAAGGAGGAATATACCTATTTGGCTCACACTTGCAAGGAGTTAGTAAGAAAGGCCAAAGCAGCAATGGAACTCAGGCTGGCAATAAAAAATTAAGGATAACAAAAAGTCAATTTTCAGGTATACAGGGAGCAAAAAGTGGGTGCAGGGTAACATAGAACCCCTACAGGACAAGCTAGGGTACATAGCGATGGATAGGAGGGACAAAGCTGAGTTCTTCCAAGAATTTTTTGCATCAGTACTCCTGAACAAGGACAAAGACATATCACCAAACCGGACTATAGACAGGCACAGGGGGGACACTGGCCCACCAAAGTTTAGTGTCGACTTAGTGAAGGGGCACTTGGAAAGGCTTGATGGGTTCAAATCAGCAGGCCTAGATGATCTTCATCCAAGGGTGCTGAAGGAATTTGCCAGTGTCATAGCAGAACTACTGACATAACTGTTTGAACCCTCCTGACACTCAGGGAGGGTCCCAGGGGAATGGAAAAGGGCCAATGTGGTCCCTATTTTCAAAAAGGGGAAGGAGGAGGATCTGGATAACTATAGACTGGTTAGTCTCACCTCTATCCTTGGGAAAACCTTTGAAAAAATTATTAAGGAATACATTTGTGGGAGTCCAGCAGGAAAAGTAATGTTGAAGGGCAAGCAGCATGGATTCATAGCAGTTAGATCCTGCCTGACAAACCTTGTTTCTTTTTATGACCAGGTCACAAACTGCTTAGATACAGGAGTTGAGGAAGAATCATCAACACTCCTGTAGCCTGGAAGGTACCATTCTAAATAGTACAACTGTGGCAAGGGATCTCAGAGTCATAGTCGACTCCAAAATGAAAATTAGTCTACAATGTGATGAAGTAATAAGTAAAGCTAACTGCACTCTTTCTTGCATAAGTAGGTGCATAACAAACAGGTCTAGGGAAGTGATACTTCCACTCTATGTGGCATTGGTCAGACCACAGCTGGAGTACTGCATCCAGTTTTGGGTGCCACACTTCAGGAGGGATGTAGATAACCTGGGAAGGGTACAGAGGAGGGCCACCCATCTGGTTAAAGGTCTACAGAAAAAAAACCCTATGAGGACTGATTGAGGGACCTGAATAACTTCAGCCTCCACAAGAGAAGGCTGAGAGGTGATCTTGTGGCTGTCTACAAACTCATCAAGAGGCACAGCAGGAAATAGGGGATACAGTGTTTACCAGGATGTCCATCAGGGTAACTAGAAACAATGGCCACAAACTGAAGGAGAGCAAACTTATATTGGACATCAGGAAAAAATTCTTTACAGTGAGGATTGCCAAAATATGGAATACACTTCCAATGGAGGTTGTGCTGTCCCCTTCCTTGGAAGTATTTAAGAGGAGATTTGACAAACACCTTGGGCCAGTGCTGTTCAACATTGTCACCAGTGATTTGGACATCTGTGTAGTGAACACACTGTCCAAATTTGCAGATGACACTAAATTATGGGGCAAAGCAGACACACTGGAGGGCAGGGAGTGGATTCAGGTGGATTTGGACAAGCTATAAAAGTGGGCACAACAAAATAGGATGCAGTTTAACAAGGATAAGTGCAGAGTACTGCACCTAGGGAGAAGAAATCACCAACACACATACAGATTGGAGGATATAACCTTCTAAGCAGCACAGCAGCCTAAAGGGATCTCAGAGTCATAGTTGATTCAAGGATGAACATGAGTTGGCAATGTGATGAAATGATCGATAGAGCTACCCACATCCTATCATGCATTAATAGGTACATAATGAACAGGTCTAGGGTGGTGATACTTCCCGTCTATGCAGCAATGGTAAGGCTGCAGCTGGAGTACTGTGTTCAGTTTTGGGCACCACACTTCAAGGGGGATGTGGACAACCTTGAGAGGGTCCAGAGGAAGGCTACTTGTATGATTAGAGGCCTGCAGGATAGGTGCTATGAGGAGAGGTTGAAGGACTTAGGTATCTTCAGCCTCCATAAGAGATGGCTGAAAGGGGTTTGGTGGCCATCTACAAATTTGTCAGCAGGGGTGGGCAGTAAGGAATAGGAGATACTCTGTTTACCAGGGAGCCCCTTGAAGTAACTAGAAACAATGGCCACAAACTGACAGAGAGCAGATTTAGACTCGACATTAGGAAGAACTTCTTTATAGTAAAGGTTACCAGAATCTGGAATGGGCTTCCAAGGGAGGTGGTGCTGTCCCCTAAGTTGGAGGTCCTTAAGAAGAGACTGGACAAACACCTGGCTGGGGTTGACTGACCGCAGCACTCTTTCTTGCCTAGGGCAGGGGGCCAGATTTGATGATTTGCTGAGGTCCCTTCTGACTGAAAATCTATGAAATCTATGAAAATTAAAATGTCAGTATGGCTACAGGTTTACTGCTTTTCTGCTAGCAAGTTGGAATAATAGTTATCAAATTGGTTGTTCAACAATTGCAGCATTTTTCAACAATTTTACATAGTATCATGCATCATTTGTTTATTTCAGCCTTTTCTACAGCAGGGGTAGGCAAAATATGGCCCACAGGCCAGAATTGGTCCACCAAGCACTTTCATCTGGCCAGCAGGGCTCCCCCAACAAATTTTGCCCCATGCAGCCCTTCCACCCCTGAGGGTGGAAGCGAGGCATTCATGTGTACACACAGCCCCAAAAATGTACCCTATTGCCTGGTTCCCACCCTCATGGGTGGAAAGGCCCGACCAGTCAGCATGCAGCTTCCATGCAGGGCTGCTGCTGCCACAGCCCCTGGACCTGCTTGCTTCTCTGATCTACTGCTGATTCTGGTCAACAGGTAGGGAAGCATTGGGGTGGGGCTGCAGCAAGGAGGGAGCCCAGAGTGAGGGGCTGGTGGCAGAGCAGAGTCCATGCCCAGGGGAAAGGTGGTGGTGGCAGTGTGGAGCTGAGGTGGGCAGCATGTGGGTGTGAGGGAGAGTGGCAGTTGTGGGCACCCCCACACATACCACATGGTGTACAGCCCCTGCAGGTGGTGGCAGGAGCAGCAGGCAGGGTACTCAGGGTGCAGGTGCCTGGCAGGATGTTGCTCCAGCCAAAGCAGCTGCACATTGCAGTGAGGGGTGCAGCCTCCATGTGGCTGCCTGTATTGCTGGTGCTCCCTGCCACTAACACACAGCCCCTGCACTCACATAGCAGGGAGGAAAGTCCCATGTACTGGAGCCAGGTGTCTTCCCTGCCATGTCTGTGCAGCACCAGAGAGACCCTTCAGGCTCCAGAGCTGGCTGCCTTCCCTGCCTGGGGCTTCCCTCCCCTGCAGTGCAGCCCCTGCAGGAAAGGCAGTGAGCCCCAGCACCTGAGGCTTCTTTCTGGTGTTGCGCAGTAGGGCTGTGCAAAGCTTCAGTTGCTGATTCAATTTGGCAGAGATTTAGCCCAATTTGGTGGCTGAATTTCAGAATCTGTATTGAATCAGCAGGCCCTTCAATCTCTCCAAATTGAATCAGAACCCTTCTAATCGATTCAGAGAAATTCAGAAAGATTTGACAATTCGGACATAGACACAACTTTCAATGTTTTTTTCCGGATACCTCAAAGTATTAGGTGGCTCATGAGTGCAGAGATGCTGGGGTGGATGAAGCATCCTACAGGAGCATGGGGGGGGGGGGTGGGGGGGTGGGGGGGAAGTCCCCAGCACACTTGGCAGCAGACCCAGAAGTGGAGTAGAAGCACTTCTGGTCCACTTCTAGGTTCCCTGGCTCAACAACTGGTGCCTCCTGGGTTTGGGAGGGCACCCAAGGTTCCCCTGTGGCTGATCGCTGAGCTGGGAGGGCATTAAGGGGCCCCCAGCATGCTCAGCAGTGGACCCAGAAGTGGACTGGAAGTACTTCCAGTGCACTTCCGGGTTTACTGCTGAGCACGTGGGGAGCCTCTCCATGCTCTTGTGGGATGCTCCATCCATCCCACCATTGCAGCATCCAAAAGCTGCACCTGGTACCTCGAGGTCTGTAGAAAAAAACATTTAAATCTGTGTCTATGGATGAATCACTGATTCTCTGAATCAGCATCAAATCTTCAGATTTAGATTTGGCTGAATCAAATTGGGACAGTGATCCAAATTGACCCATTTTGCACACCCCTACTGCACAGCCCTGGCAGGAAAGACACTGGCTCCAGCACATGTGTCTTCCTTCCTTGCTGTGCAAGTGCAGGGGCTACATGTGAGTGGCAGGGAGCACTGGCAATACAGGCAGCCACATGGAGGCTGCACCCCTCACTGTGATGTGAAGCACTGGCTGGAGCCACACCCGACCAGGTGCCTGCGCCCTGAGCATCCTGCCTGCTGCTGCACAATGGAGGGAGTGTGGGAGGAGTGTGGGGGATCTCCTCAGACCCCCAACCTCCCTCACAGCCACATCCTGCCTCCACAATCTCCCGTCCTATACACAACCCCCAATATATCCTATCCCCCCCCACATACAGCCACAGCCCCTCACATGCCCCTCCACACCTACATCCTACCACACTCCTACACACCCCCACACCCTACCATACACATCCACCCTACATACATACCACACATATATCACGTATACCACACCCATACCAGACACGTATATACCACATATGTACCACACACACACCCATGTACCCCACACACACTCCACACACCCCACACACACCGCACATGCACCACACATATCTGTCACACACACCATACAGCCCATACCCCACATGCCACACGTACCATGCATACACCGCATTCCCCCACACACCACACTGCCTCCTCCCACAATATACAAAATTATGAATTTCTTTTCAAGTTATTATGCAATCACCTCTATATAGACTATGCAAACACAATCATGACAAAAATATTGTTTGTAATACAATTAAAATATGTTATAGTAGGTGTTTGGCTTTTAGTGAATGATTTGGGTTTTTTTCTGGTTCCAAGATGCCAACCACCTTCCCAAAAGGAGTATTTCCAGGGTGCAAGGGGAAAGACTTCCCATGGCAAAGGTTAGGGGTTAGGGGGTGGGACTTCCAGTCCCAAGATGACAAGGGGAAGGGGCAACTGTCAAGGTGTGAGACTACCCATGCGACCCTCGACAGCTCCCCAAAACTGGTTAAGCAGCCTTCCACCTGAAATATTTGCCTGCCCCTGGGGTAGGCCAACAGATCTGGCCTCCAGAATAAGAGATTTAATTTATATAGATATTAGCAGCATTTCATTTTGTTCACAGAAAAATGTGGAGAAAACCAGGATCTCTTCTCATAACCATAACAATCAAGCATTTGCAGTTACTTCTCCTTATAAACCATTCCAAGTGTTTTCCAGGTGGATTGGGATCTATATAAAAGAGATTTATGGAATGTGTCTCTGTATCTGCAATGACCAATGAATTTCAAGCTGAGGAAAGAGATTTTTCACTTGTCTGTAGAAGCTCCCAAAAGCAACAATTAATTTAAATTAACAGAAAACTTTTACTTTTCCTAATATTTGTCAGACCTCCTGATGACCTGTTATTTAACACCTGAGATCAAGTTCTATCAGGTCTCTTTCACAAAAACTGGGGGTGAAAGTTGTGCCGAAAAGCTTGCAAACAATTTTTCCAACTATTTAGTTGATCTAATAAAATATATCACATTTACCCAAAGATCCTTGTCTGCCTGTATTCTGCATAAACCATTTAAACATCTTTGTCTGAGGCCATTCCATTTACTGTTTACTGATCTGGCATACTTCCGGTTAAAAGTTTCCCCAATCAACCCAACATTAATTTAACACTTCTGTGTAAGTTTAATCATTCACCAGTTACTGATTATAAGTTGTCTCTTCATTTAATGAATATCAAATACCACTTAGTCATTGAATGATACGGCCTAAAGATTAGAATGATTTTTTTTCTACTTTCAGTTCCTTTAGGACCATACCTTTCTTGTTATCCTCATTAACTGCAAAACCTTTAATAATTAGTTCTCCCTTTAACTAAGCCTGATTAAAATTTGACTCTGCTATTAATTTTATATTTTTTACCCAGCTTTTCTAAGAAGCAGAGACTACCTTTCATTTTCATTTTATCAGCATAAGAACAAACCTTACTGCAATGCAAACTATACATAGGAAGAGTAATTTAAATTTGACCTCTAAATGAGAACCAACAATATATATCACTCTGTGTGTGTGTGTGTGTGTGTGTGTACACACTATCTGAAAGGCAAGAGAGAAGAAACAAGAGAGGAAAAATTAGAAACAGCCCAATAATACTGTTAGTAAAACAACTGTGATGGGGTACATGCATATGTATATATATGCTAAAAAAAGGATTTGTTTACTGTTACCTATCATATGCTAATAAATCAAACAAGCATTCTGTGATAGCATGAGGAGTACAGATTGATATTTTAACTAGTAAATGGAACAAAAAAAGATTACATACATGTGACAAGCCACGTGGGAAAAAAAGGAATTAAATCTGATATGCTGATTTGAATAATCAAAGTAGAAACCTTTGGACTAGGGATAGCAGACAGCTTTCTGAGTGAATCATTTAGGAATATCAACCGGTATTCCAAGAGTACAGAGCAGCGTCTTCCTTCACTATTACTTTGTAATTAGCACTGCCTGAAATGGTTCACCAGAGATTTAAACATTGCCAAGTCCCACACTTTTTGCCCTGGACTAATTTAGAGAACTTTTAAAGTGAAAATGCAGAAAGGTTAATGCAGAAATTTCATTTCTTTATGTTTCAAGGAATAAGTCCTTAATTTGTTTCCTGGTAAATATGAAGCTTTGGTTTTAATCAGTCTCCTTAAAATAGGTCTTGGTGTCAAACTCAGTTAAAAATAAATGAGTTACTTCCTGGCAGTGTACGCTTGTTTACTTGTTCTTGGATTTTTTTTAATGTTAGGTAACAATATTATAATAAGATGAACACAGTCTTCTGTCTTCAGTATGGAGACACATCAACTTCAAAAGGACTGGCCATGGGCTAAGAATGGCGTCCTTAAGTATCTTGCTATACTGAAGCCCCAAACAGCACTCCATTTTTACCCTGACAAGAAAGTATAGGATCAATCATGTGTCTATTGAAACCAAAGTTTATACTTCCATAGACCATAATAAAAACAGAATTAAATCCTAAAGTAGGTGACTCAATGTTTCCTTATAAAATGTATTTCTGCTCTCTGTCTCTTTCCTAACTTTAGAACTTTTTTTCTATTAATGTGGGGTATTGGGAGGTCTCCTTTCCTTCTCCTAAAACCATTTTAGGAAAGTTTACTATACCTACTCATCTTGAAAGGTCACCTACAAATGTGGGTTTCCCACCTCCCCCACCATAAATAAAACACCTGCAACTTTCTGTTAATATTTTCTTCCCTCAATTGCATTTACATTAGAAATAACAGGAATGGCCAAGCTATGCCTCCCACAAAAGTAATCCTAGAAAACAATGAAGGAGAAATTATGACCAAATCCTGCTTATCATATTCATATGACTAATGTTAATGGCATTAGTATTTGCAATTGAAAACTATTAGGATTCAGACAAGTGAGATCTGGCCCATTGCTTCTAATGCAAGTTTTGTGGTATTTATGGGTTCTGAAAAGGCAGAACAATAACAGGGAGAGCTGGCTAGCTGTCAAAAGGATTGGCATCTCTGACAGACTTGGAAAAAAGGAACAAATGGAGGAGAGAGGTCATTTTACTTTTGCCACTTAAACAAATTCAGCTGTCAGGAAAGGTGTAAGCAGGAAGACCTTTTATGTGGCCTAGAGTGTTTTTCCCCTGAAAGAGGCAAAATAGAAAAATAAAAGGCACTTAAAGCCTAATCTAACTTCTATAAAGTGAACAGAAACACTTTCCTTGGCTTCTGTGGCCATTGTATTGGGACCCGAAGCCACCACAAAGATGTGATTTAAATCCAGCTTCAAAGCTATCCTTTTTGTTCTATTTTTCACGTATTTCTTGGAGAATAATAAAAAAAACCTCATGTGCAAGCACAGCAATAATAAGGATGCTGAGGTGAGATGAACATGTTAGCATAATATCTTTTTTTCTGTTGCTACAGATCTTCCTAAGGTTTAACTAACATTTTTAGATGCAGCTAGTAAGATGAAGTACATATAGAAACTTATTTTTACACATTTACAAACTTGATAACTTGATAAATGTGGAGAGGAACATAAACTTTCACAAGTGCTTAAGGCTATCAACACTGGAGAAGGAGAATGTTTGTGTAGTGTCAACCTAGGAGGGGCATGACTAGAATTAATGAAACTAAGGAAAGGAAATGAACAAGTTGTAGAGAAAATTTTAAAAAGATGGGAACAATTGAAGCATGGAGTTTCCTTCCAAGAGGCAACAGCTGAAGCCATATTGCAAGACTTGGTTAAACATACAAATATGTAAAGAATATACTATAATGAACAACTCTCTGTAGTAGGAGGATGGTTCAGATGAACAATCTATTGTAGTTATAGGTTTCTCTAAAAGTGTCAGCTAAATTACAATTACTTTTCAGAAACCTCACATTTTAAAGTATAATTCCAGATGGAATCTGTTGTACTGTGTCTATATGGCAAGCTAACAACAGTTAGGGAGGGACTGACAGGTAAAAGCATTGGAGAGATGGGAGTCCAGGAAGGGTGGGTATTTCTCAGTGGACTGATCCTGCAGGCACAGAAAGGGACCATCCTGATATACATAAAGTAGGGCAAAAGAGCAAAGAAACCCTCTTGGTTGAGCAAGGAAATCTAGGAGAGCCTAGAGGGGAAAAGAGAGTACTATAGGCTATGGAGTGAGGGAGCAGTCACTAACGAGGAGTATGCCTGCTTAGCTCAAGCTTTCAGGGAAGCAGCGAGGAGAGCTAAAGCTGAAATGGAGCTTAGGCTGGCAGCAAAAGCTAAGGATAACAAAAGGTCATTCTTTAAATACATAGGAAGCAAAAAGAAAGCACAGGGTAACATACAGCCCCTTTGAAGATGGACTAAGACAATTGGTAACTAATAGGATGGCCAAAGCACAGCTCCTAAATGACTTCTTTGCATCTGTGTTCCTGGACAGGAATACAAACATGCATCCCATTGGGACTTTAGGTAAGCACAAGATAGATACCAACCCACCAACTGTTAGTATTGACCTAGTAAAGGGGCACCTGAAGGGGTTGAATGTATTTAAGTCAACAGGCCCTGATGATCTTCATCCTAGGGTACTTAGCAGGAGTCATAGTGGATCTGCTGCACAACCGTTTGAGCACTCATAGTGCTCAGGACAGATCCCGGAGGATTGGAAAAGGTCCAATGTGGTCCCTATTTTCAAGAAGGGGAGGAAGGAGGAACCAGGTAACTATAGGCCGGTTAGCCTCACCTCTATCCTTGGCAAGACCTTTGAGAAAATTGTTAAGGATCACATTTGTGGGGGACCAGCAGGTTAAATTATCCTTTGGGGCAACCAGCATGGGTTCATAGCAGCCATGGGTTCATAGCTGCCTGATTAACTTGGTTTCTTTTTATGGCCAGGTCACAAAATGCTTGGATGAAGGATAGAGGTAGATGTTATTTACTTAGATTTTAAAAAGGCCTTTGACACAATGTCGCTCCCAATTTTTATAAATAAACTAAACAGTTGCAATGTCAATTATTACACAGTCCGGTGGGTGGATAATTTGCTTATGGGACGCACCCAGAGAGTGGTGGTAGATGGGTCGGTTTCTACCTAGAGAAATGTGGGCAGCAAAGTCCCCCAAGGCTCTGTCCTGGTATGGGCACTATTCAATATCTTTATTAGTGACTTGGACAAGGGAGTAGAAAGCACCCTGTCCAAGTTTGCAGATCACACCAAAATATGGGGGAAAGTAAATAAACTAGAGGGCAGGGAGTGAATCCAGGTGGATTTAGGCAGGCTGGGGAAGTGGGCAGAACAGAATAGGATGCAGTTTAACAAAGATAAGTGTCATGTCTTCCACCAAGGGAGGAAGAATCATCAATACTCCTATAGCCTGGAAGGTACCATTCTAAGTAGCACAACTGTGGAAAGGGATCTTGGAGTCATAGTTGACTCCAAAATGAACATGAGTCGCCAATGTGATGAAGGAATAAGTAAAGCTAACCATACTCTTTCTTGAATAAGTAGGTGCATCATAAACAGGTCTTGGGAGGTGATACTACCCCTCTATGTGGCATTGGTCAGGCCGCAGCTGGAGTACTGCATCCAGTTTTGGCCACGGCACTTCAGGAAGGATGTAGATAACCTGGAAAGGGTTCAAAGGAGGGCAACCCATCTGGTTAAAGGCCTACAGAAAAACCCTACCAAGACCGATTGAGGGACCCAAACTTCTTCAGCCTCTGCAAGAGAAGTCTGAGAGGTGATCTTGTGGCCATCTATAAACTCATTGGGTGGGGGGGGGAGGGCAGCAGGAAATAGGGGATACAATGTTTATCAGGGTGCCCATCAGGGTAACAAATTTAGAGAACAAATTTAGTTTGGACATCAGGAAAAAATTCTTTACAGTGAGGGTTGCCAAAATATGGAATGTGTTTCCAAGGGAGGTGGTGCTGTCCCCTTCCTTGGAGGTATTTAAGAAGAGAATGCAAAAACACCTGGCTGGGGTCATCTGACCCCAGCACTCTTTCCTGCTCAGGGCAGGGGGTCAGACTCGATGATCTAATAGGTCCCTTCCAACTGCAAAATCTGTTATTTGGTTAGCGTGATACCGCCTGTTCCTCTGGTTCTCGCCTGCCACAACTTTGATCTTATTAGGGGAGGAAAGAGATTGATGGAATATTAATGGGTACCCGCAGAATGACTACTCCTGACACATTACATCACTCCAGGTATTTTATTTCCTTTTCTATTCTTTTCTTTTATAGTGGCCCAGAGTGCAGGTGGCAGCCAGTTCAACTTGCCCCCTGAATCACCCTTGGGCTCTGGAGGGGATCCCCACCTTTGAAAACCTCAAGGTAATTGCCTGCCAGTGCCCCGTGGTGCTAATTACCTCATTAGCAGTCCGTGCATGTGGTGCTTTTTATTCCAGACAGACTACTTGTGTAGGGAGCAGCCCCGGCAACTACCCCTCTGTTCGTAATGGCACTTATAGTCCTGACTCAGTCACACCGAGTTTGGGGTAGCTATGGGCTTCCCATGCCTGTGTCTCAGCTTATCACCACTAATTACTTCATTAGCAGTTTGTGCTCGTTGTGTCTCTCCATCTCTCACTGTGGTTTATGCTGGAGAGGCTCCAGGAGTTCCCTCACAATCAGAGCCAGCACCTAGGGCCCTGAAACTCCTAGGTATAGAAACTCATGGACTCAGTAGAGACATTGGCTTTACAACACACTACAACCTGTCTGACATCTGACTCCCCAGGTACCTCTCCACTTGTATCTGCTATACCCCACTTCCCACCTTCCCCAGCCTGTCTCTCTCACCCCATGACGCCTCCATTTCCATTTTCACTGACTGGCATTCTTGCCTGCATTGCATGCCAGCCTCTGTCTTCTTTACTATTCCTTCCATCCAGGAACAGCACACAAACACACAAACTGCAGGTGCTTCCTCAGCCTGACAAAGGGTTTTTCAACCTGAAAGCTGGCACCCCAGGCAGCTAAACTGAGCTCATCTGGAGCATCACAACTGCACTGAAACAAGCAAGCCTTAGGCCTGTCAAAGACGTGACAGGTATGGGCTTTCCCCAGCTAGGACTGTATGCATGCATGTAGTGGCTGGAGGTTATGGCACTTCCGTTTGCCTTTCACCAGGGGATCCTCAGTCCTGGCATTTCCTGGGGCTGCCACACTGCCAGCAGGCCCACCAGGCCTCCTGACCCTGGCAGAATGCAGTTTTAGTGGTCATGCCCAGGACCTGGAGCCTCCTTCTTCCCCATATCCCCATCCCATATCTCCAAGTTCATCCTGACATGGAAGCTCAGTAGGGACATGTTCTTCCCCTGCTGGCTGGTGATGAAGTGAGTGCCCCCTCCAGCTGAGGAGATTTAAAAAAAAAATAAAAAAAGAAATAGGTGCGGACAGAGTGAAGAGGGTGGCACTTACTCTTCAGATGGAGCTTCAGGAACCCCAGCAGTGCAAGGTTCACTTTCAAGAACACCAGCTGCTCCACCAAACCAGGATACAAGGAGGTGCAGTAGGGTGTCTCTACATCCCCAGCAATGCTGAACACCTTCTCACTTGGAATATTGGTCAGTGGACAGGACAGGTGTTCCTAAGTAACTGTGGCCAGATTCTGCCACATCTGGCTGCAGGTTGCCCAATAATCAAGGGGTCACAGTCCAGAGGCTCCACATCCTTGGTGAGATAGGTAACCACCAAAGCCTCAGTGCTACATGCCTAAGGCTGGGGTCTGGTGTGTCTGGACCCCAGCAATGAAGCCATGCCCTTGGCCCACATTGGCAGTGGCTGGTTTGGAGGAGACTGGCTGGTGCCGGTGCTAGGAGTTCTGGCATGGGAAAGTGGATCCTCCTCTTCCACATCCCCTCGCCTCTGGCCTTCTGCCTCCCTGACTTTGTTGACCAGCACCTACATCCAGTGATCAAGGGTTTTGGTGCTGCCAGTGCACATGCTCCCCTTCACCTTTGGGTTGCACATGTTAGGCCTGTGCAAGTAGGCAGGTATTCAATTCAGCTTCAGATCCAGCCAATTCAGATGTCAGCAATTTGATCCAGAGCTCCAGATTGGTTTGCCACTTTGATCCAGCCAAAGTGGCTCAGAATCTTTGGAGCCGCCTCAGAGATCCTACCATAGGGTATAATGGGGGATCAATCAAATATATATAACTTTGTTGTTTTGTCTCTGATTTGGATGAAACTTTCAGAGATGATAGCTTCTTCTGAGAGCATAAATCCTGCAAAGGTTCAAGAAGATTGGTGCAGGGATTTGGGAGAAACTGCACCCCAAATTTCTGAAAGCAAAACTCATGCCATATGTATGTGTTACACCAGAGGGGGGTGAAAACTGCAGGGGTGGTGGCCCCTCCTGAGGCCACAAAGCTTTCCAAGTTTCAAGAAGATTGGTGCAGGGGTTTGGGGGAAACTGCACCTCAAGCTGCTGACAGGCAAAACGTGTGACACAGATGACCATGTGCATGTTAACGCACAGCGGGGTGAAAACTGCAGGGGTGGTGGACGCTGCTGAGGCCAGAAAGCCTTCCAGCTGTGTGTGTGTCTCACTGGGGGAGTCTGTCTTCTGGGGCCCTGCACCTCTGGCTTCTAACAGGTAAAACTCGTGATGTGAGTGGGTGACACTGTATGTGTTAAGGTGCGCCCTTCCTGGTGCTAGGGCCTCTGCACAACATGGCAGTGTGCCCCACTGAAGCCTCCTCCTCCCCTACAGCCTCACACCTGGTCCTCCGCTTTATGTGACAACAGGTAAAATACCTTAGCTGGCTCAACACCAGTGGCAGCAGCAGCAGCAGCAGCATCAAAGGTACCCAAACAGAACTGTCACAGAGCCTTTCTTTTTATAGGAGAATTGACAGCAATAAGTAAAGATGTTATTTTGTGCTGGGCATATGATGTTATCCATGGTGTGTGATGGCTTATCTTGTGTTTTTATGTCTATATATGTATTATGAAGAAAAAAAAAAAAAGAGTACTTAAAATAATGTATCTTTGGAAGCTTTAGGGTTGAAAACCCCTTTATCAGGCTGAGGAAGTACCTGCAGTTGGTCCTGGATGGAAGGAATAGTAAAGAAGCTCTGGAAAGTGGTTTGTACATTCAAACAAGCACCTAACCTCATCACCAGAACTGACCAACTTCCTACAGCTCAAAACACAAAACCTGCTAACTATCTCCAGTACCCCCACAAACCGCACACCAGAATCTATCAAAGACAACAAAACCCAACCACCTGTGGGGGCACATTCCTCACCAAAAAACACTCTGCCTCCAGTCTCTCAGGCCTGATCCTAAGAGGGAACAAATTACAATGCAAACCGCTTTTCAGATCTGGGCCTATGAACTGCACTTCCTCAGCCTCCTAGGTAGTAGGTACAGAAACTCATGGACTCAATATACACAGTGGAATTCTGGCACACTGTGACCTGCCGGACATCTCACACCCCAGGCACTTTTACCTGCGCTGCTACATCTTCCTTTACTCCCTACCCCACACCCCAGCCTGTCCCTCACCCCTTGCTGCCTCCCCCCCCAGCCTGTCCCTCACCCCCTGCTGCCTCCATTTCCATTTTCACTGACTGGCTTTCTTGCCTGCATCACAGGCCAGGTCAGCCTCTGGCTTCTTTACTGTTCCTTCCATCTAGGACCAACTGCAGGTACTTCCTCAGCCTGACAAAGGGGTTTTCAACTCAAAAGCTGGCATCCTGGGCAGCTAAGCTGAGCTCACTGGGAGCCTCACAAGTACACTGCAACCAGCAAGCTTCAGGCCTGTCAAAGATGTGACTTGACAGGCCTGGGCATTCCCCAGCCAGGGCTTAGTGCGTCCATGCATTAGCTGGAGGTTATGGTGCCTCCTACCCACCTTTCACTAGGGGATCATTGGTCCTGGCATTTATGGGGCTGCCTCACTGCCAGCAGTCCCACCAGGCCTCCCTACCCTGGCAGGATGCAGTTTTAGTGGTCATACCCAAGACCTGGGGCCTCCTTCTTCCCCATAGCCCCAATCCCACACCTCCAAGTTCATTCTGGCAGGGGAATTAGCTCAGCAGGGACATGTTCTTCCCCATGCTGGCTGGTGTTGCAGTTAGTGCCCCCTCCAGCCGAGAGTGGGGCATTACTCGGTTTTTAAAAAACTCAAAAAAGGAAATTGGTGCAGATGGAGTGAGGAGGGTGGCACTCAATCTGTCTGCAGGTGGAGCTTGGGGAACACCAGCAGTGGGAGGTTCACCTTTAGGAACACTAGCTGCTCCACCAAACCAGGATCCAAGCGGGTACGGTGGGGTGTCACAACATCTCCAGCAATGCTGAACACCCTCTCACTTGGAACACTGGTCAGTGGACAGGACAGGTGTTGCCAGGCAACTGTGGCCAGATCCTGCCACATCTGGCTGTGGCTTGCCCAGTAGGCCAAGGGGTTGCAGTTCAGTGGCTCCACAACCTCAGTAAGATAGGTAGAGATTGAAGCCTCAGCACTACCTGCCCAAGGCTGGGGTCTGGTGTGTTTGGACTCCAGCATTGAAGCCATGCCCACGGTCCACGTTGGCAGTGGCTGGCATGCAGGAGACTGGCTGGTGCTGGTGCTGGTGCTGGGAGTGCTGGCACAGGAAAGTGGATCTCCCTCTTCCACATCCCCTCGCCTCTGCACTTTGGCCTCCCTGAGCTTGTTCACCAGCACCAGTGTCCAGTGATCGAGGGTTTTGGGCCTGCCAGTGGACATGCTCCCCTTCACCCGCGGGTCACACATACTCGCCATCATGTGGACCGTACTGGACCTCAAGGGATCTGGCCAACTCCTGATGCCCTCCTTCAGCCACCTCACAAGTGCCTGCATGTCTGGTGACAGTGGCCTGCCCCAGCCAGGAACATTGATCACCTGGAGCTTCTCCATTTGGTTCTCCAGTTCTCTCTCTAGGGGAATCACCTGGCTGAGGAGGGCACCAGCACTAATGGTCTCAATGGCCTCAAGGAAGGACTTCAGGACCACCAAGATCTGGGAGATGGTACCCCACTCAGCTCTGTTCAGGGGGCTGTTGATCCCAATCTCCCCAGGAAAGGCCATCTCATGGATGGCCTTACGTTGCTCCACCAACCTTTTGAGCATCAGGTATGTGGAGTTCCACCGAGTCTCCACATCCTGTATGATTCTGTGCTGCAGGATGCTCAGCTCTGCCTGTTTCTCTTGCAGGATCTTGCCCCCCTTGATGCTGTGGTGGAAGTAACCCACTACCTCCCTGCATTTTGAAATCAGCTGGCTTGTAGCAGCACTAGCGGCAGCACCATCACCATCAGCCCTGTCCCCCTCCAAGGCATCCCTTACTATTAGGTGGAGCCTGTGTGCCACACAGCGGATGCCAAGAAATGTGGCATCACGGACAGCCTTCACCATATTGGCCCCGTTGTCAGTGACCATGAACCTGCAGGTGAGCTTGGCCTGCCCAATGAGCCACCCCTGCACCATGCAGTTTATGGCCCCCATGATCTCCCTTGCTGTGTGGGACTCATCCAGCACCACGGCTTGCAGCAGAGCCAACCGATGGCCTGACTGATTGCACCAGTGCTCTGTGAGGGAGCGGTAGGCATGATCATCACCCTGGATGCTCCAGATGTTGGAGGTGAAGTGCAAGGCTACCTGCAGCCCTGCCTCATGCAGCTCCTCCTTTAAGTATTCCCTGCATGCCTCACACAGGGAGTGCACCACTGTCCTGCTAAAGGTTGTGTGTGCAGGCACTTGGTACGATAGGGCCATGAGCACCACGAGCTGCTTGAACCCTGGCCACTCAACTAAGAAGAAGGGCTGGCCATCCAGAGCAAGCATCTCCCCAGTGCCTCGCTTGCCCTTGCAATGTGCCCCCTTTAGTCTGTGGCTTTCCCCCACCATTCCAGGGTGGCCTATCTCTGCTTTAGTGGGATGGGGGCTTTGGAGTGAGCAGGGGACTTCCCTTTAGGCATGCTTGCACTGGTGCCAGGCTGAGGAGGAAGAAGGGGAAGGCGGTGCCCTCCTGAGATGCAGCAGCATCATTGTGGTGGTGAAGTGTTTCACCTCCTTGCCCCAGCTGATCTGCCTTTGGCAGTGCTGGCAGATAGCATACTTGGGATCATCTTCCACCTGAAAATGATTCCACACTACACTACTCTCCCACTTCTGGGATCCTTCCTTATCCCCCTCCTCAGCAGGCAGAGGCACAACAGGAGGAGCTGACTCAGCTGAGCCACGTGTCTCCACAACCTCCTCTGAGGTGCCTTCCTGAGAAGGAGAGCTGGATCTAGGGGATCTTTGAGGGGTGTGAAGCACAAACAGATCCACCCTCAGTCCCCAGAATTTATTTAGCTAGAGTGCTCAGATCCCCTGGTTCCAGATCCAGATCCTCCTCTGGCAGTGGGAGGCTCATGCTGGGAGATGAAATTGGGGTATAGACTATTATTGTGCTGCTGGTGCCTATTTCTGGTGTTAGGGGAGAAGGTGCAGGTGCAGGGACAAGTACTGTTCCCACCTCTGTGCTTCCACTGGCAGCAGAAGACTCATGACTGCCAGGAAAGAGTATGTGTCTATGTTTGTGGGAGTGGGGGTGGGGGTGGAACTTGCAGCCCTAGCTCTCCCCCTACCCCCTCTAGCCACTTTCCCTCCTATGCCAGAAGACCTGGCACCTGCCTTTCCAGCACACTTCATATTAATCTTTTCTGTGCTGGAAAATGTGTCTCTGTGTGTAACTAATTAATAATATATCTCTTCTTCTTCTCTGATGTATGGCTGTGTCTGACTTCTTCTGTGTTGTAGCTACTGTTGTGTGTGTAACTAAAATAATAACTCTTCTTCTTCTTCTTCTATGACTGTCTGACTTTGGTGTTGTGTTCTGTTTAATAATATCTGACTGCTTTTTCTATGATGTATGTGTGTGAAATGTATGTGCTTCCCTGCATGGTGATGGATCACACTGCCAGGGAAAACAAAGCTTTCTTTTTTAAAAATGTGGGGGAAAACACTCCAAGAACAAATATAAATTGAAATAAATGGATTGGATAGGGATAAGTAGAGGGATTCTAGTTAATAAGCTATATCCAATCCTTTCCAAGAACAGAAAGTAGCAGAAAACTGACTAGGTAGGAAGCCAAGCCCGTCCAGTACCTTCCAGATGCTGTTGCTCAGGCAGAAACAACTCACAAAAGGCAGAGAAAGCCTGCAGACAGAGGCTTATATGCTGTTTCTACATCTCTCCCGCAGAGCACTCTGATTGGAAGGGGACTCAGGGAAAGATCACAGTCTCTGGTCAGCTGGAGACTTCAGTCTTTCCTCCCTGTTCCCTTTCCCTCTTCTCAGTTTCTGTTCCCCTGAAAGACTGCCTTCTAAATCTCTGAATCTTTTCCAAATCTTTTCTGAATCGATTCAAAAGCTCCTAATCTATTTGGAAGTTTTTTTTCTTCTCCCAATTTGATTAGGATTTGGTGATTGAGCCTCCAAATTGGGCCAAATCTTCTCCAAATCAAACTGTGGACCGAAGCTTTGCACACCCCTAGTCCTCACCCCTTTGAGGTGCAGATCCAGTTCAGATCAGGTAAAAAAAATGACTTTTTAGTTCCCTGGCCCTTTGGGTAGAGTGGGTATGCATATGGGGATCTTTGGGAGGCTCTGGGATCTACAAGGGTGGGGGGTTGGTGGCCATGTTGGTGGGGAGGGTCAGGGGGCTGTGGTCCCTGTGGTGGTAGGATCAGTGCAGTTTGCATGTGGGAGGGAAGCAGGGTCTGGTGGATCTGGGTACAATCAAGTAGCTCTGCTAGACCCCACCTCTTTCTATACCTAAACTGCATAGATCCCACCCTTGCTAAGACCAGAGCCACCAGACCCACTCCCTTTCACATGGACATAGATTGAGCTTTCTGATAGGGTCCATGAGGCAAGTCTGAGCATTTGGGAATGCGAGGGCAGAGTCTAGTTACAGGTCTACTGCTGGTGGGTTGCTTTCCCTCATCTGCTCAGGGTATCAGGGTTAACAGCTTCTCAGCCTTGGAGCTGTGAAGAGGGGTTTGACTTTCCCAGGCCTAGCTGTCAGGGGGATAGGTTTACTGTCCCTTGGGCTGCAGCAGTAGAATGAAGCTGAGTCACAGGCTGTCTCCTTGTGAGGGGAGAATGGGGGGCTGGGGAGAATGGGGGTGAGGGGAGAATGGGGAGCAAGTCACACTGGGATGCCAGAGGACAGAGTAGGAGTTTCTATTACTCAGATAAGTATACAAGTGTTTGTTCATCTAGTAGAAACTCTACTGGAGGTGACTTCTACCTTATTGGAAGTATCTACTGGATATAACCTTCTTGGTTTGATAGAACCTGCTAGGATGCTTGTACATTTAGGGTTTCTACTACAGGAACTGTGATTCCACCAATAGAAGTGTAATGCTTATATGCACCCAGAGTGATAGCAGCAAATAACTAACTTAAAGCCTACTATTTTATCACTTCTAAAAAGCATTTATTATAATCCTAATGAAAAAGCAGGGGTGTTTCTGATCCTACTGAGTAGGTAGCGAGGATTCTTGGTAATACTCAAACAGCATGAAACTTCAAATAGGTGGATAACTTAGATCAACTGAAAACACCTGTTATAATTAAGCCTAGACTCTAACACATGAAACTCCTTCAATTACAATTCAATAATAATAGCTCCCTTTGTTTACATTGGGCATGCTTTCATTTTTTTCTCTTTTCTTTTTCTTTTTACTCTAGCCCATAGAAAAACAAACAAGCAATGTCACCTTTAAATCTCAGCCTGCTTTTCATGTGTCTAGATGAAGGAGTGGGGGTGAGAAGCAAATTATCTCATTTTCCACTTGTCTGCTGTAAGGTTCACAGAGCTGACTTATCAACCATTAGCAAACCAGAATGACAGTTTAACACAATGACCCCTATTCAAATAGTGATTGACAAAGGTGATCCATTCCCCGCCCCCTCCCCCCTCTCACCCCACTTGCTAAAGGCTTAAGCTATCTATCTGAGGGGAAAAATAAAATTTTAGTTTAGCTCCCAGCTGATTCATTGCAAAAATAGTGTTTTTGTATGAGAGAATAGTGGGAAGCATTTTTCGTTCTATCTGAGACTAGTTCATCATTTTCATTTGCAGAAGCATTAAGTATGGAGAAATGTCATACGTTACTACTTAGGATTTTTTCCCCTTCTTTCATACTACCTGAAGAAGATATTTCCTGAGAGTCTTCTGAAATTGTAAAGATATTGGAAGAGAAGGGCGGGGGGGGGGGGGGGTGCAAATAAAATAAAACCTGTGTAATTAAGAGAAGGCACCTTACTTTTATGCTACACCCCATCTTGCCTGGTTCCTTTTCCTTCTGTTTGGAACCTGATCCTTTGTCTAGGAGAGACCCTCTTGTCTATTAGTAGAGCTCTCCTTAGGTAGATGAGGGAGGATTCAGATGAGTATAACATCCCTCCAAATTCAAGTTAACTCACAGTCCCTCAGCATCCCAGGATGCTTTATACCTCCCCCACAATCCCCTCCTCACAGGTGAGTGGGAGGCATGTTCTAGTGCCCCCTGACTTCTGACTTGGGCCACTGTAGGCACATGTCTGCATTTCTGAATCAAAAGTGAATGTCTGTTTGCTTGCTTATCCGTTTAATCTATGCAGCTTAATCTAACCTGTGAAAATTGAATCGATTTAGCCTCAGGCTTTTTGACTGTCTGTACTTAGCTTTTATGGCTGTTGATAGATGTGGAAAAAAACCCAGCAAAATAGATCTTCACTTTCAGCTTAATTTTGCCCCTGTGCTGAGTGCAATGCATGTCCAGAAGAAGAATTGCATCAGTTTGACCTGGCTCACCTAGCATCTGTATAGTTCACACACTTCAGTGGGGCTTTGTGGCACTTGTACCTAATAGCTGACTGAATCAGCTATTAGATAAAAGTGCCCAAAAGGCCTACTGAAGTGTGCAAGTTATACAGATGCTGGGGAGCTGGGTCAAACTGACATAATTCCTCTTCTGGTAAAGCACTGTTTTGTTTTTTTTCTCCACATCTGTCAGCAGCCAAAGTTTACATGTCTGTCAAGCAGCACATGTGCCAATGATATTGTCTAATTGATAGAAGTGGTTGAAATATAAATAAATAAATAAATAAATAAATAAATGACTTTTGCCAAAATATGCTATTTCTGAAATTACACAGCTAAAAATATTATTATTTATTTTTGCTTTTCAGATTTTTTTTCAACTTTTCAGTTTTCTCTTTCCTTCCATTTGAAAAATGGGAATAAATAAGAATAATTTAAGGGAATGAGGAAAATTAAGAAAAAAAAAGAAAAAATACAAATTTAATAAATGGGAAAAATGTCCACGCTTATTGCAGATGTTTAGTCTTGCACACAGGCTTATTAAGCAATAATTCATAATAATCAAAGGGATTCTTAGAAAGAGGGAGACTTCATCTCAATAAAATTTAATTTCAAATGCCAAAATATTTTGCTTCTACAATTAGTTGATTTCCTTGCACTGAATTGTTTCTGTGATGTTAAAGATATGCTAAAAACCAGTATGTGTTCCATGTGGGAGGTGTTTTGGCAGTCAGGGTAAACCTTATTTTGCATGGAGATAGGAAAAACTAATTCTTTATTGTACTTATTCAGTAGTTGCATTACATGAGTTTCCTAAAGGGCAACTTTTCTCACTAGCTGAAATTTGGCTCTCCAGGAACTGACAGCTATATTTTCAACATCTTACACACCCTTCACTTAACAAACTTAAATTGTGTGATAGCTAATCTGCAACAATTTTCAGGAATGAAGTGCTTCCTGAATCCACATCTGGTATTTCAACAAGCTGTAAAAATAACAAACAGTAAATCCAGAATCATTAGAGAGCCTGTTTGGGTGGAGAAAGTGACACCAGATACCAGATCCTAGACAGCTTCTGTGATTTGGAGTTGGCCTAGTTAATGTCCATTCTCTTCAATAATTAGAAAGTTGCCATTTGAATATTAAAGAGACAATGTTCATCATCACTACTCAGTCATGAATTAATCCCATCATTTCAACAAAGCTTAGTAAACCAGAGATGTTTTGAAACATCCGGATTTACAAATATATCCATCTTGCACTCAGACTAGAGCAAAGTGCAGTTTTTGAAAGATTTACATGAACCAACTCAGTTAGTATTTTCACTTTTGCTCTTTGTAATGGAGGGTTACGAATTTTGTAACATGATTCTGTTCATGACCCAAGTGACCAATATAAAAAAAAGTATGCTCTATTAAGTGACTCCTTATGGCTATTTTCATAGTGCTTCCCTATGAAAGTGCTTATTTACAAAAACAATTCATAGTGCTCCCCTAGGAAAGCAGCAGTTCCAAAAATAAGTCAACATTTTTTAAACTGAATTTTCATCTGACATTTTTTTTTTACTTTTCCCCCTTTTTATTTATTTATTGTTTACAAAGTTTCCTTTGCTCAGTTTTCAAATTGTCCATGAGATGTTTCATGAGACAATGCATACAACACATTTGTAGATGTTTTGCATCTTTCTGGAATATTGATTGTGGCTACAGGCAGTCCTTGAATGCAGACGTTTTGAGTTACAACCAATGGCACAACATTTATAAATTGACATCCTGTTTTGACTTTCTGACGTCAGTTTTGACTTTACAACACTTGATCCAATGCACCGCCACATTAGCGAACAAGTTCACTGTGTTGCCCATCTCCCTGGAGAACATTTGTCCAAACTTCCTTGGATATTTTCTTTAAGAAACCAGACAAGACTCCAGAAGAACCTGCAGCCAAGACTCCTGAGAAGACTTCAGCCAAGAGCCCTTCAAAAGGTCCAGCAAAGTCACCTCAAAGAAATCTTTCCAAATCAATATGATGGCTATTTACAATATAAATGCATTAATGTAGCTATATTACTCATCTATAATTGAGTACAAAATTCTGGGTTATTTTTGGTGAAAATGGGGTATCGGGCCTTGTGTCAGGAACCAATCCCCTATTTATAACATTGTTCCTATGAGAAAGTCAGTTCTGAGTTATGATGTTTTGACTTAAGACGTGGTTTTCAGGGACCAATTGTGTTGTAAGTCTGAGGACTACCTGTATTTGAAACTGGATATTCTTATTTTTTCAGATGGAGGTTCACAAATATTCACTGTTATTTTCCATTAATGCTTTTAAAAATTAATATACAAGATAAAGAAGATGACTTATTTTAAGTTATAAAACTGTGTAAATATAAAATATTCACTAAAAACATTTATCCTGGTTGGACATTGCACATCTGCCTTAAACATAAGAGTCTTTCTTGAATAAGTCTTTACATTGAATTTCTTTGCAATCTGTGAGTTTTCTGCAGGCTTAAAGCTAAGAGATCCTTCAGCTTGTAACACACAATCAAATGCATCACATCACTGATCAAACTTGAGCTCATATCATTTGCTTTTGCAACTACTACTTTTTTCCTACTGTGCCTCAGGGTTTTTTTTATGTTTGCCTTGTTGATTTTCCTATTGATCTTCAGACAAATTCTGTGTTGAATTTGCATAACGTTGATATAAAAAAAATTGAAATCTGCAAAAAGAAGAACACATACATTCTGTCTAAAAATACTATGGAGCTACTTCTTGCCTCTTTTTAACCTTATCAGATGGGTGAAAAGATTACAGCCTCTCAAAAGATTTCAGTCATTTGCTTTAAAATATTTCCAGAGAATCCTAGCATAAAACTGGGGTTAAAGGCAAAATAGTCCACTTACCTTTTGAAATCACTTGTTGAAGTCAAAGTAGCATTCAATGAACCATAAGCAGGTTCAGTCTTTTGCAAGTTGTGAAGGTGAGATATTACCTTTTTGCAAGTTATGAAGGTGAGATATTACCAGCATGTGGTAATTATGAGCTTCACTGAAGGATTTCATGGAATACCATGTTTTACATGTAAGCACCATCTATGTTTGGTAATATTCCTTGATTGTTTGTCTGTATAATTTGCATTTTCAGGTTGCCAAATGATTTCAATCTTCATATTTTAACATACAGCTGGCCATGTCCAAACAAAGATGTACTGTATCAGGCATCTGACTTTGACTTTTGCTGATAGTCATTGCAAAAGCTACTCTGATAGGAGGTTGTCTCCTGTATACCTTAGAAGGTAGAGTTGTTTCTGGGCTCCACTGGGGCCAGAGCTGTAGCAGCTACCTGGTCCCCTTCTGCCTTGTACTCAGATCCAAGATGAGGAGTTTCCCCACAATTTAAAATGGGGCTAGGGGAAAACTTATCTTGTATTTGAGTAAATATGATAAGTCTTTTGCTGTTGATTAAGCTAATTTTTGGATTCATATCAAAATTTCAAATACAGTGACTTTCAATGCAGGCTGAAGTGTGGATCTCAGGAGAAACTGAAGATCTCTGGGAACAATTTTGATATGTAATTGTTACATCTGCTAAATGCATACAAACAGCATCCTTGCCTCTTACCTGGACTTCTCCAGTTCACACAACATAGATCATTCTTTGAAGTGACTTTCTTCATTTTCACAGTATACAGTAACAGTTTGCCAATTTTGCTGACTTTTGCAATGACACGTTGGCATTCAGTGTCTGTATATTGGACATCCTATTGGCATATTTTCTGGGGTTTATTTTCTGTTTCAATATTTTATGTGTTCACAGCAGGAATAAAGATAATATGCACTTAAAAATGTTAATGTGTAGGAGCTTAGCAGTAACTTAAGCTGAAATTAAAATGTAGTAATTTGTGCTGTGACTTACAGCTGAAATCAGGGCATGAAAAGACGGGGCTCACAGAGCCCTGCCATTCAGCCTCTGGTGCTACCCTTGGGTCTGAGCAGACCCACGCAGGGCATGGAGCCCATCAGACCAGCCCCATGGACAGGGCCATTCCTGGACTGCAATGCATGGATGGAAATTTCTGGCATGGATCCTACAGGCCCAGATGAGCTTGACATCTCAGGCTTAAATTATTAAAACAAAAAAAACCCCTAAGAAACTGCAATGAAATCACAAACAAGAAGTTTGCTCTAAATAGGTGGCATTAGTGTGACAGGTCAAATCAGGCAGAGATTTGTTTTTCATGAAGTCTTACAGTAGACTGAGGCCCAGCACTGCCTGCCAGCTTGCTGAAGAGCTCACAGGCAGCATGCATGCCCTATGCTGCATAATATTCTTTCTGTAGCTTTATTAATTTATTTCTTACATTTTTTGGAATTTTTTGTGATTATTTTTTTTTTTTTTTTGCGAATCCATACTCTATAAGTTTTCAAATAATAAATAATGTGCAGGTATGCAGTAAATGCAAATACCTAAAATGTTCTTAAAATATCTATTCCTTAGCATATCAGTATATAGACTAGAGGATACCTTGAAAAGACACACTTCCAAATATATATACACCCATATTGCCTTGCATAGTCAACATTTTTTACCTATATGTTACAATAATCTGTCATTGTTACTGGGCCTCACAGTCAAAAAAGTGTCTGTATCTTTGTTTTAATTTTCACTTCCCAAATACCTCACAATTTTGTAATGGCAAAGCTTGGATGTGGTCCTTGTGCTATACTAATCATCTTTTGAAGGGAAAAATAAACTGATATTGTATATAGCTCTAATGAGAAATTTCCCATCTAATGTCAAGAATAATCTGGGTGAACAGTGCAGGTATCCAAAGAGGAGAAGAAAAGCAACATCTTTTTGTAAAGAACTCCCATCAGAAATCCTAAGGGAAGAAACAATCTGCCTGGTACAGAAAGGAAGCCAATTCTATTTCCCACAGTCCCTTAAATATAAGAAGCTTAGTGGGATGTCTGAAAAGGAGGGATAAAATCTAGAGATTAGACAGTCATATGACACACAAATCAGAAGAACAGAAGGAACTGAGAATGAGTTTGTAAAGAAGTAATTTTTAGCATTCACTATAATTGGTCTGCTATAGTACTTATGCATTATCTCTTCTTTTTAGTTATCACCATTTTTTCTGGAACATGATGGATAATTGCAGTTAGGAATTTGAAAGTAAAATGTGTCATTTGCATAAAAGATTCATTTTTAACTCACCCTCACCTTTATGCGTCACAGCCTCAGTATGTTAGAAAAAGGCGCTTGCAAAGTAAAAGGGCTTCCATGAGTGTAGATCTTATATTGATATAGGTCATATAGCCTTTGCTTTGTAAAAGAAAGCTTATCCTTTTATTTATACTGTGACCATAACTTAAATTTGATCATTTAAAGTAGCAAATAAAAGAAGATGATACAATATGGTTAAAGATTAAAAACTAGGTTAAAAAATAACATTTCTAGAATGTATTCATTCATTGTAACAGAAAAAGGGGGATAAAAGCCAAAAAGATTTCCTAAACTTAAGCCTGTACAATTATGAACTGCTGAAGCATGCACATCACACATTTAATCAACAGTTTAGGCCCTTTTGGTGAGAGCAATCTATCATCTGATAGACATGGATTGTGATAGATGATGGAACTCCGGAGAGCCTGCTTCCCAGCTTGAATCTAAAGAGGTATATGCTCCTATGAAACATTAAGGTTGTTGTTGCACTGGAGAGTTAATAAGGGATTTAGCAGTGCATATCCTGTGTCAGATTATGCTTTCCTTCAAACACTCACATAAACAAACACTCACCGATGTGTGCATAGCATATGACCTTGTCCTGGCTGTGCCAACAATTGCGGCCTTTATTTACTTATTAATTTTTCCTTGAGGACCTTCTTGCTTTCTCCCATGCTGCTCTTTGAATCTCTCTCTAAAATGCAATAATTAAAAAAAAATAATCATTGGATCCTGGTTTTAATTGAAATTTTTAAGAACAAAAATGAAATAAATTAATTATTATTTTTTTTTTTTTTGCAAAGGAAAGGATTACATTTTTCAATCATCTTTCAATTCCATCCTTAAACTGTACCTTTCCTGCAATGTTTACAAAAAAATTGATAGCAAGGCATTTACAATGGGCGCTGTCTGTGTTTATCTTTTCTCCCCTCCACTTGTTTGCTTTTTATAACTATGGTCTTTCCTGATATACTAAGTATGTAGTTTCATCTCAGCTAGTATATATTGGCATAACTGTGTATTAGCTTTGGTGGAACTATGCTAATTTACAGAAACTGGAGGACAGGCCTTTATCTTACAGCAGCAGTTCCCAACCTGTGGTATGGGTACCAACAGAGGTACGCAGACAACCTGTCAGTAGTACGCATTAATGGATTTATTATAATTACTTTATATGACAAAAATGTGCGGGTAGTACTTAAGGTTGAACTGAAAAATTTGCTGATGGTACTTTAGGTTTTATCGTTTTAAATTGGTGGTGTGCAATCTGCCAGAGTTTGGGAACCGTTATCTTACAGGTTTATTTTGTTGGCTGTCACAATACTGCTTGAAGCCCAAATGTCTTGAGGTATTTAGGCACCTAGCTTCTATGAATAGCTGAGCTTGAGTGCCTCTTTTCTAAAAATTAACAATAATATTAGCTAATCCCTGATAGACCTTATGGAATCTAGGGCTCTTCTCACTTTCTGGGTAAAAACTCTGCATTGGTATTTTATGTTTCTTTCTTTTTGTCCAGATAGTGGTATTTAGGTAGGAGGTGTCAGTATTATGTGAGTAACGACCAGTAAAATGCAATATTATGTGAGTTTCTTGCTGTGTTTTCAAAATCTGGTTTTTCTGAGAGAAAGTGAGGGTTGTAGGGGGGGAGGGGGGCTCCACCTACCATTACTTAAGTAGCACCAGGTTGAAGGACTTTTAATGCAGCAGGCAGCATTTTTGCCACTTCAGGGCTATATAAGAAGGGAGCCAGGAAGAATTCCTGCCTGTAAAGTCTGCTGTAAAGGGGCTGTTGTGCCTAAGTCAAGGGTATTTCCAAAGGGAAAGCTGCAGAGGATAAGGACAGAGTCTGGAGGGCAAAATGGTAAAAGTTCGAAAGAGGCTGGGGAATGAAGCAGCAGAAAGGTGGGGGACTGGAGGACAGAGTGGAAGAATTGATAAGGCTGGTCTTGAAGTTGTGAAGGACACTGCATTTTATACATGTATAACTGTACCTACCTGAAAAATTGAGTGGAATTTTCAATTGACTATTTTTGACTTTCAAGAAGAGTTGGTGTCTAACTCCTTTTGCTTTTTTGAATGCTTTTGAAAATCTTACCACACATCTATATGATAAACAGGAAAGCTATGTGATAAAATGCATCTATATACTTTTGACCTTGCTCTCTGACCATTAATCCATGTTCAGAAAGATTCTAAACATCCCAAACATCTTATCAGTTTTCTAAGAGCTTCATTTCAGTAACAAGTAGGCAAGTGAAGCCAAAGCAATGAGAATTGAGCATAACTGTTTAATTCTTTCCTGCAAATTTAGATTTCCCCACTAGAAATATAATTGGTCTCAAATGTCTGATTGGTCTTATTGAATCGTGTATACTATGCTTGTAAATTCATACAAAGACAGGGGATGTAGTTAGTTCTGAATTCAAAAAGATGTTACAGCATGTAACTGGCCTTTGTTAGGACTCGTATGGTATAGTATGGAGTGAACAAGTTAGATATAAAATATCTGTAAGCTAAAAGCTCTGAAAATTATTTCTTTAAGTTATATTTCTGAAAAGTTTACAGGGTATTATGTTAACTTTTCTGGAATGTTTTATACTGTCTAGTATCTCTTGAAAGCATACAACATTGTCTGTCCTCAAAGGACAGAAAACATTTTCAAGATATTCAGAATGCATTTTACTGGTCATTACCCTCCAAAATAGTCTTGATCAGGAGAGTGTCAATGTGTTTATGTGACACAGGTGAAGTCATGTACCCCAGTTATGAGAAAAAATGCTAACAAGAGGCCAGACCTTGATCCCTGCCAGTTTCTGGCACAGAGCATTGTGGACTGTTGCAGTTACTTCTAGCTTCCATAACCACTAAGCCTAGCAACATATCTTGAATTTTCCCATTGTCAGGAGCCTTGGAGCAATAATGCTAGAGTCAGATCCCCCAGCTTCAGTGGGGAATGAGCCTTTGGCTCATTCAGCTAGCATATTTAGCAGTCAAGCCCCTGCATTATCATTACTACCAACAAAGTGCTTGACAATGTACTTGGAAACACAGTCAATCAGAACCTTCTCTAGTGGCCAGCTATTGTCAGCCTCGGAGACTGAAGAGAGTGAGAAGGTCCCCTGCAATCTTTGGACACTTAAACACATGCTGGATATCTGCTCCGATGCATGCTAATTAGCAAGCATTGAAGTAGACTCGATTATTTGAGTCTTCTAGAGTGTGCTAATTAGTGCCCTCCAGCAGCCGCTGCATCATGTCTATTCAGCATCCCGTACTTCAAAATGGTAGCGGGGGCACTTTGACTAAAGCTTGTTGAATGATCTTTAGTTAAAGTGCCCTCACCACTATTTTGAAGTGTGGGACGCTGAATACATGTGATGCTGCAGGCACTTTTAATTAGAGTGGCTCCAATTAAAGTTCCTCCCCACTTCCACCCCAGAGCATGTGCATAGATGCCCTTCGATTTTGTTGATTTGGTTTATACAATTTTGATACCTCTTTCAAAATATATTAATGATTATAAAGCAACAAGCTCTTGCACACTGATTTTCATTTCTAGACCTCAGAGTGTCTTACAAAGGGACGTCACTATTGCCAGTCCAAAGTTTCACATGGGGAAATCAGGACAGAGAGAAGGGGATGACTTGCTCAAGCAGGCCATTGGAACAAAACCTTTGAACCCTAGTTCAGTGTTCCACCCAGTAATCAGTATTGCACTGCTTTCAAAATATAGCTTTAAACATCATTCCATCCAGGAAGAGCACACACCAACTGCAGAAACTTCCTTAGCCTGACAAAGGGTTTTTGAACCCAAAAGCTTGCTTAATAATTGTTTTCCAACTATTTAAGTTGGTCTAATAAAAGATATCAGATTCACCCAAAGAACCTTGTTTGCTTTAAACATAGCATTTCAGAAGCAAATTCAGTGGCACTATGCCATAGATTACAGTGACAGACAGATCCAGGGGGGCATGCTGGAGATGCACTCCCTTCCACTACTGTCCCCAACTAGTCTGGACACAGGGAGATCCCCAGAGCTTCTCCTGCTCCCAACTGGTGCAGGGTAGGAACTGCTCTGGGTCCTTCCTCTCACCCCCAGGTCAGCTGGGGGCAGTGGCAGTGATGCCTGCAGAGTGTGAAAGTTACAATCTTTCTGCCCCTGCTCCCTGTCCAACTCTTTGGTGTCCCCCACTGACCTGGGGGCTCAACCCATGCCTCATCCCCATCTCCCCAAAGTCTGAGATGTGGTTTTTCACTCCCAATTTAGGAAAATCCTGGATCTGCACATATATACAGCCTTTATAATAAGGCAATGCCATTATTTTGTGGATATACAGTACACTTGTTTTGGATACGCAGTACACTTTGTTACTGAAACAGATCTTAGATTCTCCTTATGAAGGAACAGGATGTGTAATGTCCATCATCAACTTTTTGGCAAATAAGACTGAATGTATTTCTAAGAAGTGGAAAATCAGAATGCTATATTGCTCCCCGGGGTTTAGGTTGTAGCGGTGTTGGTCTAAGGACATAGGCAGACAAGGTTCCTTGGGTGAATTTGATATCTTTTATTAGACCAACCCAAATAGTTGGAGAATATTTATTAAGCAAGCTTTCGGGTTCAAAAACCCTTCGTCAGGCTAAGGAAGTTTCAGCAGTTGGTGTGTGCGCTTCCTGGATGGAATGAAAAGTAAAGAAGCCAGGGGCTGGGCTGGGGAGTCAGTTGCCAGGCAGATTATAATGTATCAAAAATCCAATGTCTATTTTTAGTCCATGATTTCTAGTATCCAGCAGGTTGATGAAATGGAGCTCATAGGCTCGTCTCTGGGAAGTGTTGTGTAAGTTTCCCTTGAGGATCAGGACTGAGAGATTGGAGAGAGAGTGGCCCTCCTGTGAGAAATGTGCCCCCACTGATAATTAGGTATTTCTGTCTTTGATGGATTTCCAGTGTGCGTTCATTCTGGTGCGCAGTTGTTGTTTGGTCTCTCCTACATATTTTCCATCAGGGCCTTGTGTGCATTGGATGAGGTATATTACATTTCTGGAGGTGCTGCTGTAAGATCCTGGGATGCTGATGGCTCTGTTGTGGGGTGTAGCAATAGTGGGTGTGGTGGAGATGTGTTGGCAGGTTTTGCATTTCTTGTGATGGCACGGTCTGGATCCTTTTGGTGTGTTCTGGGCTTGAGGAAGTTTGCTTCTGGTGATGAGGTTGGCGAGGTTCGGTGCTTGTTTGAAGGCTAGGATGGGTGGCTCTGGGAAGATCTTTTTAAGAATAGGGTCTCTTTCTAGTTTGGGTTGCAATTTTTTGAGGATTTTCCGTACAGGTTCAAGGGAGGGGTAATACATCATAACCAGCGATGTGAGATTTGTGGGGGGTTTTCTTCTGTACTGCAGCAGTTCTTCACGTGGTATCCAGGTGGCTCTTTAAATGTGCTATCTACCTCTCTGGAGGAGTGTCCTTGCTGGGTGAAAGCCTTTTTAAGATAGGTGAGGTGGCAATCTCGGGTGTTCTCTTCAGTACAGATGCGGTGGTATCCAAGGGCTTGGCTGTATATCACAGCTTTTTTGGTGTGTTGCTGGTTCTGTGCAGATATGTATGTTGGTCTGTGGGTTTCTTGTATACTGTGGTCTGTATTTTACCCTTCTGGATACTGATCATTGTGTCTAAAAAGGGGATGTTGGTGCTGAAGTATTCTAAAGAAAGTTGGATGGAAGGGTGGTGACTGTTGAATTTCTGGTGGAACTCAATCAGAGATTGCAGGTTCTTACTCCAAATGATGAAGACGTCATCGATGTATCTTAGATATAGCAAGGGTTTGATGGTGCAGTTCTTGAGGAAGTCTTCTTCCAGGTGGCTCATAAAAAGGTTGGCATACTGTGGGGCCATTTTAGTGCCCTTAGCTGTTCCCATCATCTGGATGAAGTGTTGTTTATTAAAAGTGACATTGTTGCGTGTGAGGATGAAGGGTATAAGGTCAGTAATATCTTTGGGTCTGTATTCGGAGTTGTAATCTTGTTCCTGTAGATATGTAAGGCAGGCTTGGATGCCATCCTGGTGTGGGATGTTGGTATATAGGCTGTTAACATCCATGGTGGCTAGGAGTGTGTTGCTGGGAAGGTGGTCTATGTTTTTAAGTTTCCATAGAAAGTCTGTAGTGTCTTGTACAAAACTTGCTCTGTGGGTGACAAGTGGTTTTAGGATTGATTCAACGAAACCTGATATTTCCTCAGTCAGGGTCCCATGGTTGGATATGATAGGTCTGTCAGGGTTCCCTTGTTTGTGGATTTTAGGGAGCATGTAAAAAGTCCCCGGGTTAGGTAGCAGGCGGATCAAGGTCTGTAGTTTTTCTTGTAATCTCGGTGGATATGATTTGATGGTATTGTTGAGTTTTTTGGTGAAAAGGGGAGTAGGATCTTCTTGTAGTTCTTTGTAGTAGGTGGTGTCAAAGAGCTGTCTGTTGGCTTCCTTTATGTAATCCTCATGGTTTAGGATGACTATGGCTCCTCCTTTATCTGCTGGTTTTATTACTATTTGGTGGTTAGATCTTAGAGATTCTATGGCCTTTTTCTCTGGTAGAGAGAGGTTGTTGTGGTGGCGTGTGTTGCTGATTATTTCATTGTTCATTCTTTCCCTGAAGCAGTCAATGTAGCAGTCAAGGTTAGGGTTTTGTCCACTGCGAGGTGTCCAATCTGATGTTTTTTGGGGCTTTTTGGCATTGATCCTTTCCTGAATATTGTCAGAGGATGAGTTGTTGTTGGGAGTGGGTTCAGTTTGGTCGTGGAAATATTCTTTGAGGCACAGGCATCGGAAGAATTCTTCTAGTTCTCCACATTGAAGTATTTTATTAGGGTATTTTTCTGGACAGAAATTTAGGCCTTCAGAAAGGACAGATTTTTCAGTTTTGGTAAGCGTGTGTGTGTGTGTGTGGAGAGATTGATAATATTTGTGGGTTGGTTGCTGCTTCCAGTTTCATCGAGTCTGAGGTTGGAATGTTGTAAGGTGTTGGTGTTGTTCCTCTGGTTGTGGCTGGGGAGCTTGTTCTTGGAGTAATTTGTTCCATTTCTTCTTTTTATGTAGGATGAATGCTGTAGAAAGTTTTTCGTAGTCTCTTTGTATCCACTGTATATTGTCAGGGAACATGCATGGATTTCTGTCTTTTAAGTTGTTGTAGTATATGGTGATTTCCTTCCTGAGTTGGTCTCTTTTGGAGTAGAGTAGGTGAAGTAGATGATTTCTAATTTTCTCTGAAGTTCTTCTGCATAGCTGTGCAGGATATTTGGAGTTGTGTGTAGTAGTCAGGGGATTGTAGATGTTTAGTCCTCAGGGAATGAAGTTGTGTTTCTTGCAAAGGCTTAGAAAATATATGTCGCTGTTGAGTTTGGCTTCTTTCTTTTTCATGTTGTACAGTTTCCATTTCAGACGGCTGAATTCGATATCTTCCATGTTGCAGGGGAATTCGATATCTTCCATGTTGCATTGCTCCGCTGCACTTCACTCCTTATAGACTGACCTACTAACTACGCATAAGTTACCTAAGTTTCCTATTGTTATTATTATTATTATAGGTAAAGTGTTTAAACTTGTATTCACTAGCTTCACATTAACTCTCAGTAACACAGATTAGCATTTCATTATTTTACCAAAAGATATGAGACACTGTTCCAGGGTATTCAGCAAAGAAGAGGTCAAGGTTAGTTTTGACATATGTAAGCCAGTTACTTCAACACTGTCTGGCAGTAAAAAGTCCTCTTATAATAGGTCAAAATTAGAATGCCTAGAGGTGCTATTTTCCACCTATATAAACAAAAAGAAAATTGTAGGAAGAGCTGGTTTGAATAATGTAGCCCACTCTAAGGCTATTTTTCAGTAGTTTTCATGTCACTTATATAGGTGAGCTGTTAGTTACATGAGTGCTTCCATTCAACTCACGGTGGGCTAGGAACATTTGAACACACCCAAGATCTGTCTACTTCAGTATTCTGTCTTCAACAGAAGCCAGTATCATATTTTCTGGCTATGATATTGGTCAAGCACTGGAACAGGCTACCCAGAAAAGTCATGGAATCTCCATCTTTAGAAACTTTAAAAGCAGGTTAGAAAGCCACTTGTCTAGGATGGTTGAGTCAGGGATGATCCTGCCTGGAGTGGGAAGCTTGACTAGATAACCTGTGAAGTGCCTTCCAGCCTTATTTTCCTATGATCTTGTTATACAGAGGGAATTTTAATAAATCCTACTGTGAACTAACATGAGTAATTTGTCCTTTTTCAGGAAAGTCTCACTCCAACTCTTTATAGAACTTGACAGAAGCCCTGAAGTGGTTGCCTATAGAAAAGTATTATTCTTTCCATTATTTGTTTAAGTAATTACTAGCTTTAACTATCTGGATACAATCCAGATATTCTTATTTATTCATATAACTGCCTAATCCATCAGAGACTAGACAAAGAATGTCTTACATTTGAAATCATGTCTAACTGTATTTCAACTATCTAGTTGTTCCAATAAAACTATCACCCTAACCCTTGCCTCTCTCAATACTTCTTTGAATCCATGAATGACCCCAATGATATGCTGTGGCAATGAATTCGTGTGTGTAATATGAAAAAAAATATTTCCCAAATCTTGAACTTGAAAGAATAATTGCTTGTCAATGTGTATTTGAAGTTCACACTGTAGCCCTTTGTGCTGCATACTAATGCTAATATTTTTATTAGCTGTTCATCAAAAAATGTGATGACAGGGTTAGAATATATTGCAATGGTGATGATATTAATGAACAAACATTAATTTTTACCAGGGATGCCGTGGGATTTAGTTTCCCTGAACATGAAGGAAACATTTACCTGCACCATCTGATATTTTTTTAATTGTTTTTCATACTGTTACGGCGGGGTCCTCACGGAGGGCTGTGATCTCCTTGAGGTCCCTCGCTCTGTGTCAGGCCGGCCCAAGACACCCTCTAATTCTCGCCCACCACATCTTTGATGGTAAATATAATGATGGGAGGCTGCCTTGTGTTTTCCCTGGGCACGGCTACTCGGGACCTCTGTCCCCGCGGTTCTTCCGGACCCCCTGGGGGTCTCCCGATATGGTGGGTGTTCCCCAGACACCCTAGCCTTGTGGGCTATGCGTGGCTCCTACCAACCCCTAATACCACGCCCCAAGCCTCGCAGATGTAATGGACGTTGTCCGGTCTGTACGCCCGCTTCTAGGGCCTCCTCTTTACTGTGGCCCACTCTGGGCTCCCTCTCTCGTGCCCAGCCTCTTGCTGGGACTCTCATCTAGCCTACTCTGGGCCTCCCCTGCCAGTGTGGTTCTGCTCAGGGACTCTCTAGCGGGCCTCCGGTCCTATGGGCCAACCGCACGGGCACCCTCTCTGACCCTGGCTCACCGCGCTGCTACTCCCTGTCTTCTCGGGGCAACCGCAGCACCCTGCCTCAGTCTGAGGGGTGTTACCGCACTAGCCTGCGGCCGGGCTCACTATGCCCATCTCGGGCTCCTCGATATGGCCCCGCTCTCTAGGGCTGCTCAGTATGGTGCTCCCCCTCTCTGGGGCTTGCCGTGCCCACACTGGGCTACTCAATAATACCACCCCTTTCCTGGGGCCGGGGTCTATGTTCCCCCACACGCAATCCGGGGTCTAGGTCCCCGTCGGCAACCTACGGGTTGTGCCCGCGACCCACTGGCCGCGCTCCTCACCGCCAGTTGCTCACGCACTGGCGTGCGAGCTGCGCCTTCCCTGGCACTATGCAAATAATGCGCCCTCTTGGTGCTAGGGCACCCCACACTCTCTGGGGTCCCTATAATTGAGGCCTCCTCCAACCCCTACAGCCTCACCCAAGCCTCCAGGTATAATAACAGAGCCAAACAAACACAAGCCTCCTGGCTGTAACACAAACATAAAGCCCCCTGGCTAAACCTTTAGTGCCCAATCCTCTCAGGGCTATCATGAGCTGTACTCGCTCGTCGGGCTTCTCCCCATATCTCGGCTGAGGGAGCTCCTGCCTCTCCGGCTGCTGGCAGAGAACTGCCAGCCTGGCCTCAGCCCTGAGCTTTATAAGGGCCAGGCCCTGCCTCCTACAGGCAGCTGGTTCCCCTTGGTTGCTCCGGCAACCCGCAGCTGCGCTCATTACCTGAGCAAGCCTCAGCTGGGCTCGTTATGTCAGGCCAGGGTGCACTCACTCGCTCCCTGGCAGTTTCTCCTTTCTAGGAGCAGGGGCACCAAGGTGCCTTGCGACACATACATTGCTGAAGTATTCAGATTATTTATAGGTAGTATTAGTATTTATTATTTGTATTAAAATCTTATCTAGGGGCCCCAACTGAGAGGCCCACCACCTTCTGCCTCAATGATCATGGGATCCAAATAGGCAGGAGGCAAAATGCTCATGGAGAAATAAGGCTACATGGACAGTAGCAGGGTCAGATCCTATGTTCTCTGAGTCCCAATCTACCACCCCATACATTAAAATATGGTGCTTAGCACTAGGCTTGGGTAATATGCTCAGAGAATGCTGCAGTCAGCCATTCTCCCCATGACCACGGGGAGAGGGGAGTTCAAGAAGAGTGGTTGCTCCTCAAGGGAGTGATCCTCAATGCACAAACTAAGTCTATTCCATCTCGGAGGAAAGGCAGCAAGAGGGCACAGCAGCCCCCCTGGCTCTCCAGGGACCTAGCAGACCTCCTGAGGCTAAAAAGAAAGGCCTACAAAGGATGGAGGATGGGAGTCACCTCCAAGGAGGATTATTCTGCACTGGTCTGGTCCTGTAGGGAGCAGACCAGGAATGCCAAGGCTGCAACTGAAATCCAGCTAGCTTTGAGCATCAAGGACAATAAAAAGTCCTTTTTCAGATATGTGGGGAGCCGGAGGAAAAGCAGGGGCAACATTGGACCCCTGCTGAACCAGATGGGACAACTGACAACTGACGCCCAGGAAAAAGCCAACCTATTAAATAGGTACTTTGCGTCAGTCTTTCATCAGCCCCATGGGATGCCCATGCCCGCTACAGGGCCGGGAAGTCCGGGTGAGGGTGATCCCCTGCCCTCCATTAATGCTGACTTCGTGAAGGAACATCTTGAGAAGCTGGATACCTTCAAGTCAGCCAGCCCTGACAATCTTCACCCCAGGGTACTCAAGGAGCTGGCGAGCATCATAGCCCAGCCTCTAGCACGGATCTTTGAAAACTCTTGGCGCTCTGGTGTAGTGCCCGAAGACTGGAATAAGGCCAATGTGGTGCCTATCTTCAAGAAAGGGAGGAAAGTGGATCCGGCTAACTATAGGCCCATTAGCCTGACTTCTATCCCGGGGAAGATCTTAGAAAAGTTTATTAAAGAGGCCATCCTTAATGGACTGGCCGACGCCAACATCTTAAGGGATAGCCAGCACGGGTTTGTTGTGGGTAGGTCTTGCTTGACCAATCTCATTTCCTTCTACGACCAGGTGACCTATCACCTGGACAAGGGAGATGAGATTGATGTCATATATCTTGACTTCAAAAAAGCCTTCGATCTGGTGTCCCATGATCGCCTCTTGGAGAAACTGGCCAGTTGTCACCTTGGGTCCTCCACGATCCACTGGCTGGAAAATTGGCTCCGGGGTCAGACCCAGAGGGTAGTAATTGATGGAAGTCACTCATCGTGGTGTCCTGTGACCAGTGGGGTCCCCCAAGTCTCCGTCCTTGGACCCATACTGTTCAACATCTTCATTAATGATGTGGACACTAGAGTCAGAAGCAGACTGGCCAAGTTCGCCGATGGCACCAAACTTTGGGGCAAAGCATCCACGCCAGAAGACAGGCAGGTGATCCAGGCTGACCTGGACAGGCTCAGCAAGTGGGCGGACGAGAATCTGATGGTGTTCAATGCCGATAAATGCAAGGTTCTCCACCTTGGGAAAAAAAACCCGCAGCATCCTTATAGGCTCGGCAGTGCTATGTTGGCTAGCACTATGGAAGAAAGAGACTTGGGGGTCATCATTGACCACAAGATGAACGTGAGCCTGCAATGCGATGCTGCGGCTAGTAAAGCGACCAAAATGCTGGCTTGCATCCATAGATGCTTCTCAAGCAAATCCTGGGACGTCATTCTCCCCCTGTACTCGGCCTTAGTGAGGCCGCAGCTGGAGTACTGCGTCCAGTTTTGGGCTCCACAATTCAAAAAGGATGTGAGGAAGCTTGAGAGAGTCCAGAGAAGAGCCACGCGCATGATCAGAGGTCAGGGAAGCAGACCCTACGATGACAGGCTGAGAGCCCTGGGGCTCTTTAGCCTGGAAAAGCACAGGCTCAGGGGTGATCTGATGGCCACCTACAAGTTATCAGGGGTGACCACCAGTATCTGGGGGAACGTTTGTTCACCAGAGTGCCCGAAGGGATGACGAGGTCGAATGGTCACAAACTACTACAAGATCGTTTCAGGCTGGACATAAGATAAGGAAGAATTTCTTTACTGTCTGAGCCCCCAAGGTCTGGAACAGCCTGCCACCAGAGGTTGTTCAAGCGCCTTCATTGAACACCTTCAAGATGAAACTGGATGCTCATCTTGCTGGGATCCTATGACCCCAGCTGACTTCCTGCCCTTTGGGCAGGGGGCTGGACTCGATGATCTTCCGAGGTCCCTTCCAGCCCTAATGTCTATGAAATCTATTCACTCAAGTACTCCCTCTGCCAATACACCCACACTCCTTTTGGGGTTTAAAGTCCCTACTGCCTTTTTCTGTCTTTAGAACCAGTTCTGGAGCTGAACCCCTACCTCTGGCACCAGCTCTAGGCTTAGTTCTTTGTTTGGAAATGGATCATTTTTAAAGGTGGAGAATTAGCCATAAGAGGAGGAAGATTAGGTTGCAAATAGCTTATTTCACTTTTGACACAGTTGGAGTTAGGCACTGAGAATAGTTAGGACTCGGTGGTGTTAAATCACTAGATTTGGCTTGCAGCTCACAGATTTCACAGCATTGCCTGGCAGAACTTCCCATCATAGAGCTTTTTTGTTTGTCTCCTTTCTATATAAATTGACATCCCTCTACAGTATGCATGACTGTGTCAACTACCTTTGAAAGGACTTTGACTATTTGAATAATAATAATCCCAATCCTGCTATCACTAATTTCCATTTAGACTTTTCAAATTTTTCTTTGATTTCTTTTTATAAATCCATACAATATTTTCCCTCAATTTTTTTCACAATACATTTTATAGACAGATATGGGGATAACATTTAACAAGAAAAACCCATTAAGCTGTCTACTTCATACCACTGCCAGGGTAGGATGCTCCCAATACTATAGGTTCCCTGGAATCCTCCAGTCTAGTTTTAATATCTTAATTCATTTGAATGGTTTATTTTCCCTTGAATTTATAACACACTGACTCGCATGGTAGTGCTAACACTGGTAATATGCCTAAGGTTTTCTAATATTTAAGGGTGTAAGATCACCTGAGTTCCAGGGTACCTCTCCCTAAGGATACAATGTGATGAAATTGTGCTATCAGTGTTTGTGGAAAAAGAAAAGGCAGGAAAATCCCTCTCTCAGGCACTGTGAATAGCCTGCTGGGCTGTGATAGATGGGATTATTCTTTAACAAGCTCCAAAAATCCCATCAGCCAGCTTCCCTAAGAGCATGAGAGCTCTAATGTACCATTCTCATTCTGGTTTAAAGTTTTTGTGTGTTTGTGCCCAGGTTGTAAACTTGTGAGTGTGAATTGAGGAATTAAAATAACAGTCCCAGTGTTCCTAATCATATACTTTACAACAGGTATTTAAAAGGAGGGGAGGCTTCATTTTTAGAGAAAGCAGCTTTCCATAATTTACCAAACTTAAAAATCATACATTATTTTCATAAATCTCTGTTCATAAAACATCCCAGTTCACATTTCATGATGTGGGATCTTTGTTTACTTGTTTATGACTTCTTCTAAGTATTTTTAGCTATCACTTTAGCTATTTTCTGTGTGTTTAGTGGCTTAAAACAATTCTCCTTAGTTTTGTTTTTCAATATTTTTTTCCTCTCAAAAAAAAGTTTTACTTTATTTTTAAAGCATCCATCAGACCCGTATCTATCTTTATTTCCTGTCCATCAAGGCTTATTGTTCAGTTTAAGAAACAGAAGCAACTTCTTGGAGCCTTGAGTTGGAATAGCCTTGGGATATCTTTTGCTTTTGCATCCTCCTTTCAGGGCAAACAGAAGAAACAGTTTTCAGCCAAATTTCTTTACTACTCCATCTTGCACCACTAAATGCTAAGGTGAACCCAGACTGGCTTACAGAATCCCTGTGCTGAAATAACACTTCTAGAGGACTCTTTGTAGACCAGTCTGTGTGAATAAGATAGATGAGTATATGGCAGCATGCAACTATAACAATCTAAACTTTTTTTTTTCTTTTGAGGAGTATTTTAACTTTGACCCAAGTCATCCATTTAGCTCTGTGTTCCCCATACTGAGCTAAAGTGCACAGGACATGTCTAGATAGTTGTTTGACCAAAGGGTACCTATAAAGGGTCATTATATTTTAATGATAATAAATTATAATTGGCATCTTTCTTCCAGATAGGCTGGTAAATAAACAATTGATCACATACTGGGGATTCAGGCTGACTAAGGACATTGCATAACATTGGAATAAAATAAGAGGAAAGATCTTTCATTGGCTAGTTTGAGAAAAGCCAGCGTTAGACAGTGAGGCTATATGTGTGGGGTGAGAAGGAAAAAAAGACTCTTCAGACACGGTAGGTGCGTCCACATGTGCAGGCATGTGTGCTTGCAGCAGCTCAAATAGAAGCAGTGCAAATTTGAGCCAGGGCTTTTTGCCTCAGCACACGTGCCTGGACATGCACTTTGGTGTGGGGCAAATTGTGCCACTTGGGGCAAAATAACCCTGCCTGGCTCCTCCTGGATCTCTAGCTCTGGGGGAGCTAGAGCCTGGGGCCAGCACCTGTGCTGTCCCCGGCAGTATAAAAAGCTGCCCTGTCAAGTTGCATGAAACACATATTTAGAATTCACTTTATTATGATGATAGAGACACTGGTAGGCTTCCAAATTGCTTTAACACTGCAGATATATCAATTATACATTGCTCAATTAATCACTGTCTCTCTGTCTCTCACTCTCTCTGTCTTTCTGTCTCTTTCTCTCTATATATAATGGTCTTTTGTTTTAATTGTGAAGGAACGTGGATTTGGGGGTATTTAACAGAGTGACTTTGGAATATTTTTATCTGGGATTTTTCAGTTTTCAAATAGGGAACACAAAAATTCCTGCTAGGGAGGCCAGTGGTAGGACGCTGCCTGCTCAGAGCTGGCACCTTGGGCCCAGCTGGAGCTGGCTGACCTCCTGGCCAGTTGGGGCCAGGAGGACATGCTTTCACAGTTCAAAGCAGGCCACCACACCTGGAACATCTTCCAGGTGATAGCTGCCCAGATGGCCAGGCAGAGGACACATATGGCAGTTGTGCTGCACAAAGGCCAACTCTGCAGCCACATCCCACTGGCAGCTGGCCCAGTGAGGCAGATGCCTCTACTGGCTGTGCAGTCCCCATCCATGTCTAGCAGGTGCACAGCAGTTCACAGCCAGGCAGCAGCCCCCACTGCCAGACTGCTACAGTGGGTAGAGGGTGCAGGGAACTCCTAGGACTGCTTCAGCAGTCCAGCTGGAACAAGTGGTAGTGTCCCCAGCTATCAATTGGCTGGGTCCCAGAAGCTCCTGAGAGCAAATAGCCCCTGGATATCCAGGGGGTCTAATTTTGCCCCCATGCTGCAAATTTGCAGTATGGGGAATGTTTTCTCGTTCCTGCACGTGTCTCTTGCAGTGTCTCAAAGGAGTTTGAGATGCTGCAAGAGGCACGTGTGGGCTTATCTGGACATGCCCCATGACATCACAAAGAACACTCAACTTGTGAAAAACAGGAAGATAATGCCATACAGGTGTTTATTGTTTCTCCTGGATCTGCATTTCTCTTATGCTATCTGCAGTAAGATCCAGTATCGTTTAAGAATCCCTCTGTAGTTCTGCACATTTAACTACCATGTATTTTTCAGAGGTTAAACTATGAATGGAAAACTATCGAAGACAAAAGCACCCAATTACCTGTGGGTGCACACTTCTCCCAAAACAACCACTCTTTCCCCAATCTCTCAGTTCTAATCCTCAAAGGGAATTTACAAAACACCTTTCATAGACAAGCCTATGAACTTCACTTCATAAATCTACTGGATACAAAAAAAATCATGGACTAAATCAAAATGCTTAAACCCTACTCTGGGTCTCTGTACCACAGCAAACCTCTACTCGCCTATCAGCTGTCTCCCTCCAGCTCCCCCAGGGTACCTTTGTTTCCCTGTGGATCTCCCTCCAGCAGCCTACACTCACAGGAGCCCTTCTGCATGCAGTGTTCAGGGCTAGATTGCTTTCTCTGGCCCAGGGGCCAGGCTTATGCTCCCCTGGGCTCTATCCTTTCCAGTCAAATGCACTTTCAGTCAGGCAAGGGGTTTCTCTTCAGTCTATCAGTCAATCTGCTCCCCTCTGCTGCAGTCTAGTCCACTGCACCGCACCCACTACATAGATAACTCGCTGGTTCTCTGCTCCTTGGAACTTACTGAAGGGCAGCTTGCTCCTAGATAGTTACTTACAGTTTTGTATCTCTTGTCTTTATCTTCCCTAGGCTGCTTACTTTCTTGTAAGTTGCCCTCACTTAGCTGCCTGCAATAGATTCCAGGCCAGTAATGCTGTCCTTTTACTCTTAAGGTACAGAGGTTAGGGGCCCCTGTTACAATAAATATACATATACACTTTGTTTTCCTGAAATTGCAGTTGTCTACTGCTTCTGTTCATGAGGGTGTCTATAAATAGCTAGATAAAATACTGTTGATATACTGTACAGTATATGCAAGACCTCACCTCATGCTAAGTCCACTTAGTGCTCTTCTACAGCAATCCTTCCTATTTCCTCATCTTAGGAATCATGATGAGGACATCAATATCTACTGGAAAAACAGCTTTATTAAAAGACTGCAGAAGTTAAAAAAATCTCATAGTTGTTCTAAATTGTATTGACTGTCTAATTTGAATAAACTACTTCAGACACAAAATGTTTTGATTACTGAGATTTTGATATTTGCTTTAACTTGATTTTAGGACAAAATAAAAATTTGTCTTTTTTTTGTGAAAAACTGAGGGGGACAAAGTTGTTCTATAGTTGAGCTGTTAATGCACTTGATTGGCTGTTTCCAAGTTCATCATTTGAATGGTTAAGAACAAGAGTTCTTGATCTGAGCTCATCTCAGATCAAGACACTGATGCTCTGGTTCTTCCACATCCCAGGTCATTGTACTAACCACCAGAGTGCAGTCAATATCTTTCTCATTTTGAGAGATATTGTTTTGTTTTCCAGGGCCTGAGAAAACCTTCCTGATGAAACATCATTTTCACACAGAAAAGAATATAAAAAGAAATTATCCAGTCCTTGTCTCTGATGCTCTTACCTTCCATTAATCTTTTTTGGATCCCGCAATCATCTGGATCAGAAAAACTAGCGCTGCATTTCTGCTTTCCAGGAGAAGTATGTAAAACTGATTCTGAATTGATTTTTATTTATCTGTTAACACTGTCAAAATGTAAGCATTTTAGAGTAGAGAGTGTTTTCTTCTTTTGTCTTTCATGAAGCACATTGTTTACTGCTCCATAACAGTCAGTAACAATGCAAAGTACAACTTTGGTTTCTTAAGGGCCCTGTAATTTCTGTCTTGTTCAAAATAACAAGGTTGTACCATAAACATAGTGAATAGCTGCTACTGAATTATGAAGTCCAATACAATAATATATAGGCAAAGATTTATCAACAACACATTTCAAATAAAAAATGGAGGTTTTTTCATACTCCCACCTCTGTTCCTTTCCCTGAAATAAGAAAAGTGCCGGTTAGGGAGGAATATAACAAAATGGCCAATGTTCCCTGAAAAAACCTAGTATATCAGACAATATGGAAACAGCAATGGTTGCCCCTCAACAGTTCCCAGAGATATCCTGAAGTTAAGCATGTACACATTACCAGAGCAGATCTAATATTTTTCTGATTTGCTTCAATAAATAGAGTCCTATGCATTTGTCTTATCTTTTGAGAACATTTTGTTCAGTTTTTTAGACAAAAAATCAATAGAAAGGAAAAATGACCTGTGGGTGGCACAGGATCTATTGGTGTGATACTGGAATGTGAGAAATAGTCTGTACCTCATCAGATGTACAGGTCAGACTGTCCCCCAAATTCCAGTCTATATTTGTTGGCAGCACTGGTCTTGACCAATGCATAAAATATTCAGGAGGGATGAGTTGTGATATGGTATATCAAAGCCTTGTTACTGAATGATAATTTTTTAAGCAGGAACATGGTTAGGTTTTGCTGACAGTCCAGTCTCTCTACCACTAAGATCAAATTCCTACTGAAGCTGTCCGTGGAAACTTTCTTGTTTTTTTTTTCCTTTATCTCCATTACTTTAATTTGAATTGAGTCAAAACTTTCATCTCTCAGATTCCTATTACGATCTCTACCCAATTCCTGTATAACCTACATAAACTATTGGCAGTAATACCATTGTTCAGAGTTTTCAATGCCATAACTGAAAATAGAATTAGTAACTTAAAATGATGATCATAATGCTATACCTCCTTAATAAGAGGATTATAAATGACAAGCAGGCTTAAACATGATATCTGTAAGATGTAAGACAACCTCACAACTCATAATATGAGGAAATGTGATAGAATGACTAGAAAGATAAGAGGAGAGCCCACAGAATTTAGAATAGTGAAGGGAACATTTTTTTTCAAGATGAAGGTTTGATTGATATTGAGGTCAAGAGGAAGGAGGAAGGAGCAGTAGGTGCTGTTTTTGAGATTTGGCTGTAGATAGTTGTTAATTTTGAGGATATCTTGGGGAAATGTGCTTGACTGAGACCTTAGGAACCTTGCTTAGTGTTTTTCTTGTTTTAATAGAATACTGTATGCTACTTGAATATTCTTCTTAATGCTTCTAACTCTTCTAACATGCATGGAAATGACATTTCATTTGTGTGTGTGTGTGTGTGTGTGTGTGTGTGTGTGTGAAATGCATTCATTTCTTTATAGGCAGACAAGGTTCTTTGGGTAAATGTGATATCTTTTATTAGAGGGGTGTAGGTTGTAATATCTTTTATTAGAGCAACTAAATGATTGGAAAAATAGTTTATTGCAAACTTTTGGGCACAAACGCCCTTCTTCAACCATAGGAAGATTCTGCTCTTCTGGATGGAATTGAAGCCACCATGCAAAGTACATTTTCATTTAATTTCTTTATCTTGCTCTCAAATTTCCTTTCCCATTCAAAGGTATGTATTGACATAAAGTATACAGTCTTCCTTCAGTAGTTAGTGACTGCCATCAAGTTTATATGTTTTGTTCTAGTTTAGTATCTAACACATGTTTTGGTGCTGTGCACAGACACCTCAGACCCAAAGCATTCCTGCTGTTTGGCAGAAATGTGATCTTTGCAAAGTGTTTCTGTTGCTATTAGAACCAGTACATTGTGTATATCCCAAAGACCCTAAGCACTTTGTCACTTTTCACTTTGCATGCCATTAAAATTTAGATATTTCTGAGATGAAACATGACAGGTAATGTGGAGCCCTCAGAAATTCTACATATTATTCTAGTGTATTCTAATGTATCTGTATTACCTTACTTATTATAACTGTAAGTACTCACTACTCCTGTGAAAATATGCTGTGATAACTTACTTTGTTCCTTGTGCCAAAATAGTCATATCGTTGTTTTTGGAGAAGTATTTCCAATTCAGGGCACTCCCAGTTTTATTCTGACAAGCTTAATTAAGACTTGTCAGAGCAAAACTGACAAGGAAAACTCTAGGCATGTGGCCCCAAAGAATCTGCTATGTACTTTTGTGTCATTTGGCATAGGCAGAGAAGGGGTCAATGTATAGGAAGTGTTTTCATAGTGGAACTTTCTAATGCATCTTGTGGGTAGCATAGGTGACTGGTGACTCCCGAGTCTGGGGAGGCACCCTCATAAGCCCGTGTTGGCATCAGCGTTGTTGACGGGGATGGGGCTGGTGAGCACCCGCAGAAGCCACCAGTGGTGTCAGCGGTGGGGACGGCCCTGTCAGGGGGGCACGTGCCCCGCCTACCAGTCACCTATAATGGGTAGACATTCTCTTTAGACTGGAACTGAATGTAAAACATTATTATTGTTATTATTATTATTAATAATAAACATGGATTTAAAACATTTTCAATATTTAGTTTACTTGAAGTAGCTAATAAGGCTGCGACTGTAACCTCAACTTGGAATTTCTTGACTCTGATTAGTGTAAATGTCAAATATACAGCTGGACTTCCATAGTTTAAGGAAGGGGAAAGGATTGTATAGACTTCAGCATATAGAAGGCAGATCTTGTACCTGTGTATTTAACAGGTGAGCTTTCTGGCATTAAAGATGATAAATTTTCACTGTAGTAGTTTCCTTGCAATCATGCATATGGGTTTAAAACTCTTGTTGCAGCATAGAAATATGTCCCAAAGGTAACAGTTGAAAGGTAGTAGGTAGGGGTAGGTGAAGATAGGGCATGGGTAGTTCAGAGAAAGGATGAGAGAAAGGGCTAGATCATTCCACACATCTTCCTGTCCTTCCTTTTCTGTTCTTATGTAAATGTTATGTTCTCATGCAAATGAGAAGACAGGTTATTTTTTTCTAAAATACCCCAATACATTTGTGTGTATCCCTAGTGAATCTGTTCACCATCCAATCTAAGTACATGAGCTAAGTTCTGGGCAAATGGAATTCAGGTCAAATGTAGATACTTGGTAGCAAGAAGAGAAAATGCATATTCTTCTTCAGCTTCATGGCCAGCCAAGTACCAACACTACATGAACTGAGGAATGATTCAGTATTCATTAATTCAATATATTACACATTTGATGTTATATTTATAAATATCCTCATATTGAAAGGAAATACACGTGTTAGAGGAACAATATGAAATCTATTTAAATTACTGAATACTCTTTTAAAAATCAGTGAGATAAAGGTTTATCATTACAAGAGGCACTTAAATTGGTTCACTAATGCATAAAAGCAATGAATCATCCATGATATAAAAAAAAGGAATTATTTGCATTAAATATACCACAGAAAGGAGACTATATTAAGATGGTGATTCAAGAACTATGTCTAATAGTTCACATGTGATAAGATTAAATTGAAAATAGCTTTCATTAAAAAAATGAACTTAATTTACATGACGAAGCATACTTTTGGAGGAGACATCTGAAACTAAAACATTTCAAGCTGTGTCCAGTATCTTGAAACACAAAGTTTAGGTGAGAATTCCAGCTGCCATAAAGCTTAGTAAAGTTCAGATTTAGTATATCTTGAACCTATCCCTCTTCCTGTAGTAGTCAAGGTATTATGTAAATTAGTTTCATTTATACACCTAAATTCTGGAAAGAAGTCTGGAAATTTACTTACATTGTAAAGCTAGGAATAAGTATTAAGCCTTATCTGTACCTTGTAGTTGTTAGAAATGCCTGCTGAATGACTTAGGCATCTTTAATCACACTTATTTAACCCATCATATTCACTTACCATGATTTCAACTTTTGAAATGTTCTTGCCATTTCCTTTCTACCATTGCAAGTCTTGTTATCTGGAAGAAGAATAATGATGTTGGTCATTGGTGGGAATTAAACAGACACATTCAGCCATTTTGTGCATGTTATATTCTGCCCCTTCTCCAGGACTTCCTGGTCTTTATTACTGTCCCACTAATACAGCCTTTGGTCTTCTCTTCTCCAGTAGGTCTGGAGGACCAGGGCTCTCTGATCACTCCACAGTTACATTCACATTTTCCAGGAAGACAAAAGATTACTTTCTAGTTTCTCCTCATCCTTCCCATACCACCAGGTTGCCAGTTTTTCTCTACTCCTTAGGATTCCTATAAAACCTTCAAATAACTCAATTTCCCCCATTTGTTACTGTGCTATCTTGACCCATCTTATTTTAAAATGGTCATTCTTGGCATGTACTGCCTCATTGCTTTGTCAGCCCCTTTCTTGTTGGTGGTCAGTAAAAGGCAAAAGTGAGTATGCAGAGATAGAACTCATATATCAGAAAGATATTGTTTGATAATAAAGATGCCAGCTGTTACATTGTGATTAAAACACTATTGAAGTTGATTAAAAGACTCCTACTGATTGACTTGAATAGAAGTTGGATCAGGTGTTATGGTTCAGATCCTCACAAGGTATTGATGTGTGTTTTTAAATGTTTCTTGAGATTCTAAGGTCCCCTCTACATGTTGCATGTATCATGCAATTACTGAGTTCATTGTGCAATTAATTTAGACCAGTTATAAGTGCACATTAACAATCATTCCTTAAGCAGGTTCAATCAGCTATAAAGTTAGAGCTGGAAAATGTGTTCTAACTGGTTTCTATCCAGCTTTAATTTGCATGTGTAGCATAGCTACACCCCAACACCAAGGAGCCCTGTTACCTGGGGGGACTTCCAACCATATCACCATTCAGCCACAAATGGGAATCTCCCAGCCACAAATAGCATATGCAGCCACAAATGGGAATCTTGTCAGCTGACAGGCATCCGGTTGGCAATGGCCCACATGCTGCCATAGATAGGAGTCCTGGCAGCTGAAGGGACTCTGATCTGCAGCAGCATGTGGGGCACTGCCACAAATAGGAGTCTTGTCAGCTGACAAGTCTGCCATCTGCACGATGGCAACTGGTGCAAGGGGAGCCCACGATAATGATGTAACTATATGTTACATTCAGCTGTATCTTCTGGTTTATCGTAACCATCAGCATATGTAAAATTGATGATCTGGATTAAATCTTGCTTTATTTTATATTTCTAGAGTATTATTAGATGTGGATGAAATTTCAACAAAAACAGGAGAAATAATTTCCCCTGTTTTTTTTCTTCTTGTTCCTTGACTAGCTCTAGTAAACTTCAATGAAAGGTGGATCAATATAATATTTCATGATGCCTTGAGATGGCACTTTTATTTATTAGGAGTGAGCTCAGTTTAACGGTATTGAATGGCTATTTAAATGAAAATATTTGTCAATTATATTCTTAATCTACTCTTCACTTACATAAAGGGCCAGTAGATGATTTGAAGATGGGTTGAGATGAGGCTTTAAAGTCATTCCTTCAAAAGACAGTTGTGCTACTAATAAAAATATTTTCTTTTCAATTCAGTAGCTATCTTGAGAGACATCTCAGGAGAAACATCTTGAGAATGGAAAAAGGGCAAAACACTACAGAAGCAGTGAAATGTGGATAAAATGTTTTGGACTGACAATATGTATACCTCCTGACCTTTTCTCTGTTTTTAGTCATTTATTGTAAAACTACATTTGTACAGTTGCTGTTGGATACAACTGGGGTCTTTCAATCCATGAAATCCAAGGTACAGGAGGGTAAGAATATGAGGGAAATGCTGGGATGAATATGTGCTATCATATGTTTTTATTTTTTCCCCCTGGTATAAGCTCTAGCTTTTTCTGTATAGTGAATGCTTCAACCTTCTTTTTTAATTTTTATTTTTTGAATAATGAATTCATGTTTTTAGATTTCAGGTAACCCCTCTGATTGACTATTGAAAACATGAGATTAGCCTCTCTTCTTGTAACAGAACATGTTGCAGTGAATAGCCTAGAAAACTGTGAGAAATATTTCAGCAAAAAGGTGCTGGCTGATATAATATCAATACATAGAAGTAGATGAAACAGAAAAAGGTTTTTTAGATTAGATGCCATTTTCCTTTTCCTAAAATGTCTTGCTTTCCATTATACATGGATAGACATTAGTGTTTCTGAATAGTATAGAATAGGCAGCTATCTGGTGTAATATATTTGGGTAACTCTTATTTAAATTGCTAGTTACAGTATTTCAATAGTTATCTTGAAGTATAGCTAACAGTAGGAAGGCAAGAACATATATATCACAACTATGTGGTTTTGATCTGTCTTTTTCTTCAATGATCCATAAAACATGTGCCAAGTTGTACAAACTCTGCTAGACGATTTAAGGACTACAGTTGTGAATTGCCACTTAAACAGTACCCAGGGGGTTTCCCTGAGAACATGAACAGAAGCAAGTTTGTTCTCCCAATGCATCTTCTCTTTGAATTACTTTGATATAGCTATATGTCATAGCAACAAATCAATACAATTTATATTTTTTACACTTTTACAGTTAATATAGCATGAAATCAGAAGCCAGAGCCTCAGTTGGTATAAATCAGTGACTTAAGCGGAGTTATGTTGATTTATAATGGATGATCTTTTGCCTAGTGATTCCACTACTTTTGAGCATTTTTGTTAGACACCAATTTGAGTGGGAGCTTTAACCAGTTCCCAAGATTCATAACTGAAAGCAGATACATTTCATTATCAAGGGACTTTGGATGACCAACCCACTCTGTTCTGTGTGGTATACAACCTATGCTGATAAGCATGCTTTACTCTCTCCAAGACATTGAGGAACGACCTTATCAACATCCTGTACAGCAAATAGGAACAAATCAGCACCAGATTTGCAGAACTGACAAACAGCATACATAACCACCTGAATATAACAGCTATTTACCAAGAGGAGATCTCTGCATTCAGCCATGAAGTCTATCACAAACTCCATTACTCATTAAAGACGATGAAAGAAGCAAACTTTCTAAACTTACATGCTCCAACAATGACTGTATGATCCATAGTAATCCAATCCCACCCTCAGCCCAGCTGAAGTGTTTGTAATATCCTAGCATTGCCCTTTTAGTTCCCCTTCCCCACCTTTTGTGTCCTAATTACTGCTTTCTATCTAGAAGCTTTCCTTCCTAAAATCCCTTCATAGGTAAGCGTCTCAGATTTAGTAAGTCTGTAAGGTGCAAATCTACCCTGCCTTCTGTGTAGATTCATAATTTGTCAAGTTTGCCAAATTGACTAATGCCAAATTGACAGTCAGCTAACAGATCCTCCTTTTGGCTGAGAATATCCCTTTTTCTGAGAAAATGATACCCACAGGAATATCAAGAATAGAAGAATGTGCAATTTACAAGTAGAGTCTGAGGGGCAGTGAGTGGAGATGAAATATTGACTCATGTTATCTTGAGGTCTCCATGTGATAAATGGGAGTCAATGAAGAAAGGGAGAAAAATCCCAGGTGAAGATGAAAGTGCAAAATAGAAAATTCATATATAGAGCTGAGCCCAGTAATACTTAACATGAGAAAGGCACTTGAGTTCCCTGTATAGAGAATGGTGCTTATTCAGCTTGGTATCTAGGAATGGGATTCAGAAAGCAGCACTTGGAACAAAGAAAAGCCTAAGCTAACCAATAGGAAAAAAAGAAAAACAAACTGGAGAAGGATATGTCAGGCTGTGTCTTTTTCCAATATTTTAGCACCTCCATACAGCCTTGGTTTAAGGGCTCTGTGAGACTGGCATTTGTAGTCCAAATCTACTTCCAGACCATAGAGTGCATACAGATGTTACATGTGTATAGGTGTTTAGTTAGATTCGTCTAACCCATGCCTGATCTAACTTAGGGCTCCTCTCAGATGAACTAAGGTAGACTGGTCAGCCATTATTTTACGTAGTTTAACCATCAAAACTTCTAAGTATAACATCTGATGCACCCCAAGTCACTTAAGTTGTCTGTTTGGCTACAGCAGATTGGTGCTAGGGAGTTTCCTACCTTTCATAAAACTTCATAATGGTTAGATTAACATATCATTGATATCCACAATGTGCATGGTTTTTACAACACCACCAAAGCCATCTACAGTCTGAACATACAGGGAGCAACACCCTTGAGACCTAAGGATGGAGGAGACCTGATCAACAGGGATCCTGGTTTTCTCTGATAAAAAGGCCCAATTTTCAGATTAAAAAAGTAACCCAAAATCCATAATTTTCCATGATTAAAATGAAACATAATTATCAGAGAAAACCAGGATCCCTGCTGATCTGGATAGGGGAGCCATCAGTGTTACAGTATCATAGTATCATAGTGCTTAGGGTCGGAAGGGACCTAAACAGATCATCAGGTCTGACCCCCTGCAGGAACAGCTGCTGGGGTAATTTCACCCCAATGAAGTATCTGTCCTCTTGAAAACCCCCCAAGGTAGGAGAGAACAGCACCTCACTTGGGAGCCCATTCCAGAGTCTGGCAGCCCTAACTGTAAACTAATGTTTCCTGATGTCCAGCCTGAACCTTCTCTCTACCAATCTGTGGCCGTTATTCCTAGTAACCCCGGGTGGTGCCAGGGGAACAAAGCCTCCCCAATTCTCGCTGGTCTCCCCTGGTGAGTTTGTAAATGGGCACCAGATCGCCTCTCAGCCTTCTCTTGTGGAGGCTGAATAAGTTCAGGTCCTTTAGCCTCTCTTCGTAGGGCCTGCCCTGCTGCCCCTGGGCCATACTAGTGGCCCTCCTCTGGACCCTCTCAATGCTAGCCACATCCCTCTTGAAGTGCAGCACCCAGAACTAGACACAGTACTACAACTGCAGCCTGACCAGTGCTGCATAGAGGGGAAGGATTACTTCCCTGGACCAGCTTGTGATGCATCTGTAGATGCATGACAAGGTGCGGTTAGCCTTACTGACTGCTTCCTCACATTGGCGGCTCATGTTCATCCTGGAGTCCACAATGACTCAAAGATCCCTTTCTGCCACTGTGTTGACAAGAAGGGTGTTCCCCAGCCTATAGGTGCATTGCTGGTTCCTTCTCCCTTGATGCAGTATCTTGCACTTGTCTGCACTGAATTCCACCCTATTCTTATCCGCCCACCTCTGTAACCTGTCTAGATCTAGCTGGATTCTGTCCCTCCCCTCCAGAGTGCCCAGCTCACCCCACAACTTGGTGTCGTCAGTGAATTTGGACAGCGTGCATTCCACACCCACATCCAGATTGCTGATAAAGATGTTAAATAGTACAGGCCCCAGGACTGAGCCCTAGGGGTCTTCACTGCCCACATCTCTCCAGGTCGAAAACAACCCATCCGCCACCACTCTCTGGGTGCTACCATTTAGCCAATTTGCCACCCATCTGACTGTGTAGGCATTGATGCCGCAGTCACCAAGTTTTTTTTAAGAGAATGTGGTGGGAAACTGTGTCAAAGGCCTTCTTAAAGTCCAGGGAGACGACATCCACCCCAGCACCCTCATCCAGGGACTTTGTAACCTGATCATAGAAAGAAACCAGGTTAGTCAGGCAGGACCTGCCCTCCATGAACCCATGTTGGTTGCCCCTGAGATTTACCTCCCCTGCTGGGCCCTTGCAGATGTGCTCCTTGATAATTTTCTCAAAGATCTTCCCAAGGACTGAGGTAAGACTAACTGATCTATAATTGTCAGAGTCCTCCTTTCTCCCCTTCTTGTAAATAGGGACCACATTGGCCCTTTTCCAATCCTCTGGTACCTGGCCAGTGCACCATGAGTGCTCATAGAGCCATGCCAGGGGCCCTGCTATGGCCCCCTCCAATTCCCTCAGCACCCTTGGGTGAAGAGCATATGGACCTACTGATTTAAACACATCCAGCCCCTCCAAAAGTTCCGTAACTAGGTTGTCCCTGACCCTAGGCATGGTGGTGCCTCCCTTGGGTCCATCTGCAATTCTAGTGGGGGGGGAGATGTCCCGGTCCCTGTTCAGGAATATGGAGGCAAAGAATTTGTTAAAGAGGTCAGCTTTTTCATTTGCCACAATCACAGGATTGCCAAGCCTATCTTGTAGGGGTCCCACGTTACCCGATGCCTTCTTCTTACTTCCTATGCATTTGAAAAAGGACTTTTTATTATCCTTAATTCTGGTCACTAGCCCTTGCTCCATCTCTGCCTTGGCCTTCCTAACAGCTTCCCTGCAGTTTCTAGCAAATGAGAAGTAATTCTCCTTGGTGATAGCCCCTTCCATCCACTGTTTGTATGTCTCCTTTTTTGCCCTCAGGCATCCCTGGATGCCTTTTCCAAGCCATGGGGGCTTCTTAGCACTCCTGCCCACCTTGGTGCACATTGGGACTGGCTCTCTTTGAGCTCGGAAGATTGTCTCCTTGAGGAAAAACCACCTGTCTTGGACTCCCATCTTATTGAAGCTCCAAGACCCCAATGCCTCTCCTACTAACCTTTTTGGCTTACAGAAGTCGGCCTTCCTAAAGTTGAGGACCTCTGTCTTGCTGCTTGCTTTCACCACATTGTGCTGGATAGTAAATTCCAGCAGGCAATGATCACTGTCGCCCAGGTGATTGAGTACCCGCAGACACCTCACCAGGTCATCACCTGTGGCAAGGACCAAGTCCAGCAAGGCATTTCCCCTAGTGGGACTATGCACCTCCTGGGTTAGGTGGAGGTCCTGCACCCCAGCTAGGAGCCTATGTGAGCAGTCAGACCTGGCTGACTGCTCCTCCCAGCAGATGTCTGGGTAGTTTAGGTCACCCATGACAACCACATCCCTTGACTTTACAACCTCTGTGAGTTGGCCTGAAAATTCCAGGTCCAGCTCATCCCCCTAGTGAGGCAGTCTGTAGTAGATGCCCACTATCAAGTCCCTTTTCCCATGCCCCGCTTGCATTCTTACCCAGAGCACCTCATTTTGCCCGTCCTCTGACCCCATCCTGATTATTGAGGATGTGTATTACTCTTTGATGTACAGTGTCCCTGCCCTATCTATTGGAAGGAACATTTTGAAGACATTCTCAGTCAAGACTCTGTTGTTGAGGGGAGTGTTCTCAACTTCATCCCACAACACCACTCAGAGATGATTTTTGAATTTCTTCAAACCTTGATGAGGTAAGGAAAGCCATTAAGCAGATGAAGAATGACAAGGCATCTGATGGAGTTCTCATTGAAATCTTCAAAATCTTCAAGCAGGGTGGGCAGAGAGGAGCTCATATCACAACTCCACACCATCATCTTAATGATTTGGAATGATGAAGAAATCACAGATGACCTCCATGGTTTCCTCAGGGACTCCATGATGGTGACAATCTTCAAGAAAGGAAACAAGTCTGACTGGAAATTCCAGATGAATCACTTGCTGCCCACCACAGAAAGGATCTTTGTGAGAACCCTCCTGAACTGTCTCGTTTGACTTGCTGAAGAGCTGCTCTTTGAATAGGTGTGGGTTTAGGGCATCAAGAGGCACAAGTAGCAGGATCTTTACAGCTCGCCAGCTGCAGGAAAAATGTCAGGAAAAATATAAATCTCTCTAAATAGCTTTTGATCTCAAAAACCCTTCAATTGTCAACCAAGGAGCATTGTGGAAGATCTTACTGAAGTACGGAGTCCCACTGAAACTTACACCATTCTTTTTCTTTGATGTCACCCTCTGTCAGATTTGAAACTAAGCTCATGGTTTATCAAGCAGTTATGATCCCAACCTTACTGTATGGAGCTGAGATGCAGACAATCTTTAGAGACACCTCAAGTTATTGGAGAAGTACCATCAACGCTGCCTGTGGAAGATCTTTCAAATCCAGTGGGAAGATAGACACACCAATGTTAGCATCTACTGCAAGCAAACATGATGAACATTGAGGTGATGATCATCTGACATCAACTTCACTGGACTGGCCTTGTCATCTGGATATTCAACTTCAGACTCCTGAAGCAAATTTTATTCTCCCAGGTTACTCAAGAGGAGGGCAGAGAAAGTGCTTAAAGGGCATCCTGAAGGCCAATTTGAAAAAAAATGTAGTAATATCAACTTGTGGGCGACTACTTCCCAGGACTGCCCCAAACTGGGGGAGAGTTTGCTGTAAGGATCTCAGTGCTTTAAAACCTTACAACTACAACAGGAGATGGAAATGTGGGAGCTTCTGAAACAGTATGTTGTGGACCAAATCAAGAATTTGGAGCAATCCACCCCACATGGAAACATGTGCCCAAGTAGTAACAGTCTGTTGATCCCCGATTAGCCTCATCAGCCATCTTCAGACCCACAGATAAGACAATCATGGAAGAAAGCCATCCTTGACTGCAAGGGATTGCTGAAGTATAGTTTAATCACTCGTAAGGAAGGTTATAAATCCTCTCCAGGTCCTGTGTCCTCCTCCAGTGACTGTTTCTTTCATTCATGCAGTGAATATTTAGTGCAAAATGTACAAGGAGGGGCAGAATTCAGGATTTCCTAGGGGAGAGCATCATCTTGGTATCATGTTTCTCCTTGGGCACGTCCATACAAGATGTTTACTGTGCAGTTGGCTAATTAACTGCATAGTAAACATCTCAGCATCTACATGTGCACCCCTCCTAGGGCACACAAAACTAATAAATACAAATTAATAAAAGTATTACCTTGCAACAGCATTTTAGTTAGTTAGTTTGTTTGTTTGTTTGCATGTGTGCGTGTGCACAGCAGCGCACATGGAGACACTGGGCCATCTGGCTGGGGCAGGAGGGTGCTTCAGTGCAGGGGCTGCTTGCCACACTTGTGCCCCAGCCAGACCCTCTGCAACACATTGAGCCTAGTCAGAACAACTCCTGGCTGGCAGGCTGACCTCTTCTTGGTCCCCTGCCAGTCAGGGCTGCTTCAACCTTGCTCAATGTGGTGCGGTCTGGACTCATGTGTAAACTGCATGCCCAGGAGCTTCCTGGGAGGCATAAATTGCAGGGCAATAAGCTCCACAATTTATTGCAGTGCATTAATGGCATGTGCAGATGTGCCCCTTGTGTACTTATTTGGTTCTCTGAATATTTCATTCCCTGCTGCACAGCAGCCAGGTTTAATAGGAAGTGCCTCCACTTCAGTGTAGTCTCATGGTGAGGCACTATTTTGCAAGGTGAACTTGCATCCCCTGAACTGAAGAGGTTCTATAAGTGAGGTCTTTCATTAGGTTAGTGCTCTACATCCTAGACGATAATATTAAAGACAGACATTGCACTAACTATGATTTTGACTAGGAAGTGGGCATGGTTTCTGTTAGAAATTTAGGAAACTATGGCTACTGAGACTGCTTGGATTTAGGTGCCTAAATGTTGTTTGTTTGCCTGATTTTTGGATGCGTGCTGAACTCGGTGTATTAAGCATTCTCTGAGCACATCTGTTGCAATAGGCATCTCGTGAAACTTAATTATTTGGATGCCTAGGTTGTGATCTTAAATGGTGTTAGATATGAGATGGCTAAGCTGATCTTGGCACCGCAGATAGAGGCATGGTTGTTAGCAGACCTTTAGGTGCGTAAGTACGTTTTCTGTTAGAAATTTAGGAGACTACAGCCTCTCAGTTTTTTGGTTTAATTTTTTGGGCTTAGGTGCCTATATTTTCTTCTTGTTGTTTGTTTGATTTTTTTAATCTATGCCTTAAAGATCTTGATAGTGCCCTGAAAAAAACAGAAGCTTCCTAAGTAAAATATTGTGACAAGCAAACGAAACCCAAGAGGTACAATGTTCCCCTTTCAAGTTAATGAGTCTTTCTGTTGGCTGCAATGTAAGCTCAGTTAGGGCCCAATTATCTATTTTGTTCTGTTCTGTGATATACTATTTTTCTTCCAAAAATCTATTCTGAAGAGCATTTTTCTTTTTCTTATCATATTTATATCTAGGATGCCTATCTTGAATGCTAAATTATGTTCATAGTGTTTTTGGTGCATTAAATGTAATCAGGTTATGTAGAGCAATGGCATTCATAAGAGTTTTATGTATAAAAACACCTGATGGGTCAGTGCATTCACATTAGCACTGTTTCATGGTTACTATTCAAATGTGGTAGCATATCAGGCACTTTTCCAGGAAGATATCTTTCCCATACCCAAAGAATATGTTAAACACAAACTGATGAAACATCAGCAGAACACAAATTGAATCTCATAGAATAATCTGCCAGTGTGGCAACTCATTGGGTTTCCCAATATTTAGTGTCATTTACTAAGAAATATGTAGCAGCATATTTCACCCACATACATACAGGTTTTGTACAGTGCTGAAATATGGGGGTGGAATTACTCCATGTTGTAATGACTAGTATAAAGAAAATATAAAAGTGATACATGTGGTATGTAAATGTGTTGGTCATGCAAACCTGGAACGCATCTAGATGGGATGAATCCAAAGAAAAGCAATTTGCTGAAACGTTATTAGAAAAGAGAGTTCTAACTTACTTCAATCAACTTTTAAGGTGTCTAAGCAACTTACAAAAAGATTGATATGGCTATCAGAAACAGTACACAAGGGATGAAAGTGGCAGCTCTCTTGATCTCTGCTCATTAAGCTCTAATTTCCTTAGACCTCTATGTTTAATTGAGACGATCACTCACTCAGATAAGCAATACATATGTCTCATCTATAATCCCTTAGCAGATATCTACACTTCCTGCTCCAATAAATAATACCATAATTAGTGGCACTGCTAAAAAAAATCTGTGAAGAAAACATAGCTCTTCGTATAACTGTAGACTTTAGAAGGACTGGAGATAGGAGATGATCACAAAAAAGGAGGACTATTGACTTTCTGATCCATTGTATTTCAAAACGGCAATGCTCATTTAAATCACCAATATCCCCAAAACCAGCTTGAAGAAAACATCCACATTTTAGTAAAATGTTTTGCAAAGTTAGAGTTCTATGCATGTATTCTTTTTTTTCCATAGAATTTTTCCTCCAGAGGAAGCGTGTTATCAGTTTCTAAAGAGGATAAGAAAAATATGGGGATGTAAGGGCAAAAATTAAGACATTAACATCAAAATTATTTCAGTCTACACAAATGAAAGGTTAGCCCATCACTTGAGGCTCTAATTTGGGATGCAAATGAAGTAGATTCAAGTCTACGCTTCAATACATTCCTCCAGCCCCATATTTCAAGCCTGAGATCAGTCATGTTTTAATTTCCTTGTTTCTGTTTTTATTTGTAAAATAGAAATAATATTTCCCCAGTTCATGTCAGCAGTACAATGAGGTTGGTTCTACCTGGAGTGTTCTTAGACCCTAGATCCTCATATCAGTGATCCTCTTAAAAGAAGAGCGCCAAACCAGACCATATCTGTTTTGCTGAAAATATCTTGCTCAAACACCCTAATACATCAAAGCACTTATGCAAATATTTAATTTTAAGCATGTGAGTAGGACTATTAACTTTGATGGGAGTACTCACATGCTTAAAGATAAGGACATGCTTAAGTGCTTCGCTAATAATAGTGAAGGAAAAGGGAAAGGACACCTATGACCTCCATCTGTGTTATCGCTCCATTATTTTTTATTTATAGGTTTCTTTATAGCATTCATCATCATAGAATTGAAGTATATCATGAATATTAATTAGATTTCCCCTCTTTGCCTTTGCTTGATAACTGACATGCTACATAATTATCATTCTGATCTGCAGAGAGTATCTATTGACAGTCATATTAAGTTCATCCTAGTTAAAAGAACGCAAAAATTTCCTCCTCTCACTCCAACTTTGTGAAAACCTGGAGATTTTTCCTTCTAATACTAGACAACAAGGCATTACTATCTTTTGGTTTTTTTACAAATGCAATTCCTCTAACTTTATATATTAAATATAATACATAGTTAAAATATACAAATAATAACTTCCTTTCTTATTTTTTTAAATCAATCTCAATAAATTGTTAGTAAAATTTTCCTTGTAAGTAAAACCCACCCAAACAAGTTTGTGGTGTACCCTAATCTTTCCCCAATTGACTAAAGATGTAGATCTGTTACAGCTCTTTACTTGAGAGCTTGTCCCTCTTGTTGAAGTTGAAGGTATTCATGATCCATTTTGGACTGCAGTTACCTCTGTGTCTACATTAGGGGCTCTAATGTGAATTGCCTAACCTTTATTTTGAGTCAGTTTAATATTGCATGGCACAAAGCACAAACTCTGCTTAGGTCCAGTTTAGGACACTAACTTTGTATTCTTCTTTAAAAAAATGGGAGTCCCGTTGTCGGGGCCAATAGCTTAAAGATACAGCACTCATTCAGGAAGTAGAAGACTAGAGTTCTAGGCTCACATCATCCTGAGGAAACTGAGCCCAGATCTCTCACTTCCTAGAAGAAATTCTAATTGGCTAAAGGAAAAAATTATTCATCCTTCTTGTTGAAGTCAGTCCATTATTGCCTGGGAGAGTGAGTCTGTATTTGTAGCCAAGGGGTTACAGCACTCTCCTGGTAAATGAACCTTGGATTCAGGCTCATCCTGTCAGGACTGTTTATGCATTTTATATTAGACAGTAATTGGTTAAACAAAAATAACCCTAACTGAAGAGACCAAACTGCTTCTCCACCCACAGAATGTCTTATCTACTAGGTCATGGAATCTGGCTCCTTCTTACTCATGATTCTTGTATTCTCCCCTACATAGTATCTAAGTTTCATAAGAAGGCGCAAAATCTAATAATAAATGTACTCTCCTAGGTAGGAGATCCCCTCATAGTAAAACCAAGGGTTTCTATGTCCTTGGCAAGTGTTCAAACCATTAGGACACTAGGTAAGAGGTGGCTATCGCTATGACCACTACTACTTATGTTAAACCATTAGTCTGCGAAGTCTTTTAAAAGAGAGGTTAGGCATTCTGAATAGCAAGTCAATGGAGATGCTTAATGGGCAGCTTGAATCAAGCATGTAAACTCCCCAGCAGGAGTTTAAATGCTTGACTCAAGCTTGATTCAAGCTGTTAGGTGCCTGACTGAATGAGCTGGAATTCAGACAAATCCCAATATGTTGCTTCACACTGGATACATCTAGATGCTTCTTGGCCTTCTGAGTTGCTGTCTAGATCTACCATGCCCCATCCCCAGTTCAGAATGCCTATAAACTTAAACTTTTAGATACCTCCATTGACAGTGGAAGGATCCTAAGCATCTAACATGGTCAAAATGAAACACCCCCTGGAGGAAAGAACCTATAAACCAGTTTTAAATTATAAACTTTGTACCTAACTTGGAATAGAGGGTTCCACTAGATGGAGGACACCTAAGAATCCCTTTGTGAATTTATCCCTAAATCTACACGTGAAAGCTCTCATGATGTGATAGATGCAAGGTCTGAAGAACGTTGAGTGAGGATTGATACTAATTCTCAAAGCAAAAATCACCTTAACAATTCTGACTTACTTTAAATTGCCTTGATGTGTACTATACTACTGCAGTCTATCTTAAAATATTCATTAGACCAATGGTTCCTGTCTCCCAGTATCCTGTCTCCAATGGTGGCAGGAATAGATACTATAGAGGTAGAGCATTGAACTGGATACCTCCAGAGAAATGCCAGAGGAAATGCCTCTAACATTTACAGAATTTATCTGGTCTGTTTTTGAACCTGGCTGTGCTATCTGTCTCCACCACCTCCTTTGGCAATGAATTCCACAATTTAAATATGTATTGCATAAAAAGTATTTTTTTCTTGTTAGTTTTAAACTTGTCACCTATAATTTCATGGGTGCTCCCTAGCCGTAGTATTCTGGCACTTGGTTAACAAAAGTTCCCTATTCATTTGGTCCAAACCCTTTATGATTTTATAGCCCTCTATCATACCTTGCCCCGCTTAGCCTTTTCTTTTCCAAACTGAAATGTTCATTAAGTTTATACTACAATTTTTGCCATTTATGTTCCTTGTTGGTTAGAAAGAGAGTCATCTAAAAACACCCCAAGTTTTACCTAGCAGAATATTAAAGCAGGCAGGTTTTTGTGTTGGCTAGTAGGAGTCAGCAGCAGGTGTTTCTAGTCCAGGGTATATCTACTGTAGTGCAATATCAGACCTCCAGTGTGATTCTGACAGCAGAATCCAGTACATAGAAAACTTTGAAGGTTGTATAGTATCAAACAACAGGATATGGATTAAATGCAAAAGGTCAGACTTGTCACATTTTGTACAATACATTGCAGTACAGTGCATTAAGACTTGGGATTTATCAGAAATTCATAGTTTTGTATTTTTTTCCTTCATAGTAAAAAGGCAGCTAATTGCTGTTTACAAGCAGGTAGAAAGGTTACAATAAAATCTTAAAGTGACGCAAAATTATAGTCTTCAATGCCTAAAAGAGATAATTAGAGATGTATGAAAGCTGGGGTATCAGTATCTGAACTCCCTAAAACTAGATTGAAACATACCAATACCTAGGTGTATTTTAGATACAGTTCCGGTTGAGCTTGCAGACACCTTGAGCGTGCTTGGATATGGATGTAGAGTGGCATCTCCTTTCTAATTCTACGGCCCTTTTGGATAAAGTACGTATCTTTGAATTCTGATATTTTCTTATTATAGTTTTCATATGAAAGTATGTAAGCACAGGTTTTTATTAAAGGACTTGAGGCAGTCTAGATAAATAAACTGCAAATGAAGACTTCTCCCTTTGTTAATATGATAGCTCACAACCAAAAAGTCTGAGTAATGTTTTCAGTGGGCATTGCTATGGAACTCTTGGGACCTACAGATCTTAGCCTATCAGTCAAGGTTGCTTTCATGTCAGCATTTACTGCAGGAAGTTTCTTTTATCATCCTAATTGTACTGTACTGAACTTTTAATGTGTGACATGAGATTTAAAGAGCTGGGATCCACAGCATTTCTCTTACTTTGCTTAAACTCACTTAAACAATTGTGCTGCATTCAGCTATTCAACTTTATTACCTCCTAAAATTTGTTTTCAAAAACAGGTGTGAGACTTGTAATGAAAGACCTTCAGAAGTTTATATTTGCAAATATAATAAGTCTCTAGTTTTATGTAAAAAACCATCCTATGTAACTTTAAAACATATTTGCTTGAGAAATAGTTCAGTGAGCCATTTTTAATAATTGTTGCTTGTGTATTTATTAGGAATAAGATACTTCCAAAATTAGCTCACCATTGCTTTGTTTTGTGGAAAATACAGTAGCATATGTACCAACATTTAGTTCATACGCAGTATTTTGTGCCAGCTTAAAATAAATTGATTACATCATTACTTGTATGTGTCTTTTGAAGAGTTGAATTAGCTAAAAATATTTTCCCACAAATGTTTTGAAATGCTTTTGTATTATTTTTCCTTGAAGTTCTTCCTCAGTTTTAGCCAATCAGTAGTTCCATTTTCACACTGAATTGCTCTGTGCTGAAATTACCAAGGATGCCCGTCAGTGACAAAAATGTGGTACACTACACTATGATGCAGACTAAAGATGGTCAACATTTTTTCATATTAAATTTTTAAAAACTTTCTGACATGAAATTTTTCTGTGAAAACAGGAAGTGTGTTTTGTGAAGTGATTTTGTATGGGCATTTTTATAAAAAAATACTTTTAAAACTATTTACATTTTTCGTTCAGCAAAAATAGAGTTTGGAAATTAAAAGGCCATATTGAACCATGTGGATTACCAGTACATTTAGTTCTCATGTGAAAAAGCATACTTCAGATACAAAGAAATGAACACACAAAAGACTAGAACAAGACAGTGTGTACAAATATGAGATGAATATGAGACTTTGCCTTTTGTCTTGTCTTTAGCATCTTCATTTCTATCTAAGCTACTAAACATGGCTTTTAGATGTAAATTAACAAGTGACAACTGTACACCATTGCTTCTACCCTAATCTACATCTTCCTATGTTTTTAAATTATCCAAAACTGAAAGAAGGGTCTATACTAAGATCTATAATCCCACAGCCTGAACATGCCTGTCCTACCCATACTGCTTATACTGCTCTCTTCATGCATCTCTAGGAGTTCTAAGTTTCTCAGAAGTGGTGGGAAAGATGCTATAGTCTCTTCCTTTTTCTTTTACTCAAGGGAACAGATTATTACAGCAGCATATTTAGGCATACAATGCAGTAAATTAGAGATCCAGTTTTATAAGCATCTCTTAATTGTGATATTTCTTAACTAATGGTACATTTTGCCTTCAGTCTTCTTTATAAAAAACTGAATTGTTCAGAAGCATTTGATAGGAAAAAATAAAAAGGAATAATAGACACAAGTAACTGCAGTTTCATAAGCATATATAAGACAATTAATGCTTAATAAATTAGTAGATTATCTTGATGACATAAATCTAGATGCAGAATATTGAGCATGTTATGTCATGCTTTTTTGTTTCTCTAAAACTTATGAATTTGAAAATTCCTGTAATGTTAAATGTTTACTATATTGATCCATTTTTTGTAGATAACAAATTGAATTTCACTTGTTCTAATGGGGAATGCCTATATATGAATATTATATAACTAGTAAAGAAAAGAATCAATGTTATATGGGCCTGTAAACTGGTAAAAGCATATGCATTGAAAAACTATTTTATAAAGCAAATATTTTAGTTCTATTACTACATTGTAGCACAGAGATGGCCAATTATTTTGGCTGGAGGACTGCTTAACAAGTTTTGGTGAGTTGTTGAGGGCTGCAAGGGTAGCCTCAGCCCTTGACAGGTGTCCCACCCCGATTGCCATCTTGGGACCATAAGTCCTGCCCCTAGCCCCTGACCTTTGCCACCAGAAGTCCCTCTCCTTGCCCCAGAAGTACTCCTTTTGGAAAAGGGGAGGGTTGCCATCTTGAAACTGGAAAAAAAAACCATATACAAAAAACCCCATCTAATATAATTTATTTTAATTCTATTTAAAACAGCCTGATAACTATTAGCACAGACTTAGTGAAGGGGCACTTGGAGGGGCTGGATGCATTCAAATCAGCAGGCCTGGATAAACTTTATCCAAGGTTGCTGAAGGAATTGACCAGTGTCATAGCAGAGCTGCTGGCATAGCTGTTCGAGCATTCCTGGTACTCCAGTCAGGTGCCAGAGGACTGGAAAAAGGCCAATGTGGTCCCTATTTTCAGGAAGGGCAGGAGGGAGGAACCAGGAAACTATAGACCAGTTAGTCTCCCTCTATCCTTGGGAAAACTCTGGAAAAAATCATTAAGGAGCACATTTGTGGGAGCCCAGGAGGCGAAATAATGCTGAAAGGAAATCAGCATGGATTCATTGCAGGTATATCCTGCCTGACTAACTTTGTTTCTTTTTATGGCCAGGTCATAAATGCTTAGACGCAGGAGTCAAGGTAGATGTTATCCAGCTAGACTTTAAGAAGATCTTTGATACGGTATCTCGTTCTGTTCTCGTAAATAAACTGACAGGCTGTGATGTAGATGATTACATGGTCAGGTGGGTGGCAAATTGGCTTAGGGGTCACACCCAGAGAGTGGTGGTGGATGGGTTTATATTGACCTGGAAAGATGTGGGCAGTGAAGTCCCACAAGGCTCAGTCCTTGGACCAGTGCTATTCAATATCTTCATCAGTGACTTAGACGAGGGTGTGGAGAATACCCTGTCCAAATCTGCAGATAATATCAAATTACGGGGCAAAGTTAACATACCAGAGGGTAGGGAATGGATCCAGATGGATCTGGACAAGTTGGAAAAATGGGCAGAATGGAATAGGATGCAGTTCAACAAAGACAAGTGCAAAGTGCTTCACCTGGGATAAAATGAACCACCAACACATCTACAGGCTGGGGGATAACCTTCTCAGTAGCACAGCAGCAGAAAGGGATCTTGGAGTCAAGGTTGACGCCAAGATGAACATGAGTCATCAATGTGACGAAGTGATCAATAAGGCTAACTGCACTTTATCATGCATTAGTGGATGCATGACGCACAGGTCCAGGGAGGTGATGCTTCCCCTCTATGCAGCACTCGTCAGGCTGCAGTTGGAGTATTGTGTCCAGTTTTGGATGCTGCACTTTAAGAGGGATGTGGAGAATCTCAAGACAGTTCAGAGGAGGGCCACTCGTATGGTCAGAGGCAAGACTGAGGGACCTACATCTCTTCAGCCTTCGCAAGAGAAGACTGACAGGTGATTTTGTGGCTGCCTATAAATTCATCAGGGGAGGGCAGCAGGGAATAGCAGATGCTCTATTTTCTAGGGCACCCCCTGGAGTAACTAGGAACAATGACTACAAATTGATGGAGACCAGATTTAGGTTGGACATTAGAAAGAACTTCTTCACGGTGAGGGTTGCCAGAATCTGGAATGGGCTTCCAAGGGAGATGGTACTCTTCCCTACCCTGGGGTCTTCAAGAGGAGACTGGACAAGCACTTAGCTGGGGTCATCTGACCCCAGCACTCCTTCCTGCTCAGAGCAGGGGGTCAGACTCGATGGCCTACTGAGGTCCCTTCCAACCCTAACATCTATGAATCTATGACCCATACGGCATGGCATGGGGCCAGCTTGGCCCAGCCTGCCACAATGTGGTTCCAGCTGCAAGGCCACTACCTGCACAGTCCAGGCCCAGACCAGCCCAGCCTAGCCCATAAGAACATGGTTCTGGCTGCAAGGCATACTTGCATGGCATGGCATGGCATGGCATGGCATGGCATGGCATGACATGGAGCCAGTCTCACCCATTCCATTCCAGCTGCACTGCATGCTTCCTGGCTGCAACTCCAGAACTCGTACCATGTGGCATGGAGCTAACCTGGCCTAGCCCACCCCAGCAGCATACAGTTCCCATCTGCAAGGCCAGTACCCTCAGATTACAGTATGGGGCCAGCCTAGCCCATCCCAGGTGAGTGCAGTTCCAGCTGCAAGGGCAGGACCCACACAGCATGGCACAGAGCCAGCCCCATGCATCCCATCCCAGCTGCAGCGTGCATTTCCCAGCTGCAAGGCTGGGACCCACATGGCATGCCACAGGACCAGCCCAGCCTATCCTGGCAGAATGTGATTCTGGCTGTATGGTCAGGACCGACACAGCATGGCACAGAGGCAGCCCAATCTGGTGGAATGCTAGAGTGCCAGGAGCCACAGGAAATCCTGTGCCATCAGGCTGGGCCAGTTCCATGCCTTCCCATGGTACTCCTGGCACTAGACCCAGGAATGGCACATGAAGGCACAGAGCTAGAGTCATGTGAGCCCCATGGAGTAGGGCCATCACCAGCAGTCCATCCTTCCTTCCCCCCGACCCATTCTTACCTGGATTTCCACTCTCACATAGAGGGAGGACTAGGAAACAAGTACAGGGTCACCAGGGCAGAAGCCTCTGCTAGGCAGAAACTTCTGGTCTCTAGAAGCTTCTGGAGGGTGGGAACATGTAGGGGCAGGGTGGGGCAGGTCAGGTTGGGGTTGGGATTGGTCACATTTCAACCAGAGCCTGAGCTGCTTGGTGCTGCAGTTAGCAACTCCTGCTGCCAGTGACTCAGTGAGTACTAATTGTCTAAATTTTAGAGGGTCACTGCAAACCAGCTAGAATGGCCTGGCAGGCTGCATCTGGCCCATGGGCTGTATTTGCCTGCCCCTGTTGTAGCAGATATATGCTCCGTAGGACTCACACTCAAAAGACTGAACAGTTGGTTATTCAGGATGGTTTTACAATGTATCTTTTTTTGTCCTCTCCTCTAATTATACCATATGAACACCATGGTATTTAAAAATTGAGTTTGGTGCCAACACTGGATTAAGCAGTTACCTAACTAACTTTTAAGAAAATAAATAAACAAAGAAAAAAACAACCCTATAGGCCCTTGAGAAAAAAAATCCATTTTTAGCAGTTCCTATTTCTCATTTTAGGAAAACTTCTCTCCCCTCAAAACCCTCCTCCCCCAAACCAAGAAGACCTAATTTGCTAATATGAATCCAGGCAAGAAAAATTAAAAAAATAGGCCAAAAAATCCTTGTGCTGTAGTCTAGATTTTGCCAAATGTGGTGGCTAAGATTCATGTTGTAAATGGAAAGACATGGCTTTCCACAGAAAACCTCTATGCTCTAGAAGAGTATAGATCCCTGAAAAAACTGAATATTGCCTACCCTAAAGAAGCTTGAAACTAGTTAGAGGCATGCTGTAGGTGAGGCTAACATGGATATATCATGCCTTTATATTAAATCTTTTTTTGAAATCTGTGGATCATTGATAATATAAGAATTTCTAGCCTATAAGTATTTTTGACTTACATTCTAGCTTAGGTATATGACCACTCATTGAGCTATATTAAAACACACCAACTTTAATATTTATTCCAGATTATTTTATAGAACTTTTTATGATTTAGTTACTTGTCTTTTTCTGTCATCTAAAAATATTAGATTTTATTAAAAAGAACAACTTTTTCGGTGATGTAAGAGAAAAAAAAATACCAAGCATTCCAGTTAGACTACCTCCCAATAAAACTCAATTAGAAATATCACCACTGAATCATGATTCCATATTAAAATTGTTTGAGCTGATCAGTTAAGCAGTGAACCATCTCATTCAGTCATTAGATGGGTTGTATACCTTTTTTAATCAGGATGTCATGTAATATTAAGTGAAATGCCTTATGGTAGTCTAAATATGTCAAATTAATACAATTACTCTTGCAACTAAATCAGTAATCTTCTCAAAAAGCAACAAGAAGTATGCTGACAAGACGTGTCTTCTATAAAGCCATGCATTTTGCTGGCAGACTTTAATTCGTTATATATATATATATATATATATATATATATATATATATATATATATGGAGTGTATATAAAATATAAAACAGGATAACTCAGATAATCAAAGATTAGTAAGATTAGTAAATATTAGGGCTATGTAAAGCTTTGGGTGTGGAGATTCAGCCTGATTCAGTGGCTGAATCTCCAAATCTGAATTGAATCAGGGGACCATTAAAAAGGTACAAATTGATTCAAAGCTCTCTGAATCTTTGTAAAAGATTTGGAGAGTTTTGATGATTCAGGCAGTCCACACCCATTGCAGCAGGGGAGCTGCAGCTGGACTCGGAGCTGGTAAGTAGGGGGCAGGGAAGGGGTGGATAGAGGAACAGGGCAGGGACCATGGGGGGACTCTGCCAGGCCCCATCCCCTGTCTGCTCCCCCAGCCACTTGACCCCTGCCCACTCCCCCAGGCCCCCATGGCTGCCCCATGGGCCAGCTTCCAGTGCTTTAAAAAAAAGCCCCCACTCACTGGGTGGTGCCAGATGGGAGAGGTGATCCCTGCTGGCCCCCACTATCCCATGCTGCATGGTGGGGCTCTGCCATGATCCCCCTGACCTTTCCCACAGCTATCCCAGTGCCCACCCCCCCATGGCAGCCCCACACATCCCAGCTCCAGCCCTTTAAGAAAAAAAAAAAGAAAAAAATCTGGAACTCACCAGCCTCAGGGCTTTGGGGGGGTTCATGCAGAGCCCCCCCCCCATGTTGTATGGGGCAGTGGAGGGCAGTGGGGGGCAATGGGGATTGCCCCCCAATGGGCAGGAACTGGTGAGTCAGGGTGTTTTGTTTTTTCTTTTTTGTTAAAGGGCCAGAGCTGGGGCAGGCAGGGCCACCATGGTGGGTTCTGGAACAGTGTGTGTGTGTGTGGGGGGGGGGCTCACGTAGAGCTCCCCATGCAGAGGGGGGCAGCAGGCGGAAGCGGGGATCATCCCCTCACCCAGCACCACCCAGTGAGTCTGGGGTTGGTTTTTTTTCAAAGTGCCGTGAGCAGGGCTGGGCGGGGCAGTCATTGCCAGGGTGGAAGAGTGGGTGGGGGATGGGCCTGAATCAAGATTTGGCCAAATCAATTCAGGATAGTGATTTCAATCATCAAATCGAATCACTGCCCCCTGAATCGTCCGAATCCGAATCCAAAGCAAATACTAGCCATTTTGCACAGGGCTAGTAAATATAATACTGATGATAGCCAACAACAGCCAAATGGTTAACAAGGGACGAATATATATAAAATCTATAAAAATATATATATTTGTCCCTTGTCAGCCATTTGGCTGTTGTTGGCTATTGTAGGCAAAAATATTGTCCATAAAAACTCATATTTCTAATTGAGTTTTATTGGGAGGTGTTCTAACTGGAATTTCAAATACTGTGTGTGTGTGTGTGTGTGTGTGTGTGTACACACACATATACATACACACACAAATACATACACATACACACAATGTTCCTTGTTATCCATTTGGCTATTGCTGTCTATCATTAGTATTATATTTGCTAATCTTTGGTTATCTAAGCTATCCTCCTTTATATTTTAAAGTATTAGCACAGCAATTTGAATTTTATTCCAGTTATCTGGAATTTTCTCAGGACTTTAAAATTAATTAAATCTCCAAAGCAGTCACTAGCTGTGGTTCACTCTGTTCCTCAGCCAATTCTTTTACATCTCTCTGGTGTGAATGATCTACATTTCCATATTTAAAATGTTTTCCTTTAATAGCTGCTCTTTAATGCTCTTGTATTTCTGGAACAGAAAACATTTAATTAATCACTGTAAACTGGGATCCAAAATCTTTCCAAATACAGAAGAAAAATATTAATTTGGTAGGATTTCTTTTTTCCTAATATATTTAAAAAAAAATCCTCCTTGTTAGTTAAGTGGCATTGCACTGTAGGGAACTAAAGACTCGCTATCCGAATTATTCCTGAACGTCTGTACTTTGCTTGCTTTTAATTATTGTAGCATAGACCTAGTGTAGTGCATCCAAACCCAAGAGGTGTTAGAATTCACATTAAAGTTTATTAAAAATATATTGTTTGCTGTTATTTTAATCTGTTTTGTTATTGACATTAGTAGCAAAAGTTAGATATTTCCTCTTTAATTTTTTCTGTTTTAGTGTGGAAACATTTCATCATTCTATGCATACTTGACTCCTAGATAGAATAAGCCATCTTTTCACAAAATGAATTAAAATTTCAGGAGCTTTAGTGAATGATTTCCTAGAATTGTGTATATACTATCTTGTGGTTGCTAGGGAATATTGGCATGCTATAAAATTAAGCAACAAGGTAATATTTATGCAGCACAAAGTAAGGAATAGTTGGCTCTCTACTTTTCATATACAAATACAAACCCTGTGTGAAGCTAAAATGAGGTAATCCACTGATTCATTATATTAGTGTGGTAATACACTAACTAAATACTCTGGCAGAAATGAATAATGCCCAAAGCTTGAATACTAAAGACAAGGATATGCCTTCTGGGGTGTTGCTCTACATATTTGTGGGAGAAAGGTGCATGGTATTATGGTCCTCTACATAGTGATTATGAACAATACTGTCTTTATGCTCTCTTTGCTTGATTTAAATTGGTTCACCCATACACTAGTTAGGTCAATCTAAGTGTGAACTGTGAGAAGTTCAAGACAGTTAGATTGGTCTAAAAATGGCTGACCCTATCTAGGGGTGCATGCAGAAGTGCAGCTTACCACTGTAACTCAGAACACTTTGCAGGAAGCATTCTGAGTTACAATGATCCTCAGAACTAAACAGAAACTCACTGTTGGTTCCAGGGGGGAGGGGGATCAAGCTGCTGACTGTTCATCTTGGAGTGGGGGAGGCAGGGGGCTAAAAATAGCCCATGGTTCCCAGGGGATGGTGCAGAGAGTCCCCCGTTCCCCCAAGTCCTCCTGGAGATGCTGTAACCCTCTTAACTGCCCAAGCCCTGGTCCCTCCTGTGGACCCTGCTCCCCGTGCAGACTCCACCTGATCCTTCCTATGTATCTCACTTGACTTCTCCCCCTTATCCCCTCTGTGGATTCCATCTGCCCCTCCCAGTCCTCCCAATCCCCCTGAGACCTGTTGCTCCCCTAATTCCCCTCTGCAGACCCCACCTTCCTCCCCCCCATCCCCAGTTCTCCAGATTCTCCCCAGAGTCTGCTTGCCCTCCCAATCCCTTTACTGATCACCCCCATCCTGGCTTACCTTAGATCAGATGGTCATTCTTAACTTGATCTAGCCTCCCTCTTACAGCCCTAAATGTTTGTATGTACCCTAAAAGGAATGATGTCACTGTTCAAACAGTACTGTTCAAATGCTGGCCACCCTGGGCTTTTGGGGAATAAGCAGGAGGAGCTCACACTCTTACTAGCATACAGTATGACCTAGCCAGCTTAACTTCAACATGGTGGGATTCTACACACAACTGGGTGGTGGGCATTGAGGGGTACAGGTTATATAGGCGAGACAGAGTGGGGCAAAAAGGTGGGGGTGTAGCTCTCTATGTTAGGGAGCAGTACACATCTTCCATCATCAAGGCAGGGGTAGAGGAGGGGAATACTGAGGCATTGTGGGTCAGGATCCAAGGAGGGCCAGAGGAAGAGGACCTGGTAGTGGAAGTCTACTGTAGACCTCCTCATCAGGATGGTGGGCTAGACAAGGTATTCTCCAGGCAGCAATCAGAGGCCATTCCAGCAAGGGAAGCGGTGGTCATGGGAGATCTAAATTACCCAGACATCTGCTGGGAGGAGCAGATGGCCAAAACAAACTGCTCATGTAGGTTCTTATACTGTGTGCAGGATCTCCACCTAACCCAGATGTTGTCCAGTAGTCCCACCAGGGGTAGCACCTTGCTAGACCTGGTCTTTGCAACAGGAGATGATCTTGTGGGGAGCCTGCAAGTACACAGTAACCTGGGAGATAGTGACCGTCACGTGGTAGAGTTCACTATCCAGTGAAGAGTGGGTAAAATGTCCAGTGAGGCCATAGTGTTAGACTTCAGAAGGGCCAACTTTAGTAAATTGAGAAGGCTAGTTAGTGAGGTGGCGGAACTCAAGAGCATCAAGCAAATGGGGGTCCAGGATGGTTGGAGGTTTCTCAAGGCAGTGATCTTGGGGCACAAAAGGAGTCTATCCCCTTACATAGGAAAGGTGGTAAGGGGATAAAAAAGCCCCCTTGGTTGAACAGGGAGCTCCAGGAAAGATTGGGGGCAAAGAAAGAGATTTTTAGGCAGTGGAAGCAGGGGTAAATCACCAAGAAGGAATACACCTCCCTGGCATGCTGTTGCAGGGAATCAGTTAAGCAGGCCAAGGCAGGACTGGAGCTTAGGCTGGCTACAACAATTAAGGACAGTAAAATGTCCTTCTACAGATACATAATGAGCAAAAGGAAGGCGCAAAGTAACATAGGGCCCCTGCAGGACAAATCATGAAAGTTGGTGGTTGATGCAAGGAAAAAGGAGGAGCTCTTCAATGAGTTCTTTGCTTCAGTATTCCTAAGTCCTGACCAAGACAGTTCCCCTACCTTGAGCATAGGCAGATGTCCAAAAAAGCACCAGACTTTCAAAGGTTAGTGCTGACTTAGTTAAGGAGCACTTGGAGGGGCTGGATAGGTACAAGTCAGCTGGCCTGGATAACCTCCATACACAGGTGCTCAAGGAATTGGCCAGTGTCATTGCTGAGCTGCTGGCACGGATGCTTGAGTACTCATGGAGCTCCAGCCAGGTCCCTGAGGATTGGAAAAGAGCCAATGTGGTGCCCATTTTTAAGAAGGGGAGAAGGGATGAGCCGGGTAACTCTAGGAGAGTCAGTCTTATCTCTATCCTTGGGAAAATACTGGAAAAAAAAATCACTAAAGAGTGCATTTGTGAAGGCCCAGCAGGGGAAAGGATGTTGAAAGTAAATCAGCATGGCTTTGTCATGGGTCGATCCTGCCTGACAAACCTTGTAGCCTTTTATGACCAGGTCACACACTGCCTTGACTCAGAAGCTGAGTTTTATGTCATCTACCTGGACTTTAAGAAGGCCTTCAACAAAGTTTCACACCCTATTCTTATAGGGAAGCTAGCAGGCTGTGGAGTGGATGCTTACACAGTCAGGTGGGTGCAGCTTACGGACTGGACCCAGACTGTGGTGGTGGACAGATCACTCTTGGCATGGAAGGAGGTGGGCAGTGGGGTCCCGCAGGGTTCTGTCCTTGGACCAGTGTTATTTAATATCTTCATCAGTGATTTGGATGAAAGTGTGGAGAGCACCCTCTTCAAGTTTGCAGATGACACGAAGTTATGGGGCAAAGTTAACACACTGATGGGCAGCGAGCAGATACAGGTCGACCTGGACAGGTTGGACCAATGGGCAGAACGAAATAGGATGCAATTCAACAACGATAAATGCAAGGTACTCTACCTAGGGAGGAGGAATCTCCAGAACACCTGTAGGTTGGGGGATGACCTCCTCAGCAGCTCAGCGGTTGAGAGGGGTCTTGGAGTCATAGTTGACTCCAAGACGAACATGAGCCAGCAGTGTAACGAAGCCATCAACAAGGCCAACCGCACCTTGCTGTGCATTGACCAACAGATTGAGGGAGGAGATGCTCCCCCTCTATGCGGCATTGGTCAGGCTGGAGTTGGAGTACTGTGTTCAGTTTCAGGCGCTGCTCTTCAAGAGGGACATGAAGAATCTGGAGAGGGTTCAGAGGAGGGCCACTCACATGATTAGTGGCCTCCGTGAAAGACCCTATGAGGGGAGGTTGAGGGATCTAGATCTCTTCAGCCTTCATGTGAGACGACTGAGGGGAGACCTTGTAGCCTCCTATAAGTTTATCAAGGAAGGACCAGAGGGAATTGGAGATGCACTATTTACCAGAGCACCCTTAGGAGTAACTAGTAATAATGGGTGCAAACTAGTGGAGAGTAGATTCAGGTTAGACATTAGGAAGAAATTTTATACAGTAAGGATGGAATCTGAAATGGGCTTCCAAGAGAGGTGGTACTATCACCTAACTTGGAGGTCTTCAAGAGGAGGCTTGATAGACACCTGGATGGGGTCATCTGACCTCAGTCCTCTTTCCTACAAAGGGCAGGGGGTCAGACACAATGATCCTTTGTGGTCCCTTCCAACTCTACAATCTATGAATGTATGAATCTATTAAGTCTTCTCTAAGGGTCAGAGTGGATCCAGAGGGATGGTGGGGAGGCAGTTCTACCCCCTTATGGCTATGTTATGCATGTAGAGTAATTTTTTTGAGATCACTGGATTGATAGCACAGCTTCTTGCCAAAGCCACTGCCTTGGTGTGGTGCTGGGACCCCTGGGGGTGAATATCATCATCACTTTTACCACCACACCCCCTTGCCAGCCACTCGCTGATTTTTGCCAGCTTGCATAGCTTGAATAGTTACATAGTTTGAACTTTTTAAGTGACCCTCTCTGTCTTGTATGTTTCAGAAATCATGAGAACTCTGACAAAGCAGCATGTTGTATGTATAGCTAGGCCTTGCATGGCATGTAGGTGGGTATATGTGCACATGTTCAGTATCTTCTTTTTAATGATTTGAAGGATGAAACATTTAGCAAAGCTAAGTAGGGTAGCAGACATTCTGGAGGACAGGATTAGAATTCAAAATGGCCTTAATCAATTGGGGAAAATAGTCTTTAAGGCTAGGGACAGAAGTTACACATAAACCAGTTTCAGTTATCAGAAACTGGTTTAAACCTGTAACAGAACATAAATGCAGTGCACATAAAGCAGTTTCAAAAATGGCCAAAACTGGTTTAAGATAAACCTAGTTGAATGTAGTATCAGACTTAACGGATTTGGATGGAACGTCTGTTCCAGACCTCTTCCTGGTTTAAGTTAAATCAGTCCCCCAACATCCAGCCCTGGGCTGGCCTGGGCTGGGCTGGGATGTTTGCTCCAGAGAGCAGGGATGGCCTTGCCTCTCTCCTCCCTAGCTGGAGCTCTGTCTGGCTGAGAACGAGGTGGAGACTGCAGGCACAAGGAGGTGGAGACTTCACCATCTGCTTGGCTTCCCCCTGCCCCACCCCACCCTCACTGCTCAGTCACCCCATCCCACCTCCTTACCTCCCTTCCCCCCTTCCCTCTCCCACAGCATGGACCCCAGCCAGCATCTGGTCATGGTCACACCACCCTCATGCCAGCTAATACTTAGAGATGTATATGTGTGCATGTCTCCAATTTCACTGGAACAAAGGCAGACAGAACAGTGTCTGCTTTTTGGAAGTTATCAACAGGTCAACTGGTAATGCTCCTCTGTTCTTCCTTAAAAATGCTTTGCAAAAAGCTGTTTAAGAAGAGCTTGAATTAGTGAGAGATAGGCTTTTTTTTCTTGATGGGCTGATAAGCTTTGTGTTCAGATAAGCTCCCTGCTGGCTGTTAGCTTGTTGTCAGTGATCAACAGGGGACAGAGAGTGGTATGAGAAATAAACTGGTTTGCAATTAATATAGTGCCTGTCAGTTTGCTGCAGACCATATGAAGAAGCAGGGAGGGGGAGATTGGAAAGTTCAGTATTGCCAGTAGATGCATGCAGTCCACACAAGCAGTCCTTCCTCCCCACCCCATCCCTTTGCCTCAGAGTGCTGGCTAGGAGCTGGGGGCTGGCAACACTCCCCACCCCTTTAGCAGTGAGTAGGGGTGGGGGGAAAATCATGGTGAGGGCTGATTCCCCTGTTACCTGGCAGCTCTGTGTTCCTGGGGAACCCTGGCATAGTACCCAGCCTGTCTGACTCACAAAAGACTTCCCCACCCCCTTCCCCCACCTCACCTCTGTCTGAACCAGAACTGATCAGAAGAAGAGCTTACAAAAGGAAATGAAGATATAGTGAGAGACACACCTAAACCCCTCCAGATAAGGGTGACAAGATTACAGTAACTTCCCCCAGTCTCATTTACATTGGAGATGGGAAAAGGGAGGCACCTTCATTAGCATCAAGAGAGATGGAAAAGAGTTCCAAGGTAAGGACTGCACTGAACTTTGGGACCAGAGAAGCAGGGAAGTGCTGCATGATGGGAAATCTCTGCTCCAGATGTTAATTAACCCATGCTTGTACACATCCTGTTCAGCATTTATCAGATGAGTTCTAGTAATGACTCCTTTATTGGTACCCAAAAATACTGTCTCTGCTTGATTGCATTATAAACTCCCTCTGAGTAACACCACCTAGAGCCAGAAATAATCAGTTCCTATTATTCAGTATAAATAAATCCATTGTTCTCCCTTGAACCATTGTTTTTTCCCTATAAGAACCCTCACCCAAACTCAAGTCTCTGTCCTGGTGCTTGGATCCAAAAAGCTGCACCAGCTCCAATGGGACTTCATCTTCTCCTTTTCTGCCTGGAATACTTTCATTGATCATGCTGGAGGCTCTGCCTGTCAACAAACACCTGGGAACCTTGGAGTGGTGAGACCCCAACTCTCTCTCTCTCTCTCCCTTTCTTGTTTAAGCCTGCTTCTTAAACCTCAGACTTGATTTAATCTCTCTCTCTCCTCTCTCCAGGCATAGCTTTCAAACCTGACTTTCATTGATCAGCTTGAGTAGATTTCCCCAGATTCTCAATTGAACCGGTGTAACGTTGTAACTGTTTTGTTTGTTTTTCCTTGTATGGCTATTACTACTTGTATCATCATAACGTTCATATACCTGGCAATAAAATAACTTTTATGGTCAAGCTGGTTGCCATACTGTCTGAATCTCATTTACTCTTCCTTCTCCTCAACTTCCCCATTTGCTCTACAGCAATGCTTCTTTTACATAAGCCAAAGATCCTGGTTTTTAGCCTGAGCCATTTCAGGCCTTAATGTCCTGAATCAAAAGTGAATTTCTATACACTTGCAAATCAGTTCAATCTCTGCAGGTTAGATTAACCTGCAAAGACTGAATCAATTCAGGCTTGGGCTGTTTGAATGTCTGTCCCTAGCCTAATAAATCAGATTAAGTACAATGAGGTGAAGTGCAAACTATTGCAGTTAGAATGGAACAAAAAACTTCACGAGTACAAAATGAGGGATAACTGGCTAGGCTGCAGCACTACTTGATTAAGTGTTATTATGGACTGCAAGCTGAATATAAGTAAACAGGGTTGTAAAGGGAAAAGCGATTACATGCTGGGTTGTGTTCAATAGGAGTGAGGTATGCTAATCACAGGAAGTGATTCTTCTATTCAACCTGGAGTGCTTCACCTTGAGTCTATGTCTAGTTTTGTGCAGCTCATTTTAAGATTTCCATAAATGATATAGAGTCCAGAGGAGAACAACGAGAATGATTTGAGGTTTAGAAAACATTGCATATGAAGAAAGGTTGGAAAAACTGGGATTATTTAATTTGAAGAGAATGCTGAAACAGAGTGCATATTTGATAAGTATTCACAAAGAAAAGATTATTGTAAAGAAGATGGCAATCAGCTCTGTCTAAAGCGGGCAGTGCAAAGAATAATATACTGAAACCGCAATTGCAGAAATTCAGGTACAGGGCAGGACAGGGTAGCACCTTAAAGACTACCTAGTTCAGGGAGGCATAAGCTTTCATAGGTGACATGGGTTACATCAAAACTATTAGAATCTGACTCTAAAGGCACCTATACATGTGGTGGACCTCTGTTCCAATGCATGCTAATTAGCAGGGGCTAGAGCAGACTCAATTAATTGTGCTAATTAGCACACTCCAGCAGCCTCCACATCATGTATATTCAGTGTCCCCATATTTCAAAATGGCAGTGGGGGTCCTTTAACTAAAGCTTACTGAATGAGCTTTAGTTAAAGTGCCCCTGCCTCTATTTTGAAGTACAGGGACACTGAATCCATGTGACACTGCAGGAGCTTTAGTTAAAGCAGCTCTCAGAGCCAATTTAATTAAAACACTCTCACCTCCACCCCAGAGCATATGTATAGATGAATGATCCTTTCAGGGCCTTGATGCAATCCTGACTGAGAGCAATCCTGATTTACTAAGTTTGCACTTCAAAACCTGGACCTAAGGTTATCATTGTATAAATGTCTAAATAAATAAATCTTTATCATAACCTTGAGATCATGGTGCTTTTCTTTTATAGAAAGCAGGGTTTGGCTGATTAATAGTCAAGAGCACTCTTTATGCTTAAAAAAGAAAAAAAAGAATTGGGATATCTGTTTTGATTCATTGAGGATTACTGCTATGAAGAGTTAAAAAAATATCATTTTAGCAAAAGACACATTGGCGCATATAGGAACTGTGATGAAACTAGACAACCTTTCAGTCCATTAATCAAAGTGTTTACAGTTCCTATTTCAAGGTAGGTGAAGTAATAATAAATACTGAGCAAAGAAAATTAATCTGTTTCTGCAGCTTTCCATTGCACCAGCCTGGGACTGTTGGATAAACTTCTCAGTCAGGAGAAGCAGAGACACAAAAGTGAAAAGCACAAATTGCATAGGGCTGCTTTTCCATGTACTTGTTTCCAGCTTTGGGTGGTCCAATTTATTGTACAGCATGTTCTGCAGTTAAAACTCCAGGATATGGAAGACTAAAATAATGTCTTCCTAACACATTGGCTTCCAGAAAATCAGAAGAAAAGAAAAGGAGTAAAAATATTTGAAGTTTTATATCAGAAGAAAAAGGAAAATAATCTAGAAATAAATGAGGCATACTTGTTCTTGCTGGGTTCATATACGATACCCCTCAATATTGACTGAAGGTGAATAATCTTACTGGAAAAGTGCTGGGTGTTCTGTTTAAGAAAATTCACACACACTATTCTTCCTGTTTCTACAACTGAGATAAACCTGGCAAATTTCCCAGGCCATCTGTGAATGCTATGGGTATAGTGATTCTAAAGTAGGAAATAGAGCAACAGTTTAGGAAGATAAATGCGACTGAGTTACAAATATGCAAAACAAAAAATATCCAGAAAATTCTAGAAAAATCAAAAGGGAAAAGCAATTTTAAGAATAGAAACTGCTGTAGCAACTTCAAGATATTAGGTGTGAAACAAAGTGCTGAAGAGGCTACTTACACTATAGGATAAATATTTTCATCTGGTAGCAAGATAGACTCCCAAAATTTAGTTTGTGAATTTGGCAGGGAATTTGAAGTTGTCAGGTGGTTTATAATTTTTTTTCTATCAATAATGACAGCTTTTAGTCCTCATATAATCAAGACTTTAAGACACTCACAAGGATCTGAGAGTAGATGTATATGAGAAGGGAGAGAATATTATCCATAATATTGGACCCTGAAAAAGAAGACACTATAAACTGATTATGGATCCCTTGTTGTTAAGAGAGACTTACTAAATTGTGCATTTCACATAAAGCAGAGGTATCAAATATACAGCCCTCAGGATACCTGGTGGGCTGGACAACTGACTCAGGGATCTGAGGAAGTCAGAGATGCAGGTTCAATCTTTGCAAGACAAAGTAAGCTTAAGAATTATATCTCATACCTCTTGGATCATTACCAGAACTACTCAAACAATGAACTAAAATATAGGAGGGTTACCCTCTTCCTCTGTTGAACACTTGGTTTTTGCTGGGTGTATATTTATTTGACTTGGTTATGTCCAGCTTCAACATCCATGATGCATGAGATAAAAAACCAGAGACTGTGAACAAGTGCCAAAAATTCCACTAATTTCTGAAAAAACTGCCATTTGGGTATCTAGAATGTTGCCCTAGATAGCTGATTGGCAGATGAATACATTCATACTTTGGATTTTGCTAAAAATATGTCACTTTTTTTGAAGGAAGGGGCTGGTATTCAATGCTTTTGTTTTTGCATTGTCTGGCATGTCTCAGTATTTTTTTTTGTTTGTTTAAAACTCACTATGGACACACTTCAAGGAGTTTTATGATTAAACTGTAATAAACATGCCATTTTCTGTACATTTTCTCCCTCTTTAGTAGAAGGTAAAATTTCATGCAGCTCCCTTTCATGAACAGCACTACACTGACTCTCCAGGTGGGAATATTTATTCTGGTTTATAAAGTGATTTTGATTGTGCGAAACCAAGCAGAACACAGATTCTTCTGCATTTGGATGAATTTCACACTAGCAGAATAAGGTCAAATTTCTCTCTCTGTGGGCACAAAAACAAATTCAATATAATTGCAGAGCTTATCAAGTCAGCATATATGCGAACCACATTTTGGCCTCAAGTTAGCAAAGCATTTAAGCATGTTTTTAACACTAGCCAGGTGGTTAAGTGTTTTGTTGAATTGGAGCCTGCATATGAGTGAGATGGGTCCTCCCTGCTCCTTATCCCAATGGGCCCAATTTTCCTAACCTTAGGCAAATGCAGTCCTCTTCCTGCAGTTCTCCATCTGCTCTGGTTCTCTCAGGTGCTCCAGTTGCAGTACTTGCATGATTCCATTGTCTTGCAGCACCTTCATCTCTCTTATACCTCTTATATGGGAGGGGGTATATGCTGAGGTAGGATCAAGCCCTCATCAAATGTGCCTTGCTCAACTGTGAGGATCAGCCAAATAGGTATTATTTGACCATCAACTGAAAAACAACTCCATGGGTCATTTCCTACCTCCATTCCCCATAATCTAGATTTTTATTTCCCCTTTTCAAGATTCTGTCCTCCTCCTCCATCTGTGTCCAAAGTGTCTTCACCATCTCTGTTTAAATTTAGTATCTGACTAGGACAATTCCTCCCCTGAGAACTGTTCAGCTGTGGAGCAAATGGCAAACAGCACCTGCTGCTTCAGCTTCTCAGCCTCAAGTAAACTGTCCTTCCCTGGGGCACAGTCTTTATAGTCCAAAGAGGAGAGAGCCCTCAAATGTAAGGTCACCTCCATAAGGCTTTAAGGAACCTCTAACAATACTCACCTTTAGTTCCTGCTTCTTTATACCAAAACTTGTCACAGGGCCATAATTAATTTAAAATATTTCTACTACCTTCTCAGGAGACACAGACACATCATTTAAATCTAAATGGAATTGATCACAGTAGCACTAAATTGCATTGATACAAAAATACCATTTGTACAAGTAACAACTCTTAAAGAATTTAGAGAGTCTCTCAAAGTGCTCATACATTTAGAAGATCAAATTAATCCTTGATACATATCTCATACTGATTTTGGTGGAGATGCATTAGAAATTAACTCTGGGTGTGTACAGAAATTGCTTTTTTCACCATTTAAAGCACTTTATTGCCACGATGCAACACAAGTGCATAGCTTTACAGCACTTTAAAAATGGGTACAGTGCTTTAAATTAACCTTTGTTAAATGAAGTATTAAATTTGACGTGCTGTAATTTGCTGCACATTAGCAATCTACGGTGCTTTAAATTAATTCTGCACACTGGTCAAATTTCTGACCAGTGGTGAAGCCCCAGGAGACTGGAGAGTACTGCCCTGCCTCATAGCCTGGAAAGTGCAGGGAGTCTCAGACCGTCTCCCTCCTCCTGGCCCAGACACTGCTGTCATATTTAAGAGCACTGTAACTTTATAGTACTGTTGGCCCTCGCTGCAGTGTCCCTGATGCTATGTAGTAAACTGTTGAACTTTAGTGGTCCATGGACTACTTTCAGTTAGTAGGCATGTGCAGTTCACCTCTGTTATATAATAAAGTTTCAGTGAAAAATGTTGCCAATGTTGGATTAAATATGTAATGATTATTTGGGACAGCTGACCTCTGGATTGATCAGTGAAATGATTGATGTGAGATTGACACCCTTCCTACATGTATGACTGGTCAGCGAGATGATTGACAGAAGGGATGTGTCTGAAAGAGTTAAATAAGCTGGGAGGGAGGGTGGTGGGTGATAGGTGTCAGTGCATGTGAAAGAGACTGTATATGAGAAGGACTGGGTTGTAGGGTTGTAGGACAGGGTTGTAGGGTATGTATGTGACTATGAGGGGAATGTGAGCTTTTTGGTGTGTATAGGCCTGATCTGATACTTGTTGAAAGCCCCATGTGGATACATGTGGTTGAGTGAAATGGTTGTCGAAGGTGCTGTCCCTTGCTGTGACCCCTTAGGACTGGTCAGTTCAATCCCATGACACACAATGCTTAAATTGACAAACTACTTTGATAGCTGTTGATGGCAACGTATCACTTCACCCTAATTTGAGGTGAGCCTAATGTTCGAGAAAAGTGCTGGTGGGAGTAGGATTTGGGAATCTTAGTGCTGAGCTCAGAAGCAGCCTGAGTTTAGTAGGCTTCTGTAGTAGCTGGTGCCTGTGACAATGACAGCTTGTCGCTGTTACAAGTTAGTAAGCAGAGCTTCATACTACTAAGTTCACCTTACCTGTATATATATTCTTGTATATTATTCTTAATCTGTTCTTGTACTCACCTGTTCCTCTTCAGAGTTGTTCAATACAGTTTGGTCCTCTTCAGAGTTGTTCAATACAGTCTGCATGTTAGCTGGAGTTTGTGGTTATTTTTTAAACTAATTAGTATTCAGCAGCTAGGGCTGGGCTGTATAGGTCCCCCCACCATTTACAAGAGCATTGTATACTTTGCATAATTAATTAGTGATCCCACCAGTACTATTAAAAGTGCTCTAAATTACCCTGTAAAACATGCATGGAACACTTCTGTACACACCTCAGATTGCTAGGAGTTACTTAAAGCAGTATTCCATGTTAGGAAGAAATCTGAAGCCCACTGAAAAACTCCTATTAGGTCAAAAGACCACAAATATTTGAAAAAGGACAACTTAAGGTTTGGGAAGAACGTCTTAGATGTGTAAACAAACAGTGGGTATGTCTACATGTTCATTAATGTGCTTTTGCTACTGCATATTAAATTTAAAAACTCTAATGTAAGGTACCAACTAAATGCACATTAGGCTGCCCTAATGTGCAGTAGCAAAAGCACACACTTTTTAAGTGATGCTTAATGTACAGTAGTCTAATTATACTGAACATTATTGTATTAGCAGTTTTTGCCTTGACACTCTAATGTGCAGTAAAATAGGCTACTGCGCATTAAAGTGCACATATAAACACACACAGTAAATACTGGGAAATAGAATTTCTTGCCTTCAAATTAGCTTCAACCGTTCAATCTCCATGGTCTCTTATCAATAAAACCATGAAGTAATATAAGCCCTTTGATTTTCTACTTAAAGATGAGGTTGAGCATACAAAACAAATGTCCAGCTAACCTGAAAAAGAAAGGCCTCAGCCAGCCTGTGATTCAGCATCACAGAATGGATCACAATATTTTGCAGGAGTTACCTGGTGAAGTTTTAGAAGCACTGTTAGTCTCATACTGCTGTTTCTTTATTGTTTCTTGCATCCTAACTTTTATTATGACTTTTTCTAGTGCAATTTCTGGCTCTAAATGCAGTTGTGCTAAGAAACTGGCATCTCTGATGCCTATGACAATCCTGCCTATTAGGAATTCTTCTTTCAAAACTCCATAACTGCAGTGTTTTGTAAGAATGTGAACTTCACTAATGAAAGATTCAGCTGTTTCCCCTGGTTCATGGTATTTCTCATGAAATTTGGCCCTTTGCTTTTCCCTATGAAATGGGCATCAGGTCTCTCTCATTTTTTCTTTTCCTCCTCACTAGGAGAGGGCACATAGAACACAATCTGTATCCTCTCTAATGACAAAGATGAGGGCATTTTCTGGTATTCCTGTGTTCTTTTTAATAAGCCTGAAACCATCCAGAACCACTCAAACCTTCCAGCAAGGCCAGTTGCCTATATTCCAACAGTCAAACTTCTGTATCAGAGCCATTTGTGTTGTGGCCTCCAGAGCTCCATTGTTTTCAGCCTCCCCTCCCTGCTGCAGTGCACATAGTCAGTCATTCCCTGACTCTGTCTGCATTTTGGCAGTCTGGGGCTCCTCTTTCACTCTATCTTTCTCCTTCCTTATTTTTCCTGGAGAGATGTAGCAGGCCCACTTCTGATACCATGTGGTGTGATGGAAACAGAGACACCTACAGCCATAGTATGGGTTCTAATCTGGCCCCATTTCAAACTGCCCCACCTTTATTACAGTCCCCCTAGTGCAGCCTGCCTAGTCACCGTGGAGGACCAAGACACTCTGATCATACCACAGATCTAGTGTAGAGTATGCAGCTTAATGAAAGTTAAAAATTGTACATAAAAACAACTTTTAACTAATTAAAGGTACATTAACTAAGAAATTTGTGTTTCAAGTTTTGCAGGCAAACATTCTGTTTCTCTTAGTTAATTTGTGAAAAATGAAATGCATAAAACTTTAATTGGTTAAAAAAGATCAATAGACATTCATAACACCAGTCCAAAAAAGAAAGTTTCTAAACTTTGACATAAAAAGAATTGTATGAAAGCATGAAAGCAACCAATATTTCATAAGACATGAATGCTCTCGAGCCTAAAGGGTCATTTTTCCCCTGTAAAACCATAAACATCTTAAAACAAAATTGGCTTCTCATTTATAATTATTACATTTCTACCTTAAAAATATATATTCCATCATTTTATGACTGAACAAAAAAAAAATGAAACAAGAAAAAGCAAAAACAAAAAACCCAAACAAGTCGAACAAGTGAAAAAAACAGCTCATTGTGGGCAAAAATTTAAAATATGTTTTTTATCATACATCTCAAGGTTCTCTAGATCCAACTTTCTCCTCAATGCACTGCAGAGCATCTTTGAAGAACACTGACTATATACATAGTATTACTGAGGAGGTCATTGTACACAGCCCTTTAACATAGGATTAACTTTATGAAAGAAGTTGGAATTCTCTTACACTTTTATACCTCTGCATATTAATGGCAGAAAACTTCTTAAGAGAAGATGATGACCTTCAAGTTACCTTCTAGACTTTTTCTCTTTTTTCATTTTTATTATTTTTATCTTTATTGAAAGGGATAGAATGTTAATTTAAAGTATAATGTTAATTTCTTTTAAAAATGTATTTTCTTAAAATGATCTGGAGGTCTGAATCAAATTCTCTCTCTCAAATAGAAGGGGAAAAGGTATATAAAAAAATCTATATGTTAAATTGTCAGTTCCATATTAGGATTTATTGTTATGATCAGGGATTGGTGACCTATAGCCTTTTGGTGCATCCTGCTGGCATGGGGCTTTGATGACATTTGGTGGTGGTAGGGCATAGGCAGCAATCACTTTCCCAAGTTGCAATGGGGAGAAGCTTCAGCTGTGGACATTCTTCCTGAGCTGCTGTGAGGAGAAGCACTGACTGCAGCTGGGTTGTGGGACCTCCTGCCTCTGACCCAAAGTGGTTAATACCAGCCTACAGCCTAAAAAAGGGGTTGACACAGCTGGAGCACTGTGTCCAGTTCTGGACACCACACTTCAAGAAGAATGTGAATAAGCTTGAGAGGGTACAAGGAAGAGCCACCCGCATGATTAAGGGCATGGAGGATAGGCCCTATGAGGAAAGACTCTGGGAACTGGGCCTGTTCAGTCTGAGTAAGAGAAGGCTGAAAGGTGACTTGATAGCTGCCTACAAGTATGTCAGGGGTAAGCATCATGATCTAGGGGAGCAATTCTTCAGGAAGGCACCTCAAGGGAGGACAAGGACCAATGGGCATAAGATGATAGAAGGTAAATTCAGGCTGAACATAAGAAAACACTATTTCTCTGTAAGGGTCACCAGAATCTGGAATACATTCCCAGAAGAGGTGGTGCAGTCACTATCCTTGGAGGTATTCAAGATGAGGCTGGTCAAGCACCTTGTTGAACTCATCTGAGCCCAATAACTTCCTGCCCATGGCAGGGGACTGGACTTGATTATCTTACAGGTCCCTTTATGATTCTATGATTCTATGACTGCTGAATATTACTAATAAATATCAATATTTATTATGCTTTATTCTTATTCTCAGATGAGGATCTGAACATAAAGAGACTGACTTGCCTTTGGAACTGTGGCAGATCTCATCTTTCAACTTAGGGGCTTTGAGCCCCAGTTTATTGTTTTATCTACAATCAGATCGAATTCCATCATTAGACAGGCATGTACCAGTTTCATGGCTGGCTTTAGTGAGAGGCTATTTCTCTGGAAAGGAGGATGGTTTGGGATCTTTTTTCCTGCTACCAGTTGTGATTAATAGTCACTGGATATATAAAGTTGGGATGCTGCATTGCGCAAGGGTAAAACCCAGGGTTCTTCCCTTACAGGTCAGTGACTTTTACACTGTGTTACACAACTTCTTCCTAGCATCACTTCTGGCTACACATATCTTCCTTTCTTGGGTGACTTCAACAGGAGACAGGTAGGGCATTCTTACCTTTGCTTAGCACATGACATTATGGTTAGGGAACATTGCTAGGAAAGATAAAGGTTCAAATTTCCTCTGGGTGAATGGCCCTATGATCTGAGTCTTCCAATTCTTTGTACTTTGTCCTGACAGTTCTGAAATGACATCTCCAATTCTTGTTTTGAAATAATAAGCTACTTAGTTTAATGTACCTGAAAAATAAAGTAAAAAACAAAACAAAAATAACCACATGTATTTTGGACTGAATGAAAAATTTGATTCCCCAAAATAATTTTATTTGGGGAAGAAAAAAAACAACTTTGTTTTGGTTCACCCTATAACATTTGTTTCTATTATTTAGTATTACAATTGAATGAAAAAAAAATTATAATTTCTCTAGGCAGATATACACAGCTAAGCTGTTTCCAGCAAATCTTAGTGTCCTTACTGCCTCTTCCAGGGGCAGTATATATAATTGCTGGATACTAGATTACACTGCTTATAAGCTCTGTTTTTATCATTATATGCTTTCCTGAAGGTCTTTGTTTAAGAGTGCATATACGTTCCTGCCAGAGGCAATGATTTGTTAGGATTATATCTTTTATTGTACACACCTCTGCTGCTCTGTATGCTCCTTCAGTCTGCTTGGCAGCAGGTAGTCCTGATTGGATGACGCAGACTGCTCAGAGTCAGCCTGTGTCTCCCTGCATCCCAATGCAGAATTGTGAAGGCAACATATTCTTCTTCCTGCTCAGCTAGAATAGTAGATTCCAGGCTGAAAGACACACTGGCTCTGGGAAGGAGAAAAAGGATGGGAGCAAAGAACCCTGGGATGCTGGAGAACTGTACTGTGGCTTCTCACAGAAGGATACACTCTGGGTGTGTACAGAAGTTGCTTTCTTTGCCATGTAAAGTGCTTTATTGCCATGACTTAACAGAAGTGCATGGCTTTATAGCACTTTAAAAATGGATACGGTGCTTTAAATTAAGCCTTGTTAAATGAAGTATTGAATTTGAAGTGCTGTATTTTACTGCACTTCAGCAATCCACAGTGCTTTAAATTACTTCTGTACACTGGTCAAATTTCTGACTAGTGGAGAAGCCCCAGGAGGCTGTGGAGTACAGACATTCACTCTCTCAGAAGAAACTGTCCTGGGCATTATTTAAACCTGGTTGTTCCCAGATTCTTTTGTTCCTGGAGCCTTTTTTACTATGGGTTTGATTGCAAACATTGACTTGTGTCTCTCAGCTTTCAACTCATATACCTATATTACTTTTTTTGGAGGCAGGTTCTGTGTTGTCCTCATTAGTTGCTTAGACACATGCTCATTGTGAGCTGTTAAGAGCATTGAATTGCCATATTTTCTGTTTAAATCTATTTCATTTCTTCTGTCATAGGTTTATTATGTTGTTGTTTCAGATGTATTCATCTTTTCTCTAAGCACTTTTTCTCCCTATTCTGGCTTGTATGGCATTGGAAATTATGACAGAAATGGCTTGATGTCAAACAAAAAAATCTTATCTAACAAGATCCAGTTAGGCTAGAGAGAGAAACAAACACCAATCATTAAGTAAATACCACCTTCCACTGACCCTCCCCCCCAAATTACTTAAAAACAGTACCATAATATGATACTAATACAGCCTTTTTTTTTCTTTCATTAGCCAACCCAGAAACTACAGTCAAGTGGATTTAAAATTTTAATAGCTAAGTGCTACCTACAGCCTAAGAACAGAAAACCTTAATGGAGAATAACCAGCAAATAAAAATATAAAATATTATGCTGCTCACATAAACAGTTTATATTGATTTTTCTTGCCTCCTTTAAAATAGAAAGGTTTGAAGCTTTAAATTATTTAGCTTTACTAGTTAGTGCAGTTGTTGAATTAAACACATGCTTTTTTTCTTCAGATAGACATTCAAACTAATTAGTCTCATGAAAGCTGAGGCAAGATGTTTTCCTGGTTTACTGATGAATTTCTGAGCAAGTATAGAACTGAGTTTGTGCATGCACGCACACATACACACCTGCATATACAAGTACTTAGTTTCTTTAAATTGGTGGTTCCCATTTCAGTACAAAACAAGGGACTAGATGTGGTAAAACTAAATCAGAGATGAAACCTGTATGACTACAAACAATAAATAAGATGAAAAGTAGAATGATTACCTATCCAAAGAATAAGTCAATAGTATGTATGCACAACAAATAGTTTACAATGTAAATAATGCTCAATAACCAAATAGCAAAGTAATGCACAATGTGCAATAACTCAATAACAAAGTAGTGTGTGTTGCAAATCAATTAAATCAAAGTAATGTATGATGTAGCAATAATCTCAGAGTTTCAATATTATGGGAGTCTGTCCTTTGATAAAATAAAACTCACATAAGATTGCATGTGATAACACTATTGATGTAGGAGGCCTTAATTCTGAAATGCCATTACTATTTGCTCTAGTAACGGGGTATGGAAGATGGAAAGAGACTGGGACTGGCTGAATGAGGAGACTTGGAAAACAAATCTGTACAAAAGTCTAACTGTTCATATATGCTGTAATAAACTAGAAACCCAAGCGCTCCTTAAAAACAATCCTGCCCTAAACCTAATTAGATATTTTGTAATGATGTATTTTGTTTTTTATAGACACTAGAAAAATAAGGGCAATAGCCTCACATAAAGAGCTATCTTGACTCTTCTGTTATGAGATCTCTGAATATGGTCAGATTTTTCAATTATGATCCATTCCAGAATGAGGCATCTCTATACCTGTATAATAGACAAAGTGGTAGGTAGCAAAGATTGGGAGCAAAATCTGAAGCCTTTGGAATAACTTCAAACTGACAATATTTCAAAGCAAATTTAGATATGGTCTGAATACTTATTTTGGGAATTTTGTTAGTGCTTAAAAAATTTATTCTGAAATAGATAACAGTAGAAACATAGACTTCCTCTTTAACCACAGGCAGGTAGTATTGATTGCATTTATGTTTAGAGGAGACAAAGAAAAGAAACTAGATTTTCTAGGGTCTGGGAAATCCTGCCTGTGTAATCTACAAAAAGGATGAACTACAGAGGAATACAGAAAGTTTTATCAAATATTTTATTAGGAAAAAAATCCAGCTTCACCTATATCAAACTATTGAATAATATTTGTCAACTTGTTTTATCTGGGGAAAAAAACCTACAAACTTTGAAAGATTGACTTGCTTGGTTACAGATTTTTCATTTCTTCTTTTTTTCGTTATGTGTCATTTTCAAATTTTACCTACATACAATTTAAAAATACTAATAAAGAAACTCCTGAAAATGTATAGTTAAAAAGATATTAATACGGAATTGTATTTGTTTAGCATTTTTTCAGTTCAAGAAAAATTCCATTTTGGTTTGGCCCCAAATAATTTTTTTCACATTTTTAAAATTCAAGTCAGTGAACCATGTCTAGCCTTGTCAAAACTTTCATTAAGACATTTAGTTTATGTCTGCAAACTCACTGTCTCCAGGAATAGTACCATCAAGCATACTATGCAGTTATGCCACAAGTGGTGTAGCCATGCCCAATGCCACAGGTGGGCTAATTTACCCAATCACTGAAATGTTCTAATTAGCCTGCTTAAAGCAATGCTTCCTCTTTAAGAGGCTACCAACCTGGAGTGGTGTGACTTGCTTGAGGTGGTGTAACACTTCTAAAGACAGAAAGGCTTTGTCTATGCCATGGTAGTAGAAGGTTGGGAAAGGTCCTGCCCACTTCCCACCCTACATATCTTACCCAGCTGAGGCTGCTGATACACTCCAGAGCCAAAAATATGACACTCAGACTGCTCAGGACTAGTTCCTGGTGCTGGCTTTTAGGTCTGTGGGAGACTGAGGGCTGAGGTGTGTCATCCTCAGCCCTATGCTCCCCAAGACCTCATGCCCCTGCAGTACAGAATAGATTTATGCCATGCTATAGAAATGACCTTATAGACATATAGACACATGTACATCCAGTGTAGTGTAAAGATAGTGAGTCTAAACTGGCTGACTTGGTACAAGAAGCTATCCAAACATAAAAATATTAAGCTCTGCCCAGGCTAATTTACTCTGCTCAGAAACAGAACAGCTGAAGTACCTACATAATGTACTGCATTATTTACTCTAGACATACTTTGAGTTGGATGAAAACAAGGTTATTTCTTGAAGACGAGCAAGGTTCTTTGAGTTGATCTTTTATTAGACCAACTGAGTAGTTGGAAAAAAGTTCTTAGCAAACTTTCAGGCACAGTCATCCTTCTTCAGGCATGGAAGTCTAAAAATGTCATTTGACCATCTAGCAGCAGAATCCTATTTCTGTTATGGAGGCATGCTGTCTGCTTTGTCTTGCTCACAATAAAACACAGCACTGAGTAACCAAAGAGTTTTGAAAGAACCTGATTCAAACTGGGTTTGCGTACACATGCAATTAATTTGAAGCAATAAACACTGGAGCAGTTTGAGCCAGAGTAAACTACTCCTGGGTGCAGCATCTACATGTATGCCTTGGACAGAAGCAATTGGAGCTCTGGTAGAGCAGCATATATCAGGGCCATTCAGCCCTAGGCTCTGGGTTGTGATGGCAGGAAGCAGAGTGACTGCCTGGAGCATGAGGGAGTTGAAAGTAGAGACTTATGTTGCTAGGTGACAGGCAGGAGTCAGCAGCTACATGTGTGTTTGACTGTAGTATATTATCCTGATGTAAAATAGTACTGTCTACAACAGTACTATTTTACTGCAGCATAAATTAGTTTATTGTTTCCTAATACCATCACATGTATAGACCATGACACTTTAATCTGCAGCTAATTAGTCTACTCTGCAATAAAGTGCATGTGTAAATGTGGCCACTGTATGATAATTTATGACCTGGATGTATCAGCACTTAACTTATTTAACTTTACCTATGTCTATAATCCATTGAAGCAAATGGAATGACTCACTGATTGCTTCTACATGAAGTAATGACCAGTAGGCCTGTGCGACTAGAGAAGTATTTGATTCGGATTCAGATTCGGCCAATTCGGAGGCCACTGATTCAATTCAGAAGATTTGGCGCCAATTTGGAGAGATTTGGAGACTTGGCCATAGAATATAATGGGGAATCAATGAAATATCTATAACTTTGTCATTTTCTGGCTGATTGGCATGAAACTTGCAGGGATTTGGAAAGTTTTAAGCTTTAAAGATTTGATTCAGATTTGTAGATTCGGCCTCTGAATTGGGCTGAATCTTCTCTGAATCAAATCGCGAACCAAAGCTTTGCACAGCCCTAATGACCAGAGTTACTGCACAGCAGCATCTCTGAATGGCTTTTCGGTCATGCTGATTGCACAGTAGCTCATTACTACTGCACAGTAGCATTTTGTCGTGCTTCATGTCACTCAATGCTACTGTGCAGTAGTAACAAGCTACTGTGCAGTCAGTTTCTCATGTAGACATGGCCACTATGACAACATTGAGCACATACGTAAATGTTTGCGGAGAGATTTTTGAGAAAATGTCATTAAAATGTAGGGAAGACATTCACTGCAATATCAATAACCCAGTTAGAAATATAAATTAAATGCTGTTTTAGTTTTCTATTCTGTATACTTTTTGTGTATGTGTGCATAAACCTATCTCTTGAAAAACTGCAATCAAGATTTTTTTTTAAATAGCACCTGTAATATTTACAGCACAAACACTTCTGTAAACTCTGGTAATGAGATTCTAGAACAGAGGAGATGAAGGATAAAATCTAATTGCTTTTCTGACTCCAGAGATTCTAGGTGTAATTTTAACATCTGGCACCATATCATATCCTCAAAAAGCTACTGGCTGTCATGAAAGAAGACTCATATGATTCTGTAAGCACAAATCACACTTTTGACTGCAAGTATATTTTATGACTTTTATATAAGTTAATATAAGGAACATCTTAACTTAAAAATTGTAGGTAAATCCTTGTTCTGCACCTTAGTGAGAGCAATGCCATAGATAAATATACTTTTCTTGCTTACAAATAGCAAATATACAAATAACCTGCATAATATACAAATAACCTGCAAAAGATTTACAATTAAAAATACATCTTAAGATGTTAGTACAAATAAATCACATTCCATATATACCCTTTGTATAGTTTTAAGCTAAATTCATTTTCAGATCTCTTGGTCTGCTTACAAAACTATTATTTTTAGCTATAGCCTTCAACTTTAATGAAAGAATGGGTTGACGAGATCCAGGTGTTTCCGAGGTCTGAGGCAGACAAGGTTCTTTGGGTGAATCCGATATCTTTTATTAGACCAACTTAAATAGTTGGAAGAAAACTTTTAGCAAGCTTTCAGGTTTAAAAACCCTTCACCAGACTGAGGAAGTCTTTGAATGGAGCTAGGAGAGCTAGAGGCCCTGGGTGGTGGTATATGGCATCAGCAGTGACACCATCGGGGCTCCTGCACCAGCTTTCTGGGCCTCTGGGAAGTTGTCCCTGTGCAGCTGCTCGCAGCACCCAGCACAGAGGCATGGCACAGGACTAGGAGCCACACAGTGAGAGGATGCACTGCAGCACCTGGAGGCTCTGGGCAGGCTCTGGGGGTTGGCTGTGGGCCTACAGCTGTGTGGCTGCAGCTGGGCCCAGGCACTGGCAGGCCTGGCGGAAGCCTGCAGCAGTCTGCAGGGCTGGATGGTGTGGGCCTGGCAGCTGCATGGCACTGCAGTGGGGCACAAGCAGCTGGGCACAGGTTGCCTCTGGCCTGTGCAGGGGCAGCAGAAGTCAAAAGTCCCCCCAGGCTTGCTGCTATTGTGCACCAGGGCTCAAAATTCCTTCAGGTTTCTAAAGAGCCAGGGGCTGGGGTTGCCATAGAGGCAGGCCAACCCTGGGGCACGAGAGGATCCTAGCCCAAGGGCCCTGGGCCTCAGCTGAGGCAGGACTGGCCCAGAGTAAATATGCTCCCAGTTGGCATCTACATGTGTGTTACTGTGCAGTAAATATTTGTGAGAAAAATTGCTACTTGCATTTGCAAGTAGCAAATTTACTCAAGAGTAGCAAAGTTTACTGTGTAGTAAGTGGATGCACATGTAGATACATGTAGACACGCACACTTCATGTGAAGAAGTGAGCACCCAAGTACTGTGGTGATGGGGACATATGATAGTTGATGGCTGGATAGATACTGAACAGGATCACACTGGGAGAAGGTGATGGGCACACCTTATCTCTCTTTTACCTTTTGTAGATTACTTAAGATTCTTCCAGACAATAAGGCAAACCATATAATTTCAGAAGAGAGCAAACCCATTTTATGGCCAGAAAACTTGAAGGAAAGAACTTGATGAAGGGATCTTCACAGAGATTTTAACCTCTTTAATTGTCTCCCATCGGACAGAAATAGACAATACATATCATCTGCCTGATGATAATTTATACATTGAGCCAAAAAAATGCAGTACCACCTGCTGAAAAGTAGTCATATAAACCTGTGTATGAATCTATGGATTTTTTAAGGTCCATTTCTTGTTAAATACAAAGGAAAAACTTTTTATATTAAACCTGATACTATTTTTAACACTTCATTAGAACTTTGGGTTAAATTCTTGCTAAAAAAAAAATGGAGGAAAATAAACTGTGGACACTTTATTAAAAAATAAAACAGTAGGTAGCAGGGATCAGATTTAGGTCAAAACAGATTTCTAATGTCTCAGTAAATATTTGTGAAATTTTAAGGACAATGGCAATGTATTATTGATCATTTTTAAAGTCATGTTTCATATTTTTTGTCATTTGCAACCACAAATGCTTAATATTGAATTATACTTTTCTAAAGATGACTTTGCTTTCCATCTTTAAACAAGCAGTTTTGTCATGGTAGGATTTTGTCATAGTAGTCCCTGCTACCTATTTTTTAAATCTATTAAGCTACATATTAAAAGAAAAAAAAACCATGGAATTTACAAGGAAAAAATGGAAATATCATTCAAATGCTGGGTCTACCTATCTTAAGTCATTGCTAATATTATGTCCTTTTAAAATTTGTTACTTTTCTCAGACTCCTTCATGATGATATGACAGCAACTGTCCTAAACATTGGTTTAGAAATAGCATCCTTCATTATTAGAACTAGAGCTAGAACTAGAATTAAGCAATTCCTTCATTATTAGAACTAGAATTAAGTATGATTGTACCAACACTCTTTTCCATCTATATCTCAACTATTCTGCATCTCATAGCTGATAGGCTTCCATCCAGAGTCAGTATTCAGGATTGCATGGATGGCAGTCCCTTTAATATCCACTGGTTGCATTCCAAATCCAAAATAACCTACGTTGATATTCAATATACTGAAGATTGTGTCATGTGTACTCAGTCATTTGAAAAATTCCAGGTCACTCTTGATTGCTTCTGTTAAGTGAACTGTTTGGACTCACTACTGTCAACTTAATGAAAACTAAGATCCTCCATATATTAAAAGCTTAGCCATGTATTACAATTAGAGGATAATCTTTGGGGAATTTTAATCATTCCCTCTACCTGGATAGTCACCTTTCCCAAAAAGTAAATATAGACAATGATTTTAAACATCAGGTAAATCTTCCAGAGCTGCCTTTGGATGTCTCTGAAATCATTTCTTCAATGGCCATGTCATCAGGACTCAAACCAAACTCTTATCTATGAAGCTATTGCCATTCTTACCCTGCTTCATGGGTATAAAACCACAAAGACATATCACAAATACCTGAAAGCTTTGGAACATTACCATCAGCAATATCTTTGGAAAATTCTTTGTATCAATTGAAAGGACAGAAGAATGAATGGTAGTGTTTTGGCTCAAGCAGACTCTACAAACAATGAAAACATATTGTTTATATAGCACCAGTTCCATTGGACAGGACCCATCATAAGGATTCCTGACAATGAGCTCCCAAAAACAGGTTCTTACTCCTAGTCATCAAGGGTCAGTGCTCTATAGGTGGACAAAAAAAAGAGATTCAAGGACACCTTTGAAGCCAATATGAAGAAATTTGATAGTAACATTAATAGTTGTAAGATCTGAGCACTGAATTGCCCTCAGTTGTGCTGTGCTGTATGACAAGTAATTGATCACTTTGAACAAAGTCACCTCACTATGGAGGTGGATAGACAAGAAAGACAAAAGGAAAGAGCTGTGACCTGACACTACCAGGACCTAGTCCTTCCTCCTTCTGGAATTATTTGCCAAGTCTACAGTCAAATATGTGGAGTCACTGTCACCTCCAGACTCACTGATGACTCCCTACTTACTGAAAGGCTCATCTTCATGTGGAGGGACTGCCAATGATAATGAAAATATCTGAATTCAAATAGTCCTATAATTTGATATCAAGCCTTAGGCATTCAGTCTGACTTTAATCCAAAGCCCAGTGAAGTGAATGGAAAGAGTGACTGACTGATTTTGACTGAGCTTTAGGGCAGATCTCTAGTGAAGGCTCACTCAACTTAACATAATGTTCTTCACAGGCCTTTTTGGAAATAGATCACTGGGAAAGAACATAATTTTTCTGATAGTGCATACTAAGATAGTGCTGGTGTGTATTGGTGACATTTTCATGATTTTTGGCAGTATCAAGGTATAACTTTTTCCTTGAGTTTCATATCTGTATGATGAATTTGAAACTCTTACATTTACTGACAAGCAAAGTACCTTTGCAATTAGCTACTTAGTTATTCACAGTTCTAACATCATTTAAAATCATCAACCAGTTCCTGAATTACAGAAGCTCCATGTATAGCTACCAATATATTAGTATTGTGGCATTTGCAGTCACCACACACTTAATTTCTCTTTTGGATAAATTTATGTTATAATATTCACAACCAGGGTGCTTATGAAAAACTGCCAGTAGAATGTCTCTCCTTCATGCTTGAAATTTTCATATTGGATTTTTGAAATATAGTAACCTTTAAGAAGCAGAATAATTTTTAGAGCTATAATCAAGAAAATGTCATTTAGCCAGTAAAGATAATTAAAGAAATAGGTAATATGGAGAAGGACCTCATAAGGACATTGTAGATTACACAAATATACTGAAGATAAACTAATTCCTCTTATTTCCTTTTGGCCATCCTGGCAAACATTGTGATTTAAGTCTCTCTACTGATAAAGCACTGCATTTTAAAAATATATTTGGAATCAAGCCATTCCATGGTTAGTGATGCATATATCTTTCCCCACCCCCCAATACATTTTTAACTATTAGCTAGTATTATATTATGAAGAGTGATTCATGTTAAAATAACTTTGTGGAAAAAACCCTATAGTCAGGGCCATTTAGTCTAACTCTGGAGACACTAGGATTACTAGCATATAAGAATAGAAGTAAATAGTTAAGGGGCCACCATGACTCTCACCACCGTGGATGCAGTTGAATAATCAGTATGGAAATAGGACCTCTAGGGTTTGGTAGGTGGAAGTAATAAGAGTTTGTGAAAAGGAGGACAATAAGCTGAAGACTCATGAAGGTGTTAGATACTCTGGCAGTAGAGTGATGCTGTTTACAGAATCTGAAAAAATTACCCAAAGGTATAGATCTTTGTAACTCACCTAGAAATATAACAGCTTGGTTTGTAATGCTTTTTAAATTAGATATTAGCTAAATGATTTAGTGCATGTAAAATAACTCTCAGCAACTCCTAGGAGCACAAGTGCTATTGTTAATTTTATATGAATATCTATTATAAATCATTTTTTTCATGCACTGCAAAATTCTCCTTTGGGTATAAAACCACCATGCTTGGTTTCAGTCTGAGCAATATTGTGTGACAGGTGCCCAAATGTATAATTTTCAACTTAGAAAATTTGTGACATCATTTATTTAACTTCACAGTTTTGCCTTTTATCCCTACAAAATATCTTCCATATACATTTCTGGAGAAATGACCCAGCACAGTTTTGTTTTAATGTTGTACATTTTACAAATTGCATTCATAAATACATGTTTTATTGTGTTATGCCAAACTAATTATATCGTTTATTAAACTTATCATTAGTTACTAAATTCCTTCTGTAATCTGTGTTTTATTTGCCATATACTTATTTTTTCATCCGAACTGGTACTATGAGACTTCCAGGTTCCAGTAGAATGACCGGATAGTAAATAAGTAAATAAATAAATGGGTTTAATGTATTGCAATTAAATGCAATATTAGAATTCTAGCAGTGGTAACAGAAGTGAGAGTTGTACTGCTTAAGGGTAGTGTTAATAATAGTACTAGCCAGTTGGCCATTTGGGGAAGCACCTTTGTTATGGAAGCCTCTTTGCTCATAAAGCTGTATTTTGACATGTGTTGGAGTATTGCTCCATATAGCTTTCCACTGGGGACCACCAAATAAATCTATTGTTTTTGAGTAGCAATGTTAGGTAATGTACTTAGCATTTTGCCTCAGATTCTCACATTAATGTTCTTTTGTAATTTAATGCCATTCTAAGAGTGTAAAATAGCCTTAAAGTAGGAGTAATTGCACTTACACTTACTTGCAGTTCACTCTATACTCACTCATATAAAGCAGTTCTAAAGATATTGCTGCCTTTCAAAAGACTTAGAAACGTAAGGATGGGTTGGGTTTCAAGAAGTCATCTTGTTCCTCCCCCTCTTGTGAATCAGGATAAGGTGTACTTTGACCAACCATGAATGATAGTTGTTAAAGACTTTTAATGATAAGGATTCCCCTACTTCTGTAGCTTACCTGTTCCAGAACCTAACTTCCTATATAATTAGAAAGTATAGTGTAGATTTTAGTCACAGGACCACATTAGAGTTTCATATTTAGTCTGTGATCCCCTATGGCATCCATGTAGTTTTCTGCAATATTGCTGCCTAGCCAATTATTCTCCATTTTGAATTTGTGCATTTGGTTTCTCCTTATAAATGTAATACTTGTGTTTATTTTTGTTGGATTTTTTTTCATTAAAGATCATTTTTTTAAAGTTCATTTTGACTTCTGATCCTATCCCGTAAAGTACTTTCAACTCCTCTCAACTTGGTATCCCTTGCAAATTTAGTAAGGATTCTGTCTTGTCCATTGTCCAAGCCATTGATAAATAGCATGGGGTATCACCATAAAAGGAAATTATCTTGATTAGACATAATTTGGTCTTGACAAATCCATGGTTGCTCTTTCATATCACCTTATTGTCCTCTAGGTTTTTGTAAATTAGTTATATAATATTTTGTTCCAGGATAGTTCTGGGTTTTAGAGGTAACCTAATTGGTCTGGAACTTTCTAGTTCCTCCTATTCCCCTTTTTCAAAGGCAGATGTTATGTTTGTCCCTTTGTAATCTTCTGGAACCAATTGCCAATGGTCCAGAGATTACTTTAGCTCCTTCTTTAAATATTGTAAGGAAATTTGATCAAATGTAGCCATTTTTAAATACATCTAGATTATTTAAATATTCCTTAGCCTGTATTTTCCCTATTCTGCTTCATGTTCCAATACTTTTATGTTTAATTGTATATAGTGCCTTGTTACAATCATGTTGGCTTTTTTTTTTTTTTTTGAAGACTGCTGCAAAAAAGGAATTGAACATTTCTACTTCATCAGTAATGCATCATCCATTATTGGCTCACTTTTCCTACTGAGTAATCAACCTGTTTAGTCCTTCACATTTTGAATATGCTTTTCTTATGCTCTTTACTAGTTGCTTCATACTCTTTGCTAGTTAGAACTCCATTTGCACCCTAACCTTTCATTTTTGGCTATTGATTTTTTTTAACGTAAAAATCAGAAAAAAACATGCATCAACTGTACATGTAAAACCAAATTATGTTACAAACAATAATCAATTAAAGGAAAAAAAATGAAAGAAAAGGAGAAGGTAAAAGGAAGAGACAGAAGAAGAAAAAAAGCAAGGATCTAGTTACCAAAATATTCCAAGAATTCCATTCAAATTGCACAAAACTTTTCAAAGCAGGTAAGCCTGCTAAAAATTAATCTTTCCATAGATACCAGCTGCACCATCACATTGTCCCAAACGTCAACCTTTGGAGATGACCAACTTTTTCAATACAGTAATAAAACCATGTATGTAACTAACAAGGTCTGCTGTAAGAGTGCAATTTGGGAAGTATTCAGTTAGATTTATTTGGGGATATACCTAAGAATATACACATTTACCAGAGGTATCAGATCTGTGTTCAAAACCATGCTAAATCTGGTTACATTTTCCTTTCATAAAGAACTGATAACAGAGCATGGTCATAACGTATAATGAGGCATTGACTGCAATGCATCACATCTCTAACATATATTTACTGGTACTATATTTATTTTTAAGAGCCCATTGCAAACAAAAATGATCCTTTGTTGCATAAAACAAAGTCTAAGATTAATTGTTTATGTTCAGAAATTGTAAATTGCTGATTTCCTGGGATTCCTGGGAAAAACTGGGATTTTGTCATCTGAATACCTAGTTCTCTATTCCATCTCAGTCCTAAGTAGTCTGTATCAAGTCCATTATGTGACATTATATATTCATAGTATGATGGCACAAGATGGGGAACAAAATCAGATTTCAAGGCAAAAATTAATATATCTGGATACATACCTAAACTCTTAGGTCCAAACTGATTTTCTAACATCTTAGCCTTTGAATTTTGTCCCTACCTACTTGTGGTATTCTCATTCCAACTCATCCACAACAATATAATTTTAACTATTGTACAAACGTCTTTAAAACAGAAGACTTTTATACGATAGTCTTTTTTGATTTTCAGATAATTAGAAATGCAGATTTTTTTGGCTTTTTACTCTAAGAACATAGTCTCAGAATGGGCCTCCTAGGTCATTAAGTCTAGTCATATGCATTCAAGGGCAACAGTGGGGCAGTAGGTACATATAATCTACCCTATTTAAGTGTGTAGGCACAAGTCAGCACTTCCTGAGTTGCTGATTACTTATATCCTACCTAGATGGCCTCTCTTTAAAGTTATAACCAGGATAGGCTGGCTATGTTTACACTGTGGTTCAGCTTGAAGATACATCCTCAAGGTAGCCATAAAGTAGCTAATTCAGATACAGAGAATTTAATTGCTGAAGTGTGGACTTTCAGTTCTCAGCAGTTAAAAAACTGCTGTTTCAGATGCATAAGATAACTGTGCTGTTCAGAGATGACTCAGAGCAATGGAGTTTGATGGACCTCTGCTGTATTTGGTCTCTGAGTGCCTTGTTACATCATAATTTTGGGCTGCTCCAGGAGCTTTTAACTCCTGGATTGTCCACACATTAACACTTTAATGTGGCTTAAAGCACTCATTATGTGGCTCAAAGTGATGCCACTTCAGGGCAGGCTTATCTCTTGATCAGCACAATCCAGCCTCTGTTCCACTGAGGTGTGATCATTCCCCACAGATTTGCTTCTCAAATTGAAGGTATGACCATGGGTGACTGTGGCCTCCTGAGTTAGGATGAGCACTTGCACCCTCAGTGGCTAGTCAGCGCCCCGGGGGGGGGGGGGTGTCCTCCCACAGCCGATCTCGCTAACTGGGGGGGGGGGGGCACAGCTGGCTGGTCTCGGTGACCCAGAAGCACAAGCAGGAGACACCCATAAGTGCCAGCAGTGCTTTTACTGCCCCCCACCTCCCCGGCCAGCATTCATGGGGGGGGCACCAGTGCTCCTGCCAGCCCCCCCTGCCCATCACTTAAGTGGGGAGTGCTGGCTGTCAGGAGGTGCACCAGCACTCCCACGGGGTGCACATACATCCCCATGCACTCCCTACACATCGCCACTGGGTGTAACTGCTCCAAATTCTAAGCTAGGAGTAATCTGATCAACATTTGTGAAGTTCACAGTATAAGGTGTTATAAGGCCCTAAGCATAAGATGTAACAAGCACTAAGTAATGTTGTTGGTGCTTAGTTTTATATCCCATTCTATCCAGAACATTTCAGGACATAAAAAGCAAATAACCATAAAAAGCAAACAACCCACAAGATAAGAAACAAACTTCCTAATTGACACCTAAACACTTTAACACTCCATCCCATCCACTCCTGCTTCCCTGCCTATCAACCAGAAGAAAAAACTGTCCAGTCCAACCATTCTTTCCAACCCCCCATGCACATCTAAGCATAGAAGCCTCTTCCCACATCCCCCACCATTTTGACCTCACTATTCATTTGTAGTTCTCTGCCTCATGTCCAAGGGACATCATACTCCTACCACCTACAAAGGGTCTGTGACTGTCCCCTAAATGCATACATTTTTTCTCTCCCCTGACCCCCTAACAAACACAACATTACATTCAAAAGAATCATAACAGGCTGGTCAGGTCTTCCCTCACTTTGGGAGGGCAACACAAGCTTCAGCATAACACACCCACTGGCTCCAACTGGAACATATAGAACTTGTATTAAGGTACAACTTTCTACCCCTTCCTTCCCCAGACCAACATCATAATTACCAATTTGGTGTAACAATTATCAATCAAGATGAGCATAATACAGCATTTAAAATATAGATAAGCCACTACTTAACCAATGTCTTTGACATTGTTGTTCAAAGGACCTGTCAGTCTCCCCTCAAATATTAGCAGCACTATTTACAAGCAACGGTATGTACAATAATTTTGGGTATGCCATGTCCTTGGGCTTATTTTTCAACTTTGTTTCATAGTTCCCTGTTTTTTGAGATCTTGCGAAAAACAGTTGGTATACTGTTTGTATATCAGTATAGATCTTCTGTCTAATTTTGGCATTAGGGAAGGTGTCACTTGCTGTAGTATATGTCCGTCTGGGGTAATAACCTCATAGAAGCAGGGACTTCATTGCTGCTGTGCAAGATCATTTTCCCTCATAGGAATGTGGGGAATACTGTTGTTATAATAAAGTAGTGACATCTTTTAGGACCCAGTGCCTAATCTAAACTGACCTGGTTACACTTTTTGTTTGTTTTTATTGTCTCTTTAAAATACCGCAAGTCCAAAATGATCTTGATGTCAGCTTCTAACAATGCAGGCATTCTTGATCATAGTTTCTGTTGAATGAGATGTCGGCAGGTGATTTCCCAGGCAAGTTTACTTGTGAGTAAACTACTTGCAAGTAAATGCTCCCAGGCAGGTGTCTACACATGCAGGGAAGTGGGCACAGATATGCTGTTTACATGCTGTGTGAGCAGATATATTGCTAAACTGCTCCCACTTCCTGAGACCCTGCAATGGGTCCCTGCCACCACCAGAAGGAAATCTAGGCTCTCCCTGAGTGCTAGCCTAGGGGCTGGCAGGGAGCACTGGGCCAGGAGACAGGAGACATTGTCCCCTGGCCCCAATGGAGTGGGGCTCTCTGCTGCCAGTGTGAGGACAATGCCCCTTGCCCCAGCAGCAGGGAGCTCCTAGCCCCAGCTCTCTGATCAGAGGAGGGGACCCTGCCCGATGCACTGGTGGGACAGCTAGCAGCTAGCTCACTGCTAGCTGCACCACCAGCAGATTGGGGCAGGGGGCTGGGACCTACCCCACCCCTGCAGCTCTTTCTAAGCTCTATGCCTCTATCACCTGATCGGGGCTCAGGGCTGGGACCTGCCCCTGACCACAGCAGTTCTCAGCTCTCACTCCATGAACACTTGTTCCCCACCCAGCTCTATGAACATGGAACTGAGCATGGAATAGGCTCCCAGCCCCCACCAGCAGGGAGCTCCCAGCACCAACTCCACAAGATCCTTATCTCCCAGCACCAGCTCCACAGTCATGGGGCTGGCACTGGGAGATCCTTATCTCCCAGCATCCAAGGCAAGGGAACATAGTCTCCTCCCAGGATCCAGAGGCAGAGCCCATCCTAGTACTGGGCAACTCCTGGGGGCAGGGAGCAATCTCCTGCCCCATGGTGGCCAGCTGACCAGAAGCAAATTTACTCCCAGTCAGGCATTTACAGGAGTGCTATGCATGTACACTTACTGCATGTGTTACTTACTAGTAATCACAAGTAAATTTGCTACTTTTATTTGCAGGTAGCAAATGTACTGTACAGTAAGTATGTGCACATGTAGACACACACGCTTACTGCAAAGGAAACTATGCTCCTGCACAGTAACGTTTCTTGTGTAGACACACCCAAAATGTACAACTTTTATTTTTTCAGATTTAGTCCAGCATCTCTGGCTTTTTTCCAAAACTGTGTGGAGCCTATGCTCATGTTATGCTGTTGTTTCCCCAGATCAAAACTTCAATTATGTAAATTTTAGACTTCTGTATATTGTCAATACTTTTTCTACTTTCTGATTAAATATTTGGGTTCTGAACACAACCTAAATGGCTCTCTAAATAAATAGTATCTTCCACAGAGGTGTAAAATTTATACAAATACCCTGCTGATGCCTCAAGTGTAGAAAATGATTGGTATCAGCCATGTTTGCCAATATTTTCCGCCTTGTAACTAGTGGGAAATATTTTTGTTTATATATTTATTTAGTTCTTTGGGCTCTGTATTTAAGGAAAGTTCAGGTTGTAGTGATAAAGTTGTTAAGGCATCTCAGTCTTTATGAGAACTAAGTTTAAGGCTCACTCCAGACTCTCGTTGAAGACCCAACCCTGCTGTAAAGTTGTTATTTGGCTTAGGAAGTCAAAGGTAGACATGTATGTTGTCATTGACATCACACTTTTGTTCATCTCTGATGAGAGAAACTGATATGCTTTGCTCACATTGCCCCAATCAGCTGTCTGATCTACCTGTGACCTTTTTCAGTAGGCAAAGAGTTCCATCATTTTTTTTTCCTACACTGATTCTCACAGTAAGGACCCTATCCAGCTCTTCTTTTAGTTCTTGCCTTCAAACAAAGGTTGAGAAGATTGTGGGAAGGTTGAGTTCACTTCTGTGCTTGGTTGTCTTCTCTGGAAGATAGTCTTAAACTTTCCCTCAAATGTTTTGGTTAGCTGCTCTGCCAAAAGATCTTGTTTTTATCACAGCAATGAGCATTTGTCCTTGATACTGTTACATATTGCAACTCTGTCACATTGTTTGTTATTGGGAATACAATTATGGCTGTAAACTTTGAGTTTTGTCTGTTTAGCCTCTGTAACTATGGTTTTTCTTTTGACTATTACTATCAGTTTCTTGAAGTATGCTAGCTCTGCCACCTTTGAGCTCTGAATGCCATTCTGCTTGTGTTTGTGTAGTGTATATAGAGGTGACTGCATAATAAGTGAAAAATAAAGGCTTACACTTTTATTTTGTGTGTCAGAGAGTGTGGGGGGTATGTTTTGGGTGTGTGTGTGTGTATGCATGTGAGATTTGTGAGAGAGTGTGGCTATGTGTGGAAGGTGTAGGGTATGCTGCAGGGTGTGTGTATGTATGGGTGGGGAGTGGTATTGTAAGACCAAGGTTTACAGTTTGTGGGCTGTGAGGGAAGATGGGGCTGTGGGGACCCACCACACACCCCCCACCATGGCACACAGCCTCTGCCACTGACAGCAGCAGCAGCAGCAGCAGGCAGGTGTTCAGGGCACTTGTGGCCTCATGGTGCCTGGCTCTGGCCAGAGCTGCACATGGCAGCAAGGAGTGAAGCCAGACCAACCCATCTGTATTGCACAGGGCTCCCCATGATGCATGTGCACTCACACACCACTGGGGGGGAAGCCCTGCATGAGGGAGCTGGCAGCTGCCATGGAAGCAGGGGGTGAGGCTCCTTGCCACTTCCAGCAGAGTCCCAGCCACTGCATGTGGGAGGGAAAACAGCCAGTTCCATTGTGCGGGGCATCCCTATCTGCTGCCCGGAGCAAAGGCTGCAGCAGGGAGGCAAGGAGGAACTGCTGGAGGCCTGGGAAACTGAGCAGGTCCCCCATCAGCTGCAGCAGTGACAGCAACAGCCCCACCCAGAAGCTGCAAGCTGGCTGGGCTGCACCAAGATGGAAGTGAGACACATGGGCTGGGTGAGGTACAATTAATTGGTGGGCACCTGCAGGCCAGATGAAATTGCCTGGTGGGCTGGCTCTGGCCTGAGGGCTGTATTTTGCCCACCCCTGGATTAACGTTTTCCTAGGCTTAATCAGGGTAATTAAGGCTTTAGGAAATTCCCATGCTGGACCATGGTCCTGGGTCAGCTGTGGCAGGCAACTGGAAGGCTTTAAGCAGCTCCAGCATTGCTCTTCCCCAGAAGTGGATGCATGCAACCAAAGTCCAGCTGCTTGTACAGCCTCCCCACCCCCTGACATTTGCCTTTCCTTCCTGTTCTCCATCCTGCCCCTTGCCCCACCATCCATCTGCACACCATCCTCTTCCTCACTCCCACCCTCCACTCTCTGCCCTGCCCTCCACCTTCACCCTCTACCCTCCCCCAACCCTCCATTGTTTACCCCCCCTCTGCCCTCTCCCTTGCTCCCACCCTCCCCTATCTGTCCTCCCACTGCTCTCTACCCTCCATCCTCCACCCACTGCCATCTGTCCCCTGCTCTTCCCCCTTCCTCTTCCCTCCCCCTCTGCTTTAAGACTTCAGGGCCTTCTATCTTTTTCTGTACTTGAAGGTAAGTTTTTTTTGACAGTCAGCCCACCATTTTTTGCAGAGCCCACCGGTTTTCTCAAAACCCATCTGAATTTACAGTTTCTGTGAATACTGCACAATTGCCAATTCAGTAGGTCCCTACTTGTTCATTTTTACATGGAGTACTACACTCTGCAGTTTTATACTTAGCCTCCTCTGCTAACTATAAAAATAAAATTTCTTATGGCCATATTCTGGCACAGTTATTACAAGTATGAATGGATTTAGGGTAGAATTCCCTTTCTCGTTGTGTATCTGAATGTAAGCTTTCTAGAACTAATAAACCCAGGACTAATAAGTGTTAGATGGAGACTGGGCTTCCCATATTTAAACCCCAATAACAGGATTCTTAAGTACTACCCAGAAAGCTGAATACCTGGGTTCCTGATCCTCTTACCCGGAGGGGTTTGATACTGTGTTTCCTCACATTTCCCAGAACAGTGCTTTAATCACCAAACCACAAATCAGGGATTATTTAGTCCTTTTTTCAGTATTTCTTTTGAAGCTACCCCCCTTGGCAGGCAAGAGAAGGAGATAGCAAGCAAGCGAGAGGGTGTGAGGCTTAGTAAGATGGCTGTTATCTTAGAAAACAGCCTGGGTTTTATTTTGAATCCTGAATTTTAGCTTGGATCCCTATTAGGCAGAAATTTCCCCACTACATTGTCCTTCCCCCATTTTATGCAATGACTATTAAATGCAAAGTGCAGTAGCTAAAGTTCAAAAGGAGTACTGGAGAGGGATCTGGATAATGTCTCATTTGGTGGATAGACCATTGTGCTAGGTACTCAGCGAACTATATAAGCTCAAAACTTCCTGGGTATATACCCTAACTGCTCAACTATTGAGGCTAAAACTTAAGAGGGCTGAACTCCTTTTCCTCCCTGCCCTCAGCAGCATTTTTTCCAGAACTTACACTCAGGTAAACATGTACGTACCCAGCCAATGTGTATCCCTGTTGCATGGGCTCATTCTGCACACATACATTTAGAGATTCATGGTGCAAAGCAAGGGACAAAAATGGCTGCAAATGGCTAAGAAATTGCCATTTAGATGCACAAAAGGAAAAAGAGACTTCTGCTTGTAGGTGTTTTAAGTCTGTTTGGGTCTTGTTACACCTTAGACCATGAGCTGCATAAATGCAAATTGGTGTTAGTGCTAGCTTGAATTTGGAGCAGTCACACTTCAGGCCAGCAGGGGCCTGCAGGACTGAAAGGTAAGAATCCTACTCCTCTCATTCTGAGCTTTTCTCTATGCCCCTCAGATTCCCCTGGTTTCCTCTGGGAATAAAAATTGGGTAAAACACAACAGAGATCATCTTGCACTGGAATGGCATAATTTTGAGCTGCCTAATGAATGCTTAAAACTAGTTTCAGGTGTTAATGTGTGGATACTCCAAGTGTTAAGAGTTCCAGGAGCCACCCAAAATTACCATGTTATACAGCCTTTGAGTCCCTGACAAGCTGTAGGTGGGTGGGTTCTCCTTCTCCATTTTACCATTTTGTGATTCAGTCTTAAGGGTAAGATGATGGTGTGCTACAAAATCAGATACATTAATAGATTTTTCAGGAACGTGCAGGATGGAATATAGTTTCACCTAGGTTCACTTAGGCACAAAACAGACATGGGGTTTATCCTGGGTCTGACTGTTCCGGGAATTGATTCATATCAAAACAGGCACTGGACAGTCAATTACACATGCATCTTGAATGGCCATTAACTTGAATTAACCATTGTTAATTGTCCCTGGGGGAAAAAAGTTATCTTGGTACTTCACAGGTGCTTGAAGTGGGAGAATGGGCTTGTATGTCTCTAGGATCCCAGAATAAAAGGATTTGTCCTGGGAGAAGTCAAACATCTGTTTTCAGTCTTAAAATTAGACATCTAAAAGTTGTAACTGAATCTGTCCCCAAGTATTTCAGAACCTCTGTTTGGGCCTTGTTAGATGGAGAAGGGCCACCTTTATGATTAGGGTCCTGGAGGACAGGCTCTATGAGGAGAGACTCCGGGAGCTGGGTTTGTTCAGCCTGGGTAAGAGGAGATTGAGAGGTGATTTGATAGCCACCTACAAGTATGTCATGGGGGAACACCAAGATCTGGGGGGGCAACTCTTCAGGAAGGCACCCCTTGGGAGAACAAGGATCAATGTTCACAAACTAATAGAGGGAAGATTTAGGCTGAACATAAGGAAGAACTTCTTCTCCATAAAGGTAACTAGAACCTGGAACACACTCCTGGCAGAGGTGGTGCAGTCGCCATCCTTGGAGGTGTTCAAGAGGAGGCTGGATAAGCACCTTGATCAGCTAGTTTGAGCTCATTAATTTCCTGCCTATGTCAGGGGACTGGACTTGATGATCTTACAGGTCCCTTTTGGTCCATTGATTCTATGATTAATTTGGGGCAGTTGGAACTTTTAAGCCCTGCACTTTAACATCTTTAAGTGATGTAAAGCCCTTGTTATGTGGCACACAGTTACACCACTCCAGGGCAGGATTATTTCTTGATCCTATAGCCCAGCTCCTGTTCCATTAAGGTGGGGCCATTCCCCACAGATGTGACATTCAAACTGAAGGTGAGACTGCAAGCTAGGAATAAGCTAATCAAAATTTGTGCAGCTCACAGTGTAATATGTAATAAATCCCTGAGGGCATTTTTACACATGCTCTGGTATGCAACACCGGGCATTTTGGTTAGCAAGACATGGTAATTAAAAGCACCCATGCATCACATGTATCATTGTCCCTGCATGGCCCCGGGCTGAAAAAATGGCAGTGGGGCACTTTGAACTTTTTTTCAGCATGGAGATACGTGGGGACACTGATACATGTGATGTGGAAGGCTTCTGTAGCACATCAGTTTCCAGCACATTGGAGCAGGCTCCATGCACATCTATAAGAGCCCACTGTCTTTCTTTTTTGGTGGCATCCATTGTTTGCATTTAGAATGGAGAACTGTTTAAACTTTCTACCATTATCTTCCACATCTCTGGAGAATTTCAATATTAGTGTAGCTTTTAACTGTTCATTCTTCCACTTAGAGGATTTTCTTACCATGTGCTTTTCATACTTATTGAAAGCCAAGGTTAGACTGCCAGAATTCTAGCTGCTCAGCATTGTGGAACATGAGTATTTGCACAATACAACAACCAGTTTCAATTAGCACTTGTGAGAACCTCTTCAGTGCATAACTCCCCATGCTAGTAAATTTAAAGCTATCTCAGGTATACCTATACAAACTAAACTGACATCTCTTCACTGAAGTGTAGATATTCACACTGAAAGCTCTCTTACCTGTTTTCTATTTAAAGCTGAAAGAAGCAAGGAAGAATAACAGTACACATCTGTAAAGTTACATGCGCATACTAGGAATTATACTAAGGAAAATTAAAGGTTTGCCAGGACTGGTTAATGAAAGGAGCATGGAAGGATCATGCATTAGTAAGGATATATTCGTATATTGCAGGTATAACCTTTGCATCAAGATTGTGAAATCCTTGCACAGTGACCTGCTGGCACTCCATTTCCAGATGGAGAGACTGGAATACAAACCAGAAGTGATATGTGTTAAACAAAAATAAGGAAGCCTTCTGCTGGAAACTCTTTAGATCTGGTGCTAAATTGCTATCTATTTCAGAGGGCGCATCTACACATCACCCTACATCGCCATAGTGATGCATTATGGTGACATAGTGATCATGTGCATCTACGTGTCACCAGCAGCTGCTTTGCCATAGTGGCACTCTCCCCTGTTTTAGCGCGTCAGTATGATGAAGTAGTGCCTAAAAATAACTGTGGGCCATGTGTATGACATAGTACTTTTTCAAGTACTTTTCTGCCATGGAGCTGATGATGGCAACCCAAGTAAAAGACAACAAGAAATTGTTTTTTAGATATATTGGGAGTAAAAGGAAGGCCCAGGGAGGAATAGGACCACTGCTAAATGGGCAGAAACAATCGGTGACAGATAGGGGGGACAAGGCTGAACTCCTCAATGAGTTCTTTGCCTCAGTGTTCCTAAGTGAGGGGCACGACAAGTCTCTCACTCGGGTTGTAGAGAGGCAGCAGCAAGGCGCCGGACTTCCATACGTAGATCCTGAGGTGGTACAGAGTCATTTGGAAGAACTGGATGCCTTTAAATCGGCAGGCCCGGATGGGCTCCATCTGAGGGTGCTGAAGGCACTGGCTGACATCATTGCAGAGCCACTGGCGGGAATATTCGAACGCTCGTGGCGCACGGGCCAAGTCCCAGAAGACTGCAAAAGGGCTAACATGGTCCCCATTTTCAAAAAGGGGAGGAAGGAGGACCCGGGCAACTATAGGCCGGTCAGTCTCACCTCCATCCTTGGTAAAGTATTTGAAAAAATTATCAAGGCTCACATTTGTGAGAGCCCAGCAGGGCAAATTATGCTGAGGGGAAACAAGCATGGGTTTGTGGCGGGCAGATCGTGCCTGACCAACCTAGTCTCTTTCTATGACCAGGTTACGAAACATCTGGACACAGGAGGAGGGGTGGATGTCGTATACTTAGACTTCAGGAAGGCCTTCGATATGGTATCCCACCCCATACTGGTGAACAAGCTAAGAGGCTGTGATGTGGATGACTGCACAGTTTGGTGGGTGGCGAATTGGCTAGAGGGTCGCACCCAAAGAGTCGTGGTAGATGGGTCGGTCTCAACCTGGAAGGGTGTGGGCAGTGGGGTCCCGCAGGGTTCGGTCCTTGGACCGATACTCTTTAATGTTTTCATCAGCGACTTGGACGAAGGAGTCAAATGTACTCTGTCCAAGTTTGCAGATGACACAAAGCTATGGGGAGAAGTGGACACGCCGGAGGGCAGGGGACAGCTGCAGGCAGACCTGGATAGGTTGCACAAGTGGGCAGAAAACAACAGGATGCAGTTCAACAAGGAGAAATGCAAAGTGCTGCACCTAGGGAGGAAAAATGTCCAGCACACCTACAGCCTAGGGAATGACCTGCTGGGTGGCACAGAGGTGGAAAGGGATCTTGGAGTCCTAGTGGACTCCAAGATGAACATGAGCCGGCAGTGTGACGAAGCCATCAGAAAAGCCAATGGCACTTTATCGTGCATCAGCAGATGCATGACGAATAGGTCCAGGGAGGTGATACTTCCCCTCTATAGGGAGCTGGTCAGACCACAGTTGGAGTACTGCGTGCAATTCTGGGCGCCACACTTCAGGAAGGATGCGGATAACCTGGAGAGGGTACAGAGAAGGGCAACTCGTATGGTTAAGGGCCTGCAGACCAAGCCCTACGAGGAGAGACTAGAGAAACTGGACCTTTTCAGCCTCCGCAAGAGAAGGTTGAGAGGCGACCTTGTGGCTGCCTATAAGTTCATCACTGTGGCACAGAAGGGAATTGATGAGGATTTATTCACCAAGGCGCCCCCGGGGGTTACAAGAAACAATGGCCACAAGCTAGCAGAGAGCAGATTTAGACTGGACATTAGGAAGAACTTCTTCACAGTTCGAGTGGCCAAGGTCTGGAACGGGCTCCCAAGGGAGGTGGTGCTCTCCCCTACCCTGGGGGTCTTCAAGAGGAGGTTAGATGAGTATCTAGCTGGGGTCATCTAGACCCAGCACTCTTTCCTGCTTATGCAGGGGGTCGGACTTGATGATCTATTGAGGTCCCTTCCGACCCTAACATCTATGAATCTATGAATCTATAAGTACTGAAGTCCAGCACACTAACAACGTCACCATTGGGTGACATGTAGATGCACCCAGAATATAGAATTCTGGTCTTTTGGGGTGCCTATACATGAGCGTGGAGGCTGCTCCGATGTGCTGGATTTCCAGTGCATCGGAGCAGACTTGATGAATTGAATCTGCTGGAGTGTGGCAATTGCTGTGCTCCAGCAGCCTCCAGCATCTCATGTATTAGTATGCCCACACTTAAAAATTGCAGTGGGGGTGCTTGAATTACAGTTAATTGAATGAACTTTAGTTCAAGCACCTCCACTGACATTTTTAAGTGCGGGAACACTGATACACAGCAGCCAGAGCTCCAGGTTCCCCCACATGCTGGCCCCACATTGACAGGGGTCATGGAGACTGGTCCTGATTTCCGTGGGATGGGGAAGGGCTGTCCTGGCTACCAGGCAGCTGCCTGCCAGCCACATGGAGACTGGGACCTATTTGAATTTCTGCAGGGTCAGCCAGGTCAGCTCTTCCCAACTCCTTGGAGATCAGAACCAGGCCCCATGCCACCTGCCAGCCCAGGGCTGGCACGGGGGGAGCCTGGAGCTTTCTCTGGCTGCTGCAGTGAGGCAAAGCAGGGCAGGAGGAGTGCTAAACTGAACTGTTCCTGATGGCATATGTTCAGATGCATGTGGGGGTGCAGTTTGAGGCACTTGAATTTTGTGTGCAGAAAATTCAGGCACTTTAATTGCATGTGTAGATACACCCATTATAGTGTAAACCCAGTATAAGCAGAAGTAAATGGAGGTAGTATCTGATTTGACCTCCATGAGGAATGATCCAGAGAGAAGAAACAATTGAAATAATATAATTTGCATGCAAACTGTCTTCATTGCTACAAACTGAAATACATAGCCTATGATTTTTTAGCAACAGCTTTGCACATGAAATTCTTTGTGAAAGGACAAATGGTTTTAGCTAGCTTCTCAATCCAATTTACATGAGCAGAAAAGCTAAGGCCCATCCAACTTTTGTCCTTTAACACAATTCATCTGATTCAGTGAACTTCTCAGACTTTTGATTGTGGGTTTTTTTTCTTATAACCTATTTCATGAAAGACAGTGCTAGCAATCAAACTAGTGTCAGAAAAGGAAGAATCATAATATTTGAACATCATTTTTTTCTTTCCCATTTCAAGATCCAGACAACATGTAATGCATATCTGGGTACATATTTAACAGTCCTCATTAATCTTTTCAATGTTTACTTTGACTAAATTAAGGTTGAAATGAGATTTCTTGTGCTAGTTAATTTTTCACTTGGTGTGAGGAATGTATTGCAGATTGTAATGGTAAATATATTAATATCAAACACAGTAGCAGATCTCAAGTATGCAGACATGGATATAGCCAGCTAAACCATTTCTTGCCTTATGTAAGTGGCAAGCTATTAAATAATGGCTAAGGACTACTCATTCTATTCCACTACCCAAATGGATCCTGGCAGTGAAACATCCAACAAGGTTTTGTTTTTTGCTTTTAATTTTTTTCTTTCTTTATTGGGGGATGGGATGAGTAGAGAGAGAAGAAACAATATAAAATAAGAAGGAGATTACCCATTATTGTGACTCTCAGGATTCAGATTGAAAATTCCCATTCCAGTTATCCATCTTGTAAGTTCTCTAGTGGCCCTTTGAGCCCTTTCACTCTTCTGTACTCTTTCTCTCTCTCTCTCTCTCTCAGACATTGACCTCTCTTCATCTATTTCTTTTTACTGTTTCTCAGCCTTCACATAAATTATATTTCTCTTCCACACTTATTCTACTTTGCAATCTACAAATGTGTGCCATTGAATAAATATTGTCTATAGAAATATTGCCACAACAGCTGAGCAAATAATGGATTTTTGGTATGGTTATAAAACAGGAAAAAAATCAGTAAGGGTCAAACCAGAATGAAAACTTCTGGTGTGTTTAGCCTTAATAATCCAAGCCAAACCAAGCTAAACCAAACAAAAAAACACCACATTTATTTTGTGTTGACTGGAAATACACTTTGTTTGAATTGAAACAAAACATTTATTTGATTCAAAATGAAAGTTCAACATTTTTGGTCAACATGAAATAAACTGTTTTGTTTCTAAAGACAGTTAAGCCCAAATTCAACAATCTATAGCTATGTAGCAAGGTTAGCTGTCTAAATGGTATTTCCAATGACTTACACAATTTTTTTTAATCATGCTTCCACCAGAAAGATGCATTAAGTTGCAAAGCAACAAAGATGGACCAGAATCCTCTTACAATTTCCCCCAGTAGTATAATATTTACCATAGATTCTAGACCCTGGAGTGGATTTGAACACACAGCTCCCACAGAACCAGCACACCAGAGACCACCCTTCACACTATTTTTTGAAGATTGCTTACTGGAGAGTCAAAAGGAAAGATAGGTGGGCCCTGGAGAAAAGTGAGTTACAAGATCCTCTAGCCAGGATCCTCCAGCTTTGGTCCCATCAGGAGCTTTGGGCTATACCAATCAAAGTCCCAAGCAATTGGCTATAGCCAACACCAAATATCTCTGAAGGAGGCTTAAAAATACTCTCACACATGTAACAGAAACAGGGAGTGAGGGTAACCAGAAAAGCCCAGAAGCATGGGAAATATCCATACCACAACATAGACATAGCTATAGCTAGATCATCCCTGACCAGTGGATGTCCAGGTTCCTCTTAAACACCTCTGGTGTTCCAGTTCACAACTTTCCTATAGTTATCCTTAACCATGAAGACTACATAAAAGAAGCCAACAGACAACTCTCTGACACCACCTACTATGAAAAACTAGAGGAAGAGCCAACTCCTTTTTCACATTAAAATTCAAAACCACCATCACAACATTTCCATCTTGTGAGAGTTAAGCTATTCCTGCAAAATAAATCACCATCTCTTGTTTTAATATGAACTGGTTAATTTCCTTTGTTTTTCTCCCGCCATGACTTTGATGGAATAAGGTACGGAAATAAACACAGTCCTGAGAGATGAAGAAGATATTGTGTCTACAGTTCAACAAAATAACTATTCTGCACAACTATTATGTCTTTCTAAGATACCTAACATCTTAGATATATTTAGTTCCCTCTCTCTTTAAGAACACTTAATTTCTTGGTTGCTTGTCCCATTCTCCTCCACATGGGTCCCAAGCAAATGGCAATTCTGTGCCACCCTGTATTTACTACTGATATAAAAAATATGGGGTTCTCTTCCCCTTGTTAATCTTCATACACTCTTATTCCTTTATCTTAATTTTGAGTCTCTGGGATGTTACCCTATCTCTTCAGGTATCAAACTCACTGACTCAGAGGTCTCCTTCATTACCTCACTTCAGCTTCCCAGGTAAGTCTCTCTCCAGGACCCCTCTCTGTCATCTGTTGTCTCTCTCTTGTAGTCTCTCCTGTTTCTTCTGGGTTGCTTTCCTCTCTTTTCCAGAGCTAATTCTGGGTTACTTCCCCTTTAAATCCATGCGGCCATGTGTTGCCTCTCTCACAGTTGGGCCTCTCCCTCCACCTCCCTCAGCGCATGCTTCTCTTTGTTTATGTTTTCATCTGGGTCTGTCTCTTGTCCATCTGGGTATCCCTACACCTTTCTCTCCTGGGACTGGTTGCTAAGGTAAGTTTTCTGTTTTCCTTCACTCCCCTGGAGTTCTGTGATGGGGCAGACTTGGTGCCTTGTTACACATCTGAACTACAAGAGAAACTAGAAAACGTTATCCCACTATTACCTAATCCATGCTCCCTAAAATCCACAAAGGAACCCAGGAAGGCCTATAATATCCAACCATGAAACCCTCACTGAGGAAACATCAGGTTTCATTGAATCCATCAGGTTTCATTGAATCCATCCTAAAACCTCTTGTCACCCAAAGTCCAAGTTTTGTCCAAGACACAACAGACTTTCTATGAAAACTTAAAGCCATAAATCAGCTTCCCAGCATTACTCTCCTAGCCACCGTGGATATTACCAGCTTATATACCAACATCCCACACCAGGATGGCATCCAAGCTTGCCTTAAATATCTAAAAGAGCAAGATTAAAACTCAGAGTACAGGCCTAAAAATATTACTGAACTTATATACTTCATCCTCACAGACAACAACTTCTGTTTTAACAACCAACACTTCCTCCAGACCATGGGTACAGCTATGGGTACCAAAATGGCCCAACAATATGTTAAACTTTTCATGGTCCACCTGGAAGAATTCCTCAAGAACTGCGCCATCAAACCCATGCTATACCTAAGATATATAGAAGACAATTTCATCATTTGAACTGAAAAACTGCAGTCTGATTGATTTCCATCACGAATTCAACCATCAACCATCCATCAGACTCTCTTGAATACTCCAGTACCAATCTTTGATTTTTAGACACTATGACCACTATCCAGAATGGTAATATACAAACCCATTGCAATTCTGACATAGGCCCATTAATAATTACCCTTTGCTTGCAGTTATAGAGGCCATTATCTATTCACCTTATAGAAGTTTTGTTTATGACAAAGTCACACGGGACTTTATCAAAAGCCTTGTTAAACTCCAGATCCACTTTACCCACAGCATTCCCGCTATCCACCCAAGCAGGTATTTTGTCAGATGAGATCAAGTTTGGCTGACATGATTGTTTTTCATAAATCCATGCTGGCTGCTTTTGATCAGCCCTTCTTTCTCTAGATGCTTGCAAATAGCCTTTTGTAGGATATGCTCCAGTAACTTCTCATGTATTGAAGTGAGGCTAACCAGTCTTTTGTGCCCTGGGTCCTCTTTTTTCCCTTTTGTGTGGTGAGGGGTTGAGGGGGAGCATGGTGAAAGAAACCTAACTGTAGGTGTATACAACAGACCACCAAACCAGGGGGAGAAGCTTGATGTTGGAGTTCTCTCAAGAACTGGCAGAGGCTGGGCACGCATGGGACATGGTCATCATGGGTAACTTCAGTTATCCAGACATCATAGTTTCATAGTTTCATAGTTGGTAGGGCAGAAACGGACCTGAGCAGGTCATCAAGTCTGACCCCCTGCCATAGGCAGAAAAGAATGCTGGGGCCAAATAGAACTGGCTAGTTGCTTATTTAGCCTCCTTTTGAAGACCCCCAGGGTAGGACTGAGCACCACTTCCCTTGGAAGTTGGTCCCAGATCCTAGCCACCCAGACTGTGAAGTAGTGCTTCCTAGTTGTCTAGCCTGAACCTACTCTCAATCAATTTGTGGCCATTATTCCTAGTTAGTTCTGGTAGTGCTTGGGGGAACAGGGACTCCTCCGTTCCCCGCAGTTCCCCCCTGATAAGTTTATAGACAGCCACCAAATCCCTTCTCAGCCTTCTGTTGTGGAGGCTGAACAGGTTCAGGTCCCGTAGCCTCTCCTCGTAGTGCCTACCCTGCTGTCCCCTGGCCATGCAAGTGGCCCTCCTTTGGACCCTCTCAATGCTGTCCACATCCCTCCTGAAGTGTGGTGCCCAGAACTGGATGCAGTACTCCAACTGGCCTGACCAATGTCGCATAGAAGGGGAAGATCACCTCCTTAGACCTGCTCATGATGCATCTGTGGATGCATGACAAGGTGTGGTTAGCCTTACTGACCACATCCTCACATTGGTGGCCCATGTTCATCTTGGAATCAGTAATGACTCCAAGATCCTTTTCTGCCTCTGTGTTGACTAGAAGGGAGTTCCCCAGCCTATAGGTATGCTGCTGGTTCTTCCTCCCCAGGTGCAGTACCTTGCACTTATCAGTATTGAATCCCATCCTATTCTCATCTGCCCACCCCTGTAACCTGTCCAGATCTAGTTGTAGCTTGTCCCTCCCTTCTATCATACCCACCTCTCCCCACATCTTAGTGTTATCTGTGAATTTGAACAAGGTACTTTTCATCCCCTCTCCCAAGTCGCTGATGAAGATGTTGAACAGTGCAGGCTTGAGGACCAAGCCCTGGGGGACCCCAAAGCCAACATCCCTTCAGGTTGAAAATGACCCATCCACCAGCACTCTCTGGGTGCAGCCCTCCAGCCAATTTGTGACCCATCTGACTGTGTAGACATCAACGCCACAGTTGCCTACTTTTTTAATGAAAATGGGGTGAGAGACTGTGTCAAAGGCCTTCCTAAAGACCAGAAAAACTACATCCACCATGACACCTGCATCTAAATATTTTGTGACCTGCTCATAAAAGGCAACCAGGTTGATCTGACAGGACCTGCCCCTAATGAACCCATGTTGGTTGTCCCTAAGCATTATCTCCCCTGCTGGTCCCTCGCAGATGTGCTCCTGGATAATTTTCTCAAAGTGCTTCCCCAGGACCGAGGTAAGACTAACGAGCCTATAGTTTTCTGGGTCCTCCTTCCTCCCTTTTTTGAAAGTGGAAACCACATTGGCCCTTTTTCAGTCCTCAGGCACCTGGCCAGAGCACCATGAGTGCTTGTAAAGCCATGCCAGAGGTCCCACAATGAGCCCTGCCAATTCCCTCAGCATCCTGGGGTGGAGATCATCTGGACCTGATGATTTAAACACATCCAGCCCCACCAGAAGTTCCCTAACTAGGTCCTTTCTGACCCTAGGCCTGGTGGTGCCTCTCCTGGCGGTGCCTCTCCTGAGTCCATCTGGAGTCCCAATGGGGGGGATATCCTGCTCAGAAAAATGGAGGCAACAAATTTGTTAAATAGGTCAGCTTTGTCATCTGATGCAACCACTAGATTGTCAAGTGTGTTCTGCAGGGGCCCCATGTTACCTGGTGCCTTCTTTATACTCCCTATGTATTTAAAAAAGGGAGTAAAATTATCTTTGATCCTGGTTGCTAGCCCTAGTTATGTCTCCGCCTTGGCCTTCCTAACAGCCCCTCTACAGTCTCTAGCAATGGAGGTATAATCCTCCTTGGTGATGGCCCCTCCCTTCCACCAGGTGTATGCCTCCTTTTTAGCTTTCAGAAGTTCCTGAATGCCTTCGGTGAGCCATGGGGGCTTTTGAGCACTCTTGCCCGCTTCGATTCATGTTGGGACTATCACCCTTTGGGCTCGGAGGATTGTCTCCTTAAGGAACGACCACTAGTCTTGGACTCCCAACTCCCCTACCCTCTGGGACCTCAGTGCCTCCCCGACTAATCTCCTTAACTCATTGAAATTGTCCCTACCAGAGTCAAGGGCTACTGCCTTGCTGCAGGCCTTTGACACCTTGCGCTGGATGGTGAATTCCAGCAGGTGATGATCATTATCACCCAGGTGGTTGAGAATCCACAGTCTCTCACCAGGTCATCACCTGTGGCCAGGAGCAGGTCCAACAAGGCATTTCCCCTGGTGGGACTATGCACCTCCTGGGTTAGGTGGAGGTCCTGTATCTTGGCTATGAACCTATGCGAGCTGTCAGACCTGGCTGACTGCTCCTCCCACCAGATGTCCAGGTAGTTTAGGTCACCCATGATGACCATGTCCCTTGACTTAACTGATTCTGCAAGCTGACCTGAGAATTCCCGGTCCAGCTCTTCCCCCTGGTTGGGTGGTCTGTACTACACACCCACTGTTACATCTCTTTCCCCACAACCCCCATGTATTCTAACCAAGAGCACTTCAGTCTGCCTCTCCTCTGACCCAGTGCTTTTTGTTGATGATGTGTATTGCTCTTTGACATAGAGCACCACATCCCTGCCTTTCCTCCCCGTTCTATCCCACCTGTACAGTCTGTAGCCTTTCGTGTTTACCACCCAATCATGGGTTGAATCCCACCAGGTTTCAGTGAGCCCCACTATGTCCGGGTTTGTGTTAGCTAGCAGGAAGGCAAGTTCCTCCTGCTTGTTCCCCATACTATGAGCATTAGTGTAGAGGCACTTAAGGCCTCCTATGGGTGTATGCACCACCCCCTTGAACCTAGGACTATCCGGACCCCTGTCATTTACTTGGATACTTCTTGTGCTTGTCACCTGTCTTGGCTGGGAAGTGTCCTTGTGTCCTCCTGTAGCCCCATCCCCCAGCGAAGCTAGTTTGAAGCACACTGTATGAGATCATCCAACCTGGAAGAGAAGACACGCTTGCCTTTAGGGGACAGATGAAGCCCATCCCACCTGAGCATGTCCCCTGTGTGAAAATGCGGGCTGTTGTCAAGGAACCCGAGGGAGAAAATGCGGGTCATTGTCAAGGAACCCATTGTCAAGGAACCCGAACATCTCTTGGGAGGAACGCTTGGATAAGTCAGATCAGTTGTGTTGCTTCCTGACCTGTATTGAAGAGCTCTACCTGACTCAGGAAGTGCATGGGCCAACCAGTGGTAACCCTCTCCTAGACTTGGTCTCAGCCAAAAGAGACAATCTGGTGAGCAACTTGAATATAGAGGGTAGCCTGTGTGACAGTGAACATAAAACCATCACATTCACTGTCCATCACAAGGCAGGCAAATCAGCTACCAAGGTTGAAGTTTTGGACTTCAAAAGAGTGATTTCAACAGGCTCAGAGAAGTAGTGGGGGAAGTGCTGTGGGACTGGGGAACAAAGGGGTAAGGAGTGCACAAAGAGTGGTCATTTTTCAAGGACATGATCCTCCAAGCACAAAGGAAGTCCATTCCCAGGCAGAGGAAAGGTAGCAGAAGGGATGGTAAGCCCTCTTGGCTTAATAGGGATATCATGGTCCTCTTGAAAAAGAAGAGGCATACAAACAATGGAAGCTTGGGACAGTTCCCAAGGAGGACTATACAACAACAGCCTGCACTTGTAGGGAGCAGATTAGAAAGGCTAAGACAGCAACTGAATTTAAACTAGCAACAAAAATCAAGGACAATAAAAGTTCTTCTTTAGGTATGTAAGGAACAGGTGGAAAACAAATGGAAGCATGGGACCATTGTTTAACAACTCAGGACAGCTGGTTGCCAACACTCAGGAGAAAACTGAACTCCTGAATGACTACTTTGCTTTGGCATTTCACCCTACTAAGGGGAAAATCATACTAGATAAGGTTCAGAATGGTCATGGTTAGAATGACTGCCTTCCTACTGTTGATGTTGAGCTGGTGCATGATCAGTTAGAAAAGTTAGACATTTATAAGTCAGCAGGATCAGATGAACTTCATCCAAGAGTGCTGATGGAGCTGGCCAAAATCATTGCAGGACCTTCAGTGAAACTCTTTCAAAACTCATGGTGCTTGGGGTGGTCCCTGAAGACTGGAAGAGGGGTAACATTGTGCCCATCTTTAAGTGGAGGAGAGAGGACCCAGACAACCATAGGCCAATTAACCTGACTTCTATCCTAGGGGAAATCCTGGAAAAATTGATCAAGGAGTGTGTGTGTGATATGTTTGCAGAAGGTAGTCTTACAAATCTCATTTCCTTTTATGGCCAGGTAGCTTGCCGCCTGGATAAAATAGAGGAGCTCAACATTGTATACCTAGACTTCCAAAAGGTCTTTGATCTGGTATCCAGTGATGTTCTCATGGCAAACTTGGAGGATTGCGGGATTAACTGCTTGGCAGTTAGGTTGGTAGGAAGCTGGCTGTGGGGTAGGACTCAGAGAGTTCTAATGAATGGATCTGTGTTGTCCTGGCAAGAACAGTGGTGGCCTGTGGTGTCTTTCAGGGGTCCATGCTTGGTACAGTGCTTTTCAACATCTTTATCAATGATTTGGATGTGGGGGTGAAGAGCTCACTGGCCAAGTTATTGGGGAGCATGGTCATGCTTGAAAATAGGCTGCAGAAACAGCTGGATCTAGACATGCTGGCAAATTGGGCAAATAGGAACCAGATGAAGTTCAACACTGAAAAGTGTAAAGTGCTCCATCTGGGGATGAACAATCCCCAACATAGTTACAGGCTCAGTGGCACCAAACTGACTAGCACAACGACTGAAAGGGACCTAGGAGTAATAATAGACTATAGTATGAACATGAGCCATCAGTGCAATGCTGTAGCCAGCAGGGCAAACAATACTCTGGCATGCATCAACCAATACATCTCAAGCAAGCCAAGGAAGTGATTTTTCTGCTTTACTCAGCATTGGTGATACTTCATCAGGAGAATACATCAAGGGCTCGGCAAACAACTGTTCACCAGGGCACCCTTGGGGAAAACCAGGAGTAATGGCCACAAACTCCTTGACGACTGTTTCAGGCTTAACACTAGGAAAAACATCTTCACAGTTAGGGTGTCCAGACTCCCTCCAGTGGTGGTGCAATCACCTACCCTGGAAATCTTTAAGAGGAAACTGGACGTTCACCTTGCTGGGGTCACATGACCGCAGTCATCTTTCCTGCCTAGTACAGGGGGGCTGGACCCAATGATTTTGCAAGGTCCCCTCCAGCCCTTACAATCTATGAATTTATGAATCTGTGAACCAGTTCTTCTTTGCTAGTCAGGACAAGATCCAAGACACATGATCCCTTATTTGTATCTTCTACTTTATAGAACATATAGTTGTCCTCCACATAAGTTAGGACCTTTAGGCTGTGTCCACATGATCCCAGGCATTTGTTTCCCCAGCACTTTGTGCTGCTGCTACTTGTCCCTGGAGAATGCCTATGCCATGCGCCCTCTGGTGCACAGCAAGTTACCCCAGGTGGCATAGGGGAGGCTCGAGCCAGAATTGGGCATATATGTGTGGCATGTTTGTGATGCCACAAAGCTCACAGCTGAGTTCATCTGGACTCGGAATTTATGTTTTTCTGAATTGTTCTTACAGCAGATGTCTGAGAAATTAAAGTGTCCCATCAATACCATCCTATAACTTTTCAATAGATTTTCACTTGCTTGCAGAGTGCCTCATGCAGCTGATTTCATGAACTATAATTAGGGATCCTGATTTTCTCTGATTTAAAAAAAATCCCCAATTTTTGGTTTAAAAAAAGTAACCCCAAATGCACATTTTTCCATGAGTAAAATGAAACATCACTATATATACATATCCACCACATCTCTGGTATGCCAATCAGATCATAGTTATTTTCACAGGCTTCAGCTTCCAGTTTATCTTGTTTATTCCCCATATTTCTTATATTTGTATACATGCATTAGATGTATTTTGCATTTTGACTTACTCATGTCCTTTTTGTGCCACTTGCTGAAGTCTTGTCTTTCTCTGGTCCTTTCACAGAGTTAAGTTGCTTCTTTGAGTCCTTTCCCTTCTGGACTTCGTGCTCTGTTGCTGAAAGGTTTTGATCATCTTCACCCATGGAACCTAGTTTAAAGTCCTGATTACTAGGTTGGCTAGACAGTGTCCAAAGATGGTCTTCTCTGATCTTGTCAGCTGAATCCCATCTCTTGATAGCAGTCCTCATCCCAAGAACTTCCACTTATTGTCAAAGAAGCCAAAGCCTTTTAAAGTTGACACCACCATCTCAGCCATGCATTCACTTTCATGATAAAATAGTCTCTTGCCTTTCACAGGAGGAATAGATGAGAATACCACTCATGCTCCAAGCTCCTTAACCCTCCTGCCAAAAGCCTCATAGTCACCTCTGATCTGCTTAGTGTAATTTCTGGCATTATTGTTGATGCCTACAGAGAGAAGAAGGAAGGGGTAGTGGTCTTCAGGATGGATGAGCTTTGGTAGTTTCTCTGTGATGCCCTGAATTAGGGCTCCAGTGGGCAGCATACTTCCTGGGCCTCCAAGTCTGGATAACAAATTGATGCTTTTGTCCCCTACAGAAGGGAGTTACCATCCACCATCATTCTTCTCTTTCTTCTTGGTGCAGTGGTCCCAGAACCCCTGTTATTGGGGCCTTGCACTTCCTGCTGCCTAGACTGCTGAGTCACATGCCTCATGCCTGCAGATGACCTCTCCTTTACCTTTTCCTCATCAGTTCCACCACAAAGTGCCTGAAAGTGGTTGCTGACATCAGTCTGTTGCTCTTCATTTCTGGGGAACCCTCCTTCTTTGACTAGTAACATGCTGCCACTTTTCATTGCTCTTTGGCTTTTCCAGTACTCTTTTCTAAGTAATCTTCTAGTTCCCTGATGCAGTGCAGCATGGACACTCATGTCTTCTCCTGTCCTTTGCATATGCTCACACAAACAGACTCAGAATCTCCTGCTCCCTGGCTCCTTCTTCAGGTGAACATCCTAGAGAAACTCCCTCTCTGTTTGCTGCTCATACAGTTTGCTGGGGGATGCCTTTTTCTAAGACTTTCTATCCTAGCTTCACTCCTCAATTAGTTAAATCAGTCCCACCCAGAGCAAGCCCTGTCATTCAGTTACTCCAGAGTGGAAAAGAAAAGAAAAGAAAAGAAAAGAAAAGAAAAGAAAGAGAAAAAGGATGGAGGAAGGAGAGCAGAGCAAACACACCACCGGTGAAAATGAAAAAAAAACAAAAACCCCCAAACAAACAACACACACACAAGGCACTGGGCTCTGACAGACAAGAAGCTCCCTATTATAAATCATGGTACTTCACAGAAAGTGCCATGAGTTAGAGCAACTCTCTCCAACCCCACTGTTGGGTTGGGGGAGGGGATTGAGCTCTACTTTGGAGCAAACCTGATAGAGGAACTGCCTATCTGAAGCCTCTCTCCCCTATCCCTGCCCCCCCCCCTCACCCCCCAGTTTCATAGTTTCTAGGGTCAGAAGGGACCTGAACAGATCATCAAGTCTGACCCCCCTGCCCTGGGAAGGAATGAGTGCTGGGATCATAATACCCCAGCCAGATATCTATCTAACCTCCTCTTGAAGACCCCCAAGGTAGGGGAGAGCACCACCTTCCTTGGGAACCCATTCCAGAGCCTGGCAGCCCTAACCATAAAGTAGTGACTCCAGAGATCAAGCCTGAACCTACTCTCAATCAATTTGTGGCTGTTATTCCTTGTTATCCTAGGTGGTGCATGGGGGAACAGCGCCTCACCTATTTTCTGCTGTTTCTCACTGGTGAGTTTATAGACAGCCACCAGATCCCCTCTCAGTCTTCTCTTGTGGAAACTGAATAGATTCAGGTCCTTTAAACTATCTTCGTAGGGCCTGGCCTGCTGCCCCCTGACCATGAGAGTGGCCCTCCTCTGGACCCTCTCAAGGTTAGCCACATCCCTCTTGAAGTGCGGTGCCCAGAACTGGATGCAGTACTCTAACTGCAGCCTGACCAGTGCCACATAGAGGGGAAGGATCATCTCCCTGGACCTGCTTGTGATGCATCTGTAGATGCATAAGAAGTTGCAGTTAACCTTACTAACTGCTTCCTCACTTTGGCGGCTCATGTCCATCCTGGAGTAAAACAATTACTCCAACATCCCTTTCAGCCACTGTGTTGTTGAAAAGTGTGTTCTCCAGCCTATAGGTATGTTGCTGGTTCTTTCTCCCTCGATGTAGCACCTAGCACTTGTCTGCATTGAATTCTGTTCTATTTTCATCCACCCATACCTGTAACGTGTCTAGATCTAGTTGGATTCTGTCCCTCCCCTCCAGTGTGCCCACTTCTCCCCACATCTCTGTGTCATTAGCAAATTTCAACAGCATTCTTTCCTTGCCCACCTCCAAGTCGCTGATAAAGATGTTGTGCTGATAAAGATCTGTGTCCAGATCTGGTGCTGTCTGAAAGATGAAAGCGGAGAAAAGGGAGGGGAGGGCTGTGAGGTGGGGGGAATCCATACCACTCTCCCCCACCCTCCAACTGAGGTTGGCCAAGCTCCAGCATGCAGCTTCCTCCCCTCTACCCCACCACTTCCTGCAGACAGCACCAGGGGCAGGAGGGTGGGATCCATCATCCCAGGCCTGATCACACACAAGGACTGACAGACGTTAATGAAGGCAGTCCACTTTGGAGCGCCTTCATCTGAACCCTTATTAGATGAGGGTTAATTTGTCATGTGATCAGGTATTTTTAAAGTGCTCTGCAGTAATACATTTCTGTCAGGGCATGGCTGTAGCGCAATTTCAGGGCGCTGAACACATGACAAATGTCACTTCTGTCAGTGCCCTGTAGCAATCAGCTATCACTAACACAGAGAAAGCCCTTTTCAGGGCAGTGCTACACCTAAGCCCCTTATCCTAGAACAATTGTTCTCTGCTTACTGCTCAGTTTTCTGCACCATTTGGGCATATTCAGAAGGATCCAGTAAGTTGCGTGACTGAGTAGGAAATGTTAAATATACAAGTACTATTCATGCAACAAAAGGGACGTTTGATTTGCATTTCAATTTTTTTTTACTCTTTCCTACTTTACATTTAGGACAATTATTTTGTCTCTAAAGACAATTCAGTTCGAGTCTCCTTTTGGTAGATAAGTAGCATTTATGTAATCAAAATTTTGAATTTACATAACATCACAGAACAATGTTTTTTAATATTCTTTTTTTTCCCAGATAGAGATATTCACTGAATTCAACCTAAAGTCATAAATAGTTTTGGTTCTTCCTAAATTTTAATTTTTGGTAAATTTTCTATTTGCCAAAAAAGTCCTAAATTCTGTGTGTCAACTCTAAGGATTTTATAAATGTTTTCTAAAGCATCTTTTCCTGGACTTACTGGAATATGTGAGAATCTCTGCTTTCATTTTTTATGATGATGCTTTTCTCTCTCTATATATAAACGCTTCTACCACTCATTGTTGGGATATTCTTGGAATCCTAATTATTAAAAATAAAAAAAGGGAAATTCTTTTTCTTTTTTAAAATCTCATGAATCACACAGGGTGATTCATATTCTTGAGTTCACAAATCAGCCGGACTATATAAATCCTTACTTCTGAATGAATTTGTATGAACACATTGCAGGTATGAACATAACTACTACAAACCAAAATAATCAGAATTGATTAGTAATAGAACATAATGAGCATCCTGGAGTTTTATTTCATTTGGGTTTGACTTCTTTTCAAGGGATAGGAGACAACTAAAGTTAGGACAACTAAAGTTGTAAGAATTCATTAATAAATATGAACAGAACATCATTCCCCAATCAACATTTTTGAGACTCAAGTATCTCCTACAAAATAGGTTGGAAAAAAATGAAAAGCTTTACATAAAATAATTAACACAGTTTCTATGAACATTTTTTCTCTCGTTTTCCTTGTTTTTCTTTTTTAGTGGCAGGGATGGTGGGTGGAGGGGGGGAGTAGATCTAACACGTTATATCAGGGGTGTCACAGGCCAGATCCAGCCTATGGGTCTTGGACTGATCCCATGTGTGGAGCCAGTCAGGCATGCAGGCTGGACCCAGCACTGTGGGCACTGTTCATGGCACAGGGTGTTGGTCTGGAGAATCATCTACATGCAGTGCCCATTCCAGACCAACCCTGTGTACCAGCTCTGGGTGCCCAATATGGATTAAGCTGTGCCAGGACCAGCAGACAGGACTGGCTGGCAAGATAGCACATGGAGTGTATGCCCTATGCCAGCTTCCTGTACTAGGAGCAGTATTTGCTGTGCCAGGCCCAGCTGGTATGCAATGTGCACCATGTATTGGCCCCCTTCTGGAGCTTGTGCTGCCTGCAGTACGCAGGTTGGACCTGGTACCATGGGTGCAGCCTACAGCACAGGGGGCTGGCATGAAGCATTCACTGCATGTGGCTTCCTGCTGGATAGCACTAGCTTTGGCATATATTAAAGGCTTGGGACCTGATCCTGACTGGCCCTGGAGCCAGCACTCAGGCCTCATGTGTGCTGCCTGTGGCATAGGGGCCTGGCACATGGAGCATGCTGTATGCAATGCCCCACCAGACTGGTTCTGGCTCTGGCTCTGCCACAACTGGAAATGCCCTCAGACCAGCCCAGAGATCCTCATCTGGATGAATCTGATAGCCCTGCACTATATCCTGTTTCAAATCTTGCCAGAACCCTACTGCCTTTTTTTGGGATTGCTCCTCTTTCCACACATGCCACTCTACCCAGCAGTGATTTGCTTTTGAACCTTTAAGCATTTCTGAACTTTCAAAGGCAAAGCAATAATCGTGGCAGAATACATTTGTGTTCATTGAATTGTCTTTTATTGGAGCCTATTACAACATTCATAGTTTTTAAATGTGCTTGTTGTAAACCTCTTTTGTGATTATCAGCTTTGCCCTAATGTAGTCATCTATACAATCTATTTATTGCCTTCTAAAATCTTTGACAATAAATATTATTCTAAATCCAGGGTGACTAAATCTAGCCTATAGGCCAAAAGTTACACATGGAGTTCAACCATGTAATCCAGGATGTTTCTCATCTGCAGCATGAAGGTACAGTTTAAGAAGATTACAGATTTGCAGGAGCTGCCTACCCTTGGAACAAAGTGGAAAATTGCTGGGAAACACAGTTGCTGCAAAGTATATTGTATTTTGATATGTGGGTACCTCCTATCTGGTTAATTCAATTTAAACAAGGCACATCTGGTTTTTATCACATTGTTAATATCATCTATATTTTGAAAGAACTTGCTTAATTGTTACTGGCATGCTGGAAGTGTAATGCCACAATACTTAAATATATATATTTATTTAAATATATATATTCCACCCCTTTGTGCCACAGGCAGCACACACTAGCCTTGCTCCAGGCCAAGCCTGACTCCAGGGTCAGTCAGGATCAGGCCCCAGGGCATCAGTATCTGCTACATATATGTTCTTATATGTGTACATATGTATATACACATATATATGTGTATGTGTGTATGTATACATACATACATACACCCCCCCAAATATACACATACATACACACACACATACATATATATGTATGTATATGTATATGTGTGTACATGTGCGTGTGTGTGTGTGTATGTATGTGTATATATGTATACACTCCCTCAAACACAGACATTTATACACATACATACACTCCCACATCCATACTCACACACACATATATAGGTGCGTGTGTGGGAGTATATATATATATATATATATATATATATATATATATATATATATATAGCATGATTTTATTAACTGTGGATACAGTGCTCCCAAAACCCTACACATTTTGTAAATATTACAGAATCTTTTCTCAGGCATCATGTGCAGGCTGCTTGATACGCAAAGTGAATCAGTTTCCTGGTTCACACTGAGGAAAACTGGAATCAATTTCTTTCATGTTTTACAGTTTGTTCTTTACATCCCAGCACGAGTCTGAAATGTTCTCAAATCTGAGAAATATGTTCAATTCTTAAAATTGTCTTCCTATGAATGCCTTCCAAGTCTCTAACTCATTAGTACATTCTAAAACAAATATGTGCATTAAAGTACTGTACATGCCACTAATAAATCAAAGCTTTATGCTGGAACCCTTAAAACTTGCAAATGGCACTCCTTTTCTGAAGGAAATTTGCATGAACTGTGCAACTCCATTTGTTTTAAATGAGAAATTGCTGAAACATTAATTTCATTTCAGATGTGAAGCACTTGACAGTGTTGTCAAAACCTCAGCTTATCTTTGCAAGTTGCAGTTATATATATTTAATTTCATTTTTTACATGACTTACTGGCTTTGTATAAAATTTTTAAGGCTGTATATTTTACTGCAGGCCTATGCATTATGTCCTGGTGTGCATCATGAATAAAATCCTACTTGTGTTTGCAGTCATATCACATTATAGTATAAGGTTCAATGTGGATTAGAAAATTAGCAAAAATGAAAATAGTGTTTTTGCAGGAATTTTGTCATACACTGTAATATTTGCTTAAGTTATTTTTCTCCCCAAGATTGTTGCTTTCAAGGGTGAATTGAAAATCATGTCTTAAGCTCTGGATGGGTTCTGTGCTTTTTGTTGAGAAAAGAAACAGATGGAACCAATCACATCAGACTTACATTGGATCTGTTGAGGTCCCTTCCGACCCTAGTATCTATGAATCTATGAGCACCAGGTGTTGGGGTCAGGAAGGATGTACTTATTTATTTTTTCTCAGGGAAATGATCCAGCTTATAGTACAGGTGTCCTGGCCCAGGAATGGAGAGGTGGTGTGATAACCAGTATCACAGGTGAGATGTGATATGTGCCAACACCTGTAACAAGGTAAGGAATGCAACTCCCCACATTATTTTAGGTGTTTGTCCTGTCTGACTGCTGTAGGAATAGTATCGACTTCTCTGCCCAGAGCATATAAATAAATAAAGAGAGATTATTTTCCATTGTTCTGTTTGGAAACATATAAATGTATCTGATTCTCCCAATGATACTTACATTCAAGTATTTCCATAACTAATTCCTTTACTTCCAATAGGACAAATCTTAGAGTAAGGTGCAACTCAAGGATATTCTGGGTAGCAAAATCAAGCCCACAAAATAGTGCTTTAAAGCTTTCAGGGCACTTAAAACTGTAGGGCCTACTCTACTACATGTGAGAGAGACAACAAATATGCTAAGTCTGAAAAGGACAAAGCTAAGAGAAGAAAATGGGTGCAAGTGTCCTTGGCCAATCTAAGATTTAAGGGGACTTGAAGTGTTCCAGTGGCAGGGGGCAGCGTGACTTCAGGCATGAAACTGAGAGTGGGAGAAAGATTAAGGAAGCATGAAGGAGAGATGAGTGGCAAGGCCATAAGGAGACAAAGGCTAAACAGGAGGATGTTGAGAGCAGATGTAAGTGGAGTTGTAATGGCACTGTGCCTTAAATGCAAAGACAAGGAGGTTGAATCTGATGTGATAAGACGCTGTAAGAATTTGTTGATGATATGGTCAGAATGAAGAGCCCAGAAGCTGACTTTAGCAGTGGCATTTGGGATAGATTGAAGTGGGGAAAGGGGATATGATGGGGATGAGAGTCCACTTTTAAACATATTCCATATTGAAATATAATACTCTGTGTTTTGAAAAAGAGCTATTTGGGATGAAAAATACTTATACCTTGATAAAAGTCTGAATCACCAATTATCTGATAAGATTTTAAATAAAATATGGAATTTTAATTCCAAAAGATTCTAAATTGCAAAACCCATTACATTTTTAAAGAGTTTAAACCGGATCCCCAAACAGTATATAGAAATTCACCTCCACTGACTTTATTAAGTACACGTCAGTTTACACAAGTCAAAGATCTTCACCACTTGTTATGGCTTCTTATTTCTTGTGCTTTTTCTCTAAGATTCTTTACTTTCCAATTTTTGAGTTCCTATCTTCTTGCCACAAGAAACACCGCCTATAACATCTCCAGGTTTAACCCCTTCTCCTTTTCTTGAACATCACTGAATTCAGAACAATATTTCTATTTGCAGTTGTACTATCACAATAGCACCTAGAGACTGAAGCTCCATTGTGCTAGTCACTATTACAAGTGTACTGTAACAGGTGGTCCCTTCCCTGAACAAGTCTAAAGCATAGTCTAAAAATAGAATAGACAAAGATATAAAGGAGAAACAACTGGTTCAGGATGAATACATCCCATTTGTCCTGATTTTTTACCCCTGTGCACAGTTCAGTAAAGCATACCTGCTCTCATTTTTTTTGTAAATGTAATTCTTCTTTTAAGAATAGCAAGTCTAATTGAAAGAGCATTTGTTTGCTATAAGGAAAAGATGCCCTTGAGTACAGCTTCCATTACAAACAGATCTGTGAGACTTTCTTCCAGATGAAAAAATGCATTTTTTTTCTGGTATTTTTCTTTTTTTTTTAAATTAATTTAAAGGAATCTGCTTAACTTTTTTTGGAGAATCTTCCCTTGTCATGATATATTCTAGTTTATGGTGAAACTATCATGTGTTTTCCATCTTCTTTTCTGACTTGAGGAATTTAGATAATGTCTTTGCTGCAGAGCTAACTTAAATTATCCACACTTGATAAAGTTTAACTCAAATAAGCGCAGCCACACTGCAAAATAACACTCAAACTTCACCGAGTGATTGTATCAGCAACTCATGAGCTGTACTAGTTTAACTGATGAGCCAACCAACTCAAGTTACTACCTTCATGTTACGACTTTTTGTGCGTCAATGTCCATGTTTACATGAGACGCTTCTGAGCAGAGGTTACTGTGCATTTATTCAGTATTTGTTTATATAAGCAAGTATTAAATAAATGGACAGTTACCTGAATTACTGCACAGTTGCGACGGAGAACACCTTTTTCATGACGCTACTGTGCAGTAGCATAATACTACTGCACAGTGGTGTTGCATCACAGTTTTTGCACACGATGCTACTGCACAGTAGTATCAGGCTACTGTGCAATCAGCATCTCATGTAGACACACTGAGTGAGGATAAAATTTGGGAAAATTTAAGTTATAACACAGGTTAACTCTACAGTGAGATGAACAAGAAGACAAATACCAGGGAAGATAGCTGATTTTCTATCATTTGATATCCTCAGATCAAAACCAGCTGCGTTTCTAGAACATATGTTTTACTCAGACAAGTTAGCTGGATCAATTCAAGGGCAAGAGAATGAAATTTAATGGCTTGTGATAAGTGGAAGGAAAATGGTCCCTTTTGACCTTTCATTCTATGATCTATAACATTTCTAAACTTATACTGGCCTCTTCCTAGATGCACTTTCTTTGAGACTGCTCTAGAATAGAGCTGGAAAAGGATTTCTCTGCAACACTTTTTTGTCAGGAAATGTTAGTACAGCCATGTTGAAAATTTTGATGGAACATATGTTCTAATTTCAGCACACAAAGTTTCTTGGGTCCAAGATAGAATTTCTGGTTAAAATCAGAAAGATATACTCCAGGACTACCAACAGTCCAGTGGTTACAGCACTCAGCTAAGATGTAAGGGCTAAAGGTTCAAGTATCTACCTTGCCTGTGATACAGGAGAGCTGAACCCCAGTCTCACAAATCTCTGCAGGCTAATGAGGGGTACTACCTCTCCAACTTTTTTTTGGAGATGCTTTACTTCTTAACACAGTATACCATATTAATGGAGGAATCGCTTGATTTTTATCATTCTTCTCAGGTTAGTGCCAGAACCACAAGTCTTCCTCTGGTCCAGTGAAGAGACCTGACAATATTGAAAAATTGTGGGTGGGTGGGTGGGGAGGCGGGAATGGGTGAAAGAGGACAGGAGGAAGGAGGGAATAGAAGGAAGGAAGTTGGACAAAACTATCAATTTGTGGCACAAATACTGACAGCACACATTTCCCTTTTTTGGAATTTCAATTTTTAATGAAGAATCTCAGTGGTATGGTTGAAATGAATTCATTAACATTTTTGGTGTCACTGAATCTACAAATTTTGCCCAAGAGAAGTTTCTGTTAAGAGCTCTGTCCAGGTTTACCAGTGGCTCTTTAATTATTATACAGAGGGCATAATAGGAACTCCAAAAGGAATTTTTGGAATCCAAAAGATAGGAAACTAGTGTTCTAGCCAGCTCTATAAAAAAGAAAACAAAACAAAAAAACACCCCCCAAAACTAGCCACCAGGCAAATACAATTTGTTTCGTATATGTCATGGCAGCACAATGTTTATTTTAGGATGGTAGCTTTCTCTTTAATTCCTCAATGACAAATGTGACAATTTCCTGATAGGAAGAAGACAGGACTCTAGTGAAATAAAATTTTAAAATACAAGGAGGGTGTATTTTCAAACTGCTGTGTGGGAGAGGCCCAGAAAGATCTTTTGTTTATACAGAAACCCACTGAAAAAAGTGTCCAGGAAATGCTCTCAATATTTTTTTTTCTCTGAAGGATTGCAGGGTAGTATTACATTAAATTAGCTTCCATGTACTTATTCTACTGGGGCCTAATCAAACAGAGCCCTCGTCTCTAGGATCAAAGAGTGAATCTTTGCTAGCTTTGTTGGAGTGCTGACTCTCCCATCAATCAAGCCCCAGGCTTTGGAAATGAGAGACACTGGTAAATAGAAATCTGTTGGGCTGCAGAGAACTTCTTTGCTATCAAAACTGCAGCAACATTAGAAGAGGGAAGTGTCATTTGTATGCAACTAGATGAACTTGATAGGACAGGCTGAGAGGCCTTGTGATTTTAGAAAAGTACAGGGTGTTAACAAGAATAGAACCATTCTTCCTTCTCAGAAACAAAAGTAATTGACTGCTAGAACTGCTTGTGTTGCGGGTATTGATCAGTGACAGTTAGAGGCGTTCTTTACAATCGCTTGTCCTATGAGGCCTAATTAACAAAGGCTGGCTTGCTGAATTAGATAAAACTCAGTGTCCACTGAAATTAATGTGATGCTGTCTGAGCATCCTTCACCTAATAGGGGAAAATCAAGTTTAAGTGGAAGAAAAGAAGGAAGTCCTGTTAAGAGCTAAAACAATTGTGACTAGAAAAGAAGTGGCTTAAGACAAGAGTTTTGCAAGGGCAATGTAGAGACACAAAGACATGCTCTTTTAAAAAATGTAGTAGCTTTTCCTGGGTTTTGTTTCCTGAGACTTGTAATGAAGCTGGTATCATTTGTTACTATGAATTTCATCTTGTTGCGACTTGGTGTTTGGGAATACATTATAACTGGAGATGTGGAAAGGTTAGGTTCAAGCCTTGAAGGATTTTAACAAGCGTCCAATATTGTACACGTACTGCTCCACTTTAAGCTGCCTCACTAGCACAGCCTGGCTCCTCAGGTCAGTTAGTTTGTCATGACTGGTAGAACAGTTGAGGTTCATATATTTTGTATTTCACTTTAAGACTGGAGTGGGAAATGAAAGTGACTGGAGAGGGAAATGAACAATACGTCTTAGGAAGGAGAAGTCTTTGGAGCAGTGAGGTTGATATGATAGGGACAAAACCAGTATTTTTCTTTCCCAGCTGCATATGCCTATGATACAGGCTCAAATTGCAGTGGATGGGATGGCTTTATGTAGTGTTGGGAGTGGGAGCCACTGGTAGTCAGATGGTATAATTTTGAAGACTAATTTTAGGAGTGAGATGAGATTTCTATTTACAGGGTCTAAGGGCATGGGAGTCTTCTCCTAAACTTAGTCCTTGGGTTCACTGGCAAATGATAGGGAGTTTTGGAGACAGAGCTGCATAGAGACAGCATACTTTACTTTTAATAACAGGAAAAATTTATAGTATCACTGCAAAAACCGCTCTAAATATTCTGACATAGCTGTGACTGACCTTCAGTCAAACATTTATTTCATTTTCATTTTCCTGGTCTAGAATAGTACAAGTAGAAGTAGTTAAAAGGTAGTTAAAAGGTAGAAATTCTGAGTTTCAGGGAAATATTGTTTTTCCAGTGTTTGCTTTTGGTTTAAATAAAATCTATCTATCTTGCATGAACCAGACTTTAACTGGCTCTTTCAGGGAATTCCTTTCAATGCAATGGTTAATAGCAACAATCAGGAGGAAACTTCATTGAATAACTACAGACGGTTCACAAGATCTGCAGCTCCAAGGAAGCCTTGACATGCAGACTGTCATAGACTATATAATCCTGTTCTATGATGCCTTATCTGAGACTGGCAACCAAGCCCTTTTTAAAACTGGCTTCCAGGCTCTCAGCTTCCTGGAAATGCAGAACTCCCAGTCCTTTTGAACCATCAGGTCTGGAGCTGCCTACCCAGGCAATCTGTGGCGGGATTTCATAGATTAAATAGACATTAGGGCTGGAAGGGACCTTGGAAGATCATCGAGTCCAGCCTCCTGCCCGAAGGGCAGGAAGTCAGCTGGGGTCTTAAGATCCCAGCAAGATAAGCACCCAATTTACTCTTGAAGGTGTTCATTGTAGGTGCTTGAACCACCTCCGATGGCAGGCTATTCCAGACCTTGGGGGCTCGGACAGTAAATAAATTCCTCTTTATAGTTTCATAGTTTCATAGTTTGTAGGGTTGGAAGGGACCTTGACAGATCATCAGATCTGACCCCCTGCCATGGCAGGAAAGAGCACTGAGGTCAAACGACCCCAGCAAGGTGTTCATCCAGCCTCCTCTTAAAGACCCCCAGGGTAGAAGCCAACACCACTTCTCTTGGAAGTTGGTTCCAGATCCTAGCCACCCTTACTGTGAAGTAGCGCCTCCTGATGTCTAGTCTGAATCTACCCTCTGCCAGCTTGTGACCGTTATTTCTTGTCACGCTGGTAGTGCTCGGGGGAACACGGACTCCCCCAGTACCCGCTGGTCCCCTCTGACTAGTTTGTAACAGGCTACTAGATCCCCCCTCAGCCTTCTCTTGTGGAGACTGAACAGGTTCAGGTCCTGTAGCCTCTCCTCGTAGGGCCTGCCCTGCTACCCCTGATTATGCAGGTGGCCCTCCTCTGAACCCTCTCAATGCTGTCCACATCCCTCCTGAAGTGCGGCGCCCAGTACTGGACGTAGTACTCCAACTGCAGCCTGACCAGTGCCACATAGAGGGGCAGGATCACCTCCTTGGACCTGCTCAAGATGCATCTGTGGATGCATGACAAGGTACAGTAGGACTTTCTGACTGCGTCCCCACACTGTTGACCCATGTTCATTTTGGCATCAATAATGATTCCAAGATGCTCTTCTGCCTCTGCACTGACAAGAAGGGAGTTCCCCAGCCTGTAGGTATGCTGCTGGTTCTTCCTCCCCAGGTGTATCACCTTGCACTTGACAGTGTTGACACCCCTCCTGTTCTCATCTGCCCACCCCTGTAACCTGTCTACGTCCAATTGCAGCCTATTCCTCCCTTCTAGTGTGCCCACATCCCCCCACATCTTAGTTTCATTGGCAAATTTGAATAGGGTGCTTTTCACCCCCTTGTCCAAGTCACTGATGAAGATGTTGAACAGCACGGGTCCAAGGACCAAGCCCTGGGGGACCCCACTGCCCACATCCCTCCAGGTCGAAAATGACCCATCCACCACCACTCTCTGGGTGCAGCCCTCCAGCCAGTTAGTGATCCATTTGACTGTGTAGGTGTCAACGCCACAGTCCCCTAGTTTTTTAATGAGAATGGGGTGAGAGACAGTGTCAAAGACCCTCCTGAAGTCCAGAAAGAACAGCCTGAAATGGTCTTGCAGTAGTTTATAACTATTCATCCTCATCATCCCTTGGGGGGCTCTGGTGAACAAATGTTCCCCCAGATACTGATGGTCACCCCTGATAAACTTATAGGTGGCCATCAGATCACCCCTGAGCCAGTGCTTTTCCAGGCTAAAGAGCCCCATAGCTCTTAGCCTGTCTCCATAAGGTCTGTTTCCCTGACCTCTGATTATGCACATGGCTCTTCTCTGGACTCTCTCAAGCTTTTCCACATCCTTTTTGAATGGTGGGCCCAAAACTGGATGCAGTACTCCAGCTGTGGCCTCACCAAGGCCAAGTACAAGGGGAGAATGACGTCCCGGGATTTGCTTGAGAAGCATCTATGGATGCAAGCCAGGGTTTTGGTCACTTTACTAGCCGCAGCATCTCATTGCAGGCTCATGTTCATGTTGTGGTTAATGATGATGCCCAAGTCTCTTTCTTCCGTAGTACTAGGCAACGGAACAGCCCAGCCCAGCCCAGCCCAGCCCATAGTGCCTAACCTATAAGGATGCTGCAGGTTTTTCCTCCCATGGTGGAGAGCCTTGCATTTTTCAGTGTTAAACACCATCAGGTTCTCACCCGTCCATTTGCTGAGCCTGTCCAGGTCAGCCTGGATCACCCTCCTGTCTTCAGGTGTGGATGCTTTGCCCCAAAGTTTGGTGTCATCAGTGAACTTGGCCAGTCTGCTTCTGACTCCAATGTCCACATCATTAATGAAGACGTTGAACAATATGGGTCCAAGGACAGAGCCTTGGGGGACCCCACTGGTCACAGAGCACCATGATGATTGACTTCCATCAATTACCACCCTAGGGATGAAGACCTAGTTCTTTCAAGATCTATGTCTCCCAAGGCAGAGTCATTAGTTTACTGCCCTGGGACCAGAATGTCTAGTTTCATGGTTCTCTGGCTCTGTGGCCAACCTGTCTGAGTGATTGAGTTAGGATGATAGGTCTTGCATGCCTGATTTCAAATAAAACTTTCAAGTGGACTGGGTCTCTGATTCTGAGGTAGGCCACCAGTTGCTGGCTATGGATTTGGTAAGAGTTCCTCAGACTTGTGGTATTTTAATCTAATCTTTTCTGGTTCATGGACTAGTATTTCTGATGAATTGCTGCTTTGTCAAAATTGCTAGCCTATTTTAGTTACAATATATTGGAATTGGAAGACATGTGAATAATAGGGGTGAGAAACTCTGGAAAAGAATTTAACCTAAAAGAATTGCAACTGGGAAGTGAAATTTGGCACAATCCTCTTGATATGTTATTATCCTGTCTGTGGTCATTGCAAATTTATGTAAAGAATTCCTCATGTAGAGGGATTTTTTTAATGTAAAAAATCCCTAATCCCAAATTCAGTAGAAATATTTACCTTGTTGACATGTAAATTGTAGATCTTCAACTATCATTGTTTTAAACACTTTTAAGAGGGAGAGTCCCCATCATAGAAATTCTCTGCAGATAACTAGGGACATGAACAAGTGTTTAAATCACCTGACTCAGGTTAAGTGGCTTACTTTGCACCACCTAAACCTGCATCAATTTCTGCCACATGTAGGTGTTTACCTAGGAAACTGGAGGTAAGATAGTTGGGGGGTTGACAGGAGTAGGTTTGTGGTCAGTTGTCAGGGAGGAGGGCTTCTGGGGCTGCTGGGAGTGGGGTTGGTTACATGGGGGGCTGGCAGGTCTGGGGGGTGCTGGTGGGTCTATGGAGGTGGCTAGGGTCAGGGGCTGAGGGGTCCAGAGAGGGGCTGGTAGGTCTATGGGGCTATTTGGGGAGATTGGAACAGCCAGGCTGGGACTGGGGTGAGTGGTTGGGCTTTCCTAGCCCTGAGGCTGTTCTGTGAACGTAAGCAGGCATTCACTAGACTGGGTTAACCCATTTAAAATCATGCTAAATGAGGTCGATCTAAAGTTAGTTTGCCTCCTTGGGTAAACTAACTTAGTTTGAGCATGCCATTTTTAGGGCATTTTAAGCCCTGTGAACCGCTGCATGACTGGGCATTTAGATCAACCTAACCTTGGTTAGATTCATCTAAATGTAATGTTTGTGTGTACCTTAGTTGTCTGTAGATTACTATTCAAACACTTCCTTAGTAGATAACAGAGTTCACAGGAGATTGCACTTCTAAATGGTGTGCAGACATTAATAAACATAATTTCAGATTAATGTCAGTGAGAGGTTTACAACTCTTTTAAACACTTTGAAAATATACTATTGTGTCCTGAGTACAGGAATAATAACAAATGTCAAACTCAAATGACAGCGATTTACTCATCCAATTCCCTTTTAGTACATTTATCAGCATCAAGTTTTTCTTAGATGTAAAGCAGTTTTGATCAATAGCTAGAAATCATCTTGCTTTCCATTGATTTATTAAGCAAGTTCTGGATGATGATGAAGATAAGAAGCAACTGCTGACACCAATCACTCTCTAATTGCTTGATGGATTTAACACCTTTCAGTCAATGCTGTGAACACACTGCAGTCTCAAAAATAGCATAAATATTTTTACTGTAGAACTGGTGACAAAAAAGAAAACAATCTGGAAGGCACAAACTGGAACCAGCAGGATGGGAGCACAGTTTGCATCCCTTAATCATCGTGGAGGTGTTAATTAGTAAGTCAAATGTGTGCAGAAAGAATACATGTGGCATACTTGTATATTTGTAAAAAAAAATCATAAATGTCACTGTTGCAAAAATATCGTGTAGCGATATAGCAAGTCTGAAATAACATCCCACAATAGACATAATATAAAAGTTAAATAATGGAAATTTAGGCAAAAGTAGGAGGTAAATGCCCACAATTGGTATCCTATTTGAGGTGAAAGCATCTCAGGTTTATTCCCTCACTTATCTCTTTTCCATTATCAATGAGATGGTGCCAGTTCACAGGCCACAATACCAGAAGAAAATGTAGCCTCTGAAATGAAGAACATACCTCTTTTTTGTGACCCTTCACTTTTCATTGCCTTTTTACTTTTATTTTTCTTTCCTTGATATATAAAAGTGGAATGGATCCTTCACACTGAAATCTTCAGTTATTCTCTCCCAATGTTTCCTAGAATAATGCCAACATTTTTGCTTTCCAAATACTGGTACTGATTATAACAATTACAGTGACTCTGAATCTATCTGCTTCTGGTCTCCCTAAAATATGTTCATGTCTTCTTTTACATGTTGTTATACTACATTTAATTTAAGGTGAAGTCTTCTGTGGAAAGAGAACACATCTTTCTGCTCAGGGACATAATTAATACATTTTAAGGTGTGGCAGAAATAATGAAATAAAAATTGTTTATGGTTTTTGAAAATACATAGTTTAAAAGTCTTCTGGGAGGAGGAAAAGAAATGTCATATCAATAAATAGTAAAAATACATGTCAGCTCTGAATGCATATACATACTACTTAGTAACAGACTGCTCATAATAGTAATATACAACTCATATCACCTATTCTCAATCTGTTTCACAATGGAAAGGCAAAAGTCGATAAAAAGGAATTTTACTCATAATGTGGCTAACACTTGATAATGTATGAAATTTTAAAGGATTATTTATGATGATGTCTCTTGGCATTACAACAAGCTTATAAGACTTGTTCAGTGTGAGTGGGAGAGGATGGATCGCTACCATGTCTCTTGAATCCTCTTCTGAATAATCTGATTATATTATTGGTCATCTAGAACTAAACTAGCCACTGGTCTAGTCTGGTATTGAAAATTCTTGTGTTCAAAATTAAATTTTTATTGCGTAACTATTAAGATTTGATTTAGGATACAAATGGAGTGTTCTTCACTTTGATTTGCTATCCCATATTGCTTTACCATTGCTGCAATTTTGACCAAAGATGGCTAATTGAGGTTAACAAATCCAAGTTAATAAAACAACTGTTTTCTGCATTGCAGACATACCCTTAGGAAAACTTCCAGGGATTTTAAATTAAGACTGACAATCTACAAATCCTCCCATTTGCTCTAGCTGTTATAGAGATTACAAGGCAAAGACTTTGTATACTATACCAGTGTAATATTGAGGATAAATTGTTAACTCTGAGTTAATCTCAACATTCAGAGGTCTGGTTAAGATATTTATTCAACATTTTTTAAAAATCCATTCAAAATGAATTAATGAATTAGGGTTAATTCTGTTGATTCACAATCCACAGAATGCTTTTTTAAAGCTTCTAAATTTCTACTAAAACTTGTAGTCCTTTCAATTTTATATAGTCAGCCTTCTTACTCAAAATAAGCAAACAGTCCTTGTCTGCTGTGTTGCCCTCTGATGGGAGACCCACAAATGGAACCCTCCCCACCAGGAAAATATTTAAGCATCTAAATGGGGTGGCGCTATGTGATAGATGAAGTTTTAAGTAGGCCTCCATTTAATGCAAGTCTCCAGGTCAACCGAAAAAAATCTAATACAATATGAATTTTGAAGCACGAGTTTAGACAGAATTCAGATGTAATACACATTATGAAATGATTCAACAGAGATAGGAATACATACTATTTAGCAGGTATTTGAGCCTTCATTTAGTCAAGGAATTTCAATCAAAGTCTAATTTTCTTTTGGAAAGGCAATATATCGTAGCATTTTTTTAAAGGGTTGCTGTTTATGGATCTAATATTGGATTATAGAATCATAGCTAAAGAGTACCTGTTTAGAGGCATTTCTCTTATATTTAACTGTACTGACCATAGGATTCATAGATTCTAAAATCAATTTATGTTAATATATAGTCACTTGGCTGTGAATCAGAATATAAGATCTAGATTGTGTCATTGCCAGAATATGTCTGTCATGGCAGCTTTTGCATCTGTGTATACACCTGCATGCCTGTGCACAAAAGGCTATCCTTATTTTGGTATGCAAGGACTAAAGGACTAGATTGTTCCAGTTGAATAATTTCAACAAGGTGCAGTCTGAAGCTAGGTTTTGTGACAGATTTTATACCTATTAGTGTACTGGGTCCTGAGAGGAATGACTCTGTGGTGTTAACCAGACGCTATCTCAGGGTTTCTAATGGATCTTCTATTCGTTTGTCTTAACTGGAATTTATTGCTTTATTGCAATTGTTGTTACAATGCCTGAATGAAACAAATTTATGTTAATGCTACACCTCACAAATGAGGATCTTTAGCTCCATAATCCAGTCTGGCCACCTCCTTTCCTTTCTTGTGGACCTGTGGCAAGATATTTAGCAGAATTCACAAATACGTTGAGATCTGACAGGGCCATACTGTTAGCACTTTTGCTATGGCTTCAAACTTGTGATCTCTGGGCTGTCCATTATGCACTTTAGCACCCATGCCACTCCAGCCCTCCCTATGGCCCCTGAAAAGAATAATTTACAATGTAGACTTTTCCTTAAAACACTAATATTCATAAACTATATATATTGTACTCCATATTGCTAAGTGATTTTAATTTTTTTTAGCCAATTCCTCAAATTCTTATTTAAGAAAGACAAGCAGAAACTGAAGGAAGACATGGAACACATTAACTGTTAATATTCTTTTTATTTAACTTTAATGGGTTGAGAATATACAACAAGTAAGTAAGTACACCAATACTGTCTATTTTCTATTATTTCTAATAAGAGAATCAGAAAATTGCATGGCACAATATCATTTAGCTAATTTACAAAATAATACTAGTACTAAAAGCTATCTACATTACAGAGAACTAAATAGTGTTTATAGCAAAAAAAAATCTTTGGATTCTACTTTGCAACTAAGGTGTGTAAAACTATAAACAGGCATCACACTAGTCATAAGGTCAAGTTATGCTGTGACTTTTCTGCAATGGAGAAGCTGAAAGATTAGTGTGTCCACAAGTCATCCTTCCAATCAGGTTTAAAGAGCAGCTGAATGTACCTCTTCCACCAATGGGAAGAGCACACATCCCAGCTTGCCTTGCATTGTTCAAATCCTTTAGGTTCCCCTGATTCTGCCACAGCTGAGCAAAGTGTCCTTTAAGTATTCAAATTGTAGGCAGCAACGTTTTTGTGGGAGATATTTTGGTGTGATTCACTGCACAACTCATGCATCTACACGAGATGCTTTACTGCACAATAGAGCAGTTTACTGCACAGTAAGCATGCATGTCTACACATGCACATGCTTACTATACACGAAACTCCACTACTCATTAGTAAATTTGCTACCCACAAATGCAAGTAGCAAATTTACTCATGAGTAGTTACTGCATAGTAGTGCACATGGACATACCAGCCAGGAGCAAATTTGCTCCCAGTCACCCATCCCACTAGGTGGGCAGGCTCAGGGTAGCCCCAGGAACTGGGGTTGGAAGCCTCTCCTTAAAAGCCTGGGGTACAAACATGCAGGGAGTCTGCAGCTCTGGGGCATATGTACAGGGAGCCTGGGGTGACTGCTGGCCACCGCTCCTCCTGCACAGGCCAGCTGTGCCAGCCTGCATGCACCCTGGTGCCACTCCCTGGCACTGCAGTGCTGTGTGGCTGCCAGGGCTGTGCCATCCAGCCCCACAGGGTGCTGAAAACTCCTGCCAGGCCTGCCAGTACCTGGACCCAGCTGCAGCCAACTCCTGGCCACTGGGGCCAGCCCCAGCTGGCCACAGGCAACCCCAAGCAGTCTGCCTGGACCCTGCAGGTGCTCATAAGTTTAAAGTTGAGAATGAAAACAGAAAACTTAGAAGTAGTAGTTTCTAAGCAGCCTGGCTGCAATTCAATGCATAGTTTTTTGTTTTCACCAACCATCTCCTTAAGAACCTACTGTGCAGAGGCTATATTATCCCCCTTCTTCTTCCAACCCCTCACTATCTCAAAAAAAAAGTACAATGTTATTGTGAATTTTATAGAGCATTTATTGAAACAGAACAAGAAAGAACAGATGTAGAAAACCTTTCAAAACTAAAATCTTTTAAAACTATATTTGGTATTCTGATGAGTTCTAGGGTTTGGATTTATGCAGGGGTGGGGGCAGGACTGGTAATAAGGTTTTGTCATCTTACTTTATGCTAGAAGTATCCTTATCATAACCCTGACATCAGAGGGTACATGTACACATTGTGATTTAAGGTGAATTAGCTATTTTTAAGGCACATTAAGGGTACCCTTAATGAACTTTAAAAATGGTGATTTTAGGCTAATCATGTCTAAATTTAATACCTGCATGAAGCAAGTATCAAGTTTAGCCATGATTAATTAAGGCACCTTAAGGTGTAATAGGGTGCCTTAATGGTATGTGACTGTGTGGGCCAAAGCTGAGCCCACAGGTCCTTGCGCAGCCACTGGGTGCCACCAACATAAAGAAGTGGTGGGTGCTGTTCTGTAAGCACAGATGAGGGAGCAGCAGTTCTGGCATCATCAGTCCTGTTGGTGTGTGGTAAGTCAGCAGAGTGGGCAGGAGGCACAAGGGCTCCTGTCAAAGCACAGGGGAAGGGTCCCCCCATGACTTCCTTTAGGGGAAAGGGGAAGCGCAGCATCAACAGAGCCTTTGCTAGGGGCTCCCACATACCTCTCCCTCTGGGTGGGTTTGCTGGCCAGGCAATGCAGCCCTGCAGGGGCAGGATACCTCACTGTCCACCCAGGATTCAGGCACCCTTAGAAGCCCATGCTGGTACTTCCTCCTGGGAGACCAGGAGGGCTGGAACTGTGTCTGTCACTAGTGCCTAGCACAGCTTTCCCTGATCCATCCACCTCCATCCCAGGCAGGCACCTGGCCTCCATGCTGTACATTGCAGATGGGAGAGGTGACATTAACTCCTGAGGGCTCTGCATGGCTCAGCCCCAGCAGGCTGGGTGCAACATAGCCTTGGATCAGGTGAACTGAGGAGAGAACTGAGCCCCGGCTGTGTTGCACCCAGCTTGCCAGGGCTGAGCTGTGCAGAGCCTGCAAGAGCTTAAGCCACCTATCCCATGGGCAGTGTTTGGCATGAGCCAGGCACTTGCCTGTGACAGAGGTAGTTGGAGCAGGGAAAGCCGTGCTGGGTGCTGGCAGCAGATGCAGCCCCATCCTACCTGCTTTCCTGGGATGGAGCCCCAGTGTGGGCTTCTAAGGGCACCTAAATCCCAAGTGAGCAGTGAAGGATCCCGCCCCTGCAGGGCTTCATTGACCAGCCAGCAAACCTTCCCCAAAGGAGAGGCATGGGGGAACCACTAGCAAAGGCCCTGCCTGCCCTGAACTGCCCTCTTTTCCTGCAGCGAGTCATGGGGGGGGCCTTTCCCATGTGCTTTGACAGGAGCCCTCACATCTCCTGGCCCCTCTGCAGACTTACAGCACACTAACAGGGTCCACCGCTGCTGGAACCACCACTCCTCCATCGGTGCTTGCAGAACAGCACCCACTGCTTCTTCACCTTGGTGGCAGCATAGGGCAGGACCCTGCGGGCTTGGCTGTGTCCTGCTGTCATTCAATGCTGGGGAGGCAGGAACACGGAGAGAGGGTTCGAGTCAGGCCCGGGCCGACTACATCCAGGGGGACTGGAGGCTCCCATGAATGACGTGTGCCCCCAGAGGCTGAGGGGGCACAGCAACTGCCCACAGGCAGTGACGGTGGCAGCGGCAGTGGTGAGATCTGGTGGCATTAGTTGGAAGAAGGCTCCTTCCTCCTTCCACCCTGTATGTGTCTACACTAGTCACAAAAAACTTGACAGCCTGAAGTCAGGCAAATCCTGACCCTCATCAACAGCACTGGGCCCTTTTTCTCTCCCATTTTGTATTTACCAGCTGAGGAGGAAAAATGGGAAAGAAGATGCTTTGTTGCCAAGGAAGAAGTATTTCACAGAGAACCCAGACCTAGACATGCCTGCCCAAACCGTTATCTTGCCTCAGACTTTTCTGTGTGGAATTTGTCTCAGGATTTCCTTTATTTGTTTCCAGAAACACTTCAGAATGACCCTTTGGTCACAGGACTTCTGACAGTGATTTCATAGATTTCATAGATTTTTAGGGTTGGAAGGGACCTCAGTAGATATTGAGTCAAATCCCCTGCCTTGCGCAGGAAAGATGACCCCAGACAGGTGTTTGTTAAGTCTCGTCTTAAAGTCCTCCAAGGTAGGGGACAGCACCAGCTCCCTTAGAAACCCATTCCAGACTCTGGTAACCCTTACCATAAATAAGTTCTTCCTAATGTCTAGTCTAAATCTGCTCTGTCATTTTGTGGCTGTTGTTTCTAGTTACTCCAAGGGGCACCTTGGTAAACAGAGTATCTCCTATACCTTGCGCTGCCCCCTCCACCCCACCTGACAAATTTGTAGATGGCTACCAGATCCCCTCAGCCTTCTCTTATGGAGGCTGAAGAGATCCAGGTCCCTTAATATTTTCTCGTAGGACCCTAACTATATGAGTGGCCCTCCTCTGGACCCTCTCAAGGTTTGAAGTGCAGCACCCAAAACTGGATGCAGTACTCCAGCTGTGGCCTTACCAATGCCACATAGAGAGGAAGTATCACCTCCTTAGACCTGTTCATGATGCACCTATTAATGCACAATAGAGTGTGTTTAGCTCTATTGATCACTTCACAACACAAGAGCACAAGGGCTCCTTTCAACTGCCACATACTTGGAATAAAGTAGTTTTGTACATACAGAGCTAGCTGTACTTCCCTGAAAAGTTCCTGCAGCTGAAGCACTTGAGGTCTGCGCTTACTCAAGACATGCCAGCCAAAACAAAAACTTATGTAGTCTCCCAATCATTCTGGTGGCCCCAGATGGGGACCAAGGTACAGACCAATGTGTCATCCTGCACTCTTTGTAGCTGCACTAAGGCTCCTTATCAGACACAGTTTGGACTAGTAGTACCTATAGAGACACCCTCACAACCTTGCCTCATAAGACCATGGACTTCATAGTGGAGTCATCAAAATCCGAGGGCCAGAATGTGATTCTCACTGCAGCAAGCCGGTTAACAAAAATGGCCCTCTTTCTGCCCTTTGCCCAGTTCTCTTTTGCAATGGCTACAGACAATCTGCTAGTCCATCATGTCTTCCTGTTACATGGCCTTCCAGAACATATAATCTCAGACTGTGAGCAACAGTACATTGAGAAGGATACCTCATAGATTGAGAAGGGTATTGCCCACACAAGATTAATCATTGGAACCTACATAAACATCCAGGAACCAGATAAAAATCCAAGCCTTTCACCATGCCCATCCAGACAAACCAGGAACTAGAGGTCACCATAGGAGAGGAGGTAGTATCAGGACCCCTGGGGCTTGAACCTGGATTTTCCAGACTCATGTGCAAAGGTCTGTGCTGCATTGCTATGAAGCATCTGCCTGGGTACTGGATCTAGCTTAGCCTGGCCCTCCTCAACCCGCGGAACAAGTGGAAGCCATGAGGCTTTAGTGGGAGAGCTATAGAAACCCTCCCACTTTGCCTTGCGTGTTGTCCTGGAAAGAGAACTTACAGCCCTTTCATTTGGGACCCAGTAAGGCCTTGATTTTGCCTTGCTCCTGTCTCATCTCTGCCTCAAATCCTCCTGGCCTGTTCTAGCCTTGCTCTTACCTTGCTCCAGCCGTTGACTCTTCTGCCTTGTTCCTGCCTCACATGTGACTTGTATCTTGCTCCTGCCTATGCCATTATATGATTTCAGGATCAGAGAAAAGTAGGCTTGGAAAGGATCTCACAAGGTCATCTAGTTCAGCCACCTTCTCAAGGCAGTATCATCCCTGAATAAAGCATCTCAGGTAAGTGTCTGCCCAACTTACCTTTGAAAGTTTTCAAGGATGGAAATTCCACAGCTTCTCCAGATAGCCTGTTTCAATGCTTGACCACCCTCATGGTCAAAACCTTTTTCCTAATATCCAATTTATATTTCCCCTGCTGCAGCTCATGGGCCACTGCTTCTAGTTCTGTCCCCTATGGCCACAGAGAAAAGTCCATTTTCATCCTCTCTATAACTACCCTGCAGGGAACTTAATCTCTTCTCCAGAAAAAAACAACCCTAGTCTTCACTCTGGCCTCAGACTTCCATACATGCCAAACCTGGCCTCAGACTTTCATAAGATTCCCTCCTACGTCCATGGACTATTTGCATTTATTGTTCTTTGAGAAAGTTAGCCATTTTAGATTCTCCTCCTATCCACCTAATTCTTCTTGTCATCCTCCTATCATGAAAATTATTGTATAGAGCTAGTGGAGTTCAAACAATTCCTGTCACTGACATAACAGATATATCCACAGGTACGGTCTATCAAGCAGTGCTGTATAATGAAATCCTTTAGTAATCTGGATAAATACTCTATTTTCTTTGGCAGACAAGGTTCTTTGAATAGATGTGATATCTTTTATTAGACCAACTAAATAGTTGGAAAAATCATTCTTTGCAAGCTTTTGGGCACAAACGTCCTTCAAGTCTGATGGTGTTTCTGTGCTTTCCTAGGTAGAATCTTTTCTTTGGACATCCCTTATCCTCTTATAATGTATCCTCTTCAGTGGTGTCTAGAAGCTGGAGTGAACAGAATAGTGATAGCTACAAAGTCAAGCAATACAAACTTTTCTTATATTTCAGATTCCCTACGTTCTATATACAGTTCACTATTACAGTATAATCTATACAGACTCTATATGATCTAGAGACTATGCAGTGACTCTATTTGATGAGCAGAGTATAGAGAGGTAGTTAGCTATGTTGGTATGAAGTCAGGCAGAAGGCACAGCAGCCTATTACATCAGATGCTATGAATGGACTTCCAGTGTAACGGCTCCATACACATGTGGGTTGTATTTTGTGGGGGCTTTTTGGTTATGTTTTTTATGTAGGCAAGATAGCCCCCGTGTTTTGGTCATGTGCTCAGCACATGACAAGCTAGGGCCTGTATCTGAGGAAAATGTATAATACTCTTTGGCCTCATTGGCCAGGGGAAGCAAAGAAATGTTCATCCTGATTGCTTGGGAGAGGAACTAGAGTGTGGTACTCCCTGACTGGACCAGGTCAGAGTGTTGTCATGCAAAAGGGTATAAGGTAAGCTAGGCTGGTTTGAGGAGAAAGAAGCTGCTAGGGACTGCTGAAGAGTGAAGTCTCCTCCAAGGGAGGAGTTTGCAGATAGTTAAAAGGGAATTTCAGGTAGAGGGGATAGAGGGAAAAATGTCCCAGTATCTGGGAACTCCTCTCTTCTCCTTGTTCTTTTCTTCTGGTTTTTTGAGGTTTTAAGGGATTAATACTGGGGGAAAAGAGTATTGGTTCCTTGGGATTGCTGACCAAGAGTTAAGTCTGGCAATTTAAACAGGGTTGCAACGTGGGAGTTTCTAATCCTGCCAGTTTAGGGCTGGGGTTGAGATTTGCAACTTTCTGTTCCCAGTAGAGCTGTGACCCCAAACTGCCTGCAGCCCAGGTCTAGAAGGTAGGCCTAGTCTTTCTCCTTTTGTCTTTTGATGGTCCTCTGCTGTAGCCAAGCTGTGTAGTTGGGCTGGCTGTTGCCATTAAGGAACGTGGCTCCTTTTAGAGTCTTTCCTGCAGTTTTGTTTTAGCAGGCCATATAATCCATCCCAGAAGTTTTGGGGTGTGTGCATGCTGTCTGAAGCCACAGTCACATGCACACTTACAACCTCTCTGTGGGAACAAAGTTTGGCATGATACCACTCCTCCACCAGCAACAAGGGGCCCCTTGCACTGCACAAGGCCCCACAATCTCTAGCCATTTCCCTTGGCTCAGTGCAAGCCATAGATTATGTCTTGTCATTAGTAGTGTTTTAAATTGCATTTGATGTTTTCTCTGTTTTCTGTAATAAATCTGTCTTTTGTGTTACACTGCTTGTGAGGAGTGTTTTGTTTTTTTTTTTTGTTTATGTGGAACATCCTAGTAATTCACTTAGTGTTTCCCAGGTGTTCTGGGTAGGGGCTTGAGCCAAGGAAAAAATATATTTAGTACCCCAAAATTGAATCTGGGCCTTGCTGCTGCTGACCAGTGCCCAGCAGAAGGTTTACAACAATATTATATAATACTGTATTATATACTAAATAATTTGAGGTATGCAAGCAGAACTTAATTAAGAAACTACAGGTTTTAGCCAATATCTTGCATACAGTAGGAAAAGACTGTGGACTCTCAATTAATGTGTCATATGAAAAATGGTAATCTTAAAAATGAAAAAAGAACAGAAACAAAGGATTCTGATGGGCGAGAAGGAAAGAGGTTGACCATGTGAATGAAATATTCAAAAGACATTAAGCAAAACAAGAACATCCAGGCAGAACTTATCATGGAACTGAAAGGATAGAAGAGTCCGCTTCAAAACAAAACTCAGACCATCAAAGCCTGGCAGCCTACTATGGGTACCAAATTTGGATTTTCAGAAAGAAATTCAGAGGCTAGAAGAATTTGTAATTCAGTCTTGTTGAAAAAAGGGAGAATCCCATGGACAGAAAAAATATATAATGACTGGGCATTAAAGATTGGTGTAACAAGAGATCTTATCAACACCAGTAAAAGAAGAGTGTTAAGATTACTTGGACACTCTTAAGAGAAGAAAGGGGAATCCTGAGAAGACAGTCATTCAAGGATATGTGGAAGGAAGGAGGAGAAGGAGAAAACCAAGGATTGCATTGACAAAGGACATAAAAGAGTAAATTAAACTGATAATGAATCAAGCACCAACATTAGTGAAGAAGAGGTAACTGTGGAGAGACCTAATTTATCATACCACTAAATGTTCAGTAGAGGATATTTCAGTAATAAAAACAACAATAAAAAATGTCTTATGCAGCTGTCATAAAGATCTGAATCTTTGGGTAGTACAGCTAAAATTAACCCTCTCTCACTTCTTTCCCCCACAAAACTTTTGCATTAAGGCCCATCACTAATGCTTTCACAACACACCTAAAAAGACGTCCGTACTGAGATACTATTTAGTGGAATAAGAGTTAAACACAAAGACATTAAAGCCATGATTATTAAACTATCTGGTCCCATAGTTATTGAAGTAGGAGGGAACTTTGGATCACCTTACTTTTTCTCACTTGCTGTAGTTTCCTTGTCTTGATCTACAGATAGAATAGACACAAAATAACCCAACCAAATCTAAACAATCAGAAAACTCAAAGTATAAAATATCATCCAGTTTCAAGCATCTGATGGAGCAATTGTCCACATAATTAAAATTGACAAAGCAACTGCTAGTGCAGTCAGAATGTTAATAGACCACTTTAGTGACATTTAGTAGAAAAGTGCATTACAGAAATAACCCTCCTGAAGTGCAGAATGAGCACCTCTGCAATTAACGAACCTCATACAGTGTTATTACTTGTTTCAGACCCCTAATGATTATATTAATCTAGCCAGATCATTCTTTTTAGAAATGGAGTAGGCATATGGTAATTACATACATGTTTCTAATGGTGTCACGACAATGGGGAAATCTGGATTTTTTTATCAATGTTGAGGAACTTTGTTGCCTAGACTGGTAGAGATTAATATTATTAGCGTGTTAAATATTTGGAAAGTATAATCTTTTCATAAGTCACCATATGAGAAAATATGCCTGGCCACCTTAGAGTCATATGTATATTCTGTATTCCCTTTTCATCTATTCTATTCTATTCTATTCTATTCTATTCTATTCTATTCTATATAGATAGCCATGTTATATTATATGTATGGCTATAAGAGATGAGAAAGGGATACAGAATGCCTGAACCAATACCATGTTATAAATAAGAGAATTTGAAAATTAAACATTCCATATGAGAAAGCTAAAATAGATATAACATTTTCCAATTAAAAAATGTGATTCTATCCAATCAAAACATTTCATAAGAAATTAATGACTGTAGTTTCCTTTGTTTCAATAGAACCTAACCAACTGAATGTAAACAAAACGTATTTCAGAATGTTTATTCCAGTTCAGTATTTGATGCTTATTTTCGATATTTCAAAATAAAACCTTTTTTGTTTTAGGATTTTGTTGGTATTTCAATTTTCCATTAGGTTTCAGCATGGAAACTAATTTTTTGTGACATGGACTTCTTTTGGTTTCTGTAGAGGCAGCTCAAGTTGTTGAGAGGGCTCTACAAAGCCCTGAACAGTTGAAATCCATCTATCAAAGAGATCGGCACACTCCTCATGTCTCATCGTGGTAAGTATGATTCTGTGTGTCACTTGGTATCTTTTCCAGCATGAGTATTTAAGTAAACTGCATAATCAAATATCTGTAATACTCATTCTTGTCTAAACCTGTTACCACCTTGTGAAGTTTATTAGTCTCTATTGTATACTTTTCAAGTCAGGGAGCATACCTTTTTATTTGTTTCTGTAAGCATGTAGATATTGTAAATATAACCTGTATAATAGTAATATGTATTAGGTCTGCACTTTTTTCTCCTCTAAGGACTCTATCTTTACTGTTAAAGGTAAAATGATAATGAGAGGCAACAAAAATTTCATATAACATTCATATTTTTTCCAGTAAAGTTAGCCAGTAATCACTTAATTTCCACTGAAATGGATACAAGACACTAAGGCAGAAAAGTTAGCTGGCCAACTACAATAAGAAAAGGGGGAATCTGAACATAGAACACAGATATACATGTAGATCTACTACTTTTTTTCCCTCTAAATGACATTGCTGAATTAAAAAATAAAAGGAGAAATGCTCAGAACTATTTCAGGGATATAAGACAACTGAAAAAGACTATCAGTAATTTACCAACATGCTATAAGAGGTACTGCAGATATTGTAGAAATTTTGATTCCACCTCTAGGAGAATAAAAATAACTCAAGGGTTATGACAAAAATTTAGAACTTGGGGAGGGGTCACACGGATCTCTTCAACTTTATCTTTGAAGAAATTAGCAAAAAAAAGTGCAGGGTTGGAATTGGAGACACAGTAGGGGTGGTTGGCGGATGGAGTCAGAGTGGCAGATTAGCAGCTATGATTTGGGGCATAGAGTTCAATTAGAGTAGAGAAGTCTGGCTGATTAGTTAAGCAAGTGACAGAACTGAAGGAAGGGAAAATTAAATTGTAGTAGAAGAAGCCCATGAGACTTCTGGCAGGAACATTTGGCTGCACAAGGAGGAACTATAAGAAGGTGTTAGGTCTTGGAATTCACAGGACCTTCTGATGGGAGAGAAGGGCAAAAGAGCCAAAGTGGGAGAGAATCAACAACTTTGTCAGTTGAAGGAAAGCCCTGAGCAGAAGAAAAGTCATTGATATTAATGGGTTGAAAGTCCAGGAGTATGAGAGAGAGGGCAGGGATAGGTGAGCAATTCTGAGAATCCAAATGAAGGTCCAAGATAAAGAACTCTGTGATGAAGAGATTGAACAGTGTAGCGTGTAATGAAGAATGGGCCATTTTTGAATAGTATAATTATTTGAGGCCAAAGATCCCACGAGTTAATTCTATGTTAGTTACTTTAGTTCAATGACTTTTTTATTGTGTAAAAGGAAATACGTTTTTCTCTTGCATATATTTGACTCCATCCACTCTGGATATAGGGAACAAGTTTATTTTGCCACTTGGAAACATGACTGAAGCTTACAAGATAGACATATCGATTAATTCCTGGCTCCTGAACTACAACGTGCAAAAAACTCTTTCTTTTTTTCCCAAATATGTGGCACAATTTGGGGTCTTACACTCAAAATACATGCACCAAAAATAGCTTCCTTGAGATTCAGTGCCACTGGCATAACAAGAAAGAGCAACAAAACCTTATAGAAATAATAAAAGACAATAATAAGAGAGACTGTTTCTTAACTCTTCTGTGAACACTCTCCACCCTCTTTTTCCCAAGCTGTCCCTTTCAAACCATTTTGTTTTAACATTATTTGTTCTGCAGATGTATCAGCAATGAGATACAACAACAGAGAATTATGACTATCTGGCATATAAGTGTTCCAGCTCTTACTTGGTGGCTGGCTATATCCATTTTTTAGTTAGTTGTTATAGTGCAGTGTAACAGATGAAGTGGAGAGATTTTTCTTAGATGGCCATAGAAAAAGAAATTAAAAGTGAGTAAATATGCATCTAAATATGAGCTTAATTTGTAGGTGATGCATAATAATTTTCACTAGACCTGCCTGTGCTTATGAATACAGCACTTGTCAACATCTGTGAATCATGTAATTATGGAATCTTTGAGTGGTTTAATGGTGGGAGATTGAGTTTGTCTGCTAGCTCTGGGCACAGTTCAGATGTTCCCAGGATGTGATCTAAGATCACTGGGGATTCTGGTTTTCTCTGATAAAAAATCCCCAAATTCCAGATTAAAAAAGTAATCCAAAATCCACATTTTTTTCATGATTAAAATGAAATGCCACTATATATATTTTAGTGACATTTCATTTTAATCATGGAAAAATGTGGGTTTTGGGTTACTTTTTTTCATCCAAAAATTGGGGATTTTTTAAAATAAGAGAAAACCAGGATCCCTGATGATCACACAGCTTACTTTAAGATGCATGATCACAGATCAGGTTCCACGTATGCATATATGCACTGCTGCTGGGAGCTGCACTGGGAATGTGATCTATGTTCGTTGGGGGAGGGGGAAGGGCAGGTAATATGAGGTGGGAGTTAGCTGGTCTATGAGGGTTTGGTAGGATTGGGGTGGGGCTGGCAGGTCCATGGAAGTGGGGGTTGGTGGGTCCACTGGCTAAGTGTAATGTCTGCATATGCTCTCTGGGGTTGTTTTTTTCAAGCTAGCCTATTAAAATCTTTGCATGTTTGTTTGTTTCTACTAGTTCCACAAAGGGAACGAGTTCACGGAATACAGCAATAGAAGGGTATTAAATTTTAAGAAAGGAAATTTGGGAAAATTAAGAAATCTAGTAAGTGTGATGCAATGGGAGATAGTAATAAAATTTATGAGCCTGGAGACAGACTAGAGAATCCTAAGAGAGTTCATAATGAAATGAAAGTATAACGATCTGCAATTTTCCTTGAAAAACAAAGCTGTAATGGACAAGAAATAGCTAGTGAGGGAATGGTCAATCAGCAGAGGCTAAAAAAGAATTTACTGAAAAGGGTAGTGTGTATATGGAAGGGAACATTAGGTGGAACTACAGCAGGGGTGGGCAATTATTTGGCCCCAAGTTGGGCCCAGCTGACCAAAACACATAGGGAGTTTTGGTCAGCTGTTACAGGCTGGGTCAGCACTCCCTCCCCCACAACAGCAATCCCTATGGGCTGTGGTTGGGCAGGAGCAGTGTTCAGGAGTGGAGTGGGAGGGGAAGAAGAGGCTCAGATCACGTGCCCCTGCCCTCTGGGTGTGTGGGGGGCATGTGCATGTATGTGTATGTGTGTGTATGGAGGGGAGCAGGGGGGCACTAGGTCCCAGAAGCCTGCTATAGGTAAGGGGAACAGGGAGCAGGAGACACGCAGCAGAGCTGCCCTGGGTAGTATAGTCTGCCCTGCCCCCATGGCACTCCACATGGGGCTGAGACCTACGTGCTCACACCGGGGCAGCCTGGGTCATGCTCCCATACTGCCCACAGCTGGGCTGGTTACTGCTCTGCACCCCCTGCCTCTAGTTCCAGGATCTAGAGCCAAAGCCCTGCATGCCCACCAGCAGTGGTATAGCACAGTGTGGCAGGAGCAACAGGAGGCGTTGTTGCTGGAGACGGGAGGCACAGAGCAGAACCCAGCTGGCTGCAGCCAGCTTGGAAACAGCCTGCTGGAAGCTGCCCCTGCTTCTGCCCCAGCACATGGGGCTCTGGCTCCAGCTCTTGGGAAAACAGCCAGGAGCTGAAGCTGGAGCCCTGGCACAGGCAGGAGCCACCTGGCTGAAGCTGCTTATCTGCCTGCCTGGAACAGCATGGCACAGCATGGCGTGATGCAGCAGGGACAGGAGTAGGAGCAGATCTCAGCGGGTTATGCTCAGGGTGGCTGCAGCCAGCTGGATGCTACTCCATGCCCCCTTCCACACTGTACCACAATGTTCCCAACAGGCAAGTGGGGCTCTGGCTCCAGATCCCAGCAGCCTTCCACAGGAAGGTGGCTGGGAGCAGAAGCCAGGGCCTTGTGCACTGCAGTAGGAGTCACCCAGCTGAAACTGCTCACCTTGCATGGTGTGGCAGTGGCAAGATCAAAAGCAAGAGCCACCGCTGGAAGCGGGGGTTGCAGAGCAGCACACAGCTGCAGCCGCACTGGGAACAGCTTCAGGAGAAGCTGCATGCTGGCCAGGGCCAGGGCTGGTGGGAACCAAGCACAGGCTGCCCTGGCGCGAGCAGGCATGCCATATCCCCATGTGGAGCACCATAGGGGCAACCACTGGCCAGTTCCAGTCACCTGGTAGGCCAGATCTAGCCTGTGGGCCATATTTTGCCCACCCCTGAACTACAACAGCAAGGAAATAAAATTATTGATGCCTAGTTCTAATATACATTGACTTCAACATCATCAGGAAATATGGGAGGAATAGGTCCTTAAAATTTGAAATATAAAAAATGGAGTATTGGAAAAATACCATGCGTTCTGCTGGTTAACAGGCAAGAATGTTTTTAATTAAAATACTGTTATGACAGCATCATGATGTTTCAGCCCTGATCAGAGCCCTATTTTACAGGTATAAACATAGTACAGTCCTTTCAATGAAGAGCTAAAGACATAACTAGATGAGACAGAATAACAGTGTGAAAGACTTGCCAGTGCAGTAGTTCACTAATGATCTGTTCCAGTGAAAAGATTTATTCATTAAACCACGTTGTCACTCTTCAAGGGCTAGGTATACAAAAAAGGATGAAGGGCTAAGAATAAATAACTGGGAAAGAAGAAAAAATCATGTGAGGTATGATGTTTCTTTTTTTTTTTCCACTATGAAAGAAAAGGAAGATGGACCATCAGAAGAAAAAAAAAAAACTTGTCAATGACAATTAATTTCTTCTTGAATTTAAAAGTTGTAAACAGTTAAAAGGGTGAGGAACTCACAGACTTCCAAAAAACTATGGCATGGACAAAGGACTTTAAAGAAAATAATTCTGCCTTGTTAGGAGATAGTGGACAAGGTGAACCAATAGCTTTTTTCTCCACTTCTAAGTGAAACCCTGATCCCACTGAAATTCATAACAAAATTTTCCTTGAGTTTCATGGGGCCAGGATTTCATCCCTAATAGATACGCTTTTCCTGACCTCAGGAATACTGGGCTAATAATGTTGAGTGCTGAGTTTGTCACTAGTGTCTTTTGCAGTTATGGAGTTCTAGGGAATCTACGCAGGAGATGTACCTTGAGAAAGATGAGATTGACAAAGTCTCCCAGGTTTACGTTTATAATGCAAACATTTCTAGAGAAGTATGCTTTTATAGATTGAATACGGGATTTAATTTCTAGTTTGAGACATGAATGAAGTAACAATGGCAATACATATTCATCCCTTTCAAATTCTCTTCTTATTAGACAGAAATCATAAAAGTGAATGCATTCAGGGTGCTTAAGCAAACACTAAGAAAAATAGAAGCCTATTTCAGTGCATTTCAGAGATGGCAAAGTGAATGAAAAAAAAATCACAATGACTCACACAACCACTCAACAACTAATTATTATTCACTGAGGAAAATGATCTATTTATCATTATCAGTGTATTATGCAATACATCCAATTAATGCAATGCATTTATAATCATTTGAAAATGGAAAATCCTGATAGTTTATGATTTAACATATCATTGCATTGTGGAACTTTGAGACAAAATTCTTGTGTGTTCCACACATTGTAATATTTAGCATTGCAATATAGTTGGGTTCTTTGTTTGTTTGTTTATTTATTTTTTAAACTTTCTGTCCTGAATTCTTTTTAAATCTTGCTGTGTGTTGTTTAACAGTTTGTGTGTCCCACTCCTGAGCTGGCTACATTCCAGTGGGAAGTGAGATGAGCCTTTATACATACCTTTATCTACCTTGCACAAGTTTCATGAAGCTTAATTACATATTTGTAATGTTCATTGAGATCATCAGGTAAAAAGAACTAAATAAATAATATTGAACACACAGTTTAAAATGATTTAATAATTTCAAAGGACTGTACAAACATTTAATTAGCTGCAAAGTGCTACCTTACTAATACATGCAAACTATTATTATTATATAATCATCCTTTGGATCACTGAACCAAATAATGGTGGTAACATTAATATTTCCCCTTCCCCTCAGCTTGTTTTAATCCTGTACATTAATTGTCTGTGTATTCCTTCCTAAAGATGAAGGATAGCATTTCTCATAAAGTATATGTGAGAGTGAAGAGAGTAACAGTCAGGTATAATGTATTTTCTAAACTCTTATCCTGAAACCGTATGAACTGGTAACATTAATGAGCATGTAGCATCTGCTCTACAATGGCCTTATTCCAATTCTAATAAATATGACATTCTCTGTGCATCAGATATTTATTTCTAGTATAATACATTCTGTGTCATGCTCTAGTCGCATGTGCCAAGCAAAAGACTATTTTTTGTCAATGCCAATATCTTGATATGGGATAAAAATGGTGGGTATAAATTAAAAGAGCAGTCACAAAATCCTCTTGGAATTAGGAATTGATCTGTCTTACTCCCTTTCATTTCCAACAGCAAACTTCTGCAGCTAGAAACCTTCACTATACTCAGAACCTTTTCAGTTGTGTAAATATTTTGTTGCTTAAACCTCAGATTCCAAACCCCTCCTGCATTATTAATTTTCTAAGTAACGTTTAATAGTTTAGTTTGCATTAAAATCTATGTTGCTGTTGCATGTAATAGGAGGTCTGCATAAACAGAACCTCACATGAGCAGGCTCAAGGAGCCCCTTCAGTTTACAAAGTGAAATAGCTACCTTCAAGTTTGAACTGAGCACATCACTTAGTATAGGGCAAATCCTGAGGTCCCATTAATATATGTCAAGTATAAAGTCAGCAAAGAAATTAGCTTAACACTTACTTTTTATTTTTTTAAACAAATAATCAAGCCTTTCAAGTTCACTGGCCCATGCACAGCAGGTTAGAGCTAATAGTAGTAAGCTAGCATTCTAAGATCAGTGTTGTTATTCTTCTGACACAGTGACATCAAAAGCAGTATGAAAACATTCAGAGTGACAGGTGGCATTCTCTTTGTTACTCTGTTTTTGCACGTCTGCGACATCTCTTCACGGACACAGTAGGTCTTTGATTCCTTAGTGTTTTATATTCATGCACTTTCCGCAGTGCTGCTATGGATCTACAATATGCCAGGAATTGCAGAAATTCAAGGCATGCATGGAAAAGGATAGATGATAAATTGTTGATGGGGGAAAAAAAAACTGTGGCCAAGCATGGGAAAGAACCCATGAGAGATCTGTATTCTCAAAAGAACAAAAACTCCCATGGGAACACAAATGATTGCTGTTGTTTGTCCTACAGTTTTCTACCATTCCAGAGATGTTTCCTCCTAATGCCAGTCTTAAAAATAGATGATAGTTAGCAGAGGTCACAAATACACCCTCTCTTAGCCAGATAGTATATTTTAATCCTGCAAGTGTCATTGTGCCACACACTGGTTCAACACTGGTTTCCCAGTTTAGTATTCAGAGAGCTAATTCATTTTGTTGCTGGCAGCACTACATTAATGATCAAGCTACGACAATGAACACTGTCTGCATAACAAATGCGTCTTTCTCAGGCTGCAGTAAATACAAAGTGATTAACATGAAATAACTGCTCCAGCAAACTGCCTTTCTGCTTTTAAATAGATACCAGTGTTTTTATTTAACCCTGCATTTTGCAGATCTTTCTTGAATAGGCCAGTTTACATTTTTTTTGGATGAGTTAAAAAACAAATAGGGGACTGCTACCTTGGAGCTTTCTTTTACTGAGTGCATTCTCTTGGAGAGCTGCCTTAAGCACACTGGATGCAAATGATTATTAATACTCTGTTCCCTGCTTCTGACATTTACTAAGGCAGAAGCATCAAATAGAACTAAATCACATCATGCTCCTTCCAGCTAGCTAATCCTGCCATCCTTTCTGAGCTAATGAAAATACGGTCTAAGCAGGTTAATGTTGCACTTGCTAATAACCTTATATCTACAGGAGCACAACGTGGGGTTGGTTTGCCTTCAGAATCAGGCAAGAAAGTATGGAGATGGGAAGGTTATAGACCATAAAGAGGCAAATGCTGGGGGTTTTTTGTGGGGAGATGGTGGCGGTTATTTTTCTTTCTTCTTAATCCTGGAATATTGAAAGATCTGGGCAATGTCCCCACATTATGAAAAGATAAGATTATCCTATCCAGAGAAACATGGACAGTTCACTTTACAGGCAGTATTTCCTTCAATTCCATTTCTGCTGACTCCCTATTGAGGGAGCCCCTGTTTGAAATATAAACAGAGATGGGGAGAGTAAATATCCTTCATAAAGCACTTGAAAATGGCTCTCTTTCATCCAGCCTATCCTCTAAAGCTGAATGGTTCACATTCTTGTTGTCATCTCATCTCATTTCATTGTAATGTGCCAAAGGCTTAGACTCTGTGCTCCAAAACAGCCTTTTAAAGACTGAGCTTTATTGGAAGACATCATGTAAGGAAGCCCAAGTACTTCTTTCTTTTATTTATTTATTTTTATTCCACTAAGGCACTGCTAAAGAGATTTATTGCTTATATGTATCTTTCAAGGTCTGGAAATTTTCCTCACTTAGAGCAAAATATGAAGCACTTTTACAAGCTGGCTACAGACCTGGAACGGATATGTCTATTGTAGAACTACATGCTTTATTTATTTTGTTTTCTTTTCTGCAAAACTTCTTTTAAAGGTGCATCACATTCAGAACATAGCAGGTTAAACTGGGGGGAGGGGGAATTAAAAAGATGAGAAACAGGAAATAGAGAAGAAAATATTTGCTCAGAAATAAAGAAAACCAGAAAGAACGATTAACTACTATTTTAAAATAAGAGCTACTGAACTGCTCACCAGAGACCCTATATAGTATATCAAAAAAAAAAAAAAAAAAAAAAGAAAAGAAAAAAGGCAAAGCTCCTCCAGGCTCTGATTAAAAATTCAGTACCAGTTTTCTGCTTGCTCGTTAAGTGTAGGTTGGGTTCATGGAGGCCTTGACTCAAAGGAAACAAACTCTTCTGCTGGGGTGAACCTCTGGGGTGGGTTCATTGAGCCATAAAAAGGCAAAGTTCTCCGTTATTTGTAAGGTCTCTGAAGAGCCCAAGCTATGAGTAGGGCTATTAAAAGGAAAGCAAGATTTTGATATTGTCCTCTGGGAGTAAAATGTGTGCTGGATAGAGTACAAAATAAAGTTCCTGAGACAACTGGTAGGAACAAAGAGAATGGGGGATAAACAGGGATGATGAAAATTCCCTGAAGCCATGCCTTGAAGATTAGGGTCCAGATAGTTAGCTCATTTAAATTATGTCTACATTAACCTTAGTAGAGGTATGAGACTTTATAGCAACTGAGGGTCTGCCCTCTCCTTTTTCTGCTGGTATAAATTATCATTGCTGCATTGCTTTCAAACTGAGTGGGGAAGATAAGAAATAATGCCTCCATTTTCTTAGAACCAATAAGGTCTATTGAATAATGAAAATATTAGCACCTTTTATCCAATGATCTTTAAATGATTTATATACAGTAAATCGGCTGTATAAACATTTCCTCCTACCTCCTTCTAATTCTTTGGAACATTAGGGATGATCTATTGAGTAAATAAAGCTCAGATTTCAGGAAGCCAGGTAACAAACCTGGTTCTGGCAGCCAGGCAGAAGTTTAACAGACTTCCCCGATTGTATTTTAAATTATGTTCATTGATGTTTTTTTAAGGATGCTTAAGACACTGAAATTTGCACTAGTGCCATTTAAATGAGCTCTTTTCGACATGTATCTCTTCTAAAGTTAAAGGTTATATGCAAGGCCTTTAAATGACAGGGTACTCATGGAAATTCTATAATTTGCGAAAAATAATCTTTTGATGAAAATGATGAGAAATAGTCCTATTTCATGCAAACAAAGCAAGAATCCTGGCTCAAACATGACTCTCAAGTCAGTTAAACCAATGCCAATTGATTTCTCAATTAAATAAAATAATGGACTCACTGACAGACTGAATTAATGAATGAGTGAGCAAAAAAAGAAGGAACTAAAAGAAGTGGTGGTCATACTGTGGCATTCAGATGAAGGCAGCAAGTTAGAACCAAGCAACAGGTAATATTCTCATTTTAAATTAATTACTAAAGGCTCAGTCATTAATAGAATCATGGGTTGGAAGGCACTTCAGGAGGTCATCTAGGCCAACTGCTGCTCAAAGCAGAACTACCCCCAACTAGATCATCACAGCCAAGGCTTTGTCTACTTGGGTCTACTTAGGTCTTAAAAACCTCCAAGGACAGAGAAACAACAACTTCTGGGTAGCCTTTTCCAGTGCTTTGCTAACCTCTTCATGAGAGAGGTTTTTTTTCCTAATATCTAACCTAAATTTCCCTTGCTGCAACTTGAGATCATTGTTTTTTGTTCTGTTATACGCAAACCACTGAGAACAGTCGAGCTCCATCCTTTTTGTAACCATCCTTCAGGTAGCTGGCAGCTGTAATTAGGTCCCTTATCAGTCTTTTCTTCTCCAGACTAAGCAAGCCTAGTTCCCTCAGGCTCTCCTCAGAAGTCATGTTCCCCAGGCCTCTAATCATTTTCATTGCCCTTCACTGGACGCTTTCCGATTTGTCCACAAATTATGTGTGTTTGGGGGAGGGGGGCAGACACAAAACTCCGTGCAATACCCCACCTGTGGCCTCACCAGTGCCAAGTGGAGGGGAATAATCACTTCCCTCCATCTGCTGGAAACATTCTTGCTAATGCACCCCAGTATGCTGTTCGACTTCTTCGTAACAAGGGTATACTGTTGGCTCATATTCAGCTTATTATCCAATATAATGCCCAGGTCCTTTTCTGCAGGACCGCTGCTTAGCCAGTCAGTCCCCAGCCTATAACAGTGCCAATGGGATTGTTCTATCCTAAATGCAGGACTTTGCACTTGTCTTTACTGAACTTCACAAGATTATTTGGTTTAATCCTCCAATTAGTCTAGGTCTCTTTGAATCCTACCCCTACCCTCCAGTGCATCTACTACTTCAACCAGATTGGTGTTATCCACAAAGTTACTGAAGGTGCACTCCATCCCATCTTCCCATCAGATCGCTGATGAAGATATTAAACAAGACACACCACAGGATGGACACCTCAGCACTCCACTTGATACTGGCTCCCAACTAAACATCAAGTTATTGAGTAGTACATTTTGAGCCCAACAATCTAGCCAGTTTTTGTATTACCTCACAATCCATTCATCGAACCTATAATTCCTTGGCTTGCTTGTGGGAATGTATCAAAAGCCTTGCCACAGTCAAGGTATATCATATCCACTGCTCTAATCATAGAATGCAATCAGGTTGGTCAGGCAAGACTTGCTCCAGGTGAATCCATACTGACTTCCTAATCACCTTCTTCTCTTCCAATTGCCTAGAAATGGCTTAATTGGGGACCCACTCCATGAATTTTTCATGGACTGAGGTGAAGTTAGTTAGTCTGTAGTTCATCAGATCCTCCTTCTTTCTTTTCTTAAAGATGGGCACTATAGTTCCCCTTTTCCAATCATCCAGTACCAATCGCAATCACCACAAGTTTTCAAAGATAATAACCAGTGACTCTGAAATCATATCGGCCATCTCCCTCAGCACTCTCAGGTGTATCACATCTAGTCGCATGGACTTTTATACACGCAGCTTTCCTAAATAGTCCCTTACCTGTTCTTTCACCACTGTCTGCTACTCACCTCCACCCCAAACTGTGGTGCTAAGTGCAGTAGTCTAGGAGCTGACCTTGCCTATGAAGACTGAATTTAAAATAGTATTGAGCAGCTCAGCCTTTTCTGCATCATCTGTCACCTTTCCCATTCAGTAAGTGACTTACACTTTCCCTGGTCTTCCTCTTGCTGCTGACATACTTGTAAATCCTTCTTGTTATCCTTCACATCTCTTGCTAGCTGCAACTCCAATTGTACTTGGCCTTCTTAATTTCATCCCTGCATGCCCAAGCAATACTTTTATATTCGTCCCTAGTTATTTGTCCAAGTTTCCACTTCTTATAAGCTTCCTTTTTGCATTTTAGCCCATTGAGGAATTCCCTGCTAAACCATACTTCTTCTGCCATACTTGCTAGTCTTCCTGCACTTTGGGATGGCTCTTTCCTGTGCCTTGAGTAAGGTTTCTTTAAAGTACAACCAGCTTGCCTGGATTCCTTTCCCACTCAGACTGGCCTCCCAGGGGATCCTGTCCATCAGTTCCCTGAAGGTGCCATGTCTGCTTTTCTGAAGTCCAGGGTCCTTACTCTGCTGCTCTCCTTCTTTTCTTCCTTCATTATCCTGAACTCGATCATCTCATGGTTGCTGCTGCCCAATTTGCCATCTACTTCTACCTTCCCCACCAAGTCTTCCCTATGTGTGAGCAAGAAATCAAGAGGAGCATGGCACTTAGTTGGTCCCTCTAACACTTGCACCAGGAACTTTTCTCCAGTACTGTCTAAAAAACTTGGATTGCCTGTGCACTGCTGTATTGCTTTCCCAGCAGATGTCAGGGTGACTGAAGTCCCCCATGAGAACCAGAACCTGTGATCTGGAAATTTCCACCAGCTGTTTGAAGAAAGCCTCATCCATCTCGTCCTCCTGGTCTGGTGGTCTATACCATACCCCCACCACAACAACACCCTTGTTGCTCTCCCCTCTAACCCTAACCCAGAGACTTTCAACAGGCCTACCTCCAGTTTTATATTGCAGTTCTGAGCAATCATGCAGCTCCTTTACGTAAAGATCAACTCCTCTCTTTTCCCCTGCCTGTCCTTCCTAAACCATTTATACCTATCCATGTTAGTGTTCCAGTTATGCAACTTATCCTACCAAGTCTCTGATATTATTATTAGCATCATTACTATTCTAAAGGTAGCAGCTGGAAGCGCTAATAATATTGGACACTATAGAAGAAGCTGTGTAATCACATAAAAAGACATACGCTAGCTTTAAGGAGCTGATTTATTTTAAAGTGTTTTTAGTCCATTTGGGAATCTCAACAGTGTTTTTCACATGGTTGAAGAGAACAAGAACTGTGCCCCTCCACAATCTAATATGCAGATGGTATTTCACAGTGGAAATGGCCTCATGACAAACAGCACTAAACATGTTTACAGAGATCACTATTAATGAAATTCAAGGCAAATTCAGTTACTTAGAAGCTTATCATCCATTATGTGGGAAATGCAGAATTTAATACAAAATTATTCTTAACCAACAGAACCAAGGAGCCAATGCAGAGACAGGGAGAACCCACGAAGCTGAAACAAGAGGGAACCTGGTAACACCCAGAGTAAAGTTTAAGACAGGTTTATGGAATTTACTACTAGGCCTTTGTTGTCTCTGTGACCATGTATTGTAACAGCCCTTCTCACTATGGTTGTAGGAAACATGCCTCCATGATTTAGCTACTTATGCATCAAACTATATACTTTTCACTTATATTATCTATTTAAACCTTACATTATTAAGGCAACTATTACTCTATGACAAGGGGCTAAGTAATTTAGGGATGTAGCCCATAAGTGAATAGGTCTGTATCATTCAGCATATTACAGAAGCTTGAATAGCCCACATGTCTGATAAAATCAAGCTTTTTTGTGTGACAAACATTCCCAGCTAGCACTGACTCTTAATTTCCTTATCTTTAATCTGCCAATTAGCTAGATTAATGTTAAAATAAATCAGAAAAGGCTTTACTTGCTTATACCTTGTGGCTACTCAACTAAAAGAAATAAATATGTGGTGGATCCAAAGTGAAGCTACTTATGGTAATCAATTTTACTTTTAGAACTACATCCCTCTTTTGTGTCTTATCCTTTCTACTCTGGTTCATTCTTTTTTCATCTTCTCTATTCTCCACAGAAGAATTTTAGCAAAGTGGATCAAAGGTTATCAAACCTCTCCCCCAAATCACAATGTATTAAATACTTGTGGGGTTTTTCTCACTTGCTCCCCTTGTCTCTCCTGGGTCTTTCTCCATTCACTTGATCTCATCATATAGTTTGAAGCACATTGTCTCTTGCAGCTCGTATCATTTCCCTAACTCTGTGCTTTAATGATCCTCTGTCTTGTTTCAAATTCCTTCTGAAAATGTATTTTCTCTAGTTTCTCGTTCAATTTATTTGTCCTTCTACTATTATTTAACTCAACGTCTGAATTCTTTATCACTATAAAGCATTTTAAGATAGTTTATATGAAGTGGTTATATGGTTTATATACCATATCCACTAAAAACTGTACTCTTTTATCTTAAGAGTCTGTTGACTGGATGCTGAAATCTGCTTCACTTACATAGTCTTCATTGTAGTTCCATAGTGCATAGTAAGCTACATAACATTTGGGGATAACAGATTTCTAAACAGTTTTTGACAACCATTCTATAACACTGATAAGAAGCAAAAAGGAAGGAAGGAGGAATAGAACACAACATGGAGTTTGCATTAGTAGAGATGTGATAAATTGTAAGTTTGCTGCTTGCTCTTTTACTCATGCACTATTGCTAGGAAGCACTGGCCTGCTGAAGTAAACATCCTGATTGGAAGAACTGCATGAAGCATACAGCATTATTACCGAAAGGGACTGAATCAGTATGTATTGATGATGCATTCTTTATGGTTTAGTCATTCTTTGTGTTGATTACAAAAAACTATACAAAGACTGTTGTAAGTAAATAATATACCTATGATATTTCCTCAATATATTCCCCATGAAGGTCCCTGCTACACATTACTTATATTACAGAATTAACTGGTTAATCACACAATAAATTTAGACCAGCCACACATGCAAAGTAATTATCACATGATAAAAATGACTAGCCAGCTACAAAAAGAGCCAACCAGCTATATAGTTAGTGTTTGAAAATGTGCAACAACTCTATAGCTGTTTCTATCCAGCTTTAATTTGAACATGTAGCAGGGCCCTGTGTATATGAGAGTCCATGATACTACTACTAATTTGTGATTAGCAAATTTTTGAGGATCAGAATGGCTGATATTATATGTGAATTCCCAAACCTAATATAAGGAATTCTATGGAATACTTTCTCTAGCTCTCAAAGACTAAATTGAGTGGCCATTTTCTTAAATGTTGAAGAGGAAGAAACTTTGCAAGTCAGAATTTGTCCCATTAAATGCTGTCAAGCTTTAGTTGTGTAATAGCATATTCTTCGCACAATAAGGGTATGTATTTACTTGAAAAGCTGGCTTTAAACTCTTACTCCTATGTGGGCCAAAAAGCCAAAGGAATTTGTGGTCAACTGTGAGGTAGTATGCCTAATCTTAGTTTTATAAAGGTATAGCTTTCCTCTCATTTTCAAGACGGGGTTACAATCGACAATAAGAATTTGTATTACTGATTTATTTTTAGTGGTGATCCCGACTCTCTCCTGCTATGTCTTCATGGAAAGAATATGTTAATTTTTTTTCAGGAGGGATGGATTTAAACACCACTATATTTAACTTAAATATGTCAATTTATCTTCTAGCAACAAACTGTAGTAATCCTCTTCTGAGTCTATGAAAATACTATCATCCTTATTATATAAACTCACAATGATCATTTTTTTCCCTCTGTTAATTGTCTTTTATTATTTTTCTTTACATAACACAAATCATTATGTTTTAGGGATTTGGAATTTCCTTTTCTCAGTTTCTTGCAGGCCATTTCTTTGGATTCTGATAACTAGGATTCTGATAACTACACAGTTCCATATATATAAAGAAATTAGGATCAACAACAAAACATGAAAAAAAAACCCTAAGAAGAAGAAGATGATATAATTCTTTATAATCCTCTTTTAGGTATATTTTTATCAAGCAATGAAAGTCCTTCCAACATTATTCCCTATTTTTTAACTCGTAACCATAACTCTTTAAAAACCAGTAAGCTTTAATATAGTCTTTTTCCTTGTTAGTTCTTTTGTTTTTCTTAACATAAAACATAAAAGAAAAGATATACTGCTTCCTACAGGGCTCCTGTGTCTTCTTGCATTGATCTGGTATTTTTATCTTTCTTCCATCGACAAATCTTCAATCAGCCTCAGCCTCAGCCCATTGCAACTCTTCTCAATTGATCCTCCAGCTGTCTGTCAACTCTCCCTTGATCCAGCTGTCATTCTCCTCCACTTTGATACCTCTCCATGCCATGTCACTCCCCTCCTTCTCATCCGGGTCTTTTTTTTACTCCCCCCCTCTCTGGGGCCCTTCTAACTTCACAGAGAAAAAACTCCAGAAGTGCGGCTCCCAGTGATATCTCCCATCCCTTGCTGACTCCAGCCTACTCCCAGGAAGCATCAGGATCATTTCTCCTCTTCTTTACATCAACTTCATAAACTAGATCTTTGAGCAGCAAGAAAATGTGGAAAATAATGTGTTTTTCCCAGATAAAGTATAAATGCAGAGCCAACATTTTTGAAAATAATGGTTGAACTAAACCTTTCATAACAGTGACAATAGGAACAAAAAGAAAACATAGAAAATCAAATAAAAGTGAAAAAAGACACTGTTTTCTGAATTGCACTGAATTGAATATGAGCTTCTTGACAATCTACTTTGATGTTATGTGGTAAAGCAGTGATGAAGAGTCATTGGATTCCGACTGGTTTCTCCCATGGATTAATGAAGGGTGAGACAAAAACTGCAAAACTTCCATGCAGAATGACCTCACCTGAAAAAAACTGTTCTGCCTTCTCTCCAATAGGTGAGAAGGGCAGGAAGTATGCAGAAGGCTGCTTTGCCTATATCTTAATAAGAAAAATTAACCTGCTTATCAACTAACCATAATCTTTGTTTCTATCCAAGCCATTTCTGGAAAATCTTTTCTGCTCTTTAATTTTGAGACCAAGCAGAATACCTGGAGATTGGCTTATTTTTGACGGAATCGACTGAATTTCTGTGAAAACTATGGAAAAGCATCTTTCAATAGACACATTTACAAGACTACCATGCCATTCACAGACTGCCTTCAAGTCACATATTTTGAATTGTAGACTTAGTGTCTACATTAAGTACAACCATAGCTTATGCTTCATAAATGAACATGGGTGCTTGCCTCCAGCCCATTAAAATGTTTTCATTCTCCTCCATGCATCACATTTTATGTAGCATAGCTCAGGTTTTTATTTCCGTGTTGTTATCTCTTGTATAATCTTCGAGAAAACAAATGATGAAAACCCCAAAATAACAACTTTCTCACAGTAAGGAAAGGGGTTCTTTGAGAATATCTCTTTTCTTGCTTTATATTCATGATGAAGGGTAATAATGTTCCTAGTAAATACTGTAATAATATGCATATGTGAAATTACACTTGCACACACATAAATTATGTTTAAAAATACACCATTATTAAGGTTGCAAAATCAAGCACTCATATGTCAGAAAATGCCAGAATTTAATTATTAAAGACTTTCAGTCCTCCTGTTTTATGTTCCTAATTTCACCAAGTTTGTAATGCCAGGCTTCTGGTTCACCCAGTTCCAGTTTCTTCTCTTCCCCATGCTTACTCACCTTATCTCAGCATTTCCCTACTCAGCTCTCAATACTCCTACTTCCCAGCCTCTTCCTAATCCCTCTCCTAAACCCAAGTTCCCTTATACCAAACCCAGCTCCTAGTCTCAATTCCTTTCTTGCCCTATTCTCCAGTTCTAGTCTTATCAGAAGGGATCCGAGTTTTCCATTGCCCACAGGAAAATAGAGAAGAATGTGGATTTCCCCCTCTACCAGAGGAAAACACAGATTTCTCATTTTGATGGAGAAACTCATGGATTTTGCAGAGCTTCAGCCTGCAAGGGGCTGGGAGGGAGTGGGAGGAGGGTGGTCAGGCAAGGGGTGCCATGTGCATATATATGCACATGGCCACCAGGCAGCCTAAAGAGCAGCTCCTGTAGGTAAGTGGGGAGGGGATTGAGGCTCCTATAGAGAGGGAGGGAGGGAAGTGGGAAGGGCTGAAGCTGGGGCTGGGGCCCAGGCCACAATGCACAGCCACAGGGCCCCAGCAGGGCATGGGACAGGGTTGTGGGTGGCTCATCTGGTAGGGCAGGGGGAGTGGGGACACCTCCTTGCCACTGTGTACACTCCTGGAGGGATAGGCGGGACCTGTGCCCCCCAGATATGTGCACGGGGTGGGGGCAGGTATGGGCTACCTGCTTCAGGCTTAGGATCCCACCCTGCTGCCCTCCCCCAGGGCCTCTGCAGCCCATCAGGTACAACCTGGTGCTGCAGGAAACCTCAGTGCCACACGGGAATCTCCTTGCTGCTGTGAGTTTCGCAGTGCCCTGGTGACATGCCCCCTGTGCGTGCAGCAGCAGCAGGGGTGGCAGTGCAAGGTTGTGCCCCTCACTGCTGCCATGTGGGCAGGGGACTCATTACCAGGGCAGTGTGGAGCTCATAGCAGCAAGGAGATCCCCACACAGCCCCACTGTTCCTTGCAGAGCTGGGTGACACCCACTGGGCTGCAGAGGTGCTGGAGGAGGGCAGCAGGGTGGAAGCCCGAGCCTGCATGCACCTGACCTATACCACACACAGATCTGGGGCACACTGGTCCCCCCTACTCCCTGGGAGTGTGTGCAGCAGTGGGGAACTAGCCCCACCCCGCCCAATCCAGCAGCAGAGAGGCTGCAGGTAGCTGGGAGGGGAATTAGGTTCTGCTTTACTGCAGCAGCCTCCACCTCCTGCCAAGGGCAGGGGGCTGTGGACCCAAGTCCCTGGCCCCATGGCCCTGGCAGCTGGAGGCCCCCTTCAGAAGGGCTGGGGGGGGAGGGCAGAGGGCTGTGTGTGGGGGGCAAGGGGTACCAGCAGGGCTGGTGGAGCCATGGGGAGGGAAAGTGAGAGGCACCAGCAGGGCTGGGGAGCTGTAGAGGGGAGTGAGGGGGCTTTCATTTTAATTACAGATTTGGTGGGGAGGAGGGGTCAGAGAATTTACAATTTTGTATCAGGGAAAACCAGGATCCCTGGTCATCAGATTCTCTGTCCCAAATTATTTCTTGCTTTCCTCACCTGATGAAGGTTTTTCCCTCTCTGCATCTATAAAAGGAGACAAACCACTGATCAGCACTGAACTAGGTGGAAAAATAAATACACAAAAATGTTATCAGAAATGGCAGAATACATAGCTGGGAAACAATAATAAAGGGACTCAAAAGACAACTTTGTCCAGTTATGAGAGATCCTTATCACTACATATATATTCATGTGCCAATTTTAGGGTTAGCATGACAAAGTGTGCACAATTGTGTAATGGCTTTTAAAAGCATTTTACAGTCTCATATATTGTCTACTTCAACAGTTGTACAAAATTTACAGATGATCCATTTAATCTTTAAATTTCAGTAAAACTCTTATTTTCACATTGCACCTGATCAAAAGCTGGGTGAGTTTTTTGCAGCAAGCAATTTATGCAACAAACCTTGCTCATTTCTTTAAAAAAAATACTTGAATTTGTATAAATTGTTTACTATTTACATTTTTTTGACAGTGTTTTATGTAAATGGATTTTATTCTTTGTTAGCCTATTATTTGAATTATTTGAACTGTTCCAGCATTCTTTGCTCACTGTTCAATATTATTCCTTCAGCATCACTCAAATCACATGATATTGTTTCTTCTTTATACTCAGATGACTTCCACAATGGCTTTCCAAACATTGGCTATGTGGATAGTCACATGAATACATGTGCACAAGTGTACTTTCACAGTAAGATTTGAAATGCTTTCATTTTTTGCGAACCTCCTTATGGCAAGATGCTGTTTGTGTGATGTCTTTGATATGTCATAAAAAGGCTTATGAATAACATCACAGATAATTTGTGATTGTGTTCAAACAAATGTCAGACACATCCTTTTTTGCAGTATTTTGTCAGATCTACACTCAATTGTGAATTTTCGTGGAGAAAATTAGTTTTGCTCGCACAGCAATGATTTATGATGACTGATAAGAGACTGATTATATGTTCACTGATGTAAGAAAAACTGTCCTTGACTGTAATCAGAACTAGATAATAAGCTTGTTTACATTACTTTTTAATAGCATCATTCATAACCTTTCTGTAACTCCTCCCATATTTTCTCAGATTTCTACTTTTTCTTAGGTCATATTTTTGTACTGTGCACCAGTTAATGTGTTTGAGATATTTGCCCCAGTTCGATAGTTGTCACAATAAACTGCTATAATTTCCCTCCCTTTGTGAGTGTGAGATGTGGAAACTTGTAGCCCACTTTTTTTCTCAAAAAATACAATACAAAGGAAACCATCAATTTCTTTTAGCAATAAATTGAAATTCTGAGGTCCCTATTGAAATCAATAGGAATTGTACTTCTGTTCACATATTAGTAAAGCTATGGCAAAACTCTCTGTTTTTTACATATTTAAGTAACTCACTGTCTTGTTTAAAGGGATTTTTAAAAATCTTTTCTAGGACAGAACTGAAAATAACTTCATCCTGTATGAGGGGTTGTTGTATTATTAAAAAGAATTCATGAAAATTTAAATCTTTCATCAAATATGTCTCATGTAATTTAACAGAGTCACATGGAAGACAGTTGTGTGTTTATTCAGTTACTGTAGCTTAACACAAAATCAGTGTTGTACAATCTGCTATTATACATGTAAAAACTACCTGCTGTTGTAGTTGAATTAAAATGTTCTATAGCTTCATTAACGCCCCCCTCTCCCCCCCACGCATTTAGAAAAGATGTTCTGGTTTCCATCTGGCCTCTCATTCAGCAGTCATAGTCCTACTAATGAAGGAAATAAAAGAAAAATAAAATATCTTCTATACTCTCATTCACTGCAAGAATAGACCTCATTAAAGGAAAGCCTACTGTACCACAATATCTACCAACTTTTAGCAACTTAACACTAAAGTAGGTTTAATAATCAGGGACGTTGGTTTTCTCTGATTAAATAAAAAATCCCCAATCTTCAGGTTAAAAAAACTAACCCAAAATATACATTTTTCTGCGATTAAAATGAAGCATCAGTAATATGTGGATTATATATAGTGGTGTTTTATTTTAATCAAGGAAAAATGTGGATTTCAGGATACTTTTTTTAGCTGGAAAATTGGGGATTTCTTTTTATCAGAGAAAACCAGGATCCCTGGTAATAATAGCCATATTTAGTCTGCCACTATCATTGTTGTTATGGGAGAGCTGGAAGTGACAATTTTGTATTAAAGAGAAGGAAGTTTCAAGTAAACAATACAAGCATTATTACTTAGTATCTGATTGGCCATCTTATTGTACCATGATTTTGCTAGCAATTTATGTGATTGTGCAAGGTGAGGATAATATTGTTCATGCTACTGCTAAATAAGCTATGCAATTCTGAATATACACTGTTTAAATTAAAAATATTACAGAAAAAATAAGTCAATAGTTTTTCCTAGTAAACAGCATATTACTAATGATAAAAATACCTCAACAAAAAAAAAAGTATGTGGCTTAAAGATTTTTTTTTGACTAATTGAAGATGTCTTTGAAAATAGATGGGAAGAATTTAAAATTTTTCAAACTGATGCATCATGCTATTTTCTGGGGCTGCACATGCAATGTATTTCTCTTCCACCTCCTCACGTCATTCAGTTCTTTCCACTAATTCAAGAATCTTTGTAGCATTAGAAAATGGCAGAAAAGGTGGGTAGGGAATATTGATTAATTGATATGTGTAATCCCTTCAAAGGGACCCAATTACTAGATTAAGTAGGGGAAGGGCAGAGGTACTCCAGGCAATGAAGTATAGGAGAGGAGAGCAAATATAAGAGTTGCCACCACTGCTGGCCAGTAGCTGTGCCACAAGCATTAGAAGCTGCTACTGCCTCATGTATGACTGCTGCCCAAGCCACAATACTGACCTGGTATGTCTCTGAGGTTAAGTTATATTTTTGTGTCAGTTATTTTTTGCCTAAATTCTCACTATGAGAAAATCTAGACCAGTGATTCTCAACCAGGGTGCCATTGCATCTTCAGGTATCATGAGATCCTTTGAAAGGTGCCAACAAGTATAAGTATAGGCTTGTTCCTGCCTGGTTGCACTTCTCCCTCCTTCCCCACAAGTGTCTGGCCACTGTCCAGGGAGGTAAATCCACAATCAACCCTGCTCAGCCAAACTTCTACTTCTCCCACCCCCAAAGTAAGCACTAAAATAAATAAATTATTTTTTGAAATTGGCTGCTGCTCAATTCACAAGTTATGGAAGGGTGCCTGGAGTCTAGAAAAGTTGATAACTACAGTTAGTCCCAAGGAATATGAGACCAAGGAGAATTTTTTAAATAAAAACTGCAATAATGCTCTCACAAACTGTGCATCTAATCTAGAGGTCAAGTTCGTTCTATGAAATGATATATTGAACTCCAGTTTGTAGTTCACGTATCTCAACAGAGCTTTTTCTAAATGAGATATTTGAGGATGCCGGAGACCTCATGGAATATGGTCAGAAAACTGCTTTTATCAAAACATCATAAGTTTAGCACAATAAGAAAGAATGAAGTATGATTATATCATAGTCACAAAAATTGATTGTTCCTTATTATTAACTGTATGAGCTGAACTAGTCTAGAAGCTGTATAGACCATCTCAATTCATTTACTAGAATAGCTCAGAACACCTTTAATTGTAACTTTACGTCCCATAAGCAAACAAATGAAAAACGACTAAATTGTTTAATTATTTTGGGCTATCAGACTTGACAAACATTTAAAGTATTTATGTAGGATCTCCTGAAATAATATTTCAGCCATTAGTTCCTATACCTCTAGACTCTTCAGAAAGTTTGGGGTACAGTCATCTATGATAATTGGACAGAAAACATCCCATCCTTGGCTCCAAAGATCTTTCCATTCCTTTGATGAATAATCTATTAAATCCCAGAAAAATGCAACTCCTGAATAAATGGAAGCATGTCAAGCAGGCTTTATAATAAATATATCATTAGAGTTTCGGAGCATATGTACATTAGTCTGTAGAAGTTGGTGACTTCTACATAAAATATTTGCTTCCTTGTTCTGTTCTATAGCAACTTCCATATCAGTATGTAAACATTTCTGGATCTCTTCAGAAGCTGTATGAGACAATTGTATTTTAGTGATTCAGTTAGCCAGCATCTTGGCAGTCAGGTTGAAGTAGACCTGACTAGGAATGTAGGTTCGGGCCCTATCTGTTGGACTGACTGTGTTTGTGCTAAATAAAAAAGATACCAGCTGATTTATAAATCCACTGCTATGCTGAGTCCCTGAAGGGACCCAAGTTGTCTATCTACTGCTTATACAGCCTTTGAAAATTTTGCTTTCATGATCCACAACATCAGACACAGTGATTAATTTAGTTGGTTCACTTCATTTATATATATTTCTACTTATGGCTGTGGATGTGTGATTTCACTGTTTTGCTTTCATGGTTCTTGCTTTCTCACTGAAACTGCAATTAACAATCATAGATTTAAGCTGCCTCTAGAAAAAAATAATTTTACCACTCTCTTTGTATCACTTATGAGGCATTCTTTTTAGGGGGAAAAGGGATTGTGCTTTCTATATGTGACATACCCTTTTTACTCTGATCACATCCTTGTATTGCATGTCTGTCTAAAATGTTACATTGGATTTGGTAGTTAGACAATGGATCTGATAGAAGTTCCTAGCACAAGTCTGGAGGAAATTGCTGGGCTTGAATTTACATCTGAATTTTTTCTCAAAATGTGCTGAAGGATGCCAAAGAAAAGCCCAGTGGGCTTTGAGAAGAAGCGTGAAACTGAAGAGATACTGTGTTAAGTATCACTATGTTGTCAGACATTGTTATGCCAAAGGGATGGAATGTGAATGTGATTTCATAGTAGACTTCTGAGATAATGTACCATGTTACAAGTAGTATTCTGGATTGGTACATTTTTGATGGTTTTCTTTTCTCCTGATGAAATGTCACTCTGTAGCAAGGTCCTATGAATAAATGCTGAAGCCGCTGAGGTCAAGAATGCCTTCTTCTAATCAATTAGTGTATTCTTCTTTTGTTGGCTTCACTAGATCCAAATGTGGATGCAAGTATGAAAACATGGGGAGAACAATAAATATTATTGAGAAAAGTTTAAATGCTGTGAAATTAAGTCTTCCAATGTAGTACAAAGTTACAGGTTCTTGAGTTATGGTTTCTGATGCACTACATTATTGTGAACATTGGGCGTGTCTACATAAAATGCTATGTCGCCATAGCAATGAGCTATGGCAATGTACTATAGATGGCCACTAACTGTGACACCACTGTTACTGTGCAGTATCAATGAGCTTATTACTACTGTGCAGTAGGGTTGAAAACAACCTGTGTGCCCCCAGGATTGTGTAGTACCATCAGGTACTGCACACTCATTTAGTACTTATTAAAGTACTTGCTAAAGCAACTGCACAGTCAGGGGCACTTGCAGATGCACCCACTATTGACCAATGAATGTGAGAGGACACATAATTTATTTTTGTAAATTCTTTACACTAAAAACTGGAGAAACTTTATCATAATTATTAGTCTCCTTTTATTTGTATCAATTGGCATCAATTGTACTTTCAACACAATACTCCCCCTGTATTTGTTTTCTGTATATTAGTTGAAGTAAACTATTTATGGGATAGGACATAGCAGAATTCTCCTTTTCAGATCAAGATGCAATTGAGCAGAGTTCTACCCATGTTCTCAGATTGTAACACTCTTCATAGAAGTAGTAAGTGGTGATAGAAAATTACATTGCATTCACTGGACCATAATGAGAATAATTTTTATGACATGCAATATGGCTGAAGGCAGCAAAGGAAGGGATTCCCAAAGACATGAGGTTGTTATACAATTCTTACAATGGAATCATATGTGTAATTATACTTGGCATAGCTATAAAGAAAGCAAATTAGGTGTAATTTCCCCACGTACCGAATAAAATTGGCTGAAGTTTCTGAGCACTGAAGTTTTAGTAAAACCTATGTGACCTATATATTGTGCACGTGTATATTAAATTGTTGCATTGTACACTTCCCTACTTCTGTATGTTTCCCTCCATTTCCCGTGTAAGTACCTGTTAGTAGAGCTGTGCGAAGCTTCAGGAGGTGATTTGATTAGGAGGAGATTCGGCCCGATTCGGTGGTCAAATCTCCAAATCTGAATCGAATCAGGGGACCAATTTAAAGGTCTGAATTGATTTAAAGCTCTCTGAATCTTTGGAAAAGACAGGGGGCTGGGGGAGGAGGGAGGGGACCATGGGGGGGGCTCTGCCAGGCCCCTTATCCCCCCACTTGCCCATCCCCCCAACCCCTGCCCACTCCCCCAGCTCCCCCCATGGCTGCCCCCACCTGTCCCAGCTCTGTACTTTGAAAAAAACCCCACTGCTCACCGGGTGCTGTCAGGTGGGGGGGGCAATCCCTGCTGCCCCCCACTACCCGCCACTGCATGGGGGGGCTCTGCCACAAGCCCCCTGACCCAGCTGCTCCACCCAAGCCAGCTCTGGCCCTTTAAGAAAAAAATTGAGAAAAGCCTTGGGACTCACAGCTCCTGCAGCAGCCTCGGGGCTTTGGAGGCTTATGCAGAGCCCCCCACATGATGTGGGACAATGGGGGGCAGTGGAGATCACCCCCCACTGGCAGGAACAGTGAGTCTGGGGGGTATTTCATTTTTTTTTCTTGAAGAGCCAGAGCTGGCCTTGGCGGGGCACCCATGGGGATGCTGGGGGAGTGAGGTGGGGAGTGAGGGGATTTGTGCAGAACCCCCAATGCAGCATAAAGCAGTGGGGGGGCAGCGGGGATTGCCCCCTACCCCACAGCACCCGCTGAGTTGTGGGTGGGGAATGGGCCTGACTGGTTTGGAGATTCAGAGATTCAGCAGCAGTTGAATCTCTGAATCAGATTCTTCTGAATCAAATCAGGACAGTGATTTAAATTACTGAATCGAATCACTGTTCCCTGAATCGGCCAAATCCAAATCCGAAGTGAATACTAGTCACTTTGCACAGGCCTATCCGACCTCAACCAGTCATGAAATCATGTCACTTGTGACCAATTAACAATAAGGAACACGTATTTCTTATGATATTGAGAATCAGATATACTTTCAGGGAATAGTACAGTAACAATCATAAAAATGAAGAAAAGACACTTGTAAAATTTATTTAGCTAAATTCAAAATAACTAAGACAGCTGAGTGTACTTTGATCTACTCAGGAGAAGAAGAAATTTGATGAGCCTCTCTCATCAAGGTTTTCTACCTCCTACTGGCTGACTTTTTCACTTGATTATATTACTTTCTGCAATCATGATAAAGTATTCCAGTCATGCCAGACCTCAGCTGCATTAACTTTCTTCCAGAATGTTTACTTGTATTCATAGCTTGATGAAAATAACAAGAGAAAGTGAGGGTCAAGATCATGTTTGTTGTGATATCATAGGCATAGGAATTGGGGCCACCCTGGTACTAGCCAAATCTGGATTTTTTTAGCACACAACACCAGCATCTCTGGAGATCTGGCTCAATAGAGATCTTTTCTTATAACACTTCTTGCTTCCTGAATTATTTAATTCTAATTAAATACGCCTATCCATGACTTAGTGGGCCCCTATACGTGAGATACTAACTGTGAAATCGTTACTGCACAGTCATTTAGTAATTGCATACTAAATGACTGCGCAGTAACCAGAGTTACTGCATAATAGCACAACCAAATGGCTCTTAGTTAATGCTGACTGTAGTAGCATGTTACTACTGTGTAGCAGCATCATGTCATGCTTTGTGCCATGCAACACCACTTCACAGTAGTGTCGTGGTAAACACATGCAGCAAACTTTAGGTCAGGTCAGCAGAAACTTGGTTTATTAGAGAATGCATTCTGGACAGACTCATACACAATTGGAGAATTGTGAAGAGGTCTGACCACATACAACAGGTGAGGCGAGTTCATATAGAAAATATGACATCATAAGTATATCTACGACATAACCAATCAGCATTTGCCATGATTTTGTTAGTAAAGTACAGAATTTCCATTTATGGTTATGTTAGCAAAATTTTTACTCTCTCTCGTCTAACTTGGAACCTTAGGGGTCACTTCCCATTTTGGGCTGACTCAGCAGGCTGGTTTGTGGTTACTTTTGTGCTAAGCTTTTGTTTTTCACTAGACTAGGGCAGGATGGTCCCAGTCTTGTGTTAGTCTTGCAGTTTTAGGTCATATCCTTTGACTTTCCCATAGCCTAAGCTGAATACATGTTTTTTTTCACCCTTACATATAATGGAGATTCAACTCCATTTTTCCCTTCTTCCACAGTAGTAATCAGCTATTGCACAGTCAGTAGCTCATGTAGATACGGTCATTTATTCTGATGGGTAAAAAATCATTTGGATAATTTTCTTTATGTCGTACCTACAAGGCAGCTTTCAATGGAAAACAGGATGAGACAATTTTGATTAGAGGATCTGGTAAGTAACTGACTTTTGCAGCAATATAACATTCAAGAATTTGTCTTTGTTTTATAAAACATATGCAATATAGTATTTTATAAGCAATTCTCAATAAGCCCCTCCCCCCCACACACCCGAGGAACTGGTTTATTTTATGTTTTATATAACTTTTTTTAGGTTGTTCCATTCAGACTTCCCTAACCTGAATTCTGGTTTGTGACAGACACTATAATAGGAAGCATATAGATTCATAGATGTTAGGGGCTGGAAGGAACCTCATGAGATCCCTTCCAGCCTCCTTGCACTTGGGCAGAAAAGAGTGCTGAGGTCAGATGACGCAGGCAAGGTGTGCATCAAGATGCTTTTTAAAAATATCCAGGGTAGGCGACTATACCACTTCAGGGGAGACTCTGTTCCAGACCCTAGGCACTTGAATCATAAAGTTCTTCCTTATGTCCGATCTGAAGTGATCTTTAATCAGTTTGTGTCCACTGTTTCTTGTCTTTCCTTGAGTTGCCTTGGCAAACAGATGCTCCCTCAGGCCCTGATGTATGCCCCTTATATACTTCTAACCATACTATATTTCTAACTCTCATTAAAATTAAAAGAGAGTCGTAGGGTCGCACCCAGAGAGTTGTAGGGTTGCACCCAAAGAGTCGTAGGGTTGCATCCAGAGAGTCATGGTAGATGGGTCGGTTTCGACCTGGAAGGGTGTGGGCAGTGGGGTCCCACAGGGCTCGGTCCTTGGACTGATACTCTTTAATGTCTTCATCAGTGACTTGGATGAGGGAGTGAAATGTACTCTGTCCAAGTTTGCAGATGACACAAAGCTATGGGGAGATGTGGACACGCCGGAGGGCAGGGAACAGCTGCAGGCAGACCTGGACAGGTTGGACAAGTGGGCAGAAAACAACAGAATGCAGTTCAACAAGGAGAAATGCAAAGTGCTGCACCTAGGGAGGAAAAATGTCCAGCACACCTACAGCCTAGGGAATGACCTGCTGGGTGGCACAGAGGTGGAAAGGGATCTTGGAGTCCTAGTGGACTCCAAGATGAACATGAGCCGGCAGTGTGACGAAGCCATCAAAAAAGCCAATGGCACTTTATCGTGCATCAGCAGATGCATGACAAATAGGTCCAGGGAGGTGATACTTCCCCTCTATCGGGTGCTGGTCAGACCGCAGTTGGAGTACTGCGTGCAATTCTGGGCACCACACTTCAAGAAGGATGCGGATAACCTGGAGAGGGTCCAGAGAAGGGCCACTCGTATGGTTAAGGGCCTGCAGACCAAGCCCTACGAGGAGAGACTAGAGAAACTGGACCTTTTCAGCTTCTGCAAGAGAAGGTTGAGAGGCGACCTTGTGGCTGCCTTTAAGTTCATCACGGGGGCACAGAAGGGAATTGGTGAGTATTTATTCACCAAGGCGCCCCCGGGGGTTACAAGAAACAATGGCCACAAGCTAGCAGAGAGCAGATTTAGACTGGACATTAGGAAGAACTTCTTCACAGTTCGAGTGGCCAAGGTCTGGAACGGGCTCCCAAGGGAGGTGGTGCTCTCCCCTACCCTGGGGGTCTTCAAGAGGAGGTTAGATGAGTATCTAGCTGGGGTCATCTAGACCCAGCACTCTTTCCTGCCTACGCAGGGGGTCGGACTCGATGATCTATTGAGGTCCTTTCTGACCCTAACATCTATGAATCTATGAATCTATAAAATGTTGTAGGACCCAATGGCCACAACTGGTATTGGGGTCCTATTGATCTAGGCACAGTATAGGAACACCGTGGAATATGGATGCATGAATACCTTGAAGTACAAAACCTTTACCTTCTTGCAAAGTCAGTTGTTTTGACAGAGGGAAATGCTCAGTTGTGATTAGCTTATCCCAAAGGCAGGACTCTGTGGAAACTATTAATTAAGAATCATTCAAAAGAACCACTCACATTGGTTTTTAAAAACATAAAATGTGGTGCTTCCAGACCCACCTGTAATAAGGACTATCCAATAATGCTCATCATAATATCTGGTTTTCATTCGTTAATAATTTTACCAAAGCTTACCAAAGTAAACTTTGGTTTCAGCTGAAATTTTCCATGCTGATTGTCTGCCTCAGACTACCTTTCTTTTAGAAAGACAAAAAACAAAAACAACCCCCGCCAAAAACTTGTGCTGAAACAGTTCAGTCATTTCTGAGAAGGGATTAAAAATGCACTGTTTTTACCATTGTTATAAATCTGCTGACATTTTCTTTGAAAAGCTCTGGTACTATCATGCTTTTGAAGCTAGGTCTTCAAATTTGACTATTGGATAACTTTTGAATCAAGATGCACTTTCTCCTGTCATTATGAAAAATAGGTCATGCCATAAGCCTTTGAAAATTCATTATTGGTAGATGCAAGTAATGGATTTTTTAACTTTAGCCATCTAAATTTGCAAAGATTGCATCCCTTTTCAGCAAGTGCAGACCTCTTGCAGCTTCTGCTGTTCACTTGGCTGAATACATACCATCTCCACAGAGGACCTGAGTGTGTTCTCTCCAGTTTAGGATCTCAAGGTTGAAGCCTTCAGGACAGGGTTTGAGTAGTTTCAGTAAACAAGATATTAGGCTTCATAATTAGCTATGAGGAATGTGTCTTCTGACCACAAGGGAGCATAATTAAAGTTGTGCAGGAAATCTTAAAAATAAGGACATGAAAATTAGGTGCTTGATTCCTTCCCTTCCACCCCCAACCATAATAGTGCCTTAATAATGTTTTCAGGGTTTTGTTTATATGTCTAATAAACTACATACTATTGTCTGGAACACAAAGCCTGTACTTTGCAAAAAAATACTAATTCTTGTTTGAAAACAGTCCTCATCCTGCTTCCCAAATTAACCAAAATAATAAATATGTAGCAACCCAGAATTTGTAGTTTACAGCTAAATAATACATGAACTGCCTAGGTTTCAGGCCCAGGCCTAAATTCACCAACCTTCAAGAACATTCAAAATTTGGTAAAGTGAGTATCTACTTACATACACTACACAAAAAGAGGTATAATCTAGTGTCTGAAATTCTTGATTTAAGCAGTAGAGATCTATATCAAGGTCCTGGCTATGCCCCAAAACTTTATGTATGATTGTGAATAAGTCAAAAGGAAGGTCTGACACTGTGAGCTAATTCTACTCTTAATTAACTGAATGGTAGAACTCTAATTGGCACAATGGGAATTGAGTTAAGCTAATTCAGAGAACTTTTGAAAAGACATGAGCATGTCTGTCTGTAATCTTCAGAAAGTACAAAAATTGGACAATAGTAAATCTTCTTTCCTTCAGATATAAGTATGTATTTGCAATTTGGCTGTGAACACAGGGCACAGTTACATGGCTATGATCAGATAAAGGGTAAATGTGGAGTAGATGCATAATTTATAGATTTACATTGATGGAAATCACTTATCTGCAGAGTTACCCCTTGGGAAATCAGGATTAACATCACATGGATGGAAATTACACCTTAGTAATAAGCCACATGCCTATGACCTTTGACTGTAAACCCCTTGGACTAGGGGCTGACTCTTACCATGGGTATGCACTGTACCTCACAAATCATAACTTAGATGCGACTTCTAAATATATCTATCACAAAAATCTATCTTAATGAACATATATTAAATCAATTAGATGTTATGAGTGGACAATATTGGTTTTGTGTTATTTTTCAAGTACATTTAACACCTCAGGCATATGGCTGCAATTCAGTACACATCTGTCTATTTGTTTCTTATTTTTACAAATAAAGTAGTTTACTTGCTGTATTTTTGAGAAATGAGACTTGAAGGTATGATTTGTGACAAGAGATGTGGAGGGTTGATGGAAGAAAATGGAAGTTTCACTTGCTATGTTAGCAGGATCTTTGCAAACTGAGATGAAAACTTTATTTGACACCAAAGGAAAAATAAATAAAGATGTTTTCAAGGACTTACAAAAGCATTTCCTTTCCTAGTGGAGTTTTTTGCAATATGCTATTTCTATATAAAGGCACTTCAATTTTTTGTTACTAAACTATGGATGAGCAGGCTGTTTTCTAAATAAATTCATAACTAATGGAAAACAGAGCTTGAGGAGGTAATTACAAAAACATGACTAGGGACAGAAATTTGCCTCCATCTCCATTTACAATAATTTCTTTATTGGAAACCAGAGGCTTTTCAGAAGGTTTTGCCAAGTGAATTTTGTAGAAATGGCAAAATACTAGAAATTATAACCAGCAATGCAGAGAAGTTCTATTTTTTTGCGTGGTGGAACGGGTGCTGAATCAATGTTGTTGCTTTAATGGCTTAGATCTTCTGGGTTTGCTGTTCTTTTAATTCTAGGAACATTATTATTTAATAATAATATTATTATTTAACCTTCCTAATCATTTATACATATTATGTTTGGGAAGCAGGGAATATGCATTTTGAGCATGAATTGCAATACACATCCACAATGGCTTAAAAATCCTGTGGTATTAGCCATAAAACTGTAAAATCCTCTAACAGTCAAGAATCTCAGCCTCAGGCAGAGCTTGAACAGTAAACTTCTAACGAATGTAACTCCCATATCATTTTTTTTTCTCTCAGTGTATGTAATCTGATTCATTTTATTGTGTATTTCAGTTGATTTTACACTATCATCTGTCTCCTCACAACACTAGTCAAAAAGATACATGGAAATTAAATGGCATGCATCTGATAAACTGATCCCTGCAGGAGTCAGAAAATAATTTTTTTTTCAGTGAATGTAGGAGAGGAGCATTGTGGGAAACTACCATTGCAGCTTCCTCTCCATCATCTATGTAGAAAACAGCTGCAGCTGGAGGGAGATTATGGACTTCTCTAGATTCTCCAGGGTTCTTTCTTAAAGCAATGAACATTTGCTATTAGGGAAGATACACATTGGAAATAAGGCCTCACCTTGTCTCTCATACTAGATACAGAATTAAATCTTTTTACTATCTTACAAATTCCTCTACAGTATATAAATATTTTTTACCCACTTGGGTTCTTACCCATTTCAGATATTTTCCCATGTGAATAACTAATTTTCTCTAAGTAAATTCCCATAACTAATTCTTACAGTCCCCAACCCAACAAAGCCCCATATGGGAGCACCTTGTCCTCACATATTCACCCCATAATAGAGGCAGCAAATGGCTTTTTCTGATCCTAGGAAAGTCAGTCCAAGCTATACAAAACAAAACTCCTAAAGCAAACTCTTCTAAAGTAAACTTCCTAAGCTGCTAAACTGCAGAGTTTAAACATGGCCAATGTATAGGAGGAGCTGCTGGGTTAATTTCATCCTTATGCAGAGGGCAGTACAAAGGACAGAATTTGTACTCAAGATTTATTTTGTAGACAAAATGAGTAGTACATTGGCTGTCTGGTGCCACTGCAGCATTACTGTGAATCACCAAGATTGCATGGTATTTTAAATACAGTTTTAAATTAACTACATAAGGAACTGGGCATAAATAAGATGAGAATATGTATATTCCCTTATCAAAGGCCATGTCTATGCGAGAGTATAAACAAGTACTAAATGACTGTGCAGTAAACAAATTTTCTGCATAGTCATGCTGAGGAATGGCTCTTTTGTGATGCTGATTGCACAGTAGCTCATGACTACTGTGCAATAGGGTCATGTCGTGCTACTTGACATGCGATGCTGCTGCTCAGTAGGCACAGACTACTGCACAGTCAGTGTCTCATGTAGACATGGCCAAAGTATAGCTAGCTAAATTGATTCTAATCTATTATTGTTGTCATTGTTGTTGAAGCTATTAGGAACTAAGATCCAGTTTACCTAGGTGCTCCATGAATGCAAAGTTTGAATAGCACAAAGATTGCAATCTAATTGGCAAGACATACCAAGAAAACAAGTTATCTTATTGTACAGATTGAGATCTGTGACAGAGTTTAAATAAGTTACCCATGGTCACACAGAAAATCCAGGCATAACTAGAAATTGAGCTTGGACTACTTAAATACCAGGCATGAACTTTCAAAACAAGGTAAACATTATAGGAATGATGACCTGATGCTTGTTGGCAGTGGTTTTTTTGATTATCACTTCTGGTATCCTCTATGCTTTTTGGATGTATGTGAAATTCTTAATATTACTTTCACGCAGCTTTAACACCATTTCTTGTAGGGTACAGCAAAAACTAGAATTGACAAGAACTGACTAGATCTGGCAGAGGAAGCATAGAATAATGGTAAAAGACAAATGACAAAACTAAGGAAGATATTTGCCTTTTAGTATACAAGGGCATTTCCTGGCTTTGAACCAACCAGTGACTTTGAATAAGTGGAGCTGGTTTCCACGGGTGACTGCAAGTCTAATTTCTTACTCCCTAGCAGCCTCTGCTACTTTTGCTTAGATCAAATTAGATCAGAGTCAGAAACAGGGATCTATATCTTGTAAATATTAACATTTCTTTTCATAAAGACTGGATGGCTAAACATTGCTCTGTGAGACTAGAAACACTGAACAAAAAACTATAGTAAATAGCATACTAGTATGTTATGTTATTAATTGTTTAAAAGTAAAATGATCAAGTTTTACATGATGCTTTACTTAAGTTTTATCTATCCCAGGGGATTTCAACCTTTTTTAAGAAGTGTACCTCTTCTGTCTCAAAGTTTCAGCTCATGTACTCCTTTATATGAAAATTATTTGGAGGGACTGAGTGTGCATGCACATGCATGCACAACCTGCCCCCCCCCCCCCCAGTTTGATAATAGGGCTGTGCAAAGCTTCGGGTGCTGATTCGATTCAGAGGAGATTTGACCCAATTTGGCAGTCAAATCTCCGAATCTGAATCAAATTGGGAGACCAATAAAGAGCTCTGAATTGATTCAAAGCCTCTGAATCAATTCAGAAAAGATTCAGAGAAAGATTCAGAGATTCAGGCAGTCCCCACTTGCTGCTGCAGGGAACTGGACCTGGACTCCGTGCCGGTAAGTAGGGAACAGAAGGAGGGGGCTGGAGGAGGGGGGAAGGGGACCATGTGGGGACCCCCACCAGGCCCCATGTGCTGCCTGCTTCTCCAGCCCCCCTGAGTACCCTCCAACCCCTGCCTGTTCTGTCAATGACTGCGCTGCCCAGTCCCAGCGTCCTGGCACTTTAAAAAAAAAAAAAAAAAAGCTCTGCACTCTCCGGTTGCTGCAACCACTGTTGGGGCACCTGGGAGCTCATGGCAGAGCCCCACCACAGAGCAGGGCAGTGGGGGGCAGCGTGGATTGCTGCCACCACCTGGCAGGAACTGGTGAGTGCAGGGCTTTTTTTTTTTTTTAAAGAGCCAGAACACTGGGGCTGGGCAAGGCAGCCATTAATGGGGCTGGGAGAGCAGGCAAGGGATGGGGACTGTTCAATTTGGAGATTCGGCTGATTTGGCAGCTGCTGAATCTCTGAACCAGATTCGGCTGAATCAATTCCGGACAGTGATTTGAATCACCAGATTGAACCACTGTCCCTTGAATTGGTTGAATCTGAAGTGAATACTAGCTGCTTTGCATAGGCCAAGTAGATAAGTCTGGGGGGAGGGGGGGAGAAGGTTTTTTTGGGGGGGACAGATTGAGGCAGTGAGGGAGGAATTGTGGCACAGGCAGGGGCAGGGGTTGGGGTGAGTGGGGCCGCAGCTGGGCTGGGTCATGGGACAATCAGAGTTCAGGCAGGTCATGCAGGGAGCAGAGGGGTTCCCACCACTGCATGCATCCTGGTGGAGGCCTAGGGGGTACATACTCCCTGATCTCTGTGAGGGGCAGATGTGACTGCCGCTGCATGCTGGGCTTTGTGCACCACTGCAGCTGCCCTGGGAGTGGGCAACACCATGTGCATTCCACCACTGGGCAGGCAGGGAGTGTGAGACAGCCTGGCAGCAGCAGGCACATGGCATCACACCCCTCCCAGGGCAGCTGCAGTGGCATGCAAAGCTCAGCATGCAGCAGCAGCTGCCTCCACCCTGTGCACAGGTTGAGGGGGCACATACCCTCTAGGCCTCTGCCAGGGTGTGAGCAGTGTCAGGAGCCTCTCCTGTACCCCCTACAACCTTTTAAAGTACCCCAGGGGTATGCATACTCCCTGTTGACTATCACTGATTTATACCATTTTTAGAGATGTAATATCATATTAAGTTTCACACACACTAACATTCTGTTCTTTTAATTCATTGTAATGAATTGTTAGGCTAATACTAAAAAATGCCATGGGAGCGGAGATGGGTGCATACATATCCACACAATAAAAGATGGTAGGGCAAATACAGTAAAAGAAATATTTTATATAAGAAGAATAGTCATATATAGTCATTTAAAATTTTAATAAACGCAAGTAATCTGTGGCTAGATTTGATTTATCTTGTTTAATTAAAGAAGCTTATGATGAGTAGCTTTATTACTTGTAGATTCCCATTGCAATCCTGGATTTGGCAGCTTTTTACTTAAACATTGAAAGTCTTACAGAAATCTTGTTTAACTATGATAAGCTTTAAAAAGCATCTAGGACCAGCATATGGGGGTTACACTGTGCGTGTGTTGTAGTTTAGGTAACAGCACAAAAATCGTACCTCTTACCCTTGCATATAAACAATGCTCATTTGAAGCTGATGACTGAATTGGGATTTTTTTTTTTTTAACTCAGTTAAAGATTCAGGATCTTTGCGCTTCTCTCCACAACAACCCTGGTGGCAATATATTACATCATCTCTAAACCACTCTTTCAGTGCCTTAATGGCACAATCTGACCTATACAATGTATTTGATCATGCTACAATTACATTTTAATGTACCTCATTAACAGGGATCCTGGTTTTCTCTGATTTACAAAAAATCCCCAATTTTTGGATTAAATAAAAATACCACATATCCACATTTGTCCATGATTAAAATGAAACACCAGTATAGTGGTGGTAGAAAAATGTGGATTTGGGGTTACTTTTTTGAATCTGAAAATGGGGATGTAAATCAGAGAAAACCAGGATCTCTGCTCATTAACATTTCTTCTTCTAACAATAGTGTGTAGATAATATCTTCATCTGCAGCCTCTATTTCAATGATGCTAGTTTGTAAGAACAGAATGGATCACAATGGAGGAAGTTATAATAAACAACACCAGGTTTTACTATTACTGAATAAAGTAGGATGGAAACATAAACCAGTGAAGACACATAAGTGTATATCTGTATTTTATCATTTTAACAAGATTCAAAAAAGAGAAAGCAAAGACTGAAAAAGATATGTGAGAGTTTAATGAGGTTTCAGTTTCAAACTTTTGTGCTTAAGTGTCTAGATTTATAATGAAAAACCAATATAGATATGAAGGGTATAAATTCCAAATTAGGTGCCCACCTAAAAGTTAGTTGGAAAACTAATCCCAGAATGTTAGTCTAAAGTGATATGGTATTTTTTTTTAATTTCACTGAAAGAAAAAGAAAGTTCTTGACATAATTAACCTTCAAATAACAGGACAAACATATTATATATTTTTAAAGAAAAGCCATTACCATCTACAATATAAAGTTTTATATTTTAAAGTACAGAATGAAGTGTACTTTAGAAAAAAATAGTGATATTATACTTTAGGTTCTTTCCTAAATATAGTGCTTTTCCTTTAAATATGCAAAAAATGGAAGTAAAAGCATAGAAAAATTAACTTAGCACATCTCAATACAACACTGTTTCCAAGTACTTCGATATATTTCCATTATTGTTTTCTTAAAAATACTGCTGCTGTTTCTTGGAGGCACTATGCAGTCATAGTTTGAGACTATCACATACAGGTTTATTTTCCAATTTAACTGTCTTACCACAGGTTTACATAAAACAGAGGAGGAAGAAATGACCTAATGACCAGGAACACTGGTTTTCTCTGATAAAAAAAAAATCCCTAAATTTTTGGATTTTTTTTATCAAAGAAAACCAGGATCCCTGCTAATGACCTAGGCCCTCCCCTTGCCAATGCAGGGCTGTTGCTTTTTGCATATATTTTTTAGTGTTTTGTACATGTTACTTTAAAAACTGAAACAGGTGGTGGGGTTTCCATCTCCAACTACAGCTGAATAGTTCTCACTACCAGAAATAAATTATTAGTAGTAAGAGGTGAATTTATATTAGTTAATTCCATCCATGCAATTCAGTTACTTGACATTTGACAATTAGTACTAGCCTAACAATGTCTCTGACTTGCTTCTTTTGTTCTACTTCAATACCTTCTTCTTCCCTCTTCTGAGACAAGTGTTCTGCATGAGTGTGAATTGAATCAATCTGTGTATAGACTGCTTATTGTTCCCCTGATGTGGGCCTCTCTGGATTGTGAGCTCCATGGACTAGGCACCTCCCTTTCTGCAATGTCTGGAAAATACCTTTCAGATTGGAACTGTTAATATGTGTGCGTGTGCATATGCATGTACATACATACACATATATGATCAGGGTGGATTGAGGGGAGTGCAGTGGCACAGACAGCATATCCACCTTACACTTGACCATACTGGAGATGCACGAGCTGAAAACTTTTTTAAAGTCACAGATGCAAGTAAGAACCCTCTCCCCCCATTATCTTAACTGGGTTTTAGCCATTTTGAAAGTGATTTATGTGCACCAAACTTCTGTTCTGTTATATTTTTGAACTGGTTTCTGATCACTTATACTGGCTTAAGTATAATTTCTGTCTCTGGATGTGCTGAGGACAGGGGGAGCTCCAGAGCTGCTCCTGCTAGATTCAACAGAGCACAAGGAGCTGGGCTCTGCCAGGGATGGTAGCAGCAGCAGGCAGGTTCTTCCACCCTTTCTGATTCAATGGGTGTTCCCTGCCAGTCCAGGATCAGGTTCAGGAGAAAGGAAGACATCTTCTGCTTCTGCTGTCTCTATCTGAGCCTGGCTCCATATCCAGCCCAGCTGGAGAGAGGCAGGAGTAGCTCTAGAGCTTCCCTCTACCCATGCAGCAGTAGCCAGGCAGGGGTTAACTGGGGGAGGAAGGAAGGGAAGGGAATGTGCCACTGAGCAAAGAGGGGAAGAGAGACAGGAGGGACTTAAAGTCCCCAGCTGCTGCTCATACAGTGTGGTCTATCCATCCTGGTGTTTGTGGGGAGGCTGGAGCCTGGGTGCAGCCACCCCTGCATCACAGATTGCTGCTGCTGAACTCCACTTTCTAAAATCCTGGCCCTGCCAATGTGTATGTGCATGTGCTTCTATTGTCTTCCTCTCTTTGAGGTGCTTCTGAAGGAGTGGATGCCCTAAATCAACATGATAAATTCTTTCAATCCTTAAATTGATATAATTTATATGCCTCCCCACCCACATGTAAGTGTTTAAACAATATAGAGCATCCCTGAGAAATCTGTGCAATCTATCATAGAATATCTGTTTTCCGAATGAACGCTACTAAGCAATAAGAAGGAATCTATGGGGCCAAGGCAGAATACCACAGCTGATATTGTTGCTTTGGTACTGAGACCATATTGATGTTTCAGGAAGACACTGATACTTGTTTTCTAATTAACAGATTAAATTTAAGAAAGCAGTTTTAAGATGCATTTGGGAACTTCACACTGACTTGGTGAGGCATGTGTCCTCAGATTTCTTAATTTCATTGCTATTTACCAATTTTAATTAAAAAAAAAACAAATTAGCATTGTTTCATGCTAATATGGATATCTTAAGATGTTCTATGGTATCTCTATTGTCAAACAAATTATTAAGCACTATTGATAGGCAGTGGTTTAGAATTTACCTTGAATGTCAAGAATTCTTTGGTGCAAATCATGGCAGTGAATGAAGTTTTACACTATTTCTGAGGTGGAGAGGTGAACCTTAGTGTCAGTGAGAGACAGAGGTTGCAGCAGGTTTCTCTTTCCCTGTAACTGCTCTCAGATTGCCAGGGAACACTAGGGGGGATAAGCAGGGGAAATTCTCAACCTATTTGAATGAAGTAGTACTGGAGTCAGCATAGCTGCCTTAGTGAAGCATTCTACCTGAATACAGAGAACCCCAGCTAATTAGTCCTGTTTTCTAATTAGACGTGTTTTTAGCAGATCACACAAAATGCTACACTAATGTAACAAGTCTGCTTCCAGTACCCATACTAAGTCATTTAGAGTTAATTTGCATATTTCTATTTAATACTGTATTATAGACATACCCTTAGTCAGAGAAGAGACCATTGTGTCATGGGAGATAAAATTCCAGTTTGGGATTTCAGTTGATAAGCAAGAATAGTAGCTGAGGAGGGGAAACATCCATATTAATGAAAATTTTTTGCTAATACATTTATTCTTGTCCTTTTAAGTCATTGCACATTTGCTTGTGTTTTACCTGAATTTTAAGAGACCTAAATTATCTTATATCCATAATGCTTGCTTGCAGAATTCAGGTAAAACACAAGCAAATGTGTAATGATCTAACAACAAGAAGTATTAGCAATTTTTTTTGCAATATGGATTATATGCAAAAAGATTGGAAGGAAGAACATAATAAATACACAAACAAACAAACATTAATTTATTTAGCAACAAAAAGCAGCAGAAAAAAAGATCAGGTGGAAGAATATATAGATTCTATCCTATATCTATAGATAGATATATAGATATATAGATATATATATATCATCATTTTTAAAAGAAAACATTTTCAATAAGAAAAACAGGTTAGTAACTTTTGAGCAGATTTAAATGAGCAGCAGAAAGATTGGATGGAAGAATATATAGATTCCATCCTACATATATTCCATCCAATAGATTCCATCCTATCTATGATAGATAGATAGATAGATAGATAGATAGATAGATAGATAGATAGATAGATAGATAGATAGATAGAATCTATATATTCTTCTATCCAATCTTTCTGCTGCTCATTTAAATATGCTCAAAGGGCAGTACTAACCTGTTTTTCTTTCTGAAAATCTTTTGTTTTATAAACACTCAGCATCTCCAAACCTCTTTAAAAATGATGGTTAAGAAATATTATCCAGAAAATTTTGGTTACATATAGCAAATCCATGTTTCCTCTCAACTGACATAGAATTAGTTGCTCCTTAAAAGCTTCAAGTCTGGTCTCTTGAAACTTATGGTTCAACTATTATGAAACGTATCGTGCAAATATTATGAATCTTTGTACAAACCTTCACATAACATCTCCCTGAGACCCTTTTTATTGTGAACAAGTGTGATGGCAAAATCAGAACCAGCAGTTCATCTCAAGCTGATATAAACTAGGAAATTTTGTAGCTTCCAGATAACCATCTGTAAAAATCTGGCTAAATTCATAACCACCTATCCATAGGAAGTTATGGATACTACAAAGGCATACATCTACTCTAACATGCAGTAAAAGCCTAACAAGTTCTTTAAAATGAACATGATATGCGCATCAGACTGAGTGAATGCAGCCAAAGATGTAAAACCAGAAGGTTAAGATAGTGGAACACAGAGTTCATAATTGGGCAAAGCATGGAGCTGGCTGAGATTCTGTAGTGAAGATAAAATAGTAGGGGAGGGTTCTGAGTACAGTGCAACTACCAGTGAGGACATGGGCTTGGTATTAAGAATGATGAAGGTGAGATCACCATATGTCAGCAGAAGTATATGATTTACCCCTTTAGGAATATCTTTTTTGTTAAGAAGAAATACCTTTAGGAATACCATTTTTGTTTCTTTCATTTCTTGGAGTCTCAGAACAGCAAAGACTCCCTATGCCTGAAGAAGGCTGATTGTGCTGGAAAGATTGCAAAGAACTTTTTTTCCAACTACCAAGTTGGTCTAATAAAAGATATCACATCTACCCAAAGAACCTTGCCTTGTTAAGAAGTCACTTATCACCTATAAAAGTAGAGACATAATGAGTCAGATTGCGAGAGACCAGGAAATAGTTGATGAAAAAATGTAAAGAACTCTAGAGTTATTCCTGGATTATTCTGTACCTCACAGCACAGTCTGCTATTTATGGAGGTGTCTGCATGGGCACAGATTAGTTGCATATCAAAGCACGCTATTCCAAAAATAAAATGGAAGAAGCTGAAAGAGAACAGCCCAGAGTTCAAATGAGAGTCCTGGTGCAATGGAATAAGTTAAATGAGCTGAGTTGTAGCCTGCAGTTGTTGTTGGGGACACGCTGATGAAAGTCAGGAGAAGGGGCGCTCAGAGTGAGCAGGCTTCACTGCAAGTAGTTTTGTAAGAAAGACACAGTTATGTCCTTTTCACCCCTGATGATGGATAACTATCTGGGTTTGAGGAGAAACAGGGTGACTTTCAGAGAGCTCAAAGTAGAGAAAGGGTAGGGCAGAGAGAAAATCCCAGGGAGGATAGAGGGAACTGGAACAGCACAATAAAGATAACTAGTTTTGAAGCAGAGTCTGCTGGGCTGTTTGGGGAAGTTGGTGCTCTGATACCCCTCCTTCTAGAAAGAAGAACCTCCCTCCTGCCCACCCCCCTCTTTCCAGAAGCTGACCAGAAAGAAGGATCTGAGGTGGGCATGTTATGGAAAGCTGGAGACTGAGAATAATGCGCTCTCAAAACTAAAGACTTGAATCTGGTGCAGCCATGCTTCAAGGTGTCCTTTCAGGAGAGGGAGACCAAATAAGGCTTCTTCTTGGAGAGTCCCAAGGAAAAGCTTCCTCCACCCCAAAGGGGCTTTGATCCTGTGACACCAGGAAAGGTTAAGATAGGTAGAGCAAAACAAGGCTATCAATGAATGATGTGGCCAGATTTATTAACAAATGTGCCAAAGAGGTGTGGGTGTGTTTGACAAAAGCCACACATTCTGAGACAAAACTAGTGGTGGAATGAGAAAGTATAGATTATGATAAATATAAGACAGCCAAGAGGGAGACCAAGAAAGGTGTGCCAGAATCCAACAGCGAATCCCTGAAAAAAGTATAAAATAAACTGGAAATAAAAGTAAAACAGGATATCAGAAAAGTTCCAAGAGTGTTGTATAATGATGAGGGGAGCCCTTCAGTCTATTTCCTCCTATAGCAAAAGGAAATGCTGATAGAGGTCCGGAAAATGGTGGCAGTGGCATGCCTTCATGTCATGCTATTAAAAGCACAGGCCACAGATGGGGGCAGTCGCACCCTTCTTCCCCTCTTTGCCCTCAGACAATAAAGTTGGCATCAAGTCACAGAGGTGTTACTATGGGGAGGTAGTGGGAATATTGGTGGACTGACCTACTACCTTTTACATATTGGTGTGAAGAACAAATGTAGCTTCAGGTGCATCGCTATAAAGTGCATCCAAGATATCCCTGTTTAATATAGGGGTCATCTTTGATGGTTTGGGATGATTTATAGCACTGTGGACATACGTGTTTTCTGCTTGCTCATTTCTTATAGTAGCTAAAACCCCTTAAATGCTTTTTGAGATGTCTATCTGGAGAACATGAGGTACCTGTACATGAGCCTGGAGGCTGCTCCAATGCACTGTAATTACAGCACATCAGAGCAGACTCTATTCACCGAGTCTGCTGGAGCATGGTAATTACTGCACTCCAACCAGCCTCCGATCTAATTCAAGTATGCCCCTCTTGAAGGCCTGGGCACTTCCAGATGACTGTGGACATGTGATAAGTAACACCACAGTCCTGTCTGTGATGCCACTTACTGCACATGCTGCACAAGCAGGCATTCCCTATGCTGCTACTTTGCAGTGCGTGGTTGTGGGGTGGGGAGTGGGGAGGGGGTTGACCCTCGGAGAACCTGGGGTCAAAAAAACCCACACCTAAAAAAAGGAGGGTGGTGCACGTGGCAGCAGTGTGTGCCATCCAAAACTGGAACCTGACCAGCCACAGCCACACACTGGCTGCCAGCCAGGCCTGATGCTGCAGAAGTGCCGTGGCTACAGCTCCTAGAGGCCCCGCAGGACCCCAGGTAACGTTACTGGGGCCAGCACAGTTGCTGGCCCCAGACTCCCATACCCCATCCAGAGCAATGTGCCACACATCAGAACATGCATGGCACAGACATTCCCCAGGGACAAGTAGCAGTGGCACAAAGTACTGCTGGAACAAGTACCGCTGCTACTTGTCCTAAGGGAAACAGACATTCCTATTCATAGGGACATACCCCCTATGTGTATAGAAAATATGTGCAATTATTACAATGTGCTGCACTCTGAAGGACAAAATATGTTTTATTATGTAAATTGCATAATATGGAGAATCATTCCTAGCACAATTTTTCTTAAGTTTATCAACAGACAGCTTTTTGAATTAGCTTCCTAACCCAACATTAATTTGAGTGCTAACAGCATCAAATGTCTGATGCAAGCCTTAATAAGCTTGCTTCTTGCCTCTGATCATCAATACTTGCAGTTTGAAAAGATAGTTTGTGTGTGTGTGTGTGTGTGTGTGTGTGTGTATGTTGTGGGGGACACGAGGGAGTCAGGTGGTCATAAGATCTGTTTAAAGAACAAGTCACAAGCATTTCTCCTGCTATTTTCATGGTTTAAATTTCCTTTATATCTTTTTTTCTCTTTCTCTATCAACTTGCTCATACTTGTTATCCAGATACTTATTGAACCAAAATATTTAACATAAACAGCAAAGCAGTGACAATAATGAATTTGTACATGCCAGTGTTTTCCAGGGCCTTTTATTATTCATCTACAGTATGTTTCCTGAACTGTTCCAGGCTGTAGCTTTTGATTAAATTATTAATTAATGTAAGTAATTTCTATTTTTCTTATTTGCCTTTACCCTACACTGTGGTTATCTTCCCCCTCTCCCTCTTCTCCCCTATGCCCATTAACTGATTAATTTTCAGTGTAAGTGTAATCATCTAACACAGGTTGCATACTCACATCCAAACCATCTGGGTTAATTTCCCTAGGTTTGTTCTCCTGGTAGAAAAACATACCCAGAGCCATGTGTACAGACATGCAAATGCTGAGGCCCTGAAAATGGAGAGCTCACAATGATGAAATTATGTATCCAGTGTTCTCAGCAGTGACTTTCCCAGGAGAGACCACAAATGTACAGATGTTCAGGCTTTCAGGCTTTTTCTCCCAAAGTAAAAATAGCCATTCCAGGAGAAAAAATACTTGGAAAAAATAGGAGTAAATCACTCCCAGGAGAGTTTCCTAGGGTACTGAATGTCTGTACATGCTGTGGCTGCCTTCAGAAGAGAACATAATTCTTCAGATTTTTCTCTCCCTCCTGCTCCTAAAGTGTACTGCTTGCTGGATTCTGCTGCTCCAGCAGGGAGGAGACCATACCCCCTTCAAAATCCTCACATTGTACTGCAGGGAAACAGAGGCTGAACATGGGCAGTCTGGGTCAGCAGATCAGGGCTTCTGTATGGCCTGCTGCCATTTGTCACCAGGCAAACTAAGGGAGCTGGCAGAGCACCCTGAGATGTGTGGACAACCCCCCTCCCTGCTCTCCACATGCACAATGTCAGCACTATGCGCTTGCCACTCTCCAGGGCCTCAGCATTCAAGTGTCTGTACATGTAGCTATTGGTAAGTTTCTCTACCAGGAGAATAAACCTGGGAGAATTCTCACAGATTATTTGAATGTGTGTATGCAGCCATCATCCTTAAGTAATTGTCTTTCTTGTAATTTGCCCCCTTGAATTTATTTCTATCATAATTTTTCCTAGTATCTCTTAAATTTTGCAGAGTTAATTGCTCCCTGAAATGTTCTTTGAACAAATGAAGTACCAGTCTTTATAGTGTTTGTACAGATCCCTAATAAATGAACTTCTAGCCTGAAAGACATACAAAAAACTAGAACTCTTGGTTCCAAAATGATACCTTTTATTAGACCAACTGGAAAATGGCAAGAAAATTGTCCTTTTCTGCAAGCTTTCAAGATCAGAGTCCCTTCGTCAGGCTCTGGGAAAAAAGCTACTCAACACAGCTCACAAAGACACTCTCATGAACCCAGGGGGACAGACTTCCATCTCCAGCTCCCTCTGTGCAAAAATGAAGTTTATTTCCTACCTATGGGGACTTTTTACCATCTTGTACCATCTACACTTTTCTCAGAGCCTGACGAAGGGACTCTGATCCCGAAAGCTTGCAGAAAAGGACAATTTTCTTGCCATTTTCCAGTTGCTCTAATAAAAGGTATCATTCTGGAACCAAGAGTTCTAGTTTTTTGTATGTCTTTTTGTCTCAGACCAACACGGCTACCAAGTACACATTCTACCCTGAGTACTTTGAGGATTATACATTTCAGTGTTTCAATGAAATTAGTTTTGTTCTTCGCTCCCTCTGTTCCCTCCCTCCTTTTCTGATGGGGGGGGGGGGCAGGGGGATGAAAAAGATTTATATTATTTACTCAATCACCCCTAAGCATGTGTTAAAAAATCAAAGAAAATATATTTTTAAAATTTCATTCTATATTTTAGTAAAAATATACACAAATTTTCTACTGTGTTAGTATTCAATATCTTATTGAAAATAATTAGTTTTCACCTTTACTAAGTTCATTTTAATACAAACATTATTTAACTTATTTAAACAGATATACTAATGCATCATTAATTGGTGCATTTTATAGAAAAGTAGAAAGGAATACAGGGAGGCATATATAAAAGAAAAGCAGAAAGATAAATACATCATAGCATGTCTCAGTTCAGATGCTCAGTTTAGCTTATTCATTCTCTTATTTATATCAAAACAACTCTGGGAAACATTTAATAGGGACAGAATGTATTTTTGAATATGATTAAATATATAAAAGCACTTCCTTTGCACCCTGTATATCTCTCCATTGCACCTCAGGGGATGATTACCATTAACAAATATTACCTCTGAGCTTATTTTACAACAGAAAGAACTATTTAAAAAAAATGAATTTATACCAGCTTAAACATGTATATTGTGTCCTTCTGAAGTCTTGGGTGTCTTGTGATGACATAAAGATTTTGTGAGGAAATCTCCAGCGTTAACAGCATGTGCTACTAAAATTTGAAATAAAAATAATGACAATAGATTGTGTAGCTGGGGACTGTAGCATATTATCTTCCGGGGAGTAGGCCCGAAACAGGATTTATACCATGTGTCTAAGATGCGGTAGGCTACTACTTCTTGGAAATGAAACTTGTTTCAAGTGTCTGAGGCCCTTAGCTATACATACAAATATAGCTTCCATCTTGGCGGACACACAGGACTTGAAGTATTTTAGAAGCAAATAAATAAATAAATAAATAAAGTTGTCATCCGAATAATATCACCCACAACCTCATACAGCATGTGCTAAAGAGCTAAGCCTCAGAAGTTGTGGCCTATAAAACTCATTCCTTGTGAATCAAGCCCAAGAGAGCACACATTTACTCATAGGTTGCAATATTGTATCACTAACTCAAATCACTTTTATTCCTAGCCGATTTTTTTTTTAGTCTCTCTGTCCAGTTTCACTTTTAGCATTCAATGGGCTCCTGAAGAACATCCATTTTTCATTGTGGAATCTGCTCTCTGTGACAAACCCATTCTGTTCTAACTGGGAGTTAATCATTTCTTAATTCTTTTAGATCTGGCTTTCACAGCTACATTCTGAATTGAAGGCAGCCAAGCTGAGATTCTTTCCCTCTGGTATCTTTTCAGATCATCTTTTTTTTCTTCCTGAGAAATAACTATGCCACGCTGTGCCACGTATCAGGACTAAACCTATTACTGTACCCCTTAGCAAAAGACTACAAATAGAGTTGTTTGTTTTGAAGTCTGCTTAGTGTGATACTGCTAATTTGACTATTCTGAATAGCAGTTTTTCAGATGATGCTGTGCAAATGTCAACCATCAACAGGTGACTTGAAAGTTCCTAAAAGGCTTATTATGTTTGTATATTGTCTTTCAATTCATATTTTCCCAAAATTTTTCTATTGGGCCTAATTTTTATTAAAGTGAGGTTCTTATGACTAGTTTCTTTCTGAGGCTACACACATTAAAGAAATCGGCTTCCATTGGTTTTTTATTTGTATATAATTTTCATCTTTTTGCTTGTGGTTGAGAAAGTATTGTACTGTATTTTGCAATAAGATTCTCTGTTGATTAATAATCAAATTTGTGTAAGCAGTAAATTATTATAATTTTCATAACATGACCTTAGGGAGTCCAAATGACATTGCTATGGACAGATTCAATCATGCTTCTCAGCAAAGCTGGTCAAAACTCAAAATATCCAACTTTGGAGACACTGGCAGATATCAGGTTCACTGTAATGAGCAGGTATCCTGTTTTTCTCTGTTAATAAAAAAAACCAACCAATTTTTAAGTTAAAAAAAGTAACCCAAAATCCATATTTTTCTGTGATCAAATTGAAACACCACTAGTGTTCCATGGTAATGAGCAATGAAAGTAACTGACTCCCTCAGCACTGCTTGAATAGAAATGTTGCTGTTCCAGGGCAGCTGTTTTTTAAATTTGGGTATAGCAGGAATCAAAGGGGGGTTGGGGTGCAACTGCACCACTGCACCCCCACTCAATCTATCTCTGCCCCAAGACCTGGCTCCTCAGACCACAGGCAGTCTTCTTGGAACTACTGACCCTGCTCTTCAACCTTCTAAGATGAGCTAGAAAGTATCCAAAGCATCTATTAGAAATAGACTTATGTTTCAGAATTTCCTGAAAATGACACATGTACACACCCACATGCACATGTGCGCACACACACAATTCTACTCCCCCCATCAGTTTCCAGATGTTACGACTGTTATGTCCATGTTACAGTTAATGAGGACAAACTGCTCTACTATAGGTCTTTTACCAGGTGGGGAGTTGGATCTTGGGAGTAGGTTCCAAAGGGTGCCACTTTTCTTCTTCCATATATATCTTATAGCTACCTCATTTTTTCATATAATTAGCTCTGAATGAATAATTAATAAGCCTGCTTCTGTTTGCCAAATATGGAATTGTTCTGTTTTTAACTGTAAATTTCCATTCTTAGGTAGGTGTAGAACTTGCTTAAGCCTGTTCCTTTTTGACCATGCTACATTTCAGGGGTAGGCAACGTTTTTTGGCCGGAGTGCTGAAAAAAACATGTCTACCTTGGAAGGTGCCAGAGTGCCGACATGTAGCCAGTCCACGGAGCCCAGTCTGCTTGCAGCAGTGCTTGCAGCCTCCCAGCTGCCTGCTGGGAGCATCCTGGGCTGCATGGCTGTCAGCAGCTGCTTACAGCCTGGGCTGGTGGTGGTCTGCAGAGCAAAATGGCCTTTTGTGCCATGCTCGGCATGTGTGTCGGGGGTTGCAGACCCCTGCTATATTTACTTAATAGATAGCCAACTTCTTGGAATTTAGTTAGCCAACTTCTTGGTTTGTTTTTAGTTAGTTAACAGTATTTTTCCACACTTCCTCTTATTGCTGAGTGTAAGTCTTGACCACAACTCAAGCTAAGCACACAGTTTAAGCTAAGCATGAAGAACCATGCTCTGAGGGCCCTCTTGGGCCTACAAGGACATAGCTGAGGAGAGGAAGGGACTGACTATACGCATAATCTGGTTGTCTATTCATGCACCAAATTCTCAGGACTATGTTAGGTCCACATTCTGCATGGCATATCATTGGATGAATGTTTTACACCTTAGCTCATAACAAGGCAACATTTATGATCAAAGCTCACTTCAGGTCATTCTTTACTGTGATAGGAGAGAGTGTACTCTAATTCTGTTCATACTGCTCCTAATCTGAAGAAGAGTATCTACCATAGCCTTGACAGTGCTACAGTAGGTTTTTAAATGTATATGTCCACTTTTCCACCTTGAAAATTAAGCTACAAAACTTTGGTGTCCTAAGAGTCCTGTTTTAGTTCCTCTGGATACATATGGGGCTTAGTAGATATATATATAGTGGTGTTTCATTTTCATCATGAAATAATGTGCATTTTGCGTTACTTTTATAATCCAAAAATTAGGGATTTATTTTTTATCACCCAAAAACAGGATCCCTGGTCATAACCTCCTGTCTCCAGAGTTTATCTCAATCAGGATACTCTGCCCTAAGCCTTCTCCTGAGAAGAGACAATTAAGTCCTTTTTTTCAAAAATAGGGCAGAGATATCTTTAACTCCTTCATTTGCAGTAGCACAGTCTCAAAAGGAGGCACTTCTTGCAAACTCAAAGCTCCCACTTCCCTAACCCCCAGAACAACCTACCACTTGATGGAGCTTTGGAAGTGAAAGCTGGGAGCTTGAATCCCCTCAGGCAAAGGAAGAAACTGAACATCCTGAGTGAGCACCCTAATTGAGCCTAAAAGTCTAACTCCACTGCCAGCCAGAGTTTAAAGGAAAACAGAAGCCACTTTCTGCATTTGTGAAGAAGCTGATCCAATTAACATGTATTATGCATGTTCCAAGATCACTTACTGGGAAGAACCACTCAGTACACTTAGGTGGAAGAATGCCTAGTTTCTAGAGGTTGTATACATGAGCTAGGAGATGCTTTTCTCTGAGAAGCCTTGAGACAAGTTGGAATATGAGCAGTGGTAGAATGGTAGGAACTTGGGAAGGAGGAAAAAGATGGCAGTGCAGCAAAGATTTACAGGAGTAAAATCTTTATTTGATTATCTGCATTCTACTTAAGTCCCATTTTAGGCATCCAACTGTCATTTTTGGATCTGGGTCATAAATCCCTAGGACTTCCTATCTAAGTCCAAATGCTTCCATAGGAGCATTATATCATAAGATATGGGAGCCAACATAATTTCACTGCAGCAATTGTAAAGAGTTCTACTGAAACAAACAACAGTCTCAGCTTATTTAGGCTTTTAAAAATTGTTGCTATCCTCTCATTCAACACTTGAAAGAAGGCAGCAACAGTCAGCAACTTGCCCCCAGTGGGAATCATGCCGCTATCTTCTGCACTAGCTAAATAGAAAAAGTAGGGCTGAGTAAAGTGTCCTAAGGTATTCTAGTCTGGCAATGACAGAAAGGACTGCAACCTCCTGGCCTTCCATACAGTAGTTGGCAAATGATATAACAGACTAACATTGAGAATTCTGGAGCTCTCATGAAGCCAAAGTCCATAGCTTCTTGCTGGTTGTGACAGGCAAGAACTGCCCTGATACAAAACCCCAAAGGAACAAAGAGAAAGGAGAAACTCACCAGAGCAAGCCCAGGTGGGGAGAGGCAGCGCAGCAAACCTGGGCAGGGAAGGAACCTTGCAGAAGACTTAGATGCCTATTAAACTGATCAGCTGTGAAAGCCAGGAGGGCAGTGAATGGGATGGCGCTAGGACAAATGCAGCTGATCGGTGTGGGGAATTAAAAGGACACCGATCAGGCAGTCAGCGACGGGCCAGGAGAGAAGAGTAAATGGGAAGGACCCCGAAGCAGCATGGGGAGACAGCAATGGTGAGGGACTGACCAAGGCGACTCAGGAGAGAGTCCTGAAGACTTACTTACCTGAGGAGACAGGGAGACGAGGAGGCTGCAGCATCTCAGCTGGTGAGTCTGATTTCTGTGGGTGCAGGCAGCCATTCCAGGGACATGGAAAAAAGAAGAAGAGGAAACACGTGTTTGCATGAGTTTGAGATGTTGTCCCCATATGATCCAGCCCTGAAGGATAAGGTCTGGGACAAACTGTGTAACGGTCGGCTTGGGACCCATGTGGGGAAGAATGGGGCAAGCAACTGGGAACAAGGAGCAAGGCACCTAGAGCCTGGTCAAGACAATCCAGGGGATGAGACTCCCACAGAGGAAAACTGATGCAAGTAAATTCATAACATCTGGTGTGGTGAGGGCAGGGGATGGGGATAGTGGAGCCCTGTGAAGTGGAGCCAACCTTCTAAGGCACAGAACTAATCTCAACCTTGTCTCATAGGACTGTGTTCATCTTTGGTTCCTTTCTTTTCCATCTAAGTCATGGTGGGTGAGTTCAAGGAAACTATCTGGTCCAATGTGAGAGATGACAGTTTTGTTTGGGAGGACACGGCTAATCTTCCATGCTGGTGTTATTCAAATAATAAAGGATGAGGTTTAAGTTAGTGTCAGAGCTCTATGCTAGCAGTAGTGTGAACACACAGAAACATGTTAGTGATGCCACAGGTAACTCAGCCATGAAAGATGAATTTAATGAACAATTCAGATATCATATAGGACATATTATTTTATCTTGGAAGTGTCAAAGCACATCTCTGTTGTGGACTTAAGGGAAGGAAGCATTTTCTGGCAGTATTATAGCCCTCAGAGGAAATTGAACTTGGTATACAAATCAATATTTTCATGTAGTGTCGGTTTAATAATTGTAGGGCATATACAATGGTTCATCACCACTATTCCTTGACCTTTCTGAAGGTATCGCTTGCCTATTGCCTATTCAAGAGAATCTTAATATGAAAGATTGTGTGTACATCCCAATGCTATATGAATAGCAATAATTAAATTATAAATGTATGTAACTAATACATTTAATTTCATCTATATTAATCTTATAGCTTTTAGACTATAAATCTAAATGTGAAAAGGTTAGTGAAAAAGAACTTGTGAGGATATTATCTTTTTGTGTTACACTGAAAATATTCAGTCAGCTGCAGAGCCTTTCTTCATTGCCAACCTAAAATTTTGTAATCTGTTCTCTCCTTACTTCTCTGTTTATGCAACACTGATTTTTGGCAGAACTTCCTTCTTTTCTTCTGGTATCTCACAGGTCCACCTTCTCTACCTTGTCTCTCTTTTTTATATTTTTCTTTTTCAACCACTCTGTGGTGGGTCTCGTCTCTTTTCAACTGAGTTTTCATTTCTAATGACTTGCATATCTCCATGCCTATTCCCAATTTATATTACATTCAATCTCCCATTCAGTTTCTTTCTTGGTTACCTTCTTTTGGTTGTCCTATTGTAAACTCATGATAATGAGTCATAATTTGTCAAACTCATGACAAAACTGCTCATGATTTGACATCCCAAATCTCATTTTATCAATAAAATTCTCCTTCTTCTCATAAAGGCCCAGTATTAGGTGCTCTTCTTGATGAGTTCCTCTTTCTTTCTCCTTGCCACTCAACATATATCCAGATCCTGTGGCTTTTAAAAAAAAATGTTTCTGATATCCATCAGCGTCTCTCTCATCCAGCTCTTGTTGCTTTTGGAATCTTCCTTCTTCCTGACTGAAATCTACTCTTTTCTATGATAATTTCACTGACTATGCATTTGTCCTTCCTGCACAAGTGTGTCTGTAAATTAGTGTTCTACTTCCTACATGTATACTGGTGCACATTAAAGTATCTCCTAAAGATGTCCTTTTGCCATGATGCATGTTGCAAGGCAGTTTTGGCTACGTTACGGTATTTTGAGCCATAGATATCAACCTTACAATAAACAATTTACTGTGTTGACCCCTTTATCCTTTTTTTGTGTGTGTTCCTTCTTAATTTTTCTTGTAAGTTTTCTCATGACAGGGTTCATGCATTTGTTTGTCCATGGTACAGGCCAAGGAAAAACATCAGACTTAGAAATGGTGGAAGAGATGAATGGACGGAGTAATTGATCATATGTTTCTTCTCGCCTCATCACAACATTTGTGATTTTACATATTGCTCAAATTAATATCCATCTGTCCTGCATATAGCAGAGTTTTCTTAGTGAGCAGTTCTTCAATCTAGAACACACTTCATCTTCATTCACTGGTCTATCAAAATTTAGGCTGGGGACATTTAAAAAACTGCTTTGTGTTTTTTACCCATGTCTCCTCCTCCCCCCAGCTCCCTGTCCCCCCTCCCCGTCTCTCTCTTTCTGTCTTTTCATGGCCTGAGAGTTTAATGGATGGGAATCTTGATGATATCCAAGAATTTGGAAGCTATTTAGGATGTTAAATTTGTCTTTTGAAGATTTAATCTCTTATGTATGATTCTTAATACAGCAATCTTAAAGCACTAGTATCAATAGGAATGCTGTAATGACCTAGAACTCCTGCCTGCAGACTGTGGATCACTGTGTTTTGAGACATAGCTATTCCATTTATGGATCTCAGACAGAATGAGGACACCTAGCAATGAATTTCATGTATCAAACTTCTGCCAAAAAAAAAATAAATCTGTCCATTATTTATAATTAAACATCTAAAATAATGTTTTGTTAACCACTGACAATTTTAAGGACCACTTGAAGCACTTTATATAGATTCAGCAACAAAATATAAGTAAATTGTAGTACTTCCATTTATTTCAGTGCAAACAGGAGGCTTTTTTTTTTTTTCATTTCTGTTACTTCCTTGGTGAAACAAAATCGTTGAAGTATTTTGTTCAACCTGAAACAAAAACATCCTGCTGATTTAAAAACCTTTAGAATTAATTGTTGGCAGTTTAGAAACCACAATATCAAGATTTTAACATTTTGAAAATGTCAGAATGAAATACTGGGGCTTTTCCCAGCTTACTTTCGTATTTTAACTGGGATTTGCTGAATTTTCATCCATTTCAGTTGTCCTAATACTACCCTTCTTAGCAAATAAACTATGAGAAAAGAAAATTCAACCAGCTCCAGATCTAATCAGGAAAAAGTTTTTCTTTTTTCCTGGTTGCAAGCTTTTTTCTGTAATCATGAATGTATGCTTACTGGAGAAACATAGTGGTGTATGTCAGTGGCACTGAAGCTTCAATTAGTAAATTATCACCAATTAAGCAAGCCATATTTTAGCGTACTGATGGGATAGTACACACCAGTACAACAGAGATGACAATTCTTTAGTTTCTGTCAAATGATTGACAATACCTGAGCTTAAAATATATCCTAGAAAAATTAGAACATGCTGAGGTTAGTCAGTTTGGCTAAAAAGACTGCTCTAAGTAACAGAGTCTTAGGTGATTTGCTCTTTGTACAGTTTGTAGCATATTGAAGCTTTGATTTTTAGCCATGTTCTTAATATTACAGTAATAGGAAAACATTAAATCAAATGAATTAAGACATAATAAATCCAGGTTAAAATTTTCAGAAGAGAGGACTGTTCAAAATAAGCAATATTGATTTGAAGCTAATAAAATAAAACTTAATTATATATTTTAATGAAAGGATTGTTTTCAAGAGATGCAATTGTTGTGCCCCAGCTCAAGGCTGGGATCGTGCCCGGTATGCAAAGGCCAATAAAGATACCAGGGGTGAAAGTACAAAGAAGGTTTATTGCTAGCAATAAAAGGTGCAAGAGGAATAATTCACGTAACAAGCACACCCACTACTACTTCTAAGCATCTTTTATACAAGAGTTTTCAAGCCTTCGCAAGTGTGCTTGTTTGATGATTGGTTATAAGTGAGTGACGCAAGAAGTTCTTTACTGAGCATGTCTCTATACCCGTGTTTTAGCCATGTATCTCATTTACATACATGTGTGTTTCATTAGCATACTTTTTCCCCACCTAGGGGTGTGATTTTTAGTATTTTAATGAGCACTTTAACCCAGTACTCTGTTTCTTCTTTTGTTTTCAAGCCCCCTTTATCTAAGACTGTCTCCTCCTTATCATTGCAGATGGGCATTCTTCACATAGCATTCTCTTAGACTTTGTCTTCGAGTAGAGGTTTCTAGGTCACTCCTTACACAATGATGCATCTGTTGAGTATATATAACATGAGACTGTGGCAACAGTGTGACTAGAAAGTGAAATTCTTATGATTTTTTACATGTTTATTAGCGAATGAAATTCTAATACCAACACAATAAACTGTAACACTCACTAGGTTAATTTGCTATATCTATGGCTATCCCAAAAGGCCTTAATGACATTATAACAGTGAAGGCATAAAGCAGTTTTCACAAAAGTGAACCTTTCACAACAGTTTGACAATAGCAAACTAGTGCATACACATTTGGAATTTATGTGCTAAAGGTAGTAACATGAAAATATTAGCATTAAGTGTATGCACCCAAATATACTTATATTTATCTCTGCAGTACACTGCAACATTTAAATGAGCAAGCTCAGAAACAACTAGTCTATCTATTGCAGCATGTAGTTCTGCAGAGGATAACTTACTCTGCTGAGTAACAGGAGCTGAGTAACAGTAGCCCTCTCAGAGCTCTGTGTTACTATAGCTAGGTAAGTGTGCCTAAGCTGGCTAGTTTAATGTTAGTTCAAGTATCTTTATGCTACAGGGCAGTCATTTCTTCCAATACTTCTCTCACTATAGTATAGATACATGCCAATTTAAGAGGTTTTAGCAAACTTATTTAAGGCCATGTGTGGCAGGGCACTGTTGGTGCCTGCCACTTCAAGTGGGGAGATGTGTGGCAGAGTACTGTTTGTCCCAGGGGAGCGGGGGCACTGGGAGACCCCCGCGGCGGCCAAGGGGTCTGCTTACCTCCCGCAGGGCCGGAAGACCCGAAGAATCAGCCGGGCGTTTATCTGGCTGCGGCTGAGCGGCGGGGGCGGGGCACGCCGGCCGGGAGGAACAAAAGGCGGCCCCGCCGAAGCAGCAGTGCGGCTGAAGGGAGAGAGCTGGAGAGCGGAGCCCCAGCGAGCAGGGGATCAGCCGCCACCCGCAGAGTGCGGGACGTCGCCGGGTAGAGGCGGAGCAGGCTGCGAGCAGCGCAGCGGAGAGCCCAGAAGGGAGGAGACAGGGGGAGAAGTCAGCCCCAGAGGCGGGGCAGCAGCCAGCGGGGAACCCGACACCCGAGGCAGCGGGAGGCGTAGCAGCTACCCCGAGAGCGGGGCCAGCTGTAGCCGGTATTGCGGAGCTGACGGAGTGGGTAATGGCGGCCGAGACTATTGGGGAGGCAGAGAGGACGGCTGCATCCCAAGGAAGGAGGGATCAGGGCAGCACCCTCCAAATGGGAGAGGCATACCCGGCCCGAAGACAGCCGGTAGGGGCTAGGGTGACCGAGCCGAGAGAGAGGACGAGACGAGGACGGGTGAGAGGCCAGGACAGGAAGACCTGAGGTGGCGTATGGCCGGGGTGTAGGGGAGGACGGAGCCCTGAGAGTACCCGCGAAGAGGCGTGCCGGCACCAGGGGATACCCCAAGGGAAGACCCCCCACTGAGAGAGTCATCAAAGTCGTGGCAGGCGAGTTCTGGGGTCCCCCTTAATACCAGCCGGGGTAAACCCTGGGGCGCACCAACGAAGCTCGGGGGCACAAGATCCCGAGCCCAGGCTAAGGCGGCGCGCAAGCTCCTAATCGAACGGAGGCGGGTACACTGTTAGTGCCTGCCACTTTATGAGATGAGCTGGGCAGCCAGCAGATGCTTGATTGTGGCCATTTTAGATCTCTGGCTGCCTATATAAACAGAGCAGTTCCCTGCTAGCAGGCTAGGCAGTAACATTGCCTGGCTATAAGGCTCTATGCAACATCCTGGAGGTAAGGGCGGGAGCTGTAGGGGATGGTTTGGAGGCTCCTGGTCCTGGGCATGACCTAAAATTTCACCCTGCTGGAAGTGGGTGGCCTGGTGGGGCTCCCAGTGGTGTGGGAGCCTCCAGGAAATGCCAAGCCAGTTACCACCCTGGTGAAAGCTGGGTAGGGGAGCCTTAACCCCAGCCCTCACTTTCAGGTGGGTCATGTAATATTGGATGTAGTTGGGGCCAGGCATGGCTGTGGCCACCTGAGCCCTGCGGGGTGTAGGACTCTGGGGAAAGGTAGTTGGGGCCAGGCATGGCTATGGCCACCAGAGTCCACCAGGGAGGGAAGCTCCATAGTCCCACTGAGGAGGCGGAGATGAGGAGCCCCAGTGAGGGGGAGGCCAAGGGGTGTCTTTGGATGCCTTAGACTGCAGTTTGAGCCAGAGGCCGAGTAAGGGGGCTCAATCTGAGAGACAGGGGTGAGTCCTGACCCCGGTAAGTCTTCCACCTTTGGGAGGCCAAGTGTGGGTTGAAAGTAAGACCTATAGTTGAGCACAATGACCTGCTGCTCCAGGGGCAGAGTGAGAGTCCCTGTGAGATTCTGGAGCACCAGTCGTGGTGTGGGTTAAGAACGCCCTGGTGAGAGGTGGCCCTAGAAAGGGGGCAGAGATGAGGAGCCCCAGTGAGGGGGAAAACCAGAGGGCTGGGAGCCCAGTATTGTCTGAGTGTACAGAGTTGCCCTGAGAAGAGTCCAGGGCAAGCTTAGACCCAGTTTGGTAATTAGCTGGCCACTACCCCAGTAAGGGTTGTGGGAGAGCCCCAAAAGATGGTACGTCTGCCACCCGAAGTATGAGCTAGCTAAAGCCTATGGCCTAAGGAGCCCACTCCAAGAGGGAGCAAGGTAGTCCAAGTTGTTGAGGCATGAAAGACACCCTGTGAGAGAGGGTGGAGTGTGTTAGGCCCTAATGAAAGGAGGGCAGTATGAATGTGTATGCAACTGAGGCCTGACAACGAGGCCTGAGCTTGGTCTGGCTGTAAGCCAGGAGCACTGTCATCTGGATGGTATCTGTGAGGCTTGGGCTGCAGTGTAGGAGAGGAACAGAGCCACAGATAGCGTCCCCTGGTATAGGGACAAGAATGGGGAGCCTACCACCATAATTAACAATTTAATTAATTAACAACAAGGTTTGGCAGGAGAGACAGGTGGGTGGCGTGCTCAAAGGCAGGTGGGGAATCTTGCACTGTGGCTTGTCAGGGAGCAACACTTTGCTACACAATGCTCTGAAATTACCATTTTGACCCTTCTACAAAAACTCAAGCAAGGCCATTCTTTCCTTCTCTGTATAAATTTTCCTACCTGAACAAAGATTCAAAGGAATTAATTCACAGAACACAATTTTAATCAATTTTATTGATTTATGCAATTAATATATGTAAAGTGATACTAGGAATGTAGTAGATGTAGATCAAATAGACAATGAAATTTGATATCATGTGTGGAAATCGTTAGCCCTGAGTATCTAAAATTATATAACTTCTTAATGGAGTCTGAAAAAATACAAATGGTAAAATAAAAATGTATAGCCATTAAAATATATCTAAAGTACAACATATATTAAGAGATAAATGGATACAAGTAGGTACTATAGACTTGTTGCATTTTCAACTGCAAAGTCTTTTTCTTTCTTTCTTTCTTTCTTTCAAGATGGCCTCCAACAGATGAAGCCCTTCTGAGCTCCTGCAGCTCAAGTGCCTTCTGCACATTCCCTGCCACTCCCTGCCCCCTTGTTCCTCTCCCCCTCCCCAACAAACCTTGCCTCTCCCAAGCCTGTGCTTGGAAACCCCCTCTCTGCCCCTTTCCCCCACTTTCTGAGTTTTTTTCCCCTGGGCTTTGGCAGCCTCATTTGCCTCTGCCCCTCCCCACCCCCACCTGTGCTCTCCCTTTGATTCCTGCTACCTCCCTCCTCCAGAGCCCCTTACCTTGGTCTCTGCCATCTCCTCCTTCCTTAAGGCTTGCCTTCAGCCCCTGTAGGGTTGCTCTGCCCCACCTAAGGGCGATTTTGGGGCTGTTTCAGCCCTCTCCCAGTCCCCAGCTTCAGTCTGAGGGTTTTCTGTTTGTTTGTTTGTTGGGTTTTTTACTGTGGGAGAGTTAACCCTCTCCTGCACAGGATGGTTGCCAGCAGCCAGGGCACTTGGCATGGGGATGTCTCTGCGGACCTTTCCCTAAGCCATGGCCTGCGGGTGCATGCCCCTCTCCACATCAGGGTGGAGGCCTGCACCGGAGCTCTGGGGGACCTGTTGGAATGCCTCCCGGGTGAACTCAGTGCCCATCCTTGAGCTCTCCCAGCCTGGTGAGGGAGGTGTGTGCGGCAGGGCTGGAAATCTCAGGTGTCCACTACTTGGTTACGCCCCTGGAGACCCTGGCAGTGCGGGTGGTAGCCTCCAACATCCCCCCCCACACACACCTGCCAGACACCTGCTGGAGTCCTGTGGTGTCCTCACCAGCCCCTCACGCAGGCTGACCATGGGGAGCAGGGACCCCAGGCTCAGGCACATCCTGTCCTTTTGGAGGCAGGTGTTCATGCTCCTCACGGGTGGAACCAAGACCCTGCCTCTCTCCAGGACCTTTGTGGTGGATGGGAAGCCCTCTGTGGTGTACTTCACCCAGGGCGGGAGTTCATGTTGCTGCTGTGGCGGCAGCTCCCACCTGGCTGCCCAGTACCCACTGGGGCAGTCAGCTGGGGCACCGGCTGCTGCACCCACACAGGGGGATGGCGCGTCCACCTCTGGTGTGGGAATCTCATCAAAGGGTGGGGTTGGGGGATCCTCCAAGCCCCCTCCACCCCTGCTCCATCCAGGGAGATCGACCCCTCTGGCATTGGGGGGGGAGCTGGGATGTCCTCCCAGGTTTCTTCTGCCCCTGTGATGGCTCATGCCTCACTCAGTGGAGGGGCTGGGGAGTCCTCCAGGCCCCCTCCTGCCCCAGTCCCTTCTGGGATAGCTGGTGTCCTGAGCGCTAGCGCCCCACCGGGTGGGGTGACCGTGGCCCCCTCTCAGCCTCCCTCCACCTTCCCCCTGCCTCATGGAGCTGCTCCCCCTAGTGTGGGGGTTTCACCTGGTGGAGGGGCTGGGATGTCCTCCCAGTCCCTCCCTGTCCCACTTCCACCAGGGGTGCCTAGCGTCTTAGGTGCTGTGGCCCCATCAGGTGGAGCAACCAAGACCTCCCCTCCACCTCCGTCCACCCCTGCCTCAGTCGAGGTGGTGGACCTGGAGGTGGTGAACCCCAAGCAGCCTGGCCCACCCCCTTCGGGGGAGGTGCCAACTGCTCCCAAGGAAGTGAAGAGCAAGAGGCAAAAAGGAGCTTCTAAGAGTACCTGCCCCTTTGGGGCCTGCCTTTGACAGCACTGGGGAAAATGTAGCTAGGGACCCTGACCCCATCCTGCCTGCCCCCCGGGAAATCCCACCACCTCAGGCCATGACTGAGGGTGTCCCAACAATGTCTGGCAACCCTTTGCCTCCATCCCAGCTCGTGGGGCTTGTGAGCGGCAAGACAGGGACAGAATGCCTGCCTCCCCAGCATCAGGCACAGGAGACAGCAGAGGGTCCTGCCACCCCATCTCCCTCTCCTCTGCCCACCAAGGCCAATGAGGAGGAGGTGAAGTGCCTGCCCTCTGAGTGTTGCAAGTGGCCCCGGAAGCGGGATGACATTTGCCCCCCCCAAAGCATATGGGGATTGATTTCCCGGAGATGGTCTTCCACCCAGATACTGAGGAGGGCCTGCTAGGGAGCCTGGCCATTGAGGGCACTTTCACCAGTCTCACTGGGAGGTCCCCTCCTAGAGTACAGCCCCACCAGTTCTTAGTCAGCAACATCCAGCTCCTGCTGGAGAACCCCCCCTGGGTGGCCCCCAGCTATGGAGGCCTCCGCAACCTCTTAGAGCAGACCAAGGGCCAGAGAAATGTGACAGAGAATATCCAGCAGTGGGCCTGGACCCAGTGCGGTTTGTTCGTGCTGCCAGTGATGCAGCTAGGCTCATGCGCTGGAACCTGGGCATGCGTCAACATGCTTTCTGGCTTGAGAAGCTGGTGACCCAGGTGAGGGAGGTTGGGGCCAGGCAGGTCTGTGGAATAGAATAGGGCAAGGATAGGCCTTTCCTTGTCTCTGTGGTTTTTGCCCAGCAATGTCATCTTCTCTCCCACCTGTACCCTGCCTACTGGAGCTGGAGGAGGACGTGGCGGAGCTTGAGGCAGCCCTGCTCCATGCAGGCAATGACGCGGCATTTCTCGAGAGCCTCCGGTCCCACAAGAAAAGCCTGCAAGAGCTGGCAGAGGGTGCAGCCTGCGGTGCATGAGTACGTGCCTGCTGCCAAGACCTGGCAGAGACCGACTCCCTGACCGGCTTATTCTTTGGGCTGGAGAGGTGGCGGGCTGCAGCAAAGACACTGGACCATCTCAAGACCCCAGAGGGATGGCTGCTCATGGACCCAGGTGAAGTGCGGGGGCATGCCATAGCCTTCTATTGGGACTTGTTTACGGCTGACCCCATTTGTCCGGAGGCCGCTCAGCAGCTGCATAAGGACCTGCTGCACCTTGACACTTCGCAGGTCGAGGCCCTGGAGCATGAACTCTCCCTGGCAGAGCTCGAGGCTGCTGTGGGGGGGCTTGCCTCGGGCAGGGTCCCGGGCCTTGACGGACTGCCCATGGAATTTTACAAAGCCTGCTGGCCCCGCCTTGGGCCCAGCCTCCTCCGTGTCTCCCACAGGAGCCTCACTGATGGGACTCTGCCGAACAGCTGCCACCGGGCAGTGCTCACCTTGTAGCCCAAGAAGGGGGACCTCGGCTGCCTTAAGAACTGGTGGCCCGTCTCCCTTCTGTACACCGATGATAAGATCCTGGCCAAGGTGCTGGTGAACTGTCTCTGCACCGTCATGGCCTCCGTCATCGGGCCTGAGCAGAGCTACTGTGTCCTGGGCAGGACCATCCAGGACAACATTTTTCAGCTGCGTGAACTGCTCACGGCTGCAGAGCTTTTTGGCCTGGATGTTGGCTTGGTCTTCCTGAACCAGGAGAAGGCCTTCGATCACATTGACCACCGGTACCTGCTCAGCACCCTCAAGGCTTTTGGCTTTAGGCCTCTTTTCATCGTGGCACTCTGGGTCCTGTACCACAACACCTCCAGCCTGCCCAAGGTGAACGGCATGCTGTGCTCCCTGTTTCTGGTGTGTCACAGCATATGCCAGGGCTGCCCCATGTCTAGCGTGCTGTACACCCTGGCCATCGAACCACTGCTGCATGCTCTGCGACGTTGCCTGACTGGCTTAGCCCTGCCACTGGCACCGGGCCCGACTGCCAGCCCCCCGATCTGGCTGACAGCGTACGCGGATGATGAGATATCCTCCTGGCTGCCCAGGAAGACTGTGCAGGCCTTGGTGGACTGCCAATGCACCTACGAGCTCGCCATGTCAGCCCGTATCAAATGGGGCAAGAGTGACACGGTCCTGCTCAGGACATGGCCTGGCAAATCATGTCCGGACCTGCTGAGGTCCTTGCATGGCACCAGGAAGGCCTCAAAGCCCTGGGGGTGTCCCTGGGGCTGCCCACCTTTGCAGCCCACAACTGGGAGGACCTGGCAGAAGGAGTGGAGGCCTGCCTGCAGTGCTGGCGCTTGCCCACCCTCTCCTACCGTGGCTGGGTCCTCATCACCAACAACTTGGCGGCGGCAACCCTGTGGCAGCACTGCACTGTGCTGGACCCTCCACCAGAGCTACTCAAGAGACTGCAGCAGCTCCTAGTGGACTTCCTCTGGGATGGACGCCACTGGCTCCTGCGAGCTGCCCTCTACCTGCCCACCAGCGAGGGGGGCCAGGGCCTGATAGATCTGGCCAGCAGAGTGGCCGCCTACCGCCTGCAAGCCCTCCAGAGGCTCCTGTATGCTGAGGGCCACCTCCCATGGCAGCAGCTGGCGTGCCGGTTCCTGCAGTGAGTCGGGGGCCTTGGCTTCGACTGGGAGCTCTTTATGCTGGACCTCGCCTGTCTGAATGGGGTGGTCCTTCCTCTGTTCTACCACAGCATGGTGTGGGCCTGGCAGGCTACCTTCTATCTCTGTCCCAAAGCCAGGTGCCAGCATTTCCCACAACTCCTTCAGGAGCCCCTGGTCCACAACCCGGCCCTGCAGCATGTTGTGCCAAGCCTGAACTCCACCAGCCTCGTGGCTACTCTCATCAAGGCACACACCGCCCACCTGGGGCACCTCCTGGACCCTGCTCAGTCAGACTGACTGTCAGCTGACTGCAGCCTGGCTGCCTGGCTGGCACTGCACTCCATCTGCACAGTGGACCAGCTTCTATGGGCTGTTGGGGCCGCCCTCCTGATGGAAGCAGTGACCGCCCTAGAAGGCTACCTCCAGGTTCACCAGGCCCTCCCCACTGCAGATGCCACAGGTGATGCCTTCCCACCACTGCCGGTCATCCCAGCGGTAACCAGTGAGCTGGCTGACCAGCCCAACACACTGCTTAGGTTCCCTGTGCCCCCCAGCAGCAATACGGGCTGCCCCTTTGGCACACTGCCCCAGAAGGGACTCTACATGTGGATGGTGCACACCCAGGTACTGGCCGGCCGCCCCAGCACTGTGTGGTGCTGGTGCCTGGTGTGGACCGTGACCCCAGCATACTGCACGTTGTACAAGGTGCCCACCGGCAAGAAGACCGGTGACCTCCAGTGGAGATTGGTGCATGGCATCCTGGCCACTGGCACCTTTGTGCACCACCTGGACCCGGTGGCCTCAGCAGCCTACCTCTTCTGCCCGGGCACTGGGCCGGCACTTCTCGGAGGACACCTACATCTACTTCTTCCCGTACTGGGTGGCTGAGCGGGCTGCAGTCAGCCTGGCCAAACTTCTGCTGCACCAGGCCAAGATGGCCACCCTGAAGAGCTGGTGAAACTGGCTCACCGGGACCGGGATGGATGACACCCTGCAGCTCTTCCACCTGCTGGTGTGGGCCTGCCTCTCACTTGAGTTTGAGTTTGACTTCACTAACTGTCTGCACCCTTATGGAATGGTTACAGGGCCAGTCTATAGACTGCTGCTTGGCAGCAAGGTCCTTGAGCTTTGACATGTACTATCCTTTAAAAGGCAGCTGTTTATGATTCTCAACAGAGAGTGTCAGGGTTTTCCCCAGTCAATATCCTTCCTGTTTGACAGGAAGCATTACAAGATCTACCTCACCATTGGGGATACCTCATGCTTTCAGTTGACAGCAGGTCCCACCTGGCTACCCAGTGCCCAAAGAAGAAGCTGGCTGCAGCAGAGCCACTTGTGGCTGCATCCAATGGTGGTTCACCTGCCTCTGCTGTGGAATCCCTGTAAGGATGGGGAAGGGCATTCTTCCCAGTTGCTCCCCATTTCATTGGAGTCAGCTAGCAATGTGGTTGTGGACCTGGTCCCCCACTTTCCTCCCCCCTCAGGGGAAGATTTGGCTTCTCCTGCTGGGAAAGGCAAGTCCCAGGAAAAAAGGGGTCTTCTAAAAAGACCTTGTTATCCCCTCAAGACTTACCCACCACTTCATGAGACGGTGAGGTTAGTGAGCAGGGTCCCCCCTCTCTCTGCCTGTTTCCTCAGCATCCCCCCCCGGCCCTGTTGTACTCAGGGGGGCATGGCCTGGGGGTAGGGGAAGTGTTGGTGGAGTCTGACGGCCACCCCCCCACCACCTTTCAGTTCCTTTAGGATGATGAGGTTGATATGGAAGTTGGACCCTCTGGGAGCTGCAAGCAATGCATGAAGTCTGCCGCCATGTCTGGGGGTTGAAGGAGGATGTAGCAAAGCTTGAGGCAGCCCTACGTGATGCTGGTGAAGATACAGTACTACTTGAGAGCCTTAAGCTTCAAAAGAAACACCTGTGGGAGCTGGTGGAGGGCGCAGCCTGAGGTGTGAGAATTTGTGCCCATTGCCAAGAGCTGGCAGAGGCTGATGCCCTGACCCAATTCTTTTTCAATGTGGAAAAAGGATGGGCCCTGCAGAAAATCCTTGACCATTTCAAGACTCTGGATGTCTGGATACTCGTGGATCCTGTTGATATCCAGCATCACACTGTAGCCTTCTATCAAGACCTCTTTGCAGCTGAACCTCTCAGAGTCCAATAAGTGCTTACACAATGGCCTTCCTAAACTGTGCCCAATGGCGGCTGATGAACTTGAGTGAAAGCTGTCCCTGGTGGACCTCATGATTGTGGTGGGGAGCCTCACTGAGGGCAAAGCCCCAGGGCTTGACAGATTGTCTGCTGAGATTTATAAGACCTTCTGGCCCCTCCTTGGCCCCTGCCTTTTGCACGTGTTTCATGAGAGCCTCACTGATAAAATTCTGCCTGTCAGCTGTCTCCAGGTTATTCTCACCTTGCTACTAAAGACAGGGGGCCTTGGCTGCATTAAGAACCAGTGGCCAGTATCCCTTCTGTGTGGCAACTTCAAGATTCTGGCCAAAGCCTTAGCCAATTGACTGCGTATTGTCATAGTTTCAGTCATTGGTCCCAAACAGACCTGCTGCATGCCAGGCAGGACCATCCAGGACAATCTTTTCCTCCTTTGTGACCTGGTGACAGCTGTGGACCTCTTTGGACTGAACATTGGGCTTATCTTCTTGGACCAGTAGAAAGCCAATGATAGGGTTAGCAACAGCTACCTTTTTCAGACCCTAGAGGCCTAAGGCTTTAGACTGGTCTTCACCTCCACCCTCTGGGTACTGTACCGAGATGTCTCCAATCTTTTGAAAGTGAATGGCATTCTCTGTGCTCCATTCCCAGCTCACAAGGGCATTCACCAGGGCTTCCCCCTCTCAGGACTGCTGTACGGTCTGGCTGTTGAGCCCCTGCTTCACATTCTGTGATGGTGCCTGACTGGCCTTGTTCTTCCATTGACCTCTGGTTTGGTTGGTGGCCTACCAGTTAGGATGACAGCATATGCAGATGATGTGAACTTTCTCCTCAGCACCCAGAATGATGTCCAGTCACTGGTGGAATGTTGGCATGCTTATGAGTGTGCTTCCTCAGCTCACACTAACTGGCCTAAGATCAATTCCCTACTCCTTGGTGTGTGGACCAATCATCCTCTCCAGACCTGCCCTGGGGCCTTGCCTGGCAGCATAAGGGCCTTAAAGCTCTGGGAGTGTTCCTCAGCTCATCAGTCTTTCCATCTTGGGATTGGGAAGGCCTCAGTGAGGAGGTGGAGGTGCACCTACAGTGGTGGTGCTGGCACTTGCTCAACCTCTCCTACTGTGGGTGGATCCTCATTGTAAACAATTTGGCAGCCAAAACATTATGACATTAGTGTGCTGTTTTAGACCCCTCTGCCTGTTTCTGCTTGAACAGCTTCAAAGACTACTGGTGGACTTTTTGGGGGATGGACGTCATTGACTCCCCAGAGCTCTTCTTTATCTGCCTGCAGCTGAGGGTGGCCAGGTGAGTAGAGGCTGGTGAGTAGAGTGGCTGCTTTTCACCTGCAGGCTTTTCAGAGACTGCTTTATTGTAAAGACTGCCCTCCCTGGCAGCAGCTGGCCTGTGTTTTTCTGTCCCAGGTAGGGAACCTTGGGTTTGACTGAGAACTCTTTCTCCTGGATCCTGCCCTCCTGGTCTAGGGCACCCATCTGCCCTTCTACCACAGCCTGATGTGGGCCTGGTGGGCTGCCTTCCACCTCCAACCCCAGGCCAGATGTCTGCAATTTCCACAGTTGCTGCAGGAGCCACTTGTCTACAACCTGGCCCTGCAGCACAGGCTGTTGGGCCTCGGGTCTGATAGCCTTGCTGACTCTCTCATCCAATCATGCACGATCTGGCTAGGCCACCTTCTCGATATGGCCTGGTCAGTCTGGCTGTCAGCCAAGGCTCTGGCTGTCTGGTTGGGCATGCATTCGGTCCACTGTGCCACCCATCTCTTGTGAGATGTGCAGGCCACCCTCCCAGCTGAAGCAGCAGCTGCCATTAAGGATTACCTCTGGGCATGGTGGGACATCCCTGACAGAGATGTCTCCAGAGATCCCTTTCCACCACTGCCCATTGTCTTGGCTGTGGATAACAATCTGGGCAGTGGGCCTGGCACCTTATTGACTCTCTTCCCATGCCTCCAGACCGCAATGTTGGGATTCACTTTGACATGCTCACCTGGAAAGCCCTATACACATGGGTGGTTTCTGTCTGCAGCGCTCACATCCTTGCCACTTGACCTGACACAATATGGAGGCGACACCTAGTGGCACTGGCACTGGCACTCACACCAACTCGCCCTGCATGGCACATGCTTTATAAGCTGGCACTCTTGTCTGCCACATGGATCCAACTACATCAGTGGCCTGTCCCTTTTGGCCAGGGGAGGTAGAAGAGGATTTATTCCATGCCTTCCTTGGGTGCCTCTGCATGCTTCTGCTCTTTGCTGCCCTTGGTGCCTTGTTTGAGGGTTTAGACTTGTACTTCTGGAGACCATCTATTTGTTTTCTTTCCTGCACCAGATGGCAGATAGAGGTGTCAACCTGGCCAAGGTTTTGTTTGGTCAAACTAAGATGGCCAGCCTCAAGAGCCACACGAACTGGCTCACTGGGGCCAGCTCTGATAATGCCCTGAGACTCTTTCAATTCTTGGTCTGGGCACACCTGACACTGGAATGTGAACATGCAGTCCTCCAGTGGAAGTATACACCTTCCAGGCATGTCCAGCCATCTAGAGGGTGCTCTTTAGGATTGAGGGCATCCATTTAGTCATAGAATCATAGAATAATAGAAGTAGGGTCAGAAGGGACCTCATAGATCTTCAGGTCTGACCCCCTGCCTGGGCAGGAACTAAACTGGGCTCAAATGACCCCAGCCAGTTAGGCATCAAGCTGCCTCTTAAAGACCCCCAGGGTAGGAGCCAGCACCACTTCCCTTGGAAGTTGGTTCCAGATTCTAGCCGCCCTAACTGTGAAGTAGTTCTTATGGATGTCTAATCTAAACCTACTGTCCAAAAACTTGTGGCCGTTATTCCTTGTTATCCCGGGGGGCGCTAGGGGAAACAAGGTCTCCCCCAAACCCTTCTGGTCCCCCCTAGTTAGTTTGTAGATGGTCACCAGGTCCCCCCTCAGCCTTCTCTTGTGAAGGCTGAACAGGTTCAGGTCCCGTAGCCTCTCATTGTAGGGTCTGCCCTGCTGTCCCCAGATCGTGCGGGTGGCCCTCCTCTGGACCCTCTCAATGTTGTCCACATCCCTCTTGAAGTGGGGTGCCCAGAACTGGACACAGTACTCCAGCTGTGGCCTGACCGGTGTCATGTAGAGGGGGAGGATTACCTCCTTGGACCTACTTAAGATGCACCTGTGGCTGCACGATAAGGTCTGGTTAGCCCTGCCGACTGTGACCTCGCACTGTCGGCCCATGTTCATCTTGGAGTCCATGATGACTCCAAGATCCCTTTCTGCCTCTGTGCTTTCAAGAAGGGAGTTTCCCATCTTATAAGTGTGCTGCCGGTTACTACTGCCCAAGTGCAGCACCCTGCACTTGTCCGTATTGAAATGCATCCTGTTTTTGTTAGCCCGCCCCTGCAACCTATCCAGGTCTTTCTGCAGTCTTTCCCTCCCTGCTAACATGTCCACCTCACCCCGAATTTTGGTATCATCAGCAAATTTGAACCGGTTGCTTTTCACCCCATCATCCAAATCGTGATAAAGAAATTGAACAGCGCGGGCCCAAGAACTGAGCCCTGGGGGACTCCGCTGCCCACATCCCCACAGGTTGAATATGACACATCCACCACCACCCTCTGAGTATGACCCTTCAGCCAATTCGCAATCCATCTGACTGTGTAAGCATCAATGCCACAGTCACCTAGTTTTTTTAATGAGGACGGGGTGGGAGACAGTGTCAAAGACCTTGCTGAAGTCCAGAAAGACTACATCCACAGTGACACCTGCATCCAATGATTTTGTGACCTGATCATAAAAGGCAATCAGGTTGGTTTGACATGACCTACGCCTAATGAAACCGTGCTGGTTGTTCTTGAGCATCATTCCCGATGCCAGCCCATCACAGATGTGCTCCTTGATGATCTTCTCAAAGAGTTTCCCCAGGATTGAGGTAAGACTGATGGGCCTATAGTTGCCCGGGTCCTCCTTCCTCCCTTTCTTAAAGATGGGGACCACATTGGCTATCTTCCAATCATCTGGCACCTGGCCCAAGCACTACGAGCACTTGTAAAGTCATGCCAAGGGCCCTGCAATAACCCCTGCTAGCTCCCTCAACACCCTGGGGTGGAGAGCATCTAGACCTGCTGATTTGAACACATCCAGCTCCTCCAGAAGCACTCTAACCTGGTCCTCCTCAACCTTAGGTCTGGAGGCGTTCCCCTCGAGTCCGTCTTGAATCACAGTGGGGGAGTCCCAGTCCCTGCACAAGAAAATGGAGGTGAAGAATTTGTTAAAGAGGTCTGCCTTCTCCTCTGGCACAACCACCAGATTGCCCAGCATATCTTGCAGGGGCCCCACATTTCCTGGCGCCTTCTTCATCCTCCCTATATATTTGAAAAAGGACTTTTTCTTATCTTTGATCTTGGACGCTAGTCCTAACTCTATGTCCGCCTTAGCTTTCCTAACAGCCCCCCTACAGGCCCGAGCAGTGGAGGTATACTCCTCTTTGGAGATTGCCCCACCCCACCTCCACCGGGTGTATGCTGCCTTTTTGGCAACCAGGCATTCCTGGATGTCCCTGGTGAGCCAGGGAGGCTTTTGGACACTCTTTCCCCCTTTGCTTCTTGTTGGGATCATCGCCCCTTGGGCCCTGAGTATCGTCTCCTTAAGGAACGACCACTCATCTTGGGCACTGAGTTCCCCTGCCCTTGAGAACCCCAGTGCCTCTCCCACCAATCTCCTCAACTCATTGAAGTGGGCCCTCTTGAAGTCTAGGGCTACCTCTTTGCTGCAGGTCCTTGTCACCCTGTGCTGGATGATGAATTCCAGCAAGTGATGATCGCTATAACCCAGTTGGTCAAGGACCTGGAGCCCCCTTACCAGATCATCGCCTGTGGCCAGGACCAGGTCCAACAGGGCATTCCCTGTGGTGGGACTGTGCACCCCCTGGGTTAAGTGGAGCTCCTGTATCTCGGCCAGAAACCTCCTGGAATGGTCCAACCTGGATGACTGCTCCTCCCAGCAGATGTCCGGGTAATTTAGATCGCCCATGACAACTACATCCTTTGCCTTAAGTTCCTCTGCAAGATGGCCCGTAAATTCCCGGTGCAGCTCCTCCCCTTGGTTGGGGGGTCTGTAGTAGACCCCCACCATTAAATCCCTCTCTCCACGACCCCCTTGTATCTTGACCCAAAGCACTTCAGCTTGCCCCTCCTCTGACCCCATTTTGCTGGCAGAGGATGTGTATTGCTCTTTGACATAGAGTGCCACACCCCCTCCCTTCCTTCCTTCTCTATCCCACCTATGCTATGGATAGTCCTCACACTGTGATACTGTTTGCCCCTTCCCAGGGTAACAGCAGAGGTCTGAGCGGGTTGTTGTTGTACTAGCTGCTTTTGTTTTTTAGATTGTGAGGGCAGGGCTTGTGGCCCTAGGCTCTGTCTGTTATACCTGGGCTTCTGCATGGGCAATGTTTTATTTTTTATTGGAGTGTTAGCCCCCTTTATCCCCTTTAATAAGCCTTTATAAAAAGTCAAAAGTCTTTCTGTCTTTTTTTCTGTCCTATTCTTCTCTTTCTTGAAACTATATGTACCTAATAAAAGATCATTTAGATGAATATAGGAAGTGTGTCATGGTCGCTTGTAAAATATCATGACTTGGCATTTTTGAAACAGAAACTCTTTGTATATGTTTTTTGGTAATATTCCTAAACCAAAATAAGTGGAGGGTATTCACTACCTTTGTGCATGATGAAAAATATAGCAGATTGCTAAAGGTGTATGGTTTCCTAACTGCAATATACATGGTTCATTGCATGGTGCCTTTAGTACAGAGATTTTCAACCAGAGTCCTGAGGCACCCTGGGCTGTTGTGAGATCCTTTTAAGGGTGATGCAGGGTACCACACAATATTAATTATGTTAGGTATGCAATAATTTACATGTGATTCACAAGATAAATGCAGAGATTTTGCATATGGACAAAAACATTTTGATCTGTCGTGGTCTTTCTGAGTTTTTTGCAAGAGAAATTCCTCTATTTTTTTTTCTATGGTCAAGAAATGAATGAAGGCTAAGAGCTGGCATTTTCTGAGAGGTGCTTTGAATTAAAAAAACATTAAGAACCTTTGCTTAGGTCCCCTCTGCCAAGAAAGAGGAGGGGGGCAAAAAGAAAAGCATATATGAACAAGGTCCAGTAGGTGCCATTTTCATTTCTTCTGTCTTCATAGTCTTTTCTGAAATACCTTATAAATTAGGCCAAAGTGCTTAAATCTTCGGTTACTAGTACATGTTTTACCTGAGTCTTTGAGAGAAGGTTATACATGTTCATTCTTAGATTAGGTCTGTGAGAGAGAAAGAACTTTAACTATTTAATTCTAGATTTACCATTCCTTGTGAACAATTCCAAAGGGAATACTATACCTATCCAGCAGTGAAAAGACGTTTGTTCCTAAGCATCTTTAATAAATAACTGGACACTTAAAAACTATCTACTAAAAGCAATGGTTATATGTAGTAAAGAGATTAAATTTAAAATAGAGTGTAATTAAAGATGTTAATTATTGTCTGCCTGTTTTCCTCCAATAAATTAATTACATAATGCAGTACAAAAGTATAAATGGACAAACAGTTGCTCCTCTGTCTCTTCTTTCCATTCCTATTTCAGAGACTGTTCCTCTATAATAAAAAAAATGTTGAAATAGAATATCTAAAAATGTGTGTCAACTTTCTAAGATTGAATCCCCGGACTGCAATTGCAGGGCATGGTATCACTGTGATCGTATTGTTTCGTAAGGTTGTTTAGTAACAGTTTAAGATGACCTCTTTATTTCCATTTGTCAATAATTTTCCAATAGCTTAGCGTGCATCTGCTTAATGAGTTTCCTTTTGGAAAAGTTTGAAGAAGAGCTAAGTTGCCAGATGGCCAGTTAACTTAAAAGCTGTCTCTGTCTGTTGGAGGCAAAGAACAACTGGCAAAACAAAGGGGAGAATTGTCAGCAGTGAATGCACGAATAGATATAGGACAAGCAAGACAGGAACCCTTTCCAAAAGGTCACCAAGATCAGATATGGGAAAAACTGACATGAGAACAATTAGTACAAGAGAACAATGGGACCATTTATGATGGCTTTTGTCAGCTACAGTAGAAGTGACAGATTCCACTTCCTGGCCTACATGACCATTGTGTGAACCACTCTTGTTACTTAAATTCCCAGAAAATAAAAATTTGTTTAGGTTAGAGTCTCATTTTCATGATTAATTTGACTAGATATCATATTCTTGGCTGTTGGGCACATCAGTAGGAAATTGGAGTAAACAGTTAGAACTACAAATGTGGGCCATCTGATTGTTAAGCCACCTAAACTCCAGAACTGCAGAAAAACCTGGTAAAATAGAGGCTGCATCAGTTGAATTTACCCTTTCCAAATCAGTTCACAATCTTTTCTTTCTAAGAGAAGTATTAGGAATAGTGGTTCATAGGACTTACTGTGATAAATTAATAATTCACTAAAAATTTGCTAATCCACTATCTAGGAGGGCAGATACCCAAAGTATTTTAAGGGCTATATGCTATTTGAGATTTAATAAGCTTCTTTATGACAATTCCCATAATATTTAAAAGTCTCATGGATGTTGATGAATGTAGGCTTTTCAACACTTGTGAAGTAGAAGTTATTACTCACATGGCCATGATACTTTTCTTACCTTTCCACAAGATTAAAAGAGTGGAGCAGCATAAAGGTGCTCCAACATTCCCTTTGTCCCACTTAGCACAAAATTTACACCAGAAAACTTTTTTTTATCTTGTTGGCTGTAACAAACTAGTCTCTGTAGGAGATGGGGAGGAGATGGCCAGTGACTGCACTGGACACGGTGCCTTGGCCACTGCTGTTGGGGGAAGGTAAGCAGCTTCCATGGCTTGCTGGCCACCAGCTTCTGGGAGAACATCCCTTGCCAGCCTGAAGCTGACCCCTGTGCCCGCTCCAGGCAGCTGTACCCAAAACGTAGACTTCCCCTTGGCTGCTGCAGTGGGGCAAAGCAGGGCAGGGGCAGCCCTGGACCTGACTTCTCCCTTTGGCTGAATATCTGTGCCTGACAGGGCTCATATGGAGATGCCCATTCATAGCTTAATGTGCCTGATCTTACTGTGCAGAAATATTGCACATATAGATGCGCCCATTATGTGTTTTCTATGGAACTGGGGCACCTCCATGGCAAGGTAGGGATTGGAGGATATACTTTTTGGATTTTACTGAATATGGCAGTTAGTTCTCATGGATCTTGCTCAGAAAGATTAAGTTATTTGTCTGAGGCTTCTAAGGAAAGCTGTGGATCAACCAAAATAGAACCTCATCTTCTTATTTGCAGAACAGCACTTTCATGAGACCACTTTGCATGTTCCCCGATATCCACCAGTGCTGTGACAAATGTTAGCAAAGGCAAATAGAAATGGATTTAGATGAGGTTTCAAAATCAATTACTATTTACCTGAGAGAAAGCACATGAGTATGCATATTATTTGGAGCACAGCAAGAACATTGACTACAATTCCCTTTACTCCAACTCTCACTTACTTTTGGAATTTTTTTATTCAGTAGATAAGATCTCTGTCTGGGCGGTGACAATGGTATATAAAACAGGAACAAAATAAGTCCTGGCCACTTATTTAAGATTTAGGAAACCTACTACTTTCCTTTTGCTGTGTGAGAGCTTGCTCAGTCCCAGCAGGTAGCCACAAACCTCCTACCAAGTGACTGAATTGCCAGGCCATCTCTTCCTGGTATGTTTCTTCAGTGTGGGAGCTAGATTATTATCAAGGTTGATTCTGTTTTGGTGGATGAACACTTCTGTTTCCAACCATTTATTTTACCCTGAGCATTTCCCTCTTGGAATTGTAGTACAACATGGAGGTAAAAGGGGAACAGAGAAGACACATTCTGTATTCAAAAGGGAATTTACAGATTGACAGATTCACCTAAAGTGCCCTGATATAAAGAAAGAGTTCATAAGCTATACATAAATATATTCTGGATGTTGCTGCATGGTCCCACCCCCAGTTAGGGCAAAATAAATATTTCAGACTGGTTCAGATTTATTTTTTATTTAATACAATTCAATGGCTGTTTTTTCAAATATTTAGAATTTCTTCATCCAAACACTGATTTTGAAAACACTGAAGTATGTAAGATTTTAAAAGGGCATTTCTTTTGAAAGAGCTTTAATGGCCAGAAGGTAGGCAAGTATAATAGGAAGTTGGGACTTTCAGTTAAGATATCTTTATAGTAATATTACTTTTTGATGGAATGATATTTCAGTTGTTGAATAGGGGTATGAAAAAAAAATCTTAAGCAAAATGCAAGATTGAAAAGACAATGCAGATTACCCCAAAGATTTTTGACAAAAATCTTCCTTGTACATTTTGTTGAGACTAAGAAAAATTTGCAGTTTCATATCAACTCAGCAGAAAATCTGAATAAACTCAGCTTTTTATGGAGGTTTGTTTTTGTGTAGCAAAATATGAAACTGTAAATCCAAGAAGAACATTTTTCTATGCACCACTGTAAACTTAGCATCTGGTGAAGTGAGCTGTTGCTCATGAAAGCTTATACATGTCTGATTCTGTTAAACTACAAGGTGCATATCTACCCTGTCCTCTAACCTCAAATTAAAGTTTGTATAGTCAGCTCAAATTTCAAATCCATTACATTTGTTAATTTAAGGCAATGTTTACTTTTACATACTATAATACTATTGGTTACATTATGACAGCATCAGGAATACATAGTACATATAATACATATGTTATAATCATATTCTGCATCACTTACCAACACACTAGAAAATGAAATAAACGTTGTGTGTGAACATGTATGTCTGTGTTTATAATATTCTCTTGTACAAAACATGACAGTAACATGTAAATAATGACTGTCAAACCTAATAATACATTTCATAACTTTTCAACCCAAATGATAATCATTTAGCGTTTTCATTTCTGTATTTTCCATTTAAGAAATACACATTTTAATGTGATATAAAATTTAAAAAAACCCATAAGTTTTGACATTCAAAATTTCTCTCCTAATGGAAATTTTGAATTTTGACCACCTTAAAAAGGATTAATTTTAATCTGATTCATGAAGAACAGTGCAAACCAACCTGTGATTACTGAAAAGCAAAAGACATTGGAATTGCATCCAGAGCCACTGTCTGTGTCTTTGCTGTATGACACCCTTGGTTCCAGAATGACAGGATAGTGAGGGGAAGGGGGTGCTGGTGACAGCAAAGACAGAATGATAAGGGCGTGGGTTATATAATTAATTCGTATTTCACTGTTTAAAATAAAATATAGTCTTCACTAGTTTTCTCAATATCATTCTGAAAGCTTTTTTAAAAAGTCATTATTTCTGATTTAGATTTTTCACAGGGTACATAAGGACAAACTCCTACAAGAATAGATCAGAGAGATCATAATACTTAACATTTATTTAGTGCTTTTCAGCTCTCAAGTGCTTTACAAATATTAGCTAATCCTCATAACACATTCTTTGAGATATGGTAGGTGATTATTATTAATCCAAAGCGCAATGTAAGAAAATGAGACAGAGGTTAAATGACTTACCGAAGTCCCAGCATGACAGAAAAAACAAAAACAAACAAACAAACAAACAAAAAACCCCAAACCAGCCAAAACCAGGTCAGGAGTCAGGGATTTCTGCCTCTTTACCTAGATCTTGTGATTAAGCTTTCTAAAGTAGTTTCCCATTAAGGAAAACGAAGGGAAATGCATAGAATCATTGTTGATGATGAATCATTTTGTTACAAATGTTTAAAAAGATAACCTCAGAAAACCTGTATGATCCCAAGAAGATTATCAACATTATGGGGTTTAAGATTTGTATATTTTTAATTTAGTCAGGAAGAATTAAGCCTCAATTCCCATACTGGCATAAGAGAACTGGGAAGTCAGTTTAAATGCCTAACTTGAGGCTCCTGAAGGAATTCCTTATCTTAGTAGACCTGCAGAATTCATTTTCCATGTATATTATGACCCTCTTGGTCACCCTGATAAGTAGCTTAGCAGATGGGCATAATTTAGAAAATCCCTGAGGCCTCTCTAAGACACGGGCCACCCTCAAGATCCAAGTAGTGTAAAGTCATTTGCCCATGCTATGGCTGTGTCAGATGAGCAGGCATTAGAATTTTTACCATAATGCCCACATATGTGGCTGCCCACAGCAAAGGGGAGTTTTTCACTCATTTTGTCACATTCATGGAGTGAGTGCTTGCCATGAAAATCAGAGTAACTCAGACTCTAGGGCCAGGCACAGTCATTATACCTTTACTGGTCTAAATGATCAGAAACTGGTCTAAACCCCTAACAAAACAGAAATTCAGCACACACACATTGGTCTAAAAATGGCAGAACCCAGTCTAAGATGGGCCTAGATTGATGTGGACTCAGACTTAATCAATTTAGGTTAGACCAGTGCATTGAACTTCAGTACCAGTTCCCCTGACTTAAGTTAGGCCATTGTCAGCTGGCATCCCAGGCACCTTTGTGACCCCCCGATTGTTCTGCTCAGGGAGGTGTCAGCACATGGTCTACATTCAGCTGGTCCAGCTGAATGCCCAGCAGGCTGTGCCCCCCCCCAGGCCTCCTAGACCCAAACCACCTGCAGCCAGGTGAGGGAGGGGGGCAGTAATGGAGACTTCTGTGTCCCTGCACATGCCTAAGGACCTGGGCACTATACCCTATCACAAAGCTCCCCACAGTGTACACACACACCTGGCAATGAACCAGGAAAGCCTGATGGTTGGGCACAGCCCCATGGACCCTGCAAGTAGGCACAACCCTATGGAGCCCAAATGGACATTTGGGCATGGGCGAGCTTTCCCCACACTCCCTGCTGCATCATCTGTTAGCCACAGGCATGTGTCAGCTGCAGGCAGGCAGCTTGGGAGGGGGAATGCTCACCTATGCCCAACTGCCTGGTCAGGCTCTGTGGGGCTGTGCCTAACTGTGGGGGTCCTCCTATGCTTAGTGTCAAGTATTTATGTACATTGTGGGGTGCTTTGTGACAGGGCTTGTGCAGGGACACAGATGCAACCCGTCCTCCACCTCCACGCTACATGTCTTCAGCTGGCAGATGCCTGTGGCTGACAGATGATGCAGCGGGGTATGGGTGTGTGTACATGTGAGGGAATGCTTGCCCATGCTAGGCATGCAATTGTGGGTGGCCCAGGTACCTAGCTGCTCTTGGAAGTCTCCAGCAGCCCAAAGAGCCCATGGGGCACACTGGGAGGCATTCAGGAGCACCCCCAACCTGCTGGCCTCAGCCATTGTATGCAGCCTGTGTGCCCCACCCCACCAAAAGACAGATGTGTTCTGTTCACTACTGATCTAACCTAGACCGTTTACAGAAAACTGTGTGACTTATATCGATTCTACCTCAGACTTTCTGAATGTCTGTACTTAGTCTAGGGGAGAAAACTGGCTCCTGAAAGCTATTTTTCAAAAAGAGAATTAGTCCATCAGAAAGCATGTTGTGAGAATCTCTCTTTGCAGTTGAGCATGTTCCTTCTGCTGTGGCTGAAAATAGATCTACCTTTCTGAGGCAACAAGAAAGAAATTTGGACGTGTGTAACAGACTTGAACATGTCTGTGTAGAAGGGAAATCTTAGCTTTTCTTTGTCAGCTTCACAACATAGTGCCTGAAGACTTGGAAAGATGACAACTGTTCATTTTGTTTCTACAGGATATCTTATCTGTGAAGGGTGATTATTATGCTGCTTTTGTGGTGCTTTTGAGTTACTAAAGTCTTTCTATGGAATGAAAGAGAAATAATCATCACCCTTCACTGGAGATATTTTATTTGTTCTGAGTGTGACTGTTTCTTCATGAAAAAGCCCACATTCTACATTTGAATTAGTAAGTACATCGACTTCAATCCGTCAACTTTCTTTTATACTTTCTAGCTCTGAAACTGGAATGCTAACCTTTACTTTGCCTATGGAAGGTGTCTCATATATATAAAAAAAATATGTGGAAACATTCCATGGAAAATTGGGGATTGGGAAAGAGGGGAGGGATATTGCCTTTGTTGGATAGGCTTGGAAGGATTAAATAAGAAAAGCTTCCTGAAGAGATGTCATGCAAGATTGATGGATTAAGGATAGGTTGCATCTTCCCAGAATAAACTATAATTAATGAAGGAGATCTGATATATATTTGAGTATAATTAGTGAGGCTTGGATTACTGATAAACCATATCAGCTAGGGCTGCGTGAAATTTCAATGGGCAGTTCATTTAAAGGCTGTTTTGATGCGTTTCAAGCTCGAAACGGTGAAATCAAAATGAAATGAAAGGCTTTAAAACAGCTTCAAAACAAAATGAGGGCACTCAAAACATTTCAAGTTTCAAAGCTGGGCTTGCTTGCAGCTAAACAGAAACTAAGGAGAGGGAGGGGGAAGAGGTGGAAAGGACTGCTCCGATATTGACATGTAGCTCCTGGTTCAATTCCCCAGCTCTCAGTTCAATTCCTCAGCTCTCTGATCATTTCTCCAGCTCTTTCTGCAGGGTGTGGGCCCCCAATCTGTGCACAAGGAGGCCCATGACCCCCAGGAAGAGCTGGGGGAATGATCAGAGAGCTGGGGAAATGAACTGGGGACTGGGGAATCAAAGAGGGAGCTGGGGAATCAAGCTGAGACCTGGGGAACGTCCAGGTCCCTGAACATTCCCCCAGTTCCTGGTTTGATTCCCCAGTTCCCTGGTCTTTCCCCCAGCTCTCTGATCACTTCTCCCAGCTCTTCCTGAGGGTGCAGGGCCCCCGATGATGTGGGATGATAGCAGGCTGTCACTGCCAGCATGGGATGGCAGAAGCGCTAGGTTATTTCCTCAGCTGGCAGCAGCAGCCTGATGAAACCCCATGTGCAGATCTGGGGGTCGTGCCCCCCCAGGAAGAGCTGAAGGAATGGTCAGAGAGCTGGGGGATCAAACTGGGAGCTTCAGCTGACAGGTGGATCTTGCCTCATCTCTGGGACAGTACATGTCACCCTTCTGAGCTGCACAGCACTTGTGCGATGGTGCAGCTGCCATGCAGGTGCCAGGTGAGGGGGTGGGTCTTTGCTGCCCCTTGCTGCCCTGCGTTGCATGGGGGGGCTCTGCCGTGAGTGCCCAGAGGCCTCAGTCACCACTGCCAGAGCTGGTGAGTACAGGGATTTTTTTTTTAAAGCTCCACACTCATTGGCCGCAGAGCATGGGGAAGACAGCATGCCGCCACTGTCAGCTGGGGCCAGGGCCAGCACCTGAGTCTGCTTGGCGCAGCCCACACTGAACACCAGGAAGAACTCAGTGCTGGCACTGGTCCCAGCTGGCAGCAGCAGCCTGCTCTCATCCCGCATGCAGATCCAGGGCAGCGTTCCCTCTAAGTTGTATGACATGCACGGCTGTGGAGGTACGCTCATACCATGCTGCCAGGCACATCTGTGCACACTGCACAGCTTAGAGGGAACGCTGATCCAGGGGCCCACGCTCCCTGGGAGGGCTGCAAGGCTGTGCGAGACACCACCTGGAGAGGAGTGGGCCCCCGGATCTGTGTGTGAGAGGACAGCATGCTGCCGCTGCCAGCAAGTGATACTAGTTTTGCTTTGAACAGTTTGAGGAGCAGTTTCACAGACACCCCTCCACCTATCACCTTGAAACATGGCAGGCTTTGTGCCCTCATAAGGGGCTACCATCCCTGCAATTTTCATCATAAGCAGGCAAGAAATGAGAAAGTTATGAGCACCTTCATGATTCCCCATTATAGCTTATAAGCGAAACGTCAAAACACATTGGAGCAGCATCAAAACAGCTAAACAGTTTCAGCAAATGAAATGGAACAATGCTTTGAAACAGCCAAATGAAACACTGTCCCTTCAAAATGGCAAAACAGAAGTCGAAACAAAATGGTGCTGTTTTGCATAGCCCAAATATCAGCCTAGTTTCTTAGTTCTAGACAGGATAACAGAAGTATAACTAAAGTATTGTCAAAAGACACTTCAAAATTATGTTGCACAAAGATTTAAAAATCAAAGATAATGCAGGTACTAAACATTACCTATTTGTGGTTAGTATTTTGATTGATTAATAAATACTTAACCAGGGAATGCAACTATATAACTAATTGTGTGTTAGCCAATAAATGAACTATGTATCCATGTATATACAAAAGATGCATAATTAAGAAAGATTTTCAATTTGTGCACCTTTGCATCTGTCCCTCTGTTGATCAGTATGATCACCTGCTTGAAACAGAATAAAGGTTATCTGGTACCATGTTGCAGTAGGAGCTGACAGCCTCTTGGATGCAACAACAGAAATAGTGGTCCAAGAGATTTTTTAGGTTAAAGTTCAGGAACTCATCCTTTTCTATGAAAGAAAGAAAGCGGAGACATACCTATTTTCAGCCTTAAACATAATGCAAAATCCAAACTAGAATTTTTTAATATTTTTACTATAGGAAATGAGGTTTTGTATTGAACATTTATCATGGTACATTTACATTTTTCTGATGGAAGCTCTGGACACTTGTAGTTTTTTAACACTCCAAGGTTTGGTTCCTCTTTCTTTCTCTCTCTTGCAAGACTAAATATGAAACTGGATGACCTGGTCAAAACCAACATTATGTATTCTTCCTATCTAAATTTCTACTTTTTTAATTTGTACTTTGCCCATTAAACTGTTTCCAATAACATTTATTTCTAACATTCCATACCTCTGAGTAGCTTCAAATGTTTTTTCTTTTTCTTTTCTTGTTCTACAGCCTGCCACAAACTTTTTTTCCTGAAAATTATACTGGAAGCAAATTAGATTGACAATATTACATCCTAAGTGATAAACTTGAGGAATAATATTTTGCAGATTATCAGCTGGAAGTGTGTTTTCAGCCTTACTGGAAGGCAGAGAATCTTCTTTTCCTGAGGGCCACAACACTTGTTCCTAGCCTTGGTGTCATACAAGATATCATGACATTACAGGAAATATATTTTGATATTTTAGAGATGTCTAAAGCTGACTGTGTGTCCCTTCTTGCAAATATTAGTGAGACCTGAGATACCTAATTCATGGATTTTTACACTAATAGCTAGTTCTTTCACCTGCCTCCATAGATTCATAGATTCATAGATGTTAGGGTCAAAAGGGACCTCAATAGATCATCGAGTCCGACCCCCTGCGTAGGCAGGAAAGAGTGCTGGGTCTAGATGACCCCAGCTAGATACTCATCTAACCTCCTCTTGAAGACCCCCAGGGTAGGGGAGAGCACCACCTCCCTTGGGAGCCCGTTCCAGACCTTGGCCACTCGAACTGTGAAGAAGTTCTTCCTAATGTCCAATCTAAATCTGCTCTCTGCTAGCTTGTGGCCATTGTTTCTTGTAACCCCCGGGGGCGCCTTGGTGAATAAATACTCACCAATTCCCTTCTGTGCCCCTGTGATGAACTTATAGGCAGCCATAAGGTCGCCTCTCAACCTTCTCTTGTGGAGGCTGAAAAGGTCCAGTTTCTCTAGTCTCTCCTCATAGGGCTTGGTCTGCAGGCCCTTAACCATACAAGTGGCCCTTCTCTGGACCCTCTCCAGGTTATCCGCATCCTTCTTGAAGTGTGGCACCCAGAATTGCACGCAGTACTCCAACTGCGGTCTGACCAGCACCCGATAGAGAGGAAGTATCACCTCCTTGGACCTATTCGTCATGCATCTGCTGATGCATGATAAAGTGCCATTGGCTTTTTTGATGGCTTTGTCACACTGCCGACTCATGTTCATCTTGGAGTCCACTAGGACTCCAAGATCCCTTTCCACCTCTGTGCCACCCAGCAGGTCATTTCCTAGGCTGTAGGTGTGCTGGACATTTTTCCTCCCTAGGTGCAGCACTTTGCATTTCTCCTTGTTGAACTGCATCCTGTTGTTTTCTGCCCACTTGTGCAACCTATCCAGGTCTGCCTGCAGCTGTTCCCTGCCCTCCGGCGTGTCCACATCTCCCCATAGCTTTGTGTCATCTGCAAACTTGGACAGAGTACATTTCACTCCCTCGTCCAAGTCACTGATGAAGACATTAAAGAGTATCGGTCCAAGGACCGAGCCCTGCGGGACCCCACTGCCCACACCCTTCCAGGTTGAAACTTATTCCTTTTTCCTTTAGATTTTCTGGACATCTTTTAGCTACATAAAAAAAAAAAAAATCCCTCCTCTGATCTTTCTACAGGGAGCTGGAGCTAATTTGGAAAGGTTGATCCCAGAAAAAGAGGAGAGAGCAAAGATAGTGGAAGGACTAAGAAGAACTTGACAGTGGTGTTTTGGTAGAGAGGAAGCCAATGTAAATGCAAGGAGAGGTGGTAGCCCTCCATAGCAAAACTGATGTGTTAGAAGTGAGCAGGTAAAGCTCACAGAAGGCTGGGGTGAACTATGCCTAAAGTTGCCACAGGGTGGAGCTGACCCAAAGAAGTAGAATTTCAAAATAGCTACCAAGAGTCTTGTGCATATTTAGATATCTATTTATCTATAACACACACCTTTGCCAATATGAAAGTAAACCAGGCCTATACATTTTAAAGGCCCAGTTAAATGTAGGCCAATTAGTGTGCTGCTCTGGAAGCCTATTTTGGTAGATGAAGGGATACAAACCAGAATCTACCAAAAGGTTTAAAATTTCCCCAAATTCATGCAAATAAGATCTTGTGTTTACAATTTTTGCATTAAAAATATAGGATGAGGTATATGGAGATTTCATAAGTAATTATTTGTTTGCAGAATTTTTTCTGGAGCACAGTTCTGACATTGTTCCATGAAACCCACTTGGAAGAAGAGCTGAAGACACAGCAGTTTGATCTGCAACTCTTTATTTAATATCCTATTTGTGTGTGATTTGGAAGAATCAACATGAGAAAATTAAATTCTGGGTCCCAGGAATTATCAATTTAATTGGCACAATATCCCTTAGTTGGTCCAAACATCAAGAAGAAATTGCTAATTAACAACTTAAATTACTATTAAATGTATCTGGGAATACTGTACGTTCTAAATGCTGTGCTGTGTACTCATTACAAACAACATAGAAGCCAAATATCTTTATTTAGAAGCACATTTCCTTCCCTAAAATGAGAACATTCAATTCAGGTTTATTCAGATGAAATGCACTAGAGGAGTGATTGTACAGTTTAAGATTTGCATACTAAAAGGAACTTGCTATGGCCAAAATTTCTGTCTCTGAGAAGTATCCCGTCAAAGGAATGAAGAGAAATTCCATAGATCAATGGTTTTTTGTCAGACTTCTTTCATTTAACTGGTGCCTGAGTAAAGAACTAAAATGTCTTAAACCCAATATCTTTGTTGTTAAAGTATTTTTTTTTTTTTTTTACTGGTTGCTGCATAACATTTGGATTCTAATAGAAAGGACATTGAAAAGATTATCGAGAAAGGGTTATGGTAGCTAAATGAGTAGCCAATAAAGTATAGTGCATAAGAAATTCAGCAGAATATAGACATGCAAGCACTTGTAGGTATATTAAGAGCTAAAGGCAAAAAAATCTCTAATTCAACCTCCCTATATTTAACCGAAAAGGAAGTAATTGGCTAAAACTGAACCAAGAAACAAGTGCAGTAGACCATAAAGTAAAAAGAACTGTATAAATATACAAAACACAATAGATAAACTGTCAAAGAGCTGTGAAATCACCATTTTTGTAACTGTTCATGGCTAGATAAGGCATGCTATTTATTAGAGAAATCATTTCTACAACAATGAGGAAAGGTAGACTAAATGAACCAGTAGATATCCCTTTTAACCCAAATGTTTCCTCTGGGAAAATCTTGATGTAAAGGTCACCATCTCGATGGTAAGAATTATCCACATGCTTTGAATTTAGCCATGAAAGTGTTCTGTTTTGCTGAGTTTTGATGTAAGCTCCATTTAAGGAAAGTTGAAGATGACAGTACCCTCCTCTGAGTTATTTCACATAGCATAATGATATATGAAGCTGTTGAGATTAAAATACTAAACAAGATAAAATTATATTCTACTCTTTGATTACCTCTAATGTTTTGAGATTGGAGATTTCTCCAGCTTTTAACTTTCTCATTCTTAGGTTTCAAAAGAAAAGAATATTGGAGCACAAAACTGAATTAAAACAGTGGCAAACTTGACTGGTGAAATTTTGAATAAGTATTTGATTCTATTTGAGCCTCTGATTTTGAGACTTTTCCCTTTAATTTCTGAGGCAGCAAACATGCAAACTTGAGTAACTACCCATAGGATAGTGGCACAAATATGTGCTGCTGCTATTTGTGCCATGGGAAATGCATGCCCCTTCACATGTACACTCATTTGGATGCATCCTTAGAGAGAGCCTATTTGATTCAGAGAGGAATAAACTTCCATTTATGACAGTCTACTACCTCAGATGCCACCTGGCTTGCCTTCTTTATTGACCTTGAAATAAATTATTTTGGGCTTTTTATCCCAACTTTCTCAAAAAAGTGTTTAATAGTTTTCTATATAAAATAGATTGCAGTGCAGCTAAGTATTTAATAGTTACTTGCATACCAATGAAATAATATCATTAAATGTAGAAAATTATATAATTTTATAATCATATGAAAATTATTACATTTTTCTTTTTTCCAAGAACTAATCCTTTTTAGATGTCTTAATATTTCATGGCTGGCACAAAACATCTGTTTTCTCATTGTTTAGCATGACTTTACTTTAAATTGTCTTTGTTTTTACCTTTTGTGGAATGTCATTGTTCTGAAAGTACTTTACCTATAAAGAATCCATTTGGAATAAATTGTTGCCTCAATTAAATATATCTACTATACTAAAAATGTAACATTGAATTTATATCCTCCATTCATAGGTACGCAATCTGTCTCTGAAGACCTGATGAAAAGAAGTTATGTTTAAATCATTCTGGAAATGTTACAGACTATGATCTTAATTTAACTAACAGCTAAAAAGTAGTAATTTTTCATTCTTTCTCTTTCTCTGTCTCTCTGCCTCTCTCTATTTTAAATGTTAGAGCTGTCACTCATATTTATTTTAGTACGTAAGTGATAGAATATTTTTCCTGAGGTTTTTATACTGTTCAGTAAAATAGGGCAGGAATGTTTTGTAGTGAGTTGAGAATGGGACTGAAATTTACAAATCTGTTCTTGGCTCTTCTACTGGAAATAATTGCAAAATTTGGTCAAAGAGTTTAATATTTTCTATTTAACCATTTGGAAAATGTATATATAAATGTTACCTATAATCATGGTGTGATTGTCGTTACAGGTGTTTAAAATATTTACTGTATTTACTTGAATCTAAGCTGAGGTTTTCTTCTCATATTCAACTTGGGAAAAAATCCCTAGGCCGGCATTGGAGTTGGAGTCACATCTGCTGTCTCCCCAACACCTGCCCACTGCATACTCTGTCACACAGTAGTAGTGGTGGTGGCAGCTGGAGTCCGGGCAGGCATAGCTGGTGAACTCAGACTGGGTGGGGGGATGTGGTTTGCAGACAGCTGGGAGCAGCGTGGGGTTTGCAGCCAGCTGGGAGTGGGGGGTGGGGGGACGGAAACGGGGTTTGCTGCCGGGGACACTCCAGCCAGTAGCAGGGAGGCTGTAACTCCCCCCACCCTCCTGCTGCTGGCTGGTTGCAACCCCCCTCTGCCCCACCAGTCTGAGTTCACTAGCCATTCCACCAGCCCACCAGTCTAAGTTCACCAGCCTTTCCCAAGTCCTGGCTCTGGTGCTGGGGCTGAAGATCCCACTTCTACAACAGGTGCTACGTGGTTAGGCTGGGGCTGGAGGCAGCACATTCTCCTGCCCCTGGCTAAAACAAGGTCCTAACAGGAGCCAGGGATGCAAAAGGAAGATATGTAGCACTGGGAGCAGCTATAGGGGGCAGGCAGTAGGGGAGTACAAGTGGGGTGCAGGCAGCTGGGAGACATGGCATGGGGGACAGGTAGTAGGGGAGGTAAGTGGCAGGGTGACAGGTGCCCAGGGATACAAGCACCATGGGGAGGGGTAGGTATCAGGAGGCACAGCCATGGGAGGAGCAGGTGGGAAGAGGGGCAAATGACAGGGGTGTCAAGTAGGGGGACAGGCGTTGGGAGGTTCAAACAGGAGGACAGGTGGCAGGGGATACAGGAACCATAGGGGCAGTCATGGGGCCTATAGGCACTATGGGGAAAAGGTCAGGAATGAGGTGATTTAACTTCCCTACTGGCTTTCCCCTGCCCCTGCTTTTGCTGTAGGGGAAGGGTGGGGTCAAATTTAAGACAACACTCCAAAAATTAAATTCTAGACATGGGAAATTATTTTAAAATATAATTTATCAGGCATCTTGGATTCAGGTAAATACTGTATTTCTTAAGGAATATTCTGATTTAAAGTTTTGTTTTTTTTTTCAAATTATATTTTCCAAAGAGTTTACATTTTTCACTTGATGAAAGTCAAACTTTTTGGAAAAGCACAAATCATTGGGGCTAGATTTTCAGGTTTCTGAAACTTATCCCTCTTACCCATCCCTGGTAATGCTTCTAAATCTGAGGGAAGTAAAAACCTTTTAACATCTGCAGTCTTCTATTTTTCATTACAGAAATAGCCCCACTTTCCCTAAATCAGGCAGTAGTCTTTCAGTAGAAACCAAAACCTATTTGATTCTATAAGCCTTAAAAATAACCTGCTGATTGAACAAAAGGACTTCTTGCTTCTTTAAGGAAAAGAACACAGTCTATTAGCTCAAAGGTACAGCCAATTGATTACCTGAAACAAGGAGACTGTCTCTTTTAGTTCAGGTCTGACATCTACTATTCACTTACAATATAGATTGTGTGCACGACAGCCTCCATAATAACTAACTATCTCTATTAACCCAAGTTCCAAGAGTTTCTAATAGCAAGCTACACAGTTTTTACAGAAACTAAAGTGAAGCTGTTTAAAATAAATACTATCAGTGAAGGAAGAAAATTATACCACTTGGGTTGTACTCAAATGCATGGATGCTAGTACAATTTAATATAGGAATGTAATAGGTAAAATCCTTTTTCAGAAAAGCTAATATTGCATGTTGAAATCCTGTATTTCCATTTCACTCTAAGAAATAAAACTTTATGAAACAATGTTGACTTTTCTTGTTTGACTGTTTTTCACACTCCCTTATTAACTGTTTGAACCTTGACGATCTAGTTTTGACACTAAAGAAAAAAATAGCTTTTGAGTTTGGTTGCAGAATAAACTGAAGAGAACCCAGTGGTTAAAAACAACCCAAATACATGATAGTAGAAAAATCTACATTTATCCAATCCATCTGGGTTTGTTGGCTACAAATGTCCAACTCGGGATCCTTAAAATTCTGGTTTATTAGGTGGATTGAAACACTGTAATGAAGTTAAATCATAAGCCTTGGGGCTGGTCCCCACAAGCACACACACACAGTAGCGAGCTACAAGAGTCAGGTATACCTATCCCATAGGCGCTGGAGTCTACCGCTGACGGCCAGTCGAGGCTTCTTTCAGTGTGGTGTTATCCTCCAGAAGGGGGTCACCGGCTGGTCCTTCTGGATGGACAGGTTGGGTGCTGGTCAAGTTGGAGATCAAGAGGGCACCCCTGAGGGTCACCTTTCTCTGCTTTTTATCTGTCCTTGGCAGACTTTGGTGACTCCCCAGTTTTCAGGTTTGCCCAATCCAGGGGTCGTTGACCCTCGTGGGACTTCCCCCTCGGTGGCTACTGGATGGCATCAGTCAGCCCCAGGGGTCATCCACATGTACGTGCAGGTTTGGGAGTCCATTGATGAATTTTGAATAGGGCTCTGGGAGCGGTCGATCTGGAGATATTCAGCCCAAAAGTTGGTCCCTGGAGTTGATTAACTCAAACCAGGGCTTCTAGCCCTTGAAGAGTGACGTTTAGAGAATTCCCAGTTGCTACATTGTCTCCTATTAATTTCTTTCATTGGTTGATCTGCAGTTTTCCTAGGTGTTAATAGCTGCCTGCTACTGTGTTACGCATTCAATCACTGATTCACTCACTCTTTCAGGGGCCCACCTGATACAGGGAAGGGGCAGTTTGATTCCTGCCCTTGTTAACATTGTTACAATGTATAACTTACTTCTGAAACTAAACACATTTAGTTAAAAGGTGAAGAGTATAAAATATAAGCTACAAGAGTAATGCCATGGCGCACAAATAGATAAAAATACCAAAATACAAAGGGAGATACAAAATACACACATACAAACTTTAAAACACAATTCCGTATCTTATACTGAAAGAAAGAGGAAGGAAGAAGAGGTAGAAGAGGAGAAACATATCCGAAGAGGGGAAAGCAAATGCAGGCAAGAGGAAAAGGGGGCTTTATACTACAGGCTCATCAAACCAATATCCGCTTGTTTGATGAAGACATGGCAAACAGTTCCAGGAGGACGGAGTGGATCTTGGTGATGTTGGGTCATAACCTTTTCCCTTTGTCTCTCTCATCTATCTGCCTCCATAATGAGGTGAGTTTGCTCCAAGTGGTTGAAGCCTTGTCTTATATCATGACACCACTGGGGATAATTTAGTGCTTGAGGCTCCCAGATTTTGATGCTAATAGCACATTTCTTCAGATTGGCTTTCAAGGTTTCCTTAAACTCTTTGTTTTCCATCTCTAAAGCAGTGACCATTAGTGAGTTTGGAGTATAGGACCCGTTTCAGGAGACAATTGTCAGGCATCTTTATGATATACCCTTTCCATTGGAGTTGGTGCTGTATGGCTGTGATGCTGGTGGTATTAGCTTCAGCCAGAACACTGGTATTCATTCTTCTGTCCTTCCAACTGATATGGAGAATTTTCCAAAGACGTTGCTACTGGTAACATTTCAAGGCTTTTAAGTGTTTCCAGGTTTCACACCGATACAATAGCCTGGTAGATGAAATATTTGGTGTGTGTTCTGATGTTATGATCATCAAAAACATGGTTTTGGAGATATTCAAAACCAGCACTGGCAGATTTTATTTGGTTTTGAATATTTTCACCTGTTTATTTTTTAGGAAAGCCGACTACCCAGGTAGGGGTAAATGATCAACATTCTCCAAGGACTGCATTTTAATTGGAATGTGAGGAGCAGCTGGTTGCTTGATTCATAGAATATCTTGGTTTTTGTGAGTCAAAGCCTTTCATGTGTTTCACAGAAACAGTCAAGTGGAACCCAGAGCTTCTCAATCGAGTGGGCACATACAACACAATCATCAGTTACTGTAATAGATGGGTTGGTTATCTTGGATTTCAAATGTAGCTGGTTGAAGATAAAAAGATTCCCATCCATCCAATACTTGATGTTAATGGAATGAAATTCAGAATAGCTGCTATATTGATGGAAAAAATGTGTTGGTGCAATCAGGCATCCTTGCTTAATTACAATTCTAATAGCGAAAAGGTCCATTTCCAAGCCGTTGCTTAGAACAGTTGCTGTCATGTCATCACAAAAAAGTCTGAAGAAGGTAACAAATTTTGGTGGGCACCCAAAATCATCAGTATCTTCCAGAGGGTCTCTTGGTTAATTGAATCAGAAGCCTTAGTTAGGTCAATGAAGGCATGCAAAGATATCTGTGTTACTTGTAGCATTTCTCCTGCAGCTACCTAGCAACAAAGATTGTATCTATTGTACATCAGAGTGGTCTGAAACCACATTGGGACTCAGGTAGTAACTCTTCAGTGAGGGAAGTGAGTCTGAGGATAATGTGGGCAAGGATCTTCCTAGCTATGCACAGGAGTGCAATGCCATGGTAATCACTGTAATCCAGTTATGAATGAGTACAAGAGAGCAAACAAAAGCCCTAAAGGTGCCTTACATGCTGGGCAGGGGAGGTCAGGAGAATAAAAGCAGCCTCACTGCACATGGAAGTGTGGCAAAGTGGGACTCCTTGACTAGCCACAGTACTAGTTTCCCCACTTGTCTCTGGGCATGCCACTCCCCCGACTCACCAGACATACCTTGTTGTTAATTAATTAAGCTGTTGATTAAGGTGGGAGGCTGCCCATTCTTGCCCTGATGCCAGGGGTGCCATCTGCAGCTCCATTCCTCCCTCATACTGCAACCCAAGCCTTGCAGATGGCATCCAGATGACACTGCTCCCGGCATGCAGCCAGACCAAGCTTAGGCCTCATTGTCAGGCCTCAGACAAACACACATTCATACCGCCCTCCTCTCACTAGGGCCTCTCATGCTCCACCTCCTCTCACAGATTCTCTTTCAATATGTGGAGCCCCTCTCACTGGGGCTCCACATATTCAAGAGGGAGACAGAGGATCTGGAGAGGGTTCAGAGGAGGGCCACCCACATGATTAGTGGTCCCCATGACAGACCCTATGAAGAGAGGTTAAGAGATCTGGATCTCTTCAGCCTATACAAAAGATGGCTGAGGGGTGACCTTCTGGCCACCTATAATTTTATCAGGGAATTGGGGGTGCGCTGTTTACCAGAGCACATCAGGGAGTAACTAGGAATAATGGGTGCAAACTAGTGGAGACTAGATTTAGGTTAGACATTAGGAAAAAAAAGTTACAATAAGGGTGGCCAGAGTCTGGAATGGGCTTCCAAGAGAGGTGGTGCTGTCACCTAATTTCAAGAGAAGGCTTGACAATTACTTGGCTGGGGTCACCTGACCTTGGTCCTCTTTCCTGCCAGGGGCAGGGGGTTGGACACGATGATCCATTGGGTCCCTTCTGACTCTATAATCTATCTATGAATCTCCGCCCCCCTCACTGGGGCCATAGGGCTTCCCTCCCTGGTGGGCTCAGGTGGGTGCAGCTATGCCTGGCCCCCACTCTCACTCCTCAGGGTCTTGCACCCGCAGGGCTCAGGTGGCTGCAGCCATGCCTGGCCCCAACTACCTCCAATATTAGATGGCCCACACAAAGGTGAGTGCTGGGGTTAAGGCGTCTCTACTCACCTTTCCCCAGGGTGGTAACTGGCCTGGCATTTCCTGGGGGCTCCCATGCCACTGAGAGCCCCACCAAGCCACCTACTCCCAGCAGGGTGCAGTTTTAGGTCATGCCCAGGACCAGGACCAGGACCAGGACCAGGACCAGGACCAGGACCAGGACCAGGACCAGGACCAGGAGCCTCCAAGCCATCCTGCCCTTACCTCCGGGATGTTGCATGGAGCCTTGCAGCCAAGCAATGTTACTGCCTGGCCTGTCATCAGCAAACTGATCTGTTTTTATAGGTGGCCAGAGATAAAAAATGGCGGCTGCAATCAAGCACCTGCTGGCTGCTTGGCTCCGCTCTTAAAGTTGTAGGCACCAACAGTGCCCTGCCACACACCTTCCCCCTTAAAATAGTTCCTGGGGGAGATTTCCCCTGCTGCTCCTCCAAAGCAGGCTCCTCTCAGAGCCTGTGAAAGCCCTCAAGTGGCAAGCACCCCCAAAGGTGCTACGCCACACACCTTCCCCCTTAAAATTGACATTCAGAGGTTTCACTTGGCTGTCTGCTCTCCTGGCTTTGTCCCCCAGACACGTGGCGAGCACCCCAAAGGTGCTTTGCCACAGAGAGTAATCCCATCGCGACTGTGAATGCTCACAAGTAATCCAGGGCAAGCTTGTGCAGAGCAGTGACTGAACTAACTGATTTTTTTTTTGTTGTGATTGGGACATGAGAGCCTGACCCCAGCTGAAGGGGACATGGAATGAATCTAGCAAACAGACTGAGAGCAATCGGGTTTTTGCTGTCTTTTGTTTTCTTTGGATATTTGAGTGCATGCCAAAGCCACCCCTGGAAGGGTGTGCACCTAACCAACTCGACGGTCACCCTGGTGTCTGAGGGTGGAATAATAGACCAGCAGGCAGTATTAAAACCTGGCTTCAGAGAAACTATGAGTGTCATCTGGAGAGGCTAGGGTGGATTAAAGGGGAGGTTTTGGAGCCTCACAAAAGAAAACAGGGATTGAGACTGGTAGGATCACCTTGGGCATTGCCTCCTACAAATATAATAACATCAAAGTCATGGCCGGTGAGAAAACATAGGACCAACTTCCTGGCAGACCAGGTGATCTGCAATCAAGGTCCACCCTGTCACCACCTGTAGGAAAATGAGCTCTGGGCAGTGGCAGCAAGCCCTACAACACCTACAGTCATCACACCAATCTATCTCCTTTCTTGAATATGGTTACAATTCTGACATCTCTCACATCACAGGGAATCTGTTTGTGTTTCCAGATTTTCATAATAATGACATGCAGTTGGTGAAAGCTCTTTTCCACCATGCTTATAAAGTTCAGCTGGTATTCTATAAAGACTACATGCTTTGTTGCTCTTCATCTACTCAATGGCTTTCAAGGCCTCTTGGTAGTTTGGCAGATTTCATAGACATTAGGACTAGAAGGGACCTCAGAAGATCATCGAGTCCAGCCCCCTGCCCAAAGAGCAGGAAGTCAGCTGGGTTCATAGGATCCCAGCAAGATAAGCATCCAGTTTGCTCTTGAAGGTGTTCAATGTAGGCGCTTGAACCACCTCCGGTGGCAGGCTGTTCCAGACCTTGGGGGATCGGACAGAGTAGTCCTTCTAGAAGTTTTGTGGAAAGGCTTTGGTTATATTATCTTAAACATTAGAAGCTCTTGGAAGCTCTTCAACTTCAGAAGCTCTTGGTAGTGTTCCTTCCACAATGCATTGGTGGAGGAACTGTTTTTAAAGGGTGTTACTCCATCCTTGGGCCTGAGAAGGATGGCTCCTTCTGTACTTAGCACATAGATAACTTTGGTTGGGCTACATATTGTGGTTATCATCCAACTTTTGGATCTCTTTTGTTTTGTCCTCCCACCACTTGTCCTTTTGCTTTTGAATTTATGAGTCTTGGCTTTAATGTGGCAAAAAGCATCTTGCTTCTGTTTGGAGCTGATGTTATTCTGTCAAGCTTTTAAGGCTCTCCTTTTTCTGTCAATGAGTTTTGCTCTTTGAGGCCAACTGAAGATGACTTTAAAAATAATCAGTTTTTCTTATTCCATATAGTTTTAAGATAGCTATCAGAGATCATAATATAATTTATTTCTGTAGTACTATGTTGACTATAATGTACCTTCATCTGCTGTAAAGATCAGAGATACTAGACATAACTTGTGTTAATTCAGTTAAAAATGAGGAAAGAAGTTTAAGCGTCTTTAGTTATTTATGGGTAGAAAGTGACGCAACATATGAAGCTGCATTTTGATGCATTTCAGATTAGAATTTCAGCTAAAGACAGATGCCCAGCCCCTGCTGTATCCTTCTCTCCCCCTTACCCCAAAAGTTTCAAAATCTCTGTAACTGCATACGTCAGGTTACTCTTCAGCAAAGAAGAGACAACAGGAGACCGCAGTGACCCACGTCTTTGCTCATCCCTGCCACTGGGGGGTAAAGGGAAGGAGAGTGTGGAGCAGACTGTCAATGTGGCTCTATAGTCCCCAGTCTCCCAGGGGCTGCAGTTCTGTCCTCTCCACCTCACTCCCCAGGTGGAGGGGAGGGGGGGTATGGTGCTAATGTCAGTATGTACTCTCCTATCCACTCCCCTCCCCCACCTTTCTTCACCAGAACCAGGATACAGAGAGGTATGTAAGGATGGTGGCTGGAGATCTAGAATCCCAGTTTGGGCAGGTGATTGGGTGTTTCTGTTCTGTTGTGTGTATATGCATGGGGGAATATCTTTCAGTTTTGGCAGAGGAGTACAGTACCTTCTGTCTCCTAGTTCACATTTCCATCACATTTCCAGCATGTGGCATGGGGAGTGGGGATGAAAGTCTTTCAGTCTCTTATTTTCTGGGCCTCCTGGATCTAGTACAAGTATGTGGGGCCTCCTGGTTCTGGTGTGGTGGGAGAGCAAGGTCCATGCAGGGCATCCAGTTTTGATGTTCTGGCAAGGGATAGGGTTTCTTTCCAAGAGTGGTAACAGATTGAACAATGCCCTATTGCGGGGAGTGGAGAACTGTGGATGCTGGAGGACTCAGAGGTATAGTTGTAGATTCATGCAGATGTAAAAAAAATGTTTTATTTTGAAGCACTTCTAAACTGTACCTGTTTCACTGACATATTTGAAGCACTTCAAATGTTTTGTCTTTCTGTCCCTTATAATTGATACAATTAACTTTCAAATGTTTCTCTTGGTAAAGACTTTTGCCTTTCATAACAATGAGAATTTACACATTTATAAATGATTCTAGATTTTTAGGATGAAATTTCTCTCAATTTTGAAACATGTTATATTGTTTTGGGTATTGTATGCGCACCTAGATACAGACTAGAACACAGTCACAATAAAGTGGTTAAATAAAACTCTTCTTGTATTTATTTCCAGCACATACTATAAACATCTGTCTTGACTTAGGACTATGAAGAAGCAATAGTAACTTAGTTGTAAATATTATAGTTCACAGTAAGCATGATGTTAACATTTGCTGACTGCATGTTCTCCAGCCACAGGAGAAAAGTGAGATATTTTCTTTTGAATAGTCTTCCAGTAAATTGTTTAGAAGCATATTTTTTAAATGTTCTTTCTTCACAACTTCCAATGTATTTTATCTAGCAGCACTGAGATTTGTGATATGAGATATAGCAATGAGATATTGTCTCTGATTCAGTAAGTTATTTAAGCTATTCATGTGCTAATTTTTAGTGCATTCTTCAAGGTAGATGCACACTGAAGTATTGTGTTGCAATGGGGCCATGTTGCCCAGACTGTTTTGAAAAATCTCATAGTAAAAATGTTTGAGTTAGGTCTATACTGAGGGACAGATTCTATTCCACTTCTTAGTATTTAAGTGGAATTAGGTAACAAAGTACAATTATATTCCATCCTGTTCAATTACCCCAAGAATCCATTAATGCACCTACACTATTAGCTGACCCTTAAGATTGAGTCACAAAGGATCAGTAAGCAGTAGTACAACCAATCCACCTTTTGCATAAACTTTTTCAGGCATTCAAGCCATAAAATTACACTTAGTGCCTAGGTGTACTTGTGTGCTACTACATCCCTAAATAAGATGTCAGCACCAAAAAAAATGTGAAGCTCTAGGCCAAGCCTCCATTTTCAAAATAAACTAGAAATGTTTAGTGCCCCTATTTCTAACTGCTTGACATGAAACATTGTAAATTATCTTGAATATTAGAGAGTAAGTCCTTTGAAAATAAGTTATATTTAGTTGGGGGGGATTCTGATTTAAATTTCTAAAACTTGAGAAACCCCAAATTACTAGTCACTTGGGGAAAAAAAAATATTTATGCCTTTTGAATCTAGTGTTTCATTTTTTTCCAAAGGTGCTGACAACTGGCAATGGTGCCTAGGCATGACATAACTCTTAACAACCATTAATGATTAAGGTAGAGGAGAATCAAACCCAGGCTGTCAGGAAACTTCCAGTAGAACAACCACTGCACACCTAATCCTTAGTCCTGAGCCATAAAATCACAGGCTAGCTCTTTGTTTTTATCTACCTCACTGTTTTAACCAATGACTCTGACCTTGTTTGCACCATAAGAAAATGTGTGTTAGAAGCAAAGGTATAGCAAACCTGTGATGGGTATCTTAAAACAAAAATGCATTGGAAATAAAATGCTTCATTCTTCTTATAAAATGAACTATGCATGGGATGACCCAAACTGGCTGGAAAAGCCCTGGATTTCCAAGGCTGGTCCTGGCCAGATGACAAAAATTAAGACAAGTGTGGAGTGCAGAGGCAGAGTGGCAGGAGCTGTGAATTAGGAAACCCTTTCAGACAGCAGAATTGCCCTAAAATAGGTTAGCTTTATTAGTATAATGACAATTAGCACTAATTGTTACTTCATAAGTAATAGTTAACATCTGTGAAGTAAGGCACAATGGGTCGTTAATGGACCATTGATCCCAATCAGCCTTTAGGGAGCAGGCAGGTGTGGGGGAGTGTCCTGGATTTCACATTTTACCATATAGTCATCTTCTCTATGCAAGATAAGCCATGACCAGGAGGAGTGGAAGATCCAGACATGTTGCAATAACATGTCTGAACCCCTCTTTTGGATTGGACTTCACCACAGGAGCCTCTGGGGAATTTTTTAAGTCCCTAAAGCAAGTAAAAATCCCCACTTCCCTTTCCATTCATATTCAAAAGTTCACCCCTACCATCCTCTCTTTCTCACACCACTCACCTGCTGCTGATACTTTATTCATTGAGCTGGGGGTGGAAGAAGCACCAGAGCTATCCTGCCTGTGAGGTGACTGGACTCAGCTGGGAAAGGGACATGTGTGGATACCTTTAAGAGGGTTATGTATAAGTTGTTACATTTGCCAAAGGATTGCAGGAGGGAATAGCAGAACTGTAGACAAGATGATGCTCTTTGAATAAACAAGTGTTATGTGTCTATAAGCTTCTCTCTTTGGTTTTGTGAGAACAATACATGGTACCAGGAGTGGAGTAAGAAGAAAGACAAAAAAAGGGGGAAAATGACGCATCTCAGAATTCCAGAGGAGTTAAAACTGTCCAGTAATGCAGCAGAAAATGGGAAGAAATTAAAGCACAGCTTCACCATATATATGATGGCCAGTGGAGCTACAGAGAAGAAAGATTCACTCAAGGTAGCTATTTTTTAAAATATAGTAGGCCCAGAAGCTCTGTCTCTATATAATTGTCTACAACTGTCAGAAGCAGAACAGAAAAGCTATGGCACAGTCTCAATATTCCTCAAACTTTTTTATATACCCAAATAAAAGAAACCTTTGAACAGTATAATTTCCACATGAAATAACAGAGAGAACGTGAGACAACAGAGGAGTCTGCCAAAGACCAAAGACTGCTGAGCCAGAAATGCAGCTTTAGAGACTTAAAAGAGTAGATGATCAGCAGGGATCCTGGTTTTCTCTGATTTAAAAAAAAAATCAAATCCCCAATTTTCACATTTAAAAAAGTAATCCCAAATTCACATTATTCTTTGATTAAAATGAAATGCCACTAATACACCCTATATAGTAATGTTACATTTTAAACACAGAGGCATGTGGATGTTAGGTTACTTTTTTAAATATGAAAATTAAGGATTTTTTTTTATCAGAAAAAAACAGGTTCCCTTGATCAGAGACCACATAGTATTGAATATAAACGATACAGACCTCAGGAAAAGACTGCTAGAAGATCCTGAGCTTAATTTGGAAGAGGCAGTTAGAATGTGCCAAGTGACTGAGATAACAAATGCCAGGCTGCAGGAACTGAAGGAAAAAATGGAACAAGCTGAACTAGACAGGATTACAAGAATGTAAAAATCTTCAGACAACCCAATAACAATACAGGAAGGAGTACCTTACTATGAAGCAGACAAGTAGAGGCCAAATAGAATTGCTTGAAGAAACAATGGTCAGCTGCAGATGCTGTAGGAGTTATCACAAACCCATGGGCGACTGGTGCCTCCTAATACTTGGGGGGGGGGCACCAGGAGCTAATAGCTGACTGGGGGGAGGGGGTGTGCCTTAGTGGCCATTCTCTGAGCCTGGGGGTGGAGGGAGAAACAAATTTGGGGGCGGGGGGCAGGACAAAAACGTGCATAGAAGGGACTCAGTGGGAAAGAAAGGTGGTGGTATGGTTCTCTATATGAAAGAGCAGTACACCGCCTTGGAGCCTGACATCAGCTCCAAAAATGAACAGCTTGAAACCCTCTGTGGGGAGGGGCATGGTGAGAGAGACCTAACTGTAGATGTATACTACAGACCACCAAACCAGGGGAAGGAACTTGACCTGGAGTTCACCTGAGAATTGACTGAGGCCACTTGTGCACTTGACATGGTTGTCATGGCCAATTCTAATTATCCAGAAATCTCCTGGGAGGAACACTCAGCCAAGTTGGATTGGTCATGATCCTTCCTGACCTGTGTTCAAGAGCTCCTCCTGACTCAGGAGGTGCATGGGCCAACCAGAGGTGACACTCTGCTAGACTTGGTCCTGGCCAAATGAGATGACCTGGTGACCGACTTAAATATAAAGGGAAGTCTGGGTGAGAGCAACCATGAAGCCATAATGTTCACTGTCCAACATAAGGCAGACAAATCTGATAGCAGGATTGAAGTCTTGGACTTCAAAAATTCAAATTTCAACAAGCTCTGGTCACTAGTAGGGGAAGTGCTGCAGTACCAGGGACCAAAGGCAAAAGGTGTGCATGAAGAGTGGTTGTTCCTTAAGGACATGATCCTTGAAGCAGAAAGGAAGTCCATTCTTATGCAGAGAAAAGTTAACAGAAGGGGTCTCAAGAAAGAAGAAAGAGGCTTATAAACAATGGAAGCTAGGGGCAGGCCCCAAAGAGGACTATTCCATGATGGCCTGCATTTGCAGGGAACAGATAAGAAAGGCTAAAGCAGTGACTGAACTCAGATTAGCAATGGGAATCAAGGACCAATCAAGGAGTACTGCATCCAGTTCTGGGCACCACACTTTAACAAGGACATGGACAAGAGTCCAAAGATCCAAGTCTTACATGGTAAGCCATATGAGGAAAAGCTGAGGGATCTGGGACTCTTTAGCCTGAAGAAAAGAAGGTTGAGAGAGAACCTGTTGGCAGTTTACCACTACACTAGGGGAGTACATCAAGGGGTTGGTGAGCAACTGTTCACCAGGGCACCCAAAGGGAAAACAAGGAGTAATGGCCACAAACTCCTGGAAGATCAATTTAGGTTCAACATTAGGAAAAACTTTTTTTCAGTCAGGGTGTCCAGACTGAAATAAGCTCCCTCCAGAGGTGGTGAAATCACGATGATCTTCCAAGGTCCCTTCCAGCCTTACAATCTATGAATCAAAAGGGAGCTTTTTTTCCCATTCCCACCAGGGAAGAGGTTTTTGGCAATGTGGCAAATGCTAAATATTTCTCCACTTTGGATGCCTCTTCTGGGTTTTGGAAAGTTTCCCTAGAAAAGAACAGCACTAGACGATGTACCTTCAATACACCCTTCAGAAGGTATTATTTTTGTAGGCTTCCCTTTGGACTGTTTTCTGCATCTGAAGTATTTCACAGAAAGGTGCAACAAATTTTTGAAGGTTTTAATGGAACTATGGTTTATATTGATGATGCATTAGCTGAGGGAAATACTATGGAAGGACATGACTTGAGGATAAGAAATAGACTAGGAAGAGCTCGCAGAATGGGTTTGAAACTGAACAATCGAAAAAGCAAATCCAGGGTCAAAGAAATAACATATCTAGGAGAAAGGGGTGTAAATCAATCCTGCAAGGGTTAAAGTCATTTCAGACATGCCACTCCCTACAGATAAGGAAGGAGTGACAAAATTATTGGGAATGATAATTTTGGCAGGGAAACATATATCTAACTTAGTAGAGCAGACCAAACACCTTAGATCACTACTATCAAAGAATGCTCAGTAGATATGGGAACATGAAGCTGAATTTAAAACCTGAAGGAAAAAATAATGAAAGCTCCAGTACTAAAATACTATGACCCTAAAAGACCAATTATATTGGTCTTTAATGGGTCCCCCTGCATGCAGCTCCATCCAGTGCCCCAACCTGGCCATGCAGTGCCTGCCCCAGCCCCATTCCTTCCCTCACTGCAGGGGCTTCAATCTGCTTCTCCCTCCCCCCCCCTTTAAAAACAAGAAAAAATATAAAGGGATATAGGAGCTGAAACTCTGAGTTAGAAGGGGTACACTTATTAAACAAGGTTGAAAACTCTTGTTATAAAGTAAGAATCAAATATGATCATCAGGGATCCTGTTTTTCTCTGATGAAAAGAAAATGCACAATTTGGGGGTTAAAAAAGTAACTCCAAATCCACATTTTTCCATGATCAAAATGAAACACCACTAATATATGTGTGTGTGCATATATATGTATGCATGTGTGTGTATATGTATTAGGGCATGCAAAACGGGCCCTATTCAATTCGGATTCAGATTCGGTCCAAATTCAATTCGTTGATTCAGATCACTGTCCTCAATTTGATTCAGCCAAATCCAGATCTGAAGATTTGATGCTGATTCAGAGAATCAGTGATTTGGACATAGACATAGCTTTAAATGTTTTTTTTACATACCTATAAATACCAGCACAGCTCATGAATGCTGTAATGCTGGGGTAGATGGAGTGTCCCACAGGAGCACAGGGGGGTCCCCCACATGCTTGGCAGTGAACCCAGAAGTGGACCAGAAGTACTTCGAGTCAACTTCCAGGTCTGCAAGGGAGCATGCTGCTCCCCCCCCCCCCAATCCCCCTGGCTCGGCAATCAGCTGTATGGGGACCTCAGGTGCTCCCCCAGACCCTGAAGGCACCACTTGCTGAGCTGGGGGCGTGCAGGGGGGTCCCTCAGTGCACTCTTGGGTGGACCCGGAAGTGGACTGGAAGTGCTTCTGGTCCACTCCGGGACTGCTGCTGAGCACACTGGGGAGCCCCCCGCACTCCTGTGGGACATTCCATGCACCCCAGCATTGCAGCATTCATGAACTGTCCACTACGTAGAGGAATGTAGAAAAAACATTTAAAGCTGCATCTGTGGCCGAATCATTGAATCTTTCCGAATCTCTCTGAATCAATTTGGAGGGTTCTGATTCGATTCAGAGAGATTAAAGGGTCTCCTCATTCAATTCGGATTCAGAGATTCAGCCACCAAATTTGGTCGAATCTCCACCGAATCAAATCAGGGACCAAAGCTTTGCCCAGCCTTAATATGTATTAGTGATATTTCATTTTAATCATGGAAAAATGTGGATTGGCGGTTACATTTTTAACCTGAAAATTGGGGATTGTTTTGTTTTTATCAGAGAAAATTAGGATCCCTGGTGATCATGCCCAGGTATATTATTCTTGACCAGCACATGTTTTTTTGTATATTCTATTACTAGGAGAAGGAAAGGTTTTCAAGCACAACATGCTGCAGATTCTTCATATAGGGTTTTTCAGCCAACTGCAAAAAAGCAATTTTGAGCTATCTTTAGAATCATTCTCTCCTTAACTTTTGCAGAGTTGTTATCCCAAATCAATATCTGGGTAATTAAAATCTCCACAATCACAGTTATTGCCTTCCTGCAGTCTTCTTTTATCTATAACTATTTCTTGATCAAGATTTGCTAACAAAGTTTGTTCTAAAAGAATCACTTCAGAAAATTAATTTTTTCCCTTAAAGAAATACATTGTTAGGTGGCTGAATAGCTTAAAAATATAACCTATATGGAAACACGCAACACTAGCTATAGATTTGTTTCTCTCTCTTTCTTATTATACACCCCATTGATTAACTTGAAGAGGAAAAATCCAATTATTTACTTTGTAGGGCTCAAAGTGTCTGTTGTTTTGCAGGAGTTTAAAAAATTATATACAAATTGGGATGGGTGTATTTTTTTTTAAAAGCTAAAAGACTGACTATATTAAATGAACTCTTTTCCCTTTCCTGCTCTTTATTAAACGTGGACTTAGAGAAATAAATATAGATAATAGGCACATAAATTGGGAGTGTTAGCTAACAAATTTATTCTACCATGGCCTCCGTTAAGCATTTGTCTTTGTAAAAAATACTGTTAGAATTATTCATGTTGGTCTCCATATTATGCTGAAATAAATCTGTCTATCTTAAAGAAAAAAATGTGTACTGCTGAAGAGCAATAAAGGACCAGGGAAATCCTGTAGGAGTAATGGAAAAATACTGATCTTAGAGATGAAGGAAGAGTGATCCTGGCAATTATCATCTATTTTGTTTTCTTAGGTGCCTCAGCAGGGAAAAGTGTCCTAACTGTATTTCTTTCTGCCACACAGGATTTAAATTACACTTTGACTCTTAGGAAGGTCTGCAAAAAAAATCGGGCTGCTCATCGTGAAGCCCTAATAAAATCGGAGACTCCCCAGGTTATGATTTTCAAATCTTACAGGGGGGCTCTCATCTCTTATGAGTGGGGAGGCTTAGCTCCCTGCCCCAAGCTCCCTCATAATTTGAGCCCTGCTGCCCCAGTTAGGGAATGGTAGAAGTCTATCTAATTTAAAGCTAGCTTGGGTATCTCTAGGCTACATCTCAGTCACTCAGATGCATCTACAGTGCACCACACTATAGACAAGGCCAAAGTGTACAGTATATTTAAAGATGGTCAAGATGTGCAAACAACACAGACTGGTCCCCAACCCTACTCCTTTTTCTCAAAAAAATTCAGGGACCCCATATTCAGTGAATAGTAATGTGCATACTGCATATATAACTTCCAGAAGGGGAAGCCCTGCCATAAGAGCCGAAAATCCAGATGGTCTGTCAAATACTCAACAGATCAAGAATTGCTTAAATCAGTAAAAATGCTTTTAATAAAGTGGCAAATTTACAATGGTTAATGAATTAAACGCAGATGAATTAAATGTTATGAATTAGTCAACCCATTCCAAAAAAAGAAAAAAAAAAACCCTAACAAGAAAGAAAATACTTCTGTCAAATGCTTTGCTTTTATTCTCAATTCCAATCCTATTGTAGTTCTTATAGCTTTCAAAGGGCTCGTGTGAGGGGTCAGCAGGGAGATAGGGAGCTGGGTTTGTAGGTAGGCTGAGAGGCAATTAGGAGGTTAGCAGGGTGAGGAAACAGGTTACTAAAGCCAAGAGTGAAGATCCAAGAGACAGTCCAAGATGTAAGCTGAGGTTAGGGGTGAGGGGTCAGAGGAACAGTGCTGAGTTTCAAGGAAAATCCAAGATCAGGGTCAAGAAAGCCAAGCCAAGTCAGGATGCCAGGAAAACCAGAGAGAGCAGAACCAGCACTAAGTTTCAGGGAACATCGAAAGTCGGGGTCAGGAAAAGCTAAATCCAGGCCAGAAGTCAGGAGAGCTGTTCCAAGAACAGATTGGGGTTTTGTGAAGGCATACCTGCAGTTTAAAATAATTTAAATCTTGAAAGATCACATGTTAAGGCTCATTTAGAAGGAGCTGAGTGTCCTTTAGGCATCTTCAAGTTACACCATTTTGAGCAAGGATTATCTTTAAACTCTACTACCTAGCTTGAGTTAAATTAACTTCTGGGTGTTCACCTGAGATAAAATCACCAATTTTCAGTCCTCCAGTATCACAGGGAACTGCTCCCAGGTGGACTTGCTATCATCCAGGACTCTAAGGCACTGGACTGACAGTTGAGAACAGCCAGGCAACAGGTGGGTGAGGATGGAGTAAATGTGGAGGGATAGAAAAAGGGTGAGGGGGTAGAGGAGTTGGGGGACTGGGGTTAAGTGGAAGGGATGAGGGGGGCAGGATTGGAGGGGGAAGAGGGAGAGCTGTGAATGATTTCCCTGGAGGGGGAGCAGGAGAGCAGGTGGGTGGGGAGCTGCTGTGCTGCTACTCACTCTGTCACCCAAATTGCCCCCATACTCCCTCCACCCCAGGTCACTCCTTTGCTACCCCAATTGCCCCATCTGCCCTTTCACCCCAGCTCACTGCCCTGCTGCCTAATCAGCCTAATAATAGCAGAGGTGCCTGGGAGGTGCTAAGGGGGTGGTTCCCCTTTGGCTGCTTCTGGGGTCTCCCCAGGCCACATGACCCCATACTAATCCCCCCCAGCCCCTGCAACTGAATTGGGGTGGTAGGTAAGTGATCCAGGGGTGTACAGTGCAATTGTGGAGTTGAGAGGGGGATCTATGGGCTGTTGGGGGGCAGAGGAGGCATTCCAAGAAACACAGTGGCTGCCCCTTCCTCCCCAGACTATACTGTGGCTAGAAGGCCAGGGAGCAGGGCAGGCCTGGAGCAGAGTTGCAGTTCATAGCTATGCCCCTGCTATTAATATATGTAAGCCATAAAATGAGCATAAAAGTAAAGAAGCCATTCATACTGCCAAAACAAAGTAAAAGGCACCTTTTAGTAACTAGAGATTAGTCTAATATCTACATTTTATAAACAGAAACTATGCAAAGGGTATTTTATCAACAACTAAAGTAGCCATTTTTGAGGTAAGACAAAGCAATAGTTTTATAGCCAGTCTAACAATTCTAACCAGTTAGAACAGAAGGAAAATGATTATCCAGTAAAATCTCTAAAGGGTATGCTAAAGGTAAGCTAATCCCATAAGAGTACTTCGGGGCTACCTTACCTGTAATATATCAACTGCTCCCCACATTTACCTGTGACATTCATTTCAATAATTCATTTTTTCTCGTTGGTGTACAAGGCACAAACTCGTCTTCTCCACTCTTCTCTGACATTCATTGCTATTTCCACCTACCTTTTATTATGTTGGCCTTCCCCAGCTGCTAAGTAGACATTTTAAGATTTCTTTAGGGTTCCCTGTTTATTCACTAGTTGATTTCCACTTCACAGCATCATATGGGAGTTTACATGTTGCCATGCTCCAAATATAACCTGTGCTTAATTCTGTTTATGGTGCAGATCAGCTGCTGATTGGTGATTTATTCATGTCATCTAAGGACAAAGATTTTGTCTCCTTTCAGCACCCAGTCTCAATCATAGATGCTTCCCTTTGAAGGTATCTAACTTCTTATCTAGTAGTGGTAGATCTATAGCTCTTGCAGCTGTTTTTTAACGTTGAGATTACATCTGTACTGAAAATTCCTGTTCAGTTCTGGTAGTGTGTGTCTTTGATATTCATATGTTTTATTTAGTAAATACTGGGCAAGTCTACATGTTCATTAATGCACTGGGTTACTGCACATTTAATTTAGTACTTGTATAGCCAAGTACTAAATAAATGTGCAGTAACCAGAGTTACTGGGCAGTAGCACCAGTGAGCACCTTCTTAGTGATGCTACTGTGCAGTAGTCTAATAATACCGTGCAATAGCATATTAGCTCTGTGCTACTGCACAGTGTTATTAGGCTACCGTTCAGTTAGTGTCTCATGTAGACATGCCCACTGTGAATGCTTTTCGTACCCTTGATGTCTTTGCTTCCTAAGTTCTTCATTGGTTAGTATGATCCTACCCTGATAGGTGTATTTTTTCTTGATGTTTGGCCTTTTAAAGTGATGTTATTTCTTGCCACCTGCATGTTTTGTCATAATCGATTTTAGGCCATATCTTTGCCAGAAATTCTATTTTTTGCATGCGGATTTTTGGAAGCTACTCAGTAGCAAAATGCCATCAGCAAAGACTAAAGGAATAGTTTCCTAGTTGTTAGGGGCTAGAAGGGACCTTACAGATCATTGGCTCCAACCCCTCTGCATGTGGGCAGGAAAGACTGCTGGGATCAGATACCTCAGCAAGATGGGCATCAAAACATTTTTTGAAGATCACCAGGGGGATGATGGTACCACTTCTGGGGGGAGCCTGTTCCAAAACCTCAGCTTATAAAGAAGTATTTCCCTATGTCTAGTCTGAAGCAATCTTCAATCAGTTTGTGCCTGTTATTTCTTACCCTCCCCTGGAGGGCCTTGGTGAATATATGCTCCCCCAATCTCTGATGTACTTATAGGCTGCCTCTGATATACTTATAGGCTGCCACCAAGTCCTCTTTGAATCTTCTCTTCTCCAGGCTGAACAGTCCCAAGTCCCTCAGTCTCTCCTTGTATTACTTGGTCTCCAGGCCTCTAATCATGTGTGTGGCCCTCCTTCGGACTATCTTGAGCTTCTCCACATTCTTCTTAAAGTGTGGCACCCAGAACTACATGCAGTACTCCAGTTACGGTCTCACCAAGGCTGAGTAGATTGGAAGGATGATATCCTTTACTTTGCTTAAGATGCCTCAGTGGATGCATGCCAGTGTTTGATTAGTTCTTCCAGCTACGGCATCACATTGGCTCATGTTCATTTTGTTGTAGATCACGACACCCAGGTCTCATGCAGTTGTGGTGCTGGCAAATGTAGCTCTGCTGAGCCTGTAAGTGTGTTGTGGATTATTTTCCCCAGATGGAGCACTTTACACTTCTCTGTATTAAACGACATCAGGTTAAGGTCCACCTGCTTCACAAGGCTGTCCTGTGTTGCCTGTATTGCCGGCCAGTCTTCGAGCATGGCCACACTCCCCCATAGTTTTGTGTCGTCAGTGAACTTTGCCAGATTGCTTATAATACCTGAATCCAAATCATTGATGAACATGTTGAAGAGCACTGGTCTGAGTACTGAACCCTGGGGGACACCACTGGCCACCTTCTGCCATGATGACTCAGTTCTGTCAATCAATAGCCTTTCAGTCCTACCATGCCTTACTTAACCACTGGACCTTAAAGTACAGTAGTAGATGCTGCATTTTCCCAATTTGACCATGAGGATATTGTGAGAGACCAGGTCAATGGCCTTTTTGAAGTCCAAGTATATGACATCAACTTCATTTCCCCTATCCAGGTGGCAAATTACCTGATCATAGAAGGAAATGAGGTTGGTCTGGCATGACCTGCCCATAACAAAGCCATGTTGGCTATCCTTTAGAATATGGCTTTCAGTTAGCTGGTGTGTGATAGATTCTTTAATAATTTTCTCCAGGATTCTACCAGGGACTGAGGTCAAACTGATTGACCTGTAGTTTCCTGGTTCCTTCCTTCTCCCTTTCTTAAAGGTAGGTACATATTGGCCCTTTTCCAGTCTTCTGGGACCTCTCCTGAGCACCACGAGTCTTCAAATAACTTTGCTATTGGTCTTGCAATGATGTCTGCCAATTCTTTTAGTATTCTCAGGTGTAGTTCATCCAGTCCTGCTAACTTATAGATACTTAGCCTTTCTAGGTGATCCCCAACAAGATCTATGCCAACTATGGGAAGGTGGTCACCCCCACCATGATCATCCTGTATCCTGTCAATACCCTTGGACTGGTGGAATACCAACGTTAAGATATTCATTCAGGAGTTTGGTTTTGTCCTGAGTGTCCATTATCAGCCATCCCATTTCATTTATCAGGGGCTCTACACTTCCCTTGTTCTTTTTTTTTTTTTCACTTCCTACATATCTAAAGAAAGACTTTTTGCTGTCTGTCATGGCGTGGCCTGCGGGAGGGCCGTGAGCTCCCTGAGGTCCTACACACCGTGTCAAGGCCGACCCAAGGCACCCTCTTATTCTCGCCCACCACGTCTTTGCTGTTTAGTATATGTTGGGAGGCTGCCTTATACCGCCTTGGGCACGGCGTATCGGGACCTCTGTCCCCGTGTTCTCCTGGACCCACCGGGGTCTCCCTGTACACTGGGTGCGTTCCAGGCACCCTAGCCTTATGGGCTGTGCGTGGCTCCTACCAACCCCTAATACCACGCCCCAAGCCTCGCAGATGGGACAGACGTTGTCCGGTCAAAATACACACCCACTTTCCCGGGTCCTCCTCTGTAATCTAGCCCGCTCTAGGGCCTTCTCCGTATGACTCTATACTAGTGCCCCTTCCTGGGCTCTCACTGGGCCCACTCCGGGCTCTCTCTAATACAGTGCCCCTCACTGGGACTCTTAGTAACACCGCCCCTCTCTTGGGACTCTTGAGGCCCACTCTGGGCCTTCTCTAAAATAATCTAGTCCACTTTGGGATGTCCTCTTGAGCCACCGGTCTTTTAGGCCCACCGCACTGCTAACCTCTCATTTGCCGGGTGCACTGTGCTGCTATCCCCTTTTCCTGGGGACCACCGCAGCACCGCCCTTCTCCTGGGGTGCTGTACTGTTATCCCCTTTTCCTGGGGACCACCGCAGCACCGCCCGTCTCCTGGGGCTCTGTACTGCTAACCCCTTTCGTCTGGGTCCACCGCAGCACCGTGCCCCTGTCCTGGGTTTTCTGTAGTGCTAGCCTGTTACTGGGCTCGCTACGCCCGTCCTGGGCTTCTCAATCTTGCCCCCACTTGGGCCTCTCACATATTGCCCCCTGGGGCTTCTCAAACATTGCCCCTCTTGGGCCTCGCAAGGGTCCCCCTTCTCTGGGACCTTCCGGGGCCCCGCTGGGCTCCTTAATAATACCCCCCCCCATTTGGGGGTCTCTATGCCCACCCTGGGCTTCCTACTAAAATTGCCCCTCTCTCTGGGACCTGCTGAGCCCACACTGGGCTCTTTAAATGCCCCTCTCTGGGCTGGGGTCTACACACCCCGTAAGTTGAGCCTCTACTGGCGTCGGGGTCCTCACCCTCCTGTGAGCCCCCCTATGAGCACTGCACACTCACTGGCGCTAGGGCCCCCACACCACTGTGGGTCCCTTTATGAGGATAACGCGCCCTCTTGGCGCTAGGGCCCCACCCCTCTGGGGTCCCTATGAGGATAACGTGCCCTCTTGGTGCTAGGGCTCCACCCCTGTGGGGTCCCTATGAGGCCTCCTCCAACCCCTTATAGCCTCACGCTAGCCACCGGTGTAATACAAACACTAAAGCAAACACCAGCCTCCTGGCTATAACCAAAACACAAGGCACGGGGCCCTAACAACATAAGCCTCCTGGCTGTAATTTAACATCATTGCTCCAGCCTCTGGAGCTCTCGCGAGCTATACTTGCTGTTAGGCTTTTCCTCCCATCCTAACTGCAGGAGCCCGAGCCCGAGCCCGAGCCCGAGCCCGAGCCCCTGCCCCTGCCCCTGCCCCTGCCCCTGCCCCTGCCCCTGCCCCTGCCCCTGCCCCTGCCCCTGCCCCTGCCCCTGCCCCTGCCCCTGCCCCTCTGGCTGCTGGCAGAGAACTGCCAGCCTGGCCTTGGCTCTAGACTTTATAGGAGCCAGGCCCTGCCCCTTCAGGATCAGCTGACTCTCATTATCTCTGATAAGGCTTTTCCCCAGCAGTTCTCCCCTCTCTAGGAGCGGGGCAGCGAGGTGCGCCGCAACACTGGCCTTGATTCTAGTTGCCAACTTATGTTTGGTTTGTGCTTTTGCTGTCCTGATTTGCTCCCTACAGGTGTGGGCTGCTGCTGAATACACCTCTTTGGTACTTATTCCTGACTTCCCTCCCTTGTAGGCTTCTCATTTTAATTTCAGGAGGTCCATGACTTCCCTGTTGAACCAAGGAGGTCTCCCAGCTCTTTTGCTGCCTTTCTTGTGAAAGGGAATGGATTTTCTTTGAGCTTTTAGGATCACTTCCTCGAGGAATGACCACTCTTCTGGTACTCCCTTCCTCATCAGATCATGGTCCTGCAGGGCCTTGCCAACAAATCTGAGTTTGTGGAAATAAGTTTTCCTAAAATCAGGCATTTCTACCCTACTGGCCAATTTCCCTGACTTATGGTGGATGGAGAAAATTACCATCTCATGGTCACTATCGTCCAGTGTCTCTTTATAAAGTCCCTCCTTACAAGTGTTAAAAAAATACCTTTGTGTCTTTAAGAACAAAAATAAATAGTCCTTTCTCCGAAAGCTGAGTGGATCCAAAAGCCGAGCAGTTTTACCTCTGAGCCCTGGCAAACAAGGGTGTGATCTAAAAGCAACAGTGCTGATTAACCCTTTTCCCTCATGCTTCTGACGCCCCTCCCATTCTCCTTCTCTATGCTACTTGTCATCCTGGATCCAGTCATCCACTCATCACTCCCAAGCAGGACCATGAGGTAAGTCTTTAGGCTCCTCTGAGCCTGCCTCCGTGGGCTGCTGCTGCCATTCAGGCTCCGGTGTCCACCGAATGTGCTGGGGCATTCCTTATCTGGATGCTGCACTCTGCAGTACCGGGAACTGACTTCTGGTTCCCCTTTTGTTGCCATCTGGATGATTTGTATTTCATTGTTTGAGTTCCACCTAGCTAATCAGAGTCAGCACCCACTCAAAGTGTGTCCACACCAGTACCAAGATTCCTCCTACGGGCAATAGTGCTGCTACCTTGCTTTCCAGTCACCATCTGGGTAATGACCCCCACTCCTGGTAAGATGCCTTTAGTGGCAGGCACCTTCTTCCTGCCACATTTGCCCATTAGCTGGTGTCAGAGAAAGCTGCCTATTATACCCTGGGATGCTGGTTTTGAGCTTGCCATTTCTTGGGTTTGTGCTAGTGGTTCATGGCCCATCCCTTTGCAATCTCGGTTTAAAGCTCTATCCAGGAGGTCCAGCATTCTGGCTGTGAAAAGCTTCTTCCTTTTTGATGTGAGGTGGATGCCATCTCTTCCCAAAAATCCGCAGTCCCTGAAGTGCATTCCATAGCTGAAGAAGCCAGAGCCCTTGTGATAGCACCATCTCTGGAGTCTTCTGTTGACTTCTTCTATGCATCTATCTCTTCTATATCTGTGACCCACAACCTGGAGGACTGAGGAGGAAACTACCTGTGGCCCTGAGCCTTTGAGCCTAGCCCCTAGAGCCCTGTAGTCTCTCATGACCAGGGATTCTGGTTTTATCTGATTAAAAAAAAAAAAATCCCCAATTTTTGGGTTAAAAAAAGTAACCCAAAATCCACATATTTCCATGGTCAAAATGAAACACCGCAATATATACATACATGTATTACTGTGTTGCATTTTAAACACAGAAAAATGTAGATTTTGGTTTACTTTTTTTAATCTGAAAATTGGGGATTTTTTTTTTTTTTATCAGAGAAAACCAGGATCCTTGGTCATGACCTGGCCATAGTTGTTCCTGGCCATGTCATTTGAACCCATATGGATGAGGAGCATGGGGTAGTGGCCAGAGGAATGGACAAGTTTTGGGATCTTTACAGCCACATCCTAGATGGCAGCCCCTGGAAGGCAGCAGACCTTATGGGTTAGGGGATCAGGGTGGCAGATCACTCCCTCAGTCCCCCTCATGAGGGAGTCACCCACCACGATCACCTTGTGCCTCTTCTTTGTAGTGGCTAGCTGCCTTCCTTCTTCCAGAGTCAGTGCTTCTGCTGACACCTGCTGGGACTGTAAGGAATGCATACCTGTTTCACAGTTCCAGGGGAGGAGTAAGCCTGGCACTTGGGCCTAGAGACACCCATTTTCCAGGCAACTCCAAGATGGGACTCCAATGTTGGTGTCATCATTGTCCTTCATCCTGCTCATGTGCTTCTGTGTTCTTCCCTCTCCTTTCTTGAGGTGTAGGGCCTGGTAGTAATCATTGATCCCCTGCTCGTGGGCCCTGATGGTGCAAAGACTGCCACTTCTGTCTGGAACTCACTCACCTGGCATTTTAGAAACCTCATAAAGGTGGAAGATGGAAGTTTGTGATCTCTGACAGCAAACAGAAATATTTATCCTCACCTTCAGTGGTTTGGCTGGAGAACAGATATGCAGCCTTGAAACAGAGAAGAAGCACATTCTGTCAGTAGAAGAGGACAGGCCAGGCCTCCCCAAGTTGGTGTAGGGTGGGAAAGATAATCAGTAGGGCAAGTGGGAGTGCCCTTGCTTCTATTCCCAGATGCTGGCAACTGTGCCATAGGCTCCATCTAGGTGGAAGCTGGAACCATGGGCTGTGTCGGGGTGGAGGCCTCAGTGATGCAAGGGGGGAGGGCGGGTTTCAACTTGGGGAAAGGCAGGAATCTTCAGGGTATGGCATGTCCCACCATTTTGCAGTGTAGTCTAAGTTACTATTGAGTACCTGACTTTGTGAGTTTGTGGGATCAACCCAGAGCCTTGTGCCCTTTCATATGCCCTTCCACATGAACTCCTGCACAAACTCAAGTGCTGGGCCCAGAGTGCTTCTGTTTGCACACTCTGTTCACATGGCTGTGGTTGCACAGCTCCCTGGGGAGCTGGGCTAAGTAGGAGCTGGGGTGGGGGGTCATTACCCTCCTTGACTTTGCTCAGCTGCCACTACACCACTAGCTGGCACCCACGCACTGTGGGCCCCACTTACCTCCTGGCTCCACTCTGGGGGTCATGGTCAGGGTCAGGGTCTGCTGGAGGGTCCACCAAGGTCTTGAGCTCATGGGGGTTTGACAGGCTTACACCCATGTGCCTCACACCAAAGCCAGTCCCAGCTCAGAACAATTCTATTTCAGTTAGTGGATGACCAAAGTGCAGTTTGAGACTAAATCTGAGTTATGGGACTATTGTCTACAAATGTGCCCCCAACTCCTGGAATTCAAACCTTGGTCCATGGTGCATGCAGATAAAAACTAGGCTGTGACATCACCAGGTGACCAGCCATGCACCTGCTCTAGCTCAACCTGGGCCTTCCCCTTCTAACGGGGGATCAGATGATCTAAGAGGTGCGTGGCTAGTTTCCTGGTAATGCTGTAGACTGATCCTCTGCCCGTCCATGCCGTGGATAGAGGTTTGAATCTCTGGAGCCCTGACAGAATGAAGGTACTACCTTTTCTGAGCACATAAGTGGCCCCATTAGAAGAATAGGGAGATATCTCTAGAGAGTAATCTTATTTCTATAAATCTAAGCACTTATGTCCCCACAGGGAGAAATAGAATCACTCTGGTATTTTAATTGGGTAATTCAGATTAAGTCTCATACCATTTACAGAGTTGAACCCAACGTTTTGTTAAAATGGTGGTGTCAAATGTGCTTGTCATTCCTGATGTGATTTGATCATAGAATCACATAGAGGTAGGTTTCAAAGGAACCTCCAGAGGTCACCTAGTCCTACCTCCTGCCTGAGGCAGGATCATCCCTATCCGAACCTTTCTATACAAATCCATAGCCTGAACTCTTTGTAAAATCCTGACAAAACAGAAGACATATCACTATAAACTGCCGTTAAGTAGAGCAGAAGAACCATGACAGCCAATGCTCTGCTTCTATAAAAGGTTTTTAATATACATTCGAGAGATACCAGGTAGAATGCAAAGCTAGAGAAAGGCAAAACCCCCCAAATCCATACCAATCTGACCATAAGGTAAAATTCCTTCCTGGCACCAAATATAGTCGTTGGTCTGACTGAGTAGAGAGGCAAGACCCTCTAGCCAGGAACCTCTGGTTTTACATCTTAACAGTAGTATCAGAAAAGGCCAGTCAAAATCCCCAGCCTTGTCTACAGTCAACAGCCAATAACTCTGAGGAAGGCTTAAAAACACCCTGGGTGCATCTACACTTAATGCGCAGTAGACTAATTCTACTTTGCATTAGTGCAGCAGGCAAAAAACCATGCTAATTAGTCTACTGCATATTAGCATCACAAAAAAGCATGTGCCAGCACTACTGTGCAATAGCACCAATTATAGCACATTAAGTTAGTACCTGTGTTGTCCTGTGGGGCCAGGCCAACTCTCAGGATCTCAATATTGCACTTTTAGATGGGAGGGTGTGACACAATTGCACATATACAAACACACAAATCAATTAGGTACATACACACACACATACACTACCAACTCAGGCACATACACATCCAAACTAGCCTAGTCACATGCATACCTATCACCAATTCAGGCACATACAATCACCAAAAATTAGACAAAAATCAGTTGTCCACACCTACACACTCAGTACACATACACAGATCACTAATTTGTATATCACACACATGATGACATATATTCACCAGTTCACACACATACCACCCATCTACACATAGGTGAGTTTCTAACTTGGATGGTACAGTGTATGTGTGTGTGTGCACTTGGGATACCTGGGGGGGAAGGTTAAAGAGTGAAAGTTGCTGGGATTGAGATTAGAACCGGTGGACTAGAGAGAAGCTGGGCTGAGCAACTGAGGCTTGGGGTTACTTAAGGTCAAGTGGTCTCAGGGTTACTCGAGGTCACTGGTGCTGGGGTGGAAGACAGGGAAAAAGCCCAGTGGTAAGGAGGAAAGACCCAAGAAAGAGAGAGGCAGAAGGCTGGGAGATTGGGGCTGAAAGCTGAAACTGAAAGCTGGGAGATCAGGGGGCAGAAAAGTAGTGGCAAGGAGGAAACAGACAGGAAACAGACAAAAACCCAACTCGGCATTTCAAAATAACAGGTTTATTAAACAGACAACACACCACACAGCCTCATGAAGTTATTGGTTCCTACACACACACACACACACACACACACACACACACACACACACACACACACAGAGAGGCACTTACAATGGTAGCAGGAGAAAGAGAGTGGAAGGGTTGGAGTCCAGATAGGGAAGAGAAACAGAGTCCAAGTCCTTTGCTTGGGGAAGGAAGGTGGATGATAGTTACCTATCCTGGGCTGTGAGTTAATCCTCGATGGCCAGTTCGAGTCTTCTTCAGCAAGGTGTTGTCCAGAGGGGGGCCACCGGCAGGACCTCTGGGTGCATAGAGCACATGCTCTGTGGCATGGTGCTGGTCCAGATGGAGAGGGCATCCCACTGAGTCTGTCTTCACTGCCCCCTTTTATAGGGACAGACCCTCTATGACCCTAGTGGCAGGGGGGTGCCCAGACAAGAGTCAGCCCCTGGTGTACTGAGCATGTGCAAGGTAAGGACATGCAGCTTCAGGTGTCTGTAATTGTGGGTTGACTGATTTCTGCAGCAGTCTTTGTCTTCCAAATCCTGAGACAGGGAGGGTCAATGCAGGGTGATGGGTCATCGAGTTTATAGTTCCGTCATTCAGAGGGAGCTATTTTTAGACCTACTGCCATTGTCTCTCAAGCACCCTCATTCATCCCCATTCATTCAGGAACCAATTTACATAGGAGGGGTAGGTATGAGTCACACAGTTACAACAGAGTTACAATAGGGTATGCCTGTGCAGGGGACACAGGATGGAGACTTGACATGACTTATGCTAACTTACATATATAGGCCTAAGTCATATAGTATCAGTAAAACAGTAATATAGAACAGTAAAAATCAATATAAACATAATCATTATACAATATAAAACAGTGGATATCCATAACAGGGCACTTATTTGAAAAGAAGGAGAAAAAATAATAAAACAAAAACAGCTTGCTACCAACATAAAATGCTGAAGCTTATCCTATACCTTAGCTCACTTGTACTTATCTATAGGGAGTAGAGAGGCAGAGAAAAAGTCAGAAATGGTTAGGGAAAGGGGATGGAATGTGTTTTTAAATAATAATAAAAAAAAGAACAACTGGGGGTTTTGCTACACCTGTTATTACAGGTACTAAAATGAATGCACCATAATTATAATGCATTAAAGAATGTGTACATGTACCCCCAGACATACAGCAAAGAGGAGAGGAGGGGGCAGGGCAACCCAGGGCAAGCCCAGAAGCATGGGAAATACCCATGTAGGCATAGCTATAGAATCACAGAATCATGGAATTGTAGAACTGGAAGGGTCCTGTAAGATCATCAAGTCCAGTCCCCTGCCACAGGCAGGAAGTTATTCGGCTTAGACAAGCTCATCAAGGTCCCTGTCCAGTCTTATCTTGAACACCTCCAAGGATGGTGACTGCACCGCCTCTGCTGGGTGTGTGTTCCAGATTCTGGTGACCCTTACAGACAAAAAGTTCTTTCTTATATCTAGCCTAAATTTACCCTTTTTAGTTTATGCCCATTGGTCCTTACCCTCCCTTGAGGTGCCTTCCTGAAGAGTTGCTCTCCTATGCCTATATAATCCAAGTCCATGGGCTATCCAACCTCTTCTTGAACACCTCCAGTGATGGAATGTCCACAACATCCCAAGGAAGTCTGTTCTACTGCCTCACTGCCTACTGTTCTAACAGTGAAGAAGTTTTTCCAGATATCCAATCTAAACTTACTTTGCTGCAACTTCAAGGCATTGGTCCACATCTTCTTCTCTGCAGCAAGAGAGAAGAAGTGCTTTCCCTCTTTATGACAGTCCTTCAGGTATTTGAAGACTGTTGTCATGTCCCCTCTCAAGCACCTTTTCTGCAATCTGAGCATGCCTATCTCCTTCAGCGTTTCCTCATATGACTTGCTTTCCAAACTCTTTATCTTCTTGTTGCTCACCTCTGGACCCTCTTTAACTTCTCCATGTCCTTTATAAAATGTGGAGCCCAGAACTGCGCATGGTACTCCAGATGCAGTCTAACCAGTGCTGAGTAAAGAAGCACTATCACCTCCTATGTCTTATGCCCAATGCTTCTATTTATGCATCCCAAACCCACATTTGCTTTTAACGTGGCTGCATCACACTCATAGGATATGTACAGACATTCAAAAAGCCCAAGGCAGAATTGATCTAACTTATGCACTTTTGTATAAGCAGCATAGCTTGAATCAGTAGCAAACAGAACACACATTCACCCTTTGGGTAGGGGGAGCAAATCTTAGATTGGGTTCCACCATTTTGAAACCAGTCTAGTATATGCTGAGCTTCTGTTCTTTTACAGGTATAGACCGGTTACCGATACCTGTAAAAGTGTAATGTCTTACCTAGCCATACTGAGTCTATGATACACCAAGACTCCCAGATCCTTCTCCATAGTGCTGCCATCCAACCAGGTATCACTCATTTTGTATTTGTGGGGGGGTTTTTTATTCTTTATGAGGTGTAGCACCTAGCATTTGTCCACATTGAACTTCATCCTGTTAGCTCCAGTTCAGCTTTCCAATCTGTTGAGATCCTTCTGAACTGCACTTGCATCCTTCAACATGTGTGTAGTCCTTCCCAGTTTTGTGTCATCCACAAGCTCGCTCAAGAAGCTTTCTATGCCAGCCTCCAAATCACTAATAAACATGATGAACAGCATTGGGCCCAGGACAGACCATTTTAATTGCACTCCCATCCTCCAATAAAGTTCCCCTACTCCTTATATCCAACCTTATGTCCAACCTAAAACTTCTTTACTGATAATTAAGGTATTTACACTTTACTTGAGATTAGAGCTCATTCACTGCACAGCAAGTGTCACTGTCTACACATGCAGACAGTGCACAGTAATTTTCTCTAATCATGGGTTAATTTGCTACGTGTAAATACAAGTTGCAAATTTACTCATGAGTTGTTATTGTGTGATATGGCATGTGTAGACAGCCAACCCAGAGTAAACTTGTTCCTGGTCAGCTGGGCAGCATGGGGTGGGAGATTGCTCCTTGCCCTGGGAGCTGTCTGCTGCTGGGGAAGACTCTGCCACTGGAGCCCAATGTCCCTCTGCCCCGGCAGCAGGGATCTCCCAGCTCCACTTCTCAATCATGATCTCAGAGCGGGGGCTGGGAGCTTGTTCCCAGATTCTGCTCTGTGATCACAGAACTGGGGCTAGGAACAGGCTAGGAACATGTTTCTGGGCCCTGCTACTTGATTATGATCATAGAGCAGGGGCTGGGAACAGGCAAGGAGACTTTTCTCAGCCTCTGCTCCATGATCACAGAGCAGGGCTGGGAACAAAATCTGAGCCCCTGCTCTAAGATCGTGATTACAGAGTGGGGGCTAGGAGCTACCTGCATGGGGAAAGTTCATGGCACAGCCTGGAGCTACCTGGAACTGCCTCTGACCAGGACAGTTCCCAGCCAGCCCCATGCTGTGCAGGGAAATCTGCATGTGCAACCTGCACATGGCTGGGAACTGTCCTATTTCAGCCAGTCCCCAGCCAGCTCTAGACTGTGCATGTAGACTTCCCTGTGTACCCCAGCACTGGTTGTGAACTGTCCCAGTCAGGGGCAGGTTCTGGCCCCATTCCCCAATCATGTCAGGCATGGGTCTTGGAAAAGGCTGCAGGGAGGGTGGTGGGGGCAGGTCCAAGCCCCCTACCCTGATCCATCACTGGGGCTTGTAGCAGTAAGCCTCCTTGCTGGGGGACATTGTCCCCACCTGGGCTCCACCACTGGAGTCCAACCTGGCAGCAGGCAGCTTCCAGGGGCAGAGAGCAATGTCCTAGCCCCTACCAGGAGATCGCTGTCTCCAGGGGTGATGTGTAGGGGCTGTATGCAGGTGCACGTGCACCCCCTGCACATGGCAGTGCACCCCCTGCAAAAAGGCACTGCCAACACTGTCAATGGCACCTGTGGGAGGTCGCTGCTTGCCACCCCGCCACTGGCATCTGTGGGCAGTCCACGATGGCCCCTGGCTGCCATTGCTGGCAGTGCCTGCAGGTGGTCACTGACCCCTGGTCGGTGCTCGCCATCTCCCTTGCTACTGACAGTGCCGATGACATCTGTGGGAGCTCCCTGCTCCCCGCTGCTGGGCTCCCGCTGGCACCATCATGCTCCCGCTGCTGCCAGTACAGCTGTGCCCCCCCATGGCCATTCATGACTGTCTCCTGTCTCCCTGCTCTCTACCAGCCCATGAGCTAGCACCCAAGGAAAGGCTAGAGCTCCCCCTGGCAGCTACAGGGGTCCAGTGCATGGTCAGATGGGGTGGAAGCCGACTACTTCCAGGAGCAGCAGATCTGCTTCTACATCCCCACGTATGTAGACTTCTGCCTGGGATGGGTTTACTTGAGAGTCATTCACGTGTAGATGCGTCCATTGATAACTCATATTTAATCTGCAACCTACTGTAATCCCAAATCCTTTTCTGTTTTACAATATCAGGTGACTTATTTCCCATTTTTTATTTGGTACAGTTCATTTATGTTTCCTATTTGTAACACTTTACACTTACCTTTATTGAATTTCATCTTGTTGATTTGAGACCTATTTCTCTTTTTTGTTATGAGTGTTTTGAATTTTGATCTTCTGCTACAAAGTGGTTGCAACCGTTTGGTGTCATCTTGACACCCTTCACCAATTGATTCTCTAATTTATACCACTTATAACTACTCTTCTGAAAGTCTTTCTTTCTTCCAATCAGTTCTGTACCCATGTATTAGTGATGATATCTGGACCATATTTCCTTAGTTTGCTTATGAGAATGTCACATGGAAGTGTCAAAAGCCTTTTAAAAATAGACATGCATCACAGCTGTTGTTTCCCCTTATCCACTAGGGCCATTTACTGTCAAACAAAAGCTAATTAGTTTGGTTTGACATGATCTATTATTTCTAGACCTATGTTGTTTATTTTTCTCACTTTATGTGGTTTCTGATCATTCATACCCATAAAAGTGTAATGCTTGTACTGGGTTAGCACTTCTTGGCCAAGTATAGACATTTTACTTTTACAGGTATGATCAGAAACCAGTTTATACCCACAACAGAAGAGAAGTTTGGCACAAACAGACTGATTTTTAAAATGGAAAAACCCAGTCCACGATTCCCTCTTTCCCCCACCAAGGCCAAATGTGTGTTCTATTTGCTATTGATCTAAACTATGCTACTTACCAAAACCACATAACTTAGATGGATTTTGCCTTGGGGTTTTTGTATGTCTCTACCTAGCCCTTAGGGTTTTTCCCAGGTCAACAAACAGATGTTTGGACAACTGATTTTGTGCCTGGATAAAATGGTTTCTCCCAGGACAAATGAGACTTTTGTATCCATAATTTCTGTCAGTCTGTCTGTCTGTCTGTCTTTCTCTCATTTTTAAAACATCTCTATCTCTGATTAAATCTTAAAGAGAAGCTGCTCATATTTTCAGAATCCATTTTTTAAAGATTAGTATATTAAATAGCACAGTAAAGAATAATGACCCAACTACTAAAAAAGGTTAAGTATTTGCATGATGTTTCCATCCCTTCATTTTCTAAAGAAGCCTAATAATAATAATTACATTTATAATAGAATTTAGTAGCACCCTAACTGTTTTGATTTCTAAGATTAGCAGTTGATGTCATAATTGTAATTTCTTCTGATTGCGAACTGCACAGCACTTACCAGTCAGTTGGTTCTCATTTAGAGTTTCAAATGTACTATCCTTTTCAGACTGATTTGGAGGTAATGAAGCAATCTATATTTAGATATTTTTCAGGGGAATTTTGTATTTTTAGTAAAATGTTAAGTATACATTTTCTAAGCACTAAAAGAACTCTCCTAATAGGCATGGAGTGCATGGAATATTTTTAAAGTGGAATTTGAGATATGAATTATTGTAAATCTGTGATCTCTCATTTTCTTTCCTCCCTTAACAAACTAGAAAAAAATGAGAATGAGCTAAAATTTGACAGGCTCAATTCTTCTGAACAGCACATTGTCCAGGTTCAGACATTTATGGCTACATTGAGTATACCAGGCAACAAAAGGCCTCAAATGAAGTAATTAGGTGTTGATTTGAGCAGCATTTTAAAAATTTCAGTGTTTATATCTGACAAATAACCCCACCATCATAGGCCTTACAGTCAATATGAAAGAAATCATGGACTTATGGACATAGCTATGGTTTTTACATTTTCACCAGGGCTGTGATATCTGTACCATCAGCTGAAGAAATACACTGCTTTACTTCTGTAACCAATATAACATTTTTCACAATTATTTGTACTCACAAATGGCAAACTCCTGTTGCCTACCATGAAGCTTGAATTCCACTTTTAAGGTAATAAACAAAATGCCTATCTTGAAATAGCACCTACTGTCAGACTGCAGAGTGTAATATGGTTAACAGTGTTCATACTTTTTTTATTCCAAAGGAAATACTGATAAGGCATAAGCCAGGACATGTGGCACTTTTCCAGCACTCAGCTAATAGCCCAGCATGTTATTAGAGACACTCTACATGGACATCTAATTCTACAAGCTGAAGGGAAAATGTAATATTTTTGGAAATAAGGGGGTGTTAGTTTTAGTGTCCTGTCTGGATTTAACTAAATTTGGTATATGTTAAATCTGCAGTATTAAAGTTACAACAGGTTCTGAGCAGCACAGTAATGTATACTACGCTCCCCAACATGCACAGCTCACTGATCGCTGGTCCTAGCCCCAGCGCTGCACTAGAGTCATCGATTATCTGATTACCTGTCCCACCCTTGGGACCCTGTGGCGCTGCAAGCACCCAGCTTTAAAGTTGATCTTGACAGAACCTGATAATTGAGAGATCCAGGATCCTTCCTCTTGACACATTTGACCTTCCTCATCCCACCTGGAGGTTTGGTACAGTAGAGGGGTCCCTGGCTGATGTAGCTGCTGGGTGAGGACCACTAATTTATAATATTAATATGCTTATTCTGTCTGTCTGGACCACTCTGATTCGTTGTCTCAGCAGCCAATCACAATACTCACTGGAACGACCAATCAGAGTGCTCCAGACATACCGTGCTCCAGACAAACAGAATAAGTGGGTGTTTTATTATAGGGCCTGAGGCATTTCAAACAGATATGCAGGCAAGTTAGAGCTAGAACGAAGCACCGGGGCCCCCAGCACACAGCAGCCAGGTTCTGATGAAGGGACAAAAAAACCCGTGAGGGGACTGATCCTTTTTTTTCCCCCTTGGAGCCTGCCCACCTCTCCTACAGTTGGGGGCCAGCTGCTGGTGGAACCTGAGCTGTGGGGGGGCCCAGTATTTTCCTCCATGGTGCTGGCATCCCTGGGACCATCCAGGTGGGATGCTAATGGGTGGGTGCTGCATGGGGGGCACTGCTGTAGTGGAGGAAAGCCCTGGGATCCACCCCAGCTCAGAGGCTGCATGACCCACTGGCAGCTTGCTCCCCAACCATGGGAGATGCAGGCAAGCTCTGAGAGAAAAAAAAAAGATCAGGCCCCTCACCACTTTTAATTTTTTTCTTTGGCTGAGTCTGGCAACGCAAGCTGCTACTGGGTCATGTAACCCCTGATCTGTAGGGGCACCCAGTGCTTCCCTCCATGGCAGTGGTACTTCCCAGGGCCACCCAGGCAGCGTACTAGCTGTACCAGTGAAGCCCCAACTTGTAGGTAGCACCCACTAGATCCAACAGTTCCTGGGGTGCTAGAAGCCCAGGGGTGCTTGGGGAAGCTCGGGCTTGATGGGCTTCCAGCACCCCATGAATTGTCCCTGCCATCTTCATGCTGCCTGTGACCACCTGGGAATGGGCTGGCTGCCCTGGGAAGGCAGCAGGAGGGTGGCTGGGTGTGCTGGCAGCTAGAGAAAGTGGTGGGGATAGTGCACAGGGCACTGGAAGCCTGCCAAGCCTGAGCTTCCCCAAGCACGCCCAGGCTTCCAGGGCCCCATGCTCCATCCCCACCACCTTCTCCAGATACGGCCCTTGTACATGTGAAGGATATCACTGTAATTTCTTATGTAGAAAATTAAAATACGTGGGATGTGTTTTAGTTTGCTAAGTAAAAAAGTCACTTACATCAAAATACACTGTCAAATGTGTACACTGTTACAAAATTTAATTGTAATGTACTGCCAAACATGTACACTATTATACAATTAAATAATTTAAAAAAGTAATTAAAGCACTAAAAGGAGAAAATTCCTACATGTACAAGGGCCCTCTTATTCTATGGCTATGAACAAATCACAAGGTCAGACTTTTGACAAAATATGTATTTATATTCCTAAACCTGTATTTATACATGGACAGCTTTGTGTACTCTTGCCAGCATTATGTAGCCTTTTTGAGGGTGAGAAGTTTTGATTCCATTAAAGTATTTGGTCAAAGGATAACTGAAAATCTATATTTAAAGAAATACTTTTGCAATAAAAATTTAATCACAATTGTTTTGTGGGTTTCAGCTAGTTCTTCATATTATCTCTGTGGAGCGGTCCAATGATAGCTGAACATGTTACTAAATACAACTTGGAGATATTTCTTGTGTAAAAAGTTATAACTTTGATGTGATTCAAGTGCATTTAGCATGTTTTACTATTTGAATGAACACTTTCTCATGTTTAAAGTGCATTTAATGTATATTAAGTGTAACATGAAGCATGGCCCTTAAAATACCATATGGTGTTACTTCAACCTCTTAAGGTCTTACTACATGAATCTAAAGGTAGCTACTGTTGTGTAAATTAATTTATAAAATGATTAGCCAACCATGTCCTCATCCTGTAGTGTCCATGGACTCTAATTAGCTTCAGTGTGACTTCATTCTGGAACACAAATCTTCCAGAAGAGATCAAAATGTATGACTGCAACTTTAGCTCTTTCTAAGTAAACCAGACCTCTGAATTAAAGGACATTATTTCTTATCTAGTTAGGGAAGCCCACAGAGCTATGTGCTTTGCCATACATGGTCATACACTAGCCAAGTGATGGATCAATAGTAGTACCTGTCCTCTAGAATGACTGGGCAAAAAGCACCATCTTGTGTTATGTCATCAAGAATGATACCATCTAATCCTAAGGAGGAATTTTAGTGAGTGAAATTCACCATTTTCCTAGGGCAAATACAAGATCAATGCACACTTAAGTTCCTCTTAAATACTCAAAGTAGGTTTAAATGGGGCATACATGATGTAGGAACTCAGAAAGACAAAGGAGCTCAGCAGGACATGCTGACTTACAATGGAAAGAAAGAAGTGGTCCATGGTAAAAGTGGTCTTCTTACTAGTGTTCTCCACTGCCATTTTAGAATTTAAAAAAAATAACCATGGTTAGTACATCTTTGATTTTATTGCTAACCTTTCACCATGAAAAAAAATCAGAAATATAAAGTATAATATTGGCAGGTGGTATTTAAGAACTACCAGATAGATCAGCTCAGCTACTGTATCCACATCTAATTTCACAAAATCTACATCTCCATTCTTACTTCTTCAGGATCTTTATATTTCCTTATCAGCCTCCAGTTTTTTTTACAGTGTGCATGTATTCTGCCTGTAGGTCACCAAGTAATCCAATTGAGAGATTACCTTCTGTGCTCCCTCCCACAGAATTCAAATATTAGACACACAGAAATTAGTACTAACATCAATATTTTCTAGTATTTTTAACTAGAATTTGGAATTAAATTATACTCTAATGCCTGGCTGGAAATCTCACATTTTTCAAAGCAGAGGAGTTTAGTTTAATCATTCCTCTAAATAAGTATTTTCTTTTCTTGTCTCTTCACTTTTTCTCTTTCAAAAATACTTTTCAGATTTACAACACCTGTATAATCCAGTCCTGCTGGATTGGATGCTGCTGTTACGTTGTAGCTAAAGTCTTGTATCACCTAGATATACAACAAGGTCAGGTCACACTTTTGCAATTTATCACAGAAATTATATGGACACTTGGACAGGTGATGAATGAGCTGCAGAAGAGAATTGTCTGTAGATAATTCAAATGCCTGCTTCTCCTGGATGGCCAATCTCGTAATTATCTTTTTTTTTAACTGTAAATTGATTATCCATACTTCCTATCTGACAAAGGTGAATAGGATGATCTTTAACATGGCTTCTGCTGATACTGTATGATGAAACTTGCCCCAAGAGAGGTAACAAAGACAATGGAGAAGAATGTATTACCAAGCTATTTTCAATTCAGGAGATTTCCATGGTGCTATCAGTTTGCTTCAGCATTATGTCTTTATATTTAAAGCAATGTATATTTCTAAGTGTCATTGCATCACAGTTATCACAGTTTTGTACTCAGTATTTATATTATTCTGTAATGTGTTTACCCACTGAGAGAATGAAGTATTTTAACATGTACATAGAGAGCAACTGTAAGTAATTGGATTACCATGGAGCCTTCGTGTCAAACAATTTATTTATAGTTTAGATAGACATAATGGGTAAGTTTTGATATTATCAGTATTTTTTTGTTTTCATGCCTAGTTGCCATAGATTTTTCCAGCTAATAGCAGCTTTGACTGGTGATTGTTTAAAAAATGGCTGTCAGTATAAACCATCTATTTTTCCATATTTCTACGTATGTATACAAAGAGGCAGCTAATAAACTAATATGTTTATGTTTGGTGCTAACTCAAAAGCAGCAGGCAAGGTGTGGATATTTTACTAGACTTTAACCCTTCTCTAGAAAATAGTCTACTGAGCTGGTGCAATATGACAGTAGAATATTGTGGTACATATCCTAGTCCACCTGTGAGATGTTAAAAAGCTAGGTATGTATCATTTAAGGTATTTTGGGGTGGAATTATATTTCCAGATCTTTTTTTTTCAATCTGACACCTGAGAAGAATATACCTTTTCTCACACCATCTTTTATACTTGTAATAACCTCTGTGCTTCAACGAACCAAACATCTTCATCTCCTTCAAAGGGAAACAGCAATATTTCCTGGAATTCTTGCTCTCCTGTTTTGTCTCAGGCTTAACATTTAACTTCTATTGCAGAACTCTTAAATAAATACATTTTAAATAGAACATGACATTTAAAAATACAATACAAGCTATTCACCTACTTTTGTCACTTTCTTCTCCCCCATTTTATTTTCTTTTTCAGATCTAATTTAATAAAGGTGACACAGTTACAAAGTTACAAGGAACATTGCCTCAAAACACCAGGAACACGCCATAGCTCACAACAGGTAAAGCAGGGGGATGAGTGCACTGCTAATGTTTTGCTACTGCAATTGTTAAAATACAATCAAGATATCTAAGGAAGAAGAGTATGGCTTCTGCTACATAGGAAGGCAAAAGTCCTTGAAGCCTATGACCATGTGGCTGTGTGATAAAATTCCTTCCTGATACCAAATGAGGCACTACCTCCCACACCCATCACCAAAAATCCCCCTGACCCCTAACTGGAGAGCAAGAATATCATTTTCTGTCATCCTACATCTTCCATAAACTTGTCCTAGCTCCTTACAAAGCCAGTTGTAGAACTCTGTTTCATTCTACAGCTGCTGAACCTGGTCCTTCCCAATACACACCTGCTTTGGGCTACAGAATTTTTTTTTTTCATTATCTCCTAGTGATTCAAGTGTGGGAGGAGGGGAGGTGGGGAGTGGGGTTCCTGGGATAACTGCAGGGCTGGTCCAACCATTATGTGAACTAGGCAGTCACCTAGGGTGCCAAAATTTGGGGGGGCGCCAAAATTATATGCAGAACAAAATAACAGGAACATCATTCTAAATAGTCCTGGCCAGCTGAGGCTCCACCTTGGTCTAAGACCTTTGGTTCGCCTAGGGCACCAATTACCCCTGGACCGGCCCTGAATAACTGTAGCTCTTTACAAACACTCCAGGCATAGCTACTTCTAGATCATCTCTGACCAATGCTTAGCCAACCTCTTTTTGGAAGCATGTAGTGAAGGAGATTCCACAACTTTTCTAAGCAGTTTATGCCACTGCCTTGCTGTCCTAACAGTGAAGTTTTTCCTGTTATCCAATATAAACCTAATTTCTGCTATTGTAAGCCATTGCTTTCCTTCTCTCAATGCAGAGAAGGTGCCCCCCTCTTATTTACAGAAATCCATTAAAACTTTGAAAACTGCTGTCCTGTCCTCTCTTAACCACCTTTTCTGAAAGATTAACATGCCTCTTTCTTTCAACCTTTTCTCATATGGCTTGCTTTCCAAGCCCTCTATCATTTTTGCTGTCCTCCTTAAGACCTTAACTTCTCCATTTCCTTTATAAATGTAGATAACGTACACAATAGTCTAGAATAGATGAAGCCTAACAGGTGCCGAGGCACCATCATCTCCCATGTTTTACGCATATCTCAATCATGATCCAAAAACTATGCATTCCCTTATTTATTGTTCTAACTACAAGGGTGTAGTGTGAAGGGATGGTAGCTCCTCATCTGCCAGTTTTGAAGGAAAAATCTGCACAATTAATTGTTCTGGAGTAAATTAGTTTAGTGTCCATAGCTGACAAGTGATGTTAAAGCTGGGAGTCCAGTCAGCTGTGGGACTCCCAACTTCAGCTGGGCATGGTGCACTCAATCAGCTGGGAGCCTCAGGCAAAGGGGACCCTGCTCATGTATGAATTAAAGCTGGATACATTTTTTACATCTAACTTCATAGCTGCTTGGACCTTTTTATGGCATGATAAGTACTTTGCACATGTAGCTTGTCTCAGTTAATTCAGTAATTATCTGGATAATTGCACAATACCTGTAACATGTAAAGGAGGGGATAAGTTTGTAAGAATGTCTATTGATTTGTATGTAGAAGTAAAATTAGGCTTTTCCAAAATAAGTAACACTGGTAAATAGAGAGTGCATAATTTTCTAAATTACTAATCGAAAGACGCAATATCAGGTACAAATATGGTGCATTGAAAATAAATCACCAAGAATAAAAGTAACCATGCTTTTTTATTATATTGAATTTATAGTTTTTTTCTGGGTCAGATAATTGTATGAAATTGTATTTCATGCTTGGTAAAAGCCTTGTTTTCAGAAGTGCTGAACTGCTTCACATGACTATTATATGGTGTGTGTGTGTGCCATATATACTCATGTATCATATGCAAACCAGCTCTCGAAAACCAGGGTTCATTTCTTAAGCAAAGAAGCTGATTTTTTTTCTTCACTGGGATTGAAGCAGGAAGATGTTATGCTCTAGTGACTGCCAAAATGGGTGACACTTCTTTCTGGCTCAAAACGTAGATGGGGTGGGTGTCCTGAAGCTTACTAGAATTCAACATTTTTATGTGGTCTCATGTATCTTTTATTGAGTTTGTTTAACGATATGCTTATTCTCAATGGATAGGCAGTGTTAAGCTTCAGTCAGACTTATCATTCTTATGTTTATATGTTTTGTGGTATCTGATACAAAATATATTTCCTATATATTATAATAGGGTCAGGATTGTGTGATATGCTAATGACTTTCAAATTTCTGTACCTAAGCAAGAGTTCCTTTAATGCCTGGTAGAAGCACAAAGCCTAAATGGCTAAAGAGAAGTAATTCCTGAGAATTAGCATCTAACATGAGCTTTTTTTACTCATCAAACAGGCCCTTCCAGACTATGATTAATTTACATTTCAAAGGAAGAAACCCATAAAACCACCTGGAAGAACATTTTTCAGAGTGGAGAAATTAAGTAAGAGACAGTATCTTTAGGATATTGGATTAGTGATCTGTATGTCTGAAAGGATGCAAATATTCACAAGATCATAATTAGATCAGGAAGGGTTTTTAGGGCATATCTACACAATGAGCTTTACTGAGCATTAAACTAATTTAATACACAGTAAAGTGTCACCATCTACACATTCACAGGAATTACTGCACAGTAAATTAGGTTAATGTGCTGTTTGCTAGTTCCAGGAAATAGAGGTACTAGATTCATTGTGCATTAGCTGCTGTGTAGTAGTGCACGTGTAGATGTTGACCAGTCATAATTTACTTCTGGCCACTGTCCAAGGCAGCAGGGGCCCTGCTGCTGCCTGGCAAAGGTCTGATGCTGGAGTGGGAGGGCTGTCCTGGTTGCAGGGTAGGTTGTCTTCTCATCATGTGGGGATCAGAACCTTTCCTGATCCCCACATAGCCAAGAGAGCTGTCCCAGCAGCCAAAATGGGTGCATCCCAGCCACATGGAGATAGGGTCCTGACTGGGACAGCTTTCCTGGCCATGTGGAGATTGGATAGGTACCCAATCGCCACGTGGCCAGGAAAGCTGGGTCTCTATCCAATCTCCACGTGGGTGGGATGCAACTCCCCAGCTTCTGAGACAGCTCTTCCCCACCCTATGGAGATCAGGACTAGCCTTTGTGTTTCCTGCCAGCCCCAAGCTAACACCCAAGGGAACAGGGCAGGGTGGAGGCAGCCCTAAAATGAACTGCTCTGATTGGGAGTGAATTTGCTACCAATGGGTATACAATAGCATACATGCAGGGGCACTATTTACTGCCCCTGAATTTTCTTTAAAAAAAATTCTGGGGCATTCTGGTAAACATACACCGAAGTGGTGGGGGGAGGGATAGGGGCAGAAAGTTATATGAATAATGTAGGCTCCCCAATAAGCCAATGGGTAACGTATATAAATATCCAGATAAGAAACTATACCTGAGCACTGCTAGGAGAGCAAGATTTTGCCTTTAGTATTTCTGGACATAGGAAAACACTTGAGTGGGCTGAGCAGAAGCTGCATTTTTAGATTTAGGATGCAGGTAAGATCAGATCAATGTTCTGATATTTTCTTTTGTTTGTTTATTCTTATATAAGTCTCTATATCTCTGCATATGTTTACTGATTTCTTACATTTGCTCTGTTTTTAGAATAAATATTTTTCTTATCTTTTATAACTAACTTATTGTTAGGGTAATTTCAGAGCATTTTACCATACAGGCAGGCTTCATTCAAGGAAGGGGGAAATACCCTTTCTGCACACACAATCAGGCAAGTATATGATTCATCTGACTGGTAAAATCCACTCTATTAAGAGCTGGCAAGACCTGAATGAGATAGCTAGGGATGGGGAGTCACAGACCAAGACATTGACCCCTAACACATCTCAACTAGTTCTCAGTGGTTAAGCAATAACAGTAGGGAGGGATTTGGGGCAGAAGGGCACACATGACCCCATCTGGAGTCAGGTGTGTCAGGCTGGGGTCCAGTTTTTACCCTCTCACTATTGGATGAACACTGTAATTTCTGCCTGAATCAGCTACTCAGGGCAAATGAGCTGCTGCATACAGTCTTGATGAAGCCTGTGATGTGGAAGCAACACTTTTATTATTTAGAGAAATTTATATAATGAACTATTTACACAAAGAAATAAGTCTTCTATGGGTAAAAGGTGTAGTCTTGTTGCTGTCCTGCCATGCCAGGACGTTCCTGCTGTGTAATCAAGACTGTTTCCTGGGATACTACAATTCGTGGACTCCGTTTCGAGGATTTACTTTATGTCAAACTGCTGGCCATGACTGGAAAAATCTTTTTCCTCTACATTCTGCCTTCCAGCAAGGCGTATTTTATTCGCGGGACTATGATATGTGAGAAAATATAGGTAGGGTGTGTGCATTTGTTTGTATAACTTAAATTATTGTATTAGTATTGAAAATTGTTTGAAAAATTGTAGTGCCATAGAAGCAATATAAGTTTTCAACTAACAGCTTTACTATTATTAATGCTATGAAACATATGCTAGATATTACGATTATTCTGGTTAAGTGTTTCCTGAAAAGAGTGGGAGGGGTCAATTTGACTTTTGCATTTTTTTGTACATAAAAAGAATAGTGAAATTATACCTTGATGCATGAAGTATTTTTTTAATAATAGGTGATTTATTTTTAAGTTCTTCAGCAGACTATAAATTACAGGATTATAAAATAAATATTTATATTGCATACTTTTGTTCAATATATCCGTAGAAACAAGAATAAAAATGACAGAAAAGATGCCAGAAAAAAAATCACTGGTGACTTCTGTTATCACACACACCTACAAGATGATCTTTTGTAAAGCAATCGAATTTATAGTTCTTCTTCCCCGTGGGACTTTAAATATGGGTCATACCCCTGCTTTAGGGGTAGTAAAAGTACCTGCCCATTTTGATAACTATCTGAAGGATCTTGATTATCATGGTAAACTAATAAAATTCATAAATTATAAGACTGCTTAAGCTGAGCTGGTATGTATTTTTCTAGCATATGGAAGGTTTCTGTGAACATGCAGACCCCCGAAGAGCCTTCAGGTAATAAGAAAGTAACAAGAATATTAAAAAAAAAGGATACATTAGATACATTAAAGCCTTGTGTTTTTCAGAACTGTATTTTTGATAGCAAGAAAAAACATCTTCAGCCTAAAAATGTTTTTCTTGTTAATCGGTAAATTCAGAATTTGATTTGATTTATACTGACTTTTGTTAGACAATATATTTAGTGAAATGTTAAAAAAAACCCTATGATACTGAAGGGTTTCTAAACCCGAAAGCTTACTTAAATGTTTTTATCCAATTATTTAAGCTGGTCTAATAAAATATATCAGATTCACCCAAAGAACCTTGTTTGCCTATGTCTATAGACCTACACCCCTATGATACTAAAGGAATTCTAAACCCAATGCTTTAGTTATACAAAAGTTGGATAGGTTAACGATTTTTTTTCTGCAGCAACATTAACTATAATACACTGGGCACATCTACATAAGATGCTACGTCACTGTTGCGATGAGCTACGGCAACGTAGCATCAGTGGGCACAAACCATGATACTGATGCTACATCACTGTAGCATCTAAAAATAACTGTGCAACTCTGGAACTGAACAGTACTGGCAGGTACTGCTCAGTCATTTAGGCTAGGGACAGACATTACACATAAACCAGTTTAAGTGATCAGAAACCAGCTTAAACCTGTAACAGAACAGATGTTCAGTGCACGTAAACCAGTTTGAAAATGGCTGAAACTGGTTTAAGATAAACCTGGTTGAATGTAGTATCAGAAGTTAACTGATTTGGTTCAAACCAGTTTATGCAATGCCTGTCCCAGACCCCTTGCTGGTTTAAGTTAAATCAGAGTCCCCCCAACATCCCAGCATGCTCTCTGCACTGGGAGTGGCTCTGTGCTCCACAGCAGAGCTGGCCCCTCCCCTCTGCTCCCTGGCTTGAGCTTGGCACAGACTAGCAGGTACAGCAGGGTCTGCTGGCTTCCCTGTGTCCCCTTCCCCCCAACCCCCCTCCCTGCTCACTGCTTAAAGTAGAGATCCCTTCCTCCTCTCTGCCACAGCAGGGACCATAGCCAGCATGTGGTATGCTAGTTAATGCTGAGAGGTGTCTGTGTGTGTCTCTGTCCAATTTCACTGGGACAGGCAGACAGAACAGTGACCGTTTTGGGCTTTTGGAGCTAACCAACAGGTCAGCCGGTAAACTGTTTTTAAAGAAGTTTGAAGTAATGTGGAGAGAGGCCATTGTTTTGCTAATAAGGTGATAAAGACTGCTATCAACCCCGCAGCTGGCTTGTTCCCCTGTCAGTTTGCTGCAAGCAGTCTGACGAAGCAGAGAGGGAGATTGAAAAGCTCCCTATCATCAACAGATGCATGCATTGCACACCCACCCTTGCCTTAGAGTGTTAGCAGGGGGCTGGGGGCTGGCAACACTCCATCCCTTGAGCAGCCAGCAGGGAAAAGCTTGGGACTGTTCAGGTGGACATCCCTAATGAGAGAGTCCTGCCAGGGCCTGGGCATGCCCTCCTCAGCCCAGCTCCCTGCAGAAGGGAAGGGAGGGCTGCTCTAGCACCCCCAGCTTCTAGCTTGGGCCACTGCAATATGTGCCTGAATTTCCTCAGAGAATGTCTGTCCAGTTTCAAACCAGTTCAGCCTAGTCAAGTTAGACTAACTTGAAAAGATTGAATCAATTCAGGTTCAGGCTTTTTGAATGTCTGTCCCTAGCCTTAGTTCGCAAGTACTAAGTGGCTGAGCATTACCAAATGCGCAGAGTCAGGGGCACATGTAGTCATGTCCACTGTATAATATTTTGGCTTATTGTTTATGACGATAATACTGAATACTACTTTCCATGAACAGAATCCATTACAATTATTAGTTAATGCTATCACTTCTAAATGGATGGAGACAAATAGTACTAGCCAAATGAAAATGGCAGAAAAGTGATAGATTTTTTCAAGAGCAACAGAGACTTTATCTCAAGGCTAATAAGAGAGCTCAGTTTCTTGTTCAATTGTCTGTTAGATCACTAGATAATGCTCACTGATTACTGGAAATGTTCAAGTTTTGGGGTTTTTTGGATGAAACATGCTTTTATTTTCCTTTGGAAATTGCAGTATTATATAAAACAGAACTTTGACAGAAATATATCTGTTTCAATCAATTTTTTGTCAGAAAGTTTTCATAGGTCTAACATAAATTTTAATTTTTTTCTCCCTTATGCCAGAGAATCAGGCTAAATGTTAGGCTGCTTTCCTGGCCTGTGAGCGATCTAAATTTAGGACTCTGATCTTGTTTAGCCTAGTTACTCCATAGCTGTATTAATTTTGCTCTTGTAAATCTATAGGGATAGCTTAAAAAATCTCTAATCATGCTGAGGCTGTAAACAGATGTCTCATTTGAGGTGGTCCTGATTATGCTGGGTTTTGACTCAGATCAAAACAGGAGTGGCACAGCCCATGGGTAATTGGTGTCTCCTGAGTCAGGGGAGCACTTGTCCCCCCCCCCCAGCAGCTAGTCAGTAACCGGGGGGGGGGGGGGCGGCCAATTGCACTGACCAGGGGAGGGAGTCTTCCCATGGCCAATTGTGCCAACTGTGGGGGAAGAGGCCATGGCATGATTGGCCATGGGAGAACTCCCCTCAGTCAGTGTGATTGGCCACAGGGGGAACCACAGGGATCACTTCTCCTGGTGCCCCCACTCCCCAGCTAGTGCTCTTGGGGGGACACCAGTGCTCTTGCCTGCCCCCCCTGCCCATTCGCTAAGCAGGGAATCCTGCTGTCAGGGGATGCACCAGTGCTTTCAGGGGATACAAATGTAGTGCTTTCAAGCAGTATTGCTGCCCCTGTGCCACTCCTTGACATGATTTTCTCTGGAATGAACCATAATTATGTTTTTTTTTCATAGATTTCATAGATGTTAGGGCTGGAAAGGACCTTGGAAGATAAATGAGTCCAGCCCTCCACCCAAAGGGCAGGAAGACAGCTGGGGTCATAGAATTCCAGCAGGATAAGCATCCAATTTACTCTTGAACATGTTCAATATAGGTGCTTGAACCACCTCCGATGGCAAGCTATTTCAGACCTTGAGGGCTCTAGGACAGTAAAGAAATTCTTCCTTATGTCCAGCCTGAAATGGTCTTGCAGTAGTTTATAACCATTCGACCTCATCATCCTTTGGGGTGCTCTGGTGAATAAATATTCCCCCAGATACTGATGATCACCCCTGATAAACTTATAGGTGGCCATCAAATCTCCCCTGAGCCTGAGCTTTTCCAGGCTGAGGAGTCCCATGGCTCTTAGCCTGTCGTCATAAGGTCTGTTTTCCTGACCTCTGATCATGCACATGGCTCTTCTCTGGACTCTCTCAAGCTTCCCCACAACCTTTTTGAATGGTGGGGCCCAAAACCGGATGCAGTACTCCATCTGTGGCCTCACCAAGCTCAAGTACAAGGGGAGAATGATGTCCCGGGATTTGCTTGAGAAGCATCTATGGATGCAAGCCAGCGTTTTGGTCACTTTACTAGCCTCAGCATCACATTGAAGGCTCATATTCATCTTGTGGGCAATGATGACCCCCAAGTCTCTTTCTTCCATAGTGCTAGCCAGCGTAGCACTGCCGAGCCTATAAAGATGCTGCAGGTTTGTCCTCCCAAGTTGGAGAACCTTGCATTTTTCAGTGTTAAACACCATCAGTTTCTTGTCCACCCATTTGCTGAGTCTGTCCGGGTCAGCTTGGATCTCCCTCCTGTCTTTTGGTGTGGATGCTTTGCCCCAAAGTTTGGTGTCATCAGTGAACTTGGCCAGTCTGCTTCTGACTCCAATGTCCGCATCTTTAATGAAGATGTTGAACAATATGGGTCCAAGGACAGAGCCTTGGGGGACCCCACTGGTCACAGGGCACCATGACAATTGAATTCTGTCAATTACCACCCTCTGGGTCCGACCACAGAGCCAATTTCCCAGCCAGCAGATCATGGGGGACCCAAGGCCACAATTGGCCGGTTTCATCAAGAGGTGATCATGGGATACCAGATTAAAGTCAAGATATACGACATCAATCTCTTTTCCCTTGTCTGGGTGATAGGTCACCTGGTTGTAAAAGGAAATGAGATTGGGCAAGCAAGACCTACCCACAACAAACCCATGCTGACTATCCCTCATGATGTTGGTTTGGCCAGTCCATTAAGGATGCCCTCTTTGATAAACTTTTCTAAGATCTTCCTCAGGGTAGAAGTCAGGCTGATGGGCCTATAGTTTGCCAGATCCACTTTCTCCCTTTTTTGAAAATAGGTACCACGTTGGCCTTCTTCCAGTCTTTGGGAACTACACCAGAGTACCAGGAGTTCTCAAAGATCCATGCCAAAGACTGGGCTATGATGCTCACCAGCATCTTGAGTATCCTGGGGTGTAGATTGTTAGGGCCGGCTGACTTGAAGGTATCCAGCTTCTCAAGGTGTTCCTTCATGAAGTCAGCATTGATGGAGGGCAGGGGATCTCCCTCACCCAGACTATATATCTATATATATAGTGGTGTTTCATTTAAACCAAAGAAAAGCTAGCTTTGAGCATCAAGGACAATAAAAAGTCCTTTTTCAGATATGTGGGGAGCCAGAGGAAAAGCAGGGGCAACGTTGGACCCCTGCTGAACCAGATGGGGCAACTGACAACTGACGCCCAGGAAAAAGCCAACCTATTAAATAGGTACTTTGCGTCAGTCTTTCATCAGCCCCATGGGACGCCCATGCCCGCTACAGGGCCGGGAAGTCCGGGTGAGGGTGATCCCCTGCCCTCCATTAATGCTGACTTTGTGAAGGAACATCTTGAGAAGCTGGATACCTTCAAGTCAGCCGGCCCTGACAATCTTCACCCCAGGGTACTCAAGGAGCTGGCAAGCATCATAGCCCAGCCTCTAGCGCGGATCTTTGAAAACTCTTGGTGCTCTGGTGTAGTGCCCAAAGACTGGAAGAAGGCCAATGCGGTGCCTATCTTCAAGAAAGGGAGGAAAGTGGATCTGGCTAACTATAGGCCCATCAGACTGACTTCTATCCCGGGGAAGATCTTAGAAAAGTTTATTAAGGAGGCCATCCTTAATGGACTGGCCGATGCCAACATCTTAAGGGATAGCCAGCACGGGTTTGTTGCGGGTAGGTCTTGCTTGACCAATCTCATTTCCTTCTACGACCAGGTGACCTATCACCTGGACAAGGGAGATGAGATTGATGTCATATATCTTGACTTCAAAAAAGCCTTCGATCTGGTGTCCCATGATCGTCTCTTGGAGAAACTGGCCAATTGTCACCTTGGGTCCTCCACGATCCACTGGCTGGAAAATTGGCTCTGGGGTCGGACCCAGAGGGTAGTAATTGATGGAAGTCACTCATCATGGTGTCCTGTGACCAGTGGGGTCCCCCAGGGCTCTGTCCTTGGACCCATACTGTTCAACATCTTCATTAATGATGTGGACACTGGAGTCAGAAGCGGACTGGCCAAGTTCGCAGATGACACCAAACTTTGGGGCAAAGCATCCACACCAGAAGACAGGCGGATGATCCAGGCTGACCTGGACAGGCTCAGCAAGTGGGCGGATGAGAATCTGATGGTGTTCAACGCCGATAGATGCAAGGTTCTCCACCTTGGGAAAAAAAACCCGCAGCATCCTTATAGGCTCGGCAGTGCTATCTATGTTGGCTAGCACTATGGAAGAAAGAGACTTGGGGGTCATCATTTACCAGAAGATGAACATGAGCCTGCAGTGCGATGCTGCTGCTAGTAAAGCGACCAAAATGCTGGCTTGCATCCATAGATGCTTCTCAAGCAAATCCCGGGACGTCATTCTCCCCCTGTACTCGGCCTTAGTGAGGCCGCAGCTGGAGTACTGCGTCCAGTTTTGGGCTCCACAATTCAAAAAGGATGTGGAGAAGCTTGAGAGAGTCCAGAGAAGAGCCACACGCATGATCAGAGGTCAGGGAAGCAGACCCTACAATGACAGGCTGAGAGCCCTGGGGCTCTTTAGCCTGGAAAAGCGCAGGCTCAGGGGTGATCTGATGGCCACCTACAAGTTTATCAGGGGTGACCACCAGTATCTGGGGGAACGTTTGTTCACCAGAGCGCCCCAAGGGATGACGAGGTCGAATGGTCACAAACTACTACAAGATCATTTCAGGCTGGACATAAGGAGGAATTTCTTTACTGTCCGAGCCCCCAAGGTCTGGAACAGCCTGCCACCGGAGGTGGTTCAAGCGCCTTCATTGAACACCTTCAAGATGAAACTGGATGCTTATCTTGCTGGGATCCTATGACCCCAGCTGACTTCCTGCCCTTTGGGCGGGGGGCTGGACTCGATCTTCCGAGATCCCTTCCAGCCCTAATGTCTATGAAATCTATGAAAATCTATGAAAAATGTAGATTTGGGGTTACTTTTTTTAACTGAAAATAGGGGATTTTTTTTTTTAATCAGAGAAAACCAGGATCCAGGGTGATTATAGATTGGGGCTTACTTGTGCCAATGTTCACTGGTTCTGGGAGTCGTGCTGGGAATCCAAGCTAAGTAAGTAAGTACTAGTGGGTCTATGCCAGGTGTTGGCAAGTCCAAGGGTGTTGGCAGGATGGGAGCGGGGTGTGTGCTGGCGCGTCCATGGGGGAATTGGTAGGTCTAGGGAGTTGTCATTACTTGGAGAGGAGGTGTGGGGGCCTAAAAATAGCCCAATCAGGGTGAGTGAGGAGCAGGAAAACAACAGCCCTAGGGCTCAGGCAAGTGATTGGGATTTCCCATCTTTGGGGCTATGCTCCAAATATGTACACACATTTGGCAGATCAGGCTAACCCCGGCTCAATCTAATTTACTGCATTCTTCAGGTGAACTAAATCTAACCCTAGCTGTGTCAATTTAAATGTAACATCTGCATTTACCCACATTCAGTAAAAAGTGGTAGCAAATTGTATTTGGTATACTTCACAGGTACTTGAAGTGAGTCTATATATGTAGGATCCCAGGTCACCTGGCTTTCTCCTGGGAGTGCAATGTCTGTTTACAGCCTGAACAACATTTTATTCCATAATTACACCTAAAGTTCTAAATAAGAACAGGGACTAGAATCTGGGTCTCCCTCAACCCAGCTGAGTTTCCTGACTATTGAGCTATTTACTATTTGGGGGTGGAAGCCAGTGTGTGTTTTGGGAAAGGGAATGTTTGTCTGTTTGTGTGTATTCTGAGGCACTTGGTTGGTTTTGTTTTGTTGAAAGATTTGTTTAATCTAAAATAAAGATAATTTCTGAAAACTTGATTTTTTTTTGCAAGGGAAACATTTGTGTTTTCCAGATATCTGAGAGTTTGGATCTTCTCTGTAAGCCCACTTGTTTTTGATAAGAGTAGATATGGACTAAAGTCCTACTCTACACAAGTAGATATCTTGGAATTTAATTTTATACTTTCAGTTCAGCAAAATTAATACAGCTGTGGAAAAACTGGAAGCACTGGGCTTGGCAGGGTAAATGAGATATCTGACTCACTAACAATAACTGTTGTGTGTAGGATCTTATAGCAATACAGCTGAGATAAATCACCAAAACTTTGACTATGGATGAAACATGATATATATTTGTCCTTCCCCTTATTGCTGTATCAATTGAGTATTCTTGCATGCATGTTTAAACAAGGGTTAACATATAATAATAACCTTGGTGGTATTGGAAACAGGGAATGCAGGGTTGGCATTCAGGGAGATTGTTTTCTGAGGTTAAAGGGAAATTCTTTGGTTAATCTGTGTGCACAAGTATACACGTACATGTGAAAGTGTGAGAAAGATGAAAATATAAGAGGGTTTCTTATGTTGAAAGAAGACCATGTGAGAATGATCAGTATGAGAAGCTCTCTGAGGTTTTCAGCAGAAGAGTTGTTGAACTGGTTCCAAGTTTGATATGTATAAGAGCGTGGAAATTTTCTCATTTGGTTGGAGGCCTAAATTTATTTTTTTGTAAGCAGGGAAGAAATTGGTGTTTCTGCATCTGAAAGTGGAATTGTGGACTTGCAAGAAGCTGGGAAGTATATCACCATTTCGGAAGGGAATTCTCTGTGTTCCTGTGGAAATTGGAGTTAGGAATTATTGAAGTTCAGCAGTGAGAAAGGGAAGCCAGAAATGGAACTGAAGGATGCCAATAGATTGCACATTCCAATAAATATGTGCATGCTGTGCAATGAAAAACTAATTTCAAAGCATGTTAAATTTGAAAAGGACTAATTCTCAAAAACCACAATAGGTGGCTTAGTGAATGTTTACTACCAGGATACAAGCATTAGTGTTATTCTGTCTTACTTAGCCTCTGTGAGCTCCTATACATGTGTGTGGAGCTTGCTTTGATGCCCTGAAAATCCAGCATATTTGAATAATTAAGTCTGCTGGAACACAAAAATTGATGCTCTCTAGCAGCTTTACACTTCATGTGTATCAGAGTCCCAGTGCATCTCTGCTCTCAAAAAGTGGTGGTGGAGCACTTTGAAATAAAACGCATTCAATGAGCTTTAGTTCAAAGTGCCTTACTGCCATTTTTTCAGCACAGAGACACATGGGGATGCTGATACATGTGGCGTGCGAGCACTTCTAATTAGTGTGGCTCATTAATTAAAATGTCTGGTACTGCATCCCACAACATGTGTAAAAATGCCCTATAGGTGCATCTACATGTTCATTAATGCAGTTCAGGTAATGCACATTAATTTCAGTAGCTCCTGGCTCCTATACAGGTTCAGGGAGCCAGCTGCTATGCACTGGAAATCCAGCATGTCAAAGCAGAGTCAATTAATTGAGTCTGCTGGAGCACAGAAATTGACGGACTCCAGTAGACTCCAGCATCATGTCTATCAGCATCCCTGCATTGAAAAATGGTGGCAGGGTATAAACTAAAGCTCGTTCAATGAGCTTTAGTTCAAATCATCCCACTGCCATTTTTCAGAGTGGGGGACACTGATACATGTGACTGTAACAGGTTGCTTTCCCTGGTGCCATCTTCCCTGTTATCCATGCCCTACGTGGGACACCCTTGGAGTCCCCTTTAAAGATTTCTTGTGTCCCACTCTCTACTTTCCTGCCATGTCTTGATGGAAAATAATTATACTGATGTTCTTGTAAGCAGGAGACTGCCTATTATATTTCATATGTTGGGGTCTTCTGCTTCCATGGGCCTTGAACCCTGTCTTTCTCTAGCTAGGCCTCTCCATCTAAACCCACTAAGCTGAGGCTCTAGCTCGTTTCCTTGTCTTGAGGCTTGTGGCCATCCTTTCTGCTGTAATCTGGAGCCCAGCCTCCCTGGCCCAGACGCCTGGCCATTGGCCCTACAGCCAGGGGGTTGCAAGTTCAAGGCTGGGGAATGGTCCCAAACCTATGCTCTCCCAGTCCAACAAAAAACTGATGCTGCACCTTAGGTGCACCAGACCACCCTGGCCTTTTAGGGTAATGCCCTCTAACACCAGGGTCAGTACACCCCGAATCCTGTGCCCACATGGACACCAGGTCCCTATGGTGTAGTGGGGTCCCAATGAGGCCTCCTCCTTCCCCAATAGCTTCACCCAAACCACCAGTGTTATTCAAAAAAAATTCATAAACAATGTGTCCATGGGCTATAACTGCTACCAGAAAAAAAAATTGCTCAAAGAAGGCAGCAGGCCAGCTTATATTAATTCAAGGGTTGTGCTTTTGCTCCCCACCATCAGCTACAGTTGTAGCCGCTTCTCCGGGTTTCTCAGTAGTTCGCCTCCTTCAGCCTTTGGGTCACTCAAACAACTTCTCCGTGGAGCTCTCACATACACACCTTCTCCCGTGACTGCTGGCCTCACTGCTGCCCAGCTCAGGGTTTTTACGATCCTGGCCTGCCCCCTTCTGATAACCTGACCAGCTGGCCTGGCTCAACTTTTAACCCCTACCTTACCAGCACACTGTGCCCAGAAAGTCCTGATCTTAAAGGGGCCAACCTGTCTTCTGGTAACAGGGCTAGAGTTCCCTGTTACAGTGATACTCAGGCACTTTTAATTAGTGTGGCTTGCTAATCAAAAGCACTCCCAGCCCCACCTCCTGGAGCATGTGTAAAAATGCCTTCCATTATGAGGTACTAGGAAAATGTGCATTAGCCTATTTTAATGCACCTTAGCTAAACAGCATGTTTTTTTTTTTGTGTGTGTGTGTGATGCTTTAATGCATATTTAAATAGGTTAATGCATATTAAAGTGTATGTGCAAATGTGCCCTGTGCTCCCATATCCTGAAACCAGTTGACACCTCTCCACATCATCCAGTTTCATCCCATCAATTGTCTGTCTGCTTTAAGAAACAAATATATATATTTGAAACTCAAACAGAATGCTCAAATCATAGTATATTTACATCAGGCTTTTCACTCATGTCAGAGCTTTTACACTGAAATTTATTAAAGGAGATTTTCTTTCCAGGAAACAGATGGTTCAGCAATGCTGTTGGCAACTGATGGCTTATTTATTTAAAAATAATATGTACTGTGACTTTTCTATAGTAACATGTTGTAAAATATTCAGGACTAGAGTTTTTATCTGAGACTTTGGTTTTATATGATTCAAAATATTACAAGATACTAAATCTTGTAAATTATGTTACATAAGTAATAACAGGCAGTGGTGACTGAAATACCCATAGAAAACATGCATATTTTCCAAATTTTACCTAATTTTTGGTTTTGTTGCTAGTAAAAAACTCAAACTATCTCCCCTTGGGCATGTCTACATAAGACACTTACTGCAGAGCTGGCTAATTAGCTCCTCTGTAAAGCAGGAGTGTCTACACATGCGGTGCTATTAGGCTTGAGTAAACTAATTAAATCTGCTATAGGATAGTATGGTGCAATACAAGTACTATGCTACAGTTGAGTTATTTACTCCACCACAACACACATGGTAGATTCTGACCAGGGCTGGCTAGGGCACAAGGATGGTACAGCCTGGGGCTGCCTGATGGGTAGTACCACACTGTAGCACCCTTGTGCCTCAGTCAGTCTCTCTGTAGCATGTTGAACTGGGTCAGAGCAGCCCCAGGCTGGTAGACCTCCTGCCAGCCAGGGCTGCTGCATAGCCTGGGACCACAGCATAGCCTGGGACTAGGACTGCTTTCAGCCTGGGACCACAGCATATTGAGCCAGGGCGGCTCAATATGCTGTGGTCCCAGGCCCACATGTAAATGCTACACTTGGGAACAATAAACTCTGGTGCAAATGGTGATGGAGTTTATAGCATTGAAATAATTTCATGTGTAGAAGTTCTCTTTACAACCAGATTCGTGTCCCCTACTTACGTTGAGGACCATGCAACTGAAATGAGTGGAACCACTTACGGGGTGAGTTACAATTCTATATTGGCAAGAGTTACTGGCCTTCAAAACTTTGTTCACAGACTTTATCAGAGCTTCACAAACCTCTTAGCAAATTTCCCACAATTCTAGTCATGCTGAAATAATGTATGGCTGTATATCAAAACTCATTGTTCCCATATATTTTAAATAAAATAATTTATGCTACATTCAGTTGAGTTTTGTTCTGTAGTTCGCTGAAATATGCAAGTGTAATACAAATTTGTCTGTAAGGGAGACAGCCTGGACAAAGATTAAACAAAGAAATTAAAAGACTGATGTTGGTAAAGAGAAACCTCTGGGGGCCTATATATGTGCAGAGAGGCTGCTCCGATACACTGTAATTGCAATGTGTTGAAGCAGACTCAGTTAATCAATTAATTACCGCGCTCCAGTAGACTCTAGCATCATGTGTATCAGCATCTCTGGGCTGAAAAATGGTAGCGGGGACATTTGAACTAAAGCTTGTTCAACGAGCTTTCGTAAAAGCACCCCTGCTTCCATTTTTCTGTGCAGGGACGCTGATTCATGTGATGCTCCAGGCACTTAAATTAGAGTGGGTCTTCAAGCTGTTCTAATTAAAGTGGTTCCCCTCCCCACCCTGCCTCCTGGATCACGTCTATAAGCAGCCTCTGAGCCTTATGCTGCCTAAATACTCATCATTCATTGCTGGCTCTTCTACTGATGAAGCTGCATCCAGTTTCAAGAACATGTCCTTAAACATTAAAGTACCCATCAAGAGACAAATGGAAAGAAAGTTTTTTAAAGAAGCAAGGCTTCCACACATGGAACAATTTCCATCCTTTAAGTGAGGCTTTTTTGTGATCTCCCAATCTTTATTGTAAAAATAAAATAAATCTAATGACTTCATCTAATCATCTATTCTTTTTTTTTCTCCCAGATTATTGTACTTCACAATACCTTATGTTATTTGAACATGATTCTTGTGTAGAGGGTTGGTTTTATTACTGCAATCAATTACATTTGGAAATGTTTTATTTTGAATGGGTCCTTAGTTCAACTGAGTTCCTGCTCCTCCTCCTCTTCACATTCTTCTTTCTGAATTTAGAATGTTTTTTTTATGTTTATTCTTTATTCACAGTGATATTTAGTAGGATACTTGTGAAACTACATTAGTAAAGTATGCCAAGCATTGTAAAATATTCAGTTATCTATTTCTTTTCATACAAATGTATTAATGTCATTGCACAAAACACTAGAAAAGCCTTCATTTAGTGTACTGTGTAAAATGTTGGTTACATGTATTGAAGAAAGATTCTTTTAAATTAGGACTAGTAAACAGAAGATTTATTATATTGATTAAGAAAAATGGCGGGACTAAAAGAGCTAGTTTTGTTGAGTCTAAAAATGTGAAAATTTGAGCCAATAAATACACTGGAGGGGGTAAACTTTAGGGAGGGAGAAGACCTATATAAGCTAAAGGACAGTTTTGACACAAGAACAAATAGGTAAAAACTGTCCATATTTAGACTGAAAATTGGAAAGTGGTTTCTCACCTTTAGATGAGTGAAGATTGAAACAGCTAATATGACCAATATTAGGGGCAAAAATACAAAACTTGATAAACTTCTGAAAGGGATAACATGATCTAGCTGCCTGTAAGAGCGGAGGATTGAATTCAGTAACTCAAGAGGTGTCTTCAAGTCCCATGTTCTTTAGCAAGTTAGTTAACTTGATTTACCTTCAGTATATGCTTTCTCATCGCCCCGTATTCTTTTCTGTCCAATAATAAATATCTCATTAACTGCCTATTCAAATCTTATGTACTTGTTTCTTGTCATTGGAGATTAAATTCTTACTATGAAAATTAGTTTTCTTGACAACTAACACCCTTTCAGAAATCTGGTTGCTACACTTAAATGAGAGACCTGTGTACCTATTTAGAAAGAGTTATTGACAAGGGATAAGTACAGGCATTCAAGAAGCCTTAAGTGGAAGTGCTTTGACTTTTGAACTTTATGCACCCAAGGTTAGAGATTGAATACAATAGATGTTAGCTCTTCCATGGGGTGAGGCTCATAGCCTGCCTGCATGGACTGAGCCCAGCCAGTTGGGGGAGTGGGGGGGAAAGCTCTTGCACACCTCCCAGTGTACCCTGTGAGCTTCTTGGGTTGCTGAAGACTTCTGAGTGAAGCCAAATGGCACTTTTTGGCTGGTGTGTATGTGTTTCTCCCCCTTCCTCCTGGCCCATATTGGTGGCCCTAGCTCTGCACAATGACAGGCTGTATGGATCCATAAAGCCCTAGCTGTAGCCCCTCACCCACATGGGCCAGGAGCCTTCCCCAGATCAACAAGCCCAGAGGGCTTGGAGTGCCCCTGCTCTGGCACCGAGCCATGGATCTCCAGACCCCGGCTCCTCTGACTCTGCATCCTGTGCAGTGCTGCCCACAACCCAAGCAGGCCAGACACTGTCTCCCTTTCCCCATCCCACCCCAACCCTTACCCCCCAGGCACACACTACAGTGTAGGGGAATGCAGCACAAGGAAGAAATGTGCCTCAGTTTAAAATGTTGTGTTTGCCAAATTTTCTGTGTTTAATAAAAAAAACCCCTGTTGTATATTGCCCATATCTCATCTTGATCCCTTCTCCCAAAAACAGCAATCCTTTGGAGGGGGTGGAGGGAAGGGAGTTGAGAAAGGGGTAACAGAACCTGCAGGGGTGTTTTGGGTCAAGAGGAATGCTGATGTCCCCAGAACTCAGCATGAAACCTTGGAGGTGAGGCATGGGGTAGGGCACCCTACTTTCTGGGTTCTGGAGTCAGATCAGGGACTTATCCATATAGAAGCTGGACACCAGCATGATCTCAGACCCACTCTCTGCCTGAGAATGCTGTGGGCTAGGAGGTGGTTGCTGGGCTGGGTTTGGGGGGGGGGGGAGTTACCAATTGAGAGCCATCATCACAGTAGGAGCTGAGGACTTCTGGCTGCTTCTCCCTTTGCCCCCACCATCTCTCAGTCAGGCTGCAGCGTTCCCCCCTCAGCCACTATCCTGGGGATCCCTTGGGACCTCTGTTCCTGTTCCTCCAGAGAAGAGTCCCTGGAGTAGGGTTCATCATGCTGTGAGGGACTGAGCAGCAGCTTGTCCCCCCAGTCCTGCCTGGGACAGCTATGGGCTCTCTGTGCAGCTAGTGCTGATTCCAGTCACGGGTGTCATAGATGGACCCCAAGCAATCTATGACCCTGTGCATTTACCCCCTATCCTCTCATCTCTACTGCACTGTGGGGTATCTTCTTCAAACAGCAGATGGCCATCTACAGCACCCGGGCATTTCCCCCATACACATCCCGATTCATTCCTCATCCTGGTCTTACAGCTCTGGACCCCAAGAGTCCATGGTGCATAGCTGGAGTTCATAGGCTGTAACCAGATCTTCTAACATCTCTTTATTTTACTGGCACCTTATATGCACATCTTTTGTATGATCTGCAGGTGTTTGGCCACCAGTTCTTGACCCACCATGCTGTCTGCTGTGAGATGGCCTTTTGTGTACAGATGTAGAGCCTGCTGACAAGGTGTAGGGGTTGCTTAGCTTTCAGGAGTTAAGGTGAGGTATCAGGTCTGGGGCTGGGATGTGGCCGTGATGGCAGGAGGGGGGTTGGAGTTTGCCTTGAGGGGTTAATATAGTGAATGCCTGTGCCATAAGAACTGGAATCAGCCAACATCCATTGGACTTCACCCATGGATCAGATCAGATGGGAGGGGGAAAAAGTGCTGTTGGGCTACTTGCCAGCCTGCCTAGGTGTGGAACCTGGGAGTTACCCTGTAGGTGAGAGCTGAGTAGCTGAGATAACAGCTCCCATGTGGGAATCCTTCTATAACATGTATCCTTTTTGTGGACTGGGATGGAGGGAAGGAGGTCTTGGGGGGTTTTGACAAAGGGACTTTTTTTTCTTGTTCTTGCTTCACTGCAACAGCAGCAGTTGTCAGATATAGCTGCATGTTATATCCTGTCCCTGACCTGGGGGTGCTGTCTGTCAAAACTGCTGTTTATCATTGGCTTGCTGAACTCAATAAATGCTAATGATGCCTTTCCGTGAGTGCGTTGAAAGGAGGGGGAGGTGGCTATGCATAAGTGCTTGAGGTATCTATGCTTAGACTCCAGTCTCCCGTAGGACACATCATGGCCCTGAGAAAAATGGAAAGGACATATCAATTGTTCAGAACAGGAAGACTGATGAGAAGACTGATGAGGGGACCAGGAGGGACAGAAATTACATCTTCCTCCCTACTAAATACATTCCAGCAAAGACATGTCAGGCGAGAACCACTGAGGACCCGCTGGAATCCAATAACTGACCATCTTTCCTGTGGACAAAGACATCTTCCGGATGTCCTCCTCACCCCAAATGGTGATGAAATCCTTTATTTCCTCAAACTGCCAGTTTTATGCCTGGGTTTGGCTGGTGGCAGCAAGAGGGATCATCCATGGTTCACAGCAGTGCCAATGGGGTCTCAGTGTCTGTGGGTAGATGAGGATCTGACCACAAAGGGGTGAGTGGAAGGGCGGATAGAGGGATGGAAGCAACATTGGAAGCAGCAGCAGATGCACAAAGTTTCAGTACCCCATGTGTGGTTCCTGCTCTCACTTCAGAGGCTTGTGGCCCCTGCTCCTGCATCACTTGGGCTCTGCTGCTCAGGTCACCTCTATAATCTCAAAAATGTCCAGGGTTTTTCAGCAGATGCCCCATGATTCTTGCACCACCACATACTCCTCCCAGAGTGTAAAATTCAAGAGTTCTCAACTACCAATCAAGTATGTATCTGATTGTGCTCCACATAGTCCCAAAGGTACGAGGGGTGTCTTTGTGCTCACCCTGGCTGGGAGATTCAGTGCCCTCCCTAATTACATCCACTAACATGCTCAACTATCTAGCTAATCATATACTAGGTAGTTAATCAGTGAGGAAGAAGAGGAGTCAATCTGAATTGACTGAGAATGCAGCACATGGCAGAAGCCTTCCTGCTGAAAAAAAAAATTAAAAGTGATGACAAATATTTAGGGACCAACTCAGCCACCTTTACTTTATGCCCTTACAAATTTCAGCCCTAAATACTACTTCCCAAATTTTATTAAATTTCATTGTTTCATTTTTACCTTTTCTTTCTCTATCCTTTACAGGCACTTTACAAAGTCCATGTTTGGGGAGACTTTAGTATAAATATAGACATCACAACTGAGAAGGCACAAGGCACCACATTGTCAAGTGTTTTTTTCATTATTATGAATTTATTTTGCTTTAAAAAAATAAGTAAATATGCCTTGATATGTAGTTTGTACACATGAGCAAGATAGAAAGTTGAGTGAATTGTGGTGCTGATGTGGTATGGAGAGGCATACGTTTTTAAAGGAAAGAAGATTACAAAGAAGGTATGAGACAGAGATAAGGAGACAGCACATCAGGAAAACTAGTTTTGAACCAAAACAATATGCCAGGTTCAGATCCAAGCCTCTAATGCAAACACTTTCCTACTCACTGGGTGTGTCTACACATGCACATTTACTGTGCAGTAAGCAAAATTACTGCACAGTATAGGTGCACATTTACACATGCATGCCCATATGGCTCAGTAAATATGGTGACTTACGCTGACTTGAGCATAAATATTGTGGGGTCCGAGAGGGATCCGGGAAAGGGTCGGCTGGGTTGTGGCCACAAACCCAGCACGTATAGATGGGTACTTTTGACTGCTGGAGTAGAGTTAGGCACAAACTCGTACTGGTTAAAACAAAGATGGCTTTACTTACACTGTCGAGATGTACAGCGTAGGAAGAAAGTTAACTTCAAACTTCAGTTTCAGTTTAACCGAGGAGCTCTGAGAAGACGAGATATCTTTCTATCGGGTTTTAACACGAGCATGCAGGACACGGGGGTACGTCAGGGATGGTCGGCGACGGGGAGTCGGCGGCGGTTGATCAGTCCGCCACGTTCACTCCGAGTTGGGCGCGGAGTTCTCCAACTTGGGCGGAAACTGCTTCAACCTTTTATACGGCTACGAGCCAATTGCTAGTTGCCACGTAGGAATAATTTAGAACCAGCCAATAGTAACATGTGAATTTGCATATGAGTGGTGGGAACCTTTCCACGCCGGGGTTCTCCACCGTGCCGAGAAATTCCCTCATACAAAATCTCACCATGCCTTGTGCTAGAAAGTTCCACTGTGCCGAGGCATTCAACCACTATGCTCTGACAAATATGATACTTGCATCATGAAGGTATCAAATTTACGCCTAATTAGTTACTGTACAGTAATGCATGTGTAGATGCTGTACTGATCAGTAACCCAGGGGACCTCCCTGCTGGGTCTGCCCGGCCACTAGGGGGATGGGCTGAGCCCTGCCCCGTGGCTTCTGGTAGGCTGCCTCTCCTGAATTCAACTGGGGACTAAAGTTAGTCCCAAGTGCTGGCAGCGGGCTTTGGTTCAAGTTTAGGACTAAAGTTGCCCAAGGGCCCACAACCATGTGGCTGAAGGCTGAAGCTTTGCCCGGTGGCTACAGAGGCACATAGCAAGCTGCTCTGACCTGGAACTAAATTGAGCCTCATGTCACTTGCACACATAGACGCCAGCCTATTCCTGCTTACTGTGCAGTAATTTAATGTGAAGTACATGTAAGGTGGCATAAATGCACATGTAGACATGCCCACTGGGTGCATCTACACATTCAGTAATGTACTTTAGGTAATGTGTATTAAATTTAGTACCACCATTTTGCAGTACTAGAAAAAAAGCTCATTAGCCTATTTTAATGTGCATTGGCTGAAGAGCATGGTTTTGTGACACTTTAATGCTCATTAAAATAAGCTAATGTGCATTAAAGTGCACATGTAAATGTGCCCATTTAAATTGAAATTTCAAATGTAAGGTTTTATCCCTTCTTGAAGTGTATCCCTTCTCTAAGTGAAAGTGATTTTTTAATGTACTAGGCAAAACAAGAGAAATTTTGGTTCAATATTCAGATCTAACCTAAATTTCAGGGAAACACAGATTTGTTTTGAACAAGACACTGTTTGCATTAGGATATTACAAAATTCTAAGCGGGGTATTTAGTCATGTGTGCCTGATAACAGGCAGAAGGCAGGGTATATTTGCTCCTTATAGACAAACTGTGTAGTAAGCAGCTGCTTACTGCTTTAGATGCATCTGAAATCACTTTGGAGAATGCAAGGTAGAGTAGATATTATGGATTTTAGACACCCAAAAGAAGAAACAATTTGGTTTTTTTCTTATTCCCCACAAAACCCTTCAGAAACAGTAAGAAAATGGAGTGCTATTAAAATATTTCAGGCAAGATTTTGCTTCCTAATTTACACCCACATACATACCTTGCTTTTATTCTTATTTTCTTTACAGGTATATAGAGCTCATTACCTTCACCTGATAAGCTTTCGTTGGCTTCACTCACCCCTGAATTTGGTGTTGTCCCTCTTTGTTCCCCCAAACCACAGAATTTTTGAGTATCTGTAACTGCTCTTGATGTTAACCCAGCTGCGGTGGGATTTTCCACAGCTCAACCTATTTATCTAATTCAGTGTTTTTCAACAGGTTTTTCATTTGTGGACTCCTAAATAATTTTGAATGGAACTACAGACCCCTTTGGGAATTTTGAATGGAGGCACACAATTCACCCCTTTGAATGGTAAGTGTGATTTGTTCACATTTGTTTGATTGATCAGAGTCATCTTTCGTGGGCACCCTAGATGTGGTCCACAGACTCCCAGTGGTCCACAGTGCACAGGTTGAAAGCTACTGCTTTAATTCATTACTAGAACAAAAGGAAAGGCAGACTAGAGATGTACCTTATGGACTAAACTGTACAGTACAAAGACCCAATCTTTTTCCAGTTGAAATCAAAGGAAAATTACCCCTGACTTCAGTGAGTACAGTATCAGGCCATAAATCCTTGAAAAACAGTGTGGAACCTTGACAAAACCAGAGTTCCTGGACCTAGTTGGCCTACATATGTATCTGTGGGAGTCCCAGCAGCATACCTTAAACTCTGTAACAAGTGCACCTGGTTCCAAATCATTACCCAGGTGACCAGAATTATTATAAATTGTCTTTAACACATGAGAACAGAGCTTCTTTATGGGCTACTGAATGCATCCTAGATTTCTGGGACTTTGGGTATGGATTTCTGGACTTGCATCCTGTATTGAGCACAGGCAGTATAAGTGCTTCTCACCTTTTACATTTTACACACATACATTTGGTTTCCCCAGACAAGCTGGGAAATAGTGCTGCTATGTATTAGTATGTATAGGTGTGCTGCTGTACATTTTGGGCATGTTCAAGTGTATTTTTATAGTAATAGGAATTGGGGTTCCTGTCAATGCCAGGGACTCTGCAAAAGTATTTGAAAAGCACAATATAGTTTGACAATCTTACGTAAGTATTAAGTACCTTGGTAGGGACTGGGTTTAGAGGGCATTTTCATCTCCAAACTTACCTTGATGCTATTCTAAACCATGTTACATAGTTAGAAGTTAAACACAATTTTATGTCAAAAGCCTAATGGCCATTAGGGAGCTTGCCCATTGCCAGAAATCAGCGCAGATAAATCACTTCTTAAGACAGGTTAACTCTGAGCGGAAGCAGCCCTAGTTTCTTTGAACCTAAAATAGCATTAGAATCACATTCAGCACTTGCTCAACAGTACCCATGACAGTATGCAATAACAGGAATTCAGCAATAAACATTTTTCTTTCTGTGGATGGGTCTATGTTAACATGAAGGAGGACCTGGGCAGGCCTGGGGACAGGAACTTCGCTGACTCTTGTCAGTGACAGCCTGGGGTCAGGGTCAGCTTGGTACTCTGGCCTGCCCAAAGCTAGAGCACTGCCCTATGGGGGATTGCGGGGGTGAGTAGGGTGCTGCAAAGCCCCATGGATTGCTGATGGAATGCAACCTAACTAAGATGTGCCTGCTTCTTTAAAGGCAGAAGTAATCTAGCCAGGGAGCCCTGCCAGCTAGGCAGAGCTCCACAGCTGCACATTGTCTGAGCAACAAGCTAATGAGGTAATTAGCCAGCACCTGCAGGTAGTCAGCTGACTGGAAGGAGGCAGGGCTCTGGGCACATATAAGCTCAGGTCTGGGACTGGCAGGGGTCACTCTATCTGGAGAGTGTCAGGGGAAGGAGCCCCTGCCCAAGAGAGCTACCCAGAGATGGCTGGTTGCCTGTTTTGCTGCCTACAGGAGCAGTAAGGCTCCAGAAGCCCACGAGGTACCCAGGGCTGGGAGATGCATTGTCCTAAGTAGGGGTGGAAGTATGCCTTTTTAAAGGGGCAGAGCACAGTCTTCATTCCTATAGTTCTGGTACAGTCCATGGGCTTATGTTTGTGTTATTGTTCATACCAGAGGTTTGGGATGAGGCTGTAAGGAGAGGTACAGGGACCAAATTACTGCCCATGGAGACACAGCTACTCAAGAGGCTGGGGGGCCTGGTATCAGAGGGGTGCAGCCAAACAAAGGCCTAGTGCCAGAGAGATGTAGCCGAACAGGAGCCTAGCAGGCAGGGACCAGGAGCCTGGTGACTAGAATGAACCAATTACCTCAAAGCCTGGTCTGACACAGCGAGCCTAGGCTAGAAGGCCTAGCCAGATTAAAGGGGCAGAAGCCAAGTAGGCCGAGGCCCCAAAAGAGGGAACAATATCCAGGTAACACCCAAGAGGCATGGGGCATGGTGTAGGGGAGGTTGGAGCCATGCAATTAGCCGATAAGACTTCAGGTGCCCCCATGCAGCACAGTAGTAGAGTGAAGCGCCTTAGGACCAGTGAGTTCTCATGGGCTCCAGCAGACTGGGACCACGCAAAGGCCTATGGGCAGCCTTTCAATTTGATTTCACCATCAAAGCATGGCAGGAGAGACAAGAGGGTGCCCTTGGGGCAGAGCTGGCACGGTTGCAGAGCCACCAGGGACATCATGGCCATCCCTGGGGACCGTGACCCATGATAATAAGTTATAATGGGATCTGGTACAGATGTTCTTTACAGTGCTTTAACTTACAGTGCTGAAGTCTGATACCACATCCGTGGAGGGTTATTTTAGAGTGGGATCCACCATTTTTCCAGCACTCTGTGCCCTGATCAATCTGTTCAGTTGCATCTGTAGAGTGCTTTCTGAGCACTTACTACACAATAGATGTAACTTCTGTACCTGGCCAAGTATACTTGTGATTTTAGACTATAGAGCTGTCCTCAGGTATTCAGTCATTTCCCCTTATATCTGTCTATGGCTCTATGAGCCATTTATCTGTCTTTGAAATTAAATTATATTATTATTCCCTTTCTATTTAAACAAGATTGACTCAATAGCCCCTTAAAACATAAGGTGGTAAAGATCCATTTGCCTTACCTGCTGGCTTGTTTGTTTATTAACATGTGAACATCTGCTACTCTGTAATTATTGAATGTAAAGAAGGCAGAATTTATGTATAATTCCCTTTTATCTAAATTATTTTTTTCAGTTAACAGTGTGCACTTTTTCTAGACAGAATTTTTACTCTATCAAATATTTTATTGCTTTGGTGAGTTGTAGTACATTGAAGATTCACATGTCTGCTATGTAATTGGGTTTGTATAATTTGAAGTCAGAAATGAAGCCCAGGATAAATTACCTTCTTATTTCATTGTGTGTGTTGTGGATATGGTAAGAATCCAAACTGGACATGAATTTAATGCCTCACATCTTCTCTGATTTTAACCTGAATTAAACCCTTGATCTGAACAATAGGAACTTTTGGAAATGAAGTCCAGACATTGGATCTGAATTTCATGTTACAGGGCCATTTTTACTTCTTGTTAGAAAATTGTCCATGAAATGTTATTGCTTCATAATCCACCTTAACTTGCTGAGCCTGGCTATTCAGAGAGTTCCTGTTCCTAATGTCAGTTAAAGTGAAATGTGACTTGTGAAGTGACAGGAGAATGCTTCTGTATTTGTACCGAATTGTATTCCTCATTCTTGTGATTTCCAGCACATCACTATTCATTCATAGACTGGAAACAAAGGCATTTTGTGTGGTAACAAGTTTTCAATATATGCTAGAAAGAGAGTGGATGACAAGTACATATAGGAACCGTAGGGAGAGGAGAAGAGGAGTCCAACATAATTTTCACCTGCATTTCTAATTGATTTTTTGCATTCCCAAATGCCAGTTTATTTTTGACAATGGCATTATAATTTTGCACTGAAAAATAGAAATTCCATGTTACTTTTAAAAGTAAACCAGAACATAAGCCTTTTTTTTTTTTTAATTCTTGTACAGTAGTCAGATTTGTGGGAAGAAAGTCTGAATTGAAGGTGTCTGATGGGAATGCTTTCTGCTATGAAGAAAGGGATGAAAGTGCGAGACAGTTGCTCTGCTTTATTCGTGCAGTGATTTAATTTTGGACCTCAATGGTGGTGCTAAAAAGAGAAAAAAAATCCCAAGGAACCAGCTGGCTCTTTGGTTAATTAATGTACTCTTACTTTTTTTAATATGCTTGTCAAGAAGACTATTGAAATGGCTTCCACCTAGGAATGAAAACTCGGTGTCACAAATGTAATAAGTGTAATTTATGACTAATTTGCAGGGATCCTGGTTTTCTCTGATTAAAAAAAAAAATCCCCAATTTTGGGGTTAAAAAGTAACCCCAAATCCACATTTTTCCATGATTAAAATGGAACAGCACTAATACATAGATATATATTGATATGTATCTAGAGACAGAGATAGAGGTAGTGGTGTTTCATTTTGATCATGGAAAAATGTGGATTTGGGGTTACTTTTTTTAACCCCAAAATTGTTTGTTTTTTTTATCAGAGAAAATCAGGATCCCTCCTAATTAGTTATAGCTCATTGCATAACTGCCTCAATCTTTGTGCATGTCTATTATGTTTACCAGTGTACAGATGGAATACAATACATATCCTGCCTTGACACAGAGTGGATTCTGGCTATAGAAGCACCAGAGAACTAACTAGCTCAAAATTTACATGTTGGTAAGACTCAGTGAAGGGCCTCACACCATACACTGTGAGCTGCACAAATGTTGATTGGTATTAGTGCTAGCTTGAATTTGGAGCAGTCACACTTCAGGCCAGTAGGGGCCTGGAGGACTGAAAGGTAAGAATCCAACCCCTCTCATTCTGGGATTTGCCCTGGAGTGGGATAACTTTGCACTGCATAATGAGTGCTTAAACTTGTTTCAAGTGCTAACATGTAGACTATCTGGGGATTAAGAGATCCAGGAGCCACCCAACATTACTGTGTAACAAGGCCCAAAGAGTGGAAAGGTTGTCAGCTCAGAATTACTGGAGCCCATCAGGTAACCAAAGCTAGCTGCTGTTGTATAAAAGGAGGCAGTTCGCTTCACCAAAGACGACAACTGAATGCTTAGATCAGTTTTATTTTGGGATAGAAATGACAAGTATGTTATCCATGCTATGAATTTCTAGCATTTCTATACTTGGACATCTACATTTTAGATATCTACTTACTTTTAGAAGCCTGGCTCATTAGCATTTAGGTTGCTAAATCTTATTAAAAATAATTCCTAAGTCACTCCTTAGGCATTTTTTACAAATGGTTTCCTCTGTTCTTAAAATCAAAGCTAATTTGCTGCACATTAATTTCATACTGTGAGCTACATCACAAGCTTCTATGTAACAGTTCTGTTTACTTGAATCAATTTACTCCCAATTATATTAACTGAGGATCTGGCCCTGTGTGTACAGTGACTAGTTAAATTAATCCAAATTCTCAGCTAGTATATGTCAGTGTAACTCCATTGAAATGAATAACACTCCACTGATTTACAGTAGCAAGAATCTTTCCCTCTCCATTTAAAGTTTAGAAAGCCATTTGGCTAGTTAACAGCAATGTAGTTGGCAGTTGCTGAGATTAGTGTTATAACCTAGTGCACATAATGATAATTACAAGGAAATGCGACTCTCAGTTCTTCCTTGCAAATAAACAAAGGGCACAGTTAGATTTCATAAAGAAAATATTTCACTTGTCCTGGTATGTAAGTTACTTATTGTTGTTTTATTTTTGTAGCAGAAAATCAAAGTAAGTTTCATTTAATACATTAAGCACAGGGAATCAGATTGCACGAGACACCTCTCCTGTGTGACAAATGGGTTTTTAAAGTATTACTCACACAGCATAATGGTAATTTGTCTGCTAGGTGGCCGTAACACATGCATTACATTTTTGTTGAGCAGTTACAATTCATTTCAATACACAAAAAACATGTAAATACCTTTTTTTTTCTCAACAGGGGATAAACAGGATGTCAATACTAACATTACATTGGTTTCCCAAATGCAGCATTAGTAATTCACTCTTGCAGCAATGTATAATAGGAAAGCAGACACTAGCTGTAAGACTCCATCCTTTAGGGACAGCGTATCAAAAGTTCTAGCAAAAAAAGTACTGTGATGTTTCAAACAGCTGTGACAATATGTGGGGATACCATAAGACATCTGTATTTAATAGAAGTAAAAATAAATAAATAGTGAGCTCTTCATTTAAATGTATTGAAGAAAGGATGGGAAATATCAACATCCAGTAATTTAATCATTTTTTTTCAACAACCTTGGAAAACCATGTTTATAGGTGTTAAGTAAAAATGCGCTCAGCTTGAGTAAACCATATTAGACACAAAATAAGGTAACTGAAGAGGAAAATAATCTCATATTTGGAAAGTGTTATCTGTAATAGAAATTTCTGGTAACAAAATATAATAAACACAAAAGAACAAATCTAACCTAGCTATCAGGCATTTTCTGTGATAGTCATATAATACACTTTTATGTTTTTATAATCTAATTTATAATATAAAAGTGTGGTATGATAATCATTATTAATCATATTCTATTGAACTGTGACTGGAAAATGATTGCACCTAATTTTCAAGAGCTCAACAGGTTCTGTGCTAAAAGTGCTCGTTTGTATAGGAATGGGTGGTAATTAAGAGCTGCAGGCTTCAGAAGGAGAGGGGGTAAATTTGGGGAAGGAAGAGGAGGTGCAGTGTTGCAGTCACACTCCCCTTTGATTCCTGGTCCACCCAAAGTTTCAAACAAACTTTCTGTCAGTAGCAGCAGCATATCTACTTAGACATCAGTAAGAGAATCACTTGACTTCATTGCTCATTATAATCTACCTAACTCCTTCTCAACACTTTGTTCTACCCTCTCTCCTTTTTATTAATAGTCTGGATGTTACACTAGTCAAATTGTCCTTTCTTCTGCAATTCTGCTGTCCGTTAGTTCCTCCTCTTAATGTAGCTCCTATTTTACAACCCTATAGATTGTTTTTAACTCAAGCTAAATACGCTGACTCAAATGTGGAAACATTAATTCAGGTGAACATCAACTCAGGTGTAGAAATGACTTTTAGTGGAGCACTGGATCCTTGTCAATATGCTTAAGAAAGCTCAGTTTTCTTTTACGAATCTGAAAGAGATGTACATTCAATTTGAATGACAATAATACTAAAGAAACAGCATGGGGGGGAAGGAGAATTGCCTATTTTGTTGGGGTTTTTTTTTTATACAATTCCCATAATGTGATATTTGTTTTTGCTTCAGTATTGAACTGAATAATAGTGTCCTAGCATGTTAGTAAAACTTCTGCTTTATTTTTACCTAGACAAAATGTGTGTTGTCTTGCATATGATGATGCACCACACCATCTGCATTCCTCTTTACAAAATCCTAGATCTGCTCATGGAAGAAGATTTTCTTTTTAGCTTATCATCAACTACAGGTAAGTGTTACAGAGTTTTTTCTAGTACAGTCTTAGCTTTATCTCAAAGCAGACCTTTGGATTTCCTTGACATATCTGACATGAAGATGATCCATATGCAGAAGACTTCCACATACTGCCAAGCTGGCTAGCAAATTAAAAAACAAAGCAAAACAAAAAAACCCCGAATTTTTCATACACTGACAAAAATACAATCTTTTTTTCTTTGCATATTTATTGCTACTTCACACAAGTTTTTGGTGGTCATAATTTATGTATTAATTTTTTAGGAAAATAATGTCTTGCTTTTTTTTGAGAGGCAAATTTCTCACTCTGGAAGAAGACGTAAAATGACATGGTTATAGCTAGGTTTATATAGATACTAAATGTCATGGACAGTGACTCCATTGAAATCTGTAGGAGTACTCAGAGTGCATATGCTTAAGTAAATGCTAAATCTTGTTAGAAACACACACTGATACCAGCAAAATAATTGTTTACAGCATTGGGCTTGGCCCAACATACATTTGTCCCTATAGGAAACTGGATAACAGAACAGAAAAGGACATTCTAGTATATGCAGCGGTTCTCTGAATATACATATATATGTTCCTTTATGTTTCTTATGGGAAAGGAAGTTTGTCTAATTTATATAGTAATAAAAGCACTTTCACAGCATCTTGTGTGTGTGTGGGCATATGTTTAAATCCTGTTCACTATGTGACAAACAACAAGAGAGAAAGAGAAGAAAAATTTTCATGAAGCTCAACAATCTTTCAAATGGCTGAAGTGAAGAGAGAGAACACTCAGGAGTACAGCCATCTCGGTCCTGGTATCATCAAACTCCTCACCCAGTTAAGATAAAATGGGGTGTTTGCAATCTTCCAAAGGGATTTACTTTGCAATTGCAAATGTGTGACTCCACTTGAATATTTAGATTGAAAACAAAGAGATCTCAAACTTAAGGTGAGGAAAAAAATATAAAAAATCATAAAACTAAAATAGAAAAATGGAATGAAACTGAATGATGGAGAACAATTCTCATTGCAGTAATATCAGAATAATTGGTTTGTCAGAAAGCGCAGAGGTCAGAAACCTCATTGATTTTTTTTTTTTTTTCTACAGAAGATAATGCTTGAAGATTTAAAGCTAGGTCTTGAATTGTCAGCTATTGTGATGGAAAGAACACAGAAGTTAATAGATAGGAGAAAATGAGAACTGCATTGGAGAATAAACTGTTCCCTATTTGGGTAAAACTCTAATTGGTTACTGATATATCAGTAACCAAATTTAGAGTAAGAAGAATATGAATGCCTTGTTAAAAGAACATTTGTCTGGGTTTTTAACAAGTTTCCTTATTTGGGTAAAAGAGAGCACCATAATATGTAAAGTAAGAATTGAGATGCTAGAAACCACAATGATAATTAGTGAGTAGCATCTTTTCTATGAATCTATGATCTTTGCCTTTGTTGGCTTTAGATAGAGAAAATTAGTTCATCATGGATATATGGGTCTCTCGTGTATCTGACAGCAGGACTGTGGGCCATATCAGTAGTTGCTGTGATGGCCCTCTTGAAAAAAAAGAAGCAGAGCTTGGGTGTAGGAAACACACAGGGGTATATTTATCGTTGGACACATGCTTAAATTACCGTATCCTCCTGTATCACAGATTGAGTAACAGAAAGTCTGTCTAAACAGAAGTTGAGATTAGGCAGCCTTGGAACGGATTGCAAACTAAGCTATACTTTCAGAAAATCAGCATCAGACAATTTAATAACATACTGTTGACACAATATAAAAAACTCTAGTAAAACTCAAGGGGAGCTTGGCTACTTCCATGGTACCTTTTCTCCCAGAACCTTTAGGTTAGGTCTATGGGTTTGAGGGGTATACAATATACAGGGGCAAAGAACATACATTAGGTTGTTTGGGGAAGAAGTGGATGTTCCAGAGAAACAGATCAGCTATCATTCATACAAGGAAGAGAATGTAAGCAAGCACTAGAAGTTACAACTGAGAAAAGTAATTATCTTTGTACAACATTCTTAGTGTATTACAGGGATAGTGGAAAGCGATTTTTTTTTTTTTTTTTTTTTTTTTAACTAGTGTGGCCAAGGAGATGGGAGAGATTTCTGGGAAGATAGAACTGCCCTGGAGGCAAAGATCTTCTGTTCAACTAACCGTCTTTTTTGATAGATTTGTGAGGTCTCAATTATTCATGTTGGGGACAACATTGCTCCTTGATAGAACGATTGGGGAAACACACCAAAAAAGAATCTGCTGAGTTTTTCTCCTCACATTGATTTTACTGCAGCAGGAGGTAATCTGGCCTTTTGTATCTGTTATTCTTTCACAATCCCTGTAACTTCAGTGTTGTTGCCCAGGACCTCTGCCTGGACTTTGGACCAAGATTCTTAAATCATGTCATCGCATCAGGGAGAACTAGAGGGAGGTGTGGAGGAGAAGTAGAACAAATGGGAGACTTCTGGACTACAAGGAGGGCAAGCCTGCATGGGGAAGGCTAAAGTCACAGCAGACCCCTCCCAGTGTCCAGGACTGTAAGGTTTTTTTACTTGCTTTATTGTGTTAAAAGACTGTATATAACTGGGGTGTGCTGAGAGATACTCTAGGAAGCAAAGTCCAGTGGCTTTAAAAGGCTGGGTATTACTGATGCTTAGTGAGAGATGCTGGAGGAGGGGACAAAAGCGGGGCTGAAAAGGCCCCGAGGTGGCAACCTGCTACATTAGCACATTACTCATGACTGGTGGAGCCAGAAATGAGATAGTGTAGGTCATCCCAAATGAATGTCAATAAAACATTTACACTATACTATGCCGTCATGTTTTATGTACGTAGCATATTACAAATAAATTGTTTTACAAATGGTTTGGAGCTTTTAAAATATCTTTGGGCTATCTTCTTTATCCTAATGTGTGTGAAGCCAGGCATCATAATTGCTGTTAGGCAGTGTGTGAAGGATTCAAAAGGAGGTATGGAAACCTCTGAAATCTTCTTTTTTAAAATGTCAGTTTTTAACATCTGATACCTTGGAATCTTCCACGGTTTAAAGGTAAAGCTGAATTAAAAGTGTAAGGATCACTCCATTTCAATCCATATTTGTTCCTGCTTCATATCTAGTCACGGATGGCTATGAATCAAAAACTTTAAAAATAATCACTTTTCTATGCATAGATAATTTTCACTGTCCTGGGAGGAAATCTTATTCCCTGGCTCAAGCAGGAATAACTTTAGAGTAAATTCTGCCATTGGAAGAGGAAGGAAACCTGTCTCAGATTGACTAAAAATAATATTAATCTGCCTATAGCTTCTCAGGGGGCAAGATCAGGTAGAGAGGGATTAGTGGGCACAAGATAGACATATGATAAATTTGCATAACTCAGTCTTTTTATACAGTTTTTTTATACATATATAAATAAGCATATGTGCAGGCATACACACCTACACATTTACATAAATTAACTAGAAGGAATATTTATCCAACTTCAACAGCAAGTAATATGTTCAATCCTTGTAAATGGTGGGAGCAACATTTTCTTATGAGGACTTTTTAACGTATAAATCAATGCCATATGTAGGCAACTATCAATCCTTTGGATCATGATATACATGTAAGAGGTCTAGTCAGGTGCCTGATGAATCTGTTTGTATGGAGTCCTGTGACCATCACATCAAGACCATTGATGCCTAGGCAAAAGTGGAAGAATGAAGGATGACCAAGACCTACCACCCCTGCTTTAGACCATTGAGGCAGAATCCAAAAGCCAGACGGAGTCCAATTGTTCAGTGCCTCACTGAACTGCTGCGGACTGCCTTATGCCTCAGTAAAGGCATGCTTTTGTCAGGATGATTTTTCTTAGCCCTTCTCCAACCAAAGAGAACCCACAAGGCAATGGGGGCTAGGATTTTGAGGTGTCCTATATTCACCTTATTCTGGAGGTTGCAACATCATGGTATTTTATAGCAACTACCTCACCACAAGTAGCCCCATCATGTTGCCACTAGACCCTCTAGTCAGATGCAGTTTATGGCCATACCCACAGTGTGAAAATATGACACATGTATTTGAATGTATGACAATGATCTACTTACTGCAAAGGTGTGCTTAATAGATTTATAGTTTTCTGCCTTAAAATACATTGGACATATGGCTAAGACAGCATTGCCGTGAGAAGTATGGGCTATATCAAAGATGTGGGTGGAGGCCAAGAACTCCAAAGCCTGACACAGGAACAACAGGCTCACTCGAAAACCCTCAGGCACCCTCCCTCCTAATTAAATTTAACATCAAAGGCCTGGTGTGCAAGAAGAGGAGGTTAGAGGGAACCCAAAGACCTAGAGCCAGGGCAGAAGTTGCATGGCCACCAGGAAGCATCACAGCAGCCCCCAGAGCACAAACCTGCTACAGACATGCTCAGGACAAGTCATGGCCAGGCATGCTCAAGACATCTCTGCATCTTGCCCTTCCCTGGGGCTTAACAGTTACTGTGAGATATTTGGGACCCACAGTCTCAAAACCTCCTCTGAAAGTTTGTGCCTAAAACCATTCTTTCAATAAATTGAGATTGGCTAACTCTTCCTTTATAGGCCAGGTGAGAGTTGGGGGTACAACTAATTTCCTTTTATTATATCATAAAATATTTAGCATTTATTATTACAGCTCAAGTGAGTGCCCTAACCAGTAGGTATCTATTTGACTACTGAGAGATTGTTGCAAGTAAAACTATAACATTAACAATGCATTAACATTGTTATTGCTGGGTTTCCCCCCTGCTTCCCCTAAGGGAGAGACTGTATGAAGATATGATTAAGTGATGTATTTATACTTAGTAACTTAGTATTCTAGAACAGGGCTGTCTAACTCATGGCCTGAGGGCACATGAGGCCTGCAAAGAGTTAAGCTGTATTCCCTAGGCTCCTATTTGGCAGCTGCTCCCCTAGCATAGCACAAAGGACCTGGCAGCTGGTAAGCTGGGTGATGGGGGCAGGGGGAAGGAACTGCATGCATGCATGTGTGCAATGGAGCAGCTACCCGGACATGCACAGTGGAGCAGAGAAGGGGGCTGTCTGTGCATGTGGTGATGTAGTGGAGGTAGTTGCCTGTATGCCCTGTGTAGCAGTAAGGAGATGCCTGGTGGGCAGGGTTGCCAACTCAATCTATTCTAGGAGGTTCCCAGAATGCCAATGTGCCCATGACACACAACATAAATGTGCCCTTGTGCTTGCATATATCAGTTATGGATTATTGTGCATAGACCTTATATCAGAAAGCCAAATGCACATTACTATTATAGTTTAAAAACCCACTGCACTACTGTATAAATTGGAGTCAACATTTAATATTTATTTTAATGAATGCCCTTTTATTTATCTCTTGGGTGACTCTCAGCAGTGTCCTGGAAATTTATACTGTATCTAGTTCCTGAAGACTCCAGGGCAATTTGGAGGGTGAACAATCCTACTAGTAGGGGACCCTTGGCATGCACTAGTGTGGCCTGTGTGGTGTCTGGTCCATTTGGGCTACAGGTCCCAGTGGCTGAGAAGTTGGATAGCTCTGTTCTAGGAAATGTGGGTCACGGGTAAAGAACTTCCTTTGCATAGGAGGAAGTATACAAGATGTTCCTAATGAACAATTAAGATGGAGGATGGCAAAACTGTAAGGCACTGAAAATTTAATCACAGAATATAAAGAGACTTAACCAATTTAGAGGAAGAAGTTGCTTGACAATCTAAGAAGATACAAATGTAGAATTGCTCTGTTACAAAAAAATTTTTCTGAAACCAACAATTTTTTCATCTTCCGAGGACGTGAAACCTTTGTTCTTCTTATAATACTAAAGATTATCTTATTTTTATTCAGAGTGTATCTGGTTCCTATAACTGAATCCCTGGGAGGATGAGAAGACAGGTTTGTACTGAATGAGAGTCTTTTATGATAGAGTTATGCTTATGGATGGTGTGTATAGTGCTCACAGAATAAGTGGAAGTCTGTTTAATGATACAGCATTCATTGAAGTCTTCTGAGGACATAGACACATGAACAATTTAACCCATGAAAAATGTGACTGCCCTGATCCAAAAACATGCATTAAAGATCTCTAAGTGGTTTAGACTTGCACCAACAGTGGTAAATTCAGCCATAGATGAATCGGCAGTAAATTTCTCATGCCGTTAAATGCTTTGTGGCCATACAGAGATAAATTCAGTTTTTATGAGGAATTTTATCTAAACCTAACAGTTAAGCATGGAAGAGGCAGAAAGATAATTAGAGGATTTTCCTTCCAAGTGATCAAGATCAGTCTATATTAGCTTTGCATATATAATTTCACCCCCTCACCCTACTATAATTACAGAAAGTATAGCTGACCAGGTAAATGAGGATAAGTAGTTCCAATATTGCTCTCATGGTATTCATTCCTCCACAATGTGGCCCCCACACTAATTTTGTTTGCTTTAGTTTAACATAAATCATTTAGTAAGCTTTAATGTTACATTACCAACATGCTGGGGTAGATTGACCTCCATTTATCCTTTTGCAGTTGTTCAACTTTTGAGTGAAATAGTGCCTCACTGAAGCAGTTAAAATTCCTCATAAAAGGTCTTTGGCAACAGGTGGTTGAAACGCTGTCCTAAAATGGAGAAGATGAGGAGTAAAATCCCCTCAGGCAAAGGGAATTGTACAAAGGTCACCTACACTGTGGGTAAGCACCCAGCCAGAGAACTAATAGGGAACCATGCTCACTTCTAGCCCTATTGTACAATGCCACTTGTCCCTTTCTAATCATGTAATACATCCACTATTTTATCCCAGCCTCATGCAAATGACAGAAAAGAAGTGGAAACTTTTCAACAGGAAAAATATGAGCAGCAAATTCTTGCTGCTTCTCTAATAAGTGCAGAAGGCACCCTAATAAGCATTCTATGGAAAATAAGAATTTAATGTGGGTTTTTTTTTTTACCAACTAGATGCATCTACTTGGTGGATTGAGTCGTCGAGACTTGAGGTTTTACAGAAGGGAATTTAATCTCCCTGAATTAACAATAACCAGAAATAATTAGAAAGGCATTGCAGGGTACACTAGTTTGATTAGGAAATGAGGAGGGCCTCTGTTTTAGATTTTTCTTTTTTTTTCAGCTGAAATATTTTGAATTTCTTGTGTCACTGTTGTGGATGTTTCTTTAGAAATTAATAAGAAAAGGTTGCTTCCCCATAGCCTTTAAGCTACCCATAAAAGGGATATAGAAGAAAAGACCTTTAGGGAAGTTTGGTCTATTTCATGTGATATAACAAGTATCTGAAAAAGATTCAATTCTTTGTTGGTTTTGAAAAAATCTTCACTTTCAATAAACCAGGCTTTGTCATTGCTTTATCTGAGTAAGAACCTGAACTTGCCTTAGTATAGTCAATAGATTTTGTAATTAATTTCAGTGGGAGCCAGATAAGACCTATAGGGTTTAGTCCACAAAGGACATGCTTTATGCTCTACAGAAGTGGATAAAGAAAGACATCACCATAATCATAACTACCTCTTACATCACAGTCTCTTTTGTGCAAGTTAGATGTGCTCTTTGAATGCCTGCTAGACTAGGCCACACAGAAGAGGAGGGAATGCAACTACTTCGTAAATACTGCAAGGGCCTATGCAGTTGCATAGGTGCTTAATGGCAGAATGTAGTAACTAAGACTGTGGGCATGTCTACACATGGGCTTTAATGTGCAGTACACACTATTTTACTTTATACTAATGCACAGTAAAATAATCTGCTATGCATTGAGTCATTTAAAAAGCATGTAAATAGCCTAATGCACATTAATTTAGTACCTCACTCAGAGGCAACCCGAGCAGGGTATAGGGCCTGGGGCAAATCAGCCCATGCTGGGCCCCGCCTCCAGATGCAAGGAAGCTGGTGGTGGATTTGGCAGTGGTGGGGGTGAGGGTGTAGGGTGGTGATCAACTGGAGGTCCTGGATTCAGTGGGGGGGTGGGGAAGGGCGGCCAAGCGGTCGGATGTGAAGCCGGCAGCAAAGTAGAATCGTCATGCCCACTCCACCTGGCTCCATAGGGCCTGGGGTGGTCACCCTAATTCACCCCTCCTAGGGACAGACCTGACCCCACTTTGGAGGGCATCTATACATACACTTAAGGGGGAAGAGCTGAGCACTTTAATTAGAACGTGTTCAACAAGCTTTAGTTAAGTGCCCCCTACACCATTTTGAAGCATGGGGATGCTGAATAGATGTGACATGGAGGCTGCTAGAGCATGTTAATTAAAATGCTCCAAAGTTTTCTCTGACATTAGCATTAGCAGATGTCTGGCACATGTATAGGTGCCTGGAGGTACTAAATTTAATGTTCATTAGAAAAGGTGCATTCATTCACATGTAGACCCACCCTGTTACAATGGAACTAAGGTGCCTGTGGAATTAAGGGTCCACTAAGCGGTAGCAGACTGGGCTAGTAAAGGATGTCAGTGATACCTGAATGTTGGGGTAGGTATGTAAAGCAGCCCTTTTTTTGTGAATTTAAACATTAATTAGTTATCAGAGCAAGACATCTTGCTGTACAGTGCAGACATACATTTATAAGTCAATTTTTTTTTTCTAGATTAACTTAAAGGATTTTAGCACTATAGCAGAAGCTCATCATAATTTAGGAAATGTGTTGTTCAATAATCATGTGGCAAATAGGAAGTGTGAAACCCCAAATCTGACCTACATTTTTTTAGTCAAATTCTAAGTTCAACAGAGCAAAATTAAAGATGCATGTCCAACCTTAGATTTCACACTTGCTGACTTGTGAGTGTTTAATTGTACATCCTTATATAAACACCTTTTTGTCTTTGGTATAATAGACCAAAGTTGGATAACTAAAATAAAGGAAAACACAACAAACTTATTCATCCATATTTAGGCACATAATGGATTTGATATGAATTTACTAATATATGGCATGCATGTTGAGATATTGCCCAAAATTCCTTTTGTGCATAGTTAATTAACTTTTGTAGTTGGGCCAAATTCTTTATTTTGAAGTCTTTTTGTGTTTGCCTGCATTTTGTTGTTGTTCCCAAGAGGCTGCCAGCTCCTATTACAACATAGTTTTTAGTAGATGTGCACAGTCAGTATAACCCAATTAGCTTTATTCACTTTCAGCCAGGTGACCAGGCTGGCTGACAGAGGAGTAAGGACAAGGGTGTATTGATCCAAAGGCTTCCTAAATTATGTATCTTTTTTTACAAACATAGCTGCATCATTAGTACAGTTGTTAGGTAATACATATTTTGTTGCATAGGTGCATTTCTAGGTCATATATTTACTGACCACTCAGAATACTAATTCCAAACATGTTCGGACAGTTAGGTGATGTCTGGTATTAAACTATTTCCTTATTCTAAATTGTGGTACACCATCATTTTAACTTGCTTGTTATAATTTTGTAATTTTGTCTGGTACTGAGAAACTGGACAGATATATAGCTTATAATTACTATAAACCTTCCTAGTATTTCAGGCCTTACTAGTTAAACTCCAGCAGCTGCTTCTGCTGTTCAGTTGAAACTCATCTCCCCTTCAACCTTTCAACCTGCCCAACATGGCCTACACCTTTAAAATACATCTGGGAAAATAAATTATATATAAGAATCCCATAAGACATAAGCACATGTTTAAAATTTAGACTCAGTGTCCTTACCTGTTTCCTTACCTTAGTTTCAGTTACCAGTGTAGTTATACACTAATTCCATACTTGAGAACAGACTTTCACTTGGTTTAAGTCAGTTCAGCACCACTGTCATTAATGCAGTTACATCAGTTTATTATACCAGCAAAGGATCTGGCCCTTGATATATTAACTTGTCTTTCAATAACCAAGTGACATTGATAGTGGATTTAAACAGCCATGAAATAAACACTTCTTCAATGTGAATCTGACTACTGAGAAGTTTTCACACAATGTATATAGAAATTTTTCATCACTGGATAGAACCCATGGTACAACACCTTATGGCAGGAACTTAAATTTGAAAAATGTTAGTTAAAGTTGGTCCAGTATGGCACTCATTTATACTGAGCTGATTAAGTGAATGATATAGGGTGCATCTATATGAGATGCTTTACTGCACAGTAGCACAGCTTACTGTGCAGTAAGCATATACATTGCGCACATGCTTATTGTGCAGTAAGCTACAGTAGTCGTGAGTAAATTTGCGACCTGCAAAAGCAAGTAACAAATTTACTCACAAGTAGTTACAGTGCAGTAATACATGTGTAGGCATGTCAGCCCTGTCACTAGGGGCCCAGCCTGAGCTCAGCCCCAGGACCCCAGGGCTGCACCAGGGCTGGCCTGGTTTACTGGAAACCCCAGCCACAGGTCTTTTAAAGTCTGCAGGTAGTTTGAGCCCTGGGGCACAAAGGCAGGCAACCTGATGCCACTGTTGGCCTCTGCTCTCCCTGCACAGGCTGTAGAGTGCCTGTGATAGCCTGTCTGGACCCTAAAGCTGCTGCCTAGCACTGCAGTGCTGCACGGCTAACTGGGCTATGCCATCCAAGCCTGCAGGGTCCTGCAGGTTCCTGCCAGGCATGCCATCACCTGGGCCTAGCTGCAGACAGCTTCTGGCCACCAGGGCCAGCTCCAGCTGCCTGCAGCCACACCCCAGCATCCTGCCTAGAACTTGCAGGTGCTGCAGGGCTCCTGTGAACCATGTTCTTGTGATGGGTGCTGCAGGCAGCTGCCCAGGCCTGGCAACACAGGGACAGCTGTGCAGAGGCCTGAAGGGCTAGCACAGGAGTCCCAATGACCACATTTTTCCCCACACACACAACCACTTGGGGCTCCAACTGGTTCATGGAGGAGACTGATGACCTCATGGCACTGTGGGTCAAGGTGCAGGTACAGGTGAAGCAGCAGTTCATGTGGAGTAGGCACTCCAGCATACATGCCCATAAATCCATGCCCTTTATGCAGAAGCTGACCAAGCTGCTTGCACCCTGGGACCCAAGCCACAGCCGTGCTGTGTACTGCAGCACTGGCGGCCTGCCCAAGCCCCTCCTACAGCTTTACGTCCACTGTGATGTGTCACCAGGTGAGGGCCAACATCTCTACCTCAGCCTCCACCAGCAGCTTGGGGAGCCCAGGTCTGCACCTGCCCTGACAGCTCTGAGACCTCAGCTCCAGCCATGAGGCACAGCTGTCCATGTCACCGGTGGCTGCCAGCAGTACCAGCTCCACCAGGGGGGTTGGGGGGAGGCCCTACCTAGGCTCCCTTATGCTTCACCCCTCCAACTGAGGAATTTGCCTGGAGCCACATGTCATTACTGCCACCTGGGAACAACTGGAGCCACCAGGTATGCCAGCCCCTCCCATGTGGTAAGACTCACAGTGTGGGGAGGGTCCTCCCCACTCTGACCCCTGACTCTGGGCCCCGTCTCCCTCCCTGCCAAAACTGGCCACACCCCTTTGGGCCCTGGGTTCCTCCCTGCCCCTCCCCCCTCCCCCGAAGCACTCAGGGAAGTGGGAGACAGTGCAAAACTTTATTGAGCAACCTGTGCCCCTGCAGCTAGGTGGGCCCAGTTTTCTCACATGCTAAGGAATGTATCAATACCAGTGGCAATGTCCTCCTCACCTTCAGGGGAGGAGTAGTGGCAGGGTTGTGTAGTGCATTCACAGATAGCTCTCCAGTCAGTGGTGGAGGTTGCAGGGCAGCCCAGGCTTGCCCCCAACACCGTCAAAGCTCATGGTCCTGTGCCAGGTATGCCTGGGACACCATGGCCATCAGCAGAAGCAGGATGTAGTGGGTCAGGCACCTCTCAGTCCATGCAAACAGCTCCTCATGCCACTCCTGGGACATGCGCAGCAGGGACATGATCGAGTTACAGAGTGACTGTGGGGGGGGGGTGGCCCTGGGACACCTCCCCAGAGAGGCCCCCTGTGGGAAGGACAGGGGCACAGGCAGCTCTGCATCCCAGTCATCTGGGAGCCCTATGCCTCCTAAGCCCAGGTGCTGTGGGCTTGGTTGACAGCACAGGAGATAGGCTAGCCTGCAGGAGCAGAAGGAGTGGCAGCAGGGTCTGGAGCTGGAGCAGCAGGTGCTGCTAGGAGCCTGGGCTGGCCTGGCCTGGGAAGGGGACATGGGAGGCAGGCTTCCCACAGCCAGCATCAAGCAGCCTGCCAGCCCCTGGGGAGCAAGTGGGGATTCAGGCCTCAGCTGGTGACTGCCTGGACCCAGGGCTGCCTGGTTGATTTACCGCGGTCCCTGGGCACTCTTTCATGCCTGACCCCTCATCTGAGTGTAGGCAGTGAATGGCTCCTGGATGCAGAGCATCTTATCTCAGAAATATTGCAAACTCTCACAAACAGCTTCTTCCTCATGGTTTCTTCCTCTGTAGGTCCTGCAGCTGCACGTGGGGGAAAGGCCACGACTGACAACTGGGATGTAGCCTCAGGGTCACCACCACCCATTCCTGGGGCCCTACATATGCACCAGCTCCAAAGGAGGAGGACCCAGAACAGCACCCTCATCCTGGACCAGCTAGTGATGGCTGCAGAGGACCATCTGGTAGATGTATGGGTGTGGTGGGCAAAGGATGTCACCGGTGAGAGAAGAATGTGCTCATGGCCAGGGCAGTGGAGGCCACAGAAGATGACTGCTGGGTGCTGGATACCATCCTGGCCCTAGCAGTCAGCTTCATGCCATCCACTGTCCTGCCCACAATTATAGCCCCACCTGCCTCCTGACAGCCACCTGCTGCCCAGCAGCAGGCCCCATCATAGGCCTGGGCAGAGGTCCAGTGCTGCCTCCATGGGCCAAGGACCCCTGCCCTGGCCCACTCCCCAAGTACCCCACCATCCAAACCCCCTGCCTGGGCCCAGCCCCACCTTTCATACTGGCTCCACATAGGTATGGAGCAAAGCTGCCTGCAGCAGGCCCAGGACCACATGCCAGCCCTGCTGGACCTGGACACCAGCTACTAGAGGGGGAGCTGCCCATATCAGGGGACCAGAGCTCATTGTGGCCCCTAAGGGAGCCCCTCACCTGCTTGGCTTGCCACAGCATGCACACCCACGGGGAATGGACAGAAGCTGGGGTGCTGTCTGTCTGTCCCTGGCCTCTGCTTCCTAGGTGCCCCCACCACACAGCCCCCACCCCTGGAGAACACCCACACAAAATGATGGTGGATGGGTCATTTTTGACCTGGAGGGATGTGGGCACTGCGGTCCCCCAGGGCTCGGTCCTCGGGCCCACACTGTTCAACAGTGACTTGGATGAGGGGGTGAAAACCACCTTGTTTAAATTCACAGATGTCACTAAGATGTGGGGAGAAATGGGCATGCTGGAAGGGAGGGACAGACTGCAATTGGATCTGAACAGGTTACAGGGGTGGGCAGATGAGAATAAGATGGGATTCAATACTGACAAGTGCAGGGTACTGAACCTAGGGAGAAAGAACCAGCAGCATACCTACAGGCTGGGGAACTCCCTTCTCATCAGCACAGAGGCAGAAAAGGATCTTGGAGTCATTATAGACTCCAAGATGAACATGGGCTGCCAATGTGGGGACACAGTCAGGAAGGCTAAACCACATCTTGTCATGCATTCACAGATGCATCATGAGCACGTGCAAAGAGGTGATCCTCTCCCTCTATATGACATTGGTCAGGCCGTAGTTGGAGTACTGCATCCAGTTCTGGGCACCATAGAGGGATATGGACAGAGGGATTCTGGACACTTCAGGAGGGATATGGACAACATTGAGAGAGTCCAGAGGAGGGCCACTGGCATGATCAGGGGGCAGCAGGGCAGGCCCTACAAGGAGAGGCTATGAGACCTGAACCTGGTCAGCTTCCACAAGAGAAGGCTGAGAGGGCATCCGGTGGCCACCTATAAACTGGCCAAGGGAGAGCAGCAGGCAATGGGAAATTCCCTGTTCCCCCGAGTACTACTAGGAGTAACAAGGACTAATGGCCATAAGTTGACAAAGAGTAGATTCAGGCTAGATATCAGGAGGCACTACTTCACAGTTAGGGCGGCTAGAATCTGGAACCAACTTTCAAGGGAAGTGGTGCTCACTTCTACCCTGGGGGTCTTCAAAAGGAGGCTAGATAGATACCTTGCTGGGGTCATTTGACCCCAGCATTTTTTCCTGCCAATGGTAGGGGGTCAGACTTGGTGATCTGCTCAGGTCCCTTCCGACCCTACCAACTATGGGAAAGAGGGGAGAGGAGGAATCCATTTGTTGAGGAGGGAGGTGACAGGAATTCTGTTCGTTGTGAGGGGAATAAAGTGTTGTTCTGACATGTGTCTGCAGTGAGTGTGGTGCTGGAGATAGTCGAGAAAGGTGGGAGTGTCTATGGGTGGCTGTCCAGGTGGGCTGAAGTGGGGAGTGCAGGAGAAGGTGGTCATCCAGTGCCTCTTGCATACATTGCCCTGTAGTTCCCCCAGGGCCTGGGAGTAGGGGAGGGGGGTGGACCACTACTGTTGCTGCCGGTGCAGCTGGTGCTCCTGCTGCCAAATGTTCTCTGCTAACTGTTCCTCCTACACCAAGTCTTCACAAAACAGCTCCCCCTGGGCCTCAGGGATGTTATCCAGCACACAAGCTACAATGATGACCCATGGGATGTTCACCTTGGTGAATCTGAGGCAGGCAATGAAGGTGTGCCAGCATTCCTTGAGATGGCTGAAGATGCACTACACCAGGGTGCGGGTCTAGCCCAGGCTCCAGTTAAAGTAGGCCTGGTCCAGCTGGCTGATGTAGGGCTGCATGAGCCATGGAAGAAGTGGGTAGGCAGGGTCCCTAATGAGAAGGGGCATGAACACCATGATGCCCACCTGGAGGTCTGGCACCCACAGTGCAAAGGGCTTGCTCTGTACCAGGGCTGGCAGGGTGGAGTTCCAAAACATGGGCATTATGAGCTCTGCTTGTCCAGGCAGTGCTCACATTGTTGAAAGCACCATGGTAATTGATGACAGACATGCTGGAGCACAACAGAGTGAAAGCCTCTCTGGCTGTAGTAGGGCAGCCACTGTGGGGTGGGCAGGTGATGGGGAAGTGGGTCCCATCCAGGGCCCTGATGCACTGGGGGAAACCCAGGGCATAGAACCCCACCACCAAGCTCAGGGAGTCATTCACCCAGAACACCGGGTGCCCCAGCACATCCTGGAGGCTTCTCCACACCTTCATGACAGCCTCCCCAGCAGTGGTCTCTCTCATCCCAATGAGACAGACCACATAGTGGAGGCTGGTGGGAGTGGCCAGCTTCAGCAGGACAATGGCCAGCCAGGTGTCTGTGGGGAGGGGTTGCTGCATGGGAGTGTCCTGCTGCTTTAGATGTGGGTGGAGTTGCTCCAAAAGGTCCAGGAAGGTGGCATGGGTCATCCTGAATGCCTCCAGTCTGGTGTGCAGCTATGTGCATCCACCAGTCCTAGCTGGCCTGGCAGACCCAGAGGCCCAGGAGGGCATGGATGGCACCAGTAGTGGTGTCCATCAGCACATTTTTTGCACCCTACCCAGGGTCTGGCCAGCAGAACAGGGTCCAGGTGGCAGCTTCACAGTAACGGCAGCTCTGGGACAGCATGGTGTGGCCAGGCAGGTCATCGCTACATATTAGAGAGCTGGTAGGGCCCAGACATTCATAGGCCATCTGGCACTTGGTGCAGTGGGCCTGCAGGGCCAGCACTGTGGCCAGCTGGAGCCTGGGGCCCTGGGCATAGATGCCAGGAACAGGGGTTGGAGCAGCCATGATGCAGGGAGGCAGAGGTAGTGATGAGACCAGTGCTGTGTGCTGCCCTTGCACTGTGCCCACCGCTTCTGGCCAGGGAAGTGGCTGACCAGGGAGAAGGGAGCAGGGCTGGCATTTCAAAATGGTCTCCGGACACAGGTAGCTGTGTCCAGAGCCTCTAGCTCCCTCTGATGGCAGCAGGGGCTCATTGCAGGGCCCTAGGAAGCAGCAGCAGTTTTCTACCATTAGCAGCAAATCTTCCCCCACTTCCTTGCATGTGTAGACACCTGCCCAGGACAATTTACTCATGAATAGCTTCTTTGTGAGTAAACTGCTCCCACCTCAAATGTACATGTAGCTACACCTATAAAGTATCTTACATTCTTCATATTGCATTGGTCTTATACATGTCTAAGCTTCTGCTACCTAAATGTTTGTATTTTCACATAACGTGATTAAATTTCTCCTCAGTCCCAATATGGTAGATAGTCCTTCTCAAACCCATCCAATGTCTAATCCTCTTCTGAACAGTGGTTTATATTCTGGGATTGTCTTTTGCTAGTAATTTAATGCTACTTTACCTTAATACTTTCTTCTATTTGCTTGTGTTTTCTTTGTTTATTGCTTTATTATGTGCACTTATGTGTTCTAATTAATAACATAGCTTATGCATAAGTTGTCCTTATATTTTACTCTATTTTAGTTAGTTTAAAAGTATACCGAGTCCCTAAACTATTCTTCTTTCTTAATATAGTATGGATATAGATGACATGAATGCCATGCATTTTCTTGACATTCTTTCATTTGTATGTCTACATTTCAGAATGTAATAAAAACTTCAACACTTTTAAAAAAATGCAAAATTTGAAATATATTTTTTCCCTGTAAGTGTGATCAAGAGGCTTAAGGAAAGCCGATAAGATAATTTTTTCACACTTTATCCATTCAAAGTACTGAGGTCACTAAAAATCAAAGAATGGACAGACAAGAACATAATACAAACTGTTTCTTAGAAGTGCAAATTGTATAATATTATCATAATGACATTTGATTAAGATATTTTCATCTGTACTTCTGGAGGCCCTGCCAATCAACCTCTTCTGTCATATACTCTCTTTCCCACCCTTCTCATTAATACTGCCAAGAAGGTGAAAGCACTTACTACAGTCTCAAAGTGCTATATAAGCTTTGAGAAGATTTACAAATTGTATTAAGAATCACGTCACCCACCACTCAAACCTGTATTGTAAAACAGTTTAGGGCAAGAAGGGAAGAAGACTATTGTAGCTATTCTAGATGGGCAGAGTAGGTTATTCCAGGATATTTAGACTAACATAGACTAACATAGTTAACATTAAAAAAAAAAAAAAAAAATCGGGATCCTTCAGGCTACAGACACCTACGAATATTAGATTTTACATCTTGTTTAAAAGATAGCACCTCTGGCAACATAGTGCCTCCGGAGACTATAAAAGGTATTCATTAAAAGAGAAACATTTCAGCTACAGAATAGCTAGTACTAGATGTCTCTAGTATTGGTTCAGCCCAGTTCTCCTTACATTATGAAACCTCCCAAGTTCATAGCTCAGGGAAATATGTTTACAGGCTCAAAACACAGCATGTAACACCTGAAAGATGGTTAACCAGACTTGTAATGAAAGATTTTAATAATTATCCAATAGACAATTAAATGGAAAAGAAATATTTAAAAAAAAGTTGCTTATGCCATGAGTAAGAGGAAATGGACTTGTAGGAAATAGAGCAAGTCATAGTGAGGCATGTCAATGACATCTTTGCCATCTACAAAAAACACCTTTTAATGATTTGCAAAGACAAGCAACTTTGGAAAAGCCACTAAGTGTGTTTTATCATAAGCGATTCCAGTAAGGCAATTTCATTTTCTTCTCTCTAACTGGCAGTGGCTGCATGAAAACAGTTGTTTCTAGTGTTGGAAGCGTCCCCTCATTAGGAATGATTCCAGGATTTGGGGCAGTACAAGCATTCAATCTGAAACAACTCCCACTTCCCTGTCCTTTATGCCTTCCTGAGACCAGGATGATCCCAGTCTGGGGAAAGTATGGCACTAGACACAGAATTTGCAAACAATCCAGCAAACAGGGGAATTCAAATGAGGAGTTCACAGAGGTGTTTTCCTAGACACTGTCCTTCTTATATTTCTTTACTGTAAGCTTGCTGAGCAAAAGCAGGTGACGGAGGAAAGAGAATATTTTTCAGGAAGTAGCAGCAGAAGAGAAATAAGGATCTAGCAGAAGAATCAATGTGGTTCTTGAAAATGGCATAGTGTAAAAATATTTGCCAATGCCATCCCTTCCTCTGCCTGTACCTGTGGTGTGGCCTGTGCCTGTGTCCAGGCATGACCATGACTACTGAGACTTCCACCCAGGTTGTGGTCTGGCTTTGCATTGATTGTGGCCTCCATATACCTTGCAGGAATAGTCAAGGGGGGGATTTTTTGCCATGCAAGAGGTGCCTTCTGGTGGAGTCTTTCAGGATACAGATAAGGGAGCTACAGGGGGAGGTGGATTGGTGCATCTGGAGATCAACACATGACTGCGTAAATTGTAACTAGCAGGGCTTTGGCTTTTATGACCAAGGAATGGTGTTCCAGGAAGACAAAGTAAAGGGAAGATATGGGGTTCACCTGATAAAGGCAAAAGTGTCTTCATGAACAGGCTTGCTATTAAGGAGGTCTCTACTGGGGAATGGAGAGTTTCACTAGAGGTGAAACAAAAGCATAGAGGTACATATAGAACCTGGGTTTCTAAACCTAGATAAAAATGTAATAAGAGAAAGCAATAATGAAAGCCTTAGACATGTTCTCAGGGAGAGAATAACTTCAGGTATGTGACTGACTGTCTTTTTATATACTAATGCAAGAAGTATGGGGAACAAACAGGAAACATTGGAGGTCCTAGTACAGTCATAGAATTGATGTAATTGGGATTACAGAGACATAACGGGATAGTTAACATGACTGGAGTGCAGTCATGGATGGGGATAGCTTGTTCAGGAAGAATACTCAGGGGAAAAAAGGAAAGTGTGTTGGTACATGTGTTCAGAGGTACAGTATGAAGTGGAAGGTAAGCCTGTTGCAAGCCTCCAGGTAACGGTCAGAGAGGGAAGCAGGGGGATGTCACGATAGGCATCTATTGCAGTTCATGAAACTGGGAGGAGAAGGTGGAAGAAGCATTTTTTTCAACAGCTGACAGAAGCTTCCAAATTGCAGGACCTGGTTCTCATGGGGGATTTCAATTATTGTGACATCTTCTGGGAGGGAAATACAGCAGTGCATAAAGAGTCCAGCAAATTCTTGAGTGTGTTGGGGATAACTTTTTGATACAGATGGTAGAGAAGCCAACTAGGGAGGGAACTCTTCATGACTTACTGCTTAAAAATAGGGAGAAACTGATTGAGAATGTGAAAGTGGAAGGCAGCTTGGGTGACAGTGGGTACATCTACATGAGTAGTGTAGTTTACTGTGCAGTAATCATGTGCTTCTACTTGTGCACATGCTTACTGCATAGGAAACCTCACTAATTGTGAGTAAATTTGCTACCTGCAAATGCAAGCAGCAAATATACTTGTGATTACTAACTGTGCAGTAGTGCTCATGTAGACACAAGACTGGGAGGAAATCTGCTCCCTGTCAGCTGGCCACCAGGGGGCAGGAAATTGCTACCTGCCCCCAGGAGCTCCCCACCCCTGGGGTGGGCTCTGCCACTGGAGTCTGGGTGGGAACTATATCCCCCTGCCCTGGCAGCAGGGAGCTCCCAACACACCCACTCTGAGACTCAGAGTGGGGGGCTTAGGAAATCTTTCTCTTTCAGCACCAGCTGTATGAGCAGGGAACAAGCTCTCCAGACCCCACCCCATGATCATAAAGCAGGGGCTGGGAACTGTCCTGGTCAGGAGAAGGTCCCATCCCCATGCCCCAATGGGGTGATCGAGGTGTAGCAAAACCCCCAGTTTTTGTTTTTTGGTTTTTTTATTTGTAAAATGCATTCCCTCCCCTTCCAGAACCATTTCTGACTTTCCCTCTGCCCTCTCTAACCCTAATAAGTGATTACAAGTACTAGGTAAGCTAAGTTTTTTGTATACTATTATTGTAATAAGCCCCTTTTTATTGTAAACAGTGTTATGTTTGTATTGATTTTTACTGTTTTATATTGTATTCCTATCATTTGTGCATTGATTTTTATTGTTTCATATTAACAGTGTAAGATTTAGGCCTGCAATGTCGGCTAGGATGTGGAACTGACTTCCAAGGGAAGTTGTGCTGGCTCCTACCCTGGGGGTCTTTAAGAAGCGGCTTGATGCCTACCTGGCTGGGGTCATTTGAGCCCAGTTTTCTTCCTGCCCAGGGAGGGGGTCGGACCTTAAGATCTACAAGGTCCCTTCCAACCCTACATCTATGATGCTATAATTCTATGAATGTGGGTTGGCATGAGTGACGTCAAGTACTCATTTTGTGTGTCAGGTTCCCATCTTGTTCCCATCTTGTCCCCATGCCCTGTTGTGTAAGTATGTTGTAACCTATGACTCATACCTACCCCTCCTATGTAACTTGTTTTTTGATTGAATGGTGATGAATGAGGGTGCTTGAGAGACATTGGCAGTGGGTCTAAAAATTGCTCCCTCTGAATGACTGAACCAACAAAACCAATATCTGGACCAATGACCCAGCCCTTGGAACCACCTTCATCATTCAAGAAACAAAAGATGAGGCAACCCACCATTGTGCCAAGGCTTCACATGCTAAGTAAGAACACCTGGAACCCTCTGGAACAGAACGGACATTGCTTGGACAGGCTCTCCCCATAGGAGATCAGAGGTAGTCTGCCCCCTAAAAAGGGGTAGTGAAGACCGACTCCTTGGGATGCCCTCTCCATCTGGACCAGCACCATGCCACACCACCTATCCACACAGAGGCCCTGCAGGCGACCCCATTCTGGACAACACCTGCTAGACAAAGACCCCTTTCCAGCCTGGATAGGTAGCTATCACCCCCACTCCCTCTTCAACCAAGGACTTGGACTCTGTTTCTCTTCCCTACTTGGACTCCAACCCTTCCACTGAGTCTCTTTCTCTTACTACCATTGTGTGTGTGTGTGTGTGTGTGTGTGTGTGTGTGTGTGTGTGTGTACCAATAACTTCATGGGGCTGTGTAGTGTGTTGTCTGTTTAATAAACCTGCTATTTTGAAACCCCGAGATGGGTTTTTGTCTGTTTCCTGACTTTCCTCCATGCCTCCACTTATCTGCCCCCTGATCTCCCAGCTGTCTGCCTCAGTTTCCAGCCCTAAGCTCCCATCTTTCTGCCTCTCTTTCTTTCCTGGTTGTCTCCTCTTTGCCACCGGGCTTTTTCCCTTGCACCAGTGACCTCAAGTAACCCTGGGGCCACTTGACCTTAAGTAATCCCAAGCCTCAGTTCCTCAGCCCAGCTTCTCTCTAGTCTACCGGTTCTAATCCTGGTTACAGCAATTTTCACTCCTTACACTTTCCCTCTTACCCTTAACCTTCCCTCAGGTATCCCAAGTACCCCAAACACACACAAACATATCATATCATCCAAGTTAGGAACTCACCTGGTGTATGTGTAGGTGGGTGGTATGTGTGTGAACTGGTGAATAATATATTTATGTCACTGTGTGTGTGATATACAAATTAGTGATCCATGTATGTGTATTGGGTGTTCAGGTATTGACAATTGATTTTTGTCTAACTTTTGGTGTATATAGTGTGTAGATGCTTGAAGGTGATGGGTTTGCATGTGGGTAGGCTGGTAATTTTGTATTTGTATGTGCCTGAGTTGGTAGTGTGTGTGTGTGTGTGTGTGTGTGTGTGTGTGCGCGCGCATCTGATGGGGGTGTACGCACCTAGAGTGTGTGTGCCTAATTGATTTTTGTGTGTGTGTGTGCAATTGTACACCATGCCCTACTGTCTAACAGCACGATATTGAGGTCCTGAGTGTTGGCCTGACCCCACAGGGCAACAGAGGCATGGAGCTTGGAAAGAGCTCCCAGAACCCTGCCCTGATCTGCCAGTGGAGCAGCTAGTAGTGAGCCCCCAGCTGGGCAGGAAATCTCCACCCAGCCAGGAGCTTGGTGCTAGCTGTCCCACTAGTGGTTTGGGTTGTGGCCTGAGATCTGCCCCTCCCCTGCAGCTCTTTCCAAGTCCCCTACTCCTGATTGGGGAGCCAAGGCTGGGAGCTCCCTGCTGCTGGGAGAGAGGGACATTGCCCCCGCCCCACCAGCAGGCACCCCCCTCACCAGGGGCAGGGAGCAATGTCCCAGCCCTGGCAAGGAGAAAGCTGTCTCTTGGCCTGGTGCATCCTGCCAGCCCCTGAGCTAGCAACCAAGGGGAGCCTAGAGCTCTTCCTGGTGGCAGTAGGAGCCCATTGCAGGGCCCCAGGAAGGAAGAGCAGTTTGCTGCCATTAGCATCAAATCTGCTCCCGCTTCCCTACACATGTAGACACCTGAATGGGAATGTTTACTCATGAGTGGTTTACTCATGAATAAACTCCTCCCAGATCAAATGCATATGTAAACACACCCAGTAACCATAAAATGATAGCATTCAAGATCCTAAGGAGAGGAAGGAAGGAGAACAGCAGAATAAGGACACTGGATTTCAGAAAAATCAGACTTTAACAGACTCAGGGATCTGGTGGACAGGATCCCTTGGGAAATCAGTTTGATGGGATTGGCATTGTTGAATATCTTCATTAATGATTTTGACAATGGGATTGAGTGCACACTTAGCAAATTTCTGGATGTCACCAGTTTCAGTGGACTTGCAGATAGTCCAGAGGGTAGGGCTAGGATACAGAATGACCTGGTCTTTAAAGTGGGGAGGCAAGGGGGTCATTCAGACTTCTTATGTCCCATATAGCAGAGCAGACAGCTCAGCTTGAAACAAACAGTCTTTACTGTACCACTCCAGTTCTATCTGTCCTCCCTGGAATTCCCAGTTCCCTAGCTCTCTCAGAGCCTCCCTCTTTTACATCAGGCCCAGTCAGACACACTTACAAGAAAACCAGTGTAAGAACATATAATGAACTTGGGGATAACACTCACCCAATGCAATCAAATATAAAACCATGGGAAACCAGAGAGCAGTCTCTGAGACTGGCTGTCAGTCCTGTACTGCCATCTCCCCCTGGGGCAAAAAGACATGTGAGTGTCCTGCTTCAGAAACTATTTATGGGAACTATTTACAGCAGATCCTGCTCACACTGAGCTCCCCAAAATATTCCCCACCAGAACTGTAAGCTAGAACCCATCCAGTTAGCCTCTTTTGTCACACCTGAGTAGACTGGAAAAATGGTCTGCAATCAATCATATGAGATTCAGCAAGGACAAGTACAAAATCCTTGGGATGAAATTATCACATGCACAAGTACAGACTGGGGAATGCCTTGCTAGGCTGCAGTACTGCAGAGAAGGACCAGGTGATTACACTAGACCATAAGCTAAATATAAGCCAACAGTGTGCTTAAGTTGCAAGAAAAGTCCAACAACAACATGGGTTGCATTAACAAGAGAGTCCCTTTTAAATTAAGAAAAAGATTGTTTAACTCTGTTCAGGACCAATGAGGCATCATCTGGAGTACTGTGTCCAGTTTTAAGCTCCATACTTCAAAAAGGATGTGTAACGTTTGGAAAGGGTTCAGCACAGAGCAACAAACATGATAATGGACCTCAGGGGCATGATTTATGTGGAAAGGCTGAAGTAACTACATCTACTTAATTTAAGATGGCATTTTAAGAGAAGATTGAGGAGAGATTTGATAACAATCTTCAAATACCCGAAGGGTGATAAGCAGGGATCCTGGTTTTCTCAGATTAAACAAAAAAAAAAAAAAATCCCCAATTTTTTAGTTAAAAAGGTAACCCAAAATCTACTTTTTTTCCCATGATCAAAATGAAATGCCATTGAAGCAGCCGAATCTCCGAATGTCCAAATCAGCCAGGCCTAGCCCATCCCCCGCCCCTCTCCCAGCCCAGTAATGACTGCCCCGCCTACCCCAGCTCCCAGCACTTGGGGGAAAAAAAGCCCTGGCTCACCAGGTGCTGCTGGGTGGGGGGCAATCCACACTGCTCCACGTTGCATGGGGGGCTCTGCATGAGCTCCTGAACTGCCCCCCCTGCTCTCCCAGACCCCTCATGGCTGCCCCTCACAGGCCAGCTCTGGCCCTTTAAGAAAAAAAAAAAGTGAAGAAACCCCATGACTCACCGCTCCTGTCAGTGGCGGTCAATCCCCGCTGCCCCCCATTGCCCCATGCCATGTGGGGGGCTCTGCAGGAGTCCCCAAAGCCCCGAGGCTGCACCAGGAGTGGTGAGTCCTGGGGCTTTTCTCAGGGGGGGTTTCTTAAAAGGCCAGAGCCCTGGCAGGTGGGGCACCCATGAGAGGGCCGGGGGAGCAAGGGGGAATTGAGGGGGCTCGTGCAGAATCCCCCATGCAGTGTGGGGCAGTGGGGGGCAGCGGGGATCACTCCCCTGCCCAACAACACCCAGTGAGCACTGGGGCTTTTTTAAAAAGAACCGAGCTGGGACAGGTGGGGCAACCATGGGGGGGGCTGGGGGAGCGGGCAGGGGTCGGGGGGGCTGGCAGTCTCACCTCCATCCTTGATAAAGTATTTGAAAAAATTATCAAGGCTCACATTTGTGAGAGCCCGGCAGGGCAAATTATGCTGAGGGGAAACCAGCATGGGTTTGTGGCGGGCAGATCGTGCCTGACCAACCTAGTCTCTTTCTATGACCAGGTTACGAAACGCCTGGACACAGGAGGAGGGGTGGATGTCGTATACCTGGACTTCAGGAAGGCCTTCGATACGGTATCCCACCCCATACTGGTGAACAAATTAAGAGGCTGTGATGTGGATGACTGCACAGTTCGGTGGGTGGCGAATTGGCTAGAGGGTCGCACCCAAAGAGTCGTGGTAGATGGGTCGGTCTCGACCTGGAAGGGTGTGGGCAGTGGGGTCCCGCAGGGTTCGGTCCTTGGACCGATACTCTTTAATGTCTTCATCAGCGACTTGGACGTGGGAGTGAAATGTACTCTGTCCAAGTTTGCAGATGACACAAAGCTATGGGGAGAAGTGGACACGCCGGAGGGCAGGGAACAGCTGCAGGCAGACCTGGATAGGCTGGACAAGTGGGCAGAAAACAACAGGATGCAGTTCAACAAGGAGAAATGCAAAGTGCTGCACCTAGGGAGGAAAAATGTCCAGCACACCTACAGCCTAGGGAATGACCTGCTGGGTGGCACGGAGGTGGAAAGGGATCTTGGAGTCCTAGTGGACTCCAAGTTGAACATGAGCCGACAGTGTGACGAAGCCATCAGAAAAGCCAATGGCACTTTATCGTGCATCAGCAGATGCATGACGAATAGGTCCAAGGAGGTGATACTTCCCCTCTATCGGGCGTTGGTCAGACCGCAGTTGGAGTACTGCGTGCAATTCTGGGCACCACACTTCAAGAAGGATGCGGATAACCTGGAGAGGGTACAGCGAAGGGCAACTCGTATGGTCAAGGGCCTGCAGACCAAGCCCTACGAGGAGAGACTAGAGAAACTGGACCTTTTCAGCCTCCGCAAGAGAAGGTTGAGAGGCGACCTTGTGGCTGCCTATAAGTTCATCACGGGGGCACAGAAGGGAATTGGTGAGGATTTATTCACCAAGGCGCCCCCGGGGGTTACAAGAAACAATGGCCACAAGCTAGCAGAGAGCAGATTTAGACTGGACATTAGGAAGAACTTCTTCACAGTTCGAGTGGCCAAGGTCTGGAACGGGCTCCCAAGGGAGGTGGTGCTCTCCCCTACCCTGGGGGTCTTCAAGAGGAGGTTAGACGAGTATCTAGCTGGGGTCGTTTAGACCCAGCACTCTTTCCTGCTTATGCAGGGGGTCGGACTTGATGATCTATTGAGGTCCCTTCCGACCCTAACATCTATGAATCTATGAATCATGATCCCCTCCCCCTGCACCCTTCCGCTCTCCTAGTACTTACTAGCTCGGAGTTGGCTGCAGCTCCCTCCTGCAGCCACCAGGGACTGCCCGAACCATCAAAGCTCTCCGAATCTTTGCAAAAGATTCAGAGAGCTTTGAATCAATTTGGGCTTTTAAATTGGTCCCCTGATTTGATTTGGATTCAGAAATTCGGCCATTGAATTGGGCCAAATCTCCTCCGAATTGAATCGCCACCCGAAGCTTCACACAGCCCTAATAGATACATACATAGTGATGTTTCATTTTGATCATGGAAAAATGTGGCTTTAGGGTTACTTTTTTAATCTAAAAAATTGGCAATATTTTTATCAGGGAAAATCAGGAACCCTGGTGATGACAGAGGATAGCCCCCCAGCCATAGGGGACAGGACTAAGAGCAATGTCCTCAAACTTCAGCAGGAGAAATTTAGGCTGGAGGTTAAGAAAAACTGTCCTACCGTGAGTGTGGTCAAGCATTGTAAAAAGCTGCCTAGAAAAACTATGGGATCCCTGTCTTGTCCTTGGAAGTTCTCAAGAGCATGTTAGCCACAGTTGGCTGGGGAGTATAGAATAAAAAATAGGCTGAGAAGTGATCTTCCCCTCCTCATCCTGTCTATCGTGCTTCCACAACTTCTCTAGATGAGGGTCACCCAAACCTCTGGAAGGCATAGGAGCATTCCTTCATGGATCAACTCCTTTTGTTTCCTGGAAAGAGTTAAGCCATGAGAAAGTGCATAGATATTTATTTTTCTGGGAGAAACTCTCCTGAGAGCATTTGCTTTTTGGTTGGAACTGAGTTATTTTTCTCCCAGAACTGCCCTTTTTTCCCTGAGAGAAAAAGCTGGAAGGTATGTATTCTTGTGATTTCTACTGGAAAAGCAGCAGTTTTAGTGTCTGTCTTCTTTGGCAATCCCTCACAGTCAATTGTCTTCCATGAATGTCTTATCTGTGGATCTAAAGATGGATGACAAGGTTGATCCAGGATTGACAGACCCTGTTGCAACTTGGGCACACATTTCCATGTGGGATGGGTAGCTCTGGATTCTTGATTCTCTCTGCAACAATCTGCATGTGCCACTCCCACTTTTTCATCTCCTGTTGTTGTCATAACATTTTAAAGTACTGAGATCCTTGCAGCAGACTTCCTCCATTTGGGGCGGTCCTGGGTTATAGTCTCCCATGACTTGATATTGATGTTGCATTTTTTCAAGTTGGCCTTGAGGATGTCCTTGAAGGACTTTCTCTGCCCGCCTTTTGAGCATATGCCTTGGCTGAGCTGGGAGAATACAACTTAATTCAGGAGTCTCAAGTCAGACATCAGGATGATGTGGCTGGCCCAGCAAAGTTTATGTTGGACAATCTTCACCTTGACGCTTGCAGTGTTTGTTTGCGAGAGTTCACTAACCTTGGTGCCTCTATATTCCCACTGGATTTGAAGGAACTTCTACAGGCAGCATTGATGGTACTTCTCCAATGATTTTATGGGTCTCCCGTATGCTGTCCATGTCTCAGCTCCATATAATAAGGTGGGGATCACAGCTGCTTGATAAACCAAGAGCTTGGTTTTGATCTGATGTCACTATCTTCAAACACGCATTTCCTTAGGTGTCCAATGAGTGCAATTGCACATTTGAGGTGATGTTGGATTTCTTTGTCAATGTCAGTGTTCTGTGGCAGATGGCTTCTGAGGCACGGGAAATACTCAGTGTTTTCCAGAGTCTTACCATAAATCTGAATTACCAGAGCTGGGGACTGTTCATTAGGAGCTTGTTGATAGATGACCTTAGTCTTCTGAACGTTAAGCATCAGTCCCATTTTCTCATATGCTTCTGTAAAGATGCTGACAATTGTCTGAAGATCTGCTTCTGAGTAAGCACTACAGAATCATCAGCATACTTCAGTAAGACTGTAAGACTACAGAATCTGTAAGACTACAGAATCATCAGCATACTGGGGCTCAATGACTGAGGTCGGGGTGGTCTTGGTTTTGGCTCGGAGTCTTCTGAAATTAAACAGTTTACCATCCACTTGGTAGTTACCTCCACTCTAACTGGAAGCTTGTTGATGGTCAGATATAGCAATGTCAGGAATATAGAGAAGTGTTGGAGCAATGATGCACCCCGAAGTGAAGAGAGAAGTGCATTTTTTCAGCTTTCTTCCCCCCTCTGACAGAAACTCCTAACCAAATTTTAATTTGTAGCATATTATAGATTGCCATGACCAGTCTCCTTTTCAAACTGTTATAACTAAAAAGCTGTAACCCAGCCAGCTCTGGATACGAAAGTTTGAAGATGTACAAAAGGTGGAAGACTTCAAAGGAACCACATCCTAATGTTTTTGTTTTGTTTTGTTTTTAAAATAACTGGGCTTTAGGGTTTTTTTTTTTAACTTGTTAAACTGGTTGGTAATATTTGTTTTTATTTTTTGCAAGCAACTCTGATGGAAGCAAATGGTCACGTTGCAGCAGGTGGACTGACTAAATTAATGGCACAGATATGCATGTTAATCTGCTGCCAAAAAGCTTTTAAATTCATTTTTCTAAAAGAAAAAATCTGCCTTCTGACCTGCAATAAGTCTACACCTCAGGCTGCAAAGCAGTATACAGACACCTGTTTAGAGTTAGCTGGAGTAAGAAGGCTAGTAAAGCTGAGAAGCAGTGTAAATTAGGCCATGATGATCACTATTTTGTTGTAATGTACAGCAAAATCTGCAGCATAGCTTCCCATGACAAGTGTATAATAATACCGCAAACTCTGCCACTCTTTTTCATATTGAATAATATCTTAGGCCGGCATCCAAAGCCTGTGGAATAAACAGAAAGACTCCTAGTAACTTAAGTGGGCTTTGGATCAGTTTTGATATCAATAGTACTCTATTCAAAGAATAAGTTTGTACTTAGAAAAACCAGAGGTAGGCAGAATATGATGCAAAACAGTCATTGTTTCTTGCAACAAATATAAACAAAAGAAAAACTTAACCAAATATGCTTATAAAAAGACAACGTCCAATAACAAATTAAAATGTTATTATATTTTATTATAAATGACAGGGTGCACCTACACCTGATGCTATGTTGCTGTAGCAACGCACTATGGTGACGTAGTATCAGTGGTCACAAAGTGATGCCACAGCTACATTGCTGTAGCAACATGCTCCCTCATTATAGTGCATTGTTACAGTGATGTAGCAGCTACAAATAACCATGTGCAATGTATACAGTGCACTACAGACTGTTACTGCACTGTCACTTAGTACTTCCAAAAGGAAGTCTTAAATGATGGCACAGTAACAAAGGTGCTGTAGGGACATGTGTGGACATGGCACAGATTAGAAAAGCAAAGTGCCCAACATTTTTTGTCTACTTCAGCATTTGATAAAATTGTTATGGTTACCTTTGCTACTTCTGTACAATTTTTCATTCAATGTATTCTCTCTGTTTTATGAGTATCCCATGTGGTAGGGGGAAGGAAAAAAAGAATAGTAAAATCATAAATAGCATGTGGACTCAGGAATGTTAGTCCGAGGACTCAGGATCAGGAGTGTTAGTCCAAGCATTGCTTTAAATTCTTTTTCTTTAAAAAAATCACTACACTTCAGATTGACCTCCTTCCTTTTGTTTTATAAAGACAAATTCAAGTACAGACACTGAACAACAAATAAAACTAATAATGGCCTTTTGAAAGTTTCACTTTGAAATTTCAGAAGTGAGAGAGGGAAATTTTGTAGAGAAGAGTAGAAATGGAAGCCATATTTCCCCAGTAAGACAATTATCTGCAGTGTATAATAATATGGTAGAGTACTTTTAAAAATATTATGAGACTTCTACTCCTATTCACTCCTTCCTGGGTTATACAAACCACCCTAGCTAGCAGTAATTTATACATAGTTACTTATTGCACACTTGTTTATATTCAGTAAAACTTTTATTTGACATATCAATACTTGCTATGTAAAGAGTGAAAGGTGCAAGGATATGGATAAGTGATATAGTAGGCTTGCTTTTACTGCTTTCTTAGGTCAGGTTGTACCTTGAGTTTGCCTATAACTGAACTCTCAGGCTAAGTACAGACAGTCAAAAATCCCGAGGCTGAATTAATTTAGTCTTTGCAGGATAGTCTAAACTCCAGAGATTAAATTGAGAAACAACTGGACAGACATTCACTTTTTTAGCAGGAACTGTAGCCACCTACCTGCAATGGCTCAAGCCAGAAGCTGGGGGAGGGCAAGGGGGGAACCAAGCTAGAACATGGCTCTCTAGCTTGTAGCCAGCATGGACTGTGTGTTAGCTGCCTCCTCCTACTGCCTCCAAGATCTCTGGGATTTGCAGTCCACAATTACAGCAGCAGGACACTGCAGGGTTGCTCATCACTTCCCCTTCCTATTTCCAGGTGCTTCTGGAATTTGTAGTCCACAGTTGCAGCCAACAGCAAGTTTTTAGCAGAGCAGGGCAGGGAAGGGCAGCTCTGTACTTGGGGGAAGGGAAGTTTAACCCTTCTTCTGGTCCCAGCTGGGGTTTGCCTAACCCCCACCTTTCTCTGCTGGACCACATAGCACAGGACAGTCCATGGCTGGAAAGCATGCTGGGGGGCTGATTTAACTTGAACCAGAAAGAGGTCTGGGGCAGAAGTTTCATAAACCAATTTGACCCAAATCAGTAAAGTCTGATACTATATTTAACCAGATGTGTCTTAAACCAGCTTCAGCCATTTTGAAACTGGCTTGTGTGCAAGGAATTTCTGTTCTTTTACAGGTTTAAACTTTCTGATGACTTAAACTAGCTTATGTATAACTTCTGTCACTAGCCCCATAGACAAACGCAAAAATTGATCTTGAGTTATGTGGTACTTTAAGTTCAATCTACCTAACCTGTTAGAGTGGTGGGTTGAAATTCAAGTGCTGTTGATACTTAAGCTAATAAAGCAGTTGGGAGCAACAATTTGAATTATAGCTCATCATCTGCTAATCCAGTCATTCTGCATTTTCAGTACCCTGTAGAGTTTCAGCAGAAGTATAGCAGCATTATTGGTTATCAGCCTGGTCTAATTAGTCCTGCTGAGGTGGGTGGCTTCCAGGCTTGCTCATCTTTCCCTTTTAAGACATTAATACTGCATTTACTTTACATCCCTATTTCTCATAACCATTCCACTATTTATTTTTAGAAGTAAATTGGTCTGCTAATTCCGTCAGTACTCCAACAGACGTCATCTAGAAGAGGTGATTTGCATATTTTCAGATTTGCTGAAGATTACTTTATCTGTTTTTTTACTGTACCTGCTCATTACTTGACCTGGTTTGTATTTCTTCTCCCCTTTTACTTTATGGTCATCCAACATACTTTCTTTTAATTAAAAAAATTGAGACGGAGCTCCTTTAAGAGAGCAGTAAAATTAGTTGGGCAGTAATAGAGATGGTTGCATACTACAGTGGTAGTAGTTCCCATCTGGCCACTCCATGATATAAAAGTTCTTACTTCTCTCCCATACCCTTTTGTTATCACTAAAGTATTCTGGTTTTCTGTGTGTAGTAGCTCATGACAATTGTGTGTGATTAATATGAAAAACCAAGACATGGTTAGGGCCTTGTTAGATGTTATACCATGACCTGGTCAAATGTTGATCTGTGTTAGTGCTAGCTGAAGTTTGGAGAAGCCACACATTCAGGCCAGCAGATGCCTGGAAGACTGAAAGGTAAGAATTCCCCCTTCCCCCCATTCTGGGCTTCTTCCCTGCCCCCTGGGGCTTTTCTATTTCCTACCTGCCACCAGGGCTTCTCCCATCTCTCCGTCCACGTACATGGCTGCCTGTGTCCCACGGGAGCAGAAACAGAAGAGTTAACCGGCTTGCCTAGCTCCCCTGCGATGACCGCTGCTGGGCTGCCAGTCTTTTCCAGACTGAGTTTAGCTCAGACAGCAGGAGCAGTGGTGGTAGCTAGGCACACAGTTTAAACCTTTCCTGCCTGATCCCCCAGGACAGAAAGTGCAGCAGTTACAAGTGGGAGGAGGGGACAGGGACATTTAGTGAGGATCTGGGATGCTGGGGAGGAAAGAATGGGCCTTATCCTGGCCAGTGGGGGAGGGGGCAGGTGGGGTGTTTACATGAATTTGTAGCCTAAAGTAGCTATACTTAAAAGTAACACGAGGTGAGTAACACGGATCAGAGATAATTCTGCCCTGGAGTGGCATAAGTTTGAGCTGCCTAATGAGTGCTTAAAACTAGTTTTAGGTGTTAATATATAGAAAATCCGGATGTTAAGAGCTCCAGGAGCTGCCCAAATTTACCATGTAGCAAGGTCCTTAGTATCACTACATGTAGAGTAATCAGTTTCAAATACCTATACTCTGCTAATATGAGGAAGTAGTGGCCATGTACAGCCATTCATTTTTTTCGTGGGAGATTTGATGCTCTTCCAGGAGAAACCTCAAGTGTACAGGTGTTCAGGATCTTTCCCCTGGAGCAAAAATGGCTGTTTCAGGAGAAGAATAACCCCAAAACAACCAAAATTAAATCACTCCCAGGAGAGTTTCTTCTGTGAGAGCAAATATCTGTACATGTTCTGTTCTGAAAGAAAAGACAGCATAGTCCTTCAGCATCCAAGAGAGATTTGCTTCTGCCCCCCCCCCACCAGAATGTGCCCCCTTCACAATCCCATTTTGTGCTTCAGGGAGACACATGCTGACTCTGTGCAGCCTGGGTCAGAAAATCAGGGCTGCTCTGTGCACTGATGCCATTCTGTCTCAGGCAGACTGAGGGGATTTCCAGAGCACATTGAGACGTGTACATAGGAGCTCCCTGGCTGTGTAGCATCAGCACTGCAAGCTCTCTGATCTTTAAATGTTCAGCATTCAAATATTTGTTCAGGCATTTCTAGGAAAGCTTTTATAACAGGAAAACAACCTGGGAGAATTCTCCCACATTATTCGAATGTGTATATTTAGCCAATTTTTGCTTCCCTAACCAAGTTTCATATGTGGAGTGTTTTGCCAAGTTTTGCATCTGGAGTGTTTCTCTATAGGAGATTAAAGAGGGTTTGTGTGTGTGTGTGTGTGTGTGTGTGTGTGTGTGTGTGTGTGTGTGTGTGTTGTTGTTGTTTTGAAACACACTTCTTCCTGGAATATTTCAAAACCCACCCTTTGAGCACTTGGCACAGAGAATTAAAACATCATTTTCAATATTATGACCTGGTTAGGGGTTGCTTCTGATTGTTTATGGGTGGGTCTACACATGTAATGAATTCAGAGTAATAAACTCTGATCCAGTTTGAGCCAGAGTAAACTATTTCTGGGCATAGTGTCTACATGGTGTCTACAGGAGCAGTTTGAGCTGGGGAAGAGCAGTTTACACCAGGGCCACTCCTTCCCTGCTCTGCCCTGGGCTCCAGGTTGTGGAAATGGGCAGCAGAGGGGCTGGCTGGGGTATGAGAGTGCCAAAAGTATGAAGCTATATGGCTAGACAGCAGGCAGGAGTCTGGCCCCCCACTGCCTGGTCTAACTGGGCACAATTTATGCCCATGGTCAGCATCTATATGTTCATTTATTTACAGTTAATTACCCCAGTGGAAGATAGTACTATCTTATGCTGGTGTGAATTAATTTATTGCAGCCTAATACCACTGCATGTGTTGATGGTGCTGCTTTACTCTGCAGTGAATTAGTCAACTCTGCAGTAAAGTGCATGTGTAGACATGGCCTATTAGTATTACATTGCTTTCTGGTGCTTGTGGGCTAAACCATACATCTTCTCAGGGGACTATAATAATTTTCTTGAATCAAGTGGGTCTCAATAACTCTGTATCCTGATTTCTATTTACTGCAAGGTATTGAATTTGATGTATAAAATGCATTGGCTCACATTTCTCTAAGAAATCACCTCTTCAGACAGACTCTTACTGCATTTAAAATCAGCTGCTTTTCCCCATATGATGATCTGTAGTCTTAAAGGTTCAGAAGTGGGTGGCTGGGTATTATCCATGAAGCACGCTCAGCTCCAGAATTTTATTGCTTCACTGATCTGGCAGAGACTGAGGCTGAGCAATAATGTACTGTGCCAAGACCATCTGCTTTTTGTGGGGCCTAAAGACTGGTGTTTAGTATATTTTGAATTCTTTTTGACAGATTCTTGAGTTGGGAAGTGATTTTTCTCCATCACCAGTGGAACTGTAAATAGCCATTTTAAATGTCTCTCTTTAGGGAAAAAAATGACTGAGGAGTTATATAGGCTTAAAGTTGCTGGTTTGCTATATGAGAACCATGAGTGTGAATGAGATTGAATGTTGAGAGGTGAGGGGATTTTTTTTTTTTTTGTCTTGTTCTGTTTTGTTTGTGATGTCTTCTGTTGAACCAAGTAGAATGAAGAAGACTGAAAAATAGAAATGAAATTGAAAGGAAGAAATAGAGCCCAGCAGAATTAGCTGCTTTTTACTCGCTCCTAAAATTCTTTAACTGAGAATTGCTGCTGTTTGTTAAATACTGTTCATTTTATATATGGGTCCTGAGGCAAGGATGCAAGAGAATTTCTAAGATTATCATCTAAGCAAGTCAAAATACTGGTAGTTCAAAGTTGTAATTCTCTGAAAGAGTTTATAAAAAATTGATCTTTTGCTTGTTCTGTATGTGTAGCAGTAATCACTGTTCCAGAATTGCACGATTGTTTTCTTCCAATAACATCCTGTCAGATGTACAGTTTCAATTATTGAAAAATCCTATCAATTTGACAAGTTCCTTTTACCGATAATTATAATTGAGAATTTCCAATACCCCCAGTAAAACAGTGGAGTAATTTTTACATGCAGTTACTGGTAATTGCACCTTCTACCCCACGTTATCTGTTAAAACAGTGGGGACCACCTTTTTAGGCAGACATGATACAAATTACCTCTGCTACCCAATATGCTGTTCAGTTTTCTGCTTCCTGTCTTGTGTTCCCTGCCTGATCTGATGTTATGTTCTTTGCTCCCGGCTCCATCTGCCATGTCTCTTCCGCAATCTTCTGAGTGCCGCACACTCACAAATGATGGGAATAGCTATGGGCACTAAAATGGCCCCACAGTATGCCAATCTTTTTATGAGCCACCTGGAAGAAGACTTCCTTAAGAACTGCACCATCAAACCCTTGCTGTACTTACGATATATCGATGACATCTTCAACATTTGGACTGAGAACCTGCAATCTCTGATTGAGTTCCACCAGAAATTCAACAGTCACCATCCCTCCATCCAATTTTCTTTAGAATACTCCAGCACCAACATCTCCTTTTTAGACACAATGATCAGTATCCAGAAGGGTAAAATACAGACCACAGTATACAAGAAACCCACAGACCAACATACATATCTGCACAGAACCAGCAATCACCCAAAACACACCAAAAAAGCTGTGATATACAGCCAAGCCCTCAGATACCAACGCATTTGTACTGAAGAGAACACCCAGGATTGGCACCTCACCAATCTTAAAAAGGCTTTCACCCAGCAAGGACACTCCTCCAGAGAGGTAGATTGCATGTTTGAAAGAGCCACCCGGATACCATGTGAAGAACTGCTGCAGTACAGAAGAAAAACACCCACAAATCGCACACCGCTGGTTATGACATATCACCCCTCCCTTGAACCTGTATGGAAAATCCTCAAAAAATTCCAACCCATATTAGAAAGAGACCCTATTCTTAAAAAGATCTTCCCAGAGCCACCCATCCTAGCCTTCAGACGAGCACCAAACCTCACCAACCTCATCACCAGAAGCAAACTTCCTCAAGCCCAGAACACACCAAAAGGATCCAGACCATGCCAGGACAAGAAATGCAAAACCTGCCAACACATCTCCACCACCCCCACTATTACTACACCCCACAACAGAGCCATCAGCATCCCAGGATCTTACAGCTGCACCTCCAGAAATGTAATATACCTCATCCAATGCACCAAATGCCCTGATGGAAGATATTTAGGAGAGACCAAACAACAACTGCGCACCAGAATGAATGCACACCGGAAATCCATCAAAGACAGAAACACTCAATTACCAGTGGGGGCACATTTCTCACAGGAGGGCCACTCTCTCTCCAATCTCTCAGTCCTGATCCTCAAGGGAAACTTACACAACACTTCCCAGAGACGAGCCTATGAGCTCCATTTCATCAACTTGCTGGATACTAGAGATCATGGACTAAACATAGACATTGGATTTTTGATACATTATAATCTGTCTGGCAACTGACTCCCCAGCCCAGCCCCTGGCTTCTTTACTTTTCATTCCATCCAGGAAGAGCACACACCAACTGCTGAAGCCTCCTTAGCCTGACGAAGGGTTTTTGAACCCGAAAGCTTGCTTAATAACTATTCCACAACCATTTGGGTTGGTCTAATAAAAGATGTCAAATTCACCCAAGGAACCTTGTCTGCCTATGTCCTTAGACCAACACGACTACAACCCAAACCCCTGCACACTCACAGGCCGCTTATGCCATTTGTGGCAGCCATGCTGCAAGTTGACCACTCTGATTAAAAACTTGCAGGATGCCCTTCTGACATGGAGTCACCATTGGCATAGTAAGGAAAAAAAGGCAATCTGAAAATAAGTGCAGGACATTGCCTAAAACTACCTTCCCAATTAATGATGCCAGGGAACCCCCCCCCCCCCCCTTTTAACATGTTATTGAATTCATAATGCATGCTTTTTCATAGTGGCATTACTAACACCCCTTCTTCCTTCTCCAAGAAAATACACATCATAGAAAAGAATGTTCTCTCTCTTTAAAAGATGGAGTCTCTTCTAGAGATGAGATTCTCAAAAAATGAACACCAATATTAAGCACCTAAATAAAGGATCTGACATTTAATAGTTGTGAAGAACCAGCAGTTTCTACTTTAATGGATGCTGCTGGGAATTCAATGATTTTTCAGACAGGAAGCAGGACCCTTCCTTATGTGAACTCTGGAATTAGGATCTTAACTTCAGACAGCAGCTTGATTTAGGTGTTTAACATGCTGCAGTTACAACACTAAACTATCCACCCTCATTTACTAACTGGTTCACCTATGCTGTAGCTTCTGTCAGCTACAGATGGCAAAAGAACATGCAGTCATTTTGAAATGTAGAGCAAGACAATTAAATCCTGTGAGTCTCTTCTGTGAAATTGCATACATTTCTCTTACTAATTTACTATCATAGAGTGAATACATAAGACTTCTGTGTCTTGGTTTAACACACTTTGTTCTTCACTGCTCTTTCTACTTCCTTTCCTTTTGCTCTATATCCCAGGCTTATTTCTCTCTCTCTTTTTTTTTTGCCTTCATCTGTGCTTTATTAAAGTATAAATGCTAGCCCAAATAACCAAGTTGGGTAGCATTCATTTGCATATGCAAGTTGGATTGCTAGTCCTTTTTTTTCCTTCAACAAATTGGGTGACAGTAGATCTATTGTGGTGACAAAGCTGCTTAGGTCTGCAGTGAAGTTCAGATTCCAAACTCAATACAAGAATGCATGACTCAGTTCAGACAGTTGACCCTTGCCTAACACCCAGCCTACTCCAAATTAACAAACCAGATTGTCAAGCAAAACACCAGCCTGAATGTTGCTTTCTCCTTCTCTCCACAATAAGTTTTTCTTAAAAAAACAAAGGAGCCAATATTACAACAGAGTCCCATGCTATATAAGTTACTCTTAAGAAATAGGAAATTGCCCAATTGGAAACATTTAACTTTCCAGTGAGATTACCAGAGAAACACAATTGTTGGTCTGAGGGCATTAAATACCATATACAACTAACATTCTTACTAGAGGTGCACTGATAAAAATGTTTTGGGTTGATACCTATGGTCAATTATTAATGAGACACATTGGCCAATAATGATCTGATTGCTGATATGCAGCTGGGAGCTTGGAGAGCAGGGTCCAGCTGGTAAGTCTGTTGAGGGGGGAGGGGAGAAGAGGTGGGGGGGACACAGATTGAGGCCCCTTCAGTGAGAGAGGGAGTGGGGCTGGGCTGGGGTGGGTACTGCTCCCATGAGGTGGTGGGGCATGGGATAGAGCCACAAGAGGCTCACCTGGGGGCACAGCGAGGGGTGGATCCCTTCACTATGTGCACCTCCAGGGGAGCCATGGGGGGGGGGTGCCCCCTGGATCTGTGTGCATGGTGAAGGCAGGCTGACACTGCAGACTGTGGCTGGGGGCAGCACCAGGTTCTTCTGTGGGGGGTTGGGCCAGGGCTGTGCTCGTGGTGGGTGGCAGCAGTGCTGGCATTGGGGGGTCTATGGGGTAGGATACAGTCACCCTAAAATTCTCCATAGTCCCCCTGTAGTCCCCCTTCCCATTGCCACCACTGTCTGCCCCAAGCGCAGCCCTGGCCTAGCCCCACCTCTGGGAAAAGCTTGGTGCTGCCCCCAGCCCAAGCCCACAGTGGCAGCCCATCCTTGCCCCATGCACAGATCTGGGGGGCACATGCCCCCCCATGGCTCCCCCATGGTTGCACATAGTGGAGGGATCCCTCCCTCCCCACACCCCCCAAATGAACCTCTCACAGCTCCATCCCATGCCCCTCCCCCAACCCTAGCTGGGCACCACCTGTTCCAGCCCCAGCCCTACTCCCTCCCTCAGTGCAGGGGCCTCAATATCCCCCTCCACACCCCTTCCTTCCCCCCGGAAACAGACTTACCAGTCACACACTGCTCTGCAAGCTGCTGGGCTGGCCACATGCATGCTGTGTCTGCACACATGCATGCATTTATCGGTGACATTATTGGACAGATCAGCCAGAAAAAGTCAATTGCTGATAATGTAAATTTTCCTTTTATTGGTGCCAATATGATATGGACAAATGTATTGGTGCACCTCTAATTGTTACTATTGATTTTTAGTATTTTATTAATAAATCAGACTGATGTACACATTTCAGCAGTGCACTGTCATTTCAAAAAGAAAAGTGTTAAGTAACAAGACCCAAGACTAAAAATTAGTGATGTAATTGAATTTTTAAATAATTCTGGGAATGAAGCTCTCATACTTGGGCTGAAACTGTATTGTTCAGAGATATTTAATTAGTAATGCACAACTTCTTTCAATTACAGTGCCCTTGGTGGGCAGTGCAAAAAAGCACTACCCTTTTCTGCACCATTCCTATAGAGTGGTGGTTTCTCTATATATTATGGGGTTGCACCTGGCAAAGCTTTGACTGAAGAGGTATGGCAGCAAGGGCTCTCCCTCCACCCCAGTGGAAAAGTGGCATATTGTAAAATAAGGGTTTTGGTGGCCAAGGTTTTTTTGCTACTTTGCTTTGAAGGGCTTCACTATAACATGACCTTGAATAACACAAACTCTATTGGAAGAGGCCTTCCATTGACCTGCCTGTATCTAGACTAGGGTTTTGCTTCCAGAACCATTTATATTAGAGGACATACTGCTTTCTCTCCATTAAATGACAGCAAAATTATTTACTATGGAACAAGTCTAGGTCTATTCTGTGGCCCATTTAATAGTGATAGCCAGGGATCCTGGTTTCCTCTGATAAAAAATCCCCAATTTTCAGATCAGAACCCCCCCCCAAATCCACATTTTTTTCATGCTTAAAATGAAATACTGCTATATATGTATGTATGTGTATATGTATGAGCGTATGTATGTGTATACATGTATATACACACGTACATGTGTATATACATGTATGTGTGTATGTGTGTGTATACATATATATACACATGTATGTATGCATGTGTATGTGCACATATATGTATGTATGTATACAGTAGTGTTGTTTCATTTTAATCATGGAAAAATGTGGATTTTGGGTTACTTCTTTTAATCCAAAAGGGATTTTTTTGTTTTGGTTTTGTTTTTTTTTTAAATCACAGAAAACTAGGATCCCTGGTGATAGCTGATTCAGGACTACACTGAAAGAACAAAGGTGGCAAACAATAACAGGATATGGACAAGCTCTTTGCTTACTTTTTCTAACATGCCTCCACTCCCTATGTCACTGAAATTGGTCCTTAATCAAACTAGGGGACAGAAAAGGGAGGGGGATGGAATTTCTTCTAGGTTGATAAAGCAGCTACATTTAAAACATTCAAATACTGATTGAGAAGAAATTAATACATAAATGATTGAAATGCAGAAAATGTGCTATATGTAGATCTCAGCAAACTGGAAAAGTCTGTTCTTTAGGAAATTCTAATAATTCAAAATATGTTCATTCTGGTCTGGAACTTGAAATTTGGAAATATCTCAGTGAAAGAAAATCCATTATTACTCCCATTTGAGGGAAAAAAATGAATTAAGGTTACATTTCCCTAAAAGAAAATAGAGCAAATAGAGGCAAGGGAGTCTGTTACCTCAGAGCTGAAAGCCCTGTCTTTTTGCTAGCAACCTAAGCCTTTGACACTTCCTGTCAGAAAGCAGGAGAAAGAAGCCCTGAGTGGGGCTCCTGAGGCAACTCTCAGAGACCATAAAAGCTAAAGAGGCGGTAGTCATGGGGGACCTAAACTACCCGGACATCTGCTGGGAGACGCAGACAGCAAGGTCCCATCGCTCACACAGGTTTCTAACCTGTGTACAGGTCCTCCACCTGACACAGGAGGTGCATGGTCCCACTAGGGGGAATGCCATACTGGATCTGGTATTGGCAACAGGAGATGACATGATAGGGGACCTCCAGATCGGTAGCCATTTGGGAGACAGTGATCACCTAATAATAGAATTCAACATAAGACGTCGAGTGGGTAAGGTAACTAGTAGGGTGAAAGTGCTAGACTTTCAGAAAGCTGATCTCAATGCACTCAGGCGATTAGTCAAGGACGCACTGCAGAGTAGGAGTTTTGAAGGGATGGGAGCCCAAGAAGGGTGGCTGTGCCTTAAGGAAACGATCCTTCGGGCACAAAGCAAGACGATCCCCGAGCAAGGCAAAAGAGGGAAAGGGGCCAGGAGGCTTCCCTGGCTGACCAGAGAAATCCAGGGCAGCCTAAGGGCCAAAAGGGGAGCACATAAAAAGTGGAAAGAAGGTGAGATCACTAAAGATGAATATACTTCCTCTGCTCGTGCTTGTAGGGAGGCAGTTAGGCGGGCCAAAGCTACCATGGAGCTGAGGATGGCAACCCAAGTAAAAGACAACAAGAAATTGTTTTTTTAGATATATTGGGAGTAAAAGGAAGGCCCAGGGAGGAATAGGACCCCTGCTAAATGGGCACAAACAATTGGTGACAGACAGGGGGGACAAGGCTGAACTCCTCAACGAGTTCTTTGCCTCAGTGTTCCTAAGTGAGGGGCACAACAAGTCTCTCACTGGGGTTGTAGAGAGGCAGCAGCAAGGTGCCAGACTTCCATACGTAGATCCTGAGGTGGTGCAGAGTCACTTGGAAGAACTGGATGCCTTTAAGTCGGCAGGCCCGGATGAGCTCCATCCGAGGGTGCTGAAGGCACTGGCCGACATCATTGCAGAGCCACTGGTGGGAATATTCGAACGCTCGTGGCGTACGGGCCAAGTCCCGGAGGACTGGAAAAGGGCTAACGTGGTCCCCATTTTCAAAAAGGGGAGGAAGGAGGATGCGGGCAACTATAGGCCAGTCAGTCTCACCTCCATTCTTGGTAAAGTCTTTGAAAAAATTATCAAGGCTCACATTTGTGAGAGCCCGGCAGGGCAAATTATGCTGAGGGGAAACCAGCACGGGTTTGTGGCAGGCAGATCGTGCCTGACCAATCTAGTCTCTTTCTATGACCAGGTTACGAAATGCCTGGACACAGGAGGAGGGGTGGATGTCGTATACTTAGACTTCAGGAAGGCCTTCGATACGGTATCCCACCCCATACTGGTGAACAAGTTAAGAGGCTGTGATGTGGATGACTACACAGTCCGGTGGGTGGTGAATTGGCTAGAGGGTCGCACCCAGAGAGTCGTGGTGGATGGGGCAGTCTCGACCTGAAAGGGTGTGGGCAGTGGGGTCCCACAGGGCTCGGTCCTTGGACCGATACTCTTTAATGTCTTCATCAGTGACTTGGACGAGGGAGTCAAATATACTTTGTCCAAGTTTGCAGATGACACAAAGCTATGGGGAGAAGTGGACACGCCGGAGGGCAGGGAACAGCTGCAGGCAGATCTGAACAGGTTGGACAAGTGGGCAGAAAACAACAGGATGCAGTTCAACAAGGAGAAATGCAAAGTGCTGCACCTAGGGAGGAAAAATGTCCAGCACACCTACAGCCTAGGGAATGACCTGCTGGGTGGCACAGAGGTGGAAAGGGATCTTGGAGTCCTAGTGGACTCCAAGATGAACATGAGTCGGCAGTGTGATGAAGCCATCAGAAAAGCCAATGGCACTTTATCGTGCATCAGCAGATGCATGACAAATAGGTCTAAGGAGGTGATACTTCCCCTCTATAGGGCGCTGGTCAGACCGCAGTTGGAGTACTGCGTGCAATTTTGGGCGCCACACTTCAAGAAGGATGCGGATAACCTGGAGAGGGTCCAGAGAAGGGCAACTCGTATGGTCAAGGCCCTGCAGACCAAGCCCTACGAGGAGAGACTAGAGAAACTGGACCCTTTCAGCCTCTGCAAGAGAAGGTTGAGAGGCGACCTTGTGGCTGCCTTTAAGTTCATCACGGGGGCACAGAAGGGAGTTGGTGAGTATTTATTCACCAAGGCGCCCCTGGGGGTTACAAGAAACAATGGCCACAAGCTAGCAGAGAGCAGATTTAGATTGGACATTAGGAAGAACTTCTTCACAGTTCGAGTGGCCAAGGTGTGGAACGGGCTCCCAAGGGAGGTGGTGCTCTCCCCTACCCTGGGGGTCTTCAAGAGGAGGTTAGATGAGTATCTAGCTGGGGTCATCTAGACCCATCGCTCTTTCCTGCTTATGCAGGGGGTCGGACTCGATGATCTATTGAGGTCCCTTCTGACCCTAACATCTATGAATCTATGAATCTGAGACTTCTGGCTACAGTCGGGGGGGAGGGGGGTGCCTATACATGTGGCGATCTTTGCATTTAAAGTGTTCTAAAGCCTTAACTTAATGCATGTGGGCAAGTTTAGAACCTTTTAAAAATGGTGGAAGTCACCCTAATTGAACCTTGTTTTATACGTTTTAAATGTAATGCAAACCGCAGTAGTGCATCCCAGCCTACCTAATTAGCCTTTGCTGCATGTGTATGTAACTGGTGGGGCTTTTTGAAGTGGTAATTACCAGGGATCCTGGTTTTCTCTGGGAAAAAAACACAACCAATTTTTGGGTTAAAAAAGTAACCCAAAATCCACATTTTTCTGTGATCAAAATGAAACACCACTATATATACATGTATTAGTGGCATTTCATTTTAATCACAGAAAAATGTGGCTTTTGGGTTACTTTTTTAACCCAAAAATTGGGGATTTTTTTTTTTATCAGAGAAAACCAGGATCCCTAGAAATTACTAATCCCTATTACCAGGTGGAGCTAGCTCTGAAGCCTGGTATCAGCATGCCTCAAGGCACTGTGCAGCATCCCTTGCCCCCTGCCTCCTAGTCTCCCCAACTGCAGCAAGGCATTAAACTCACACCACGCCATGGAACGCCTATTAAGTTTTAAGGTGCTGTACCTAAAGGACTTTAAGTAAAATGCAAAAGTTACAGCACATTTGGAAATGCCTGCCTTTCATATATATAGGCACCCAGGGATCTCAGGGCTTCCTGAAGCCATGCTCTGAAGCTCCAAGTTCCCCATGAGCCCCATGAGCAGAAAACCATGAATATTTCCAAAGGACCCCTTTCTCTCAAAAACTTTTTAAAATGGATATGTTTCCATGAAACATTTTGTGTTTGATGAATAAAACATTTTATCATTAGGGAATTCCTGATTAGCTCTTAAGTTCCTCTGACACCCACAAGTCAGACAGGCTAGCATTATGCCAAAACAAAATCTACAGCATAGTTGAGTAACTTTAGTAATCCTATTGCAAAATCTATGGGGCATATCTTAAGTCTTAATTTCTTCTGATACCTTATCTTTTTTCTTTATTTGCCAATGATTAATCTAGCATGAAGCCCTAAAAACAACGTGCATGATGTTTTATTACTAAACACAAAAGATTTCCCAGGTTTTCAATGGCAAGACCAGAAAATCACAGTAGAATTTGATCATAAAGGAACACAGATTAGACATCACCAGTGCTGGTTTGCAGTGAGCTTTTCCTTTTACTGATATCTGATTAGCACTTAAATTGTTACACACCATTAGTTGCCTAGGATTTAGTGATCATTAGTGGGCCTGAAAATGAGCAAGATAAAAGGAAGCTTTGTTTTCAATTCAGGGTATGGTTTACTCTTTCCATGCAGGGTCATTTACTGTTAAAGAGGTGTGTGATGTTGATTAGGGTTTAGTTTTATGCATTGCTATATTCTGTTATGAATATTAATAGCATTTTCAAGTCAGGCAGAGTATTATTCATTTTCTGTTCTGAACTGCGCACTGTTTGTAGTGTTCTGCACAGTTAGGTGCTGGTAACATTCCATTTTGCCAGCAGCTGCATTTTGGTGTTGTGTCCATAAATAACTAAATATAAGATGCATCATTTTAAATGTATACATAGGGGCACGGCATAGGTATTCTCCAATACACAAGAGCAGCAGTACTAGAACATATACAGGGCATTCAAGCTGATGCCAAAAAAAGCTGGATACCATATCATTACATATTCTGTCGTCTATTTTACAGACCTTTTAGTTTAGGTATGTGCTAGCAAGCCTTAAATATATTATTAGTTTTTATTTTTCTCCCCCATGGAATCTTAAAGGAAGAGAAAAAATGTAGTTAATATATTTGATCTGTCTTTAATACAATAGACCTGTAATTGCTTTTCAATGTATACCTTAATTCATTATCTTTTTCAAGTGCGCATACTGTGGTTATCACCATAGTATCAAGGCTTCTTGAGTTAAGACATATGGAGCATCTTTCCATGTGCTCCAGGGTGGGGTTGAAGGTGCTTTAATTTCATAGATTTCATAGACATTAGGGCTGGAAGGGACCTCGGAAGATCATCAAGTCCAGCCCCCTGCCCAAAGGGCAGGAAGTCAGCTGGGGTCATAGGATCCCAGCAAGATAAGCATCCAGTTGGCTCTTGAAGGTGTTCAATGTAGGCGCTTGAACCACCTCTGGTGGCAGGCTGTTCCAGACCTTGGGGGCTCGGACAGTAAAGAAATTCTTCCTTATGTCCAGCCTGAAACGGTCTTGTAGTAGTTTATGACCATTCGACCTAGTCGTCATCCCTTGGGGCACTCTGGTGAACAAACGTTCCCCCAGATACTGGTGGTCACCCCTGATAAACTTATAGGTGGCCATTAGATCATCCCTGAGCCTGCGATTTTCCAGGCTAAAGAGCCCCAGGGCTCTCAGCCTGTCATCATAGGATCTGCTTCCCTAACCTCTGATAATGCGCGTGGCTCTTCTCTGGACTCTCTCAAGCTTCTCCACATCCTTTTTGAATTGTGGAGCCCAAAACTTGACGCAGTACTCCAGCTGCGGCCTCACTAACGCCGAGTACAAGGGGAGAATGACATCCCGGGATTTGCTTGAGAAGCATCTATGGATGCAAGCCAGCGTTTTGGTCACTTTACTAGCCACAGCATCGCACTGCAGGCTCATGTTCATCTTCTGGTCAATGATGACCCCCAACTCTCTTTCTTGCATAGTGCTAGCCAACATAGCACTGCTGAGCCTATAAGGATGCTGCGGGTTTTTCTTCCCAAGGTGGAGAACCTTGCATTTATCGGCGTTGAACACCATCAGATTCTCATCTGCCCACTTGCTGAGCCTGCCCAGATCACCCTGGATCACCCGCCTGTCTTTTGGTGTGGATGCTTTGCCCCAAAGTTTGGTGTCATCGGCAAACTTGGCCAGTCTGCTTCTGACTCCAGTGTCCACATCATTAATGAAGATGTTGAACAGTATGGGTCCAAGGACAGAGCCCTGGGGGACCCCACTGGTCACAGGACACCACGATGAGTGACTTCCATCAATTACTACCCTCTGGCTCCGACCCCAGAGCCAATTTTCCAGCCATTGGATCGTGGAGGACCCAAGGCGACAATTGGCCAGTTTCTCCAAGAGGCGATCATGGGAAACAAGATCGAAGGCTTTTTTGAAGTCAAGATATATGACATCAATCTCTTCTCCCTTGTCCAGGTGATAGGTCACCTGGTTGTAGAAGGAAATGAGATTGGTCAAGCAAGACCTACCCGCAACAAACCCATGCTGGCTATCCCTTAAGATCTTGGCGTCGGCCAGTCCATTAAGGATGGCCTCTTTAATAAACTTTTCTAAGATCTTCCCCGGGATAAAAGTCAGGCTAATGGGCCTATAGTTAGCCGGATCCACTTTCCTCCCTTTCTTGAAGATAGGCACCACATTGACCTTCTTCCAGTCTTCGGGCACTACACCAGAGCACCAACAGTTTTCAAAGATCCGTGCTAGAGGCTAGGCTATGATGCTCACCAGCTCCTTGAGTACCCTGGGGTGAAGATTGTCAGGGCCGGCTGACTTGAAGTTATCTAGCTTCTCAAGATGTTCCTTCACAAAGTCAGCATCAATGGAGGGCAGGGGATCACCCTCACCCGGACTTCCCTGTCCCGTAGCGGGCATGGGCGTCCCATGGGACTGATGAAAGACCGACGCAAATTACCTATTTAATAGGTACTTTTAATTGGAGCCGCTCTGAGAGATGCGTCCACAGTGTCACATGTATTCAGCTTTCCACACTTCAAAATGGTAGCAGGGGCACTTTAACTAAAGCTCATTTGATGAGCTTTAGTTAAAGTACGCCCACCACCATTCTGAAGCATGGGGATGCTGAATACATGTGACATGGAGGCTGCTGGAGCATGCTAATTATAAGTATTTCTCATGGGAAGTACAAAAGGCCAGGATGTCAGGAACAGGGAACTGTAGGATTGTTGCTAGCAAACTTCCTGTGGTTAAGACCTGCAGCCTGTTGATAAGTTCCTGTTGCAGAGAGAGAAGCACTAGAAGGTGAGCAGGACAGTAGTAAGGGTGACTTTGTACCTTGAATTTCAGCAGAGCTTCCAGGGCCAGGCTAAACTGTAAATGATTGAATAGTCTTAGGGAGACAGCCTATTACTCTGAATAAGGGGCAGGAGCCAAAAAATCCAGTTTATATTTGGACTTGATCATATTAATTTTTTATCATATTTCCCCCCCCCCCCCCGTATTTTATGGTGATTATACAATTATTTTTTCCTGTAAACCTAAAAGCACTTTACAAAAAAAAAAAAAAAAAAAAAAGAATTAATTTCTAAAACTAACAGATAGGGTAAGACTATTACAGAGGTGAAGCAACTTGTTTCAGATGATCCAGAAAAGGCAGGAATATAACTTGCCTTTCATGACTTTCCATTTAATATGCATAGTATTAGACCATGTTATCATTTACATGCATAAACATACATCATTTTATGTGATGAATATATCTTGCTCTCTATCTCTATCTGAACTTTCTCTCTCTTGAATAACTAGTAGGGAAAAGAAAAGAAAAAAATGCTATGCTGAGTGATTTCCTATTTTATCTTGTGTAATTTTTTTTGACCAATAAAAATTTTTAGTTCAATTCTCATTAGAGTCCTTCAGACTCTTCTTGTGGCATATCCTCTGTAAAAACAGAAATCAGAAAGTTAGAGTAAGTTTTTTTTTTCTAGATGAAAGAAATGGACTAATGCATTTTCAGTGAGAGGTGTTGCAGTAAAAGGAAGGAAAGAGGTAAAGAGAATTTGTGATTTTTGTCACTGCAGTTTGATCTATGGACAGATTAAAGCTGGAAAATCATATGGAAGTTTGAAACTTGCTTGAAATAGCAACTACTATAGTTTATTGTAAGACCTTTACTCAGGTACTCCCTTTTTGAAGTATGGGTCCCACAAACTGATGTGGAGAAAGTAGATGGATAAGTAAAAAGTAGATGCTTGTAGAACAGCATCTAATAGGAAATCACAATACATCATTTTCTGAGTTATGTGATGAAATGTTCCAAAAACAGTTGAATGGCAATATATGTAGTTTCATCAAGTGCTAGAAAATCAGTTTGGACTTGAGGCTTTAGGTACAACTAATGCTCCAGATATAGCATTTTTGCCTTGAAATCTGTTTTTCTTCTCAATTCTGTGCTATCACTCTATGAATATATAACATCACATAATATACCTCCTATGGATGATTTAAGACTGAAATGGAATGAAGACCTAGGTATCCAGATGACAGAATCCCAATTGAAATAAGCAATTCACAATAATTGAACAGCCACAATTGATATGCTACTGCTTCTCATACAACAGAAAATTATTTCTCACCTGTACTGGGCTCCCTCTAAACTTAAAAATTAAATATGCTTTCAGTAGATAGATTTTAGAGATGCAATGTATTACAGGCAGTGCTTGGTCACATGTTTTGCTCATGCCCTATGTTCAGTTCTTTTGGGAAAGAAAATATAACTATAATTAACATGGTTTTGAACACAGCACTAATCCCTTTGGAAAAAATGTATGGTGCTAGGTGTATACCCAAGGAAAGCAAACTGAAGACTTCCTAGGTTGCACTTTAACAATGGGCCTTGTTAGTGAGGTGCAGGATTATATTAGTCCATTGGAAAAATAGGACTTCTTAGCAGGTTGAAATCTGGTGGGATGAGATGGTGCATCTAGCATCTATGGAAAGAGGCACATTTAGCTGAATTAACTGGTACAATCTGGAGAGGTGTTTTAATGTTGGTAACTAAATTATTTCTCATTATACACTTCTTTGATCCATTATATACTTCTTTGTCCCTCTTCCCCTTCCTTCTTTCCTTTTTTCTTTCCTTTTTTCCCCTGTATTGCTTTTTGTTTGTGATAGACAGTATATGTAGTTTAGGTTGACATATGTACTTGATCATAGAATCATAGAGAAGTAGGGCTGGAAAGGATCTCCACAGGTCATCTAGTTCAAACCCCTCCCTTGCCTGAGGCATCCAAACCATCCTATACAAACCATAATCTAAACTCTATGAAAGACTACCATTAACCCTGATGTAACACAGACCTAATACCCTAACCTGCCCACAGGTAAAGCAGGGGAACCACAGCAGCTAGCTTCTATGAAATGTTGTCAATATATGCTCAAGTGATCCTGGGTAGAGGGCCATAGCCCCGCACTGTACAGGAAGGCAAAAACCCCTCACAGGCGATACCAATCATGGGATAAAATTCCTTCCTCACCCCAAATATGATGATCAGTCTGACCCTGAACAGAAAGGCAAGACCCCCCCTAGCCTGAAACCTCAGGCACACCCCAGTCAAAGTCCTCAGCCTTGGCTGTAGCCAACAGCCAGTACTTCTGAAGAGACCCTAAAAACACCCTGATACATGTAGCAGAAAGTGGGAGAGAGGCAGGGCAATCTACAAAGCCCAGAAGTAAATTCCCATGGTAAAACATAGGCATAACTACACCTAAATCATACTCAACCAAAGGCTGTTAACCTATTCTTGAACACCTCCAGTCTACAATGCTCTAGGCAGTCTATTCCACTGCCTCACTATTCTAACAGTGAAGAAGTTTGTCCAGATATCCAGTCTATGTTTACTTTGCTGCAACTTCCAGCCATTGGTCTATGCTCATCTCTTCAACAAGAGAGAAAAGGTGCTTTTCTTCTTGTTTACAGCAGCCCTTCAACTATTTGAAGACTCATGTTCCTTTGCACCTTTTCTGTAAGTTGAACATACCTAGCTTCTTCAGCCTCTTCTCATATGACTTGCCTTTCAAGCACTTGATCATCTTTTTTGCCCACTTCTGGAACCTCTTCAACTTCTCCATGTCTTTCTTAAAATGTGGAGCCCAGAATCTGCATATAGTACTCCAGATGAAGCACAACCAATGCCAAGTAGAAAGGCACTGTCACTTTTGTGTTTTGCACCTAATGCTTCTATTGATGGATCCCAAAACTGTATTCACCTTTTGTATGGCTGCACCACACTGCAGACTCATATTAAGCATGTGGAGCTTAAGGTTAAATCCACCCAGGTTAAATTAGATTCACTGGGGAGTGAATACCCCATCCCCCAGCCTGAAACCCTGAGATGAGTGGGAAAGTGAAAGACCTGGAGGAAGAGTAAGCAGGAGGAGGCAACAGGCTAGGTGCTCTCATACTTCCCCAGAAATCAGGGCAATCAACTAGTTGCCTCAGATGCCTGTACACCATTGCACAGAGCCTGGGAAACAAGCAGGAAGAATTGGAAGTCCTTGCACAGGCAAGAAACTATAATGTGATTGAAATAACAGAGACTTGGTGGGATAGCTTGCATGACTGGAGCATTGTCATGGATGGGTACAAACTGTATAATAAGGACAGGCAGGAGGAAAGAGGAGGAGGAGTTTCTCTTTATGTAAAAGAGCTATATAATTGCTCAGACCTACAGTATGAAGCTGGAGATAGGCCTATTGAAATTCTCTGGTTTAGGGTCAGAGGGGAAAGCAACAAGTATGAGATTGTGGTTGGTATCTGCTATAGACCACCACCATGAGAAGATGAAGTTAAGGAGGCTTTCTTCTAATATCTAACACAAGTTTCCAGATCACAGGCCCTGGTTCTCATGGGGGCTTCAATCACCCTGACATCTGCTGGGAGGCCAATACAGAAGTAGAAAGGCAATCCAGGAAGTTTTCGGAGAGTGTTGGGGACAACTTCCTTGTGCAAGTTTTGGAGAAGACAATTAGGGTCTGTTCTGTTCCTGACCAGCTGCTCACAAACAGGGAAGAATTGGTGAGGAATTTAGATATGGAGGGCAATATAGATGTGGAGGACAACTTGAATAGCAATGACCATGAGACCATTGAATTATGGATCCTAAGGAAAGGAAGGAAGGAAGGAGAGCAACAGACTATGGACCCTAGACTTCAAAAAAGCAGACTTCAACTCACTCAGGGAACTGATAGGCAGGATCGCCTGGGAGGCCTGTCTGAGGGGGAAAGGAGCCCAGGAGTGTTGGCTACAAATGTCCAACTCTGGATCCTTAAAATTCTGGTTTATTAGGTGGATTGAAACACTGTAATGAAGTTAACTCATAAACCTTGGGGCTGGTCCCCCCCCCCCCCACACACACATGCACACATACAGTAGTACATGCACACATACAGTAGACAAGAGTCCGGTATACCTATCCTACAAGCGCTGGAGTCTGCCGTTGATGGCCAGTCAAGGCTTCTTTCAGCGTGGTGTTATCTTCCAGAAGGGGGTCGCTGGCTGGTCCTTCTGGCTGGACAGGTCTGATCAAGTTGGAGATCAAGAGGGCGCCACTGAGGGTCACTTTTAAATGATTTTTATCTGTCCTTAGCAGACTTTGGTGACTCTCCAGTTTTCAGGTTTGCCCAATCCAGGGGTCATTGACCCTCGTGGGGCTTCCCCCCCTCAGTGGCTACTGAATGGCATCTGTCAGCCCCAGGGGTCGTCCACATGTACGTGCAGGTTTGGGAGTCAGTTGATGAATTTTGAATAGGGCTCTGGGAGCAGTTGATTTGGAGATATTCAGCCCAAGAGTTGGTCCCCGGCATTGATTAGCTCAGGCCAGGGCTTGCAGCCCTTGATCAGTGATGTATAGAGATTTCCCAGTTGTTACATTGTCTTCTATTGAGTTCTTCCACTGCAGTTTTCTTAGGTGTTAATTGCTGCCTGCTACCGTGTTACACATTCAATCACTGATTCACTGGCTTTTTCAGGGGCCAGCCTGATACAGGGAAGGGCAGTTTGATTCCTCCCCTTGTTAACATTGTTACAATGTATAACTTACTTATGAAACTAAACACATTTAGTTGAAAGTTGAAAGGTGAGGAGTATAAAATATAAGCTACAAAAGTAATGTCCTGGTGCACAAATAGATAAAAATACCAAAATACAAGGGGAGATACAAAATGCACACATACAAATTTCAAAACACAATTCCTTACCTTCAAGTGAAAGAAAGAGGAAGGAAGAAAAGGTAGAAGAGGAAAAACATATCCAAGGAGGGGAGAGCAACTGCAGGCAAGAGGAAAAGGGGGCTTTCTGCTACAGGAGAGCTGGCTGGTTCAAAAGGAACCTTTCTGAAGGCTCAGGAATGAACTTCCTGGTCACTGTTGATGAGCAGGATCCTGGTTTTATCTGATTAAAAAAAAAATCCCAATTTTTGGGTTAAAAAATATAACCTAAAATACACATTTTTTCATGATCAAAATGAAACACCACTATATATATATATATATATATATATATATATATATATTAGTGGCATTTCATTTTAATCATATACCAATGTGGATTTGGGGTTACTTTTTTTAATCTGAAATTTTGTTTTTATCAGAAAAACCCAGGATCCTTGATGAGGTACAAGTGGGTTAGTATCTATGGAAAGCTTGGATCTGTGTATGGGCCTTTGAAGAGAGAGATGATTCTTGTTGTGTGTGTAAGCTAGGTGGAGCAAGGCTCTCCTGTAACCTCTTGGGATGCAGCAGTACTAGTACCAGTGCTAGTTGGCCTGGCCAACACCCTGTGAATAGTAAAGTATTACTGTTCATTTAACAAAGGAGAAAGAGTACGCAGAAAAGGGGAAAATCTCCAGGGGAAGCAGGGAGTCTTCATAGACTTAAATGTGAACACAGCAGTTGAAAGCTGAGGTCAGTGAAGCTGCTTGTATGGGTACAGCAATATAGTTGCAAGAACACAGGCTGAGGGTCTGTGTTTTATTGTTCTGTTTTCTCTTTCGCTCTGTAATCTTCCACTCACTGTTGTATCATATTTCTTGTATATAGACTTACCCTTGTTGTAGTCTGTTAATATTATAGTATATAATTCTGGTTTTCACTTGACAAACAAGTCTGTTCATTTTGTACTAACTACTTTAACAGTGGGGTAGCACTGGGCTGTAGGTAAACACCCTGCTGAGAGACACCTGCCACCATCCTTTCCTGGGCTGAATTTTGGGAAGAATAACGCCCTCAATTGCATAATTAATAGGGTTGTCAATTAATCACAGTTAATGCATGTAATTAAAGTATGAATTAGTTTTTGCATTAATTTTTTAATGCATTAATCACACATTTGGTTTTGGAGCCTGTGTCCAGGCTCTGCTCCACTGCCTCCAGACCACCCAGCAGGGTGGCGGTGGCAACACAAAGGACCACAGGGCAGCCTGGATGCGGGCTCCGGGCATCTACGGTGGGGGGGTGGGCACTCTTGCAGATACACTCGAGCAGCTGCAGCCTAGAAGCTGCATGTAGAACAATGCCATGCCAGTAAATCTATGGAAGGGGTGGGGCAAAGGGGCAGATTGAGGCCCCCATGGTGAGGGAGGGAATGGGGCAGGGACAGGTTCTGGGTTGAATGGGACCCCATGGCTGGGGCAGGTCATGGGACAGAGCCACAGGCAGCTGGTTGAGAGTTACCAGGGGAGTGGGCATGACTCCCTGCCACTACGTGCACCCCTCAGAGGCATGGGAGGCACATACCTCCTGCATTTGTACTTGGGGAAGAGGCAGACTGCTCACTGTGGGCTGGGGTCCTGCACCCTGCTGCCTTTGTCCTGGGTGCCGCATAATGCCATGTTGTGCCTCCTGCTGCCAGGTGAGCAGGGGATGTGTGGCACAGCCAGCGCACAGCTCCTGGGCAAAGGCAGCAGGGCACACAGAGACCCAGCCCTCAGTGGGCAGCCCATCTGCACCCCATGCACAAATGGGGGAGGCATTACCCCCATGCCTCCCTTGGGGGCATATGCAGTGGCAGGGAACCGTGCCCCCCCCCCCACCCACACCATGACCCACCCCAGCCCTGGGGCTCCATTCACCCTTGACCCTGCCTCACCATGGGGGCCTTGATATGCCCCCCCCCAACCCTTCCCTCTCCTCCCACCCCTCCTCCTCCACAGACTTACCTGCTGGGCTTTCTATGTGTGCGTGTGTATGCATGTGTGTATGTGTGTGTGTGTCTGCCTCTCACTCCTAAGACATAGTCCCCCCATCCTTGCTGCTGCCCCTCACTCCTGACCCACAGTATGCTGCATCCTGCCAGGGCATGTAAAGGATAGTCAAATTACTAAGAACACTAACAGACTAACCTAGGGACCTCACATTGATTGAGTAGTTGTTGTCTGAGAGAGAGTTGGCTTTGATCGAAATGGCCAGAGAACAGAAGAAAGTTGTTGATGGTGTCGAAGCTTTTGAAAGTTGGTTAGGACCGGTATTAAAGGAGAAGTATATATGGAAGTATCCACTGAAAAAGATAACATTTTGGAAAGATTCAGAGATTAATGACACAAAGTTAGCATATGATATATTCTGTGATAAATGGCTTCCATGGACAAGGAAAAAGAAAAGAGACAGGAATATGCTGAAAAAGGCAGCCTTGATTAGGTTATTGTGTTGTATTGCTAAGTTATCAGAGAAGGCTAAGAAAGATGCATAAAAGTGTGATGGATTTGAGAGAGCAATTAATGTTTGTAGAGTGGGATAAGATGATTGAGTTGGAAAAGTTGCAAACAGAAGTCAAAGCTTTTCAGGAACAGCCTGGAAGGATGTGAGTAGCATAGTGGATCTCAAAGAGGAGATTGAGACTGTAAAAAAAGATATTGAGCTGCTAGAGCAGGACTGTGTGCATTGGAAATCCCAAGCTGAGGATTTGGAAGCAGCTGTAAGAGTTCTGTGCAGACAGCACACACAAGAAATAGCAGCGGCAGGCGGTGTGGATCATACCATCTGTGACAAATGCATAGCTGAATTGAGAGTACAGCTAAATGTTTTTAAATCTGTTAGAGCTTTGGGTAATTGTAAGGTGGATATGGCATTGAATGTAAGGAAAGTCAGTCCTAGATGTGATGGCTCCAAGGACTACGATTCATCTTGTAGAAGTAGCTTTAGTTTTAGAACCAGGAGATATACTGAGTTGCTTGAGAAAGGTAGTGCTCCCACTTTTCCTGTGTCCATGAGTGTCCTACAGCACCAATGGTGCCATTAAGGACAAAAGAGATCATTAGGCCCAGTCTAAGAGGAGGCAACTTGACCAAAACTTCAGTGGTACCACTGACAATGGATCAGATGTGAGCTATAGGAATGAGGCTAGACCCATTACAAAAGGGCACTGCTGTGTCCTGGCTGGTTGAAGTGGCTCTAACCAGTGAAGGGTCAGAGTACACTGTTTTAGATATTACTGATTTAGTTCAAGAGTATATGGATGTCCGTGACTTTTCAGCATTGCCAGTCAAAATTAAGAACAGAACTGTACAGAGTAGTGCAGCAGTTAGGGATGAGGCATTGACATTGTTCTTTCCAGCAGAACCTGCAGTAGTGCTGTTTCACAGGGAGACGCAGAATGTAGGAGAAAGACTGGAGGTGTATTAGAACACAATAAGCTTTTATTTGTGTTGGCCGAACTAACAACCTCGGTAAGAGGGAATGCCAATGCTTTTGATTTTAATGTTTGAGCCTTTAAGGAACCTTTAGTTAATGGATTTAGTCTGAACCTCCATATGTACCTCAGAGGAGGTGTTGTGGAATCTTCCCTCGATGAAATTCTGTGATGGGCAAGGCAAGATTATGAGCTGGATAGCAATAGGAAAGTGGATTGAAAGGCACGAAAGATTTTGATTCTTTCCACTCAAATTGGAAAGGACTTGAGTGAAAAGGAAAGATGGGTATGAAGGTACAGGCGTGACAGGAAATCTGTGCAATTTGACAGTGGCAGTACTGATGGCAATAAGCCAAAGGTCAGTGTTGTCAATGCATGGAAGAAATATCCCTGTGCTGAGAGAGGACAGAGTTGAGCTGTAAGCTCTGACGAAGATGTAAAGAAAGATAGGAACTTTAGAAGTTCCCAGGAGGGGAACCGGAGAGCCAAGAGACAAGCAAGAGCTTCATCCAAAAAGAAAAAAAACTTTAGATATGCAGTGTGTAAGGAATTGCTAAGGTACACAGTGAGAGATAATATAGATGGTTTGCCAACTGCAAAATTGTTGGAGCTGTTGCTCAAGTCTAAGCAAAAAAAGCTGGAGAAGAGTGACTGTAAGGGAGAGGATATGCCCCCACTACCTGACTTAACTATGGCCTCAGAATGAGACAGAACAGTGTTCCTCTGCCCTCATGGACCTACGGCACTGATTATTTATGAGTGGGGAAGACCATTGGTTAGTGTCAGCTTTGGAATTGATATTGATATTGAGAGGATGCTGAGGTAGAAACAAGTGATGCTGGTGCCGGTTATAGTCTAGTCAGTTGTGAGGAGAAGCAGTTCACAGACTGGGCATCCAGAAAGATAAAAAAATTTAGAGGCGCTTAGAGGTTTAACAACTTTAGTAGTGACAAATCGTACCAAAGTGGACCTCAAACTGGGAAAGTCAGATTTGGTCTATGCAAATTACAGGGGATAAGCATAATTGTCATGGATCTCCTGGTCTGTTAATATTATAATATATGCTTTTGGTTTTCACTTAACAAACAGATCCGTTCATTTTGTACTAATTTCTGTAGTGGTAGGGTACTGCTGGGCTGTAGTTAACCACCCTGCTGAGAGTCACACATAACCTTTAAATATCCTTTCCTGGGCTGAATTTTGGGAGGAATAATGCCCTCAATTGCACAATTAAGAATTCAGCTTTAACATCCCCTGCACAGATATAATGGAAACTTTGAAATAACACTATGTTTAGTCATCCTCGGTATGAGTACAAATGCATATCATGGCAGAATATACGAAGAATTTAAAACAAGCGCTCAACTAGTGTGAAAGATGGAACTGTCTCTCTTCACACAGCTCAATGATGGCCAGAAAAATTGTAGACAGATTCAGCCAAAGGTCATTTTTTGAATTCAGTCTCTCATGATACTTGGTTTTTGTCACTATTGGCATTGAAAACTCCATCTTGCAAAGGTACATTGTTGTGAAAAGAATCAAGTACATCCTGTTATGACAAGGTTGGATACTCTGTCATTCTTTTTACCCAGAAGTCTGTCAATCACTCTGTTTTCTTGTGAAATCTAATTTCAGCTGCCCATCACCTGTGATATCCAAAAGACTTTCCTGGTTGCTTAGGGAGAGGTGTGGTATTGAGAGTGACAAAAATGCTTCAAAGTGTTTGTGTAGTCAGGCATTTGTGTAGGCTACTTCTGGAAAATATTTTTCAAAGCTGTTGACCAATTTGAAGCGGGTGTTCCTCCAGAATTGTTTTTACCTTTTTTTTTTACCAGTGCTATAGAAAAGTGGTTTTGGAGGGCTGGAAAGTTATCAGTGATATTATGTTTAAAGCAGCAACACCAGAACTGTAGGGTATCTTTACATGTGCTCCTGCAGGGAGGGGAAGGGGGTGCACTTTAATTATAGCACCCTCACCATCTCATGTATTCAGTGTCCTATGCTTCAAAATGGTGGCAGGCAAGGTTTAATTAAAGTGTCCTCATTTGGCAAGCTTTAGTTAAAGTGCCCGTGATGCCACCTGGAAATGTTGGGATGCTGAATACGCATGATGCTTCAGCAGTCTTGATTAATTGAGTCAGCTTCAAAGTGTGCTAATTAGCACACTTCAGAACAGGCATTGGGCATGCGTGTAGTTGTCCATAGTTTCTTAACAATTAATTCACTTTCATCATGTGTACTAAAAACTGTATCAATTAAACCCTGAAGACTTAAATTAAGATCATGATACAAAACATGTCTGCCAAATATATCTGCCAATGTTTAGCCAAATATGCTAAACATTGTAACCAAAGGTATCATAAAAGCAGGAAGGCAAGACAAAAAGATGGTTGGCTAAAAGCATTTGGATTCCATAGTACAGTTCAATAATATGGTTAACAATTTACCAGACAACAGCTAATATACTCTGTGGGTACGTCTGCACATGCAATTAGTTCAAAGTAGACCTATACAAATACTGCACAGTAAGCCTACTGGGGAGCAGGTCTACACGTGCTCCCTCTTGGGAACAGATTTGCGCCCAGCCTGCTCTGCCCCACCCTACAGCAGCCAGGGGGTGCTAGTCCAGGGGCTGGCAGGGAGCATGGTAGCAGGAGACAGCTGTCTCCTAGCCCCATACATATCAGTAGAGGTCCTGATATGCATGGGGGTGGGAGAGCTGCTGCTGTAGAACTCTCCCACTCTGTGCACATGGGGACAAGCTCTGTTGAGACTTCCCCACAGCTGGCCAGGACCTGTTCTTGTGTGGGGCAGGTCCCAGCCAGCTCTTGGCTGTGTCCCTCCCCCACAGCTGGTTCCCATTCCTGTGCCCTGATCGGGTGATTGGGACATGGGGCTGGGAAAAAGCTCTGGGTTAGTGGTGGGTCCCAGCCCCCTCCTATGATCTTCCAGTGGAGTGGCTAGCAGGGAGGTCCCACCTGTGTAGGGAATCCGTGCAAAGTCGGGTGCAACTAGGGGCTCGCTGCTAGCTGTCCCCCCAGCAGATTGGGCCAGTGAGCTGGGATGTGCCCCTCCTCCACATCTCTTCCCAAGCTCCTTGCTTTGATCACCCAATCAGGGCATGGGGCTGGGATCTGGCTCAGATAGGGACAGTTCCCAGCCAGCCCTGGGCTGTGTGGGGAAATCTGCATGTGCAGCCTGGAGCTGGCTGGGAGCTTTCCAAGGTCAGAGCCCACCCCAGCAGCAGGCAGCTCCTGGTGGTAGGAAGCACAATCTTGACCTCATCTTCTAATGTTTACTCTAGTCTATCTGACATAGATTTAGCAGCAAAAGCTTTCCAATGGATAGTACAGTGAACCCCCCTGAATCTTGATGTTACATTCTCAATACAAGCCATTGCCCCACTTTCTTTTCTACCATTGATTTTCTCCACCAGTACAGAGCAAGACTACTCAGTATCATGCCCATTAAAGCATTGGTGAAGTTATGAATATACTTCTTTTGCTGTGGTTTGCAAAATTAGAGAATGACAAAAAAGAAAAATTTCAGGTATTCATATTTGTATTGATTGTAAACCAAGACAAGAGGAGTGCTAGCCGTGCTCTACTAGAGGACTTCACTAGAGGCTTCTACAAATAACATGGGACAGTTCTGGAACTTGGGACAACTCATGTACATATCTAATAACACATAATTTAACATAAACTAACTTATTCACTGTATTACATAAAACATCCTATAGCAATTATTAAGTCTAACTAAGTAATTTCTTAAACAAATATCCATCTCTTAAGCCCAAGTTCTAACTCAAAACAGAATTGCTAATATTTTATGCTGATTACTCATTAATCTATTCAAAGTATTTCTGGTGTCCTGAATATCATTTTGTATCTGTCTGAGATGTAACCCTTTTTTTTCTAGCAAATTCCTTAATTTTAAAATGCATCTAGCAAAAAGTACTATAAAGGAAGGTGTAGCTCTCTTATCCTGGGAGAATATTTATATCTCCTATATATAATATTGGATGCACCATAATATTGTCAATTGTAGCCATGGAATCAGGCTTGAATCGGAAATTGGGCATAGGGACTTTACAACTCTTTCAATTGCAAGGAATTTCTTTATGATTGGTTACCATACAATATTGAATATCATCCACACAAGCCACCCTTTCTTCTTGCCATCTCCACTTCTTCAGTTTCACTGTGCATGTGGTAGGATCATTCACAGGAAGGGAAGTCTCAAACACATTACTGCAACTAATATAATGATTTCCCTTTAGACAGCGTCAGTCAGTTTCTGGTACTTTCCACAACTGAGACTTCAGATGGTAAACCACAAGTGAAGGCATATTATAATATGAGCACAAAGGATGCCAACTTCAAGAAGACCAATAAACTATGTGGTTACTAAATTTATAAGCACATCAGTCTCAAGGTCAAATACAAGAAAAAGAAAACACTACATCATTAAGCACTATTCAGCTCTGATTTAAATAACACTTATTGTGATTGGAGATGAGGTGTAACTGCTCCCAAATTCCAAATTGCTCTCATAGAGTTCTGTAAGCATTGTTCAATGCATTGATTCCCACTTCCTCTGACGTCAGATGTCTACCTGGGAAAATAGCAACTGGAAATTTGCTGATTATTGAGAAGGTTAGGTATCTTTTCATCTCTATATCCTGAATGGCTTGTAAAATGGTTTTCAAAGTATATTCTCCATAGAATGAACAAATAATCTTTACCCACAGGCTTTCCTGTGATTTTCTGTCAGGGTTCATAACATGGAGCACAGCCTGGGCTGATTGCCTAGTAAGCAACACCTGCATTGGTGACACATAGGGGGTGCACTCAGGTGCATGTGCACCCCCTGATATTGGCCACTGCCACCACTGCCAGTGGCATCTGCAGGTGGTTGCCACTTGCTGTCCCTCCCCTCTCACTGCTGGTACCACCAGCAGCATCTGCAGGCAGTTGCTGATTGCCGCTGGCCACTGCCCAGGTAGTTGCCGATCACCAGTAGGCACTCACTGCCTCCTCATCAACACCACTGTGGCTGCCTGTGGGTGGTCCCTGCTTGCCACCGCCATGCCCCTGCTGCCGCCACTGTCACCTGCAGGCAGTCACAATGCCCCCTTGCCCCCACAGCCTCATGAAGTATAAGGCATCCATGAACACCTGCCTGGGGCTTTGACCAGTAGCCCTAGCTCAGTTCATGACTCCAGCTGGCCATTGGCTTTATGATTGGTTGCTGGGAGAACAGGTTTTCTAATAATTTCTAGCTGTGGCAGTAGAATCCAGGAAAGCCTGCAGTTCTGCTTGAAGGTCTGTTGTGGGATGCTTCCCTGGATAGTTTCTTGGCCTCTTTTCAGCTGAGATCAGTTGCATGCTTAATCTTTGTCAGAGAGGGTGAGGATGGACCATGGCAGGAGATGAGCAACCCATGATGAACAGAGGACAGAACACAGAGTGCTCACAGTGATTTTCAGCTTATGAAGGATGGACCACAATGAGAGGATAGCAATGACATAGACTAGCAAACAGTAGTTTCTGATATGAGTGATCTTGGGGGCAGTGGTATGAGTTTTGGTATAACGTTGTACTTGATTTCCTGAAAATGCAGCCTGGGAACCTGAATAGTTTTGTAATGTTTCAAAATAACAAGATGTGGGAATTGAGTTTTACCAGGGTGTATGCACAATTTTCAGAAACGTAGTGAGAGGAACAAAACAGACCAGAATTAAAGTGGATAAAGTTTGTGGCTTCAGAGAGGGTGAGAAAATGGATGATCACAATCAGAATGTTCTCTAACTTAGTTCAACTGGAAGATGTGGAAACATGTTTAGAAATGTTATGTGAGGGTGAATTTTGTGGACAAAATTCAGGATGCTTTTTGCATATGGTCAGGAACATGGAGGGCAAGGGTGTTACTGAAAGCAGATTCAGTGAACACTGGCAATTCAGTTCTCCCCAGAGTTCACACTAGGCATATGTCACAGATACTTGGCTTACTTTGGACAACCCAAAATGTGCAGCAAGTGTGGGGAAAGAAGCTACCTGGTATTCCAGTGCCCCCACATTATCTGTTTTAAATGTGGGGGGTGTGAAGAAATCCCCCTCTTTCTTCCCCTCCCATGGGTCATGCCAAAGTACCCCTCTGTCTTTCACTTGCTTGTTATTTGGTTCAGGCTGACCAGGTGACCAAGCCAGAGTAGTTCCTGAGGGGAAGGGGGAGCTCTTTCTTCCTCCAGCAGGTATTTTGAAAAGCCACAAGCAAAGTGCCTCCAGGCTGCTGCTTGGATGAATTCCTGTAAGTAAAAACTTGGAAATTAGCCAGGAGTTAGGATTTATGTCTAAACCAGACACATTTTAAAAGGATTGCTACATCCAAGACTGTGTAAGACTCTGATTGACTATGTTTGCTCAACCTGTATTCTGACTTGCTTGTTCTACCCACCACCCCGCAAATCAATAACGGTATTGAGTTACAGTGTGCTTGGCTGTTTCACTGTAAGGGTGAGAGGCAAACCTTTTGCCCCTGGCACGGCTGCAGAACTTGCCTTTGTATGTTCCCTCAGTCATACCTGAGGTTATCTGGGGATTCTTCAGGCTGAAAGAGGCACCCAGAAATATTACCAGTGGGCAAAACACCCCGAAGGCTTCCAGGGTCTGTGTGTCCTGGGCTGCACAGACCCCTAATAGAGACCAGTGCCTGGGTGGTGGCAGCATTACCCTGTTGGCATCGGGGGGCAGGGGAGGTGGCAAGCACCAACCAGGGGTCAGCAACCACCCACAGGCACCACCAGCAGTGTCAGCGGCGGCCAGCAATGATCATGGACTACCCGCAGATGCCGCCAGCAGTGTTGGTGGTGGTGTGGCAAGTGGTGACCACCTGCAGGCACTGCCGACAGTGTTGGTGGTGCCTTTTTGTAGGGGGTGCACCGCCATGCTCAGGGGGTGCATGTGCACCTGTGTGCACCCCCTACACATTGCCTCTGATTTGACATAAGGATGATGGGGACCAGGAATTGGAAGAAAACCAAACCAATTCTAGGGCTGTGGTTGGGGATAATATTATCATATGGGAGTGGGTTGCCGTGGTTAAAGTTGTGGTATTACTGATTATTTTATATGGAATCATAGTGTCCCCCCCCACAGTGTAGAAATAGTCCACACAGATTCAAAAGGAGATCCATGTGTTCTTTTTGGGCAGGCCAAGAGCAAATGGCTGGCACAGTCAGATTTTTAAACAGAGGGTGGCAAGTGGATAAGGACTTGTAGGTATAGGTCTACTCATGTCTGTAAACTATGTGAATGCATGGTGCCAAGTTGCAGTAGAAGGGGACGTGAAAGCTAGTTGTTTTACTCAATAAAAGCAACTTGCAGGGTGCATTTTAAAGAAGTGGAGAGTTTTAATATGTTCTGTTCCTGGTCATGTAGGTGGCAGCCCACAGTCCATTATGCGTGCATAGAAAGCTTCTTAAGAAGGTACGGTCTTGAGGTGCTGGAACCAATGGTTTTTAGAAACCATAGGAATATAATGGAAGCTGTGAGAGTGAAGGACTGTCTTCCCTGTGGGCTATCTTCTCTAGAATATGTCAAAGGGAGAATGGGAGGGGATCTCAGACAAAAAGCTGGCAGGAGAATATGCTGACTTGTTATGGATGATGGCTTGAGGCATCCTGCTAATGAGAGAGATTCAATATGCATGGCATGTGTATAGGATTCCTCAGTGCCCACAATAAATGTGTGAAGGGGAAGAATCTATAACCCATGTATTTTGGCTTTGTTTTTTCACCAAAAGAATGGACGAATGGCTGGTCAAAATACATTGTACAAAGATACTCGCACAAGATATGGCTTAATATGGGCTGGTTGGTCCCCAAAAGCCAGAGAGCACCTTTTTAAGGACATTTAAAATCTTTTTTTAAATGAGCCTGTGGAAGGCATGGAACCTTCTGGTTTTTAAAAACCTGTTTTTTTTAGGTCAAAGATTGTTTGAAACTTGGACTGGGTAAATTAAAATTTTATAGCACCCAGGAATAGCCTGGATAGAAGGAATCAGAGAAAAAATAGAAGAACAAGGACTGGGGAATTTTATTCACAGTGGAAGTTTTAACAGATGAGAGGAAGGGGTTTTACAGATTTTTAAATGGAAAAGCAAAAAGCTTAGTTTTTGAGACTTTTTTGCCTCTTGGCCATTTAGCAGTGGGGGGAGGGAGGGGGTAAAAAAAAGTGAGATTAAAGGCACTGTTGCACTACAACATTCCTCCACAATTTAGGTAAATCCCTGACTTGGGTCATGGTCATGGCAAAAACAGGATTATTAATTTACTTATTTCTATAGTATGGTTTTGAGGGTAGGGGAAGGGGAACACAGGTTTACAGAGAAGTGGGAGTAAAAAGAGAGAGGGGTGGAACTGGATGAAGAGAATATGCAAAGTTTAAAGTGTTTCATGGTTTTTTAATTTAAAAAAGGCTCTTTGTTCCTGTGCTCTCTGGCTTTCCCGGTTCCTGACCCTGCTTGGCTCTGTTCTTGGACTCCAGCTTGTGGATTTTCCCTTGGCTTTGGTAGCTTGGCATCTGATTCCCAGACACTGCCTCTGCCTCTGAATTTCCCTCTGGATCTGGTTGTTTCAGCCTTCTGAACCTGGGCCCAGCCTGTGTTGCGAAATCTACCCCAGGGTTTCCCCCTTGGATCTGGTAACTTGGCTTTCAAACCCTGATTCAACCCATGTTTTTACCCTACACCTGTGGCTCCTATCTTCTTTCAGTAGCCTAACCACTAGGCAGGTCCACCTACAACTCAGTCCCTTACACTTACTCATTACAGAAATGGATTAATTGATAGATCTTATACTGGGTTTCATAGAACACTTTAGTAATCTCATGATTTTTGTGTCTATCTATGTCTATGTCTATTTTTAAATTTTTCTTCCTAAAGCAATTCTTTTACTGGAAATGATGGGATAAGCCATGGGACTGGCTTTCTTTTGTTGAACATAGGTTATGTATCTTTTAAAATCTTTTCTACATCAAAATTATTCCATATTAACATTTGTGAACCAACAAGTTCTATTTTCACCCCAGATTTCTCTTATTCCTCTCCTCTTCGTAAGTGTTTACAATTTACAAGGGTGTTCTAGAGAGAGGTTTGCTAGATAATGCATTCTTTGCTCAAGAAACTATCTCATCTATCCATCAATTAGTTTAGAGAAGAGAAGATGGATTGCAATTTTTATAAGTTTGCAAATAACTGAAAGGTCATTATAAAAACAATGGATATAGACTATTCCCTGTGGCAGCAGGAGATGGGAAAGGAGTAATTGTCTTAAATTATAACAAGGATATATAGATTGGAAATTAGGCAGAACTTTCTCACTATGAGGGTGGTTAAGCTATCCAGAGGGTTGTGAAATCTCCATGCTTCAAAATGTTTAAGAGCAGGTCAGACCAACACTTGTCTGGCATGGTTTTCAGGGATGATCCTGCTTTGAGCAGGGGATTGAACTAGATGACCTCCTGGGTTCTTTCCAGCCCTACTTTTTATGATTCTAAATCAGAGTATCAAGATTGCCTCACTTAACCCCATAGCACTGGCAATGTGTTTCATATCCTTGGAAATACAGTGCTATCACTAATTAAGTAGTTGCATAAAGATTTGATTTGATTTGATTTAAGAAATTGTAAGGTGTCAGTGTTAAAGGTTAGCTACCTTTATTTAAATAGAATTTTCATTTTCTGATATTGCTTTGAACAGTATCAGAGTAATCAGAGAGAACTTAGACCAAAAGTACTATTGTAAGATTCATGTTTAATTGCGACATATGCCACAGTGTCTCTCCTGCAATTCCCTTTTAATTGCTGAACAAGGTTCAGTAATTAAGTCTTGAACTTAAAGCCCTTAATTTAGAATGTACCTTTCTTAAAGAAGAAAGGTTATAGCATTCCAGAGAATGCAAGATTTTCTTAAATTGTGGGAAAATATTTTTCATAATATGTTAATTCTGAAGAAATTAACTTTCCCTTTACTTGCTTTCTTGAATCCACTTAGTAATTTGTATTTTATTTTCTTTCCCGTTGCAGGGAGATCTTTTGCAATATCTGTGTCAGTGTAATCATGGTTTCTGCAGTCTGAATGGAGACTACAGAAAAAAGAATTAAAATTGCAATTTTAAGTAATCACAAGTAGAACTGAGTTGGGAGGGAGGGGGAAGGGGAGGGGGAAAAAAAAGAAATATTTTCCTCTCTCTCAGAAGTTTGAGACTTCACAAATCTGTGTAAAACCAACAACATTTTAAGGTTTTTTCCCCCCTTTTTCTCCACTTTTTTTTCCTTTCCTCTTCTTCAAGGGAGGAAAAAAAGACAGTGAAAATTAAGTCTTTGGAATAGAAAGCAGCCAGAGAAGTTGCCTAGAAAGCATGAGACCAAGGATTAAGTCATTCTTCTGCTTAAGTCAGACCAATGCAGTGATCTTCAGCTCCCACAGCCCCAGTGCCAGGCTAACAATGGGCTATCCGCTAGTCTGGGTGGGTCCTTTTCAGTCTCCCCAGTTGGAACTGTTCCAAGCTCTAGAAATAAATATTAATTAGAACAAATATTTGAATATGGGGTGATCCTGAACCCCTGACATATTACGCAAAATTAATTAATTTAACTGCATTAAACAAGTTCTACTTTATTACTTCTATTTTTGCCTTTCAGCTGTCACTGATATTATTTAGGAACACATCAAGACTGCTATTGTAACTCGTCCTTGCAAAAATGCACTGTGGGTTCAAAATCCTTTTCTTAAAATTAATTCAAAATCCTTCAAAATCCTTTTCAAAATCCTTTCCCGCTGTTGCAGCCTCAGAGCTCTCCTGGCCCCATGCACATGGGAACAGGTCCCTGTGTACATGGGGCCAGAAGACAGATGCTCCTACAGCCGGCATAGCTCTACCAGCCATCCCTGTGCACATTGGGATCAGCCCCCATGCCTCCTGCCAGCCCCTGGATGTGTGGAGATATAGTTACATTCCCAGCCACTGCTAACTGCATCTTATTTTACTGCACAGTAACTTTACTGCACATTAATTTTATGTGTAGAAATGTATAAAAGGCACTATGTTGGAGAAAGCAGCGTTAAAATTTGTAAAACAAATGAGGTGTTTACCTAAGCTTCATTTTTTTTAAGATACCAAAAAAAAGACCACTGAGGGTGTCTATACACATGCTCCAGGGTGGAGGGAGGGGACCACTTTAGTTAGAGGAGCTCTGATCAATTTTCCATGATTAAAATGAAACATCATTAATCTATATATAGAGAGAGAATGGTGTTTCATTTTGATCATGGAAAAAAATGTGCATTTGGGTTACATTTTTTAATCTGAAAATTGTTTTTTTTTTGTTGTTGTTGTTGTCAGGAAAAAATAGGATCCCTGCTGATCACATCACCAGAGGATGAAAAGATGACATTTCATGAAATCTTGGATGAGTCATTAGAGCTTGAGGGCCAACTGGTCAACTTCACAGATCAACTACTGGAGGTGCGTAGCGATTCCATCACACACCATTTTTTTCTGTTACTTACAATGTAGTAGGCATTCCAGCTAGTGAAATTCAGTGGATTGGGTGCGATTACCACCATGACTTAGAGTTCAACCCATGGATAGATACCTATATCACAAACTTATTAATTGATTTCCTTATAAGTAGTTACAGAAAGAGGTGAAAAATGACTAGACAGGTATGCTGATATATTTGATAATTGTGTTGTGAAAATTTTTCTATGCCTCAATTCCTTCTCCAGTCTTTTCCCCTCACCTGCCTCCCCACCACCCCACCTCCCCGACAGTCCAGACATACTCACATAACAGATCATTTTCATTAAAATAAAGGCATAGTCTGAACCTCCAACTGAATCTCAAACGTGAGGCAATCCTTACGAATGTTTAAGTTAGTATTATGTGTTTAAGTAACATTTTGTTTCTGTGTACCAGTGGGCTTCTTTATTCTAACCAGATTTGAAAATACAATTTTCAGAATGTTACTAAAGAAACATTTTTTTTCTGCTTATGGCCTTTTGTGAGCACAGACGATACTGGAAGTCTCACAAGGAAACTCTGTATTCACAAGATTTCCATGTGAACAGTTTACAGTGAGACATGAGCTGCTTACACAAAGTGAAACTCAATGGTTTCATGTTGATCCTTGTTCTTTGCATACATAAAACTTATTGAAATATTAATTAATTTTGTAATTGTATTAATGAATGTAAAAGCTTTATCGTTAAATAAGGGCTATATCAAGATTTATTTGAAGGCAGTGGTGCTCAATATTTGGGCTCTGTGAGCCAGATGACTAGCACAAGACAGATCCATAGGCTGGATTGGACCTCACATACCAGGATTGCCTGCTGCCTCTGCCCAGCCCTGTATGCTTCATCTGACCCTTACTGGCTGGTATCAGGCCTCATGCACTGGGATCAGTTCCTGAGGTCCTACACTGCCCCCATCCCCATGCACCAGCATTGGGATCTGGGGTCCCACTCTGCTCTGTCTGGCCCCATGCACTGGGACTGGGTATATGCACCAGGATCAGGCTATGGGTCTCCAAGCCAGCCCTACCCAGGATCAGGCCTGGCAGCTATATGCCATTCCTGTGTGGTCCTGTGATGCTCTGTGCACCCAGTGTAGTGGGCAAAGCAACATTATCCAGTCTGCAGGGTCTCCTCATGGGTGGAAGTTTGGCAGTGGGGGAGCGGTGCTACTTGTCCCTCAGCACCAAACTTTCAGGCCCCTAAGTAGCCCCATGGTTTTGATGACATGACACTGAGGGCCAGAGGTTGAGCACCCCTATTTAAAGGCATTTGTTGTTGGTTTTTTTCCTTTGCTGTTATGATTTTAGAAACTCATGTATTGGAGCGTTTTTAATGAAACACTCCATTTTAAATCTCTGAGCAAAAAAAGTTTATTTCATTGACAATGTATCAAACTTGGTACTGTAGAGAAAAATGAATGAAGCCTAATAATAACAATGCTACAGTAATAAAAAAAAATCTGCATTCCTACTTTAATCAAGACACATCTGACAGCATATCTGAGAGTAGCTTAGATTTAGTAAAGTTTAAATGATTCTGCTATGATGTAGACCTTCCTATAAAAACCACAGTGAAATCTACTCAGTGTCTTGTATCAGAAACAGACCCTTTTTCTTCTTTTTTTTTTCCTCTTCAGTGGTTGCAGTTAAAAACATTGGCCTATAGAGACATTTTTATATAGATTAATTAGCATAATGAACAGTCAGTCTTTGCAATGGTATGCTAACTAGATGAGGCACTTGTAAGTGTTCTAAGCTGACCTGTTCTGCCTTGTATACACAGTATGAAAAGCCCACTAACGTTCTGAAAAATGTTTAACATCTCATGAGTAGAGGCAGACTATTAAACTTGGAGCAAATTATTCAGAACAAACAATCTGTGGTGAATTTCATTTATTTTTCTGCCTAGTAATTTTTCCAAGGGGAATTTGATTTTTTTACATATGTATTCAAGAGTAACATAAATAAGGGGACAGCAGGGGTGAACAAGGGGCTACCCCCTCCCTGTTACTCTATGGTGCTTGGTACCCCTCAATTCTTGTCTCATAATTTACCCAGGTTGCCAGAATTCCTAGTCACACCTCTGGTATTTGATATTCAGTGTCTAAACAAGATGCTTTACTATGCCTTAGCCTAATTTACTGCTTAGTATGGGTGAACATCCACACCTGTGCACCCTTACTATGCACTAGTATATCCCCTTAAATGCAACTAAATGTGATACCTGAAAATGCAGGTATCAAATTTAGTTATGATTAGTTAATGCACAGTAATGCACATGTAGACACAACCTGGCACTTACTGTGCATTAACTTATCGCAACTAAATTTGACACCTGCATTTGGTAAGTATAGTGCCAGGTCTGTCCAGCCACTAGGGGGGCAATCAGATCCCAGCCCCAGGGCTCTTGACTTGGTGCCTTTCTTGCCTCATGGCTGGGCTACTCTGTGGCAGCCCCTAGCTGCAGGCTATAAAAGCTTCTGGCTATTTTTGGGCCTGGGGCACACACCACAGGAGTTTGGAAGAGCCTGTGCTCTGCACAGGAGTGCTGCAGGTCCTATGTGCCCTGCAAGCCAGGAAACAGGCTGCCTCTGCCTGTGCAGTCTCCTATCTAGAGCTCCTGGTTGTCCATAGGTGAGTGTTGTAAGGGCTGCAGCCTACTGCACCCCCTCCCCAGGGCTGCTGCCTGTCTGTCTCTGGCAGCAGGGCCAGCACCTGCTCCCTGGTGCTGCTCACCCCCAGCAGTCCATCCTTTCCTTTCAGGTCCTGTGGCACATTGCCTCTGACAGAGGGCTCCCAGTCCCTGGCTGTGTCTCTGTGCTGAGTGCTGTTGGCTGCTATCACAGGGCCAGCTACACAGGCACAGCTGTGTGGGAAGCCAGAGAGCTGGCACAGGATGCACCACTGCCCTGTCCTCCCCATCTTCCACATCCATGCCTGAGCCTTCCAAGTGGGGCCCCAAATGGAGCCAGGAGGAGATTGGCGACCTCGTGGAGCTCTGGGGTGATATGGAGATTCAGAGGCAATTTGCATAGGGTGAGCATTCAAATGCCCCAAATACATTGTAAGTTCTGTACTGGGGGAGAGCCCTCTCAACTCCCATCCCCATGCCAGCCCCTACTCCTGGCCCTGGTCCCTGCCCCTGATCCCCACTTCCCACCTCTCCCTAAGCCTCACAAACATTGTGCAGCATGCAAGCTGCAATGATGACCTAGAGGAGGGTTTCTCTTGGCCACCGTGAAGCAGGCCATGATGGACTGCGAGCAGCCTTTGAGGTAGCCAGAGGTGCATTCAACGAGGACATGAGTTTTCCTGAGGCATCAGTTAAAATGGGCTTGGCGGGGTCCAGGTGCCCAGTGTAGGGCCTCATCAGACACAGGAGAAGTGGGTAGGCTGGGTCCCCAATAAGCAGGGGTTAGATGATGACAGCACCCAGCCACAGGACCTCGACATCTGGTGCAAAGTATTCACTCTCTCCATGAATGCACTCAGTCCAGAGTTCCTGAACACATGGGTGTCATGCATGCTTCCCACCCAGCTGGTGCTGATCTAGGTGAAAGGTCCCCTGGTGATTGATGACTGCCTGCAGGACTACTGAGTGGAAACCCCCTGTGGCTATAGTAGAGTCTGTTTGCATGGGGTGGATGTGTGATGGTGATATGGGTCCCATCCAGGGCCCTGATACACTGGGGAAACCCCAGTGCTTGGAACCCTATGGCCATTGCCTGGGGGTCATGGGTGCAGAGGATAGTGTCTGCTGGTACATCCTGGAGGACACTGCACACCTCCAGGATGGCCTTACCACACTGCTTTTCTCAACACAGGAAGCATCTGCCCAAAACGCATGGAGGCTGGGGGGGGGGGGGGAGGGGGGGCAGTGTTTTAGAGATGGCTGTCAAGTGCTGGCAGCTGGATCCAGTGGCTGAAACTCCCCCTGTTGGCCACAAGGGGACATGGCAGGACTGGAGGGAACTGGCACTAAGTTTAGTGCCAGTTCTTGGTACATGTAGACCCCTGTCCAAAATCGGTTATTGCACATGAAGCTAATGTGCATTGAATTTAATTGCAACTAATTGCATGTGTACATATGCCCAGAAATACTTAATAAGCACACAGAAGAACAGATAACATTATTCTGGTATGCAAGTTGTAAGGTTATTCAAAAACAAACAAACAAAAAACAAATAACCCTCCCCAATTTGCAGGTTAAAAAAAAATAACCCCAAATGTACATTCTTCCATGATGAATATTAAGCATCATTATATATACACCTATGTATTAGAGGTGTTTCATTTTCATCATGGAAAAAAGTGGATTTTGGGTTAGCTTTGTAAACTCAAACTTGGGGATTTTTTTAAATCAGAGAAAACCAGGATCTCTGGTTATAAAACAACAAGCTTTGAATTATCTGAGACTGTAAGTAACTCTTAGAAGTCTGGCATGGAATTTGAAGCCACAGGCTGTGCTAATTTTTTTTTCTTGTTACATTTTTTGGCTAACTCTTATGTCCCATCTCAGTACTATATTTAATGTTTTTCCCAAATCCTATAATAATCTCCAATTTACTGTTGATTCACTAGACATTTTGCAAATAAATAAGTATAATAGTGAGTCATTAAACCTCTCTCCAATAGGCTTCCTCATATAGCACCTCTTCTTCAGTTTGGCTTTAACTTGCCCTCCTGTACCCAGCTTTCACCTTGTGTATCTCTGGTAGTTCTACATTTCCATCTGTAACAGGAAACTCTAACCATTTCACTTTACTGAAAGAGAAAAAGGGGGAGCAAAAGACCGAAATTAGAACAGGTGGTCTGAGGGGAAAATAACTGCATCAGGGGAACTGGGGTCATGCCCCTCTAGAGGAATGGAGCAACAGGAATAGGAGGTGCCCTGTAGGAGATTTAAAGTCCTGGACTGGCAGAAGAAGCCAGAAAATCTGGAAGCTGGGATTACTATGAGCCTGCTACACCATCCTATGGCTCACAGGTGATGCATAGGGGGGGCACAGAGGGACATGTGCCCCTAAGAGCACTGCTGCCCCTCCTGACAGCAAGTGGTCCAGCAGGTAGGGGAGTAGAGAGAGCGCTAGTGTCCCCCCTGAAATTGGCTCTGCTAGTGGTGGAAATGCTGGCATTTCTGCTGCTGCTGTGCCACCTGCAGAAGCATGCCATCAGCGCACTTGGCAACTGGCCACTGGGAGACCCCCCCCCCTCCAATTACCAGCTGGCTACTGGGGACCCCCCCCCATTGTGCTCCACTGGTGCCCCCCAGACTTGGAAGGCACCAATCGCCCATGCTATGGATCAAATGTGAAACATTTATTTCAAACATTGCTTTATGTTGTGCTCCCTGCCCAATCTGCTGCTCTACCTTCCACTTCCTGCCCTATTTTCTGCTGTGCTGCATGTTTCCTCCTCACTTCGCTATATGCCACATGCAAAGGTTACCAGTGCCACTTGTGGCTTGGCCACCTCTGTGTTAGGTACAGATGTTACACTTTTACTAGTGTACATGATTGGAAACTGGTCAACAGAACAGAAGTTTGGTATACAAAACCAGTCTAAACCTGTAACAGAACAGAAATTCGGCACACCCAGACTAATTTAAAAATGGTGGAACCTGATCTAAAATCAGCAGCCTGTGTGCCCGCCTTCCTCCCCCTACACCAAATAGTAAATGTGTGGTCTGTTGACTACCGATCTAAACTACAGCACTAACAGAAAACCACATAACTTAGATCAATTCTGCCTCAGGCTTTTTGAATGTATGTACCTAGCCTTGATGTAGTCTGATTCCTTTAGACTTTCACTAAGTGATTTTGGCATTGGGGATATAAATTGTGGCTAAACTAAGCATATCATTTATGAATAATTAAAATCTTGATTTATATCCTTCAAGGACCTGTTAGGTAAAATGTTTTAATGTTTAAATATGTTCCCTTTAAAAATTAGTGTGGCTTCTACTTCCAACCATTGGATCAAATTATACTGTATGCTAAATCAGGGAACCCTCTACTATCAGAAACCATCTTCCCATTCAGGTAACTTCTTAGCCCTCTTAACTGGCTGATAAACTAATTTGATTGATGCTCCTTAATATCTGTAGGCCTTTTCAAATTTCAGGATTTTGAAACAATATCTCTGAAAACATTTTCCAGGGTCTTTTTAATGTCTTTCTTTTTTTTTGGAATTGAGCAGACAAGAACTAGATTCCTTTTTTTTGTTCCAGTTGTGGCCTTGCCATTATTGTATGTTGTATAAAAATACCTGCCTATTCAATTTCTACTCACTATTCCTCTACTTAAATATCTAAGGACTACAGTTTTCCTGTCCATCATAATATTTCACTGCAAGCTCATATGCAGGTAAATAACAATTATGACCTATAAAGTGCTTTCTAGTTGCTGCTTTCCAAATTATAATCCTTAATCCTATAAGTGACATGTATGTTTCTAGTTTTCAAATGTATAACTTTGCAGTGAGCTGCTTTAAAATAAGCTTAGTTTAACTGACCCAAGGTTACTATTTGATCTAGATCATCTGAGGGACTGACTTGTTATTACTTCACTAATATTTGTTCTCTGAAAGGATATTTTCTTCCAGATCACTGGCAAAGATATACAATAACAGTAATGTTAGGTCAAGAACACTTTACTATAGAACTTCACTAGAAACATTTCTTTGGATGATAATTCCTCTTCTACAGTTACTGTTTTAAATCCATCATTTTTCCAGTTCTGTGCAATTATATCTGTGGACTCTCTTCTAGAGTTTGAATGAAATGTTATCTTGGGACTTTGTGATGATAGCATCATCATTCCTTTGGGGGAAAGCAGGCATTTAATACAACTGTCTATAATTTAGCAATGCTTTCTGCAGGCCATATTTTCACTGAGATTAACCACAGTACCTATCATTATGTAACCATTATTGGATGAAGGTATTGCTTCTCCATATTGGATTGACATTGAATTGTGTTATGAACTTATAAGGAAGCTGAACATTTATCAAAGAATATAAACTTATCCTTTCATTTCTCCCTGTATTCTAACTGTGGATGTCGGCACAGTTATTGCATGAATATTTTTGAGTGGCTTTAGTAATGAAGACCATTGCTAATCAGCATAACAGTGAAGGAAGTGTGACTTCTCTGTTAGCTCAATAATCTCCATATCCTGGTCTGATAAATATATTGTCTTTGGTTTATATTAAGCTCAGTATATAGTGATTATTTCATAAACAGGATCCTCCCCAAATTCACTCATTATTCACATCTAGTACTCAAATATGCATCAGTTTTTTAAATAGTTGCTTTTCAGATAACAATATATGCTATTAAGGATTTGTTACATATAATCATTCTCTTTTCTTACACATGGATTACAGCCTAATTAATAAATACTGTACCAAATCAAAGAACAAAAGACCATACCAAACACAAGTGAAGCAACATGTGCTTTGAAAATAAAATGGATATTTACAGATAAATCCACCACATAGTCCCTGCACTCTTTTATATATTAATCCACAACAACACACCAATCCACAGTCACATCACTAAACAATTGTTTGCATGTCTTTTAATACATTCTTTAATTCAATAAATAATCTAATTTATTCTCAATAGATGTGTTTAGAATAAATTCATTTCCATGTGTTGCAAATCAGCCATTTTGCTCTTTTTGAGGCACCGTTATCAGAAATTATGTATAGATACATATGTGCATGCATATAAGTACAATAGACTGATTTGGCTAAAGGCCTGCAACTAAAACAGAGATCATTTGTTTTTTTTCAGTAGTAGATGTGGATGGCATCTAAAAGAGGGTTCATACATTTAAATAAAATCATCCCCAAAGAAATGGATACTGATCATTTTGTCATTTAATTCCATCTGCATAGTCCAAACCATGTAGGTACCTGTGGAGAGGAAATGTGTGAAAGGCCATGGGAGAATGAATGTGCATTTTCAACACTGTGAGAGGCAAGGACTTCTTAGGCAATATCTTTTATTGGACCAAATATGTAGTTGGGATAAAGTTAAACAAGCTTTCAAATGCCAGACATTCTTGCCACATCTGATCCCTGGAAACCAGGCAAAGTACACTGAAAAAGCAGCAGAGGAGAGGAGCTGAGAGAAATCCTCAGGGGTAGCAGACACACAATTAGCAAAAGAAAAGCTGATTACTGGGCAGTCAAGGCCTATCAAAGTGAGGAGAGTCATTCTCACCTTTCTGGGGGAAGAATTCAGAAGCTTGATAAAACATAATGTGCCATAAACCCAAGGTCAACGTTGCATCTTGGTGGCGCAAGCACTGATGTGCACAGTTGACAGCCCTCATAGGTTATAAGTTAGAAGCTATAGCAGAAGCGCTTATGGTGTGGCCTGTCAGATTTCAGCAAACTGGTGCTTTCTGCTAAATACCTTGTTACAAGGACGTGGAAAAAGAAGCATCTATTCATCTTTAATTTTTTTTTAATTCCCAAGTTTACTATTTAAAGGAATTAGGTAGATTTGTTCTGTGATAAATGGGCTCCTAGTGGTGTAGACATGTCTCCATCATTTATAATTTTTTTTGTGAGAGTTCATTATAGTTGCTGTTTAGCTTAACCCATGTAGTTGCCATGAAGGCACTGGATCAGGTATCTCACATTTTGGGAAAGGCATGTGTAAGAGCCACAGATTGTAATGAGTTTTTTTATGGAGGAGGGTATTTATGGTAATGGCAATGGAGGTGTGGAGACAAGTTAAGCATTTCTTGCCAAGGCAAGGCTGTGTCCCACTTGATGTCTGTTGAGCAGTGGAGAGTTTGCTTCTGATGATGAGTTGGGCAAGGTTAGGGGACAGTGTGAACAGCAAGAGCTGAGGAGTTGGGATTATTTTCTCAAAATCTGATCTTTTTCAAGTATAGGGTGTAGTTGGTTGGTGATTCTCTTGATCCATTCTGGTATGGGGTGGTAGGTACCATCAAGTGTCTGCAGTTGCCAGGGGTTTTCTTTTGTATTGTAGCAGGTTACTGCCAGGTATCTGGATAGCCCTTTCAACTGTACAATCTATTTCTCTGTTGGAGTGTCCTTGTTGTATGAAGGCAGACTTTAGACTGGTCAAGTGGACATCACAATTATTAGAACTGTGTGAAGCTTTGGTCCCTAATTCAATAAAGCAGAGATTCCACCCGATTCAGTGGCTGAATCTCTGGATCCAAATCGAATCAAAGGACCCTTTAATAACTCTGAATAGAATCAGAGCTTTCCAAATCTATTCGGAGAGATTTGGAAAGGTTCGGGGATTTGGACATAGACACAGCTTTAAAAGTTTTTTCTACATACCTCAAGGTAGCAGGTGGCTCATGAATGCTGCAATGCTGGGGTGCATGGAGTATCCCACAGAAATGCATCAGGATCCGCAGCATGCTCAGCATCAGACTCGGAAGTGGACCAGAAGCACTTACAGTCCACTTACGGGTCTGCCAGTGAATGTGCACCCTACCCCCAACCCCAGCTTGGCAACTGGTATCTCCTGGGTCTGGGGGGAGGGGGCACCCAGGGTCTCCCCACAGCCAATCAATGAGCTGGTGGCGCACGGGGGGGCCCCCCTGCATGCTCCTCGGCAGACTCAGAAGTGGACCAGAAGTATTTCTGGTCCACTTCTGGGTTTGCCACTAAGCACATGCAGGCCCCCCCCCCCCCGCCCCGACTCCTGTGGGATGCTCCATGTCCCCCAGCATCGCAGCATTTACAAGCCTCACTGGTACCTCGAGATATGTAGAAAAAAACATTTCAAGCTGTGTCTATGTCCAAACCGCTGATTCTCTGAATAAGCATCGAATCTTCAGATTCAGATTTAGCCAAATCAAATCAGGGACAGTGATCTGAATCAACAAATCAAATCACTGTCCCTGATTCAGGCTGAATCTGAATCAAATAGGGCACGCCATACGATTATGTAGGACTAGATATATTCATTGGTCCTCCTATCTGGATCAGTATTACTATTCTGTGAAGTGTAAAAGTGAAAAGGAAGAATATGGAGGAAAAAAGGAGGATTGAAGACTCAAGATGCCTCAGACTTTCCACCTGATTAGGGAACAATGCTTATTTATTGAGTAAATAAACCTGACCCTAGCTACTATGAAACTATGAGTAATACTTTAGAAAATCACAAGATAGTTGTAAATAAAGTACTCTCCAGGGAATTAAGGGAAACGCAAAAGAATTTACTGTCCCTATTTCAGTCATATAGCAGTAGGACCCAATATAAGGCCCAATATGTGAAATTAACAAAAAATATTTAGAACGTAAACTACTTGGGGATATCATTGTCTACTGTGACCTCTAAAATCTCACTTTCATAATTCTTTTAATAGTTCCTTTAATAATTCTTTTTTTTAACAATAAATAGAAAGGAAGTATAGATTTATGTAATCTTTAGGGAACATTGGGATTTAAATGAGCAAGTTTTCTCAAATCAGTTACCACTGATAGGTATGCAAGCACCTGCCTTTTTGTTCCACCCAGCAATCCCTTTAGAATGCAACATGTGCAGTGAAGCATCTGTGCTCTTAATCCTATACTTTCCATCACAGATCTATGAAATTTGGCAGGCCTTTGCTTCCAGAAATAAGGATTTGTGTTAGAAGTGGCATGCATTTGGTGGAGAAGAGGTATTGCAGGACCTCATCAACAAAAAAGAATGTGCTGTGAGCAAAAACACTTAAGTATGGTGTCACCATTGGAGCTTTTTTTAGAACAGCACCAAATACATAAACAAAATGCATTGTTCCTACATATCACCCATGTTACATCAATATTTTTTGATAAATAGAAGCTATCTAGTATATAAGTGGCTATGATTTCTGCTGGGGTTTGGGTTGTAGCCGTGTTGGTCTAAGGACATAGGCAGACAAGATTCCTTGGGTGAATTTGACATCTTTTATTAGACCAACCCAAATGGCTGTAGAATAGTTATTAAGCAAGCTTTCGGGTTCAAAAACCCTTCGTCAGGCTAAGGAAGCTTCAGCAGTTGGTGTGTGCTCTTCCTGGATGGAATGAAAAGTAAAGAAGCCAGGGGCTGGGCTGGGGAGTCAGTTGCCAGACAGATTATAATGTATCAAAAATCCAATGTCTATGTTTAGTCCATGATCTCTAGTATCCAGGAGGTTGATGAAATAGAACTCATAGGCTCGTCTCTGGGAAGTGTTGTGTAAGTTTCCCTTGAGGATCAGGACTGAGAGATTGGAGAGAGAGTGGCCCTCCTGTGAGAAATGTGCCCCCACTGGTAATTGAGTGTTTCTGTCTTTGATGGATTTCCGGTGTGCGTTCATTCTGGTGCGCAGTTGTTGTTTGGTCTCTCCTAAATATCTTCCATCAGGGCATTTGGTGCATTGGATGAGGTATATTACATTTCTGGAGGTGCAGCTGTAAGATCCTGGGATGCTGATGGCTCTGTTGTGGGGTGTAGTAATAGTGGGGGTGGTGGAGATGTGTTGGCAGGTTTTGCATTTCTTGTCCTGGCACGGTCTGGATCCTTTTGGTGTGTTCTGGGCTTGAGGAAGTTTGCTTCTGGTGATGAGGTTGGCGAGGTTCGATGCTCGTCTGAAGGCTAGGATGGGTGGCTCTGGGAAGACCTTTTTAAGAATAGGGTCTTTGTCTAGTATGGGTTGCAATATTTTGAGGATTTTCCGTATAGGTTCAAGGGGTGGGTGATACGTCATAACCAGCGGTGTGCGATTTGTGGGTGTTTTTCTTCTGTACTGCAGAAGTTCTTCACGTGGTATCCAGGTGCCTCTTTCAAACATGCGATCTACCTCTCTGGAGGAGTGTCCTTGTTGGGTGAAAGCCTTTTTAAGATTGGTGAGATGCCAATCCCGGGTGTTCTCTTCAGTACAAATGCGGTGGTATCTGAGGGCTTGGCTATATATCACAGCTTTTTTGGTGTGTTTCGGGTGATTGCTGGTTCTGTGCAGATATGTATGTTGGTCTGTGGGTTTATTGTATACTGTGGTCTGTATTTTACCCTTCTGGATACTGATCATTGTGTCTAAAAAGGAGATGCTGGTGCTGGAGTATTCTAGAGGAAGTTGGATGGAGGGATGGTGACTGTTGAATTTCTGATGGAACTCAATCAGAGATAGCAGGTCCTCTGTCCAATGATGAAGATGTCATTGATGTATCTTAAGTATAGCAAGGGTTTGATGGTGCAGTTCTTGAGGAAGTCTTCTTCCAGGTGGCTCATAAAAAGGTTGGCATACTGTGGGGGCATTTTAGTGCCCATAGCTGTTCCCATCATTTGGAGGAAGTGTTGATTATTAAAAGTGAAATTGTTGTGTGTGAGGATGAAGTGTATAAGCTCAGTAATACCTTTGGGTCTGTATTCTGGGTTGTAATTTTGTTCCTGTAGATATGTGAGGCAGGCTTGGATGCCATCCTGGTGTGGGATGTTGGTATATAGGCTGGTAACATCCATGGTGGCTAAGAATGTGTTGCTGGGAAGGTGGTCTATGTTTTTAAGTTTCCGTAGAAAGTCTGTAGTGTCTTGTACAAAGACTTGCTCTGTGGGTGACAAGAGGTTTTAGGATTGATTCAACAGACTCAAGTACACACACACTACATGTGCACACATGTGGCAAACAAATTACATTTATTTTCAGGCAGTTACATACAGTATACATGCATGAAGCAAGGAAAAGGCCAACAAACATCACCCTAAAATGTAAGCTGCAAGCATAAACATGTTGGGAAGCAATTCCATCTACTTCAGTCACAAGCCACTCCATAAAATGCTGATAACTGAATTGGGTTTGTATGCTTTTTATTGTCGCTATGGTTGTCACCACTAATCAAACAACAGGCTTGACCTAGCAAGAACTTCTGTGAATGCACAGTAATGACTTATACATGTTGCACATGGATGTATTAAGTTAAGAATTTCCTTTGCCTGTTCTCGGACTATTGAAAAAGTGCTGTGAGAATTTTGGAAAGCTTTATAGCAATCTAAAAAAATTACCTTTGTAATATACTGTGTGAACTCAATGTAATTCATGGTAATGTGACTGTGCAACAACAGGGGGAACAGCCCTGCTGACTGGATTTGGACTACAACTCCCCAGGAGTCCCCAGGGGAACAGTCATGCAGAACTGTGCTTACTGCATGTAGACTTAACCCCCAGAGACACTTGGGATGGGGAGACAAAAGAAGAGGCAGCAGGAAGCAGCAGGAGAGCATGGGATACAGAGGCAGAGAGAAATGCATGTCCAGAGATCCTGGAGGTGTGATGGAGCTGGGACTTTGGACTGCAGCAGCAGGACTTAGATGTAGAAGCATGCAGAGACAGCAATTAAGCGCTCTTGGGACCAGATGCTGGTTTGGAGCACCTGTAGAGGTGTGAGAAGGTTTAAGGTTTCTTGAGTGTATATACCATGGTGGTAGTGCTCACTGCCTGTTGCGTGAATTCACCACAGTGTTACTGTTACCTATTTCCAAAGTGTATGTATTTTAATATTAATGTTTATTCTCAGCCCATTGGCTTGTGACCCTAACCCCTAGCATTTTCTATATAAATAACCCTTTTTGGTTTCCAGTGCCAGTTCCTGGGGTTGCAGGGTTTGGAACAACTGAATTATTAAAAAAAAAAAAAAAAAAAAAAATGAAGAAGAAGTCTGTAGCCTCTCCCTTTGGCTTTTCCAGGTAGGGCATGTCCAGACAAGCATGTACATGCTTTTCCCTGGGGCAAATACAAGTGGCACATAGTGATGCCCTGCATGCATGTTGTGGTATGTGGCAAATTGCCCTGGGTGGGGCAGGAGAGGCTGAGGCAACACCTGGGCTGGCCCCAGCAACTTTATCTGGGGTCCTGGGGAATGCCCAGGGCTGCAGTGGTGGTGACCTGGGCACGTGGAGCATGGCTAGCAGCTGGAGTGTGGATCTGGTTGGCCGGCTCCAGTTCCAGGCAGTGCACACTGCAGCCACGTGCACTGTCCTGCTTCTTTTAAAACCATTTTTTTGTAGATATTGAGATTTCCTGGTATCTAATTTTGGCTCTGCACTGCAAATATGCATCACAGAGAATCTTTTCACATGCACCCTGTGCATTCTGCAGCATTTCAAAAGCCTTTGAGGTGCCACAAAGTGCACGTGTGGGCTCATTTGGACATGCATGTAGAGATCAACAGCAAGAGATTCGTACAGTTGCATGGATGGACTAACTCCACTGAGAGAAAGAACAATGAACAGTCAACTAATAAAGTCAGCCTAGTGCCTGCTTCAGGCTGGAAAAAATGCCAACATCAATTTCAAGTTTTCCATTTTTAAAGCAATCGGCAATAAACTTTGGTTCACCTGGAGTCCCCTTCCAGGTTTTTTTTTTTTTTTTTTGCTTGTTTTTGTTTTTTGTTAAATTACATTCATAAACAGGTAAATTGGACTGAGCCCATCCAGTTTTTCTAGCACTTTCTCCTATGATGTAACTGAACGTTTATAGGAAATGCAAATATTACGAGTGTAACAGGTCTCCTTTTAAAACATATAACATTCTAAGCTGCTTTGGAATTAGTTTCTTTCAGTTTAATAATGTATAGGATTATCTTGAGCTTACAGAAAAAAAAAATTGTGATTTCTTAGTTGGTCTAATAAAAGGTACCATCTCTGAACCAAGAGTTCTAGATTTTTTGCATTCTTAATGCATTCATAATGTTTGCTGGTCAAATTTAAGACAATGACCATGACTCAAATATATATAAAAGCTTCAGCAGGTCAGTTGCAGGGGTTAAAAAGAAGGGTTTTAAACCAATCCAGTGATCCTATTTAATATCTGGCACAGTGGCCTGATTTTTTTCCGCCTTCCTTTAAGTCATGTGAGATTGGCCTTGCAAGAAAAGGGACACCAAATAGGAAGAACCTGAGTTCTGAGGTGAACTCAGAAAAATCCTCCTTCTCAGACCATACTGACTACACTAGAAGATCTCTATTGCCATAGCTATGTTAGTTTGGGTTGTGAAAAGATGGGTTTTTGTCTCTTAATTAAGTTTTTTGGCAAAAGCCACTACCGTACGAACAAATTAAACTACACAACTACACTTTTACTAGAATAATTTATCAGGAAAAAAGCATAGTTTGGCTGAAAGCACTCCTTCCCTGTTAAGGATGGCCTGCAAGTTTAGCAATTCCAATACAACTACGCCTGAAAAATACCTACAGTGTTGGTATATATTAGGTCTGTGCGAATAGGGAAGTATTTGATTCGGATTCAGATTCAGCTGATTTGGAGGACAGTGATTTGATTCAGTGATTCGAATCACTGTCCCCATTCAATTTGGCTGAATCACCTTTGAAAGATTCAGCTCTGATTTAGAGAGATTTTGTGATTTGGATCAGCCGGGGAGAGGTAGGCACAGTCAGGCACCTGCAAGTTCTCTCACAGCTCCTCTGGCTGTGTCTGCCTCTCCCCAGGCAAAAGGAGCCCCGGGAGAAGGCCCCATGGCTGCCCTGCCCAGTCCTAGCCTCCTGGCACTTAAAAAAAAAATAAATAAATAAAAATAAAAGCTTTATACTCACCAGGTGCAACAGCAGCAATCATGGCAGAATCCCCCCACGTAGCAGAGGGCAGCAGGGGGCAGTGAGGATTGCCTCCCCTGCCTGGTACCCATGCAGCAGCTACCTCATGGCACAGATGAAACATGGCTTGGCAGGGTGCTGTGTGCTGTCTGAGAGCTGGGGCCACTGGAGCTGAGTGCTGCCAGGCTCTGGGTGACTGCTGCATCCAGTGAATTCAGGGCTTTTTTTTTTTTTTAGGTGCTGGGAGGCTGGGGCCAGGCAGGACTGCCATGGGGGCTTCCCCTGCAGCTCCCCCCACCCAGGGAGAGGCAGGCACAGCCAGAGGAGCCACGGGAGAACCTGCAGTTGCCTGTCTCTGCCTTCCTCTCCCCGTCTGATCTGAATTGATTTGGATGCTTTGAATTAATTTGGAGTTTTAATGGGTCTGCTGATTCGATTCAGAATTGGGCCGAATCTCCTCCAGATCGAATCAGCAACCAAAGCTTTGCACAGCCCTAGTATATATTTTAGTTGTGTCTAGTGTGCTGTCCTCAAAATAATTGCCAGATGATAGGGCAGGAAGAAAAATAATTTCCATGGACCAGATTAGTAGGTCCCTAGGTTTCTTGTTATTTTTATTGTTTTGTTTATGTTTTTTAAATTGCCCCTCATTATCCTCTGCTACAGGGAATGTGAATCACTTGCTAGAATCCTTTTAAATTATTGCACATAGCTGTATTGCAGCCATCAATGGCATGTTGGTCTGCTGAAGTCATTGACTACATACAGATGTCTCTGGGTGAAATTTTAATAGTCTGTGATCAGGAAAGAAAACTAGATGACCTAGTGGTCTCTTCTGGTCTTAAACTCTATGGCCTTTACCACATGTTACACTTAAGTTGTGATTAACCAGTTAATTACATCTTAAGTTGTAACCTGGCCACATATTAGAGCAATTAATGGTGCCATAAAACAAGGAATAGGCCACAAAGTAATTCCACAACAAATGTGTAATAATCAGGGATCCTGGTTTTCTCTGATGAAAAAATCCCCAATCTTGCGATTAAAAAAGTAACCCTAAATCCATATTTTTCTATGATTAAAATGAAACACCAGTAACATATAGATATATAGTGGTGCTTCATTTGAATCATAAAAAATGTAGATTTTGGGTTACTTTTTTTAATCCAAAAAATTGGGCATTTTTATTTATCATAGAAAACCAGGATCCCCAGAATAACTTTGTGGTTGGTTGCTATCAGGTTCTTAACTGAACATGTAGCCAGGTGCACCCTGCCGGCTGGGAGGCCTATCACCTGATGTGACTCCCAGCCAGAAGCACTTCCAGACAGAAGCACATTATGCCAGCTGTCAGTTGAGAGGGCTCCCAGCTGCAAGAGCTTGCTACTTACTGGAGCAGGGGAAGCCTTGTACTGGCAAAAAGGCATGATCAGATCTGATGCTCAGTCCCACAGTCACGCTTCCTGCCTTGCATGTGTTTGTATCATGCATCAGATCCCATTGCACTTTTATCTGATTGGCTGGCAGGGACCTACAAAACTATTTCTTCCATGTTGTTTTTAGCATGTGCCAGCTTATACCCAACTCCAGGATACTCTAAAGATTTCTGATGGCAAGTTGTTTGTATTTTTTGAATTGTGTATCCAGTGCAGTCTTTCATTTTCATGTAAGAGATATATAGAAAAATTCCTTAATGTCCATTCTCAGTATCTGAATACAAGCACTGCAGGGTTTGGAGCATGGCTAATTGAATGGGTTTGTTCAGACTCATGCCACTCATTTGGTAAAAGACGCTATCTAAATATCTTAAGGAAAATAAGTAGGGCACTACAATAAAATGTGTCAGAGAGCAGCAAGATATATCTTTCACCTTATTTCTGTAACAAAAATGTGTTTTCTTTGATTCCACAATTAGTCAAGGCTGTGACCAAAGTGAAGTTTTAAAAATACATGGAGAATCTGACACAGTTTCTCCTTTTATGTTTCCATTAATTTTAATAGGACTCAAATTACTAAGAGTACTATATGTATTAATCTATGCATGCCTTTAAATGTTATATATGATTTACATTCCTATTATCATAAAATCTGATGTTGGCATAAGTGAAAAGCTGGCTAAAAGATCTTCATTTTCATAGTAATACTAAATCTATGTTAAATTTAATTATATATGTGTTTGCTTTGTCTTTGACAAAGATGAATACTGGTCTCAATTTATTACCAGAAAACATAAGACTATTTTAATTGAATGTTAATTTATGCCAGTCAATTTAAATGAGTAATTTATTAATCAATCTGGACAAGATCAACCACAGTTTTAATTCCTTCAGTTTTTCAACAAAGAGAGGGCATAATTTGCATTGCATTCATCTACCATGGAAAGTATATGTGTGAACACTGCCAGATCATAACTCCTTCAAGAAACTCTTGCCATTCTCAGTATCTGAAATGATGGGAGAGGAAACATATTATTAAAAAAAAAATTGCATACTACTTTTCTCCTTCTCATCAATGGAAGCTTTTTATGAGTAATAAAATAACTACATGAGAATACCATACAAAATGCTATTCAAAATAATCAGCATGTAATGCTGGGTAAATAATGGATTTTTGCATATATTGGCCAAAATTGAAAAATTTGGAGGAAGATCTGTTTGGTCCAAACTAAAATATTTTTTTTTAAGTTGTTTGACAAAATGAATGCAATGAAAACTTTAAGGTCAACTCAAAATATTTAACTCGGCTCCAAATAAAATATTTCATATTTCAGTTACTTAACCATTTAATCTTTTTCTTGTTTAAATTTGGTCATTTTTAAGTGAAAATTACATTTTGAAATGGAAAGTACAAAAGTTTCATTTACAATATCTTGAAATTAAACATACAAAGTAATTTTCCATTTTGCAATTAAATTACAAAATGTCAAAACAAATTATTCTGATATTTTCTAAATTTCCCTGCATTTTTCAGCCCAAACTGTTGACTGAATATACTGAATAGTTTTAGTTTCTCTGAAACTCCATGTTTCAGTATGTAAACAAAGAAATACATTTTAAAGACGTCCAACTCTGTTAAATGCCTGTTTGCTAATTCCTACTTTTTAAAGGTCGCTGTTTTCTGAGTATGAATGTATGGAGGTAGGAAATGGAGACTATTGGAACTTAATGAGATAGATAGATAGATAGATAGATAGATAGATAGATAGATAGATAGATAGATAGATAGATAGATAGATAGATAGATAGATAGATAGATAGCAGGGCTGTGCAAACCTTCGGGTGCTGATTCAATTCGGAGGAGATTCAGCCGAACTTCCAAATCTGAATCTCATAAAGTGACCAATAAAAAGGCCTGACTCGATTTGAAGATTCAGAGAACTTTGATGATTTGGGCAGTCCCCACCCACTGCAGCAAGGAGTTGGAGCCGGACTTGGAGCTGGTAAGTAGGGAGCAATGAAGGGGAGGTTGAAGGAGGAGGGAGGGGACCATGGGGAGACCCTTGCCAGGCCCCATCCCCTACCTGCTCCCCTAGCCCCCCCAACCTCTGCCTGCTCCCCCCCCCCGCATGGCTGCCCTGCCCGCCCCAGCTCCCAGTGCTTTAAAAAAAAATCCCCACTCACTGCATGCTGCCCAGCAGGGAGGTGATCCCCGCTACCCTCCACAGCTCCACACTGTGTGGGGAGTTCTGTCATGAGCCCTCCACCCCCCCATTCCCCCAGGCCCCACATTGCTGCCCCGCCCATCCCAGCTCCAGCCCTTTAGGAACCCCCCCCAATCCCCTCCCTGGACTTACCAGCTCCTATAGGCACCTTGAGGCTTTAGGAGGTTCATGGAAGAGCCCCCCACATAGTGTGGAGCACTGGAGGGGGCAGCAGGGATCACCCCCCACCAGGCAGGAACCAGTGAGTCTGGGGGTTTGGGGTTTTTTTTCTTAAAGGGCCAGAGCAGGAGCGGGTGGGGCAGTCATGGCGGGGGGGGGACCCTGGGACAGCGGGTGGGGGGGTCAGAAGTCTCATACAGAGCCACCCACACAGCATGGGGCAACAGGGGCCAGTGGGGTTTGCCCCCCCCCACCAGTCATGAGCCGGTGAGTGGGGGCTTTTTTCTGAAAAGTATCAGGAGCTGGGGCAGACAGGGCAGCCATTGCTGGGGCTAGGAGAATGGGTGGGATGAGCCTGTGTGATTCAGAGATTTGGCAGCAGCCAAATCTCTGAATCAAACATGGCCTAATTGATTTGGAACAGTGATTTGAATCACAGAATCAAATCATTGTCTCCCAAATCAGCCAAATCCAAAGCAAATATTAGCCACTTCACACAGGCCAGATAGATAGATAGATAGATAGATAGATAGATAGATAGATAGATAGATAGATAGATAGATAGGAGTACATCATGTTTGCACTTGTCTCAGAGTAAAAATTCTTTAGAAAAGGAACCTTATCACAGAAGAGTTCCCTCTACATCTGGAATTACTCTGCTGAAGTTCTTAGGCTGGTGATAGATATATTTCCTTGGCTCAAAACTCCTCTGGGTGACAGTGACATAACCAGAGATCCTGGTTTTCTCTGATTTAAAAAAAAAAAATCCCCAATTTTCAGTTTAAAATGTAACCCCAAATCAACATTTTTCCGTGACTTAATGAAACACCACTAATATATAGATTTATTTATTAGTGGTGTTTCATTTTAATCATAGAAAAATGTGGATTTGGGATTACTTTTTTTAACTGAAAATTGGGGATTTTTTTTTTTTTTTAATGAGAGAAAACCAGGTTCCCTGTTTATAACCTAGGTCTTCTTCCTAGGTAAATGTCCTATCCATTAGGATGGTTAAGATACTTTACAAAAGGTAGAAGGGTCTTCCTCTTCTTCAGGTGTCATAGTATCTTGACACAATGGAGGCTTTCCATGTGTAGTTTTGAGTTGGAACCTTGTGGGGCAAAATTTCAAACACTCATCTATGCTTAACATTTCCTATTGTCTGTCTCTATGAAATTCTCTGCTCAGTCCTTAAATTTTGTACAGCTGCACCAGACTATTTCATAGATTTCATTAGACATTTGGGCTGGAAGGGAGTCCGAAGGATCATCAAGTCCAGCCCTCTGCCCCAGGGGCATGAAGTCAGCAAGGATCATAGGATCCCAGAAAGATAAGCATCCAAATGTGTCTTGAAGGCATTCAGAGTGGGTGCTTGAACCGCCTTTGGCAGCAGTCTATTCCAAACCTTGGGGACTCGGACAGTAAAGAAGTTCTTCCTTATGTCCAACCTGAATCAGTCGCGGTGGAGTTTGTGACCATTTGATCTTGTCATCCCTTGGGGCAGTCTGGAGAACAGACATTCCCCCAGATCCTGATAAGCACCCCTGATAAACTTATAGGTGGCCACCAGATCACCCCTGAGCCTGCGCTTTTCAAGACTAAAGAGTCCCAGGGCTCTCAACCTCTCATCATAACATCTGTTTTCCTGACCTCTGATCACGCGCATGGCTCTCCTCTGCACTCTCTCAAGCTTCTCCACATCCTTTTTTAATTGTGGAGCCCAAAACTGGACGCAGTACTCCAGCTGCGGCCTCACCAAGGCTGAGTACAATGGGAGAATGATGTCCCAGGATTTGTTTGAGAAGGATCTATGGATGCAAGCCAGTGTTTTGCTCACTTTACTAGCCGCAGCACCACATTGAAGGCTCATGTTCATCTTGTGGTCAATCATGACTCCCAAGTCCCTTTCATCTGTAGTGCTAACCAGCATAGCACTGCCAAGCCTATAAGCATGCTGCAGATTTTTCCTCCCAAGGTGGAGAACCTTGCATTTTTCAGTGTTAAACACCATCAAGTTATCATCCACCCATTTCATGAGCCTGTCAAGATCTTCCTGGACCACCTCCTATCCTCAGAGTTTGGTGTCATCAGCAAACTTGGCCAGCCCCCTTCTGACACCAATGTCCACATCATTGATGAAAATGTTAAACAGTATAGGCCCTAGGACAGAGCCTTGAGGGACCCCACTGGTGACCACACACCAAGACAATTGGCTTCCGTCAACCACCACCCTCTGGGTCCTACCGTGGAGCCAATTCCCCAGCCAGTGGATCATGGTAAGGTCAAGGCCGCAGTTAGCCAGTTTTGCCAGGAGGTGATCATGGGATACTAGATCAAAGGCTTTTTTGAAGTCAAGATATACAACATTAATCTCTTCCCCCTTGTCCAGGTGATAGGTCACCTGGTCATAAAAGGAAATAAGATTGGTGAAGCAAGACCTAACAGCAACAAACCCATGCTAGGTATCCCTCAGGATATTGCCGCCAGCTAGTCTCTTAAGGATGGCCTCTTTGATAATCTTTTCTAAGACCTTCCCCAGGATAGAGGTCAGGCTGATGGGCCTGTAGTTTGTCGGATCTACTTTCCTCCCTTTCTTGAAGATAGGCATGAAATTGACCTTCTTCCAATCTTTGGGCACTTCACCAGAGTACCATGAGTTCTTAAACATCCATGCCAGGGGCTGAGCTATGATGCTAACCAGTTCTTTGAGTACCCTGGGGTGTAACCCATCAGGGCTGGCTGACTTGAAGGTGTCCAGCCTGTCAAGGTGTTCCTTCATGAGGTCAGCTTCGATGGAGGGCAAGGAATCTCCCTTACTTGCCCCCCCCCAACCCACAGTGGGCAGTGGCATCCCATGGGACTGGTGAAAAACTGACACAAAGTACCCATTTAGCAAGTTTTCTTTTTCATGGGCATCAGTTGTTAGTTGTCCCATCTGATTTAGCAGGGGTCCAACGTTGCCCTCGCTTTTCCTCCAGCTTCCCACAAATCTAAAAGAGGACTTTTTATTGTCCTTGATATTTGTAGCTAGCTGGAGTTCCATCACAGCCTTGGCTTTCCTGGCTTGCTCTCTGCAGGTCCAGATGAGAGCAGACTATTCCTCCTTGGTGGTGGTTCCAGTCCTCCATCCTTTGTAGGTCTTCCTTTTAAGATGCAGGAGATTCGCCAGTTCCCTGGAGAGCCAAGGGGGCTGCTGTGCCTTTGCTGCCTTTCCTCTGAGACGGGATGGTCTTTGCTTGAGCATCCAGGATTTTTTCCTTGAGGAGCAACCACTCATCCTGAACTCCCCTCCCCTTTAGGTTGTGGCCCTTTAGGGCTTCACTGACAAGCCTCCTTAGCTTGTCCAAGTCAGCTTTCCTGAAGTCAAGGACTTCTGTATTACTGACGGACTTTCCAGCTTTATGGCAGATGGTGACGGTGATCAGCTCATGGTCACTGTCACCCAGCTTCCCTTGGATCATTAGGTTGCTCATTAGGTCATCAGAATGAGGGAAGTATTTGCCAGAATGAGGGAGGTATATGCCTGTGACAAGACTTGGACTGGGGGGGTTCTCTGTCTTTGCCCACAGCAGAGTTGGGGAATAAACCTGATGACAAAGTCTCTCCACACTGGCAAGGCTTCTAGGAAGCCTATACATGAGCAGCGAGGCTGCTCCAATGCACTGTAATTGCAGTGCATTGGAGCAGACTTTATTAATCAAGTCTGCTGGAGCATGGTAATTGCTGTGCTTCTTCAGTCTCCAGTGTCTCATGTATCAGCATCCCAATCCTAAAAAATGGTGGCAGGGGAACTTTAACTAAAGATTTTTCTATGAGCTTTAGTTAAAGTGCCCCTCAACACCATTTTTCAGTGCGGGGATGGTGATACACAAGATGCTTTGGGCATTTTAATTAGACTGGCTCTTGGAACCACTCTAATTAAAACACATTCTCTCCACCAACTCCTGGAGCATGTGTATAAATGCTCTTACTGTCCACTAGCTCCTTGATCTTGAACACAGCTTTTCCTGCTCAACCCTTGAGTCAGGCCTATTCTGAGATTCCCAACTCCTCTCTGTCCCAAAGACCACTTCTGTTCTTCTGTCCATTCAGGATCTAGAATCCAGAGCCTTGAGACTGCAAACATATGATTTGACCCTTTGGGCTATGGAAGCAGGTCTTTAGGTCCAGGTCCCCAGCTCAGGTTCTTGCTTAGGGATTTTGTGCTTGCAACTCTAACCTCCAAGGTAAGGATATCATACAAGATATTGAAAACCCTGTTAAGCCATCTTATCTCCCCTTATAGCAACTCTCCATCAATCAAATAGAAATTTCAACTTAAAGTCACTACACAGCTCTCAGAACCAATGAATGTATTTACAAGCAGGGACCTGATCTACAATCATGCAGCTTAAAGCATAGATTGGGTCTGCAGAACATCTGTATGGTCATTAACTATGTAAGCTAATATAAAGAAATGCAAATGGCTTTCAATATGTAAAAATGTTATAATAGAAATTTACCATGAGAAACTGGATAAATATTTCTTAGTTAAGGAAAGAAAACCAGACAAGACTATTTTGGGATCCATCAGTATTTATCTTTAGTCAACCTGAGGGATCATTACTGAATGCAATGATACACTCGTTCCCTCAGGGAATTACTGTTTGCTGCCTTCACAATGTTTCCTTCAGCTATGAGAGTCCTGCTTACCTTTGTACATATTATTCCGAGGGAAAATGGTAGTATAACTACCTTCATAACAATAGTGTACATGCATTTTGGGAAGAAGGTTGGGGGTGATAACATGTATAACTATGCTGGAATTATTTCAAGCTTCTGTGCTATAAATATTGTACTAACTAATCTGTATTCAATATAAATAAAATAAAGAAATGAATATATCTCTTTTTCCCCCGAAGTGTAAGCTCCAAAAAAACCCCCATGAATGTATTTTTTAAATCTGCTATTCATCTTCCCCTCTCCCCTTCCCTCCTCCCATGCCAAATGAAAAGGAACATCTCTCTTGCTGGCTAGTTAACAATATTCCAAACTCATATCCATTTGCTTTATCCTATGTGGTATTCTGAATATAGCAACCTTACTCTACAGGTTGCTTTGAGGACACCTACCAATAAAATGTTTATTAAATCAGAAAATAATGTATATCATGTTCTAGATACAATCTTTGAAGGAGGGGAAAAGAGGGGAAAGAAGGAATAAGTTATTGTATTATTGAAATATGAAGTTCACTTCCTCTTGATAGCTAGAAAATGGCATTTAGAGGTTTGCTTTTGGGAAGTGGCTTATAGGTAAAGTAGAATACATTAGAACAATGGTCCAGGGCAATGGCAAGTGTTAATTGATTTCTAAAAGCCTAGTTGTCACACAGTTTCACAGCCTTCAAGGCAGACAGGGGAAGACACACAGGCTGGAAAATTGTAGGCATGTATCACACTGTTCCATAACATTAGATAACGTGGCTTCAGCTCACAGTGCCCAAGTGTAGAGTCCTTGACATTTCTGGTTTTGGGGAAAGCCCAAATTAGGATGTGTGTATGTGATGGGCTTGTAAAACAAAGGAATATTAATTCTGACAGGACAGAACATGAACAGTGTGATGATCACAGAAAGACCAAGCAGCAATGCCCATGGATAAAGAGTCACCAGGAGGGGAAAATATAAAAGAAGGCAACAAAGGGTCCTTGAGTGGGAAACCTGAGGAACCATGGACAGAGGGCATATCACCAGTCTGTCTCATCCACCCCACTGGGCGGGGTGGGGCAGGGGGATCTCAGCCTTCTACCTCAAGGCTGCTGACATCCTACATTCAAAAGAGAACCTCAGAGTGAAGCTCGCATCCTGGCCAGACATACCTTGACTCAGATTACAGTCCTAGGGCTGATAGATATAACATTTCTTGTATTATTCTTACCTGCTATCATTGTGTATCAATAAAATTTGCCTGTTACTGAATGGAAAGGGTTGGTGTCAGCCTGAATGGAAAAGTGTCAGTCTGAACGTTTGGATCTGCCCAGAACAAGGTATCTGGGTCATAAATCCAGTGCCAACACTATCACAAAGAAGATTAAAGCATGTCCCTTTTTTCTTCCTAAGGGTTCCACACATTTTGCTCAGGAGAAAAGACTGGAGTTCTCTATCTTTATTACTAGAGAAAATGGGGGCCAGCTGTTAGTGTCCTTGATCAACGGGCATCCTGGTTTTCTCCGATTTAAAAAAACAAACAAACCCAATTTTTGGATAAAAAGCAGCCCCAAATCCACATTTTTTCCATAATTAAAATAAAATGCGACTGATATATATAGTGCTGTTTCATTTTAATCATGGGGTATGTAGATTTTGAGTTACTATTTTTAATCCAATTTTTTTTTTAATCAGAGAAAATCAGGATCCCTGTTCATCAGCACTCCTCATTGACTCTAAATGGTGTGTCCACTAAATAAAAACTGTATGAGTGAGTACCTGCATTTCCAGGTGTTAAATAAATTCATGAAAATATTAGCCCTATGTAGGTTTCTGTCACCTATGACTGGTTTTCCTGTTCTCCAGTGGAAATGTTTACATTGTTGACAATTCTAAAGAGTTTTCCTCAACTAAAATAAAAGAGAGAGAGAGAGAGAGAGTTTCTGGAACATTAGGCATAATGGTGATTTTTGGAGCAGCTTATGACTATTATGAATGAACTCCTTTTTTTTAACTCATGCATTTGATTAAGGTGCGTGTTTCTAACAAACCAAGAGCAATTGCTATACTCAAACATTCTGGGCCTGATCTTCATGACAGCATGAAAAGTGAGCTGATGAGAAAGATTTAAACTTTTTTCTCCAAACACATTAAGATTCTCAAGAAACTTTGGGTCTGAACTTTGTGCATCTGTCTAACACTAGTTAATGAGCCCATACATTGCAGGCATATTTATAGTACAATGGAATGATTTTTAAATGAATTACATGCATACCAAAGCTGTTGAAAACCTTTGTAACTCCACAAGTTTAAAAGCAATGTGATTGATACATTATTAAAGGCATTAAGTTGGAGGTTAAATTAGTTATTGAACTACCTGCAGGCTGATACCATCTATTTAAGTGTGAGTGGACAGTAAGGCCAGCAATTGCATAAATCCTTATATCACACCAGATTGGTTCAATACCTCAAGCATATAGATGCTGTTTTCCATGAAGACTGATTCGAACAGTGTCAGAATGAAAAGCTTATTTTTTTTATGACAGGTAATCAAGTTAATCTTTTTCAGTAGAATTGTTATATCGGCTTTTTTCAAAATAAAAAACCTAAAAGAACTCTGTGTCGTAAGAGTGTGAGAAAAGTTATAGCTTGCAATCCTGATAGTAGAGGTAGCCTGTGTAAACATTTTTTTGGTTCAGTTTAATGCATTTTCCTAGTACCACAGGATCAGCTACAAGGTTACATTTTAAATCTTTCCTGTAAATGAAACATCATACAGTCTTTTAGAATGCTCACCTTGGACATAATGACATTTAAGGTCATAATGAATCATAGGGGGCAATTCGTTGTAATGATGCATCCCAGCATAGTTGACAACCATGTTTCAGATTAAATACACTATGGTTTAATTACAGGCAGCCTAGGAAACACAGATTTCCTGCATATAGCAAATGCCTGTGCACTCCTATGTTAGTGCCATCTTCTTGGTACTATGGGGAGAGGTGATGCCCCACTTCCTACTTTTACAGGAAATTGGGTTAAATACAGAGAGAAGTAAATTATGCATATTTGAGTAGGACAACTCTCAATTAAGACTACCTCATGCTAGTAGATCAATTCTGCCTTATCCTAAGAACTCTTACTAAAGCCACAGTTTAGCCACATAGGCTGCATCCCCATGAGCAAGGGTGTGTGGTTGCCATGGCAAAAAAAGTAGCGGCACAAATTCATGCTGCCATTTTTTGTCTCAGTGCACACCCCTGCAAATGGGGTTAGCATGGGGGACAATGCTCTGGGTGGAATAGGGGAGTCCGGGAGCCAGCACCTGTACTGGCCCCAGCAGCCTTACCTCGGTCTCAGGGCCTTCTGGGGTGGCAGTGGCAGAGATCTGGCATCAGGGAGCCATGGTCTTTGTTTGCAGTGGGATATTTTGTTGGGTTTTTTTTGACACAGGGATTTCCCAGTTTAAAAAAAAAGTGTCATGCTGCAAATTTGCAGCAACCGAATAGGGTGCACGTGCACCACGTGTGGTTTGCAGATCCGCAAAGCTCATGTGCAAATTTGTCTGGATATGCCCAGAGGGTGTGTACATAGATACTAACTTTTTGACAGTTAAACCGACTGACCTTTTTTAAGTTGACTTAAGAGTCAGAGCGTATACACACATGTGGAGCAGAGTCGACCTATATGCAGTGCAAGATAATACACCTCCGAGGTTTATTATCTTTGTCACATTAGTTAAGTTGATTTAGCTCACAAGATGGCCGCCACCATGTCAAAGAGCTGTACATATATATGCTCCAACATGGTTTAACTTAAGTTGACTTAGTTTTAGTTTTCTTATTTTAACCTTAGTACATCTGTACACACCAGTAAGTAGGATACAGATACACTGTGGATATAAAACTTGCTATCTTTGCCTAAAATAAATAGTCAGGTTTACCTTAATTTCTTATCTTCCTAGTACTATACTATGCTCAATTTTCTGCTGGAAACTATTTGAATTATATATGTTTTTACTTGAATTATATGTATTTTAGTTGAAAGATTAAATTATATATACTTTTAGTTGAAATAATTTTCTTATCCCATGACATTTTAAAATAATACTTATCTTCTCCAGTGAGCAAAAGCCAAGGCCTTTCAAGGGTTTCATGAAAAACAAAGGCAAACCTACCCTTGCTCTGTTGGTATCACACTGGGAATGTGAATCTTGGTCTGCATTGAACATTCCACAGGGGTTGATGCATGGCACTGAGTTAATGGCTGTTCTCTACTAGATTTTTCTCTTTGTATGTCTGTTTTCGGTAGAAATTAAAAATTCAACCCTAGAGGTTAGAAAAGTTTTATTGAAATTGATACATTTGACAATAAGTTTTGGTCTTGATAAATTAATGAGGAATATATTTAAAAATAATTCAAACTAGCTGTACCTTAAGTTTTCTCATATGCTCCTATATACATATTTAACCTCTTCCTCATGTGCATGTGAACAAAACTAGGTTAGAGTCTGGATCCACTGAGTCTAGGTCCACTGAGTCTAGGTCCACTGCATTTTATTTTCCCTCTTTTGTCATAAAGGGGTAGGATAAGAACCTACTGGTCTAGTGAACTATAATAGCTCTAGTTGCTATAATGGTGCAACAGAGGTTTAGATAAAAGACTGTAACTGAGGATAACTACATTTAGAATTTCGGCAGCAATGCCATATGGAGGTACACAAGTTAGTAACCTGAAATGAGGTAGAAGCAAGGTAGGTGAACAACATAAGGAGTTGTTTGTGGTTTAATTTAACCCTGCTGGGATCATCCAGATGAGCATGTATGCACAAGAGATCCTGGTGTCAAAAAAACCTTCAGTAGAAAAAAGTGGGGCAGCACCCATGGTGGCCACTTGCGCTGCCTGAAACCAGAGCCTGGCCAGCTGGAACCACACATCAGCTGCTGGTCAGAATCTCTGCTGCCAGCTCCAAGAGGTCCCTAGGACCCTAGATAAGGCTCCTGGGGCCAGCTCAGGTGATGGCCCTAGACTCCCTTACCCCACTGGGGGCAACATGCCACGTGCCAGACCACACTTGCACGGCCATTCCTACATATACTGGGACAAGTATCAGTGGCACAATTATGTACCTCTGCTATTTGTTCCCAGGGAAATGCATGCGCCCACTCATCTGGACTCACCTGTTCTTGGCCTCTTACTTATCTTTACTTTATATGGCAGTCCTATGAGATGATGTACCTTGAGAACAACAGGGAAGTTCAGGAAAATTAGAGATTAATCCAGTTTGGTTCAGCTGTGAATTCAGACAGTAATATATAAGCAGCTGAGATCTACGTACTGACATTTCTTATGCTGTGCTTGTATTCTCAATACATGTAGGAAGAAAGATCAGATAAGACTTTTTTTTCTTGCCTAAGGAACTCATTTTGTAAGGAAAGTAATGTGAGAGAATTTTTTTACTTATATAAATAATTCACTGGACTACCAAGATTGAGTATCAGGAAGAATAGCATTTTCACAGTTATTTTTCAGTGTATACTTTGCCTTTGACTAGCAATAAAAAGAAAATACAGTTAGAAAAAGATGAAAGTGTTTGTATTGCAACTGTAATTCAGCTTTTCTTCATTTTCCCTTCATTACATTTCTGTAATTACAAATTACTCTTTTCCAATCACTGCAAAATAGATTTTGCTTAATGATATCTAGATCCATTTGTGGAATATGAATTTGATGTACCAGGGAGCTAAGCAGTTCAGAGAACAGTGGGTTTTTAATGCCTTTTCTAAAATGTTATTAAACTTCTGATTATTGATAGAATGCTCTGAGTGAAAATATTGTTTGCTGACAAATTTCATGTTGGTGATTTTACCTACATCATCAAATAATTGGCAGAATTAATTTTCTTCACAAAATGCATTGCAAGATTTGACTAAAAAATAATGAGAAATTTATATTGACACAATACCTATAGTAGTTTCCCTAATTGACAAATTTTATTTCAGTAGGCCTCTTATTTTGCTGGAAAGATGAGGTAAAATTTGAGGAAAAAAAACAACATCTTGTTTCTATTGAAGTCAACAGGAGTCTGTTCACTTATTTCAGTGGACATTGAACTAAAAGACTATGCTTTCAGGCTTATTTATTGCTTTCAAGCAATAAACTTTCTTATTTCAAATACTATAAATTGTTCTACTTCTCCTTTTTTTACCATACTCTGTGACCATTTTACATTCTAATAAAGGTTTGTCTACATGCAGGTGATATTCCCCTGTTGCTGCTGATGCCTTGCCCAGCAAAATGTGACAAATAATTTGACTGATATAAAAAACAAGACTGTCAGATCAGAAATGCAAAAAAATTCTGTTTCCAGGAAGAAAACAACATTGGTGACATTATCATCTATTGCTATAAAAATCTGTGATGAAAATGCAGTTTTTCAAATATAAACTCAGATGATTCATTTGAAAAGCTGCCTTTAAAATACTGACAGGATAAAGGAAAAATGTAATGTCACTAGCAGCCAACTCTACATAGTTACGCTATTACAAACAAAGTTATAAATAGTGATTTTTACACAATGACAGTACTATGTATAAGAAACAGACAACTAAGTTTTCTCTTGTCAAAAATAGTCCTTAAATTGAGAACAGTACATTAGGCAGAGATTTTTAAGTGAAACAGTAATATGCTTGAATGGATAACAAAGTTTCCATTCTTGGGGAGATATTGTAGCAAGACCCAATTATGTTATCATACTGCTAATAACACCACTGTTCTCAAAATGAAGTGGTATCTTGAATGATTCTAAATGGGACAAATGATTGGTTTAATGTCCCATGCAGAATAGTGTGTAGCAGTACAATGTGTAGTGAAAAACTCTATCACAGTAGCGTAGTAATAGCCTCCAGAAAATGGGACACTGGTTAAATCACAGGAATGTGATTGCTTCAGTGCTGAAAAGTGCACAAAATGCCTAAAGAGCTGAGTATATTGGTGAAGTGAAGTATTGCTTTTCTGGAATACCAAGTTTCTGCATTCCATGCTTATCTATTGACATCTGTATCTTCACAGACTCCCTACCCCCATCCTTTGATTACAATTCTTGGAAAAAAGGTCCTTCCAATAAGTGGGCCTGCAATCATGTTTTCTCTTCCCTGATTTGTCCTAAAACATCTACCTTTAAAAATAAACTGTCATCTCACTGTAGTCACCCCTATATTGTTAAAATACCAAGAAATAGCCACAATTTTCACTTGTAAACTCCTAGGCTCTTTTTTCCTTTTCTGAAAGTTTTTCTCCAATCTAATAGTCAGGTGAAATAAAAGTTTTTCACACCTCAGGGATTTGTGAGATCTTGCCTTTCCCTGTGACTTGTTAAACTGAAGAATTCAACATCATAAGAGTTAAAGGGAAATCTTTTTCACTCAAATCATTCTTTGATTGAACCCACTACAAGACCCACTCACATCTTTTTGATAAGCAATCAGTTATACAACATGTTTTCAGATACAAAAGTTTGAGAACTTGTAATTCAAATAGTTAATACAAATATTTACATTCTATTTTCATGCAATTTCCTTTTGTTTTAATAATGTACACTGTGGTGATTAAACTTATGTTTTAAAGATGCTCCCTAACATAGGGAGCATCATATGGTTAAGGGCTTGCAGGCCAAGCCCTATGAGGAGAGACTGGGGCACCTGGACCTCTTCAGCCTCCACAAGAGAAGGTTGAGAGGCGACCTTGTGGCTGCCTATAAGTTCATCACGGGGGCACAGAAGGGAATTGGTGAGGTTTTATTCACCAAGGCATCCCCGGGGGTTACAAGAAATAATGGCCACAAGCTAGCAGAGAGCAGATTTAGACTGGACATTAGGAAGAACTTCTTCACAGTTCGAGTGGCCAAGGTCTGGAACGGGCTCCCAAGGGAGGTGGTGCTCTCCCCTACCCTGGGGATCTTCAAGAGGAGGTTAGATGAGCATCTAGCTGGGGTCATCTAGACCCAGCACTCTTTCCTGCCTATGCAGGGGGTCGGACTCGATGATCTATTGAGGTCCCTTCCGACCCTAACATCTATGAATCTATGAATAGAAGACATTGGCAATTCAGAGATAGTCCCTCAGTTAAGTAGCTGTTAGTTAGTAACTACACTTAAGATGCGATTAACCAGTTAATAAATCTGATGATATATGTATTAATGACTACTGAACAAAATGAGGAGAGTCATTTCCTCTAGCATCTCTAAACCAATAAATGATGGGCACCAGGGAGAGTATTGAAAAGGGGGTAGCTCACTCTAGAGCTATCTGGTTCAATGCTCTCCTGATATAGCATCCACTTCTGCCACTGTTGATAGGTTACTGAGCTGAATGAATCATTGGTCTGACCCAGTATACACTTCTTATGTTTTTAGGTGTTTAACTCTTTCAGGCAATTAACTGGGCAACAAGCAGGAAATAAGTACAAAGTTATTTCATAAAATATGTGTAATAATTATGAGACTGATTTCTATTGAGTCTAAAATTGAATGTGCAGTTAATTAGCATTAGGACTTCAACAGGGTCTCTAACCCGCTCTGGTGCAAGCCAAAAATTAGCTGATTATCAGCTGGCTCTGGAACAGCACTGGGGCTGATGCAATTCATGCCAGGTGACAATCATCTGATCAGCTCCTCATTGGCCACCTCTAAGAACCTTACCAGGGCCAGGGCAATGGGGTCCTGCAGGCAACTGACAATCAGTGGATTGTCTGGCATCCAATAAGAAGGACAATCAGGATCTGATCCTGAATCCCAAAACTGTGTATCCTATCATACCTGCATGGCATGACAGGAGGAACACTTGTGGATATTGGGGATCAGACCCCATTGGGTGAATCTACATGAGATGCTTTACTGCAAAGTAGCATAGTTTACTGAACAGTAAGTATGTGTATCTACAAATGCACATGCTTACTGTGTAGTAAAACTCACTAATCGTGAGTAAATTTGTTACCTAAAAATTGTAGTAAATTTACTTGTGATTACTAAATGTGCAGTAGAGCTTGTGTAGATGCCTAACTGGGAACAAATCTGCTTCCTGTCGGTCAGCCACCAGAAGGGCAGGAGATTATTCCCTGCCCCCAGGAGTTGCTTGCTGCTGGGGTGGGCTCCACTACCAGAGACCAGGTGGGGACTATGTCCCCCCACCACAGCAGCAGGGAGCTCCAAGCCCCCCTCTCCAAGATCACGACTGGGGAGCGGGGGATGGGAGATCCTTGTCTCTAAGCACCAGCTTCACAGTCACGAGGCCAGTGCTGAGAGATCCGTATCTCCCAGCACCAGCTCCATGGTTATGGGGTTGGTGGTGGGAGATTCTTATAAGGAGATAAGGATCTCGTAGCACTGGCTCCACAACCACAGACCTAGCACTGTGAGCTCCCTGCTGGCAACGGCTGGGGAGCTTGCTCCCCACCCAGCTCTGCAATCACGGAGCTGAGCAGGCGATAAGATCTTCACCCCCCCCCACCCTGTGATCATGGAGTAGGGCCTGGGAACTATCCCAGTCAGGGGCAGGTCCAAGCCCCACACTTTGATCCCCCACCCAGCCAGTGGCTCCCTACTAGCTGCCCCATAGGTGGATCAGGGCAGGGGACTGGGATCTGCCCCTCCCCTGTAGCTCTTCTCAAGTCCCCTGCCCCTGATCAGGGAGCTGGGACTGGGAACTCCCTGCTGCCAAGGCAGGGGGACATTGTTCCTTCCCTGGCAGCAGGCAGCCCCCCAGGGGCAGAGAGAAATGTCCCAGCCCTGATCAGGAGACAGCAAATATATATGAGGCAGATGAGGTATATATTAGCATATATTATGTATATACATTGGGGCATGTATCCCCAGATACATGCCTCAAGAGACACATAATGAGATCTATTGTATTTTACCCCAGATCCAAACAATCACATATCCTGCCCCATGCCAGATCTTGAATTTACACCATGTCAGAGTACCTATTTTTGGGGACTCAGGATAAAATTACTCAGATTCCATTGTGCAATTAAATTAACATCTGCCAAAATTCTTAGGAGCTAATAACTCAATGCTATTCTCAGACTGTTAAGGTTCCATCTGACTATAGATGGTAGAAGGTATGCTTTGGTTAGAAAAAATGTTAGTGTAATGTATTATGTTGAAAAAATAATTGGAAATAAAAATAAAGGTCCACTCTAAAAGTCCTCTAACCTTACAGCACTTCTTAAGTCCTTCCAGAATTGTATGCAACAGATAGTGATGATTTCATTCTCTGCTGTTCTTTTGCTAGCTGGCCAAGGATCTACCAGTTTTACGTGTGTTTAGATGTTGACACTCAATGGTTCTATGGCTGGTCAGTGACTAGAAGAAGTATGTAAAGGCCTTTTGCAGTAAAAAAATGAATGCAGATTGGGACATTGAGTCACCTTGTTAAAATTAAAAGCAACATATTTTTCTCTACCTACCTCTAGACATTTTTGATTAATCAAACTAAGATACTTTATATAGGGGTATAAGGATTTCAATCCAAGCAGGCTTTCAACATATTTTTGTATTTTATTCTGAACAAATTTAGGGGAGAAAAAAGTAGTTGACTCAGCAAATGTATAATTACATACTGCTGATCATCCACTGCCCAAATGTCCATCTGTCTAGATAATTATGTTACTTGATGTTATATCATTTCAGTAATATAACTAGAGAAGGATAAGCAGGGAGCCAGCCCTAGATACTAATTTAGATGAGGTGCCAACAGAATCTTAGGGCTATTCGCTCTGCTGCCTCCCTGCTCTTTCATGCTAGGCACCCCACCAATGACCTGCTCTCTGGTCGGGACCTTGACATTTCTAATTACACCTCTGGATCACAGTATTACAAATTGGTCCAAAGGTTAGAAAACAGCATCATTTTTTCCCACCATCTGAAAGAGTTATAACTTAAAATCTCATTTAACAATTATTGAAGAAAAACTGACACTGAAATAAAATCCTTGTTATATGAAAACATACACATTCAAATATGAAAACATTTTGCCTTCTGTAATATCAGCATAAACTAGTTGGCCAGAATTCAGTCAAGCAATGATGTCATTTCTTTATTTCTACTGACCTGAGTGAAAATGAAATAGCTAAAAAAGAACAACATTTTTTTTCAATCTTAACACAAAGTTGGGTGTTTAATCCTCCCAGAAGTCCATAAATAGAGAAATTATTACTGGCTTAGAATAACAGAATGATTGCAATTTAATAAATTAAAAATTAAGATAAAGATCTGGGACAGAAGTTCAGCAGACCAGTTTAACTTAAATCAGTTAAGTCTGATACTATGTGGCAGTGAACCTTTCAGTGCCTGCCACTTTAAAGGCTTAACCAGGCTTCAGACCAGTCTGCAGGTGGGAGCAGGCCTAATCAGGCAGTCACATGGCAACCAGGTGGCTGCCTGATTGGTGGAGGGCTGGGCAGCCTGGGTATAAGACCAGGTCCTGAAAACAGAACCAGGCAGAGATCTGCTGCTCCTGGAACACTTGGAGGTTAGGGTATGAGCTATGGTGGAGGAGGAGGTTCCTAGGTACCCAGGTGGGTTCCAGAGCCTAGGGTAAGGGGCTGAGTTCCTGAAACTGTGGAGAGATCAGCCTATAGCAAGGGGTTGTGTGTACAGAGGCCCAAGAAAGATGCCAGGATAGCCTAGTGAGAGAGACTGCATATATAAGGGCCTAGAAAAGTCACAGGCAAGCCTGAGCAGAAGGGGACTGAATTTGTGGGCCTGCTAAGGGGCTAGGCAAGCCCTAAACAGAACATCTAGATGTGTGGGCAACTAAGGAAGGGTCTGGGGGAAAACCCAGGGAGTGCGGATGGTCCCAGTAGGACCTAGTGAGGGGTTCAGATAAGCCCAGTGAAGTCAAGGACTGCTCTATATAAGATCTGTAGGAATCCAGGCAAGCCCAGTGTGAAAGGACTGATCTATGGAGGGGCCTAGCAAGGGGACCCCTATAGAGTAAGAGAGTCAGCTGCTCATAGACCTATCCCAGGGCTCTCAAGTGGCCCAAGCTGGTGCCATGGCCCAGGAATGGCCAAAGGGCATATGTGCCCACCATGACAGGTCAGCCAGTGCTGCAGATGGCCTGGAACCTCAGCTTACCAGAGAGTCAGGCCAGGCTCAATGGAGTGAAGGTCTTTCAGGGAGAAGACCACCAGTGAGAGAGTAAGGGGTCAGTTTGCTAGCCATCTAATAGGCTGGAGTAAGGCACCTGATGGGAAGAATCCTGTAGGGGATCTGAGATAGCTGGGGCCACACTAGGAGTACTGATAAGGTGGGGGCAGGAACAGAGTCCCCCAGAAGTCAGCAGCCTAGGTAGGACATCAAGGAAGCCCAGTGAGAACATGACCAAGGCCTGAACTAAAGTTTTAGGGATGTTGACAGACACCTGAGGCCTGCATAGGCCATAGGTCAAGTTAGGGGTCCAGGCACATAGACAAACACCTGAGGCTCAAGAGATGTAAGGCCCAGAAACCCCAGTGAGGGGACAGGGTGTGAAGGGCAAGGAGCCTAATGAAAGGCAACAAACCCAGAGTGTGTGTGAGAGTAGAGGTCTCAGAGAGGGGCATGTGGCCAAGGCACATTTAAGGACACCTGAGGCCAAGTTTGGGCCAGAGGTCAGACCAAGGTATGTCTGAGGACTCCTGAGGCCAGGTTTGGGCCAGTGGCCAACTGTGGTTCAGCAATGGGGCAAGGGAACTAGAAGCAATTTTTGGATGCCATCTGCAAGGCATGGGACAGGGTAAAGGGGAGGTAGGAGCCATGTATTACGCCCTTAGCATCAGGGCATTAAATGGGCAGCCTCCCACCTAGAAACAACTTTTTTAGTTACAACAAAGGCATGGCAGACAAGTCAGGTGGGCAGACTACCTTAGACAGGTGGGTGTGCCAACACTGTGACTGCCCTTGAGATGGCCCCCTGTCATACTACTTCCATGTAGGTCTATCTTAAACTGGTTTCTGACATTTTAAATCAGTCTATGTGCACTGAACTTCTCTTCTGTTACACATTTAAACCAATTTCTGATCACTTATATCAGTCTATGTGTAATGTCTGTCCCTAGCCAAAAGTTTAGAAAAACTGTTTCTTGCCCTGTTTTTAAAGAACAGTCATCCTTAGCAAGACTGACATACCAGTCAGATGACATATGATAATTGTCCTTTTATTATATTAGAGTCTTTTCTAATCTGGTTTATGATACATTCCTTATTTCACCCTGTAGTGGTCCACATGCTGTCATCTTCTCAGAGGAAAAGGAAGAACAGTGTTCCTAAACTTTTTTTTCCTCTACAGACCTAATAGTGTACTCTCTACAGGTCAGAGCTCCATGGCTTAGAGGGCTGGATCCAGAAAAGAAGGTATGCTGAGCATTAGACAGAGTAGAAATCAATTTGGGAGTAAGTGTTCACACCAGTGTAATCTTTATTCTGGGAATGAGAGTTAGAGCCCTTGCCAAAACAGGTCTGCAGCTGTCGCTTTCCACGCAATCCTGACTTCAGGGCCTCTGCATGAAATATATAATTAGGGTCTGTAAAATATCATTTACTCTTGGTGGACCCCAATCCCATGCAATGCAACATGTATGAAGCTCTTGAATAATCATTAAGCTCTCACAATAAAACCTACGTAAGTTTTATGTGTAAAACCGATGCAGTGACAGACCTGATGCAATGTACAAATGAATCTACCTTTTCTGAGACTTGCTTGCACTACTTCGTTTCATTTAGTCTTAGCCTTTACACTCTGAATACAATAATGACCTTGCAAGTGATTACAGCTTTAAGTGTTAAATTTTAGCAATTGGTGTATGTATAGATAATACAACTATTCATACCCCTGCTTCACAAATTTAACACCTGCCTGGAGCTCCAATCCAACTCTCCCTAGCAACACACCGACTCTCCACAGCAACAATCCATCTGTCCATATTACCAATCCAACTTCTCACAGAAAAAAAGTCAAAATCTTTCCAGGATCAATCAATCTCAATATCATGCCAAGCCAGTTTTTCCAAATGCTAATAATCCATTTTTTGAAGCAGTACTGTACCTTTTGCCAATATACTTTTAGGGCAGCTTAGCCAAATTCTACTTATCAGTTTTTCCTGTAGATCAATTTATCATGCAGCATTGATTTAATAAATAAACAAATACATAAATAAAGGGATGAACATCTATACAAAATAAGTGAAAATATATTTTCTACAAATTATATATGCTCTTATTTGACCTTCTTTTTGCATGAGGCCTGTCTCCATGTGGGAGTACAATGTACAACTTTGAACTAAAATTGAAAGGAAGATAATTTTCTGCAATCACTGAACTAATTTCATAGTAGAAAATGTGCACTTTTTCTCTGGGTGTATGTTGAATATTTCATCTATACCACAAAATTCTAAATGCAATTATCTGCATTCATTTCTCTGTGTGTAATGCTATGATAATAATAATTTATGCATGTCAATTCTCTGTATTTTCCATCTTATTTATTCTGTCTTTAAGCTTCAATATCTCCAGTGTCATTTTTCTTGCATCTTTAATGCGGCATATTGCTAATACCAAAGTGTGTATCTTCATGTGTATGTAAAGACCATACAAAGACTCATTCAAGACAAGGACATTCACCTGAAAGCTAACTGTATGAATTAGAGTAAGGTCACTATGCTAAATCTAGGAGAGATTCTAGAACAAAAACAATTGGAAGAAAACAAGAATTACACAGATGCTTTTAGGGCATTCAAATGAAAACAGACACTTTAACAGAAGATCCTTGATTTCTTTTTTCCAAATCTATTTAAGCTGGTGTTGAGAATTGTGTGTCATGTCTGTCAGGTAATCATTTAACACTACTCCATAACAATATGTGAAAAGCTAAAGCTCCTGAAATTGTAGCATGCAGTAGATCTTGGGGATATGAAATTGCAGCAGTACTGCAGATTTTCATGTAATCTAACAGCGACTTTGCTTAACTTCGCTAAAGAAATTTGCCCTAGAATGCCAGAACTCAATGGTCTCTAATTGGAAAATTAGTTGTCTGCCTTGATGTGGATCTGTATATCAGAATATAAGGACTATACAATTTGCCAAGCAACAGTGTCCAAAAAGAAAGAAAACAAACAAACATACAAATACCACTTTTTGTTAGAAAGATATGTGCCTAATTTGAAGGAAATATTCTATGTGCAGAATAGTAATGGAGTTCTAAATAAGAATTTCAATAGCTAAACCTAATGATAAGTTACTGCTAATGGACTGCAAACATCTTATTATAAATTGTTTTCCTTTGACCAAGTTCTGAGATTCCCCTTCAGTCAGTTGTGTCTATCCAGAGATGATAGTATTTTAGAAATCGTTTTATGTACTTCCATTTTTACCACCCTTCCCCCATTTTTCTGTTTGATTACAGAAATCCTATTCCAAGTTTATATGCATCAGAGGCTTCTGGGTAAATAAAATATCACTACATTTTTAAAAATCCAATAGCATCAACAAAAAAATCCCTACAGTGTATCTCCAGGTGGTCCCATAGCTAGAATCATAGAATCATAGGGTTGGAAGGGACCCTGAAGGATCATCAGGTCCAGCCCCTTGTATGAGCAGGAAAGACATCTGGGGGCAGACGACCCCAGTAAGGTGACTGTCCCATCTTCCCTTGAAGACCTCTAGGGTAGATGATTGCACCACCTCTGGGGAGAGCTTGTTCCATAGTCTGGACACCCTATTTGTAAAGAAGTTTTTCCTAATGTTCAGCATGAAACTGTCTTCCAGGATTTTGTGGCTGTTGTTTCTAGTTTTCCCCCAGGGTTCCCTTGGTGAACAACTGTTCACCAAGCCCCTGATGTATGTCTCTGATATAGTGGTAAGCCGCAATCAGGTCCTGTCTCAAACTTCTTTTCTTTAAGCTGAAGAGTCCGAGATCCCTCAGCCTCTCCTCATATGGCTTGCCTTGCAAGTCCCTGATCATGCAGGTGGCCGTTCTCTGGACTCTCTCGAGCTTTACCACGTCCTTGTTGAAGTGCAGCACCCAGAACTGGATGCAAAACTCCAGCTGCAGCTGCATCTATGTTGAGTAAAGTGGGAGAATCATTTCCTTGGATTTACTGGAGATGCATCGATTGATGCATGCCAGAGTTGTACTGGCCCTAGCAGCTATTGTGTCACATTGCTAGCTCATATTCATGCTGGGGTTTATTGTTACCCCCAGATCCCTTTAATTTGTAGTGCTGGTCAGGTTAGTGATACCCAGCCCATAGGTGTGCTGGGGGTTCTTCTTTCCCAGATGCAGCACTTTGCATTTCTCTATGTTGAACCTCATCTGGTTCCATTCTGCCCAACATGCTAGCCTGTCTAGGTCTTCTTGTATCTGTGGCCTATCTGTGGGTGTGTCCATACAACCCCATATCTTGGTATCATCTGAGAACTTGGCCAATGGGTTTTCACCCCCTCATCCAGGTCATTGATTAAGATATTGAACAGCACTGGGCCAAGTACTGACCCGTGGGGTATGCTACTGCCCACATCTTGCCAGGATGACACCGATCCATTCATTTGGGCTCTCTGTGTCCTAACCTGCAACCAGTTTTGCACCCAATTGATGGTCCCACAGTTGAGCCCAATATCTTCCAGTTTTCTGATCAGTACCTCATGGAACACCAGGTCAAAATCTTTCTGGAAGTTGAGGTATAGGATGTCAACTGCTTTTGTCTTGTCCAGGTGATGAGTCACCCTCTATGGCTTACGTTCCAGTCATGAAAGGAGTCCCAGCAGGTCTCTGTGATCCCTACTACATTGTAATGCTCAATGGAAAGCAGGAGGACTAGTTCCTCCTGCTTGTTCCCCTTGCTTCTGGAATTGGTGTACAGGCAATTAGTCCTTCTACTGAGGTCACTGACCATCTGTTGCATTGAAGGGAGCTGTTTTCTCAGCTCCTGTAAGAGTGGCTTGCTTGGTTTCATTGTCAATGGAGCTTTCCTGTACATTGGTCCCTGGGTAGGCTTCAGCTAGCATTTCCCCATCCCCCTGCTATCTTAGTTTAAATCCCTATCTAATAGATCAGCCACCTGGCTGAGAAAAGGGACTTACCTTTCTGCGTGAAGTAGACGCTGTCTCTCCCCAGGAGTCCTCTGCCCTTGAAGTGAATGTTGTGGTTGTAGAAGCTGAAGCCTTCTTGGTGGCACCACTGTTGGAGACACTGGTTCACCTCATTGATGCATTCTTGCCTCCTTGGACCATGGCCTGCAACAGGGAGCACAGAAGAAAAAAATACCTGAGCCCCCAATCTTTTAAGCCCAGCTCCCAGAGCCTTGTAGTCACTTATGATATATTACCTTGTAGTTACTCATTATATATTAGAGCTATATTACCTCAATGTCTCAGAATTACTAATGTGTACATCCTCCCAAGACTTGTGGAAGGAAGGGAAATATTAGAAATATTATTTTTTCATAGTACAGAGGGTAAAGCAAAGAGTATGATTCCATTAGCAATAGGACATTGAACACATTTAAAGATGCTGCCTTAAGGGATGCACAAAAGGTAGGTATAAACCTTTTAGACTAGCTAAATAAGAACTATAGAGAGTACAAGCTTTAATGAACTTGAGTTCACTTCACAGATTCTGTAGTGATCAGCATTAGATGAAGTGAAATCAAGTTTATGCAAGTTTGTGCTCTCTCTATATCTTATTTAGTTAGTCTAGAAGTAGGATGACCATACATCCTAGTTTGACTGGAACACTCCTGAATTCCACTGGCTATTCCCAGCCAGTTGGTCAAAAGTCTGGGCCAGAGTCTGGCAGGGAAATGGAGTAGCATGGTGAGCCAGACATGTGACCAGGTAGACACTGCTGCTGCCATGTGGGAGCAAGGCTGGTGGGCTAAAGCAGGTGCCATCTCACCCACACAGCAGCAGTGATGCCTGTCTGGCTGCCTGCCTGGCACGCTATACCAGTCCACTTCCCTGCTGGACTCCATCCCAGGACTTTTGACCAACCAGATGGGACGAGCCTAGCAGAATCCAGGAGTGTCCCAGCCAAACTGGGATGTATGGTCACCCTATCTCTAAGGTGCATATCTTCCCTGCCTTCTGCCTGACTCCAGACTAATATACTTAATTATCTCTACTAAGAGATGTCATCAGCATCAACAAGAACTGGACCAAAGTCTCAAGCCACATTGTAGTGGCTTAATCACTAAGCTATCCTTCCTTTCTTTCATCTTAATTCAACTGAAGACCTTGTATGTAGGTGCCATTTGACTTACTAGTAGCTGCATCTCCCAACAGAGCAGCTTCATTTTCACTTCCCCTAAACTCAACACCTGCATGCAGCACATTCTGTAGGAGAAATGGTTGTTTATATATAGATATGATATTGATTGTAGATGGGCTCAGAGTTAAGCAAGCAGAACAGTGAAAAACATTTTCTTGAAATATGTTTTGAATTTAGAAATGAAATCTCTTCAGCTGTGCTCATAATCTGTTTCAGTCTGTGAAATTCACTCTTCTTCTCAGCACAGGGACTTCGTAACTACTTAAATGGTCTTATGTTGACCCTATATACAAATGTGAATTTCATCCTCCCTGCAAACATTTAAATTAGTAATAGTAATAAGTAATTTGTTTGTAATAATACTTACATAATGTTAATTTCAAATTTGAAATTTTAGTTCTTGCAAGAAGAGAACCATAAGCTTGAATAAAGGGATATTTGTAGATGACCTATTTCAAACAGATTACAATTGTACTTAGTATAGGAAAAATCTTCATTATCATGTGAGGCAAGAAATGGTATGTGATTATATGGCCAGTCACAAGAAAATAACTGTTTGAGTTGTGACTACTTTGGATTGGATAATTGCATTTTGACATGTATTTTGACAAACTGTTCAAACAGTTCATGGATTTAAAAAAAAATGAGTGTATTTAAAGTGTAGTGAATAAATATGTCAAAGCTACAATCTATAGCTAACCATACAACAGATAAAACATGATTAAATTTGGCACTCATCCAATATGAAGTATATGCAAAGGGAAATCGAGTCAATGGGACATAGTCAAAGTGAACTATCTGTGGAAAACTGCATCCTAAAATCTAGCCTTAGAAAGCATTCTTGTGTGAGTATAGACAGATTCCAAGTATGCTTCATAGGAACTATCTGAATGGTTTTTATGAATACCAATTATAACACATGGGACTTTGTTTGTTGTTGTTTTGTATGTTTTTTTTTTTCCTTTACACACAACAGAAAAATGTTTTCTGTTTTATAGGTATTTAATAATTCCTAGGACATCTATAGAAGTGGTATTTGTGATATCTGGATTTAAATGCTTCTACCTTAATAAAGTAATACTAATAAAGTACTTAATAAAGTACTAATTTCAGGGTGGGGCTACACATAGTAGACTAGTAGAATTATCAATATGATGCAGCCAATAGAGGGGGACAAAGAACAACATTCTGCCAATATGAGCAGTATACACAGTTCAAAAGTGGCTAAAGCCAATTTTTTTTTTAAGCTTTTAAAACCAAATGAATTGGTGTATTTATTTGTGTGTTTAAATCAGCAGGTCCAGATGATCTCTACCCCAGGGTGCTGAGGGAATTGGCAGGGGTCATTGCAGGACCCCTGGCACGGCTTTATGAGCATTTGTGGTTCTCTGGCCAGGTGCCAGAGGACTGGAAAAGGGCCAATGTGGTCCCCATTTTCAAAAAAGGGAGGAAGGAGGGCCCAGGTAACTATAGGCCTGTTAGACTTACCTGGGTTCTAGGGAAGCTCTGAGAAAATTATCCAGGAGCACATCTGCGAGGGACCAGCAAGGGAGATTATGCTTACGGGCAACCAACATGGGTTCATCAGGGGCAGGTCTGATTAGACCAACCTAGTTGCCTGTTACAACCAGGTCACAAAATACTTGGATGCAGGTGTCATGGTGGACGTAGTCTTTCTGGACTTTAGGAAGACCTTCAACAATATCTCTCACCCCATTCTCATTAAAAAATTAGGTGACTGTGGCGTTGATGCCTACACAGTCAGATGGGTCACAAATTGGCTAGAGGGCCACACCCAAAGAATGGTGGTGGATGGGTCATTTTTGACCTGGAGGGATGTGGGCAGTGGGGTCCCCCAGGGCTCCGTCCTTGGGCCCGCACTGTTCAACATTTTTATCAGCGACTTGGATGAGGGGTTGAAAAGTACCTTGTTCAAATTTGTGGATGATACTAAAATGTGGGGAGGGGAGGGCACGATAGAAGGGAGGGACAGGCTACAACTAGATCTGGACAGGTTACAGAGGTGGGCAGATGAGAATAGGATGGGATTCAATACTGACAAGTGCAAGGTACTGCACCTAGGAAGGAAGAACCAGCAGCATACCTACAGGCTGGGGAAGTCCCTTCTCATCAGCACAGACGCAGAATAGGATCTTGGAGTTATTATTGATTCCAACATGAACATGGGCCGCCAGTGTGAAAATGCACTCAGTTAGGCTAACTGCACTTTGTCATGCATCCACAGATGCATCACAAGCAGGTCCAAGGAGGTGATCCTCCCCCTCTGTGTGACATTGGTCAGGCTGCAGTTGCAGTACTGCGTTCTGGGTACTGCACTTCAGGAGGGATGTAGACAGCATTAAGAGGGTCCAGAGGAGGGCCACTCTCATGATCAGGGGTCAGCAGGCAGGCCCTACAAGGAGAGGCTATGGGACCTGAACCTGTTCAGCCTCCACAAAAGAAGGCTGAGAGGGGATCTGGTGGCCATCTACAAATTTACCAGGGGGGACCTGTGGGGAACGGGAAAGTCCCTGTTCCCCCAAGCACTACCAGGAGTAACTAGGAATAATGGCCAAAAGTTGATTGAGATTAGGTTCAGGCTAGACATCAGGAAGGACCCCAGCATTCTTTCCTGCCATGGCAGGGGATCAGACTTGATGACCTGCTCAGTTTCCTTCTGACCCTACCAACTATGAAACTATGAAACTATTTTTAAGGCAAGAACCAGGGAAATGGAATTATTATTTTAAAATGTTTTCTAAGTTTGCAGTAATTGCCATCCAGTGGTTGGTGTAGTATTTGTGCCTACTCCTTTGTAAATAAACAAAGCTTTATACATTAAAATTCATCAGTGTTGCTCCTTAGTAGAAGTCTAGTAATGATCTTGTGACATCATGCTTACAGAAGCACACATGTGTATGCCAATATAGATATGTTTATATTTTGTACTTGCTCTTCTGTAGGAGCTTTAACATACAATTTGAGTGTAAGTTATGGTGTTTGTGATGGTATAGGTGTTATTAACGTAAAGTATTTGGATTAAATATCTTATACATTTTTTATGGAGGCCTTAATGTTAGCTCAGGGTCAAGTGTCTTGTACCTTTTAAGATTACATTGGAAATTAGAAATGTGTGGTCATTAAAATATGCACAACTTGCTTATCTTGCTAAAAGGTACAGCAAGAGACTAAATTCTTGAAAGAAAATTAATTAATTCTGGTGATATTTTCAATTGAATTATCCAAAGCTTACTCGTTTAGGTGCATAATGTAACGTGACTCATTTCAATTGAGAAGTGGCACACTTAAGGCCATTTCCTGAGCGATTAGTAGCACCTTTAAAACAATGTTTATACAGTCCATTTATATTAATTTGATTGTTTTAACTGGTGAGGGGTGGGTATAAAGTCAGCCTATCAGTGAATGATGTTTGGGTTACAGTTCAGAAGAGGAAAGTTGTAAATAAAATGTCATATAGTAATTTTTAAAAACAGCAAAAATTTGCCCACCACAATGCTTCCTTTGTAGCTAGCCCTTTGTATGTCACCTGCTTTTAGCCTGCAAAACTAAGTGCACCCATACAGGCAAACATATCTCCTTTGAATCTTCTTAATCTCTGCAAGACAACTTTTGGTGCACATCTGTAGCCAGAGAGCTTTCTTCAGCATTGCCCTTCTGGAGGGACCCCTACCATCCAGGGGCACTCTTACATTTTGGGTCGGAGACAAATTAATTGCTTCCCCAGGTTCAGGTATGCAGAACTGGGAGAAAAGAATGTGTATGCTTTCTCTTTCTAAGATGCCTCTTTGGAGTAGGACTTAATTTGGCCAAAGACAGAAAACCTGGGACATGTGCTTTACCCTGGTTCAGGCAAGTAAATAAGGTGGCCTTTTTTTGGAAATATGGAACACCTAAAGATCTCCTTTGAAAACCAGGGTAATTTTAATGTTGGTACTTGATCAAAAATGAGATGAAGAAATGTTCTATGGGAACACAATTTGAAAAATCTTTCTGTTGGTCTAATAGTCAAACAATACTTTTATGTATATAACAATATTTCAAATATATGTATTTATATGTTTGTCTTTTCTCAGAGACTACCTGCTTTTATAAAGACCTGACACATTCTGAGGAAATCAGTAATGAAGAGTGTGTAATAGATTAAAACTTGTTTCAATAAGAGAGTGAATAGTGAAGAAACTGGTTTAATTCTTAAATGAAATTGCTAATGATAGCGTATGCATTGGCATAGGTGTTCATGGCACTTTAATTAAAAAAAACAAAACTAAACAAAACAAAAAGCTGCTTCTGTCCAAAGCCATAGACTAGCAGCCCTTGTCTGCAAAATCCAACTTCCATGAGATATGTTTATTCACGTAAGAGCCCCTACAGACTTCTCATGAGTGGTATAAACTTCACTTGTTCATTCAAATTGCTGGGTCAGATCCCTGCTGAGTAGAAAAGCACCACTTTGGGGCTGTGTTGTATAGCATTGTGCACAGTTCCTAGGATGGAATAACAGACATGAGGGGTTTAGAAGGCTTGCTGCACAAGAGACACATTGACCTTTCAGGTCAATGTGAAATTTCACCTTCTCACCTTTCTCCCACACTTCAGTCTCAAGGCGTAATTACTCAGGCTTTGCAGTGAATTTGGCTCTGAAGTCATAAATGGAGTTGTTTCAATGTATTCAAGATGATCAGGAACATTTATTAGTAGCAAGCAGCCATTTCAGAAAATATCAAAAAACAACCAAAATGGCATGTTATTGTTCCAGATGTAAGATTATTCAAAATTTGACTACCATGTTAAATTGATTATACAAAAACATTACACTGACTAGTTCCTTAGAAAGCTAGAACAGGAGCCATAGAGTTTATACTGAAGAGTTATTCTCCACTTACAGTACCACAGAAAGATATAAAAGATAGGTGCTCTTTAATTTTTTTCTCTTCACTATTCAGACTTAGTTTTTCTATTTACTGCAAAGTTCCCCCTAAGAAGAATAAGTATATTACTGATTTTTACTGTATTTCTTTTTTCTCACTTCTTTTCTCTGGCTGATATCCCTTGACATACTCAGAAGGTTAAAGGGTTATTGTTTTATTTATTTTTGTTTGTTTTTAATACGAATAAAGGTGAAAAAAAGATGGGCTAGGTCATAGGGAAAAAAGTTGGAAAGTTAAAATAGTGCAAAGGAAGGGTAAGCCAATGATCTTGAAATACGATCTCCAGTATATAGGTAAACACTGACAGAAGTCTAACCTTCAAAGCAATCTCTTGGTAGACTGAGGTATGTATGATGTAAGGGATAGTATGAATAACTTTGTTTAGGCATATTTTGCAATGACATTTCTCCCCATTCATTCTAGAATAAATTGGGAATGATTCAGCTGAAACTAATGGAATCTTGCTGCTAGGAAATTGAAACGAACCTAGAATCACACCCCAATATGTTATAGCATCTTGACATTAACCAGATACCTTTATGGCTCTGGTTTTAGTATATCCCAACTTCATGAACTATGCAATCCAACTTACTTATACTTACTATTGTCTTTAGCAACTTAAAAAAAATATCTAAACACTTTCCTCATTTGGAAAGTGCTTGAAAACAATGTAATTTCCAATATCACTTTCATACTACAATAAGCAGTTTATCAATCTGTCAGTATATATCAGACAAGATAGAATTGAGAATTTCACCTTCTCTCTCTCCCCAGTTTTGGGGGTTTTTTTGTAATGATATTTTTAGAGCTTACAGTAACTCTTATGAAACAAAACAAGAAATTAGGCACACTTTCTTCTGTATAGAATCATATATGCAGACAGATTCGTTTTTCTTGATATTACTTAAAAAAAAAAAACCCCAAACCTCTTAGAATGTAATTCCACTTTGAATATTTTTTAGTTTCTGTTGGAAGTAGACCTCTCATGAAGGGTTCAGTTATATATATAATTCTTGTTAGACCCAAAGGAAGCATTTTTGAGTTTGAAAGTATAATGAAAATTAATACACTTAGCCTATAGCAAAATATTCTATATCAAAGAGCTGTTCTGGCTGAGACAGTAATCAATGTTTAAAACATAAGAATGCATGTACAAAATAAAGTTTGAATATTTAATTCACACGCAGCAGTTTTATCTACATGGTTGCATCCCTATCCTCAAGTCCAGAACATGCTTTTGTCTTGGGGTTTATAAAACATCATGATTTAACAGTCTACTTTTAAAACTGGGTTAGCAATAAGGAACAAATGCAATGGTAACTTGCCACAAATGTGTGTGCCTGTGAATGTGATAGATTCTCCATTATATAGGGTCTTTAAATCAAAATCAGATGACTTTCTAAAGAGTTTTAGCTCAATCAGAATCTATAAGTTCAATGCATGACTTACTGTATGAAATTCTTAGGATCATACAATGCAGGAGGGCAGATAAGATAATCACAGAGATCTCCTCTAAGCTTAAAATTTGAAATGGGGTTACTTCCAAGAGGTCCATTGATAACAGCCACACACTCCTACCCATGTAAGCCTTAGAATCCTGTACTTGGGTCATAGCATCTCACAGACCCTAAGGCTACGGACAGGTTTTAGATGTAGCAAGAAATACACCCTTTTAACTCTGCAAAATGTGAGCACACAGCCGTTCAGGTTGTTTGTCATTGCGACAGGTGTATATCTCAAGGCCGGTCATCACCCTAGTTCACTCACCTGACTAGGCAGTCTGCCTACCTATCTCATCTGCCACACCTTTGGTGGAATGAATAAGTTAATTCTAGGCAAGAGGCTGCCCATTTGATATACTGATGTCTAGGGTTTATCCACAGCTCCATCCATCCCTTTATCATGTCCCAAGCCTTTCAGGTGTTTTACTTTCTATCACTTCAATGCCCCTCTGACACTGGGCTCTATGCCCCATATCTACACCTTGCTGGTGCTACTCTCTGCATTGTCATATCTATACTCCTCTGGCTCTAGGGCTCCCTGCACCCCACAGCCATGCCCCTAGGGCATTTCTCTTTCTCTGTGCCTGTCACAAACTCTACCTAAATATGGGGGTCCTTCCTCCAGGCACTAATGAAGCCTCCAAACCTCCCTTTTTAGCCTCATCCCAGTTCTCCAGTATAAACAGCAACACAAACCAAAACCTTTAGTCTGTAACTTAAGTATTATCAACAGCAGCCGTGCTATTGTGGTAGCCGCCCCCCTAGGGATCAAACTAATACCCTTAATACCACATACTCTCTAGCTTAAGTATGTGGGAGGTTCCCATAGTCTCACAGCACTTGAGTAACAAAGCAGGCAGCATGAGTTCTCTGATAGCTTCCACATGCAGGAGCTCCTTCTCTGGCACCTGAGAAGAATGTGCCCTGCTGGTTCCAGCCCTGAGCTTATATAGACCAAACCATGCCTCCTTCTGGTCACGTGACCCCTGCAGGTGTTACCCAATTACCTCCTTGTGCTGTTACCCTGGCTCCTCCCTCCTCCCCCCCATGGCTTCAGGGAGTCTATGGTCTCCTCTACACATTACAGGTATCGCACAATTAACTGGGTAATAGCGTAATTACCTGGGGACTAGCTACACATGCAAAGTAGCTATCACATGATAAAAATCTCCAACCAGCTATAATGTTAGACCTCAAAAATATGTATTAACTTTATAGCTGGTTGCTATGAAACTTTAATTTGCATGTGTAGCAGTGTCTCCCCTCAGTAGTGGCTGAGGGCCCATCAGGTGGCAGGGCTCCAACAGGGATGGACCCCAAAGCCCTGGGGATCACAGCTGTCATGATCCCCAAGGCCCGGGTGGGTGTGACACCCCCAAGACCACACAGGGATCTTGGTCCCAACTATGCCTCATGCACAGCCAGGACCCAGTGTCCCACAGTTCACAAAGCCCTGGCTCCTGACTGTGCCTCACACATGGGGCTCTGGCTCCAGTTGCACCTCACACAAAGCTGGAGAGAGATGGCAAGAGCATGTACCCAGAAATCCTGCAGCTTATGGGGCTCTGGCTCCTGGCTTTACCTCACATGCAGCTGGGAGCCTGAGCTTTGTGAGCTGTGAGACTCTGGGTCCCAGCTGCACGTGGCACCCATGGCTGGGATGCCCCTTAGCAAAGTGAGCTCCCAGCTATGGGTGTCTGCTTCTTGCCCAGAATTGGGCTCCCTCCACATCAGCAATAAGGCACAATTGGTTTTAATACATGATCCCACAATTGCACCTCCTGCCATGCACATGTGGCAGGAAGCACAATTGTATGGATCATGCATTAGATCAAATTGTGCCTTTACGAGCACAGGTAAAGGGACCTAATTATACCACACTCTACTGATACAGTGAGGTGGAGCTGCTTAGCCTTATAAACCTTTTTGAGGAAGATAAAAACTTTCCTGCACAAAAAAATGACAGGAATCCACCTACCTAACCATCCACCTACCTAACCATCAAAAATATTGTTTGCTGTCTTATCAGTATCTCTGGCTTCATGTACAAGCCAAGAAAGGGCATAGAGCAAGAACACATGGGATGGTTGAGCTTATGTCCAGGTGCTTCAAAAAAGTTAGCTCCCAGCTTTTACAAGTGGTAAATAATGTGGTTGGGGTGAAGGGGAAATTCTGCAGTGTTTCTTTGAAGTGGAAGGAACATCAGAATCTTTTGCAGCAGTGTCATGGGCAGTACAGTCAGGAGGTCTCCATTTACTTTATGCAATGATTGAATATTTTGATTTGGAAAGGTCATAACTAGGGTGAAACAGAGACCTATCAGACCCTTTCATGGAGCAGATGGAGTGTCAGAACAGGGCAAGAAAGGGCTGTAAGTTGGAAACACCATGTCTAGGGCAAAGGGAAGAATTTTAAGGGCCTCTCCTGAAGTAAAGGAAGGCTGCACAGGACCTGAATTAGTTCTCTGAAGAAGTGGTGGCAGGTCTTGATTCTGCACCAAAAGGAGATCAGCACACAATGCACCTGCTGGTTCTGCTGGACTGGAAGCTGCAGGATGCATGCATGGCAGGGATCTGCTGTGGGCTGGAAGTGAAATTTATAAGCCTCTGGCAGTGGAAATTGTGAATGGATGAACTGTCTGTTTGCACTCACAGTGTGAGCGTAGAAAAGAGAATGTCTGGTGGGTGTGGGTCCCATGCAGTCATCCAGTCAACACTTACCTCTGCACTAAGCTATGCTCAGGAACCTGGGGGCCCCACAAAGCACACTCAGATCACTGAACACTGGCCCTCTGGCTGTGTGAGGCTGGCAGTACATGCTCTTGCCATGCTCTGTGGTTGTCCAGAAGATGGAGTGCTTGAATAGCAATATATGCATTTCAGGCTACATTTTCAGGCACTGCTCACTTCCCAGAAATTCTTAGTGCTTCAACTAAACATCTGCTCAAACCCAAAATCTGAGCTTTAAAAGTCTTATCCCAAAACTCTGTTAGTTGACAGATATGATCTAGATACTATCAATCAATTGGCATTATTTTTCTTTACAGAGTATGGTGTATGCACCAATCAGTTCTTTGATGGCTTCTGAGTCCAATGTGTGATTGACAGTCCCATCCACAGGTAAGGCACATCCATGCACTAGCAATGCTCCAAATCCAAGCAGCAGATTCTTGCCTCGTCTTACACCGGTGATCACAAAACTTGATCCATTCTGCCTACTAGTGCCTTTTTCTATCTGCAAGCGGATTCTGCCAACCAGTGCGGCATCCTGCACTGTACAGTACAAACTGTAAATTACCTCAGACTAATCTGTTAGAGGAACTGCTCCTTCTTCATTTAGTCATTTCTTCTTTAGAATACATTTAGAATATTTTGTTATTAATTGAAAACATCATTTCAATTCATAACATTCTTAAAATTTCTAAGCTTAAAAACATTTAAGCATAAGCTCAACCTCAAGGCAATTACTATTCTCACTGACTTTAACTGATAAGCATGAGCTTAACAATAAACACACTTATTTTTACAACTTGGGCCTTTGCTTGAAGATTGATTTTTTTTAAATTTGAACAAAATAAAGCTATCAGTGGGTACATCGAATTATCTCCTCAATAAACATCTCAGCATCTACATGTGAAGTGCTATTAGGATGGAGTGAGCTCATTTACTCTGCTGTAGGATAGTACTTGTAAACACAAGTACTATCCCACCGCAGATTCTTTTTACTCCACAGCAGTGCACATGTAGACACTAATGGGGTTGGCAGGAGCATGAGGATGCCTCAGTGCGGGAGCCGCCTGCCATCTAGCCCTGCACTGAAGCACCCTTGTGTCCCAGCCAGTCCCTCAGCAACACATTGAACCAGATCAGAGCAGCCCCAGGCTGGCAAGCTAACCCCTGCCAGCTGGGGCTAGCTGGGGATGCTCCACCTGGGCTCAATGTGCTGTGGTCCTGGATACATGTTCAAATGTGGCACCTGGAAGCAATAAACTCCAGCACAACTTGTAATGGAGTTTATTGCTGCACTTTAATTGCACATGTAGATGTGTCCACTGAGTCCAACCTAAGAGAAATTACAAATTTTCCCATTATATCAAGATCCTTGTACATTATGGATGAGTTTTGAAAGACAAAAGCTTCCTTTACTAGAGGCATCTTTACTTATCCTGAAGATTTTTGCTTTTTGTCTAATTCTGTTCTCCATCTGGCCTCATGAATCTTGCACATTTGGCTGCTTCAGAATGTAAAGTTAGAACTGTTTGCTAAAACTGTCCACAGATAGAAAAGTCCCTTTTGTTCACTTTTGGAAATCTACAGGAAAGAATCCTAACATGCACCAGAGCCAGGCTTACTTCCTCCCACAGCCAAATCCAAAGGACCCTACCATAAAGACAGGTATTCCACTGAAAGGTAGAAGTCCTGGGTTTGTATCCTTACTTTTGGGACCAGTTAGATAGCCACTGGTTAAAATGCAGAAATATGCCTAACAGCAGCAACCAGAAATGAGGACTTTTCCTTCCCAGAGACATGTCCTCCTTATTGGTCCTCTGTGGCATGGTTCCATTTGTCTTTTCTCCTTCTGATCCCATGAATCTTGTATTCCTGGAGGCCAGTGGCCCCCACTCAGGCCATATCCTAGAAATTAGAGCACACGTCTATAAAATGGCTGGCCCCAGCCTAAGTGTGGGGACTAGAACCTAGGTCTTCTAAATAGATTCTATTGTGCAAAAAAATAGTGGTGGTAGTACTTTTTCCTTTTTTTAGAGTGACTCTGTGGGTGCATCTACACAAGCAATTCATTCAAAACAATAAACACCAGAGCAGTTTGAGCCAGAGTAAACTACTCCTGGGTGAAGTGTCCACCTTTGCTGCCAAGACAGCAGCAATTTGACCTGGGGCAGAGCAGTTTATGCCAGGGCCACTCAGCCCCAGGCTCTGGGTGGCAGCATTGGGTGACAGAGGGCTAGCTGAGGCAGAAGGATGCTCGAAGTGCAAGCTATGGGCTAGGTGGCAGGTTGGAGTCTGGCCCTCAGCAGGCTGAGCTGACTGGGAGCAATTTATGCCAGCAGTCAGCATCTACACATGCATTTAATCACAGTAAATTACCCTGGCCTAAAATAGTACTGTCCCCAACAGTGCTAATGTACTGCAGCATAAATTAGTTTACTGCAGCCTAATACCATTGCACATGTAGATGCTGATGCTTTACTCCACAGCTGATTAGTCTACTCTTCAGTTAAATACATGTGTAGATGCAGCCTATGATTCTGTATTTTGTACTGGATTTCATTCTATTATTGTCAGGCAGGCACTACAACATCCACATTTATGAGGCCCTGTCAGCCCAGATGCAAGAACAAGGGCACAACCAGTCAGTGCAGCAGTGCTGCATAAAGTTTGTCTTGTGGGCACAGTGGGTCACTGTGACTGACCACAATTGTTCATTCTGCCATGCCCATAAGACCATTCCTTTTATGTGGCAGCTGACTAACATTGTGGCACCCCCAGAACCCAGGCCATAACTGTGTGGTTTACACCAGCCTGGGCAGCCTGCCCAGGCCCCCACCCTGGCCTGGCACCTCCTGTAACACATCTTAGGAGAAGGAACCCTTGGGTTTGCAGTGCCTCACCCCACCCAGCTCCCCAGCTGCAGTTTCCACCAGCAGTTCAGGGAGCCCTGGCCAGCATCTGCCTCACCAGCTATGCAGCCCCAGGGCCAGAGGCAAGGCATGGCCGACCATGACACCACCAGCCACTACCAACATTACCTTCTCCCCGGAGGGGCCCCCAGCTAGGCATCTGTACACTGCACCCTGCAGGCCAAGGATAGCTGCATACTGTTGCAGATGAGGATGACCAGGCCAAGCCACCAGCCTTGCTAGCCCTAGCCCTGTGGCAAGCCCCACACTGAGGGGAGGTCCCTCTCTGCCTCATCCCCTGCCCCTGGCCCTCCTTGCCCAGCTTGCCCACACTCCCCTGGTCCTAGATTCACTGCCAAAGCACACAGGGAGGCAGGAGACAGTGCCAAACTTTACTGAGCAACCTGTGTCCCCACAGCAAGGTGGCCACAGGCCTTTCACATGCCAAGGAATGTGTTGATGCCAGCAGTGATGTCCTCCTTGGCAGCAGGGGGCAGGTAAGTGTAGTACTGCCACAGGTAGCCCTCCAGGCAGTGGTGGAGGTTGTGGGTCAGCCTGGGATTGTCCCCCACATGATCATAGTTCAGGTGCCAAACTAGGAGTGCAGATGTGCTCAGGGCATCATGAGGATCATCATCAGCAGGATGTAGTGGTTTGGGAACCACTTAACCTGCACAAACAGCCCATTGCACACAGTCCAGGGTATACACAGCAGGGGCATGCAGGGGGCATGCAGGGGCATGCTTGGGGCCCAGTGACAGTGTGTCAAGATTCTAGACCCATGGTGCCTCCCTGGAGACCCCCCTGTGGGGAGGGTGGAGGTGCAGCCACCTCCTTGTCCCAGTTGTCCAGAGTCCTGACCCCCCCAGGCCAGGTGCCATGGGCTGGGAAGCAGCATAGTAGAGTGGCTGGCCTGAAGAGAAAGATGAGGGGCAGTGGGGTCTGGATCCATGGCAGCAGGTGCCGTCAGGAGCCTGACCTATCCTGCCCTGGGGACAGGGCAGGGGAGACAGGCTGACTGTGGCTAGCACACAGCGGCTCACCAGCCACAGGGGAACACACAAGGATTGGGGACTTTCCCAGCAGCTGCTTAGGCCTGGGCCTGGGCCTGCCCAGCTGACTTACTATGGTCCCTGGGCACTCATGCATGCCTGACCTCCAATGTAAAGCCAAGCAGTGCATGGCCTCTGGTACACAGCATTTTATCACTGAAATGTGGTAAACTCTCAGAAAAAAACTTCTGTCTCATGGCTCTGCATGTCCTGCATCTTAATGTAAGGTAGAGGCCATAGTTGGCAGTGGGGATGCCAGCTCAGGGTCACAACTGCCCACTGGCAGCACCCTGAGGATATGCTGGCTCCGCCAGAGGTGCACAATGGACAGGACCCTCCTCCTCCAGTGGCTGGTAGCAGATGTGGAGAAGTGGGAGGAAAACACATAAGCCTGGAAGGTGGAGGACATGGGGTGCTGGCCACCTGCCCCTGGTGTCTACACCTAGGTGCCCCCACCCTATAGCTCCCCACTTCAGGACACCACACAAAAAAACCCCCTTGTGAATAGTTTGCGCAGGGAAGATTTTTTTTTATTGTTGTTGGGTCAGATGGGTGGTGGAGGGGCTCTGCCTATTGGGGAGGGAGTGGGGAGGGGGTGTTGTTTGTGGGGGAGGGAGGGGCACTTTGTGTGTTGGAGAGGGAGAGGGATGGGATCTGTTTCATGTGAGGGAAATAAAGGCTTGTTCTTCTGATGTGTGTGCAGTGAGCATGGTGCTGGGGCTGGGCAGAGGGTGTGGGTGGTCTGTGGGTGGCAGGGTAGGCAGGCTAGGGAGGGGAGTGCAGGAAGAGCTGGTCAGCTATAGCCTCCTGCACCCAGTGCCCTGAACCCCACTGGTGGGCACACATCTCTCCTGGTGCCCCAGTGGGGGGGCTGGAGTCACTGTCACTGCTCCACGGGTGGTGCTCCCACCACCAGGCATCTTCCACGTGCTACACCTCCTCTGCCCAGGCCTCACAAACAGCTCTCCCTAGGCCTCACAGATCTTATGTGGTAGTCCACAATACCCTGCAGGACTACAGAGTGAAATCCCTTGCAGCTGTAATAGGGGTGGTCTCCATAGGGTGGGCAAGTGATGGGGATGTGGGTCCCATTCAGAGCCCCAATGCACCAGGGGAATCCCAGTGCACAGAACCCCACCACCACCACCACCACCACCATGTCATAGATGCAGAGCACAGTGTGCCCCAGTATGTCCTGGAGGGCCCTGCACACCTTCAGGATGGCCTCCCACTGTGGCCTTGTCTATACCAAACAGGTGTCTGATGTACCAGAGGCTGGTGGGCATAGCCAGCTTGAGCACAACAAAGGCCATCCAGGTGTCCACAGGGAGGGCCAGTCACATGCTAGTATCCTACCGCTCCAGGTGAGGCTGGAGGTGCTGGAGCAGGTCCCAGAAGGTGACCCAGGTCTTGCAGAAACTGTCCAGCCACTGCCCATCATCCCAAGTGTGCTGAACAATGTGCAGGCACCAGTCCTGGCTGGCATGGTGGGCCCAGAGGTATTGGGGCTGAAGGAACAGGAGGTGGTGGCATCATGGAGCTTCTCATCAACATCCTTGGAGGCGGCAGCAGCACAACAGTGTCCCTGGGATGGAGTGCTGCAGCCAGACTGGCAGTCACTGCACAGGGGGGAGCTGTGTGGGGCAAGATGGCCGTAAGCCAGGCAGCAGTCAGCACCATGGGCTAGCAGGATGATTGCAGTGGCCTGCAGTGCACTCTTTGTGCCCAAGGCACTCTTTGTCACTGCCAGGAGCAGGGGCTGGAACAGCCATAGCCCTGGGAGGCAGAGTGGCTGTAACTCCTTTATGTGAGTTTGTTTCTGGGGCGGCATCCCCGCCACAGTGGCCAAGGAGAAAGCTGCTGTGTGCTGTCCCTGTACTGGGCACATTGCTCCTGGGCAAGGAAGAGACTGGCCACAGAGCAGGAAGTGGGGCCAGCTTTTAAAGAGGGCTGCCAGTTGCTGCAGCTGGAGCCTAGAACTCACTCCAGTGGTGGTAGGGGCCCATTGCAGGACTGCAGGGAACTAGGTGCACATCTTTTCCCTAATCCCCACATATATAGATGCCTGCCTGAAAACCCGTACTCCAGCTTAGTTTACATCAGACTAAATCTTGGCTGGAGTAAATGCATGTGTAGATGCACCCTCTAAGTGGTGATCCCTATGGACTAAATATTAGGTAGATATCAAATCTGGGAGGAAGTGGAATAAGGTGAGTTCAACCAATGAATAATCTTTGATTCATTTTTAATCCAGTATATAAATGCAACAAGTCCAGAGATTGAGCTCTATAAATCTACTACATGCATAAGTTTTCCAATTATTCCCTGTCTAAGTTTCATGTGTCATAAATGTCTAAAAGCACCAGTTTTCTTTTTATGTTATTTGGAATAACAGCAGTATGGAATACATGTGTACTAAAATCTTTACAAAAAGGGCCAGATCCTGTGAGCTGGTGAGTGATTCCTTCAGTATCCTGAGTAAATAGGAATTTAAGACACTGAACCCTAATCCAGTGTCAGTGGGAGACCTTGACTGGGCTTCAGTGGATTTTTGATCTTTCTATCATCACTGTGTAAGGATCATTAACTTAGAGCATAGGGCCTGGTCCTAAATACACTGAACTCAGCGTAAGGCAATGTTATATAATGTTTTGTCAGAGTAGTATATCTTGTCTGAAAGCCTATCAAGCCTATCAAATTACATTGTAAGCAGCTGTGTTGCACCAACACTTTTAAACAGAAATCCAAAATCTTGCCCTGAATGAACAATGTTATAAACAGCATTTTTCTGTTTAATTTATTTGACAATATATTGGAGATAGTTACAAATCATAAGAGTATTCTGTACAATTCTCATAGAAGTTGCTCCAGATTATTACCAAGCACAAAAGAATGGAGCCATGAAGATAACAAAAGATATTTTAATACTTAATTTCAAAGCAGTGAAATGACTTTGAAAACCTCTAATGCATATAAAATTGGTGCTATATTCCATGAAAAACATACATTGTATCCTAAACTTTTGACAATGACAATTTAGATTGAAAATGTAAGGATTAATTTCTGCATGGTACATACAGAATTAAGCATGCAGTTCCCATAAACAATAACAAGTATTTTTGTCTCATTTCCTGTATGCTGCATTAAAAGTTTATGCCACAAAATTTTGATATGGCAGCTGTACTTTTTATGTATAGTAAAAAGTCTATCTTTATTAGGTATTATGAAGGGATGTGTACTTTCTACTGTACTGTGCTATTTTCTTTTTTCTGATATTTTTAACCATGTAATGAAAATGTAATGAATCACTGAGTAATGCAGTTTGTACTAACACAAACATAGAAGGATAGGCATATCAAAGTAGTATATCTTGTTATTACAGAAAAGTCAAATCTTGTATCAAAATTAGACACATCAATCCACATTTTTCACTATGTAGGTGCATCTACACATGCAATTAGTGCGATGCAGTAAACTCAAATGCATATTGTGCCATTGTTTATTGATCCTGAGCACCATATCTGAATGTGTGCCCAGGCCCCAGGGGGTCAGCCTGCCCACTCAGGACTGCTCCAGCCTGTCTCAGTGTGCTGTGGAGGGGTTGACTGGGGCATGAGGATGCTAGCCAGTAGGCAGCCCCCACACTGAAGTATCCCTATGCCCCAGCCAGGCCCATCAGTGTCTACTCATGCATTGCTGTGCACTAAATAACACTGCAGCAGGATAGCACTTGTATTTACAAGTGCTAACCTGTGCCACCATTTATGAGTTTACTGCAACCTAATAAACCACATGTGTAGACTCAGTGGACTTTACTATGGAGCTAATTAGTCAGCTCAGCAGTAAATGTCTCATGTAGACATGGCATGTATGCAGCAATTTAAACATGATCAAATTCCTTGGGGGAGGGGAGGGGAGTTGGCACTAGTGCACTTTTAGATCCACCTATAAGAACATGACACATGACAAATGATGTATTACCAATACTTAACTTGCTTTTAAAAACTGTTTGTCTTTATTGTTTGAAGATCTCCTTGTTTCACTAGACATATATTCACTACACAAAATTCACCTTCAATTTAGTGACATAATTTTATGCAGAAGTCCTACCAGGAAGCTCTATACATTATTTTTTTAAAACAGTGTAAATCATTCCAATTTATTAGTAAATCCAATGCAAGTCAGAGGTGATTCTTACTTTTGAAATCTTTGGAAGAAATAATGACTTTCTGAATGGCCTGAAAATTTTCATTTGGCAACTGTAGTCAAAATCACCCACCATTCCTGCTTAATTGTTATGGCTGTTATTGAGTCATGTATCTTTCCAAAATATAAATTGACTGGCTGAGTGAAGTCTTTAAATTCTGAACTATGCTAATAAAATGCCCTGCCCCCTGCTCCAGTTTGTGCTGGTACTATGAGCAGCAGTAAACCCAGCTGTCATGTAATCTACAAATAATGGCAGTGACCCAGTAAAGATGCATCCTTTATATTTTTATGTAATGTACATCTGTAGAAGGACTTATGAACTTCCTTTCCTTGCATGGCATAACAAGACAAGATAATCTATAGTTTTTTCCTTAAATTGTATGTTGAGTTGATCAGAATTGTTTGACTTCAAGCAATTCATGAAAAATAAATGACATTTTAAAACCCTCTTTGTATTATCTGATGCTTCTGAATCCTGAATTTTGCTCCAAATACTTTTTTATGATAATCTGACATTGACTTTGGTGATACCAGGAGTAACAAGTTCACAACAATGGTTTTTGGTCATACACTGAAATAAATGGCAACACTCATAAATTTAGCAGAGGAAGGACAAAACCTATCTTCTCATATTTGGGACAAAGTTTGCTTCTGTGCATATGTGTATGGCTTCTACTGATTTAAGTATGAATCATAGTGACATAGCTGAGATCAGAATTTGGCCAATATAACAAGCAGTATTCAGCCCATTTATGGAAATAAATGAGTCTTAACAATCAAATCTTAGAGCTATATTTGTTTTCTACACCCCAGGAACAAGTGCAGAGAATTCTGATGATTACATTGAAATGTTAAATATCTCAGAAATTACTACATGAACCTTAGTATATGGTAATTAAAAACATTGCTTAATATCATATATATATGGTATAATATGAATGCTATAAAGAGACAATTTACAGTCTTTGCAAAATACATATTACCAGAAGAATACTTATAGTGCATTGGTGATATAGGACAGATGACCAAGGGAGTTCAATAATATTTGCTTTTATGATTCTCTGTTGAGGGAGTGATGATATATTATGAATTATGTCATGTCCTATAGTCATAACCTGCTCCATAGAACATATTTTCCCAGAGGGAAAAGTCCCTGGCTGGAAACTCACTAAGCTAAATTAAATTCACTTCCTAAATTTAATTTGATCTCATCTTCTCATCTTCATTTTCCAAAAATATAAAATAGAATTACCATATGTGTTATAACACAAACTAGTTACATCAGAGCTGACTAGGTAGGGAACAGTGCTGCATTATAACTTTTAGAAAGTGTTGTCTTTAAATGGGCTGGGTAGTGAGCTGAAGGAAAGAAAATACAGAGAAATCACCAAGAAGATTCTGTTTTGGTGAATCTAGCAAAATGTGGATAAGTTGGATGTTTAGATGATGTGTACAAGTTGCCAGAGAAGTTATTTGCAATATAGTAGTAAAAGTTTATCATGTACAGGTTTGTTAACATTATTTTCTTTTGGAAGAGGTTTTTGGTAAAATATATCCTCCTGTCCTTTCTCAGGTCTCCTAGTTTAGATGGAAGGAACCATATAAGGTAGAGTGCAGCCTCAATTCAGGATTGAGAAATCTGCCTTTTAGCATCAGTTGTTGCATTCTGAGAAGGATGTCCCATATTTTGCGCCATAAACTTGAATAGAGATGGAGTAGCATGCAATTCTAGTTGACTTGAACTGCTGTAACTTAGTGGTCACATACATAGACTATGTAGTGGCCTTTTCTCACTAAATTACCCATATATGATATCGCTCTAGACTGCTCTTACACTGGTGCCTTTTTAGACTCTATTTTCATGTCACAAATATTTTGATTATTTGAATGAAAGAGACTCCAAATCATATAGAAACCAATAATTTATTGACAATTTAGCACAAGAAATGATCTATAGACTATGGCGTATGCACAAAAGTTTTCTGGGGGGAAAAGGAGATAAATACAAAAAGAATCCAAGAAACTGGAATAAGTAGGGATAATAAGATATGTTTAGAGCTTGTCAAAATCACAATAATAACCTCTTGAACTATCATTCTTCAAAGACTTCTGCAAATGATTAACTTTATGTATTGTAAATTGCCCCACTGAAGCTAATGGGGCTTCTTTCAGTGCATAAAATCAGAGTAAATGCATAAATCTTTATAGGGCTGAGTCCTTAAGAATCTGTGAGATATATGTGCAGTCATTTCACATAAAGCAAAACTTGAGAGAAAAATATAAAGTGCCTAACCTATCAAGCTCTGAGGTATCTATTTTCTTGATTAGAAATGGCTACCATCATAAATGGATTTCCATCCCCATGGCATCATTCTCCAATGGAATAAGTAGCTTTTTTATCCAATTGGTGACTGGTTAACTGATGGAGATCAGATTTTATCTGTTTGCTTTTGCTTTTTTGAGGCAGCAAGTAATTTTTCTTTGAAGTAACATTGATGGCTTGAGCTAATTTCCAGACACCAAAGGGGTACATTATGTCCTCTAAATTGGTTATGGCAAGCTTCAGCTAACTGTCTCATTTTTTAGCTGTGAAAACAACCTGATGATAGAAACATAAGTGATAGAAAAATTAGCTAAGTATAATTACATGACACGTTGTTCTTGTCTGACCATTTAAAAGTATTTTTAAACATAAGATGTTATTTATATTATAATTTTATTCATCCATCTGTTTAAAATTAAATTAGAATTTATAGGAACATATATTAAGGATTACATTTGCTATAATATAGTAAAATTTCTTTAAAAAACACTGACTCAGTGCATTCTTCTCATAAACTTTAAGGCTAAAGATGGCATTTTTATAAAGCATCAGGGGACCAAGTTCTTTAACTTTTAGATCAAGCTCAAAACATGTGTCATTTATTTCATTAGGTCAGTTTTAGTAAACTGTCAGCTTTTCTACAGTTATGGTTGAAAATCACTAATACAAGAAAGGTCATTTTCCTAAGTGACCTAAATTCTATCCATTTACAAGTATTACCTTGAAATAGTCTGTGTTTTATGGGTTTATGGGTTTAGTGACTAATTTGTGGTCATAGGGTAAGGACCATGCCCCCTGACTTCCACAAAAAATATAGCATTTCTTAAGGTTGATAGATTCCACCAACACTTTTTTGCACAACCAGTAGCTTAAACTGTTACTGTGATCATCTTTCAGCTAATATCAGATATGTAGCTCAATTCATTCCCCTTTGAAAGAGCAATACTGAAAAGTTATTAAAAGGAGAGTTTATCTTTAGAACTGTACATATTTGCACACTGTGTTCATTCCTTCTGCATATGTGTTAGCATATCAAAGCTACTGAAGCACCTGGCAGATGTTAATTTAAAGGCATGAAGGAATCTTATCCCTGATCTCAACAATCATGCCTCCTATGATGCCACATATGCATGGCAGGATGCACAATTTTGAGGATCAGATCCCAGTCATGCCCTGCTGGTGCACCCAAGGGTGGTCTTTCAACTTACCAGTGAATATGGAGCCTGGGACAACAATTTTAGGCTCCTCATGAACCAGCAAATTGAAATCTGGGCATGCTGCAGCACAAGCAAAGAAAGTTGATTGGCTCCCCCTGATCAGCAAGTTTAAAACTGGACAACCAGCTTTAACAAGTCCAAACCTTATTCTTCAAATTCAAAGTCAGATGCTGGGCTTTGATGTTGTAAAGTATGGCAAACCCAATGATTCTCCTTGCATTTGAAGACCCCTGAAAGCTCTGGCCCAGTTCAGGATGCCCTGGTCCCCATGCTAACAATCAGCTGGTTATCTGTATCAGGAATCAGCAACCCAGAGTCTTAAATTGAGCCAAGCTGACCTCTTCTCAGTGCTGACAAGTCAGCATTCATTTTGTTAATGTGCCATTCAAGTAAGCCACAAAGATGTTCCACATATACTATAGAACATCTTTGTGGCTGGTTTGACATTTTGTGGCTGGTTTGACACGGTACCATGAATTGCCTGAATGTGTGGCATGCTGCCATTTATGCAGAATTAACACATTAATCATAGCATAAATACAATGTCTTTCAGAGACCTGAGTCCTTCTCTCTAATCTCCCTGCATATTTTCTAGTGTTTATAGGACTCCGCATCTCTTTAGAGGAGCAGGACGTGAGTCTATCTTTCTTCCACCTAGGTTCCATCAAAACCTATGATAGTGCAAAAACCAGGAAAAAATAAAATTATGGGCTCCATCTCTGCATAATGCTCAGATTCTGTTTAAAGCAAAAAAGACATGGCCTACTTAAAAGAAGTAAGACTTGGAGGGGACACAGGAAGTGTGACTACTAAGGAGGTTGGCATTATGCACATCTTGGACTATTTTTCAATGATGTGTGCTACCTTACAGTAAATTGCTACCTGTAATATGTACAAATGAGTAGATGAAACCAGGTAGAAAGGAACATTTTTTTACATTCCTGGAAAGCAAAGGGTTAGATGGAAATGCTGGGGGAGCTATGTGATACAGGAGACAGTGTGAGAAAGCACTGAGAAGGGTCTTACCTCTCATACTTTATGTTACTGTAGCTGCCATTAAAAAAACCCCCAAGATTCCAGTGGTGTTGTACCGTTGTTATAGCTGTGATGGTCCAAGGAATATACAAGAAGGATTTGTCTGGTAATATTTTTAATTGGATCAGCTGTATAGCTAGGATCGAGGTAAGTAAAATAAGAACAAGGTTTTGTGCCTAACCAGTTTTAGCACAAAAATGCATTTCCTCAGGTCAGGGAAAAAAAGAAGAGCCAGCCTACCATGGTACATTACATTTGTTTAATTCTATTTAGTACTTGAAAATACTCACTTTAAAAAGGTGAATAGTAAAACTGTAAAGTGCAGAGTAGTTAGCAGAGGGACCTAGATTGTTTTTGCAATTTCACCCACTGCCTCCTTCAAATATTTTACAACAGGCTCATTATTATAAGTGCAAGAGAGGGGGAGTGTCATTATGAATAACAGAGCATCTTTTATCTCTAGTAACCCAAAGTAGCATCTCCAGGGCAAACATCAGATTTAACTGCCAATTAATAACTAACTCCTAGAACAAATTATTTCTCTTTTTGTTAAAAACAGGAAGTATTCTGGTAAATGTCTGTAAATTCAGAGTTAGGATTGTCCTTTCTAAAACAAGTGCCTCAATCGTTGCTCTTCCCACTCCCTCAAAATAAATATTTACCTAGAAACATTCTCAATGTAGTATTATGTTATATAGACTGTCTAAGTAAAGATGGACAGGGGTATTCTTTCCATGGATATCGTGAGTAGTAAGATGAGATATAGGAGTAACCTGTGAAAGTAATGATGAATAAGGGTGTAGGTTGTAGCCATGTTGGTCTAAAGACATAGGCAGGCAAGGTTGTTTGGGTGAATCTGATATCTTTTATTAGACCAACTTAAATAGTTGGAAAACAATTATTAAGCAAGCTTTCAGGTTCAAAAACCCTTCGTCAGGCTAAAGAAGTTTCAGCAGTTGGTGTGTGCTCTTTGTGGATGGATGATGAATAAGTGATCTAATAGTGTTATCTACCATTTTGTTTGTAAGTATGATGGAATAATAGAATTTGGGAAGACTGGTGTTGTTTCTGTGCTTTAGGCTAAGTGCTTGAGTGTAGGGCAAGTGTAAGTAGCTTATATTTATTCCTTATTGCTCACCCAAACATAAGTTTTGCATTAGCAACAAGAAGCTGTCAATTGTGACAGAAGCTGGCTAGTTGTGATTATTTGCCTATTCCTTGAGTGTTATACACAGCTGACAAAAGCAGAATGTTAGAATGTATTATGGGCAACTCAGGTCATTGCTCAGAGAGGAGAAATTAAGGTTGCATAGGCTCGTGGTACATGGGAGAAGAGAGATGAGATGTCTCATTGCATTGAGGAGAACCTAGTACTCCAAATCTGGATTTGAAGCCCTCAGAAGGCCTTAATTGCATAAGCAAATACATATTTAGCACATTTACTAAGGCTGCTGACAGACATGAAGGGAAAAAAACCCAGCACTTTATTAAAACAGGAACATTGTCAGTTTGACCCAGCTCACACAATGTCTGTAATGACCGTGCACTTCAGTGGGGCTTTTTTGTACTTTTATCTAATAGTTGAGTGTATCACCAAAAAGACAGAAGCACCAAAAAGCCCCACTGAAGCATGTGATCTATACAGACATTAGGCAAGCCAGGTCAAACTGATGCAGCTCCTCTTCTGGCATGCAGAAGTCAGTGGAGGACTGGCTAAACTTAAATTAAAGCACAATTGTTTTTCCAGGTCTGTCAATGGCCAAGATGTTTAAATTGGATTTCTTTTGGTGAACAAATGTTATGCTTGTCTGTAGCTACATAGCCATCTTAATTACTGGTAGTGAATGTAGAATTTGAACTGGTAGAAATGTATTAAGATTATAATGCTGCTTAGTATTTTTAGACTTTGTGCTGTAATTTCTAGGAAAACTTAAGTTATAAGACTATGCTTATCAAAGGATATTCAGAATATTTGCTTTTAAATATTTAGAAAGTTCAAAGGACACTGACCTTTTAAAGCTAACTTGAAATCAGCAGAAGGCAAAATAGATTTGTTGTAATAGTGTAGCATGAATACAATGGTGTATTACATAGTAAAAAATGGGATTGTGATTTAGAATTGCACAATACTGGGGCTGGAAGGGTTAGCTAATCCAACCTCTTGAATATTGGACTTATTGGAAAGCTGAATAGTTATTAATACCTGGAGCTGGATCTTATAAATGTATTATTTGAATATTTGTTTAATCACTGCTCCTATTTGAAATTCTAGTAAATCTGGTTAGATTGTAAGGCTCCTGTTGGGCAGCCTGGGACTGCTCTGTAGGGCCAAGGCAGGCTTCTACCCTACAGCCCTTGTTAAGTGCACTGACCCAGTACCATTAATCAAGGCCACAAGCCCTTCCCTATGATTGGTTCTGGAGCTGCATTTAAGAAATTCCTCCAGCATGTGAGCCTTGCTGCACAACACCCTGGTCTCCAGTCTCTGAGCAGCTTCTGTCCCAGCAACATCTCTGGCTTCCCTGGTTCCTGACCCTATCTTCAGCTTGCTCCTGGATTTCAGCCCTTGGATTCAACCTGTTTCCTGACTCCTAATCCTGGCTTGTCTTATTCGTGGACTTCGCCCTGTGGGTTATCTTTTAGATTTGGTAAGTAGGTTTCTGATTCTTGGCTCCTGTACCTGGGTTGGCATTTTCGCTCCTAATCCGTGGCTTTTGACCCTTATACCTGCAACCCCCAGCTCCACAACTGGCTTTACCTACTAAACCAGCCAACCTGGTGGACCATGACAGTGCTTTTTTACTTTCAAATAGTATGTGAACAGAAACCAAGTAAAGAAACATATAGAATAGGGTGAATTATATAAGTATGTTAATATATTGAGAATAAATCAGAAACTGATAAAAACAGCCTGTTTGTAGTGTAAATGTCTTTACAATATAAACCTGATGATCTTAGAATTCCGCCCTCCCCCCCCCCCCAACTCCCGAGTCAACAGGACAAGTTGAAGAGCAAGGTGATAATCATGGTAGTTGGGGGACTTCTGACTCATACTTATCCCTTTGCTTATGTGAGTCAAGGACCAAACTAAGGAATCATATCTCAACAGAATCTTAATTTTAGAGATGTACTCTTATAAAATAAAGCACAGCAGAGATATATTTAATTAAAAAATCCTATGGTGAACCCCCCCCCCCCACAAATCTTCACATTATTTCAGTACCAGGGAAGATATATATTTGATTAATTTTGTAAAGGATATGTCTAAGCATCACTTTTGGATCTATCCTGAAACTTAGATTTAAAATAATAAATTTAAAACTGTTAACATGATAAAACAAACAAAATATCTAGTATGCTAAGCTTCTCAAGAGTGTCAACTTGAAATGGGATCAAACCACAAAATAAATCAACACAGAAGATAGGGGATAGAACGTGACAGAGGTCTTTTCAAACATCTATGTCATAAATTTCAGACGTTCCAGATGAAGCCTGTCCACCACAGAGGTTCAAAAATAGAAGAAGGATTTACTTAAAACTGGAAGGAACCCCTTATAACACTGAATCTAGTTTATCTCAGGCAACCAGACCCCATAATCCTTTTAAAAACCTGGTCAACGTCATCTTAAAACTAGTTAGGATTTCTGCCCCCACAATTGGCAGGCTGTTCCAGAACTTCACTGCTTTGATAGTTAGAAACCTGTTTCTCTTTCCAGCTTCAGTTTATTCATGGTCATGCTCTCAGGCCAATATTGTATTTTTGCCTAGTAAAGTTTCTATAAACTTTCACATGAATTTCACCTTTGTAGCTAACAGTAGAATTTGTCTTTTTATATTTAAAAATAATCATTTGGTCCCTCATAAATATTTGAGCAAATCAATTCTGAATGGAATAAGCAATGTAGACATCTAAAGTAAATGAACTGTACAACCTCCTTCTCTCAGGATTGATATTTTCATGCTCATGTTCAGAAGCTTGAACATTGATGCAGAACACACTGAAATCCTTTTGCACAGTAAAAGCAAAAATACATTTTCAAAAGAAATCTAGTGAAGAGTATAAAGTGTTATAAACCATGCAGGGTTTGCTCCTGAGTATCAAAAAACAACAAATCAGATTCTGCAAGATGATGATGACTGGTTCTCTCCTTTCAATTTTGGCAGTAGTTGACAGCATAGTGGCTCAGTGCTCTGCTCAGTCTTTCTAATTAAACAAACACACAAAAATCCCAAGATTAAAATATATACTAGGCCCAAGACAAATTTAATTTAAATCTACTTTATAGGAGGGACATAAAAATAATTTGGTGTCTCAGCTTAAATAAAATGGTACATAATAAAAAAAGATTACCCAAAGTAGGAGGAAAAAGAAATTGTATCAAAAAAACCTCCCTCTCTGTAGGCTTGTGTTCTCCTCCAGCAGAGCTAACAGAATTGAAGGGAAAAGAAAAAAATGAACTGGGTTAGAGTGCAAAAGTGTCTGGAGATGTCCTGAGATCTTTGTAAATAATTTGTGCATATAATTCAATAATTCTTCTTACAGTCATATATACTGTTACTCTTACAAAGGAATAACTTCAGTGAATTGACAAGTAGTTCCATGCATAAAGAGGATGAGCCATTGTTCATAATAGACTGGTAAAGTTTCTGGAGTTTGGAGCTTTATGTGTAAATGTGGCATTAGAAACCAAAGCAGATCCAGAAGTTGTCATGCCAAAACCAAAATTTTACTTGTAAACATGTTAATATTGAAACTGTCATCAAGAAGGTTTTTCAGGTCCAGAATGGAATTTCTTGTTAGGGAAGAGATAAACTAAAGCTACTTCATAGTATTCAGCTCTTACCTGGGATATGAGAGGCCCAGGTCAAGTTCCTACACTGCCTGATTTGGAGTCAAAACTTAGATCTGTCTCTCCCACATCCCAGATAAGAACTTGTAACCAATGAGCTGTAAAGTTAGTCTCTTCTTCTAGCCCAGTTAAAGTGTAATTATTTATATAAAATGGACCACTTCCAACAGCAAAGTCTGAAAAGGGTACATGTAAGTTGTTATTGCATATTATTAAGGAGGAGGCAGCTGGCTGATTTTGAGGGCTGATCACGGAGCCAGCTGCCATTTTTGAGGGCTTATTGTGGCTGGGGCCTCCTGTCATGCCTCCAATTGGCTGAGGGGCCCCAGTGGTCCTGTCCTTCACTGCTTATTGGCTGCAAGGATTGTCTGTCATATGACCCTACCCCTTGTCACTAATTGGTTGCAAGGGCTGTCTGTCATTCAGCTGCACCCACCATTGCTGATTGGTGGAGAGGGGTTGGGCTGCACAAGAGGAAGCTCTCTCAGCCAATCAGCAGTGAGGGGAACGGAAGGCAGCCATGTTGGACTCCCCTGTGTGCTGGCAGCCTCCCGTCCTCCCTTGGCCCCTGGTGGGCTATGCAGCCAAGCCGCAGCGCCCTGTGAACTACTGAATCCCCCTGGAAATCAGCATTTTACTTTTAGTAATTGTTTTTTTCTTCCACAGATTTTGGTAGGTCCCCACATATTATACTGGCTACAGTGGTCAAAAAATCATCAAAAGGAAAGCTTCATTTCAGAAGGGGACCATTACAGGGAATGTGATCCAGCACAGTGCTTTTAAAGACAAACATACTAACAAGAACTATATATATCTATATATATCTATAGATATATAAAACATTGAATGAAAATATATATATATTCATTCAATGTTTTATAAGAATCTATATTTTAAGGACTGCCTTTTAGATGGCTGAGTATGAAGTCCTCTAATGTAAAATTAATTGATCTTTGGAGACCTTGTAGTTTGAATAAGGAGGGTTAATTATTTAAGGATAATAGCCAATCCTATAGTTATTGTATCCGCACAACTCCTGTTAATTTTAAAAAAAAGGTGTGGTCAAACAAGGGCTTTGAGAACAAAGTGAACTGGGATGCATCTTCTCCATTCAGCTTTCTACTAGGGTGTTATACTATCTGTTGAAAGGGGAAAAAAAATAATTAAGAACTGCAACCTTTCTAAATCTCACAATTATAACTTTTCAAACCAGTCAAGATCATAATCCCTAGAACATTCAAAAACTTTTCCCTCCATGCCTCCATTTCTCTCTTTATAATACACAGTTCCAAATTATTATCAAATATTCAAATGGACTTAAACTTTCCTCAGAAGCAAACACATCACATTTCAAGTATATTCAAAAGCAAACAATGTGAGGTGAACATGCTGGAAAACGACAATGGGTGTATCCAGATAAGCTGGAACTTGCACTTCCCCAGGGACAAGTATGAGTGGCAGGCCCCCCAGGGTGGAGTAGGGGAGATTGGAGGCCTCTAGGAGCTGCAGCCATGGTGCTCCTGCAACAAGAAGCTTGGCTGGCAGCCAGTTTTGGGTGGCACATTCTGCCCTGCTTTTGTTTGGCATGGTTTTTTTTTTTTTTACCCTGGAACTTATATATATAATTTATATATAATTATAAATCGATGTATTACTGGTGTTTAATTTTAATCATAGAAAAATGCTCATCTGGAGAAGTATCAGGAGAACTGGCCATGGGTCCTGCAGGTCATGTCAGTACAGTGGCTATTGTTCGGGTACTGGGGGGAGGGTGGGAGGTACACACTCTGCACCTCTGGAATGGCAACAGAAACCTGTGATAGGACTCGCTTCAAAACAGCCATGGCCCCTGTGTGGGGAATCGTGTTGCAGAGCCTACCTGTGCCACTACCTCCTCTGGGATCCCTGTGGATGACTTATTTGGAACACCCCAGGTCCTGTGAGAACACAGGGGTGCATCTGTCCTGTTCTAGGTGAGGAAGCTGCACAGGTCCTTGTAGAACGGGATGCTCTTGCTCTGGCCCACAGACCATTTTGTAGCTTCACACATATAGTAGTAATACTTCTTTATCAATGTGGTCTTGAAAAGGAACAGTTTCTATTGTCTCCCTGCACATGTATCTGTTAGGTGATATGAATGAAAAATGCTCTAATTCAATGCTCTATCTGGAGCTGGCACTGAATGTCTTCCTCTCACCAGATGGTAATGAGATCCTTTATTTCCCCAGAATGGCACTTGCATTCCCAGTTTTGCTTGTGGTAGCAGATGGGCCAGGTTTGTCCATGGTCTACAGTGGTTCCCATGTGGCTTCAGTGTCCATGGGTGGGTGAGGGTCTGGCTATGAGGGGTGAGTTGAGAGTAGGAAGCGTAGATGGATGGATGGAAGCAGTGGTGGACAAACAAAGGAGTGGTTTCGGGTGCATGGTTCTTGCTCTCATTTAAAAGGCTTGGGGCCCTTATTCCAGCATCACCTGGGTTCTGCTGCTGATGCCCCACCAGGGATGTAAACTTCAAGGGTCCATGATCTATATGGTCCCTTAGGTTCCTGGGATGTCTCAGCATTGGAATTGGAAGTCATGGAACTATGATGTGATTGAAATGGATGGGATCACTCACATGACTAGAACATGTGACAAGCTCAGGAGGCTTGTCAGTGAGGCCCTAAGGGACCATGACCACGGGGAGAGGGGAGTTCAAGAAAAGTGGTTGCTCCTCAAGGGAGCGATCCTCAATGCACAAACTAAGTCTATTCCATCTCAGAGGAAAAGCAGCAAGAGGACACAGCAGCCCCCCTTGCTCTCCAGGGACCTAGCAGACCTCCTGAGGCTAAAAAGAAAGGCCTGCAAAGGATGGAGGATGGGAGTCACCTCCAAGGAGGATTATTCTGCACTGGTCTGGTCCTGTAGGGAGCAGACCAGGAAAGCCAAGGCTGCAACTGAACTCCAACTAGCTTTGAGCATCAAGGACAATAGAAAGTCCTTTTTCAGATATGTGGGGAGCCAGAGGAAAAGCAAGGTCAACGTTGGACCCCTGCTGAACCAGATGGGGCAACTGACAACTGACGCCCAGGAAAAAGCCAACCTATTAAATAGGTACTTTGCGTCGGTCTTTCATCAGTCCCATGGGACGCCCATGCCCTCTACGGGACAGGGAAGTCCGGATGAGGGTGATCCCCTGCCCTCCATTGATGCTGACTTCGTGAAGGAACATCTTGAGAAGCTGGATACCTTCAAGTCAGCCGGCCCTAACAATCTTCACCCCAGGGTACTCAAGGAGCTGGAGAGCATCATAGCCCAGCCTCTAGCGCGGATCTTTGAAAACTCTTGGCACTCTGGTGTAGTGCCTGAAGACTGGAAGAAGGCCAATGTGGTGCCTATCTTCAAGAAAGGGAGGAAAGTGGATCCGGCTAACTATAGGCCCATTAGCCTGACTTCTATCCCAGGGAAGATCTTAGAAAAGTTTATCAAAGAGGCCATCCTTAATGGACTGGCCGACGTCAACATCTTAAGGGATAGCCAGCACGGGTTTGTTGTGGGTAGGTCTTTCTTGACCAATCTCATTTCCTTCTATGACCAGGTGACCTATCACCTGGACAAGGGAGAAGAGATTGATGTCATATATCTTGACTTCAAAAAAGCCTTTGACCTGGTTTCCCATAATCACCTTTTAGAGAAACTGACCAATTGTCGCCTTGGGTCCTTCATGATCCACTGGCTGGAAAACTGGCTCTGGGGTCGGAGCCAGAGGGTAGTAATTGATGGAAGTCACTCATCGTGGTGTCCTGTGACCAGTGGGGTCCCCCAGGGCTCTGTCCTTGGACCCATACTGTTCAACATCTTCATTAATGATGTGGACACTGGAGTCAGAAGTGGACTGGCCAAGTTCACCGATGACACCAAACTTTGGGGCAAAGCATCCACACCAGAAGACAGGCGGATGATCCAGGCTGACCTGGACAGGCTCAGCAAGTGGGCGGACGAGAATCTGATGGTGTTCAACGCTGATAAATGCAAGGTTCTCCACCTTGGGAAGAAAAACCCGCAGCATCCTTATAGGCTCGGCAGAGCTATGTTGGCCAACACTATGCAAGAAAGAGATTTGGGGGTCATCATTGACCACAACATGAACATGAGCCTGCAGTGCGATGCTGCGGCTAGTAAAGCGACCAAAACGCTGGCTTGCATCCATAGATGCTTCTCAAGCAAATCCTGGGACGTCATTCTCCCCTTGTATTTGGTCTTAGTGAGGCCGCAGCTGGAGTACTGCGTCCAGTTTTGGGCTCCACAATTCAAAAAGGATGTGGAGAAGCTTGAGAGAGTCCAGAGAAGAGCCACGCGCATGATCAGAGGTCAGGGAAGCAGAACCTACGATGACAGGCTGAGAGCCCTGGGGCTCTTTAGCCTGGAAAAGTGCAGGCTCAAGGGTGATCTGATGGCCACCTATAAGTTTATCGGGGTGACCACCAGTATCTGGGGGAATGTTTGTTCACCAGAGCACCCCAAGGGATGACGACTAGGTCGAATGGTCATAAACTACTACAAGACCATTTCAGGCTGGACATAAGGAAGAATTTCTTTACTGTCCAAGCCCCCAAGGTCTGGAACAGCCTGCCACCGGAGGTGGTTCAAGCACCCACATTGAACACCTTCAAGAGCAAACTGGATGCTCAACTTGCTGGGATCCTATGAACCCGGCTGACTTCCTGCCCTTTGGGCAGGGGGCTGGACTCGATGATCTTCCGAGGTCCCTTCCAGCCCTAATGTCTATGAAATCTATGAAACGTTGTCATCGATGAGTATAAACTGTTCAGGAATGACAGGCAGGGGAGTTGAGGAGGAGGAGTTGCAATTTATGTAAAAGAGGTGTATGATTTCTCACAGTTCCAGTATGGAACTGGAGATAGGCCTGTTGAAAGTATCTGGGTTAGGGTGAGAGGGGAGAACAACAAGGATGATATTGTAGTGGGGTCTGCTATAGACCACCAGAGAAGGAGGATGAGATGGATGAGACTTTCTTCAAACAGCTGGTTCAAGGCCCTTGATCACAGGCCCATGTTTTCATGGGGAACTTCAATCACCCTGACAGCTCTTGGGAGGTCAATACAGCAGTGCACAAGCAGTATAACAGTACACAGATTGCTGGGCATGAACGACTTATGCCACTGGCAGCTATGGGGGCACAGTGGTGCTGGGAGCAGAGGGAGCGCAGTGGCGGTAAGTGGAGAAGCAGATGCCGCCGGTGCTGTCGGTGGCAGGGGAGGGGTGGTGAGTGCCGACCAGGGGTCAGCAACCACTGACAGCTACCACCAGTGCTGTTGGCAGCGGCCAGTGGGGATCACGGACTGCCCACAGACACCACCGGTGGTGTCAGTGGTGGGGTGGTGAGTGGCGACTGCTCTCAGGTGCTGTTGACAGTGTTGGTGGTACCTTTTTGTGGGGGGTGCACTGCCTATGCATCACCCCTGTTGTTGGGTACAACTTCCTTAAGCAAATGTTGAAAAGGCCAACTAGGGGATACTCTTCTTGACTTGCTGTTCACAAACAAGAAAGAATTGGTGGGGAATGTAGTAGTGGATAGCACCTTGGCAAGCAATGACCATGAGATGCTTGAGTTCAAGATCCTGAGTAAAGGAGGAAGGAAGGCAGCAGAGTATGGATCCTGGACTTCAGAAAAGCAGACTTCAACTTACTCAGGGGCCTAATGGGAAGGATCCCCTGGGAGACCAGTGTCAGCAGGAAAGCAGTCAAGGAGAGATGGTTAGATTTTAAAAGAAACCGTAGTGAGGGCACAGGAATGAAGAACCTCATTGTACAGAAAGGCTAGAAATTATGGCAGAAGTCCAGCTTGGCTTAGCAGTGAATTTTTCAGTGAGCTAAAACAGTAAAAGAAGGCTTAAAAGAAGTTAAAACTTGGACAAATGACTAGGGGAGAGTATAAGAGTATTTCTTGGGCATGCAGGAATGAAGTCAGAAAGGTCAAAGCACAATTGGAGCTCCAGCTAGCAATGTGAAGGGTAACAAGAAGCGTTTCTACAAGTATGTCAGCAACAAAAGGACTATTGGGGAAAGTGTGGGTCCCTTACTAAGTGGGGGAGGCAACCTAGTTACAGATGATGAGGAAAAGGCTGAAGTACTTAAAGCCGTTTTATCTACATCTTCACAGGCAATGTCACCTTCAAGACTACTGCACCTGGCAGCACAGTATGGTGAGGAGATGAGCATCCAACTGTGGTGAAGGAACAGGTTAGGGGCTATTTAGAAAAGCTGGATGGTTACATGTCCATGGAGTCGGATGGGATGCATCCAAATGTGCTGCGGGAGTTGGCTGATGTAAATGCAGAGCCACTAGCCATCATCTTTGAAAACTCATGGCTAAGAAAAGTCCTGGACTATGGGAAAAGGGCAAATATAATGCCCATCTTTAAGAAGGAGAAGAAGAAGGATCCAGGGAACTAGACAGCTTTACCTCAGTCCCTGGAGAAATCATGAAGCAGATCCTCAAGGAATCTTTTTCTAAGCACTTGGAGGAGAAGAAGGTGATTAGGAAGAGTCAGCATAAGTTCATCATGTGCAAGTCATGCCTGGCCAACCTGAATGTCTTCTGTGATGAGATGACTGGTTTTGTGGATGTGGGTGGAGCAGTAAATGTGATATACTTTAATTTTAGCAGGGCTTTTGATACAGTCTCCCACAACATTTTTTCAAGCAAGCTAACGAAGTGCATTTTGAGTGAATGGACTGTAAGTTGTATAGAAAACTAACTGGATCATTGGGCTAAGAGGGTAGTAGTAAATGGTTTGATATCTAGTTGGCAGCTAGTGTCAAGTGGAGTGCACCAAGGCATGGTCTTGGGGCCAGTTTTGCTCATTGTCTTCATCAATGACCTGTGCACCCTCAGGAAAGTTGTGGATGACACCAAGATGTGGGGAGTAGTGGATATGTTGGAGGGTAGGGCTAGGATTCGGGGAGACTTCAATAAATTAGAGGATTAGCCCCCCGCAAAATCTCACCGGGGTCAGTAAGAGAAGTGCAAAATCCTGTACTTAGTACAGAAAAATCCCATGGGCCAGTACAGGCTGGGGATCAATTGGGTAAGCATCAGCTCTGCATAAAAGGACCTTGGAGTTACAGTGGACAATAAGCTGAATATGAGTCAACAGTGTGCTCTTGTTGCCAAGAAGGCTAACTTCATACTGGGCTGCATTGGTAGGTATGTTGCCAGCAGACTGGGGCAAGTGATTATTCCCCTCTATTCAGCACTCTTGAGGCCACATCTGGAGTACTGTTTCCAGTTTTGGGCTCCCCTCTACAGAAAGGATGTGGACCAATTGGAGAGAGTCCAGTGAATGGCAATGACATGGTTAGGGGGCTGGGGCACATGACTTCTGAGAAGTTGCTGAAGAGTCTGGGCTTATTTAGTCTGGAGAAGAGAAGACTGAGGTGGGGTTTAATAGCAACTTTAAACTACCTGAAGGGTGGTTCCAAAAAGGATGCAGTGGACTGTTCTCAGTGGTGGCAGATGACAGAAAAAGGAGCAACAGTCTCAAGCTGCAGCAAGGGAAGTTTTAGGCTAGATATTAGGAAGAACTATCTCACAAGGAGGGCAGAAAAACACTGGTTCTTTGTGCCTCTTTAGAAGAAAAGAAAGACCCATGTCAAAACTCACTGCTGGGCACAGTCAGGACCCTTAGGTGGGAAAACTTGGCCTGACCAGAAATCAACTTACCTAGCCACTGCATGCTCCAGATTGGTTCCCTGAACAAACCCCAGCCTATTTCTGGCCAGAAATCTTCCCAGGAGGAGGCTTGAGTGAGGAGAGAGGACTGGAGTGGAACACAGGCTCTTCATAAAGTCTGTGATACCTAACCCTGATGAGATCTGATAAAGCAGCATTCCTCTGAGCACATCAGCAGCAGCAGAGATTGAATGCTGGGAGCTGAAGAACTGCAATAAGAAGACACTAATGGACAGGGAGGTTTTCTTCTTTTTTCATTATTCTCTTGTGGGGATTCCAGGACTATTTAACCTCTAGGAGAGTATTAAAGCCAGTTAATTAGAGATTGGTCTGAGCCCCTGGAGGAAACAGGGCAGACTTGGGAACAGGGGGCAGCTTAAAGAGACCACATCATAGGAGATGTCAAATTAAGAGCTCCCTTGTTTTGGTTTTTTTCATTATTTTTGTTTGAGAGGGAATTCTCACTATGGCAGGACAAGTTGGGGATAAAAACTAGAAAACAAAACAAGAAGGATAGAATATAGGATGACTCTCCCATACTCAAAATTAGTACAGAGGACATTGTCAAGACTACAAGCCCAGAGTAGGAAATACTCACCTGTGCCTGGCCTCTTGGGACATCCTTATGACTGTCTTCAATGGTGCAGGCAACAACCTTGCAGAGTGAAGACAGGCAGGATGGTGATGAAACCTGTGAGCAAGATTGAGATTATAAAATCCAATTTGGTTGAGAGAGCCAAATGTATTTATTTTTCCCTTCTGAAAAAATATATAACAGTACACACTAATAAGATAACAACTGATTGGCATAAAGTTGGGGTGAAAGGGGAGGTCAGAGCCCCAGTAGGAACAAGCCTGATGCCTTAATGATTGACTCCTGCCAGAAGAACACCTCCTAAAGAAAAAGTTCCACCAAGTCGTGACAGGAAAGAAATTGGGCTGTGGATAGCGTCTAGTCACTTCAGGCAGGGAGGTATCAGCTAACAATGTATAGGCATAAGTCATCAGAATGTTGAAGGCCATGCTCATATGCTGTGTCTCTCTGGCAGTTACCCAGAAAGGTGGTGAAATCTCCATCCTTGGAAGTTTTTAAGCCCAGGACAGACAAAGCCTTGTGTGGGATGATCTAGTTGGGGTTAGTCCTGTTTGAGCAGGAGGTTGGAGTAGATGACCTCCTGATGTCCCTTTCAACCCTAATTTTCTATGACTATGAATCTATACCAAAACCAAAAAATACAGTTTACTTTTTCCTGTTGTTTTTATTTTATTTCCCCAACAGCTTCAGATAGAGTGCTATTAAAATATTTCAGGCAAGATTTTGCTTCCTAATTTATGTCCGCAATGATACCTGGCTGTTATTCATACTTTCTTTACAGCTGTATAGAACTCATCAGCTTCACCTGATAAGCTTTAGTTGGCTTAATTCACCTCTGATATTACTGTCTTTCCTCCTCATTCCCCCAAGCTGTAGAATTTTTAAACATTTGTAACTGCTCTTATAATAACCTGTTCTCCCAGTAGAAATTAGAAGTGCACAGATTTATTCTTTTTTTTTTTCCTGGAGCAAATATGGCCACCTGAGCAGAATAATAACTAGGGATCCTGGTTTTCTCTGATTTAAAAAATCCCCAATTTTCAGATTTAAAAAAGTAACCCCTAATCCACATTTTTCCACGATTAAAATGAACTCTCTCTCTCTCTCTCTTTCATATAGATATATAGAGAGATTATATCTGTATCTTGATAGATTTATTTTTTTTTCACTGTCCCAGAAGAAACTCTTGAGAGAGAGAGAGATCTATATACTGTAAAAGCTCTGTTATCTGGAATGAGTGGGGAATGGCAGCTGCTGTTTACATAAAAATACCAGTTATCTAAAAATACCAAAGCAGGGGGGAGGGCTTGCACACAACTGTAGCTGCAGCGCGGCATGGTTGCATGTGGCTTGAATGCAGTGGCAGCCGAAGATGGTGGTGGTCACGCGATGCTGGTTAATAGAGTATTCTGGCTAGCAGAATGCCGGATAGCAGGGATTTGTATCCATCTCTCTCTCTATAGATATAGAAGTGGTGTTTTATTTTAGTCATGGAAAAATGTGAATTTTGGGTTACTTTTTTAAATCTGAAAATTGGGGATTTTTGTTATTAGAGAGATCCCAGGATCCCTGATAAAACAACTGGACAGAAGAAAATCAAAAAACCCAACAACCCTGGAAAGAAAAACAAGTTTAAGTCTCTCCTAGAAGAGTTTCTCCTGGGAGAGTAAATGTCTATATGATTTCCCCCAGGTTAAATTTTACTGGGGACCAGGAGGTGTAGACTCAGGGAAAAGGTGTCTTTCTGATGCAGGATCGCCCAGGTCTTGAAGACATTGGGGTATATCTGCTTCCTCCCCTCCTGTAGATCAGAAGAGGAGAGGAGGAACCCCACTCCCACCCCCTGCTCAAATTTTTAGTAACAGAATTCTGATGAAGTAGGTTACTGCCTAGAAAAGCTCATGCCTTTGAGTGAGTTAGTCCCTAAGGTACAACCCTGCTGTGCTTTCCACTTGACATTGATGTATGGGTTTAAGTAGGTGAAATAATCTATGTATAAGGTTGTCTAATGAATTTCAAATGGACATAAGCATGTTTTATGCATGTTGCAACATATATCACATCTGAATTTTGCTATGCATTTTTCTTTGCCTACAAATCAGCATGTACTATGCCACATATGCACTCTATATTGCACTGTAACTATGTCACTGTATTAGGAATAATATTTCTGTTTACTAGGCTGAAGTACCTTTGGATGGATTTTTTTTAAAAGTCCCTCATAAAAATACTGTTGTTTACAAATGTGTGACTTCATATTGGTACCAGCTGTATCTTCTATTCCGTATTTAACAGTGTGCATATGAGAGAGAGAGGTGGGAGGAGGGGAGAGTGAAGAGGGAGGGTATGGGAAGACAGAGAGAGACCTTGCATTTTGGGAAATCTGCTATTGTTTTTACACATGCCTGAACAGCAGCACATTTTCCAAGCTAGTTGACAATGTGTGGCACATTTCAAGGGCAGGACAGAACATTACTAATAAGCCAAGGAAGGATTACAGACCTGTCAAAGGAATAGCAATTACCTAGATATTCTGATGGTTTTTTATTTATATTTTAATGTATTATGAAAAGTATTAATATTATGTGAGTGGCAAGTATTTCTATGAGTGATATCTTTTTATTGGACCAACTGCATGGCTTGAATGACTTAGAAAAACCTTTCAAATGAAATGCATTCTTCAGGCCACCTGAAGAAGAATGCATTGCATTCAAAAGCTTATCTAAGACTATCCTATCCATGCAGTTGGTCTAGTAAAAGATATTGCCCACAGTAATTCTTGCCTTTTGCACATCTCCTACACCATCATTCCAATACTACCATGAATATTTTTTACCCCCAAAATGATAATTGTTTCAATCTTAAACATTTATTTCACCAGTGCCCAGAGTATTTTATATTAATGGAGTTATACATATTATTCCAGTTTACAATAGATGTAAATCAAGCTTCTGGCAAGGTGAGACAGTCAGAATTTTTTTTAAAGGAAAATTTGCCTCATCTTATTCAGCAAAAATATTAAAACCTTTTTTTATTATTTGGATTGAGAGGGAAAGTCTCTGGGGGACTATAGCATATGTGGGTCATGGGAATTGCATTTTCTACATTCCTCATGAGATTTGTTTAACCTGTTCATTTTACCTTAATGTAAGTCCCTGAAATGTACTTGCGCATCACATTGCTTCTTTGCTGTGCTAGTGAAAGAACCTACCAAGCTAACCAGTTTATGGCTATATAGATAAGACTGAAGACCTGGTTCTGATATCAGTCACTGAAGTGTAAACTAAGAGCATCTTCATTGTATTTGATGCCAAGGCTGCCTTTTGCTCAAATATAATCTATTTCAAAATGGAGTGTTGATAGTTGGGTGACAATCTGATGTAAAATAAGCTGCCACACTGGGTCAGACTAGATATCTTCAACACTGGCTCAACTGTTCTTAGTGGTGGCAGATAACAGGGGCAATGATCTCAAGTTGCTATGGTTTCAAAGGAAGTTAAGTTAGATATTAGGAAAACTCTCTCACTAGGAGGTAGTAAAACACTGCAAGAAGCTACCTAGAAAAGTTGTGGAATCTCCATCCTTGGAGGATTTTAATACAAAGCCTTGGCTGGGATGATACAGTTGGGGATGATCCTGTACTGAGTAGGGGTTTGAACTAGATGGCCTCCTGAGGTCCCTTCAAACCCTGTGGAGGAGCAGAAGTTTTAGACATCCCAGTCATCACCAGTAAGAAGCATCCCTAGCTATTGTGCTTAATAAACTCTGATATTAATATCCTTCATATATCTAACACATTTTAAAACCCTGATAATATTATTTGCTTTCATAACATCCTTTTGTAATAAGTTCTATATATTAAATTTGTGTTGTGCGTAGAATTCATACAGTTAATGTTACAGCTGTAATATGGAATGCTAAATTATGATGCCTATTTTGTCATTTGATTTCTCTCTAGTCCAGAGGGCACTTATTTCAATTTATGATTCTTGTGAGAAATTAACCCTCCAAAGTGACTGGGGATATGCCATATTTTCTCATATACAATATATACACACCAGAATATAATTGACGTCTTATTTTTGAAAGGCAGAATGAAGAAGAAAAGATTTTTCTAGAGTTATGGCTGTATGGAGCAGAGGCAGAGCATAATTTTCAGGTGACATCCTCTTTTTCCTGCTCAGGCTGTGAAATAGGAAGAGAAAGTCCACCAGCAGCTAGGAGACAGCAAAATTGCCCTAAGAAAGGTTAGGTTGATTTGTGGAACATCAAGACCAGTAAAAGGGGAGAAGATCATTAACACCTGTGGAGTAAAGAACAAAAAGCCGTTAAGATAATTGATTGCCTTGGCTGCCTGAATAGTAATGCCATAGCTGCTGCACTGTGAAGTAGGAATCAAAGCAAAATTATCCTATCCTGGTCAGAAAATCAGCTTCCCAGCTTTAATATACTGACCCTCATTTGGGTGGGGGAAGGGGGATGATTTGAAGTTAAAAGGTGCACATTTTATGCAAGAAAATGTTCTAGCATTAACCTAATTCTACTCCTTTTAAATCCTATGCTAAAATACCTTTTGAGTGCTCAGTGCTTTTAAAACTCCATTTCCAAAACCAAATTTTTTTTTAACACAGCAAAAATAACATGTCAACATCCCGATTCCAATTCTCCTTTTTGTAATGTAGTTATTTATAATGAGGCCACCATTTTAACCTGTATTGCAGATGAAACTGAAGGAAATAGGTAAGGCTTTGATCTAACAGACTCCTTTTGTACAAAAAAAGAATGACAAACAATAATTTATAGTAATACATCAATACTTTATTTTTCTATTAAATAAAACATGTAAGTGAGCTGTGGCTACGCAGTAGTTTAGCTGTTCAAAGACCCATTCCTGGTCCCATCCTTAACCCTTTGGGTATGGAGGTCAAGATGTTCTGTCACAAGTAGTTCCCTTGGCAAAAAGGTAGTCCCTTATGCATGATCTCCTAAAAAAAACACCAAAAACCCAACCTGTGTAGGAGGGATAATTGGAGAATTCTTGGGTAAAGGGGGCATGGCTGAAACTCTGGAACTCCAGTATGCCAAGTAATTAGACAGCAATTAAAGCTCATAGCTAGGCATCATAGCCTAAAGCATTGACATCCTCCAGCTGAAGGAAGGCTGATAGCAGTAGCCTGCTAATCCACCACTGCTTTGAATTAGGTGAGGGGCTGAATCAGCTGCTGACCAGCCTCAGAACTGAGGAACCATGTTAGTTTCTTGCCCATTCTCTCAAGGGATTTAGCTGCCTCAAGGGATGCTGAGTGCAAGTTACAGCTGTACCCTAGGGATTTTTATTGGCTTGTTTATCCTGTTTGGTAATGTTTTCTTCTAATTTTTTTGTTATATTGCTTTGTTTTGTGTTATACATTATTTTGCATTTGTGTTAAAAAAAATCAATAAAGGCACTGAGAGTAGAAAGACTGAAACAGTTGAGAGTTCAGCTTTGGAATCAAATATATTCTTCATTTACACAGACTAACTAATTCTGTAGTGTTTTCATCAGTGTGAGAGAAAATAATCTGGATTTTTAAATTTTCTTTAGAGCTTTTCCCATAATAAAATGCAATCTTTCTTGTTTCTTTTTTACACCTAGACACACACACACACAAATCCTGTGAGAAGGCATAATGTGCTGATAAGTGTTACATTTTAAGTGGTGTCATATTATAACTGGGAGAATATATTACTATTTCAAATATTTTGCATGCGTAAATGTCTCAGCTTCATACCTGCCTGATTTAGCATAGTAGCTAGAGCAAGTTATAACATTAGACTGAAAATGAGAAGTATAAGACAGTGTGTGTCACTTCTCTTCTTTGTTCTCCAAGTAAAAAGAGAAACAAAATTACAGGCATTCATGTTCTCAAATCTGCAGAAAACACTAGAGCCATAAATGTTTATGTGATTTATATGAACACTTTATTGTTTGGGAAAATGCATAGCATTTCAATCATCTTAGTAACGATATCACCCTGGAATGTTTGAGAATGTCAAATAAAACTTACATGAAGAGTCTGCAAACCTTACTTATACCAGTCCCTCTTAGGATCATTTAAGTGAATCACTAACATGACTAAGATTATCAAAATCCAGTCCTGAGCTAACTAAGATGGTTGCTTTTTAAAAAGTGCATTGGGAAGGTTCCAAAAGTATCTAACACATACAAAGGAGTGAAAGTTGTAAATAGCAAGTTGGATATGGAAAGACGCTGCTTACCCTTGGGCCCCTGGCAGATGTTACACTGAACTGAACATGTGGCCAATTCACTCCTGGGCAGGGAGTATGGAATCAGCTGAATGGCTCTTACAGCTGCAGAAGTGCACTGGAGCCCTTCAAGGCTCCAGTGAGCTCCTGAGGCTGAGAGTGCTAATCAGCTTCCCACATGGCCAGCTAGTCCAAGGGCAGGTGGAGTGAGAAGAATTCAGGTACAAGTCAGGTTGAAAAGCCAGGGGTTCAGTCCAGTAGCAAGCCATGTCAGGAATAGAGTATCAGGCAGAGCATAAGAGTCAGAGGACAAAATTGGTCAGGTAGCCAGAAGGTCCAACAAAGAACAAGGGCTTGGGATAAACTGGGTTAGAAAGCTGAAGGTCTAGGCAGTGTGCAGAAATAATGGACAGGCCAGGTCAGGTAGCCAGAAGGTTCAACAGAGAGCAAACAGAGGCACAAGTTGCAAAAGTAGTCTTGGTAAGGATTAAGACCTGTTGCCCAAACATTTCCTTTTCCAAGTCAAGGGTTTATATAGCAAGGAGTGGAAGGTCATCTCACCCTGGCCAGCCACTCTAGAGGCAGGAAGCGCCTGGTCTGGGAAAAGTGACTGATATGGACAGGCCAAGACCTTCAGCTCCGGGCCCTTTCTGCTCAAACAGTAGAACATAATTTGGATCTGATTCCCAATCCCACAAGTATGCTTTCTGCAATGTGTTTGTGGCGTGGCAAGAGGTGCAATTGTGGGGATTGCAGATCAGATCCACTACTGCCTTTAACTGAATATCAGTCAGAGACCTTTGGGAGACAATGAATAGGGCTGGGCAAATAAAGGATATTCTGGTAAATTGTCGAACAAAAAAAAAAATTTTTTTTAATGAAAAAATTCAACTGAGGCTGAACTGAAACTTATTTTTCATACTCAACTCCTGGCAATTTTGTAATAATTTACTATTTTAAAAACGTTTAGGAAAGATTTTTAAAACACTTTTTTAAAGGGTTTAGCCTAAAGTGTCCTTATTTCCCCTAGAATCATCCCTTTTTCAGAATTTCATTAATATGATCTAATGTTATTTATGTAACAATGTAAGTAATGTTCTTCTAGCTTGAGCTGTAGAGGTTACCAGCCTGAAAGAAAGCAATCTGTGAATGAGACAGTTCATGCTTTCTGGAGCCATTGCTTCAGACTCTGTAAACATTGAAAGGCATCAGTTATGTTTGGGCTGTATTGTCAAACTTTCTCGTACTATGAGAGACAAATACTTAATAAAAAAACCTGAAATTATAATTTCATGCGACTCTAAGAATAATAGGCTTCTAGTGATTGCTTTTGCCTCTGGGTCCCAAGTTAAAGCCTACTTGAAATTTCACACAACAAAGTTTCTAGCATCATATATCACAAAACTAGTCTGTACCATGGACGATACACAACTGGAAAAGGATCTGAATTCAATATGTTAACAGAAAAAAATTAGGGTGTAGGAAATTAAGCAATAGAACCAATTAGTATAGACCTCTCAAGGTACATAGGGCAATCAACATGCATTTTACAATTACAAAACAAAGGCTAGTAATAAATCAAAAAAGTGACTGTACAAATGACTGAGAAATAGCATTAATACAAAAACATTAACAATTTTTTTTTACAGAAAAAGTAACTAACCCCCAAACTAACTATTATCCAATAACAGATTGTCAGCAAGAATGAACAGAAGTTGCACAGCAACAATCTTTTTTTAGAAATGTTTAACAACAAAATATAGTAGTAGTAGTACTGCAGAATAGAAAAAAAAGCTTTTCCTTAATAAATTGGTAGGAGAACTCTAATTATACGGTTGTATTTATAGAGATAATTTTCACTCTGGATCTAATCCTTTAGTAACTAAAGAATATTAAAGGAACCACTGAAGGTTCTGGAGCAGTTTTTTTACCAGCTCCTTGAACAGCATCCAGAATAATTATCTATTCCTTTACTGGATATCTAAGGGCACTGACAGACCTGCAACTTCCCTGCTGTAAACCACTGTGCTTCACAGGATGTGCCATTAGTTACAGAGATCCCCCTGACCCAACAGACATTTGTTGTTTGGTCTCGGGGTTTGGAGGATTGAGCTCCAGTTTGGAAAAGCTGTGTGTCTGAGTTTCTCTCCCCTAGCCTAGTCTCCCACCTCCCAGCTTTGGTGCTGCCACCAATCCAACCACCCCAAAGGGGCTGCAATCCATCCACCCCACCCTCCAGCACAGGCTGGGCAAGCCCCAGCCCAAGCTCCCTCCCTTCCCTTCTGTCTAAAAACCATTCACCATTCCTGGATTGTGCAGCTGCACCTCCATAAATGTAATATATCTCCTCCAGTGCACCAAAAGCCCTGATGGAAAATATGTAGGAGAAACCAAACAAAAACTGCCTACCAGAACAAAAGCACAACAAAAATCTATCGACCATAGTACTTGTATAAACAAGTACTAAATGGCTCCTCAGTACTGGAGCTACTACACAGTCACGCCAAAGAACAGCTTTTTCATGATATTGGCTGCGCAGTAGCTCACGACTACTGCTCAGTAGAGTCATGTCACATTTCCTGCCACATGACACTACTGTGCAGTAGTTACAGGCTCCTGCACAGTCAGTGTCTTGTGTAGACATGGCCAAGTAGAATCAAGTGGAAATTGGTGTTTGAGTAACAGTCCGAGGCAAGCTTAGACTAATCCTCTGTATTTCATAGTTTTATAGTAGGTAGGGTCGGAAGGGAACTGAGCAGATCATCAAGTCTGACCCCCTGCCATGGCAGGAAAGAATGCTGGGGTCAATGACCCCAGCTAAGTGATTATCTAGCCTCCTTTTGAAGACCCCCAGGATAGAAGCAAGTACCACTTCCCTTGGAAGTTGGTTCCAGACCTTAGCTGCCCTGACTGTGAAGTAGTGCTTCCTGATGTCTAGCTTGACCCTACTCTCAGTCAACTTGTGGCCGTTATTCCTAGTTACTCCTGGTAGTGCTCAGGGGAACAGGGACTCTCCCGTTCCCCGCTGGTCCCCCCTGGTAAGTTTATAGCCAGCCACCAGATCCCCTCTCAGGCTTCTCTTGTGGAGGCTGAACAGGTTCAGGTCCTGTAGCCTCTCCTTTTAGGGCCTGCCCTGCTGCCCTCTGATCATGTGAGTGGCCCTCCTTTGGACCCTCTCAATGCTGTCCACATTCCTCCTGAAGTGCGGCGCCCAGAACTGGATGCAGTACTCCAACTGTGGCCTGACCAATGTCACATAGAGGGGGAGGATCACCTCCTTGGACCTGCTTATGATGCATCTATGGATGCATGACAAGGTGCCGTTAGCCTTACTGACCGTGTCCTCACATTGGCGGCCCATGTTCATCTTGGAGTCTATAATGACTCCAAGATCCTTTTCTGCCTCTGTGCTGATGAGAAAGGAGCCTATAGGTATGCTGCTGGTTCTTTCTCCCTAGGTGCAGTACCTTGCACTTGTCAGTATTGAATTCCATCCTATGCTCATCCGCCCACCCCTGTAACCTGTCTAGATCTAGTTGTAGCCTGTCCCTCCCTTCTAGTGTGCTCGCTTCTCCCCACATCTTAGTGTCACCTGCAAAGTTGAACAAGGTGCTTTTCACACCCTCATCCAAGTCACTGATGAAGATGTTAAACAGTGCGGGCCCAAGGACCAAGCCTTGGGGGACCCCACTGCCTACGTCCCTTCAGGTCGAAAATGACCCATCTACCACCACTCTCTGAGTGCGGCCCTCCAGCCAATTTGCAACCCATCTGTGTAATCCTCAACACCACAGCTGCTTACATTTTTAATAAGAATGGGGTGAGAGACAGTGTTGAAGGCCTTCCTAAAGTCCAGAAAGACTATGTCCACCGCGACACCTGCATCTAAGAATTTTGTGACCTGGTCGTAGAAGGCAACCACCTTGGTCTGACAGGACCTACTCCTAATGAACCCATATTGGTTGCCCCTAAGCATAATCTCCCCTGCTGGTTCCTCGCAGATGTGCTCCTGGCTAATTTTCTGAAAGAGCTTCCCCAGGACCGAGGTAAGACTGACAGGCCTATAGTTTCCTTGGTCCTCCTTCCTCCCTTTTTTAACAATGAGGACCACATTGGCCCTTTTTCAGTCCCATGGCACCTGGCTAGAGCACCACGAGTGCTTGTAAAGCCATTCCAGGGGTCACGCAATGACCTCTGCCTGTTCCCTCAGCACCCTGGGGTGGAGGTCATCTGGACCTGCTGATTTGAATATGTCCAGCCCCACCAGAAGTTCCTTAATTACGTCTTCTCTGACCCTAGGCCTGGTTGTGCCTCTCCTAAGTCCATCTAGAATCCTGGTAGGGGGTGGAATGTCCTGGTCCCTGCTCAGAAAAATGGAGGCAAAGAATTTGTTAAAGAGGTCAGCTTCATTGTCTGGTGCAACCACCAGATTGCCAAGCGTGTCCTGCAGGGGCCCCTGCTGCTTTCCTGGTGTTACCTGGTGCTTTCTTTTTACTCCCTATGTATTTAAAAAAGGACTTCTTGTTATCTTTGATCCTGGTCACTAGTCCTAGTTCTATCTCTGCCTTAGTCTTCCTAAGAGCCCCCCTACAGTCTTGAGCAATGGAGGTATAATCTTCCTTGGTTATGGCCCCTCCCTTCCATCAGGTGTACGCCTCCTTTTTAGCTTTCAGATGTTCCTGAATGCCTTTCTTTCCCTTATCACTGATTGTCACAGGATGGGGTCCCTAGGGATGGCCATGATGACCCTAGGGCTCCATGACCATGCCAATCTTGCCCAATGGGCACCCTTTTCCTCGCCTGCTATGTTTTGTTGGTAATTACAATAAATTGTAGGGAGGCTGCCATTGAGTTTGTGTTTAGACATGGTCCTGATGGACCCCACTGAACCCTGTGGGGTCTTGGACTCCTTTTGGGACTTGCTCAAAATGGTTGCCTCATGGGATACCTTCAGCCTTATGGGCTAGATGCATGGATCCAAAAACCATCCCTTTACCACGACCCAAGCCTTGCAGATGGTATTTAAATGTTGCCTGTCTGGGGCCTTGCTATAGCTTGGTTTCCTGTCATCACCAGGCTCTCCCTGTCTCTCTCAGCACCCACACTGGTGCTAGGGTCTCCGCCCCCCTTTGTCACTGCACCCACACTGGCGCTGGGGTCCCCACACTGTAGTGGGCCCCCAATGAGTCCTCCTCCTTTCCCAATAGCCTCAGCCCAATCCACCAATTTATAAACATCAACCAAAATATGAGCCTCTAGACTATAACATAACACAATCAGTTCAGGATGTACTCTGTTCCTTTAAAAGAGTCAAACTTCCCCCCAGCACTAAATGCCTGATAGGCCAGGGTCCCTGGTGAGCTCCTGGAGCCCCTTAATCCTACCAGGAGCAGAACAGAGAGTCAAACATCTCCAGTTACCTTCCTCTATAAGAGCTCCTTCCCCCTTGACCCCTGACAGAGAACTGACCCTCTAGTCCCAGCCCTGGGGTTTATATGTGCCCAGAGCCATGCCTCTTCTGGTCAGCTGACCGCCTCTCATTAGCCTGCTGCCACAGTAACCTGATCCTGTGAGGTTCCTGCCTGACTGCTAGGACCCTCTCCCTAAGCAGTTTCTGCCCTTAAAGGAGCAGGCACCTTAGTGCCGTGAGACACTGATACACCAGATAAATCTGCTGCTAGCACACAAAATTATACATAAGGCTATAGTTCAGTACCATGAGCACATTCCCTTGGTGACTGCAGAACAAGGGGAGTAATAATTAAGCTATTCTGTTTCAGAGAAATTACATCCCTTCCCCCGCCCTCCCCCCCCCCCACACACACACATTTTCTGATATGTACAAGTGTGGTTTGGAATAAAATGAGTACAGGTTTTCATCGCTTTATTCTGTACATGCATTCCTGGAAAATGGTGCATAACTTGAATTCGCATAAAGGAAACCCACTTTACAATGTAAAAAATAGGCATATGTTCCAAGACCTCAATTGTACTGACCCCCAGATCCATTTGTACCACTTTTACAAGACAATTTTGGTACTCACCAGCAGCAGACAGTACATACAAGCACAGGGTGGTAGTGAATGTTTACTTGGTGTGAAGAGAGGGTGGTGAAGGGTCTTCAGTGTCAGACTCCACATCACTGGTAGCAGGTACAGGCAGGGTAAAATCCATAGGAGAATCAATAGGAACAGGGCTCTCGTCACCCTACAATACCGGTGGGGTGGGACTTAGAAGTGATCATGGGGATGGCAACTACAGAAACACATGTCGCAGATGAGTGAGGAGCACAGATCCACAGGAGACTATATTTTGGTGTGCATCATTCTCACTGCACACCACACAATGCAGCTGACTGCGGGCTTCCACCACACCGATCGCATAAGAGTGAATTTACCTCACATATAATGGATTTTTGGTATAAAAAGGATCATTGCATAAGAGCAAATTCACACATACAGAACCCACATAAAGCAAGGGAAACCTGTTATGAAAATAAGCAGACAGAGATTATGTTGAAAGGACTGCTGAAATGGTAAATGAGGGTAATTATGATACTGGGTTAAGTAGTAAAGCATTGCTTTTACAAAGAGGAGAATTGGGCCTTTTTTCTTCTCCTCCAGAGTTTTTTATCTATCACCTTGATTCCAGGGAAAGGAGGAGTAGCAGGATGTTAATTATTCTTTCCTATAGGGGTGTGAACCTTGTTGAGATTGCTTACTAATGAAGGTAGGGGATCAAGAGCTTTTTAAGTTATTCTGTTAAATGCAGGATCAGTTGCTAATTACACTAATATTTTCATTCATGTTTCACTTACACCTGATATACCTGTTTTAGTGCACAGATCTGGCTGGACAATAGTACATGGCCATATGAATTCAAATATCTTCCAAGGAATAATCTTAAGAAATACTGGGTGTGGTTCAATCAAAGTTCCTAACTGGAGCAATCTCTTTCTTGTCCAAAGAACATTTGTTATCTGTGAGGATGATGTCCTTGGCTAATTCCAGTATGTCTGCTGATGATGACTCCGTAAATAAACTCTAAATTATGGCCCTCTTACATTCTTGTTTTTACATTTCAATTTTATTATCACTTATTTGTGTCTATTTTGAAAGCACCTATAATTTTTAACTAGGCGGGTATGCTAGACAATATATAAATATAGAGAGAGAATAGCCTGCATGAGATAAGCCATGTTTAGACATCCCAAGAACTGTATGGTTCCACATTATCTGAATATTGCATTTGCACTAGGATTGGAGGTAGTGCTGAAGAGAAGGTTTGTCATGGATTGATCGTTGTGACCAAAAAAATGAGGTGGAAGGAATTATTTCAGGTTGAACAAATTGTGTTACATTTTCAGAGATTTGTGTCTTCCCATCAACTTCCCACCCCAAGTAAGAAACGGGATTTTTTGGTAATATCTTTAACTAGAACCAGGTATGTAATTGAAAGAGATGTTGGACAAGTTTATTATTTTTTAAATGTTGGACAAGTTTATTATTTTTTTAATGTTTTTTTGTTTTGTTTTCTTTTTTTAAGCTTAAGCAGAATTACATTCAAAATGTCATTGAAGTTTTTAATTTTGAAAATACTGAAAGGAAATATATGGAGTTAATTAATTATATGTTCTCCAGAGGAAGCTGCTAACTGACTTAATCAGGAATTCATGAATTTTGCTCTACCCATATCTGCATTTTTAAGGATAAAGACATTCAAATGTATAATTTCACCCACCTCAAGTTCTAACTCTATGTAGGTTTTCTCCATGAAGAACCATTTTTATTTTTCCTGCTGGGAGGAATAGTCTATACACTTTACAGAGAAGAGGATGTGGATTCAAATATGACAGATGGCCTCCATGTGGGGATATCCACCTGGGACTGGGGAAATAGGTTTAAGCCAGTCTCACACACTGATTTCAAGATCTTTACCCTAGACTATTTTTCTCTTATGGAATGCTAGTGAAAAATATTAGGTTGTTTATTGATTGTAACTGCAAACTCTAATAGATTGTGGTAGCATTCTGGAAGGCAGTTCTAGGATAGCTCAAATTGGTAAAAAAATATACACGCATAGTAGGTGTGTCTACATGTGAAATTAATACAGACCAATAAACTCTGGAGCTTACTGCTCTGGAGTTTTTTGCTCCTAGTTGCATTGTTTGGACATGTGCCTGGGAGCAAAAAACGCTGGAGCAAATTCATCTGGAGTTTATTCATGTGTACCACATGGACCCCAGTCAAAGCAGTCTGGGCTGGAAGGGACTCAGGGAGTCAGCCTGTCAGACCAGGGCTGCTCCAACCAGACTCCATGTGCCAAGTTGGTGACAAGGGGCCAGTTGGTGTGAAGTGTGCCTCAACACGGGCGCTTCGCAGCATGGCAGAGATGGGGAGGCATCCGTGGTCCGACTGCTACTCCATGTCCACATGCTGCTGAGCTGTGCTTAAACACCCTATGTACCCAGGTGGGCCAGCATCTACATGGGCATTGCTGTGCAATAAAAACATCTCCAGCAGGGTAGTATGTGTATTTTACAAGTACTACCCTGCTCCAAAGTTCATTCATTTTGTGCACCCTAATAGGAGTGCATATGTAGATGCTGAGACATTTACTGCACAATTAATTGGTCAATTGCACAGTAAACATATCATGTAGACATGACCACACAGACACATACAAACCTGGATTTATGTTTGCACATTCCTCCACCAAATTCCATTTGTCTTTCAAGTACATGGAAGTCTACGCTGCATCTTGTCATCACCACAGACTGTTCACACAATTGAATTTTTGTTATGAACTTTGCCTTTTACAATGCAGCCTTGATCCCTGATGGCAGCATCAAGGCTTTACCAGTAAATGAGCCATGCCTTTGTAATGGCACAGATACTTGTTAATAACAGGTGTATCTTGTTTCTGCTATTTTGGAGTAATAGGAGGAGACTAGAACATTTTGAGCTGTTGTCTGGGACTGGAATGCTGGATACTATAATTTTCATCTGAAAATATGAATGTTGAATGTTCTTTAAAATGTTATTATCTATAATATGAGTGTGCAAACCTTAATTCATATGCAAGATTATTTGATGCATAAAATGGGGGGAAATGTAAAAATTCATTGAACTCATCTCTAAAAAATTTGCATTTGTTTTTTACAGAGAAACAAGACATGAACAATAAGTCCTGTGTCTTCTATTACCATATAATTTAAATATTTCTGACACAGATGTTTGTATGTATAATTGAAAAATTAATTTGGCTTCAGATTTCCCAGGAGAGTATATGCAGTGCTCAGATGCTTGAAAGAAGACAAACTATGTAACAAAGTGATCATAAAGAAAAAGCACATGCAATTAAACTATCTGAACTTGGTAAATTGTTTGTGATTCTTTTGGACCTCTAATTGATTTCTGGTTCTTAGTTAACAATGCCACTCATTTTTTTTAAAGAGATGATTCCCTCTTTCATGTTAAATAAAGATCCTACATGATATGACAACAATAACCTGGCTACAGTAGATTCAATTGCTTTTCTTTTGATTTGACTTTATTTGATTTGGCATCCTAATCTTTTTAGATGTTTTCTGATCAATTCTGTATCCTTTCTATAACACAATTTTCTTCTGTTTTGCAAGCAAGCCCAATAGTATCAAAAGAGATTTTTCCTTTATTTTGCTTTAGGGGCCCAGTCCAAGTCTCTTTGGCAGATGGTAGCCTTTCCGTTGATTTTGGAAACACATCAATCAGGTATGTTACCACAAGAAATCATTTTCTACTCTGTGAAGCATGTGGGTATCTTTTTACCTTAACTAAACTGCTTTGCACTTACTATGGGAAGAAGAGTCCAATAGTTCAGTTAGGGTTATCCAACTTCTGGCCCACAAGCAGTTAATCCTGTCTCCATAGGACCCTGAAACTGTTTGTCTCACTATTGCACAACATGGGCACATCCAGGTGAGCATGCATGTGCCTCTTGCAGCATCTCAAAGCAGTTTGAGATGCCACAAGAGGCATGCTGGGAACTAAAAAAAATGGTTCCCAAACTGCATATTTGCAGCTCAGGTCTAAATTTGATACCTGGAAGTCCTGGTGTCAAAAAAAAAAAGAACAGGAGAGAACACGCTCCCTGGAGCACATCTTGCATCAACTGGAGGCTGGGTTCTCCAGAGAGATGCTCAGGCACCTGGCCAGAGTATGTCTATGGTTGCCCCATGCCCTGCTGCTCTAACATGGCACCTCAGCATGCTGGGGCGAATAGGAACAGGACAAGGCTGCAGTAGTGTCCCAGATAAGTAGGGATGTGAGGGTAGGGAGGACTGTGTGTGTAGATGTGGTGGGGGACTGTGAGAGAAAGGGACTACATGGGAGGGGTTGGGCCCCCTACCCTCCCCCTGGCTTGACCCAGAGCCCCACTGCAGCAGCAGAGGTGACTGTCAGGCATTCAGGGCTCACTACTAACTGTCTGAGTCTTCCTATGGTGCAGCACAGCCCAGGCTGCCTGGTGCCGGATTGGCACCGCACACAGGGGTTGCACATCCTTCAGGTCCAGATGGGTCCTGCCCTCATGTGCTCAGTGTGCCATTGGGCTGGGCCAGCTCCATGCATGGTGTGTGGCCCCTGTGTATGGTGCCAATCTGGCATCAGGAGGCCAGGGCCATGCCACAGAGAGACTCTGCCTGTCAGTAGCGGACCCTGAGCACCCAATGGCAGCTGCTGTGGCTACTGCTGCTACAGGGGACAGTGGGCCAAGCGGAGGGGGCAGGGGACTCACCCCTCCAAAGCAGTCTCCCCACACCCATGTTTCCCCCCACACACCCACAGACACAATTCACTGACCCCCCAGTCAATGTTCCCTCTAAGGAGTAGAAGTCCATGAGTGAGCCTCCTCAGTCCATGAGCGCACCTCCTCGGTCTGGTATGGGATGCTTACTGAAGGGGACTGGGGGCCAGAGGCTGGGGGTTAGGGCCTGGCAGTTGGGGCCCAGGGGTCGGCAGCTGGAGCTGGGGACTGGAGCTGAGAGGCTGGGGGCCAGAGGTTGGGGCCAGAGGCTGGAGCTGGGTCTGGAGCCGAGAGGCAGGGGACCAGAGGCTGGGGGCTGAGAGCCAGAGCCGAGAGGCTGGGGGCTTGAGCCTGGGGCTGGGGGTTGGGGCTGGAGGCTGGGGGCTGGAGACTGGGGGTTGGGGCCAGAGGCTGGGTGTGAGGGGCTGGAGCTGGGGGCTGGTGTGGGCTCTGCCGGCTCCAGGGAAGTTCTCTGCTCCCCTGCATCAGGGCTGGGGAGTGGAGCACTTCCCCGGAGCCAGCAGAGCCCACCCCAGCCTACATCCCTGCCTTGCCTCACCTCAGAAAGGAGCTGCTACCTGCCCCAGTGATGCTCCTCCAGCTCCAGGACACTGTTGCACATATGATGGGCTGAGGGGAGTGATGGAGGTGGCAGCAGGGGTGTGTGTATGTGTGAGAGAGAGATGGCGGTCAGGGGTGGGGGAGAACTCTGGGTACAGAGGCAGGCTTAGAGCTCTCCTGGTCCCCTAGAGCATCCTGTGCAGGGGGAGGTTGGCTTCAGAGGGAAAGGATTTGCCCAGACCCAGTCAAGGGATTCCCAGGAATGGCATGGGGATTGCTGGGGCCTGGGCACAGGTGCAGGGAGCAGAACAGCAAGGGCTGGTACTACTCAGAGCCACAAAGCAGTGGGTGGAATGGCTGCAGATGGACCCATGTCCTGTTTCTGGGGCAGCTGGGAGGGAGCTATTGAGGGCAGGTAGGGACTGCCGGTTAGGAGGGAGGGGCACTGGTGGGGCTGTGAGGTGGGAGTGAGGGGCAAGAGAAGAAGCAGGGTGCTGGCATATCAGTGCTGCTCAGTGCTTCACATCCTGGTGAGTGAAGGAGGTAAGGTAGCTCTGATTTTTCTATGATGTCAAAGTGTATAGATATTTAGAATTCATTTTATTATGATGATAGAAGCACTGGTAGGCTTCCAAAGTGCTTTAAAATTGTAAATATATCAATAAAACATTGCCCAACTGATCTCTCTCTATATATAGTGGTTTCATTTTAATCACAGAAGAACATGAATTTGGGGTATTTTAATGAGAGAATTTGGGTTTCTTTTCAGAGAATTTGCCATTTTTAAACAGGTAACACCAGGATCTCTGCTGGTGAGGCAAGTGGCGAGATGCAGGCAGAGAAGCCTGCCCAGGGCCAGCACTGGGAACTTAGCTGGAGGGCAGATGAGCACTTCCTGGCCATTTGGGGCAAGGATGACATGCTTCAACAGTTCAAAGCAGGCCGCCAGAAGAAGCACATCATCTGGGCTATAGCTTCCCAGGTGGCAGAGCAGGGACACCAGAAGACATGACAGCAGTGCCACCTGAAGGTAAACTGTGCAGCCATAGCCTATTGGAAGCTGGCTTAGAGGTATAGGTGGCTCTGTTACAGTGCCCATACCACAGTCGAGGTGGCTGTAGTCCCGATCTGGGTCTGGCAAGGGCACAGTCATAGGACTGCAGGTGCAAGGGGGTGGATGGTGTCGTAGGTGGCAGTAGGTCACAGCCAGGCAGCAGTCCTCACTGCCAGAGTGCTGTAGTGGGAAGAGGGTGCAGAAGCCACTCTAGGTTAGGACTGGTAGCAGTTCAGATGGCACAAAGGGATAGTGCACCCAGATACCAACTGGGGCCTCAGAAGCTCCCTGAGTTGTTCCCCACAACAGCTTCTTATATTGCTGGGGCCAGCACAGGTGCTAGTCCCAGTCTCTAGCTCCCCCTGACTGAAGATCCAGGAGGAGCTGGGCAAGATCAGTTTGCCCCAAGTGGCAAAATTTGCCCCACACCAAAGTGCATGTTCAGGCATGTGTGCTGAGGCACAAATTTCCAGCACAAATTTGTGCCACTACTATTAGAGCTGCTGAAAGTGCATGTGCCTGCATGTGTATATAGCACCATTAAAAATGGACCCACCTGAAGGAATAGGAAGGGCTGTCCTACAGAGGGACACAGTGTGAAGGGACAGAGTTTGTCCCAGTAGGGACACTGTTTGCCCTGAGGGCAAGTGAAGTTGCTTTGGAGGCAGTCCTCTCTGAAGTGGGAGGGGTGATATAACCCCATAAGGATTTGAACGAGAGACTTAGCAAAAGCTTGGAAAGAGTCCTGGCCTGGGAATTGACTGAGAGGCTTGCTTAAAAGAGGGGAGCAGTTTTCCTGGAAAGGAGAACAAAAGGGGAGAGGGTGGTTGTGATAGAGGCTGGAGACCAGGGAAAGGTCCCCATGGCCACCTCTCCAAGAGCCCCTGTCAGAGCCCTGAAGAAGTAGCAGTGAGAGGCTGCACCAAGAGTGCTACAGTGCGTCTTTTCTCCCTCCTTTCCCCCTCGGAGCCCTGCCAGAGCAGGCTGAAGAGAGCAGCATTCTGTAAGGAGACTCCAAGCCTGGGAAGACCCTCCTACAAGCCTCTGTGTGGCTGTATGGGGACACAGAACCAAGGGAAGACTGCTGGAGACTGCCTTGGTTTCCCCCCAGAAATGAGAAGGACCCAGGGAGGGGCAGGCTCAGGTGCTGGGGGGAGCCCTGAGTTAGAGGGGTGGGGACTGCTCTAGCCACCAGAAGCCTCAGGGCAGGCAGAGCCCAGGGAGGGGCTGCATTTGTTGGGTGATGTGAGGCTGTGCTAGGCAGGGGAAACTATTACACCCTACAGCCGAGATGCTCCTCCCTGCTGTTCCAGGGCAGGAATAAGCTCTCTTGCAGGGACTGCAGGGAAGGAGCCACCTCCTGCTTCACTGAGACTCCTGGAGCTCATGCAAGGGATGCCAACACAAGGGACCACCCATAGCTCCTGTGCCAGGGACACAGATGCAGTCCTGCTCTCTGAGACACCCAGCCAGGGACAGTGCACACAGGGCCCTCAGTACACAGTGTACAAGTTACAGACTGCGTAAATAAGTTCTTAATGGTTTATTAGTTGGAGTATCAATGTATTTATTTATTGGTTCTTTATTTATTGTGGGTAATTTGTAGGGCTGTGCAAAGTTTCAGGTGCTGATTCGATTTGGAGGAGATTCGTTCCAATTCGGTGGCTGAATCTCTGAATCTGAATTGAATCAGGAGACCAATAAAAAGATTCGAATTGATTTGAAGCTCTCCAAATTGCTTTGGAGATTAAGACAGTCCCCAAATGCTGCCACAGGATGCTGTACCTAGACTCCATGCTGGTAAGTAGATGGCAGGGGAGAGGGAACTGGAGAAGGGGGGAAGGGACTATGGGGGACCCCCACCAGGCTCTATCCCCTGCCTGTTCCCCCAACCCCAACCCCCACCCACTCTCCCAGCCCCCGCCCCCATGGCTGCCCCACCCAGCCCCAGCTCCCAGTTCTTTTTAAAAAGAAAGGAAAAGAAAAGAAAAAAGCCTGCACTCACCAGGTGCTGCAGCAGCCTTCAGGGTTTCTTGGGGCTCGTGACAGATGCCCCCATGCAGCACAGGGCAATTTCTATTGTGACCTTAAAAATATGGTTTGGGCTTAAGAGAATCTGGATATAGCAAAGTTGTTCCAATCCCTGACTTCTAATGGAAATTTCAGAATTACGTTTACGTGCAAAGGCTTCCTGTTTAATGCATAATGAGAGTTAGATGTGTAAGAAATGGGATTCCCTGAAGCCACCAAGCTGAGCCAGGAGTTCTCTAAGCTAGCCTGTTAGAAAAATTAAGGGAAAAAGAGGTGCCTTTTTCTCTTCAGGATTCTTACCTGTGAGCTCAAGCCTGGAATTAAATGCTAAAGGTCAGTTCCTTCTGTGAGAGGGAAAAAGAGAAAGATATGGATGCCATCTTTAGCTTCCTAATTAGGGTATTCACCTCGATGGTTGGAGACCTGTTTCCAAATATTCACTGCCTGATTGAGAACATCAATTGAAAATATCCTATATCCTTGGTTAATTCACTAACCAGTAGTCTATTGGATAAAGTGCACACTGAACCAAGCCAGTCTTGAACACCCCCTATATGGTACAGAGGTATGCTCTAAAAACATTTATTGAATTTAGGTTTCAAGGGCTTTGGCAAATATTACACTTATGACACAGTTAACATGTTAATTGTGTTATAGAGGAAGAAGGCTGCAGACAGAGATCAGGTGGCACTCAAGAAAAGATATGTGACCAGAAGGGGGGCAAATTTAGAGACTATATGAGCCCAGGCCCTGAGCCAAGGCAGACTGCTTGGTCCTGGAGGCCATGGAAGGAAAAGCTCCTGAGCGGGAGGGCTGCAAAGGAGCTCCTGACTCATACCAGGCATACAATTGAGCCTGACAGAAGGTCAGGCAACTAGAATTTTCTGCAGGACAAATAGAACCAAGGAGGTCATACTTCCCCTTTATGCGGGATTGGTCAGACTGCAGTTGGAGTACTGCATCCAGTTTTGAGCGCCATACTTCAAGAAGGAAATAGACTTGAGAGGGTCCAGAGGAGGGCCATTCATATGGTTAGCGGCTTATAGAACAAGCCTTATAAGGAGAGACTGAGGGACCTGGACCTCTTCATCCTCTACAAGAGAAGGCTTAGAGGTGATCTTTTGGCCACCTACAAATTCATTAGGGGGATGCAGCAAGGGACTGGAGATGCTCTGTTCACCAGGGCACCTCTTGGAATAACAAGGAACAACAGTTGCAAACTGACAGAAAGCAGATTTAGGCTAGATATCAGGAAAAAACTTCTTCATGGTAAGGATGGCCAAAATTTGGAATGGGCTTCCAAGGGAGGTTGTGCTCTTGCCTACCTTGGGGGTCTTTAAGAGAAGGTTGGATAGGCATCTGGTTGGGGTCATCTGACCCAGCACTCTTTCCTGCCTAGGCAGGGGGTTCGAATCGATGATCTGTTGAGGTCCCTTCCAACCCTAGCATCTATAAAACTGTGAAACTATCCCATCTTCCAAATTGTTAATGAAGATATTGAACAAAACCAGCCCCAGGACCTACCCACAGGACACTCCACTTGATACTGGCTACCAGCTAGACATTGAGCCATTGATTTGAGCCTGACACTCCAGCCACCTTTCTATCCACATTACAGTCTATTTATCCAACTCATACTTCCTTAGCTCACTTGCAAGAATGCTGTGGGATACGGTATCAAAAGCCTTGCTAAAGTCAAAGTATATTATTTTCACCGTTTTTCCCCACATCCACATAGCCAGTCATTGCATCATAGAAGGTAATCAGGCTGGTCAGGCATGACTTGCCCCTGGTGAATTCATGCTGACTGCTCCTAATCACCTTCTTCTCCTCTAAGTGCTTAGAAATGGGTTTTTGCAAACCTGCCCCATGATTTTTCCAGGGATTGAGGTGAGGCTGTCTGGTCTGTAGTTCCTTGGATACTCCTTCTTCCCTTTCTTAAAGATAGGCACTATATCTTCCCTTTTACAGTTGTCTGGAACCTTCCACGATTGCCATGAATTTTCAAAGGTAATGGCTCATGGCTCTGCAGTCACATCATCCATATCCCTCAGCACCCTTGGGTGCATCCCATCTGTCCCCATGGACTTGTACATGTCCAACTTTTCTAAATAGTCCCTAACCTGTTCTTTCACCACTGAGGATGCTCACCTTCTCTCTAAACTGTGCTGCCCAGTGCAGTTGTCTGGGAGCTGATCTTGCTTGTGAAGACCCAAAGTAAAAAAGGCATTGAACACTTCAGCCTTTTCCTCACCTATCACTAGGTTGCCTCCCCCATTCAGTAAGGGACCCATATTTTCACTGACCTTCCATTTATTGCTGGCATACTTGTAGAAACCCTTCTTGATGCCCTTCACACCCCTTGCTAGCTGCAACTCCAATTGTGCTTTGGCCTTCCTGACTTCATCCCTGCATGTCTGAAGAATATTCTTAAACTCCTCTCAAATTGTTTGTCCAAGCAAGATTCCACTTCTTGTAAGCTTCCTTTTTGTGTTTAAGCTCACTGAAGTATTCTCTGCTAAGCCAGGCTGGTTGCTTGACACATTTGCTGTTCTTCCTGCACATCTGAATGATTTGTTCCTGCACCCTCAGTAAGGTTTCTTTAAAATAAAACCAGCTTTTCTGGATTTCTTTCCCCTTCAGACTGGCCTCCCAGGGGATTCTGCCCATCAGTTCCCTGAGGGAGTCAAAGTCTGCTTTTCTGAAGCCCAGGGTCCATAATCAGCTGCTCTCCTTTCTTCCTTTTGTCAGGGTCATGAACTCAATCATCTCATGATCACTGCTGCCCAACTTTCCATCCACTTGAACATCCCCCACCAATGCTTCACTGTTTGTGCACAGCAGGCCAAGAAGAGCATGGCCCCTAGTTGGTCTCTCCAACACTTGCACCAGGAAGTTGTCTCCAATGCTTTTCAAAAACTTCCTGGATCGCCTGTGCATTGCTGTATTGCCCTCCCTGCAGATGTCCGGGTGATTGAAGTCCTCCATGAGAAACAAGGCCTGTGATCTAGAAACTTTCGCTAGTTGCTTGAAGAAAGCCTTGTCTACCTCATCCTTCTAGTCTGGTGGTCTATAGCACACACCCACCACAACGTCACACCAACATCACTTTTCTAGGCTTTGCTGCATTCAGGGTAGGTCTCTTTCTTACTTTCCTTTGTTTTGCACTGTTTTTGTTTTTATAGATTTTGTATTTTTCCAGGATAAAAGTAAATCATAATAATAAACATTTATACCAGACAGGAAATAAAACATGTTGTACTCTGAATAAAGACCAGTGCTTTTGCTAGGACTGCCATTCAACAATTCAGCTTTTGATGAATCAAGAGATTAATTTCTCATCTACTTACAATTTCAAGGATCTTCCTATTTAGCTATTTGAAAAAGAAAAATATTCATCTCCATTTTCATCTGTTATGGAGCATCTGTGAAATAACTTTTCCATGAAAACTATCACAGGAAATAAATATTCAAGAGACAGAAGGACAGCAGAGTCTTAAGGTATTTGTTTTTTCTCTTGTTCAATTCTTAGAAAACAAGTGTTTCATTGTTAAGTCGGAGCATTTACACACACATATATAGGGAGCAATCTTGATAGCAGGGAAGATAAAACAACCTTGGTATAACAGTGTCAGAATAAAATAGGATTTTGTAAAACATGACAAAAAATGATATGGAAATAAGGACTATTTATGTTTATTATGACTGAACATATAGTAAACTGAGAAGTATTTATTCTAATATAATGCATTTTCAGTCTAAATGATTTAACCTTTTGATAAAAAAAAAATGGATCACTACTTCAGTATTTGATTAGAAGGAAAAAACCCTGCAATAACAAGGTGAGGTGTACTTGCTGCACTTAAAAATAGTTTAACACAGAAGACAATAATGGACTGTACATTTGAAGAAAAATATCATGTGGCTGCTTTAGGCAGGAACCACTGAATTGTTCTACTTTCTCTTTTCAGACAAATATTTTTGCTGCTGTACTCCAAGTTACTCAATTTGTTGATTCCCCCTCCCCCCGCCCACCTTATATTGAGGTACTGATGTGCCTAGATTTGTATGCTCTACATTAAAAGAAATATCTTGCTTTCCTCATTAGTTGTTTGATGCCTCAATTTGTTATGAGAGGTTTCATTTGCAACAAAAATGAATGGGCTTTTTAATCTTTTAACAAATATTCTATTGCAAGTATATGAATATGCATAATAGTGCCCTTTCTACTATCAACCTCGGGTAATTTTCTGGACTTTGCTACATTCCAGGTAGCTCTCTTCCTTTGCTTCTTGTAGTTTGCACTATTTTTCTTTATGTGTATTATTTTGTATTTTTCAGGAAAGATCATATTTTCTTATCTCCCATCTGTATTTCTAATCTGTTAGTGAGTGACCTATGGAGATTTGAGTAGTCCTCAAAGTTTTGGGGGTTTGACCATAATGATACTAAAACAGCACTGATGTGCTTCACCATTTCCTATTGTACATTGGCAGGGATATGCAACTTATTTTCTCCAGAGTAAATTTACTTTAATTTGGAGTATAAAAGAAGTGGACCCAATGTACAGCTTTACACTCCACTATAGCAGGGGTTGGCAATTTGGGGCCCATGGGCCAAATCTGGCTCACATGGAGATTGGATCTGACCTGTAGTGGCATGGGGGACTGGTAGTATGCAGCTCATGTCAGCATGTTCCCCTTCTTTGCCCAGCACTGGGACACCAATCCCTCTCTTCAGTGCACTTGGCTGCAGCTATCTTGGACCTGAATGGCAGCTGATGCTTATACTCACCAATAAATTTGCCTCTCCCCATTGCTACTCACAGTGGAAATCCATGGTGGTCTGTTGCATTGGTAAGTGAAGGTAACATCAAGTGGATGAGGCTTTGCAGAGGAAGGTACTTCAAAGGGAATCAATAGCCCATGGCAGCAGCCATTTTGTAAGCACTGGCCCACCATTTGTAAAATATTGCTGACCCCTGCAATGGAAGGTAGAGTTACTCTTTGACAAAGGGAAGATTAACTGCAAACTTAGTCAAGTTACACTGGTGTACTAGTTATGTGTCTATTCACCTGGTCAATGTCATCCTCCATTAACTAGTTCTTCCTTACAAACTGGCTCATCTACTTGGAGTAATCGGGCCTCTAATAGAACTTGCTAAAAACAGCTAACTTGTAAGAACTGGGAGGACTACTCTGCTTCTTACTGAGCACATCTACAAGAGACATTTACTGCAAAGCTGCCTAATTAGCTGCATAGCAAACACCTCAGCCTTTACAAGTGCAGCCCTATTAGGCCACTGCAAACTAATAAACTCAGCCACAGGTTCATACTTGTAAACACAAGTACTATCCTGCTGCAGAGTTTTTTAGTATGCTGCAACATGCATGTAGACACTGATGTCGCTGGCTAGGCTACAAGGGTACTTCAGTGTGGGGGCTGCCTCATGCACCAGCCACCTCTCTGCAGCACATTGAGCCAGGCAAGAACCCCAGGCTGGTAAAGTGACCCGCCAAGCACCCTGCTAGCCAGGGCTACTCTGCCCCAGCTTCAATGTGGTGAAGTCCCAGGTACACATTCAAGCAGTGCACCCAACAGCAATATACTCTGGCACAATATGCACCAGAGTTTATTGCTTCAAATTAATTGCAAGTGTAGATGCACCTGCAGTAATACAGAATGGTTATAATGATGATACGGTATTGTACCATGCAGTGATTAATTGTGATTTTGAAGATAGATTCTGAAAATGTGTTTTATTAAAGCTATTGGTAGATGTGTGAAAATCAACTGTAAACTAGTTAGAAATCTCAATCACAGATTTAAATTATTCAAGCTCGTGTTGAATTTAAGTACTTCAATAAATGTAGCCCAACTTTCAAAGGTACTGAGTACTCACAAATCCCACTGACTGAGCTGCTAGTGTTAACAGTGAATGCAGATTGAAGTGTTCTAAGATTGATTTAACCTCTCAGCACTTCATGCCATGTACATACTACCACTAATATCCCTAGTCTGAAAGACAGATTGCACAAGGTAAGACACTGTATTGGAAAATCAGAAATCCCATAATAGAGCCAATATTATTTTCAGTAAGAAACCTAATAGCATATGCTGTTAATGGGATCTTTGGCAGCCAGCAGCATACTATACTAACTATTTCCTTTATTTTTTTTTTACTAGGCAGAGTTCACCAAAGGGGAAGTTAAGGCCATAATGTTTTAAAGCACAACTAGAATAATATATTTTATCCCCTTTTTTTCTATCTATAGGAATAGCCTAATGTAATATTTTAGTTAATGAGTGTTATTTCACATATTTGCCTTCCCTGCTTGTCTTCTGAGAGTTTGAAACATTTATGAAGATCTTTTTGTTATGTAAATCCTAGGAATAGACAGGAATATATACATAAAACAGTAACTTATTTTTTCACAGATTACTTCTTATCATGCCATCCATAATTAAAATTTTCTTCTGCCCTTCTCTCTTTTTTTTTTTCTTTTCCTTTAATCTGGCCTCACCTACACTCTAAAAATAATATTTATTGATTTTTAAAACTTCCTTGGGTCTATATGAATTCTGCTGCCAATCTGACTCTCCCCTGCAGTGCTAAATTAGCACGTCTCACTGCTGTTTGCTCCTGTCAGTCATGCTTCCAAGGCTGCTGATGCAGTGCAATGGGGACAGGCAGACCAACGATGGTCAAGAGCCAAAAATCAAATGAACCAAGAGAAACTTTTGAAGGAAGTGGGAAAAAAACCCATAAAAATGTATTTAAAGAGTGAAAAGGGAAGCTAAGCCCTTACTGCTACTACTGAATTAATGACAGTCTTAGTCTTGCTGATAGTCTTAAGTTTAGGAAACAAGTGCACTGTCTAGAAAATTGGTTCTCTGACAACCCAGTTATAAAAAAGGTATATCATATACTAATGACTAGCTACTTTTCCTAAAGGGCTAATATCTAAAATCCTACTTCAACAGAGATGACTTTTGATCTTTTTTTTTTCTCTCATGCACTTCACACACACTTAGAAGTATCATATAAAAACCAATGATTGCAAACTTATGTGAAACAAAAAACATGGAATTTTTCCCTGCAAACTTTCAAGAAACATTCTAGTGAGGGAAGCATCTCTTGCATTTAGAATAAAATATCTCAGCACTAAAAAGTAGCATCCAAATGTATCAGATATTATAGAGGTCTTTTGTGCCTATGATTTGAGAAATAATAGGCAATCACAGACTACACTGAAATTCCTCCACCCACTGAAACACTTCTCAAGTGTTTATTTAATATTCTTTTGCTGGGTGTCATTCGTTGCTGGCACAAGTGTGATGCTTCGCTAAGGCAGCTACACAATTTGGGGAGCTAATGGGAGATGCATGTTTCCATACAGCAACAATATGTCTCATTCTATGTGGTATACATACAAGCAGTTTTTCTAGTATTCAACAGAGAAACAGTGTTTGGCTGTGACTCTATCAGGTTCAAGAAGGAAGTTGATCATACAAACTGTCAGGTCAGAAAGTGATTTGACACTTGACTAGCTCTAAAAGACTCCAAACAATTAACCTGGGACTTTTTGTGTAGTTGTCAAACCTTACTCTTCGTTGAGCCCTATGACACAATCCTTACAAAGAAATCCATTCCAAAGCTATAAACTTCCATGTACACAAGATAGTGAGATGCACACATAATGGTGCCTTGGCATCATCAAATATATGCTATAAAACCAAGATAGAAGAGTATCTTTTTATTGAATCAGAAAAATTAAATTCCTAAAGACACTGAATTGGTTTGATCAAGTCAATGACAGTATCTAGGGCCCACATGAATAACAATTATATTTCTCTAATTTTTCTAGTAATAACTATTTTTGAAAATTTCACTTATGATCCTACAAATGTTCCCTTTCTGTGCTGAGAGAATGATTTGCCATTTGTCTATAAAAGCATTTTGACTCTCCAATACCCATACACAAATGTTCAGTCATTAATATATGTTATATAAGTACACCTATCAGTGGGATAGAAATTAAAAATAGTTCATAGCCATGCGATAGTATAGATTATTTTTACACACAGATAGCATGCCTATTAATATTCCAAATCATAAGCTTGAAAGATATTTTATTAAAATTAATAGAATACAAACTGAATTAGTTAAGACAAGTACCAAGAAGGACTAGTGCAATTGATGGATTAAAGCTGTAACCAGACATGTATGCTTGCTACAAATCAGATTTAAACCCATTAAAAGGGCAAGAATCAGTAATACACATACCACCTTGTTCTTGGTTCAGAGATTAAAGTCTTGGTGGAAAAAAGTTCAGAGTGCAGTCAAATGTGTGATTAGGTTGTCATTTTTTTTCCCATTTAGCTGTATGGCTGGAAGCAGCCATCCAGATTTCTAAAATATGGCCTCTGGCACAAAGGAGATGGGATTTCTCTGACTTTTCAAGTCCTAACAATGTTAGTGGTGTCTTAAATTAAAAAAAACAAATTTTTTCCTCCCCAAAAGCTATAATGCCAAGCTGACAGGCATCTAAAAGATTTTTTTTAACTCATTAGTTTTATCATACAAAGACTAAATACTTTGGTAAATAAATCTTATAGAAATATTTCTGTCACTCAACATCTCTTGTCCTAGCAAATCAATATATCTATCCATGGGCTTATTACAGAAAATTGAGAGGGAATGGCGTTCTTGCAATTGTGAAATACCAAACTTCAAATTCATATCATGTGGGGAGGACACTCTTTGACATTTCTGTAATTAGATCCCCAATAGCTATTACAAGTTTTCCTTTATTGAGGGGATTGAGTCATATTTTCCATTTCTATATGTTGAGCAAAAAGGATTCCTCTGTCCTATATCCTTATATTTTTAATCTAGCTCATGGCAATACTTTGAAAGCTCTCTCATTTTCAGTGTCCTCACTCCACTCACTTCCCTTCACTGAGCTTATTCAAGATAGCTTCCTTATGCTAGAACCATGAGGATGCTGGAAACTATTCATGGTCTCTGTCATCTCATTGATGTTTTTTATATTGCAGTTTATTATGTCTGAGACAAAACTGGTTAGAAATTCTAGTTGGCTACTCATGCTGTTCTTGTCACAATTTGAGCTTTCAAATGGTTTATCATTCAAAGTGTGAACTGAAAAACTCAGGACATTGGAAGAAATATTCTTAATAATAATATACTGATTAGCATAAATACCATCTCTAAGGCAGCATACAGACCCTCATGATTCCTGCCCAGTGCCTTGATTCAGAATGAGTTTAGTATGAACCTAGCAGATTACTAATGTAGGTCATCAGATACAGACAGATGAGCTGGCAGACTGTGCCCAATCTAGCAAGATGTGATGGAATCTAACCCAATGTCTTGGTATGCTCCAAGAATTACCAGATCCATCTTGCAGACCAATCATAGTTTCACAGTTGTTAGGGTCAGAAGAGACCTCAATAGAGCATTGAGTCTGACCCTCTGCCCTGGGCAAGAAAGAGCGCTGGGCTCATATGATCCCAGCCGGGTGCTTGTCCAGTCTCCTCTTAAAGATCCCCAAGGTAGGGGAGAGCACCACCTCCCTTGGTAGCCCGTTTCGGATTCTGGCAACTCTTACCATAAAGAAGTTCTTCCTGATGTCCAACCTAAATCTGCTGTCTGTCAGTTTGTGGCCATTGTTCCTGGTTAGTCTAAGGGGTGCCCTGGTAAACGGAGCATCTCCAATTTCTTGCTGCCTCCCCCACCCCGATGAATTTGTAAACAGCCACAAGATCCACCTCTCAACCTTCTCTTGCAGAGGCTGAAGAGATCCAGGTCCTCAGTCTTTCCTTGTAGGGCCTTACCTGCAGGCCCTCCTCTGGACCCTCTCAAGGTTATCCACATCCCTCTTGAAGTGCGGTGCCCAAAACTGAATTATGTCAAATCAAGTTCTCAGCCACCCATTCCAGAGAGCAAAGGCTCAACTTGAGAAAAATGTTAAGATTCAAGTTCTCAACAAATAGCGGTAGCTTTGCCAGAAGGAACCATCTTGGAACTACTGTACTCAAAACCATTCACAATGTCAGAACTAGACAAAGTGCTTGAATAGCATATAATTTGGCAAATTTGGGTAAAATAATATATCTTCAGAGTTCCTGTCTTTGAACAAAGATTGATTCGAAGAATTATTACATATTTGGAAGCAAGCAGTTAAGTTGGACAAAACACTACCGTGTTTATCTAAGGGAGAATGTATTAGAGTAACTTATTATTCTAATAATAAGACAAGATAGGAGACTTTTTGGGTAAGGGCAATGCAATGGACTACATTTATCTAAATTTAGGCAAAAAATGTTTATAGTATGCCTCATGGGAACTTCTTTGCCATCCTGGAGAACAGGGAGATTAAAACTGATTTGGGAGGGAGGTTGCAGCAAGTTATGCTGAAAGCTACACTTTGAACTGAAAAGTGGGCACCAACCATGCTCTGCAGAGATTAGTCTTAAGACCTATCTTGTTTAACATGCTTGTTTGCAACTATGGTACTAGAACTAGATTTGTCATCAGGAAGTCTCTAGATGACACTAAACTGAGGAGTGCTGTCAATAGGTCTGAGGACCAGGTGGCAAAACATTGAATGTCCTCATCTCCTCAGCTTTTTGTGTGTGGTATATTGTAGGGTGGTCCTGGTGCTTGTGAACTTGTGCCTCAAATTTTGGTGTGTTAGGAATTTGAGTAGATGGTTTGGGAAAATATTCAGGCAAATGGGTTCTTTCAAATTCAGGGAGAGGGCTAAATGACCTGGGAGACTCTTTACAGATCTACATTCCTATATTCCTAAAATAGCTAGGATGAACTTTCTTTCAACACAGTGAAATTCCTTCTTTACATTTTAAGCTATAAATAAATTAAAGTCTATCCACTGGTGGCTCAAATAGGTCACTTCAAGACCCTTAGATACATTACTATAGTTCTTCTTGCCAAGTGTGAGTCTCTCTCATCTTCATGAATAGTGAAGGATAGGATCATAGTCTATCTTTTCACTGGTATTTTAGCAAATATTAAACATTTCATAAAATAAATTATTGATGCGCACACACAATATGTAATCAATAGCAGGATTCTAAAAATAAAATATATTATGGTGATGATGAAGAAAAATAAGAATGTGTATTGCAGTTGTGTCTAGGGATTCTAGTCATAGGTTGAGACCCCACCGTATTAAGTACTGTACAAACAAAACAAAAAAGCAGTTCCTACCCCAAAGATACAATAATCTAAGAATAAAACAAAAGAGAGCAGATGGATACAAACAGATGTGGGAGCACTAGGAAGTCAGAGTCATAGCACATCAGCAGTTCTGCTTTAACAAAGTTTTTTTTTTATTCATAATTAAGAAGAGCTATACGGTTTACATGAAAAATATTTGTGTGAAGAACAAAGAATAAGGTCATTACCTGTCTCACTCAGAATTGTAAAAAGTTTCTTCCTTTGCAGACTTTTCTCCATTTAATGTAGCAGATGCCAATAGCCTAAGGAATTAATCCTGATTAATATCTTATTTAGCTGAAAAATCTATCTATCCAACCCCAGAATCTCACAGATCTCAACACTGTAAACACTGGAAGCTTCCTCTATAATTTCTTTTAGCATTTTGCCTATTGTGACTTGGACTATGAACCTGAAAAGGAACACAGGAGGGAATAATAATATTACTTAAACCAGTCTGAAAGCTATTTGGATCTCAGGTCCAGTCTAAGGACCTTGTTACACATTAATTTTAGGCAGTTCCTGAAGCTCTTAGCCCCTGGATTAATACCTGAAATTAGTTTTTTTCCATGGCAGGTTTATCTTTGATCCATGTTACCCAGCTCATGTTCCATTAATGCAGCCAAATTGGGAGATGCCACCTCACTGCTATCAGTCCCTGATTTCTTGGGAGGGGAACTCTCCTGCACCAGACACTTTTGCTCCCAGAGCCACTTGAGGCTCCCAGAGGGCCCAACCTCCACGTCGACCTTGTCAGGCTCAAGGATCTGAGAGGTGCGGGGGGGCCGTCAGACCCACACCCACCCCTTCCCCTGCCTCCAGGTTACCCCGACCACTACAAGGACTGGGGGGAGGGCATGCTGAGGAGGCAGGCAGAGAAGGAGGGTCCTGCTCACTAACATCAGCTCCCCTCGAAGTGGTGGGGAAATCTTGAGGAGATAAGGAGGCATTTTTTGGAAGACCCTTTCTGTTTCTCAGATTTGCTTTTCCCAGCAGGAGGGGCCAAAACCTCCCCTGTGGGGAGAGGAAGTGGGAGGTGATCCACTGCCACAGAACTAGCTGACTTCAACAAAGTGGGCAGCAGCTGGGAGAAAGGCCCGTCTCCATGACCCGATGGGGCTGCAGCACCAGAGGCCGGCGAGCCACCATTGGGTGCAGCTGCAGGCAGCTCTACTGCAGCTGGCTTCTTCTTTGGTCACTGGGTAGCCAGATGGGACCTGCTGCCACAAAGAAAGCATGAGGTGCCTCCAGTGGTGAGGTAGAATTTGTAACACTGCCTGTCAATCATGAAGGATGGGGAGTGGGGCAGACCCTGACCCTCCCTGTCAAGAAGCATAAACATCTGCCATTTAAAGAAAAAGATATGGCAGAGTTCAGAGACCCTGCTGCCAAGCAGCAATCTATGGACCAGGACCATCACCATGCCATAAGGGCTCAGGTGGTTGGTGAGCTCATCATCTGAGAGAAATGAGGGGACATTGGAGGCTACCACCCAAATGGCTGGTGTATCTAAGGGCTTCATGAGGCAACAACCCACCCCCCACCCCGATAGACATACCTGCTACCACGACATCATGCACCAAAGCAGGGGAGCTGAGGTAAATGATGGAGACTGAACCCAACCAGGCAGCAAAGAGGACATTTCTGCAGCCGATTAGTACCCCCACAGCAGCAGCGCACTCCTCCACTCCAATGGAAGGAGGGACATAAAGCCAAAGACCAAAACTCTGGTCTAGAGGGGCAGTAGGCCAATAGCAGCTGCCTTCAGCCATTCCAGCAAAACAAAAAAAAAGGGTTAACCCTACAAGAAACTAGAGGGAAAGGGAACAAAGGAACTGGAAGAAACAAACAAGCAAACATCAGAGGAGAGGATAAAGGTGAGCAATATGTCAGGAAAGAGAAGGGAAAAGAAAAAACAACAGAGCAGGTGGGGGGGGGGGGACACAAAATGAACCCAGAAGGAGGGGGCAGGAAGGGGAAGTGGGTTACTGCAAGAGAAAGGACTGAGAAAAGGTGAAAAAGGCAGGGAAAAGTAATAAAAGGTGGGGGGCTACAGTGAGAAAGGGGTCAGACTATCTGGGAGAGGAAAAAACAAAGCAAGAGATGGAGAAAGGCTCATATAACAGGCACAAGCTCCCAGTGCCCACAGGGAACTCTACTGTTGGTAGCCATTTTGAAAGCAAGCAAGCAAGCAAGTTAGCTTTTAGTATAGTTTTTTTTTTAAACCAGTGCTGACAACTCATTTTATTATTTTCCATGGAATCATATACTGAATAATACTTCTTTAATTTTATTCATTACTTTAATGCTATCAGACCCCAATATTATTAATCCATTATGATGGTAAACCTGTTTGTGATAGTTCACTGATTTTTACATGTATTTGTTCTACTGCAGAACATATTATGTTCACTTTGGAAACCTAGTTTTTGCCCTGTGTCCTTTTTTGCACTACAGAGTGCCATGGTGTGTTGTTGGCTCCTTGGCCTCTAGCCAGCAGAAAATGAAAACAAATTTAACTCATTGTTACAAACCATATGTCAATCTGCTTTGCTGCTTCAAAGTGACTAAATCTCTAATCCACAGTCATAGGAAAATTTTAATGTGCTAGTGAAAACACAGTTTTTACTATTTATAAAGTGATGGCCACTTATTCTCTAATGTTGGATAGTATTGTTCCAAAGAGTTACACCTTCCCGAAAATGCTAAAATGTTCCAGTGTTGCTACTCTTATTATAGTCAGCAGCAATTCTGGTTCTGAAAGATATTATTTCATACCATTAAAGCATTTTTACAACAAAGGCCTTTCTCATTGATGTAATGATAGAGAATGGTAAAATGTATGAAAAGATAATGACACTGAATTGCACATTTTGTTTTGTTTATTTTCAGTAAGATTACATTTTCTTTTGCCACGTTTATATTCTACAAAATCCTTCCCTTTAGCTCTATGCAGAAAAAAAGTAAGGACCTGCAATTATGGAATTGAAAGGAAATTTTATTTTTTAGATATTTTGACTAATTAAACATGTCCAGTAATTAATAATTACTCTTTAAAAGACTAACCTTTGAGAGTATTCATTATTCTTTGCTTCCAATCTTTGCCTTCAGCTATCTCAGCTTTTGGAATTGCATGTCCTTCAACTCTGCTATTTTCTCCCAAGAGGCTTTTGATAGTTGTGCTTTCCTTTTCTTTAGCTCTATGTCATCTGGCATTTTACCCAACTATCCTTCTACTTTTGTACATCTGGGATGCAATGGCTCTATACCAAAGTGCTGAATTCTCCAGGGAACCATACCGCCTGCCCTTTGTAAATAAGCACAGCATAAAAGCATGTTTTACTGTCTTCAGGAGTAAACCTGCACTGGATTTTGTAAAAACAATGGGGAAGTTCTGTTGTTATTTGTTTGGTTACATTTGGAGGTTTAGTTTTATTGTTTTCATCTCTTTCATTTAATCTGTGTTCATGTTTCCTTTATTTTTAATAATATTTGCACTTGCCATTATTTATGTATTTTTTCTCTTGGCTTACTGAAATGAGTCTCAAGTACTAAGATGCTCATCTATGTGGTTCAATTGCCTTTGATTCCATTTATGTTTGTTGTATATATTTTCCTTAATTTTGTATTAATATGTTTACTGCTTCGTTGTGCCTTGACATCACTTGATTTAGAAGATTGTTTTTTACTACCTTTTTTTAGTTTAATAGTTGATTAATTATTGATGCTTCACCCATGTCATGACTGCCAAAGTCTTCAGATTTTTTTTTTTTTTAAATAAGTAATTTCCTCAGAGGGAGAGTTTTTCCACTCCCCCAAGAAAGGGACTAATATTTTCTTATAAAGGTCAACAATATGTTGATTCTGCAGGACTAATAATACCCTTACACAAGGTTTTAAATTTACAAAGTGCTGTACAAGCCATGTCTAATCCTCATCATCCCCTTGGGAGGTAAGTAGACTCTCTAGAGCAGATGGCTCCCCATCTCATAGAAATAATAATCAGTAAAAAACACTCCTAGTGAAACTGTACCCTGTTGATGTGTTTTCCTTTGTCCATTTTACACACATAAAGTAGTTGTTTATTTAAATAATATATACATTCAATATGAAAAGAGCACTTCCCTGATACTGAGAAGGGATAGTCCCGCTCAGGCCAAACAAGTAGATAAATTGTGGTTTGATGGGCTGAGAGTCAAAATTGTCTAATGAGAAATAGTGTCAGATTGCACCTTGTCATCAGTAGACCTCAATTTAGAGATATTCTGTTCAAGGCAGCACTAATGCACATACCTAATTTTAAGAATGCATGTAAAAGTTGTGCTGAATACAGATAGATGTAAGCATGTGCCTAAGGGCTTCCTACTATCAAGGCCATAGTAAATTAAAATATAATAAAAAACTTCACTCTATCCCAAATGCAGGTAAATTGAGTTGGTATTCTACACTAAGAATATAGCAGACTTAAGCATGACACATTTACAGGTGGGCAATCTACAAATTGTACCAGAAATGATTCCTAAGAACCCAGAATCCGTTCTAGCTTATTGGACCTATTTTTAAAGATTTTGATACTCTTCAGAACCATGAGTGACGCGTGCCCCTGGAAGCTGGGGTGGCACGGCTGGAGCATGGTGGCGGTAAGTGGGGGAGCTTCTGCAGATGCTACTGGTGCTGTCAGTGGTGGGGAGGGGGTGCCTTTTTGTAGGGGGGGCACCACTGCACTCAGGGGGTGCATGCACCCCTTACGTATCTCCCCTGATCAAAACACTTTCTAAAGAATCATGTTTGCAGAGTAGAGAAGGACTGAAAGGAAAAGATTTTATCTTTAAAGGGAGTTAGATTCATGGGCCTGCTGTGCCTACTGGAGAATCAATGACTTACAGAGTTCAGCGGGATTGTACAGATTCTTGGGGAAAAGGAGTATTGTACACAGGAGTGATTGATATAGCATGTGAATCAGAACTTCCTAGACCTTTAGGCCAGGTACAGTCACATTACACTTTAACCAGTATAAGTAATTGGAAACCAGGCAACACCTGTAACAGAATAAAAGTTTGGAACACAAAACCAGTCTATACCCATAATGGCAGAATCTGGTCTAAGATTTCCACCACTACCACCAAAGGGTGAATGTGTGTTCTGGTTGCTACCAATCTAAACTACACTACTTACAGAAAACTCCATAACTTAGACTGGTTTCTAGCTTGGGCTTTTTGTACCTAGCCTACATGCTGGAGGCCACAAGTGAGTGAGGAACAGTAGAAAAAACCCTGGTCCTACCATAATCACTCTCCCTTTCAGCATCCTTTCTCTGCCACTGGAATGCAGGATACTGGGCAAGCGGGACCTAGTAATGACAGTTCTTATGTTCTTATGTTCAAAGTGTCATATATGAGAGTGTCATCACTGAAAGAGGCTAAATACTTTGAGGAGATGCTGTGGACTTTGGGTACTGTTAGTAGTTGCCTGTATGTGTCATGGCCTAATTGCACTTTAAAACAACACATCTAACAACAGTTAAGAATAGCCAGTTGACTGTCTTAACAGAGATCAATCCATGGTCTTCCCATGATGGTTTTGAAGCTAGGTAGATTCAGAATAGATTAAAAACCAGCAAGTAACCAGTGGCAGATTCTTTCACTGGTAATTTTAGAATCAGATTTCAATGTTTTTCTGAGAGAGATTCTAATTCAGACATAAATTGAGTCAATGATGTTTTATGGCTTGTATTATACCGATTATATGACCACAATAGTCATTCTTTTCCTTATGTGTATGAATGAGCACAGGTAGGATACACTTCATTAGATAAAAGAATGAATTCAGTAAACATAGTCCAGAATACTGTATATATTCCAGTGTGCTTAGCTGGTGTTGCTGAAAACCAGTTTCACTGTATATCTTGTGAATGGAAATACATAAAAAAGTGGCTCTGATATTATCACATTGCTTTAGGTGATTCAAATAATCAGTGAATGTGAAATACAAAAACATGAACTTTATCCCTTGATGCAAATGAATTCCTTTCTTCCACATTTTTCTAATGCTGGTAGATGATGGTACTAAATAAAATAAAGGGGATATTAAAAGTGGGGTCACTGCAGCAAATAGCAAAGTATAAATTCTCCCATAAGCTCCACAGCAATGCATCTTTACAATTTTTACATATAGTATCCAAAGTACTCCTGAGTAATTAGAAATTATAGCCTAATTAGCTATTCCTTTTTCTTTAGAAAGGTATTTGGATGACTCCTTAATAAAAGAAGCAAAAATAGTAACACTGAAATGGCCTAAACTGGTTTTAAAAAATAAAATAAAAGAATAACTCTTATATAACGAAACTGTTTGACCAGTAATTATTCAAATAAGAAATTAGCATTGGCACAGTAGAACACAAGTTGGGTATCTTTTGGACTAGAACAGAAATCATCGTCTCTTTCAAGAGCTTCATTTTTCAGGTACTTGTTTTCCTTTTATAAGTGTAACCAATCAATGGGATTTTTCCATTTCCAGAACCACTTTGACAATTCATTTTAAAAACAGTCTCAAAGGAACAATGTATAATCATATTATTCTACAGTTACTTGGCAGACCTTCTTGTGCTAAGCCACAGCTTAAAATAAAAAAAAAACCAACAAAAACAAGAAACAAGAAAAGAAAGCACATGTTATGGTTATATGCCCAATTCCTGCTTCCCTATATGAAGCTTTTTGGCTACATATTTTGTCTGTTTAAATTTGAAGTATTCATATTTTTTATTATTTCTACTACTAACCATGATATTTCATGTTAGACAGAAATGAGTCCTTATGGTACTACGTGAGTACTAGATAATACCACATGAAGATTTGCTGCGGTATAAAAAGAGAATCCCCACAAATTGCACACCATTAGTTATGACATAAAAATCCTCCAACAATTATGCAACCCATACTAGAAGAAGACCCCATTCTTAAAGAGATCTTTGCAGAACCACCAATCCTAGCCTTTAAACAAGCACCAAACATTGCTAACCACCAGAAGCAAGCTCCCTATGACCCAAACCACACCAGATGGATCCAGGCCATGCCAGGGCAAGAAATGCAAAACCTGCCAACACATCTCCACCACCCCCACAATAAACTACACCCCACAACAGAGCCATCAGCATTCCTGTATCTTACATAAGCACCTCCAGAAATGTTATATATCTCATCCAGTGTAACAAATGCCCTGATGGAAAATATGTAGCAGAAACCAAACAACAACTGCACACCAGAAAGAACACACAGTTAAAATCTATCAAAGACAAGAATACCCAGTTACCTGTGGGGGCACATGTCTTACAAGACAATCACTCCCTCTCCACTGTCTTGGTTCTAATCCTCAAAGGGAACTTACAAAACACTTTTTGTACATAAGCCTATGAACTTCCCTTCATAAATCTACTGGATACAAAAAATTATGGACTCAGTATAAACATTGGATTTATGACACATTACAATCTGCCTGACATCTGAGTCACCAGGTGCCTGCCAGACCTGACCTTTTACACTTTTCTTTCTCTCCCCCACAATGTCCTTTTCTGCCCTTTGTCTTCCTAATTTACAGCCATTTCCTTTTTCACAGAGAGCCTCTTTTCTACCTTGAATTACCACCACTGTAGAGTCTCCCTTACTCACCTTTGCCTTGTTTTTTTCCCTGCTCCCCCACCCTTTCCCTGCTTTACCTTTTGTTTTCCTAATTTCTACCTATTTACATTCTCGCTGACATCTGGTCAAATTTTAGCTTCTCTCATTCCTTGAACTCTCAGAACAGCAGAGACTCCCTATGCCTGAAGAAGGGTGACTGTGCCCGAAAGCTTGTTAAGAACTTTTTACCAGCTACTCAGCTGGTCTAATAAAAGATATAACATCTACTCAAAGAACCCTCCCACCCCCATAACACATGTATGAACATCCCATGATTCTTTGATAACAGATAAGCCTAAATTAATTAAAAACAAAATATAAAAAATAAGAAAAATCTATGACCAAGACAGACACATTCCAGTTCAATTACATCTATTTGTGGTCTACAATTGAGGTTGAATCTACAAGATAATTATCCTTAGCTATTGCAGTCATTAACTCTTGACTACTACAATTATTCAGGTTGGTGAACTCATCATCAACTTCAAATGCTGTCACATTAACCCCAAACCAGTAACACACTGTAAGTAGTAGATTGTGTAAATCTGAGTTGATCTCTTTGAAAATTAGTAACTAGTTTAATTCTCTATGTTCTTTAAAATCTGTAGACACTAGGCAACTTCACAACAGGAAAAAAAAAAACATGAAACTCATATGAACTCTGTGCAACTCACATTGCTGTCTCTTACAGCTTTTGGAAGAAACCCATGATTACTACTGCCTTCCTAACAGAAATTGTTACTTCTATCCTTAAAGACACAAAGCTGTTATACATGCTAGAATGCAGAGGAGTTTGGCCAGTACTCAAGAAAACATCCTGACCCTAAGAAACTAGCAAAATAAAGCACAATATTTAACTTCTCTCTTATGAACAAGCTAATGAAAAGTCATTCTTATGTCTACCTATCTTCAAACTTCCATTTTTCTCCAGTGCAGATGAAGGCATGGAATGGAAACTGGATTAATCACACTGAAATATGACTTACTTTTAACCAGTAACAGTAGGCAAATAGACTCATTTTTTGTGTATTATTCAGTGCTCTTCATCCCAATAAATTATTTTTCTGTTTGTAGAAGTATCAGGAATTAATATTTAATAACTCATCAGAAAAAAAATCTTTTTGCAGTAAGAGTGATAATGAATAACTCCTCAGCTGCCAGATCATTCATTTGTGGAAATCCCTAAGTCTCTGTTTCCATTCAATCCTGTGTGACATATAACTCAAAGTCATATGGGAAATTGCAAGATATTGTGTTTTCAGATATTAACAATGGGTAGATAACACCCAGTTCTGCATTGACTCTTGATACTAAATAGCGTGATCAACCTAAAATCAAATCCACTTTCAAACAGGTAAGTAGCACTTATGTGCCTAAAGTTAATATGCAAGTTACATGGATTTTAGAATTAACCTCTCCGCCCCCATGTATCTCAGCTCATCTTGTTGAACAAGGTCAGAAGGGATCTGCCCTAATAACTTACATTCTTTTGTTTTCTTATTTCCCCCTGGATGGAGTTGTGTTTCTGCATTTTCTTTGAAACAGTTATTAGATAAAATACTTTTGTAGATTTACAGGGAAAGACCAGGTTCCAGACCCCAGGGTATGTTCCCTTGTCAGACACACCTCATTAAGCTAGACTCCCTCTTCTTGGTCTCCTTCGAGCTCCACATATCTTCTTCTCTTGGTTGTCCAGTTAACTAGATTCAGTGGGAAGGATGGAAGACACTCTTGAACTTACCTAGATCATGGCCAGGTGACTAGTGCAGTTTACTAGGGAACAAGTTATTTGGTCCCAACAACCCCTGGCTGAGGAGGAAATAGAACCCAGAACTCCACTCCATGGTCAAATGCCCTAACTACTGGAAATGGGAGTTTTAAAAGAGCTTTATTCCACTTTGCCTTTTTCAGGGATCGGGGAGTAGATAGCATGTGTTCCCTGGTGGAATAGGATCACAGCAAGCAAGTAATTGGAAATGGTCCTGCAAGTTGTGCTGTTCAATAGGAAGAGAACCTTAAATCCATACAAAGAACTTTAAATGTCTCTTACACTTAATATTTTCACCTAATTCCACACTTAAAGGTGGAGTTGGACTTAGACCCAGAAGTACTACAGTCATTCCATCATCTAAGAGGTCTTCTAGACACTTTGCTTGTCTTGGCTGCCACTGCCAAATGGCTCCTAAAAATCCTTCCTTTCACTGGTGAATGGCAGAGAAATTGTGTAAGGATGTAACTAGTATTGCATCTTGTGTGACTTAGTATCTAGACCCCTGCAACTTACTGTACTTGGAAATAAATGGACCAACCTGAAGAAAACACCAAAGGGTCACTTTAGATACTGTGGTACATCTTGTTCACTATTGTGGATATTTGATTTTCCACATGCTACACACTCTCTCCACTGTGTTAGTTGGCACCTTTTTCTTCAAAGTTTTCAATGGCAATCGATGAAGTTACTTAAAGAGTGCTTCCCAATAAAGGACATGATCTCCTTGAGCAGTTAAATTCTGTTGAAATGAAGAAACTTCCAAGTACATTTCAAATTCATAAAAGCAAGGAAGAAAGGAAAGTATTTTTTTCAATAAGAAATCCAGGACTATAAAAGGTTAGAGTGACCACAGACTGTACTGCCCTTAGGTCATAATATAATATTTATCCTAGTCACGTCAAAACTATAGAAACAGCAAAGGCAATGAAGGATCATCTCCTTATTTTACACAAGGTGCACTGAAAAAAAAGACAGGAAACATAATTCCAACAACATTTTAGAAAGCATGAAAAAATATAGTCCATTTGCTATGTCTTTTCTTGTATAAGACCTTTTTTTGTAAGGTGCTATAGTACTCATTGCCAGATTCTAGCAATAGAATTTAGGTAGACAGATCTAAATTTCTTCTGACGAGGACATGATGTCTACTATTACATGAAGGATAGATATATGGCTATGAATTCTTTTTTTATTAACAGCTTGAAGCTTGATTGATCCAAGAGGAAAAACTAAACATACATAAACACACACATATATATGTGTAGGGGTGGATCTAGGGGGATGTGGTGGTACAGTTGCACCCCCCCTTTGATTTAAAACCAACTGTCCAGAAGTGGCAGCAGCATTTCTATTCAGGCAGCAGTGATGTGTTTAGTCTGCCTGCTTCCTTCTAAACTGTTCATTCCTCAAGTGTTAATGACCCTCTTCCTTTTGGTCTTAATTAACCAAGGTAATCTTTGTTCTGCAATTCTGCTATGTGTTAGTAGGATCTGGGAATATAGGTCCTTTTTCACAGCCCTGCAGACTGTTTTTAATTTTAGCTAAAAACATTAACTCAGGTGTGGAAATAACTTTCTGTGAAGCACTGGATAGACTGTCAAAATGTTCAGGAAGGCTAGATTTTGTTTTATGAACCTGAAAAAGAGATGTACATTTAATTCTAAGGATTAAAGGACTAATGAAATAACATATTTTGATTATTTTTTACTAGTTTGTTGTATTTTTATAAATAATATATGATATAGAAACTGAATACATATTCCAATGATGTTATTTTTAGTTTTGCATCAATTTTAAACTGAATAATATATCTGGAGGTTCTTAATTTATTAGTAAAGCTTCTAGTTTCTTTTTAATGGAAGAAAAATATGTGTCATGTATGTGATAATGCACCATACCATCTGCATCTCCCTTTTCAAAATATTAGATCTGCACACACACATGTATATATTGCCAGTTCATCACATGAGGAACTTTTAGGGAACTTTATAAATGATTTGTAACACTCTTCTCCTACAGAAATTAACTGCTAATATTTATGTATGGTAATCAATACAGCTAAATAGTATGGCAGGCTCACTTGCCTGTACACAAATGCCAGGAGCCTGGGGAACAAACAGGAGGAACTGGTCCTTCTGCTAAATAAAAATGACTATGATCTCATAGGGATAATGGAGACCTGGTGGGACTCCACCTATGACTGGACCATGGGTATAGATGGCTATACATTGTACAGGAGAGATCATGTTGCAAGAAAAGGTGGGGGTAGCTCTCTATGTGAAGGAACAGTACCCTTCCCTACAAGTGGGAGCTTCTGAGTTAGAATATAGGGGGAACATGGTGAAGGGATATAACAATAAGAGTCTACTAATCAGGAGCAAGAGCTTGATCACAAATTCACTCAGGAACTAGCAGAAGCTGCATGTTCTCAGTGCATGGTTATCATGGCAGACTTCAACCACCTTGACATCTCATGGGAAGTGCACTCAGCCAAATCCGATTAGTCACAAAGCTTCCTCAAATGCAATGATGAGCTCTACTTGTCTCAAGAAGTCTATAAGCCAAGAAGAAGTAAGACACTGCTCGACCTGGTATTGTCCAAAGGGAGCGATTTAATGAGAGACCTGAGAATTGAAGGGAACCTGGGAGACAGTGACCATGAGTTGATCACTTTTTCTATCCATTGCAAAGCTAGCAAGTCAGTCAGCAATGCAAAAGTCCTTGACTTTAGGAAAGCCAACTTTCATAAGCTCAGGAGGCTACTTGTTGAGGCCCTGAGAGGCCATCATCTGACAGGGATGGGAGTCCACAATGAGTGGTTGCTCCTTAAGGATGTGATCTTTGAAGCACAAGGGAAGTCCATTTCAGCCCATAGGAAAGGTAGCAAAAGAGCTGGGCGTCCCCCTTGGCTCAATAGAGAACTCATGAACCTCCTGTATCTAAAAAGAGAAGCTTATAAAGGATGGAAGACAGGAAACACCACTAAGGAGGAGCATTCAGCAGTGGCCCACACCTGTAGGGAGCAAACTAGGACAATCTTACAGTCTAATGGCTGGGGAACTGCCTCCATGGTCGGACCCAGAGAGTGATAGTCGATGGAACTGAATCAACATGGTGCATGGTGACCAGTGGCATCCCCCAGGGCTCCATTCTCAGACCTGTACTCTTTAATGTATTCATAAATGACCTGGACTCATGTGTCAGAAGAGGACTGGCTAAGTTTGCTGATGACACCAAACTATGGAGAAGTGTGGTCATGCTAGAGGATAGGCTGGCGATCCAGGCCAACCTTGACAGGCTTGTAAGGTGGGAGGATCAAAACCTGATGGGATTCAACACAGAGGAATGTAAAGTGCTCCATCTCAGGAGAAAAAACCCGCATCATACATATAGGCTTGGGAGTGCAACACTAGCTAGCACCACAAGTAAAAAGGGACTTGTGGGTCATGATTGACCACAAAATGAACATAAGCCACCAATGTGATGCCACAGCCGGCAAAGCAAACAAAACTCTGGCTTGCATCTACTAATGCATCTCAAGCAAAACCCAGGAAGTCATCTTCCTGCTTTATTCAGCTTTGGTGAGGCCACAGCTAGAATACTATATCCAATTCTGGGTTCCACAATTCAGAAAAGGTGTGGAGAAACTTGAAAGAGTGTGGAGGAGAACCACATGAATGATTAGAGGTCAAGAGAGCAGGCCTTATGAGGAGAGGCTGAGAGCCATGAGACTCTTCAGCATGGAAAAGCATAGGCTCAGGAGCGATCTGGTGGAAGCCTATAAGTACATAGCGGGTACACATCAGGAACTAGGAGAAGGTCTGTTCACCAGGGCACCCCAAGGGAAGACCATGTCCAGTGGTCACAAACTCCTGGAAGACTGTTTTAGGCTGGACATAAGGAAAAACTTCTTTACTGTCCAAATCCCCAGGGCCTGAAATAGACTCCCCCAGAGGTGGTGCAAGAACCTAATCTGGACACTTTTGAGAAACACTTGGATGCTTACCTTGCTGGGATTATGACCCCAGCTGACTTCCAGCCCTCTTGGCAGAAGGCTGACCCAATGATCTGGGAAAGTCCCTTCCAGCCCTATTGTTTATGAAATCTATGAATTAAGCCTCTATTTAAAATCTGTTTATTTTTGGCACAGAATTTTAATGCCCATTAGAAACCAATGAAAAACTAATATTATATAAAACATTGATTCCAAATATATTTAATACTTGATTATAATATTCATTGCAGCAAAATACACAAACTATTTTTTTATTAACATTTGCACAAAAAAGCCTTTTGTATCACTAAGATAATGTAAAAAGGCCTTAAAATAAGCAGCCTAGATGAAGGCCTTTATATCAGCGGTCCTCAACCTATGGCCCATTACTTGGTGTAATGTCTGAAGGTCATATTTTTTATTTAGATTCTTTCATTATTGAATGTTGGACCCACAATATTTCACATTTCAAGTGCATCACCATATGTGATAAGAGTTTGACCCAGCTCCTGTTGAAGTCAAAGGAAATCTTTCATCTGATAACTTTTTAATTTAAATTGATTTCAACAAGAGTTAGCTGTGAATTCCTCATATAGGAAGAGCTTTCTTTGACTTTAAGGGGAGTTATTTTCATAAGAGCTAGAGTCACTTACCATTTTAACTGCAAGGTTTAAAATTGAACCCCTGGACAAACATTTTTAATGTTATGCTTACTTTGAAATGTAACTGTATTCTGAATATAGAAGTCTGACAACATGGGGTTATCCTCTGTGAGCTGTCTCCACAGCAGAATTGCTCAGGTTACCATTTACAAGGCAGCCTGGTGGAGAGAAGGTGATTTTTTGGTTTTGTTCTTCCTTTTGTTACTGCTAGACCTGTAGATTCAATTTGATATTAGAAAATCAATCTGATCTTTCTATTTCTTATTCATAATCTGTAGTAAAGATTTCTGAATAAGAACATATCATCAACAAAACTGTCAGCTGCATGAGACAAAGGAGAATCCAGTTTACTCTTCCATACCTGGCTTATCTCTGCTGTGTTAAATGTAGTAAAAGCATGCTTTTCACATGAAAGTAGTTATGACTTATATGATGAGTAGCCAATATGTTGAGTAATGAGATATATAGTTACAAAGTACCTTTTCTGACTACAGCCACACAAACTTTAACAAACTATTTTAATGCTTCCTCTGACAGAAAAGCTCCTAAAACATCAGGTTTAATAAATGAGGTAAAAATAAGCACATTATCACTAAGAAATATTAATGTTATTTTCAATGCATAAGCTTCCATGTTCATTTACAATAAGAGATAAGGGAATCTTTTATCTGACAGGCTTATTATTTGAAAACATATATGGATAAAATAGAGAACAAAAAACCAAATTTGGGGGTTTCAGAATTCTGTTGACTATACATGTAAGGGCATTTGCAAAGAATGCTTAAAGCTGCACTTTCCATCTCTCTAATGTTGTTGAAGCTTCTATTTATCTACCAGTACCCTTGCCTTTCTTTAAAGCAGCCTTGAAAAAAGCTAAACAGCTGAAATAAGGTTATTTGAGTTTGAATATATAGTGGTCCAGTTGAAACTTCTTTTGGGATTGAATTGCATAAGAACCAAGTTCCCCTCAATTTAAGGGTGACCATAGTGATATAAACTTGGCATCTTGGCAGGAAAACCTGGCTTTATGGCTAAGGTACAATGATACTTCAATAGATAATCTAGTTCAGATAAGCTAGTGATTGTTATAACAGGAATGTTTCATGGAAAGCCACCCCAAGACTTAAACTTCAACTATGCAATTACAAATCTCCATAATGTCCACAATAAAGTGAAGTTTTCTAAGCTGTTATCTCTCTTGAAAAATACTGCTGTGAATTCAAAGAGTGCTTTTGTACTATCTGAAATACTAATTTGTATACTAAAGGGTTTTGCCATGTTCTTAGCATTATTCTAAAAGACAGCAAGTTGGAAAGGAAATGATTCAGTTTTGTAAGTGTTTTATTGCCTCATTTTATGGATAGAGTGTTCTTAGAGTCCTCACCTGAAAACCAGGTGCTTTTTAAGTATCTGTTTTAAAGTGTCCTTCTGTGTGACTCCTGATAGGTTGGACTTAAGAGTTACTTTTCTGGAGTGTCATACTCAAGTTAGACAAGGGTTCATAATGCTAATCATAACTACATGTTAGAGCCCTGATTTATAAATCAGTCACTTTCATCTCAAGTGCAAGGTAAAAATTTGTAAATTTTGAACACATTTTTTTTAATTTATTACTATGTTTTTGAAATATGTAGTAGAAAATACATTTTACTAACTTATGAAGCTATATGTTTTAGCTAGAGCTGATGTTTAAAATAATGATTTCTAAATCAACACTCTGTGCAGGATTTATTATAAGTTATTTTTTATAAATCATAAGAAAGATATATAATTCAGACTCTAAAAAGCATAGATTTATGTATGCAGGTCATAAATCTATACAGAAAACAAGGACCTATGAAGTCTTAATCTGGTCAATTTCAGGGAAAATTCCCTGTGTCTTTTAATCTATTTCACATCTATATTTAGAGCCTATTATCTCCAAAAACATCTGCCAAATTAGGGTTGGCTCCAATAGGTGCATTTGAGGTTAGACCTGAGAAGGTCACACATTAAGGGTTTGTAGATGGTTACTACTTCTGTCACTTGGAGAACTACCAAAATGAAATACTAAGATTAAAAAAGATAAAAGAAAGGTTAATGCTTTTGCTAAAATGGTCACAACTTTCTGCCCAAGGTAACCAATTTGGTTTAATATGGTAACCAAAAAAATAAATACCCTTTTATTTTCTACTTTTTAACTTTCTCGAGGAATAGTATATGGCACTTCTGGCACATTTATTGCCCTGTCTGTCAATGGTTGGATGATTTTTGTTGTTGCTGTTGTTGGGCAGAAGACTATATCAGGACCTAAATGACCAGATTTACATAAGTGCCACCTTGACATGAGTGTAAAATTCATGTGGAGAGAGTCAGCACAAGATCTGTCACCTATTTTGAGATATATACACACCTATATTGAATTTCATCCATATTAAGTAAAAATTATTAATATTAATACAATGTAAATATAATGTATTGTGTAGCAACGAGCTATGGTGATGTAGCTCATCACTACGGTGATGCAGTGTCGGTAGGCACTAACCATTACGTGCCATTACTGTGCAGCAGGTTCAAAAATGACCCAGGCATCGCTGGATTATAGAGATGAGTACTGCACACTCATTTAGTACCAACTGCACAGTCAGGGGCATATACAGACATGCCCAATATGTCCTTCTGTCCCATTGAAAAATAATCCTTCAATGTAATGACTCTTGATTATTATAGGACTTAAACTTTTAGTTCTTAGCTTCAGTGTTCTTATTAAATAATAGAAATAACTTGGTGTTTTGCATGCTTAATGTGGGATTGTTTCCAGCATGGTAGAATAGTAGAACATCTTTTCTTATGTGGAAAGAACTGGCTCTTGATTCATTCTGTGCTCACACTGTTCCAGTGACTTTCAACCTGTACTGCACCCAGGCTCTCTCTCTGTGCAACAGTTTCTAAATTTCAGGGTAATCCTGATTGACTTCTTTTCCATTAATTGATTAAGCACTAGTAAGAGTCCTCTGTGCTTGAAGGACTTATTATTTTTAAATTAGAGGTGAAGCTGTTTGGTTTTTTTTTCTTTTGCTCATAAAAAGAGTTTGCTGTGTCATAGATCCACACTTTCAACAGGCATTTTTCCTTCTGATTTTATTCCTTTGGACATATATCCTTTGGTTCTTTAATATAAATAAATAAAAACAAACAAACAAACAGATAAAAAAATGAAAAGCGAATAGCCTGTAGAGCTTCCTGAAAATGTATTTTCTATTCTCTAAGAGAAGGAACTTGGAGAAGTCTGCTGTAAATTGAAAAGGTACAAATATTTTGTTATTATTTTTAAGCATGAGTTTTATAGTAAATCCTAAGTGACAAGCAAGAGTGGGGTCCCATAATACTAGTCTCCAGACAAACCCAGATCATTTGACACAAAAGTGTTTATGGCCTAAACAAACAAGACAAGCTTAAGGTGTAAAAAAAAAGATATAATGGCTGCATATACACAAGATGTTACTGCACAATAGTGTTGGGGGACACTAAGCATGATGTGATGCTCCTGCTCAGTAGTAATGAGCTACTGTGCAGTAGCTCAATGCTACTATGCAGTAGCGTTAGGAAAAAAAACACTGTGGGGATGCTTCTGCACAATAATGCTGATTACTGCACAGTCATTTAGTACTTGGTTATGCATAGGGAGATGGTATGAGACATACTACAGTATGTTGATGAGACAATGGCTTGTAATTTAGAAAAATTATATTCTATGTCTGACTGCAAATGAACTATTCTACGATCCTGGTCACTTTGTTTCCCCTCAGGCATTTGTGTATCTATTTAGAATATCTGCAGAGTAGGAATTGTCTTCTATTATATGTCCGGAGTACACTTAGCACAATGGAGTCTTGCTCTCACTAGGCTGTGGTGAGGCAGTTCCAGTGCTACAATATTTCAAATAATTAAGAAAAAAATGTTGTACCTGCCCTGTGGAACTTTACAGATTTTATTTCTTAACGTATTAGGAAACAGGGATAATCCATCTGTTATCATAGCTCTTGCTGCTAAAACTGTTGGAAATAGTGGTAATTATATATTTTCATATTCGTTTGCTTGATTTAGTACAATGCTGATTTCATCCTCAAGCTCAAATTGTAGTACAACTGATCAAATGTCCAAATATTTGCTACTTGTTGCTTCAAAAGACTTGCAGCAGAACAAACCAGAGAGAGGCTAGATAGCACAGTTGGCAAGAACCAGCTTTGAAACCCTGGTCCAATCAGCATGCAATTATTTCACAAAGTAGACAGTCTCCAATAGGAAAAATGGAGTGATGCCTACCATAATAGGCAGAAGGTTAAAGTGTGCAGATTGGTGATTGAAAACTAAAAAAGTTTAAAACTCTGAATGAGGCAAAGCAGAGATTGGAATATGAACCTCCCAGATGTAGGTAAATGTTGTATCCATCAGATTATTGGCTATCTGTCAGCACTGTTGGTCTCTGTTTTACTATCACCACAAATTCCATCCTGGACCATAGAAAGCTTTCACAATGGAAATTTCTTCAAAACTGCAACATAGTTGAAATAGTTGTGGTTTTGATGAATTTACATTTTCTGATTAAAAAAAAAAGTCATTTTTATCAAACAAAAACAAACAAACAAAAACAACCCACCCTCCAGCAATTAACCCCAAACAAACAAATGAAACCAGGGAATTCCCAACCTGGGTTAATGTAGCTGGCTTTGACTTTTCAGTTTTGGAAAAGATATTTTTGTTCTATGTTGCATGAAGCAAATATGTACAAAATGTGAAAAGAGAAAGGTGAAAGAAAGGCTGTCTAACTAGAGGTCCATGGGAAGCATGCAGCCCATGAGAGACCAGCATGTAATCTGTGGGTACCTGCAGCCACCTCTCCTACTGCTGTGTAGGAGGGATTTCATGCCACAAGCAGAGCCCACACAGTCGGGTGGGCAGGACTGTACACCACCCATGCAGCTTGCACAGTAGGGATGGATCTCAGGAAGATTTTATGCAGATATACATCCAGTCCTGCAACCACTTATGCACATCCTTAGCTTTACACAGCTCCTCGTTGTAACTGCGAATGCTTTGCAAGAAGCTTTCTGAGTTACAGCGATCTCCTGGAACAAACAGATGTTCACTGTGGTTCTTGGGGGAGGGGAATTTAGCTGCTGGCTGTCAGCCTGCAGCCAGTCTGTCTCTGTTTTCAAAATGTTAGGGGGGAAAGGGAGCAAGGGAATTCATTCTAGGGGTTGTCCAGCCAGCTCTGGAAGGTGGGGTGGGTGAATTGGAGCGCCCCTCCCCCCCACCTCTGGAGGGATCCAATACACCCTCCTCACCCTCCAGCAGGAACTGAAAACCCCCCAGCTTCCTCTGCTAGGTTTCCCCCATCCCTTCTGAAAACAGTGACAGGCTGGCAGTCAGTCCAGACAGAAGTTACGGAAGACACTCTGTTTTGAAACACCTTCATCTGACCCCTCATGCAATGAGGAGTCAGATTGTTACCCAATCAGACATTTCTTAAGCTGTCGGTAGCCATGTACTTGCATTTGGTCACAAGTATACATTGCTTTCTGTGGCCAGATCCAGCAAAAGTTGTCACTTCTGTCTGTGCCCTCACTGATTTTAGTGGAATTAGTCCACTAAATGGAATGCCCATAGAATATTGTCTATTATAGTTTGGTCTAGAACACACAAACATACCCTTCCCAATGACAAGTAAAACCTCTCCATAAATCTACTGAATGAACCATTTTGAAAATCAAGTGATTGGGGCACTTGGAGAGAGATGTAGCATATAACAGTACTTTCAAAATAAAAGTAATTCTTCTTATAAAGCAACCCATAACATTTAATAGCTAAGGACCACTGGTGTAAAAAATAAGAACAAGTGAGCAACACTGTGAAGTTTTCCGTAAGAAGTGTGGTCCAAAGAGAAATATTATCATGTCTCTACATGGTGGCAAGGCATGCTCCCCTAATTAAATGTGAAAAAAATTATACGGGTTATTTCTACTCTGAATGATCTATAGTTTAAACGCTTTCTGTTACAGCTGTATTCTTTTTGGTTTAAAAAAGAGCTTCAGGAGCTCTAAGTCTGGAAAATCTGTTTTACAATCTGTTTGGTAAATAACAAAAATTATTTCTAATTTGTGAGAATAAACATAAAAAATTTAGCAGTGTTTGTATCAACACTTGTTCTAATTTTATAGACAACTGTCAGCATTTGCAATTGCCAAAACATTGTAAACCAAATGATAGCCGCAATATTATTTTACATTGAAAACTGCTGACTTGATCTGCTCCAACCACATAGTACATTTGAAAGCACTATCAAATTATGTCAGCTTTTTGCTCTTTCCCTACAGATATTTTAAACTAACTTTCTCCTAAGTTTCTTTTCGCAATATGTTTTCCATAAAGTGATAAGAAAAAAGACATTTTTCTCTACATAATTGTCAAACCAAATACTTTCAGCTAAGTTGCACTGTCACAGGGAACCAGAAAATAAACCTGTCCCAAACCAAAAGTACACATTCTGCTTATCGTAACTGCGCGATTATTTGTATTGTGACTGCTGATAATTGTGTCCCTTATCTGTATATCCCCATTGGTATGCATTGATGAAAGAAGTAAGAAACTCTTGTGTGCTTCTTTTGACTGTGCTAATATGACTTTAATTGTTTTTTAACAGTTTGAATGTAAGGGGCCAGGTAAGTCAGGTTTGTATGCATGAGCTTTGAGTCCAATCTCACCATGGACTTGTGTGATGCTGGAGGGTACAGGGACTCTCTGCTCAATGGGCCAAGGGTGAAGGAAAGAAGGGAAGTTCCAGATAGGAGGTTTTCCAACAGGGGTGGTATTGTACTTTACAATCCAGCTGGGCAGGGAGAAGTCCTGGTGATACCTCTAATGGGTTCAGACTGGGACCCATTATCTACTTATGTCTAAAGAGCTAAAATCCTTGACTTTGCTCATGGTCTAAAAGAGCTGTGTTGCTTCTACAACCAAAAGAGCAACAGCAGCAGAGCAGGTAGAGCAACAGCAGAGGATTAGACCCACACAGTGGCAGTATGCAGCCACGGATCAGTGCTCCTCAGTGGTAATATGCAGTAGGGGAGCAGTGGTGAGCAGCAGCAGAGTAGTTCTAGCAAAGATCAATAACAGCAGCAGCAAAGGAATACTAACCAGTGATGTTGAGAAACAACTGCAGTGATGGAGCAGTATCCCTCAAGCAGTGGTGAGGCAAGGAAAAGCTTGGATTAGCAGGTACACTGGCTCTACTGGTTACCAATTTCACCCTGAGTGGGCCTAAGAGAGAATTCTGAACATATTGACTGTTCTAAACTCTTAATGGCTGGCTGAGGTGGGCTATTGATTATTAAGGCCAGGGACAGAAATTACACATAGACCAATATAAGTGATCAGAAACCAGGTCAAACCTGTAGCAGAACAGAAGTTCAGTGCACATCAAGAATTTTCAAAATGGCCAAAATGAGTCTAAGATAAACCAAGATGGATGTAGTATCAGACTTAATTGCTTTAAGTTAAATAAGTTTATTTAACTTTTGTCCCAGATCCCCTCCAGATTCAAGTTAACTCACAGTCCCCCAGTATCCCAGGATGTTTTGCATTCCCCCCACAAACCTCCCCCTCACAGGATGGGTGTGCTACGCTTGGCCCAAGCTATCTGCTCTAGCCCATCAGGAAGGTGTGCTGTAGCTCCCTGCAGCTTGTGGCCTAGGCCACTGCAGGTATGTGGCTGTATTTTACAGAGTCAGAAGTGAATGTCTGTTCAGTTGCTTACAGTTCAATCTACACAGTAAGGCTTTGGTCACTGATTCGATTCAGCAGAAATCCAGCCTGATTCGGTGGCCAGATCTCTGAATCTGAGTTGAATCAGGAGACCCTTTAATCTCTCTGAATTGAATCAGAACCCTCCAAACTGATTTGGAGAGATTCAGAAAGATTTGACAATTTAGATATAGACACAGCTTTAAATATTTTTTCTGTATACCTCAAGGTACCAGGTGGCTCATCAACATTGCAATGGTGGGGCAGATGGAGTGTCCCACAGGAGCACGGGGCGGGGTCCCCAGAGCTCTCAGCAGCAGACTCAGAAGTGGACCAGAAGCACTTCCAGTCCACTTCTGGGTCCACCAGGGAATGTGCACAGGGCACCCCCACCATGCCTCCCTGGCTCAGCTACTGGTGCCTCCTGGGTCTGGGGGGGGGGACACCTGGGGTCCCCCCATGGCCAATCGCCAAGCCAGGGGGGGCATGGGGAGGGCCCCCTGCGAGTTTGGCAGCAGACTTAGAAGTGGACCAGAACTACTTCCAGTCCACTTCTGGGTTTGCTGCCGAGTATGCAGGGGGCTCCCCCATGCTCCTGGGGAATGCTCCATCTACCCCAGCATCACAGCATTCATGAGCCACATCTGGTACCTCAAGGTATATATATAAAAAAAATGTTAAGCTGTGTTTATGGCCAAATTGCTGGTTCTCCAAATCAGCATTGAATCTTCAGATTTGGATTCAGCCAAATCGAATCAGGGACAGTGCTTCGAATCAACGAATTGAATCACTGTCCCCCGATTCAGGCCAAATCCGAATCGAATATAGCCCATTTCGCACACCACTACTACACATCTTAGATTAACTTTAAGATTGAAGATTGGATTAATTCAGCCTTGGGCTTTTTCATAGTTTCATAGTTGATAGGGTCGGAAGGGACCTGAGCAAATCATCAAGTCTGATCCCCTGCCATGGGTAGGAAAGAATGCTGGGGTCAAATGACCCCAGCTAGGTGATTATCCAGCCTCCTTTTGAAGACGCCCAAGGTAGGAGTGAGCACCACTTCCCTTGGAAGTTGGTTCCAGATCCTAGCCACTCTGACTGTGAAGTAGTGCCTCCTGATGTCTAGCCTGAATCTACTCTCAATCAACTTGTAGCCATTTTTCCTGGTTACTCCAGGACAGTTTTTGACTGTCTCTACTTAGCCTAAGGGTTTTGCAAGCCTTTTTTTAGTCCCATTTCCTTTCCCCTTCAGTAAACCCTATTACAGTTTAATTGATTGTGAGTAGTTCACTTTGGAATACCCAGACAGAATTTGTTTTCTTAGATTTCTGAAAAGTGCATTGTGCCAAGTGAATATATATGTGTAAAACCCCTAAAATGAACTTGGTCCTTGTTACTCTTTTCTGGGGCCTGGCAGAAGGGTTACATACACAGTGTGTATTTATTAGTGGCTTAATTTCAGACTGGAGGGATGCATCAAGTGGGGTTCTTCCCAATGTCCATCCAATTCAATAATTTCCCATGCTATTCAGGATTTCCTTTAATGACTTAGATGACAGAAAAAGAGTGTAGGCCTAATATATTTTCACAGGATACCAAGCTAGGATTGCTTGCAAACATTTTAGAGAACAAGAATAGAATTAGAACTCATTTTTTCCCCTAAACATTGGAGAATTGATTAAAAACAAATGGAATGGAAATCAATAAAATTAGTTTTTGGTTCAAATATATATATATATATATATATATATATATATATATATATGTGTGTGTGTGTGTGTGTGTGTGTGTGTGTGTGTGTGTGTAGGTTAACATTGAGCCTTTACCTGTATGAGTAAAGAGGCCCTAAGGCACTATACATAGGAAGAAAAATCTGATGCAGAAATACAAAACAGGGAAAAATGACACTGCTGAGAAGGTTCAGGTAGTTATGTTAGATCAGAAATTCAACATGCATCAGCAGTGTGGTGCTGTTTTAAAAAAAACAGCTACAAATTTAAGTTGCATTAACAGAAGCACTGCATGCAAGACATAGAAGGTTATAGTATCCCTCTACTTGGCACTGATTAGGCCTTGGCTGTAGTATTTTGTCAAGTTTGGAAACTTTTTAAGAAGCATATAGAAAAACTGGAGAGGATCCAGAGATGGTCATGAAAGATAAAGTTGCGGTTGGAATCAAACCATATGAGGAAAAGTTGAGAAACTAGGTATCTTCAGTTTGAGGGGGATGGAAGGGGAGGAGATTAAGAGGGGACAAATTGGAGTTTTCATATATTTGAAAGATTGCCATAAAGAAGATGAAGAAAAAATGTTTTCCGTTCACACAGAGGATAGGACATGAGGCAATGGGTTTAACCTACAGTAAAGAAGATTTAGATAATATTTCAGGAAGAAATGTGGACGCTGGAGTAATCTGTCTAAGGAAACTGTGGAATTTTGTTCATTGGAAGTTTTAAGAAAAGAATAGCAAAGCATCAGGTATGGTTTAAAACCAGTGAATACTGTCCCTGTGCAGGTATTGGTCTACATGACCCTGGAGGTCCTTCCCAACCCTTCATTTTTTGTTTCTAGGATCTCCAGGTTGTACTGCAATCACTGTTGGATGAGACTTGTCAGTGCACCATAGGGATTATGCTGCATCATAAAAAACTGGAAAGCACATAAATGTAGCCTAGGTTTACATGGGTTTGTACTCCCCTCTCCAATTGAGGGAATTATTGGCAGGGCAGCGTGCTGTGGAGGGACACAACAGCCCAGATACCACCTCCATCCCCCTATAGAGTCCTGCCCAGTCAATCAATTACTTAACTATATACAAATTTATTATTACAACAGAACCATTAAAGGGTAAGGACATAAATTATATATATATGTACAAATTTACAAAACAATAAACCATATATATACACACACAACCAATTATTATTTAAAAATACAGATGAACAATAGAACAACCCAGAACAAAGGATATTGATTGGACTACCTTGTAATTCTATTAATATACAAACTAATTACTTCAAGTTATTCACATAAACTATAAGGCACAGTCTACAAATATAACCAGCAATCCTTAGACTACCTGGGCACCCTCCAGGGCAGGGGCCAAGGTACTACTACAGGAAAAGAGGTGGGGGGAAAGAAGAGAAGAGGGAGACCCCAAAGCTCCCCCCTCTATCACCCAGGAGCGGGCCATGTGGTTTCCCTTTACAACCCTGGAGGGTCCTTCCCTTGTTGGGACCCTCTCTCCAGGGTAATTTACTACTCACGGTCTGGGGGCTTGCCTCCCTTTCTCCAGATTGAGCTCTGTTCCCCTCTGGGATTTCCTGCCATCCAGCTGTGCTGCCGCCGACCTGGCTTAGGACCACACGCACCACCGTGTGTTCGCCTTGTGCTAGGGGTTGAAAGCGCAGACAGCCTTGTGCAGCACCGGGAGTTGGTCTTCTCCCAGACCCTCTGGGTAGCGTCGTCTGCACTGAGCTGCTGTCCCGAGCCACCTCAAGCAGTTCCCAGGGTCTCTCATCCATCCGTGCAGTGCCTCCTGCACTGAGCTCCCAGCCTTGTGCTGGGGGTTGTGGACCTGAGCTGCCCAAGCGGCTCTGAAGATCCTGCTCCATGCACTGGCCTGTGCACTGTGTCTCTGGCCGCACACCAGAGGTTTCAGACCCGAGCTACCTCACGCAGCTCCCAGGGTCTGGATGCTGTGCACTGTGCTGCATACTGAGAACCTAATTGCTGGAGCCGTCTGCTGCTCCCTGCTCATAGAAATCTTCAGGGGCTCTTCCGGGCTACTGCTTCACCCTGCTGAACAGCTCTCTTCAGCTCTTCTAAGCTCCGCTCTTCTCTGTCCCTGATGCATCTCCTCCATGCTGGGCACACAGCTCCTAGACCTGACAGTTTGCAGTCTTCAATCAGGTCTGAGGGATCTCTTCTCCCCCTCCCCTCAGGAAAGGGGCATGACTTTATTTCTCTTGCTGTCTCCTGATTGGTGGATGAGCTCCACCAATCAAAACAGCAAGATCTCAAGCCCGGGACTCAACCCAAGCTCTGAAAGGTAAGCCTCCTACATAAGGGAGAACCAGGCCATAGTGCAAATGACTGCTATTTTGGAATGTTACTGATTTGGTCAAATCAAAATATTCTTTTTTTGGGCAGGAATAAGGTTTTCCTTATGAAGAAAATGTGTGTATGTGTATGTGTGTATTAGAAAGAGAGAGAGAGAGAGAATGGCACTTACATTGGCAGGTTTTTTCCCCCATGGATATCTAAATGGGCATTTTTAAGTCATCTATAGGCATTTTTCATACTTACACATTCAGGTGTATTCTGTTGCTTGATGTGTGGAAGACTATCTGTAATTGTGCAGTTGTATTACCTGAGCATACATATCATCATCCATAGCCCATACATTTGCCCTTATGAATGTGCAGCAGATTTAATTGACTAAAAATGGAGTTGCCCAGAACCCACAACCACTGGAACAGGAACAGAAAAGGGTATGTATGCTTCCTTCTTTGTTCCACAGCTCAGTAGCAAAGGTACTCATCTCAATGATAGAAGACCTAAATAAAAGGTCTTGGCTTGTAACCCGCCACCCCAGCTTGCTGGGGGGTTGAATTAAGGCCTCTTTTACTAGGGTCTCTTTCACTTGCTAGCACAACACTCCAGCTACCTCACTACAGATGTGGTATTATTCAATACCTCTCTTCATGCTCCTTCTGAAGCTGTATCACTGGGCACATCTACACATGCAAATGCTACGGGGTGGGTTTACTCTGGAGCAGGGGTCAGCAACCACCAGCACGTGTGCCGAGCATGGCACGCAAGGCCATTTTGCTCAGTGCGCCACTGCCAGCCTCGGTTCCAGGCAGCTGCTGCCAGCCATGAAGTCCGGGCTGCTCCCAGCAGGCAGTTGCAAGCCCTGACATAGTTGGCAACCACTACCCAGACCCTGGTCTGGCTGCAGCCAGGAGGCTGCAAACATTTGTACCAGGCTCTGGCATTAGCTCCATACCAGCAAGTGCATGCATGCCTCAGAGTGGACTTTGTCTAGTGGTCCAGGAGCCTCGCTCCGTGTGCCTGCACATCTGGTTCTGTGTGTTTGTCTGCCTCTGTTTTGTCCTGTATGTCTGTGTGAGCACACATGTGTCTAGTTTTGGATGTGTGTGTCCATGTGCCTGTTCTGGGTGTGTTCTGGTTTGCTGTGTTTGTGCACATGGTTCTTTCTGTGTGTGCGCATGTGTCTGGTTCTCTCTCTGCTCTCCTTTTTCTTTCTCTCTCTCTCTCTCTCTCTCCTCTTTCTCTTATTCGTCTCTTTTTTCTCTCTCATTGCAACATGCTCAACAAAAAAGGAATGCACAACAACAAAGGCAACATTTATGATTATTAAATATACTAATATGCAGTGTGTCCTGCCATGTACAGCCCCCCCCCTCCCCCCACCCTCATTTTGTTTTTCTGGCATGCCGGCACTCTGGCACCTTCCAAGGTAGACATTGTGGGGGGTTTTGGCACTCCAGTCACAATATTTTGCCTACCCCTGCTCTAGAGTAAATTACTATGGAGTAAACCTAGGTTTACTCCATAGTAAATGTAGGCAGGTATCTACATATGTGGGGATTTGGAAGCAGATTTGTTGCTCCTGGCAGCAGTCTGCTCCCCCTCTTCCAGCCCTGCACCAGCCCCCTGCAGCAGCCAGGGGAGGCTCTAGGCTCCTCCTGGGTGCCAGCCCAGGGGCTGGTAGGGAGCACAAGGCCAGAAGACAGCTGTCTCCTGGTGGGGGCTGGGATATTGCTCCCTGTCCCCCGGGAGCTGCCTGCTGCCAGGGTGGGCTCCGGTGGCAGAGCCTGGGTGGGTTCAATGTCCCCCTGCCCCAGCAGCAGGGAGCACCAAGCCCCAGATCCCTGATCAGTGGTAGGGGGCTTGGAAAGAGCTGTGGGGGAGGGGTAAGTCCTAGTCCCCTGCCCCCACCCACTGGTGAGGCAGCTAGCAGTAGGCCCCCAGCTGGGTGGGGATTCCAATCAGGGCATGCGGCTGGGAAAAATTTGTAGGGCTGGGACCTGCCCCTGACCAGGACAGTTCCTGGGCAGCCCTGGGTTGCATGGGAAAGTCTGCATGTGCAGCCTGGAGCTGGCTGGGGACTACCTTAAATGGGATAGTCCACAGCTACCTCCAGGCTGCATGTGTAGACTTCCCTGCATAGCCCAGGGCTGGACAGGAACTGTCCCGGTCAGGGGTAGGTCTCAGCCATCTCCAGGCTGGGTGGGGAACTCTCCCCATGCAAGGAGCTCCCAGCCTCTGTTCCATGATTACATTCATGGAGAGGAGGTGGACAGTTGTGGGGCTGGGGCTGGGAACAATCAGCCATCTACACATGCTCTACCATGCAGTAGTTAGCAAGTAACTGCTGAATACTTGCAGGTACTTGCAGGTAGCAAATTAACTGCTGAGTAGAGCAAATTACTGAGCAGTAAGGGTAAGCACATGTACATGGTGATGGCTACTATACAGTAATTAGCTGTACTGCACAGTAAAGCTTCTTGTGTAGACACACCCACTAACACAGTAATTGGAATAATTGGATGGAGGATATTTCTGAGGGAAGCTTCTGCTCCACTGAAGACAAGGGCCCAAGCTAAAGCCCAGGGCCCTCTTCCTTCTACGCCAGTAGTCATGTCACTGGGCTATTTATCCTTTAGCTTTCTGCCTTCCTCTTGGCTGCACATATGTTTCACTGGCTGCCCAGGGGCAGGAAGCTTCAAAATGAATTCCAGAGAAGGCCCTTCATAATGGTTGGCCTGTAGCACTATAGTTTCAATACTATAGCACTACAGGCCACTTCCCAATCCTATGGGAAGCTATAGAGATGCAGGTCAAATCCCTTTGAGTAAGGTAGAACTCAAGGCCTTCAGCTTGTGAAGTGAATGCCTCTGAGGAACTTGAGGAAAAAGGAAGGAAGTCATGCTATCACTCTCTTGGGTCTTGCTGCTCTTCCTTATACATGTGTAGTCACCCTTGAATGCACAGCCAGGGTGATAGATAGATAATCTATCTATGTTGGGCACCCTAGCTATGCGTGCAAGGATAATTTGTGCAAGGATGACTCTTGAGTTTGTGAACAACAAAAATTCCCTGTAAATGACCAAGAAAAAAAGGTCATTTAGATGCCCAGGACAAGGCAGAATTCAATCCTTAGTTTAGAACCTGTTTTTCCAGTGTTCAACATGTTTGATGGAAATGCTTTTACCAGTTTCAGTAATTAGAATTTACACAATAGACTTCAGCGTTGCTAATTCTTTCAGTTTTTTTCTTGTGAGCCTTATAATATTTGGTAGTTTTTAAGCTCCCTTCCCGCACCATCTCTGAGTCGGTGAGAATTCTAGCTTCATTTTAAAAAGCACATTTCTAGCTGTAATGATAACAGAGGAAAGCCCCAAGATATGACCTGTTTATTACTGAAATGCTTTAAAGCTATTGTGTCTGAATGATCCACATATATTAGATTTTCAAAAACTTAAGATTTTTCAGCTGGTGCCATTGTTAGGCAGGATGCTGTCTCATGGTTTTTTACAACAGCAAATGTTAGGGAACAAGCTTACCTGACATTTTCAATAGTTTTCTATAATTTCATTATCATGAGGGTACTACCATCTCTCAGCAACAGCTACCATTTTTCTATTTTTTTTTCCCAGAGGGATTCACACAGTAGATTTGGCCCATTGTAATTTAATTCTGGCAAGAGACAGAGAACAGACACCCAGCAGAAAATCAGTTCTGAAGAGGAAATGTACAGGTTATAATTTCTGCATCATTTCTTGCTTCTCTCAAAAACCCAGAAGAATGTAGTTAACCGTTTAAACTGTACATGACATCTGAGGTTTGTCTAACAATTAGAAGCCCCTTTGAGGTCTAACCTTGACCTTAATATTTGCTCCCTTTGACCCCTTCCCTGCAATGAACTGCACATGGACAAACCCCTAAGTTAACTGAAGTCAATGGAAAAGAAGCCTTCTGACACTGAATCTACTCACATTCTGCTAATTATATTTGATTAGGAAAGCCCAGGAGACTTACAATGAAATATAAGCAATTTGATTTATGTATTTTAATTATATTTATACACATTAAAACAAAGCAACCACAAAATTGTTAACATAGTGTAAAGCAGTGGCCACCTACCCATTAGAATTTTTCAACAAGGTAAGCAACAGCAATGGAATTTCATTTTTTTTCTTCAAGGGTTAAAAAGAATCCTATTTGCTGTTTGCCTGGCCCCTAGAGATAAGGATTCTAGGTCATATCTAAAATTTGGACTGAAAGAGGGTGTACTTTGGCTATGTACATTCAAACTTTTGATCTAAGGATGTCTGCTCAGCAGCAGCCTAACCATAGCAGCTCCTAAGATTCACTGGGCATTTCCAGGGGCTGGGGTGGTATGGCTGCTAAGACATCCAACTGACAGCCCAGAGATCACAAGTTCAGGGAGAAGTGTTCTTGGCATGGCCTGTCAGATTCCAACAAATCTGTTCATTCTGCTAAATAACTTGTCATAAAGGAAATGAAGGGACTGGGCACTTTCTTTTTCATCATGTAGCTTCCTACACCTACAGTTCTGTACATAATCAGACCTACTCCAACCTAGACAGTACCTATCACTTGTTTGATACCCAGTAGAATAGAAAAAATTAGGTAGTGCCATGAGGATCCATGAGAAGCCCAAACCAGTAAAATGTTCTCAGAACATGCCTCAGAACTGCTAGGTTTGACCCTTCAGAAAATAGCCATTTTATTTTTAAATGGAAGAGGAGGATGAGTCACAGCCCATCTATACCTGTTAGCCTATAGTTAGAGCACTCCTCTAGGAACCTTGAAGATTGCAAGTCCTCATCATCCTTGGGAAATTCGAACCTAAAACTCCCCCCTCCCTACTCCACCACAGTTCCTTTTAGTACCAGGCCAAAGGTAGCCTGGGGGGGAGAAGCAGACTCCATGCCTCCTGTTAAGCTGTGCTACTGTTCATAAAGCAAAGCACTATTTGCATGGGTTAGGAGAATGGAGTGCCAGAGAGAGCATGATCTTGAATCCAAGTGGTTAGTGCACTTACTTAACAGGGAGTCATGGGTTCTGGTTCAAGACTATTTATACATTTTATAAACAGTCATCAGATAAAAATTTCAGAATAAATTTGGATCTCTCTACCTGACTGCCTTGAACTCCTCACAACCTGCTCTTCTGCAGTATTTTCCTGGTACAATAATTTTGCACTTTTGATTATACAATGGCACAGTTTCAATGCGGAGGGTACTCCTCAAGCCTAATGAGTAACTGGGTGGATGCCTCTGAAGGGGGGCATATTGGTGTCAGCCTCCCTGGGGCTGAAGAAGCCTAGAACCCAGGTCTCCCATGTCCTAGGTAAGACCCCTCATCTATAGCTAAATATATAACAGGTAAGTGGCAGAACCTCACCTGCTTTCGAAAGAAAAATTGTAAACCCTACTCCATTCTTTTAGTGAATACTTACAAGCATATACCTTCAGAAGACAGCTTGAGCTTCTGGATCCTATGAGACACACCTGCCTCCAATCCTAAATTTTAAAGAAAACCGGGAATTCTATTGCACCTAGTGCTTAGCATTTCTTATTTGTTAGGTCAAGGAAGCACCTTCTTTAGCATTTCTTAGATCACCCTTCTAAAATATCTAATATTCACTATTCATTTTAAAGGGAGCCTAACTGTGTTTTGGATTCTACTTTGTGTTCAACCCCTAACTTCTAGGTAATCACAGCCTTGATTAAACAATAAACCAACTGTGTCCCAGAGTACCATCCTCAAGCATGTGATGGTGCTTCCAACACTATAGGAAATTCTGCATGAATTAGCCTACCCCATCATAGTTTGTAGATGTAACTATACAACTTTCAGTGTAGGAACTAACAAACTCAGCACAAGACAGAGAGTGCATCTACATATGCTTTTAATTCATAACAATAAACTCCAGCACAGTTTGCAATGGAATTTATTGCTCCTGGGCACTGCATTTGCACATGTGTCTGGGACTGCAGCACATTGCACTGGAGCAGAGCTGTCCAGCCGTCAGGAGGCCCAGGGAGTCAGCCTGTCAGCCAGGGGCTGCTCTGACCTGGTTCAATGTGCTGTGGAGGGGCTGCCTGTGACACAAGGGTGCTTTACTGTGGGGCTAGCTAGCAGGGAGCCCCAACACTGAAGCACCTTCATGCTGCAGCCAGCCCCGTCAGCATATACATGTCCACTGTAGTGAATAACTATACCATAGGATAGTACTTGTGTCTGGTAGTACCAGTGCTATGGTAGAGTTAGAGTTAATTAGTTTGCTCCATCCTAATTCTACCACATGTGTAGATGGTGATATTTTACTGCAGAACTAATTAGTCAGCTCTGCAGTAAATGTCTTGCGTAGATACACCTGGTATAGTTGATAATGTTACTCTAAAGTATAGTAAGTATATCGTATAGACAAAGCCTACATTGCAGTTAGTAAAGCAGTACCTTCAGCCAGACCTTCCACCTGGCTTTTATGGAATTCCCTTTTCCAGATCTTTTCTGTTAGTTAGTAGAGCAAGGATACAATTCCAGAAATTAAGACCCTTTTTAAAATTATACAGCAAAAGCTGTGTTAACCAGCACTTTATTAGCCAGAAAACTCTATTAACTCTATTAACCGGCATCTGAGGGACATGGCAAAAGCGAAGTACCATTTTGCTGGCCCACAGCCCAGGGGAAAGCAGCCTGCATGGGGCAAAGAAGCCTGCACAGGTGCCCACTCCCTGTCCCCCAGCACACTGATGCCAGGGAGTGCACCAGACAGCGCACATTTGATTAACCAGCATCCCCCATTCCTGGGGGATGCTGGATAACAGAGCTTTTACTGTAATGCACTTGAGCTAGGTAGAGACATTCAAATAGCCCAAGGCGGAATCAATCAAATTAGTTTCTCTAAGCTCCTTAGAACAGAATCAGGAATGAACAGAGCACACCCATCAGCACAGAGGGGCACAGGGATGCCTGCACTGGCTAATGCCAACAGGTTGGGGAACTCCTGCATGTTTCCCAGTGTACCTGACACTGCCAAAGAAAGCCAAATGCAGCTCATTAGTAGGCCATGCCTGATTGGCTGCTGAGCACTTGCCCACAACGCCCTGCTGTCAGGGAGGCAGGGCGAGCTAGCACAGAATCACTCCCCATGTGCCCCCCCCACCCCAGCTTCCAGTGGCTGTGGGGAGGAAGGGGGGGAGTAGAAGCCCCCATCTCAGCATCCACTGACCCAGCCAGAATTGCTGGGGGGGATGGGTGGGGGGATGCACAGTGGGGACTTTTCCTCTTCTCCTGCTGACTGGCTCAGCACAGCTTTTTTCCCCAGTCCCACCCTACAGCAGCTGTTAATGGCTGCGGATGGAAGGCAGGGAAAGAAAACAGAGGCTACCACCCTGTTCCCCCACCCCCGAAGCAGCCAGAACTGAAGTGTGGGGGGTGAGATTTCTCCCCCTCCCATCCCGCTGACTGGCCTAGTGGTTCTGGCTGGGTCGAGAAATGGGACCAGGTTAGGGCTGCCCCCTGCCACCCCCGTCCCTGCACAGCTTGGGTAACAGGCAAGTCATGGGGCTGGGGTGCAGAGGCTTTGCTGTCATGGGTCTGTGACAGCCCAGGGGTAGGGCTGGCTGGGGCATCAGCCAAAGCAGAGGCTAAGCCTAGCCCACCCGCCCTGAGAGGAGGGCCCAGCAGGGAAGCTGCAAAGCATCCATGCCAGGAAACTTGGATCTAGACTGGTCTAACCAAAACTGATCAAATCTGATACTACATCCATCCAGGTCTATCTTAAACTTGGTTGCACCACTTTCAACACAGTCTATATGCACTGAATTTCTGTTCTGTTACAGGTTTAGACCAGTTTCTAAGGTTCTTTTTCACTCTCTATAACCCCCAAGGTATAATTCCAAACACTTCCTACACATTAATACTCCTATTCTCAAACACTTCTATGAGATACAGAAGAGTTTTTACTATTATTTCACCAAAAAGTGAATTATTTTACATCATAGAAGGAGTTTATGACAGAGCTGGAATTCAATCAAGATCTACAAGGCCCATGATTTATTTTTTAACCATAAAGCTAGCTTCATGCTCAAATTCTTCTCTTTCAGAAAGGGAAGAATTTACCTCCCTTCTCTTGTAGTATGCCCCTCCAGTCACTACAAGAGGTCTAAAACTACCAGACGGAATTTTTCAGACTTTTTAGAATATGTCTTCTCTGCAGCTAACCCATTATTTTTGGGGAAGATGGGAGCTGCAACCATTTTTCAGGTGTTATAATCAGGGATCCTGGTTTTCTCTAATAAAACAAAAAACAACCAATTTTTGGATTTGATTTGAAAAATGTAGCCCAAAATCCACATCTTTCCATGACTTAATCATGGAAAAATGTGGATTTTGTGGCAATGTGGACTTATTTAACCTGAAAATCGGGGATTTTTTTTTATTAGAGAAAACCAGGATCCTTGGTTTTAATCCTAGTTAGGCTAAATGGGCACTTGTACATGTGATGGGGGTTTAGTTTTCAAGGTTAAATTCCACGCCCCCTAAATTTAAATGGGTTTTTAATTGAAACCCACCTTTTCAATTTTTCTGTCACATTATGGTGAGGGGCCCAACCCTTTTTTGTTTGTTTGTTTTGATCTGAGCTAGAGCCTACCCTCATGCCAGGGGGAAAGCTACTGGTGGGCTGAGCAGTGGGGCTCTGATCCTTCCCTCTGCAGTGACACTGCCTCCTAGGGTCACCTGGGTAGGCTGCTAGTGGGCTGGGTGCAGCTTAGCTTGGAGGCAGCACCCAGCCTGATCCAATTGTTCCCCAAGCCCACCTAGGGAGCAGTGCCCAGAGGGCTTCCAGTGGGTGGGCTTGGGGATCACAAGTTGGATTGGGCCAAGTGCTATCTGCAAGCTGGGGTAGCACTCAGCCTGCTAGCAGCCTGCTTGGTTAGCCCAAGTAGGTGCCACTGCTGCAGAAAAAAGAACCAGGGCCCCCCAACAGCTCAGGGGCTGCTTAACTCACCAGCAGTTCACCCCCCAGCCAGGGGAGAGACAGGCAGGCTCCACCAAAAAAAAAAAAAGATTGGACCCCTTACCACTTCTGCCTTCAGCGGTGCCTGCTGAAAGCAGAAGCAGCAAGGGGCCGAATCCTTTTTTTCTGCTTAGCCTTCCCACCTCTCCCACATCCAGAGGGTGAGTTAATAGCTGCAATGCATCGTTATAAACTAAACTACATCCAGATGTAGTTTAGTTTTCAATGGTGCAAACTCATCTAAACTCCCCAAAACTGGTACACATGTAATGTGTGATACAATTAAGCCACACAAATGATATTTTTGTCACATGTACATTGTGATGATTGTCATGTGTACAAGTGCCCTAAAATTCCATGTATTTAGATATAAAATAATCCTATGATTATCTTCTCTTCCATTGGCAAGTATTCTTGATTCATGATTTTTTTTCTGTAATTTACTCTTCCTCCTATGAAATCGGCTCTTCCTTACATATGCATTTCTGAAATAATGTGGATACATTATCCACATATTTAATTTTGAGTGGGTAGCTAATCTATCATTTTGGAAACAACCTAACCACTAACCACAAATGCTTAATGTTAATGTTTGCTGATTAAAGTATCACCCTGTGTAGAATGTGTGGTAAAAAATGAAGAGCATTTATAAAATACCAGCAACTGTTACAAATGCATTGGTTCTCTTTTAAGGGTTAGACATTTTTATTGAAAATGATATAGATGACATTCAGCAAATTATTTATTAGGCATTCCTTAAAATAAATAAAATGTATTATAGTAATATGTAATAGTTGTGAGCCCTAAGCCAGTAATATGTATAGTAATTATGTAATAGTTGTGATTATTTATGGTTTCTGAACAGTAACAACCCACAACCTCCAACCTGGGGCCTCTACCTAACCAGTACCTCCAGCCAGGGCCTGCCTACTCTGTGGGGCAGAATATGTGGCTGTCAATTGAATACCTCCATATGAATATCCACATGGGAACTGTATCACTGTTTCCTCAGCCCATTCTGCATAATCCAAGAAATAAACCCAGTAACCTTTGAATTATAATTCCCCCAGACACTGAAGATCCATCCAGTATTATGCATGTCACTACTCAAGCCAAAGTTAGAGAGTTCTTTCCCACACCATATCGAGCCTCTACCACCTCTGATAACAATCCAGTTACAGAAGAAATATGTAGTCCACAAGATCTTAGATTCAAAGTTGAACAAGGGAAATTGCACTACTTGATGGACTAGAAGGGATATTGGCCTGAAGATCACATTTGGGAGCTAGCAGAAAACATCCATGCCCCTAACCTACAGAAAAAATTCCACAAAGACCTCTCAGAGGAACCTGGCCAGTGCCCCCAGAAGGCTGTTTTGGGGGGCAGGGGGAAATATCAGGCTATAGCTTTGAACCTGGGGTCTTGGACTGACCAGCGTACCTGCTTTTCTCAGGCTACTAGAACCCTCCAGTAGGGCCTAACCCTCTGCCCACTCATTGGCACTGGAGTTACTGGCTGAGGTCAGCTGACCTACCAGTTCCTCCATATAAACAGGGAAACTGAAAAAGTGTCCAGGTAGCATTGTTCAATCTGATTTCAGATTGCCCTGCTGATCCATCTGCCTTAGGGCTGTGACTCTGCTCTCTCCTGGCTTCTTGACCTGGCTTGCTTTCTGACTCCACTCTCTGCCTGATTCCCTGGCTTCCTGACTCAGCCCGTTCCTAGACCCTAATTTTTGGATTCATATCCTGATGCTGGTAGGCTTCTCAGTCCCCAAGTGTCCCCATATCTGGTTGCCCATGACCTACCATGACACTTTCAGGCTGGAAAATTATTGTCACTAGATATGGGTGACTGGTGCCTCTCAATTTGGGGAGGAACCAGTAGGGCACGGCCAGGGGGAGGGTCCCCCAGAGGCCAGCTGGTGATCAGCCAGTGACTGGGGGTGGGGGGCAGTGGCCAGCTTGAGAAGCACTTCCAATGCCGGTGTGTCACCAGTGGGGCACTACCACTCTCCATGCCTCCCTACTAGCCGAAGTGCTCACTCGGGGGGGGGGGGGGGATACCAGCACTCTCAGGGGAGGTATGTGCCCCCTCCCCGTCCCATGGCCCTCCTACATGTTGTGTATGTCACTGGAGCACCTCCAGAGTCAGGACTGATCTTAGTTAATATGCTCATTCATGACATTGCTCCCACAAAGAAGATGCTCACAAAATTTGCTATTGACACAAAGTTGGGAGGAATTGATGATATGGAAGGGATCAGGATAAGAAATAGGTAGAATTGATTAACCTTGAAGAATGAGGTAATAGAAACTAGGTGAAATTTAAGTGTATAAAGAGCCCAAATACATGGGAACTCTTAGTGAAACTTTTGTTTGGAGGTTGTAAGTCAGAAATGGCAGGTGAAGAGAAATACCCAGGTATGCTGGGTCTTTCAGATAATGATTATGAATCACTTGTGACATGGTTATAAACAGGTGAACATTGGCTATGTTGGTCGAGTTAGTTCAAATAGAAATAATGAAGTATTAATGCCAATATACAAGACATTGAAAAGATCTTTTATAGAGTACCATACATAATTATAGCTAGCCATGTTCCAGTTTGAATTCATCTTACTTGGACACATACAGAAAATGGGCTAGTAGGATAATCAGAGGGGAAAGGAGAGCCAATTTTGTAAGATGAAATTAGAAGAGCTTGACTTATGTAGTCTAACAAAACAAAGGCTGAGAGGGGATATGATTGCTTTCTCTAAATATATGAAGGGTAAACATGAAGGAGGGAAGAAAGCTATTTATGCTCAAGGACAATGTTGTCACAAGACCAATGAGTGTAGGCTGTCCATGAATAAATTTACACTGGAGAAGGGAGATTCTGGAATAAAGTTTCAGTAGGGGCAGAGACAGCAGTGGGGGAAAGGCTATTTCATGTTAAGATGTAGTTTGTTAAGTTTATGAATGGGATTTTGATGTAGTCTGTGATACCAAGTAATGATAGCAAGTAACTGAACTCAGCTCCCTTCCAGTCTTATTAGAAACCAAGAGCACTCAGTTCTATCCCTGACTGTACTACAGACAACTGTGTGATGTATAGGAAGCTTATTATTATGTGTATTTGCAAGGGGACTGAATAAATGTTTAAATGTATCTTTAAATATGGCATTTCCAAATATCTGAGTGCTTGACTTGACAATGCTCCAGTTTGTTTACTGACCCTCAAATAATCTGTATACACAGTATCAACAAGTGCAAATATAGGCGCTAAACCAATAGGTTATATAACATGTTTAATTTTAACCATGGGAGTACAGAATTATACAATCATAGAAAATTAGGTTTGGAAGGGACCTCAGATGGTCATGTAGTCCAACTCCCAGCACAGTCATCCCTAACTAGATCATCCCAGCCAAAGCTTTATCTAGCTGGGTCTTAAAAACCTCCAAGGATGGAGAATCCACAACCTCTCTGGGTAACTTGTTCCAGTGCTTTACTCTCCTCCTCATGAGAAAATTCTACCTAATATCTAACCTAAACTTCCCTTGCTGCAACTTCATACCATTGCTCCTTGCTCTGTTATCTGCCACCACTGAGAACAGTCTAGCTCCATGCTCTTTTGAACCTCCCTTCAGGTAACTGAAAGCTGCTATTAACCTCATGTGACTTATTTTGGTCCAATCCTCCAATTTGTTGAGGTCTCTCTGAATCCTACCTCAACCCTCCAGCATATCTACTATTCCCTCCAGCTTGGTATCATCTGAAAACTTGCTGAGGGTGCACTCCATGCCATCTTCCAGGTCATTGATGAAGACATTGAACAAAACTGGCCATAGAACCAAACCCTGGGGGACTCCATTTGATACCAGCTGCCATCTAGACATTGAGCCATTCATTACTACCCTCTGAGCCCAATGCTTCAGCCAATTTTATATCCACCTTACAGTCCATTTATACAGACCATACTTCCTTAGCTTGCCTATGAGAATGTTATGGGAGACTGTATCAAAAGCCTTGCTAAAATCAAGGTATACCACATCCACTGGTCTCCCCATGTTCTTTTTACACTGTTGGCTTCTCCCCTCCTCTCCAAACTGTGCTGCTCAGTGCAGCAGTCTGGGAGCTGACCTGGCCTGTGAAAAAGTCATTGAGCACTTAAGACTTTTCTGCATCCTCTGGCAGCCTTTTCTGGAACCCCCTTTCAGTAAGGGGTAGTCCTATTGGCTTTATTAAGATGTCTTACATGTTTCACAAGACAAATTTAAATAATTTACTGGATCAGGAATATCTGAGAGACTTGCTTCAAAATTGCATCCTTTAATGAGGTTTTTGTTTGTTTGTCTTTAGAAAATGTAGGTGGGTGAACTATGGAAATAAACTTTTCTAGAAAAAAAAAGTCCTTTGTTGCTGCATGTCTTCTCTTCAGAGTAGATAACAGAAATTAGGACTTTGATAATATTATGCAAGTCACTTATGCCAGGAGAGCAAGTAAGAAAACTTGACACATCAACAGTACTGCAAACACACTCGCAAGATTTATTTATTCACTTGTGAGGCTAAAAATCACCAAGTAAAGATTTAAGAAACAAAGCATTGCTAAGTGGCTTATCTAAACGTTAATGGAGATGATTGGAACATGCCTTTCCTTAAAGTTTTATTTCAAGCTGGATGTAATTTTCCCTTTAATATAAAAAAGTGACAGCTGATTAATGGATAAGCAGTCTTTGGCAATCCCTTACAGTCGAGGATGATTGTCTTCAATGATTGTCTTATTTGTCTGTCTGAAGATGGCTGATGAGGTCTACCCACGATCAACAGACTCTACTGCAGCTCGGACATGTGTTTCTGTGTTGGATGGGTGGCTCTGGATTCTTGATTTGGTCCATAACACGCTGTTTCTGCCACTCCCAGTTTTCCGTCTCCTGTTGTTTTTATGAGGTTTTAAAGTACTGAGATCCCTGCAGCAGATTCTTCCTCTATTTGGGGCAGTCCTGAGCAATAGTCTCCCACAAGTTTTATAAATGATCTTCATTTTTTACCACACACTCTACACAGGTGATATTTTAATAAGCAAACATTAACGTTAAGCAGTTGTGGTTATTGGTTAGGTTGTTTCCAAAATGATAGATTAGCTACCCACTCAAAATTAAATATGTGGATAATGTATCCATATTATTTCAGAAATGCATATGTAAGGAAGTGCCAATTTCATAGGAAGAAGAGTTGCATTAAAGGATGCAATGTTGCATTTTTTAAAGTTGGCTTTGAAGACGTCCTTGAAGCGTTTTCTCTGCCCTCCTCTTGAGCGTATGCCTTGGCTGAGTTGGGAGAATAAAACTTGCTTCAGGAGTCTGGAGTCGGACATTTAGATAACTTGACCAGCCCAATTAAGTTGATGTCAGATGATCATGGCCTCAATACACAAGGTGTTTGTTTGCAGGTGGATGCTAATGTTGGTGCATCTGTCTTCCCACTGGATTCAGAGGGTTTTCCTCAGGCAGCGATGATGGTACATCTCCAACATGTTTAGATGCCTCTTGTGCGTTGTCTGTGTCTCAGGTCCATACACCAAAGTGGAGATCATGACTGCTTGATAAACAATGAGCTTGGTTTCAGATATGATGGTTAAATAATAGAAGATGAAAGGAAATCAACCTTAGAGATTTGGGGTGGGATGTGGGGAGCAGGGAGAGCAGGGGAGAGTATCAGTAATATATCTTATTTCAAGTTTCATCAAAGAAAGAATGTAGCTTAATTAGATCAAAATATACTCATATTTACAGCTATGCAACAGAGGTATATCAGCCTAATTCCATTGGCTTAAATGACTCCAGTTTACTCCTGAAGGTCTAGTCCTAACTTGGCATCTATTGTTTATCTATGTAGTTAAAGCATCTAACACTTATTAGGCACATCTACATAACACATTTACTGTGGACTTGATTAATTAGCTCTGCAGTAAACATCTCAGTATCTACATGTGTGGTCCTATTAGGCCACAGGAAACCAATAAACTCTGTATCAGGGTAGTACTTGTAAATACAAGTCCTATCCTGCTGTGAAGTATTTACTCCACAGCAATACATGTTTAGGCACTGATACAGCTGGCTGAGGCATGAGAATGCTTCAGTGCAGGGGCTTCCTGCCAGCTAGCCCTGCACTGGAGCACTCTCGTTACCCACCCAGCCCCTCCACAACACATTGAGCCAGGTTCACCCCCCAGGCCTCCTGCCAGCCAGGGCTGCTCTGATCTGGGTCAACATGCTGCAATTCTGGGCACACATTCAAATGGTGCACCTAGGAGCACAGTATTCACCGGAGTTTATTGCTACAAATTAATTTCACATGTAGACACACCTAGTGTATTATAAAGTAACAAAAAGATAATATGTAGTGATGGTCTCTACTTTCATTTTTTTGCTCCGTCCAGCTAACCCTCTACTATTTCAATATATACACATTGATTTAAGAATTTTATTTTATTATTATTAATTTTCACAGCCCAACTCTCTTTCTAGAGTGCTGCCCAGAAGTGGTAGATGCAATTTTATCTATCTGGCCTTGTGTAGTCATTTACACATGTGCAAAATGTGTAAGGGAAGTAAATTAGAATGATTTTGTGTCAGCTTTGTGCAGGTATATAAATGTAAGGTGCCAGAAACAGGGAAACTAACTTCTTTCTGTATGTAGCTGTTTAGTATCTGAGCAATTTAGGCCTGTGCAAAGTGGCTAGTATTCACTTCAGATTCAGATTTGGCCAATTTGGGGAATGGTGATTCGATCTGGTGATTCAAATCACTGTCCAGAATCAATTCGGCCAAATCTGATTTGGAGATTTGACCGCTGCCAAATTGGCCAAATCTCTGAATCAGACAGGCCCCAGCCCCCACCCACTCTCCTAGCCCCATCAATGGCTGCTCCACCTGGCCCCAGCTCCCGGCTCTTTAAAAAAATAAAAATAAAAAAAGCCCCCACTCATCTGCTGCTGCCAGGCAGGGGGGTAATCCCCGCTGCCCCCCACTGCCCCATGCTGTGTGAGGGGCTCTGCCATGAGCTCCCAGAAACCCCAATAGTCACTGCAGCAGACAGTGAGTGCGGGCTTTTTTTTTTTTTAAAGAACTGGGGAGTTGGGCCTGGGCGGGGCAGCCATGGGGGAGCTGGGAGAGCAGGCAAGGGATAGGGGCTCATGGCAGAGCCCCCCACTCAGCATAGGACAGTGGGAGGCAGCGGGCATTGCCCCCACACCTGGCAGCATCTGGTGAATGGGGGCTTTTTTTTTTTTTTTTTAAGAGCCAGGAGCTGGGGCCAGGCGGGCCAGCCATGAGGGGAGGCTGGGAGAGTGGGTGGGGGTCGGGGGCAGTCAGGGGGGCTAGGGAGCAGTCAGGGGATGGGACCTAGCAGGGGTTCCTCCATGGTCCCCTCTGTCCCCCTTCACCCTCCACCCCCCCACTCACAAGCATGGAGTCCAGGTCCAGCTCCCTGTAGCAGGAAGCGGGGACTGCCCCAATCTCTGAAGCTCTCCAAAATTTTCTGAATCAATTTGGAGAGCTTTGAATTGAATTGGACCTTTTTATTGATTTCCTGATTCAATTCAGATTCAGAGATTTGGCTGCCGAATCGGGCCAAATCTCCTCTGAATCAAATCAGCACCCAAAGCTTCACACCGCCCTACTGAGCATTATTAAGCTTAACATGTAGCAGGGATTAAATGACCTGTTCCCATGGTTAGGTATGTCAATAGATGACCATTCCTCTGAGTTTTCAGACAGTTTACTGGAAGTTCTAATTGAGTTCTTGCACTACCTCATGCTATTTTCTCTAACCCCTAATCCTTATAATTTCAGCATCATCTAAATTTGTATATTAAGATGATTTTCATACTTGGAAATTTGTCTTAGTTTTAGATGTGTCATTGTTTAGTTTTGCTTCTTTTTAAAAATAATTTAATCAGGACTAACAGAAAAGGTTGAAAGTAAGGTTAGTTATTTTTTCCAACAAAACTTCTGTTATCCTAGTAGAAAAACTTACTTAACTGTACTCTTTTTTTTTTTTTGTCTTTTCTGTTGTATTTGGTCCAGCTTTGTAAGTAATCAAGAAATGTCATTAAGACAATTTTGACTGGGTTACCACTATGACAATTCCTGCAGAGCAATTTCACAGCATGAAAGACCTAAAGAAAACAGAAGGTGATAAACATGTGATGTTGAATTTGTAAAGGGTCTTGCAAGGAATGAGTCTGTATCCCCTTGCATTCACACCTGCCACTGTAAATCAGGAACACTCCAATAACATTGAATGTGAGGTTCAATGGTACAAGTGAGAGTAGAAATGGGTAGTGTTCAGTTTCTAATGGGCTTTCCACCAGCCCTTCATCAGTACACTGTGCTGCTGCATTTGCCCATAAAGCAACATTTATATTTACAAGCTCAAAGTTGTGATCTACCTTATAGTTTTCCTCCTCTCCAGGAAGGGTATATGATCCTTGGAACAGCAGTACTGCCTGCAGCAGCAGCAGTGAGGCAGTGTCTAAAGTCTCAGCTATGTGCATTGGAGGGGGTGCAGTGCTAGAGTGACTGTAGCTACTTTTGGTGCTGCAAAGAATCCATGAATACAGTTTGTATGGCTGAATAAACTAGATTTTGTGAGAATGAAGTACCTGCACCACATCTTAATGAGGTAGCCAATCCAGCTAGGTTCAAGTCTGTTCCCACTTAGCCGTTTGAATTGGCTCTGGTTCCTCACATAAGAGAACCACTCTAGCAAATAACCTTCCTTTCACAATCCTCTGGGCTTCTAGTCTGTAAGTAGCTCTTAACCTATGCACCTCCTTGCCTTGTTCCCTATTTCTGCTCTGATTCCCAGTTTCCTGACTTTGGCACCTGAGCCTTGGCTAAGCCTCACAGTTTTTGGCACTGAACTCCAGCCTCCAAATACCAAATTTGACATCATGGGCTACCTCTAGCTGTGGACCTTTGGCTACCAACTAAGGCTCTCAGTTCTAACGACTAGATTTTTCCCTCTTAATTTTTTCTGAAAGGTTTGTGACTGCTTTACATTGCTGACCAAGCAGTTAGGACCTTGTGGCTGCCTATAAATTCATCACGGGGGCACAGAAGGGAATTGGTGAGGTTTTATTCACCAAGGCACCCCCGGGGGTTACAAGAAATAATGGCCACAAGCTAGCAGAGAGCAGATGTAGATTGGACATTAGGAAGAACTTCTTCACAGTTCGAGTGGCCAAGGTCTGGAACGGGCTCCCAAGGGAGGTGGTGCTCTCCTCTACCCTGGAGGTCTTCAAGAAGAGGTTGGATATGCATCTAGTTGGGGTCATCTAGACCCAGCACTCTTTCCTGCCTATGCAGGGGGTCGGACTCGATGATCTATTGAGGTCCCTTCTGACCCTAACATCTATGAATCTATGACATACTGTAAAATTTATCCTTTTGATTTCAACTGAATTGCTAGTATAAGACTGGAATAATATAGTCATGATTTCAATTGTGTTTATGAAGTTGTTCTTTTAGAGAATCATTGGAGACATTGTATATTTAGAATGTACTTAGAATACAAGAGAAATAATAAGAAAACTGCATTTTATACACTGTTGCAAATCTTACTAAAATGGTTGTCAGATTTCCCAGGAGTGATGATATTCCAGGGCATGAATAGCATTCAAACTGTCTCCATCATAAAGATGCTACCTAGATTTCCACCTTTTTAATCATTCTATCCACAAGGGATAATGAATAAATTAAATCTCAACCCACTGTCCTTCATTGTATTTATCCCTTAGTCATGGGTGCCTAATCTGGGATTTAGGCAAAATTTGAGCATCTAAATCCTGTATTGGGAGAAGGAAAAATGTACAGCCTCAAAACTATATTTGAAAGTACAGCCCTGACTTCCATACATGCTCAGGGCTACCCCAGTCTTGAAAGAGCTCAGCAGCTGGGAGCCCAGCTCTTGCTTCAGCCCAAATGGGATCCAGAAATGAAGCCTTTCTCTGCCTAATTCCCATAAAGGTTTGATCTGGTAGGTTTGTTCTGAAAATACTTAACACATACAAACAGACTCAGCCCCAGCCCAAAATATTGTTGTGGCCACCACTTACAAAGTACAACAGAAGGAAAAAATAGTGTAATCTTTTTTAATATAATAGCCTACTGATTATAATACTTGCCCAGGATGGGTAAGGCCTTGTTTCACTTCCCTACTTAACTTGAGGATGTTAAAGCCCACATCTCTTCTCTCCCATGATAATGCCCTAAACTCAAGGATAGAGAATAGTCAGGAAAGAGGAACTCCCATCTCTTCTGTTGAAACCAGGCCATGGAAAAGCCAAGACTTCAGAAAGAGCACAGACAGGACCCTGGACATGTTCTTGTTGTGTTCTAGCACCTGCTCCTAAGACTATAATACAATCCTTATTATACAAACATCAGATAAAAAATAGCTTCCCATGCAAATTCCCTATTAGGTTAGAACTAAAAAGGTGGGTACCACCAGGAGCTTCTCCTTCTTTCTTATAGATAAGATTTGTGGCCTGTTATTTGAAAGAAACCTCAGGACAGATTTCTGAGGTGAAGATCTCAGACAGGAGTACCTCAGTGGGCAACTTTGGCCCAGAAAGAGTTTGGATTGTCTGTATTGTTTAAGTCTAGGGATCCTGCTCAAGGATGCTTGTTGTTTTGTATCCTTTTTTTGGCTGCCTGTATCTTGTTCTCTATAGTGAGCTTGGTGCTGGGGGTGGGCAGGTGCGGGGGGCGTTGGTGGCAGTCTAAGTGGGCTGGAATGAGGAGTGCTACATGAGGTGGTCAGCTAGAGTCTCCTACATTTTGTCCCCTGACCCCTGCTGACAGGTGTGCAGCTGTCTTGGTGCCTTGGGGGTGGAAGGAGGGGCTGCTGCTGCTGTCACTGCTACCACAGGTGGTACTCCCACTGCTAGAAATCCTCTGCTTACTGCACCTCTTCTTCCCAGGCCTTTTGGAACAGCTTCCCCTGGGCCTCACAGATGTTATCCAGTATGTAGGCTCTGACAATGACCCAGGGAAGATTGTCCTCGGTGAACTTGAGGTGGGCAGTGAGGGTGTGCTAGCAGCTCTTGAGGTGGCCATAAGCACACTCCACCTGTGCATGGGTCCAACCCAGGCATTGGTTAAAGTGGGCCTGCCAGTGATCCAGGTGGCCAGTGTAGGGCCACATCAGCCAGGGCAGGATTGGGTAGGTGGGTCCTTAATGAGCATGGATGGGACCACGATGGCACCCAGTTGCAGATCTGGCACCCCAGCACAAAGCACTCACTCTCCACTAGGCCTGGCAGGCCAAAGTTCTGAAACATGCAGGTGTCATGGGTGCTGCCAACCCAGCCAGTGCTCACATGCATGAATGTGCTGTGGGGTGGGGGTCCACAATGGCCTGAAGCACCACTGAGTGAAATCCCCTGCGGCTGTAGCAGGGTAGTCTCCATGAGGTGGACAGGTGACAAGGATGTGGGTTCCATCCAGGGCCCCAATGCACTGGGTGAGTCCCAGGTCACAGCACACTGCCACCATTGCCTGGGGGTTGTGGACATGGAGCACGGTATCTCCCAGCATGTCCTGGAGGTGCCACACACCTCTAGGATGGCCTCCCCAGTTGTGGCCTTGTCCATGCTGAATAGGTATCTGATGTACTGAAGGCTGTGTGTGACCAGCTTCAGCAGGGTGGTGCCCAGCCAGGTGTCCACAGGCAAGACCAGATGCATACCCATTAGGCCTGTGCAAAGTGGACAGTATTTGCTTTGGATTCAGATATGGCTGATTCAGGGGACAGTGATTCAATTTGTTGGGCGAATCTCCGAATCACCCGCCCACTCTCCCAGCCCTGTCAATGGCTGCCCTGCTCGGCCCCAGCATTTTGGCTCTTTAAAAAAAAAAAAAAAAGCCCTGCACTCACTGGCTTCTACCAGGCAGAGGGGGTGATCCCCACTGTCCCCCACTGCCCCATACTGCATGGAGGGCTGCCACAAGTCCCAATCACCCGCCTGCTCTCCCGGCCCCATCAATGGCTGCTCCGCCTGCCCCAGTGTCCCGGCATTTAAAAAAAAAAAGCCTTGCACTCACCGGCTGCTGCCAGGTTGGGGGCAGGGGTGATTTCCACTGTACCCCACTGCCCCATTCTGCATTGGGGGGCTCTGCAAAGAGCCCCAGAAGCCCTGATAGCCACTGCAGCAGCAGTTGACTGCAGGGCTTTTTTTTTTTTTTTTTTTGAAGAGCCGGGGCAGCCAATAGTACTACAGCCATTGAATTTTTTCAGAATCAATTCATAGAGCTTCAAATCAATTCAGACCTTTTTATTGGTCTCCCGATTCAATTTGGATTTGGGGATTCATCTGCCGAATTGGGCCAAATCTCCTCCAAATCAAATCAGCACCCAAAGCTTTGCACCGCCCTAATACCCATGTTCTGCCCCTTCAGGTGGGGCAGAGCTTCTGGAGGACAGCCCAGAAGGTCAACAAGGAGGCATCTAGACACTACTTTTCATCCCAGGTATGCTCAACAGCGTGAGCTAGCATGTGAGCCCAGAGGTGGTGGGGCTAGAGACCAGGAAGGTGACAGCAGTCCCAGTGATGGCATCCTGGAGCCCTTCATCAGCATCCCTGCTAGCACCAGCTGTGTGGTGGCAGCACCAGCCCTGGGATAGTGTGCTGTGGCTGGGCAGGTGGTAGCAGCACATGAGGGAGCCAGCTGGAGTAAGATGGCCATAGGCCAGGCAGAAGTTGGCACGGTGGCCCAACAGGGCCAGCATCGTGGCCAGCAGGAGCACAGGGCTCTGGTCATTGCTGCCAGGGGGAGGGTCTGGAGCAGCCATAGTGTGGGGAGACAGAGTGTGAGGAACCAGAGTGGCCAAGGAAAGAGCTGCCTCATGCTGTCCCTGCTCTTGGCATGCTGCTTCTGGAAGAAGAAGGGGATGGACAGAGATCAGAGAGTGGGGCTGACTTTAAAAGATAGTGACTGGATGCTGGCAGCTGCAGCCAGCGCCTAGAGCTCTCCCTGCTGGCTGCAGGGGCCCATTGCAGGTTGCAGGAAACGGTGCAAAGACCAATACATTTAATCCCTAATCTGATATGTGTAGGTGCCTGTCCAAAAGGGCTTACACCAGAATAAATTACACCAGAGCAAATTTAGGCTGGATTAAATGCATACGTAGATGTGCCCACCATAACCCTTTGTTGGATCTATCCCTAGTCTTTATAGGACATGCTGCATTGCAATTTATTATATTCCCATGGTGCCCAAACCATGGCTTGTGAGCTGCATATGGCTTGCAAGCCTCATGCGGCTCAGTGACTTGTGACTTGCCAGACATTGGCCCTGCCCACTTCTCCCCAAGATGGCTCCGAGAGAGAGCACAGCCTAGCACCTACCACCACTCTGGTTTTCCCTGCAAGGAACATGTCCCGAGCCCACCCTTCTCCCTCCTTCTCTCTCTCCAGGACTGCTGGCTCAGGCTCTGGGCTGCCAGGGCAGCCCCTGCAGCCACATCACTTACCCTGGGGTATGCTCCCCATGGGGAAAGCTGGAGCAGCTCAGTGCTGCAGCAACAGGAGCCTGATTCTGCAGCTAGTGACCAGCAGCTGCTGCCAGGAGCAGGGGGAAAGTGGGGGAAAGGGGCGTAAACAAAGCTGCTGTGAGGACAAGCTAAATTTCAAAAGACTTACAGCCATGATGCAGTCCCAGAAGGACTCTACATCTAGCAGTGTTAGTAATTAACACAGTGTTAATAATTCAAAAGAAAGCCATGTTTAAAAGTTGTGTATGTCTGGTGGATCTGAGGCTGGTGGGAGGTGACTCAAACTCTTGAAGACCACCATGTCCATGGTGGCCAGACTGCAGCCAGAATGGTGCAAGGGTCACCTCCACTCCTGGTCACTCAGCCTTTTCCTCCCCCTCCCCCACCGCCTGCTCTCCAGCTCTTGAACTTCAGTGGAGGATTGGATGTGGCTCCCAGGGTGAGTAATTGGCCACCCCTGTTATATTCCTTCCTTAACAGGATACATCTCTGAACAAATATTTTTATCCATTTAATATCTTTAGGAGATCTGCTTTTGCATTAATTAACAGAGATGTAGAGAGCATTCTGTCTAGATAGGAAAAGTGAATGATATATCTTTCTTGATTATGACTTTTACTTCTATATACTTGAGTGGGGTTATGACCTTTCTTAGTTGTTGAGAGATGGGAGTCTGCTGGAAACAGACGGCTAAAGACCAGAGACATACTGCTCCTGTCACTTTTTCATAACTGTTGACTTTGGTGGACACAGAATTTTATAGTTATAGAGTGGTTTTCTGCAGAGGGGTGGTGGGGAGTGTCACAGCCTCCTCCCAGCTACAAATGTTTTTGGAACAAAAGGTAAGTTAGTAAATAACTCTGTGACCTCTCCAGTTAAATGTTCTGTTCAACAGAGAATTTAATATCAAAAGATGATTCTGGTTTTACTGAATTAGTAGACTCAGAATACTGTGCAATGAATTGCATATGTATATCCTTCAGATTTATGCATTATTTTGTATTGAGGATCATATGCTGATTAATGCTGGGTATGATTTTTTATTTAAAAAAAGAAAACCTAACAGGAGTTAACTCTTACAAGTCGGATAGAATAGTTACAGAAGTAGAACAAACATACTGTGTTTACTGGGAATGTTATTATTATTATTATGGTATCTCTTGCTCTTGGTTCTTGTGGTTTTAAATTTTTTTTTTGCAACAGTTTGTTCTGTTGTCTACATACCCAACAGGTATCCCATCTGGTGCTATGACCTCATCAAATCCTTCAAAAATAAACTGATCTGGGCAGATAAGCATTTCAATATTCACCTGGGATTCTTCAAGTAAATCCTGCAGGAAGTCTAGTTGATGAATCAGGAGGTGACATCCTTTTCTTTGCATACTTAGCATTGAACCACCATCCCTGCATGTTATGGGTCACTATTCTGTCCTTCAAGAGAGGCATAAAGTCATGGTTCCCACTCCTTGAGGACATTCATGACTACCCCTAATGCTCTCCCTAGTGGTAGATATTGCTAGTAACAAGTGTCCTGGCATGATTACAAAGTGTGTAAATATATCTTGACTGCTAAAATGTCACATGATTTTTAACAAGTTATATTTTACTTCTCTCCTTTAACTGTGTCCTATTGTCTAGTGTTGGTGTTTGAGCATGGCTGCTTTCTGTGCCAGGAATTTCTATAGTTATGGGTGACCATTTCTACATACAATTATAACTTAAATTGTTGGTACTTTGAAAATGTAAATGAATTCATGTTTGTAAAGTTCTTTCATTTTCTAAACTGAAAGATGCTATAGAAGTGCAAAACACTATGGCCTTTTGCCACAGGGTTCTCCTTATTGCAGTATTCAGCACGTCTTCAATTAAAATCTAGAGATGCAAGCTGAAGCTCTGCAAATGTAGACTGGGAGCAGCATGTACAGACTCTGTAGAAGTTGCTCTGGGAGCAGCATGCCACTCCCTGAAGTTGGGCAGGGAAACTGGTATGAGTAATTTGGAGTGGGGGGAGGGTGGGCAGAATCAGGATGGGCTAACAGGTCTGGAGGGCAGGGAGTCAGTTGGCTTGTGGGGGTTGGCAGGTCTGTGGAAGGAGTTGGCGGGTCCATGGTGGGAAGTGTTTGTCTCAGCATGGGTTGTGGGGGGCTGCAAATAGCCTAGTCAGGGTACAGGGAGCAGTAGGAAGAGCACAGCTCTGGGGCTAGGATGAATGACTGAGCTTTCCCAGCCCCAGGTATGCACTCTGAACTTATACAGGCATTCGAGAGATCAGGTTAACTCATTCCTGATCTAAGTTGATTCATCTCTTCAGGTGAACTAACTTAAACTGGGCATGACGTTTTTTGCCCCAAATTAACTCCTCTGAATGCCTGTGCAGATGGACATTTAGATTAACTCCTTACCCCAGTTAAGTTGATCTAAATGTAATGGCTGTACAGACTCTATTATAGCTTGTCTGCTTCCATGAATTAATGCATCATTTGTTAAACCTTACAAACAGATAAGATAACATGAAAATATTACCCAAAAAATGATATATGGGATGAGGTTGCATAGGTTAGCTACTATAGTTATTTTGAAATAAGCAAACCTATGCTCCTCCATCAGTTACTAAGAGCCTTAGTACACAGTAATTTTGGATCGCTCCTGGAACCCTTAACACCCGGATTGTCTGCATGTTAACACCTGAAACTAGTTTTAAGTACTCATTAGGCAGCTCAAAGTTAACATCATTCCAGGGCAAAATCATCTCTGATCTGTGTTACCCAGCCTACATTACTCTAAGGTGTAGTCACTTTAGGCTACACCTTAATGTGAACAAGGAGGCAGGGGGGAACGCCAGGGTTTTGGGAGAAGCAGGGGACCGCCATGGGGAGGGGGGAGAGGGGGGCTGAAATGGGCCTGGAAGTGTGACTGCTCCAAACTTGAACTTGCACTAACACCAATCGATATTTTTGCGGCTAGTAGTGTAAGGTGTCACAAGGCCCTTAAACTGAAACCTAAATATCCAGGAGCAAAATTGGGCTTGTTCAGTGATGGTCATCTCTTTAAACCCAATTTAAAGTCAGCAGAGAAATGTCAGAGATAAATTTAGCTTTTAATTTATTATGAACAATTTGTTCCTACTGAATTTATAGAGTTTTGTCATCAAATGTGACCAGGGTCAAAATAATTTTATACCAATTGTCCTGTTAAAGGAGTTATATCTAGTTAATATGCACAGATTATGGAAAAAGAAAGGTTGAAAGCTTTCCTGGGGAGAAATTGTGTGCAATTAAATATTTTTGAAAAAGTTTTCCATTAAAAAATTTAGAAGGAAGTCTCTCTCAAACAAAATGATTCCTCCTCCCCCTCCCTCCCCCAATAAGCAATGGAAATATATGCTTTGCCAGCCCCTCCCTTTCCTAGAAAGTTTCATTTTCTTACCAGATATTAGTTTTATACCAGCATGTAACCACATTGATTAGAAATAAGAAGGTATTAGTAGCTTTTGGTTAAGAATGTCTAAAAGGTGTTTTAAGGCCCTTTTTCAATTGATCATAATTTTCCAAAATGCTGATCTTTTGTCACTAAATTCTTCATAGTTGATTTCTACTATGGACTGAATTTTCTAGAAGAAAACCAAGCTTCAGCCATCTTTGAGAGTTCTATATGAAATATGAATGGAACATCATCAAGACTGTGATATCCTTTCTTTTTTATGCTCTAAAATACACTGGATCAGAAAAATTGGCATTTGTGCAAAATCTTCCTTGTAGAAGGCTGAAAGGTTTTGATTTGGCATAATTATGAAGATCTGAAAAGAGCACTTCATATGTGCCTAGTGAAAATGGGTTTATGGCATTGTTTCTGGAGTGCTTTTTGCTAGGTCTGTATCATTCTTAGATTCTTAGCTTGTCTTAACATAACTATTGGAATATAACAGCTGCTGCACTTTTGAAACCTTCCCTTTTTGAAACAGCTCCAAATGTACATGTGTACATGCCCACTTGGATGTTGATCAGGGTGGAGTCTCGATTAGCATTAAATAAGAAACATAGTGCTAATAACTAGGTTTTCCACTAATTTCTGAACCCATGTGACAAGATAAAGCAGCAGCCTAACAAAATTTAGGGGATTCATGTAGCGCATATGGCTGGACAGGGTATAAAAGGACTCTTCCATTTAGGAACAGGAAGCTGAGTACACGGGACAGTGGGGATTGCTCTGGGATGCTAGCCAGCATTTTTCAGAAGAATAGCTTTATTTTGTGTTTAACCCTTTTGTGTTCCAATAGTAAATCATGTCCTAGGCTTAAAAGGACTTCGGGCATGGTATTTAATGTCTTTCCCAGATTGATTAAATAGCCCACCAGCCAATATCCTCTCTCTCTCTCCCTCCACCTGTCCCTTATAATATTAAACAGTGCTAGTACTATTCTATGTGGTTCTTTCATTTTGTTGAAAAAATTACAGGTTGTACTACTTTGGCTGCTCTTCAAGCCTGTGCCGTTTGTGTTCTCCTCTGAATTTCTCCTGAAGTGTAAATTGCTAAATTACACAAACTGTCTGCAACCTCAAAGAAGATTTTTGGAAGACTGGTGGGAAGCAGAGAGAATGTTCATTGCTTGTACTTTAGTTTGGATAAACAAGGTTTTTTAAACATGTTTATATTTTCACTTATATTTTATATTCTTCCAATTCCAGATTTCAAAGAGTTAAAATGAAAATGAGAAATAATGGCTGCTTGAGTTTACCACCTCCATTCCCTCTCTAGTTCTGGTTTTCATTCCCTGACAATTATGGAAACCTCATTTTTGCTGCTCCCCTGTCTTTCTCCAGACAAGAAGAAAGAGAGTTATTTGGTGATGCTTTATGCCATAGTTTAATTGCTTTACTGGTTTAACATTACAAAAGAGACTATCCTCCAGTTGCTAGATGCCAAAGTAGTGTTTGCATAACATTTTAATTTAAGATACTCTTAATTGTTAAGCATATAAAGAGGTCTGCCTATTGTAAGATAAAACACATAACTAAGTTTTTGTAAACACTTGGTATAAAAAAGGGAAGGTTTGTTCTTTCTGTTAACATCCACAAGATACTCAGAGGTCAGAACACATTCAAATGGCCTTCAAAGGTAAACAGCTATTTTCTCAAGTGCTGTAGCAGTAAGCAAGTCTAGCCTTCCTGAAAGCTGTTACAAACATAAAATTTATTTCTATTGGAGTTGATGTTTGGTCCAAAGACAGTTGTAGACCTGGTTATAGCTAGCAGGTGTTCTTTTATGCTGCATTGAAAAGGCAGAGTGTAGTTAAGATGAGCAAAAGTTAGGTGGCATAAAAGTTAGATTGTTGTCCCAGCAGTCGAATGTTAAGTGTTAATACTCTCTCTGATGTGCTCTGCTCACCAGGTCTCCAGTGGCCCTATATCCCACCGTGGGGCTCACCCCCTTCCATGGGGCTCTTGGCTCCCTGCTCTCCTAAAGCTGCCAGTGCTGTCCCCTGGGTGAGGGAAGTTCCTGTGCTGCTCCAGACACTGGACACAGCCCAAGAGTGGTAGTGGCAGTCAGGGGGTGGGTTCTCTTGCCCTGCCTGCTCCCAGTCTCCCTGCATCCCAGGTACCCAGATCCATCCCATACACAATCCTCTTTCCTTCCCTTTCCCCACTTCCACCACACACTCTCATTACCCATCTTCACCTTCCCCACTTACCTGCCACTGCTCAACTGTCCTAGCTATCAGTCTAGGGCAAGAGAGCCCAGGGAAGAATCAAGTCCACCTGGGAGTGATGCCTCTTGGGATATTTGAGAACTACAAATTGCTAGCATTCGCCTCATGGATCAGATTGATATTACTGCAAAACAAGCCAGCTGCTTAACACTACCTGCAGTTAATCTTCTCCTGAAGAGGATTAACTCTGAGATATCAGAGGGTACTTGGCTCATCTGTTCCTGCCTTAACATGTGGATACTCATTTTGAGAGCATTTAATATGTTTAAGAGGTAACATAAAACTGCACCCTTAAGCTTTTATATGAATTCAGACAACTACTGCCCCAAAGCAAAGGATAATAGGCCTGGTTGGAAATTAAAGCATATAGGCTGAGAATTTTGATGATCACAGATGTGAGGGGACAGGGCACACCATTCAGTAGAGCTCTTAAGCAGAGGCAGACAGACAGACTTTCTTGCATGTAGAAATAGCTAGGGAAGCAAACTTGGAAACTGTGCATTGAGTAGTTGCCTCCTGTTGTTGCTTCAAAAAATATAGGTGGGATATAATTAGTTTATCCTTACAGAAACAACTCTGTAAGGCTGCAAATTTGGCTAAGAACTTGAGACCTAAGTGTAAAAATATTTAAAAGACTGGCAACACAGGTATGGGTAAAGGCAGGCTTTTGCTCCTTAAGCCATCATGCCAGCAGTGCCATAAAGTTATTACCATAATAAAACTGCCGTATCACAGTTGTATTTATTGTAATCTTATTGAGGCAGACACTAAATTTTTATCACCCACATGTGTGTAGCACTGAATACAACAAAGCTCATCAGAACTTCCAAGTATCACTGTACAACATAGATAATAACCAGGGATCCTGGCTTTCATAGATTCATAAGGCTGGAAGGGACCTCGTGAGATCATTGGGTCCAGTCCCCTGCCCCAGGGGCAGGAAGTCAGCTGGCGTCAGATGACCCCAGCAAGATGACCCCAGCAAGATAAGCATCCAGGTATTTCTTGAAGGTATCCAAAGTAGGTGCTTGGACCAGTTCTGGAGGGCATCTATTCTAGACTCTGGGAACTCGGACAGCAAAGAAGTTTTTCCTTATGTCTGGTCTAAAATGGTCTTCTAGCAGTTTGTGATCATTAGACATTGTCTTCACATGGGGTACCCTGGTGAACAAATGTTATCCCAGTTCCTGATGCATACCCGCTATATGCTTATAGACTGCCACCAAGTACCCCCTGAGCCTTTTCTTCTCCAGGCTGAAGAGTCCCATGCCTCTCAGCCTCTCCTCATAAGGCCTGCTCTCTTAACCTCTAATCATGTGTGTGGCTCTCCTCTGGACTCTCTCAAGCTTCTCCACATCTTTTCTAAAGTGTGGAGCCCAGAATTGGATGCAATACTCTAGCTGCAGCCTCACCAAGGCCAAGTAAAGCGGGAGGATGACTTCTTGGGTCTTGCTGCATTGGTAGATGCAAGCCAGAGTTTTATGTGCTTTGCCAACTGTGGCATCACAATGGTGGCTCATGTTCATCTTGTGATCAGTCATGACCCCCTAGTCTCTTCCAGTTGTCGTGCTAGTGAGAATAGCATTGCTGAGGCTATAAGTATAATGTGGGTTCTTTCTTCTGAGGTGGAGCACGTTGCATTTCTCTGTATTGAGTTATCAGGTTTTGATCCGCCTACCTTGTGAGCCTCTCCACGTCGGCCTGAATCACCAGCCTATCTTCTAGCTTGACTGCACTTCCCTATAATTTGTTGCTATGAACAATTTGTTGTTGTGAACTTAGCCAGTCTGCTTCTGACACCCAAATACAGATCATTTATTAATGTTTTAAAGAGTACTGGTCCCAGTACTGAGCCCTGGAGGATGCCACTGGTCATCATGCACCATGTTGACTCACTTCTATTGACTGTCACTCTCTGGATCTGACCAAGGAGCCAGTTCCCCAGTCATCAGACCATAAGGTTGTTGAGGCCACAGTTCCCTGATTTTACCATGAGGACATCATGGGAGACCAAGTCAAAGGCTTTTCTGAAATTCAAATATATGACATCAACCTCTTCTACCTTGTCCAGGTGATGTGTCACTTGGTCATAGAAGGAAATGAGATTGGTCAGGCAAGACCTACCCATAACAAAGCCATGTTGGCTATCTCTCAGAATGTTGCCTTCCATTAACCTGTTGTTGGTGGAGTTTTAGATCATTTTTTTCCAGGATCTTTCCAAGGATTGAGGTCAAACTGATTGGCCTGTAGTTTCCTGGATCTTCCTTCTTTCCTTTCTTGAAGATAGGCACCACATTGGCCCTCTTTCAATCTTCTGGGACCTCTCCTGAGCTCCACAAGTTCTCAGATATCCTTCCCATTGGTTGTGCTATGATGTCAGCCAACTCTTTTAGCACTCTTGGGTGAATTCCATCCAGGCCAGCTGACTTGTGGATGCCCAGCTTCTCAAAGTGATCCCTCACAAGATCTTTACCAATTATAGGAATATGATTGCCCTTACCCTGGTGTTCCTGTGTCTTGTCAGGCAGGGTGATCCCCTTGGGCTAGTAGAAAACTGACACAAATTAATCATTGAGAAAATTAGCTTTTTCCTGGGTGCCAGTTCTCAGCTGTCCCATTTGGTTTAGTAGGGGTCTACTGATGCCCTTTTTTTTTTCTATGTATCTGAAGGAGTACTTTTTATTGTCCTTGTAGCCAGTTTGAGTTTGGTTTCAGCCTCGGCTTTTCTGATCTGCACCCTACAGGTGAGGGCCAGTGCTGCATAATCCTCCTTTGTGGTATTTCCTGACTTCTATCCCTTATGAGGGTCTTTTCAGATTCAGGAGGTCCATGAGTTCCCTATTGAGTCAAGGAGGTTTCCCAGCCCTTTTGCTACCTTTCGTATGGGCTGGAATGGACTTCCCTTGTGCTTTTAGGATTGCATCCGTAAGAAGCAACAACTCATCATGGACTCCCTTCCCTGTCAGATCATGATCTCTCAGGGCCTTGACAACCAACTTCCTGAACTTGAGAAAGTCAGGTTTCCTAAAGTCAAGGAGTTCTGCATTGCTGACTAATTTGCCAGCTTTGTGATGGATAGAGAAAGTGATCAACTCATGATCACTGTCATCAAACTTCCCTTCAATCCTCGGGTCACTCACTAGATCATCCCCTTTGGCCAGAACCAGATCCAGCAGCACCTTACCTCTTGCTGGCCCATAGACTTCTTGAGTCAAATAGAGCTTATCAATGCAAGTGAGGAAGCTTCACAACCAATCAGATTTGGCTGAATGCTCTTCCCATGAGATGTCAAGGTGGTTGAAGTCACCCATGACTGGCATGCACTGAGAGCATGCAGCCTCTGCCAGTTCCCTAGAGAATTCATGGTGAAGTTCTTTCTCCTGGTTAGGAGGTATGCAATAGATTCCTACAATTATATCCCATTCACCATGTTCTCCCCATATTTTAACCCAGAGGATCTCGAGTTGCCCTCCTTGGGTGCCAACCTCTGCTTGTAGGTAAGTGTACTGCTCCTTCACATAGAGATCTACACCCCTGCCCTTCCTCGCAACACAAGCCCTCCTGTACAAGGCATAGGCATCTATACCTGTGGTCCAGTCATAAGTGGAGTCCCACCAGGTCTCTATTATCTCTGTGAGATTGTATTCATTTTTGCTTAGCAAAAGGGCCTGTTTGTTCCCCATGTTCCTGGCATTTGTGTACAGGCAGCTAAGCCTGCCATTGAAAGTCCTGGACTTCCCTGTGCTCTTAGAAGAGTCCCATCCTTGGGTTGGGGTCAGAGTAAGTTCCCTTGTGTTACCTGACCTGCTGATTCTGTGGTTGTAACTTCCAGGGCTTGCACTGGTGATTGAACTCCCATCCCCCAGCAACCTTAGTTTAAAACCCTGTCTAGCAGGTCAGCCATTCTGGCCGACAAAAGCTTCTTTCCCATTGGAGTGAGGTGGAAGCTGTCCCTTCCCAACAATCCACTGTCCCTCTCTCTGAGGTGCAGATTGCGATCAAAGAATCCAAAGCCTTTACAATGGCACCAGTGCCACAGTTCACTATATATCTATATATTACTGGTTTTTCATTCAGATCACGGAAAAGTGTGGATTGGAGGATTACTGTTTTTTAACTGACAACTGGGGATTTTTTTTTAAATCAAAGAAAACAAGGATCCCTCATAATAACCACTGCAAAACTGCCACCATGCCAGAAACAAGATAGCATCAATAAGCCTTATATTCCATATAAACCTACAGACCCATTTCAAGGAAGGCCTCTTTTCTAACAATATGAAAATACATTCAAAGGATGAATGAGCAGAATGAACTGATCTGCATCAGGCCAGTAGGGGAAACATACAGTGCCACTATGCTCTGTGTATTCTATGGATAATGAACTTTCACTTGATCAGGTATCAAACCAGCTCTTTTCATTTATATTTAGGGAGAAAAAGACTACTTATACCAACAAGAGCAGGGGTATCAAGAGCAAGGGTCTCAAAATCAAATGAATTTGGGCTGGATCTTGACCACAGGCTTTCCAGCAGGCCGCTTCTGGACTGCAGGTCTTATTAAGGACTAGATGACCCACTTCCAGATGTGACCTGTGGGGCTCCTGGGAGTCATGAGGAGAAGCCCTGTGGACCTGATTGAGAGGTGAGTTGTCTATCCAGAGACAAGCTCCACATGCATATGACCTACCTCCACAGGCCACATGTGGTCCATGGGCTGCATGTTTGATATATACTGGCCCACAGTATTTTTTTATATATATATTTTTCATAAATAGAACATCTTGAAGGACTCTGGGGCATGCCTGTGGTCCTTTTTTAATTATATCTCTACTTTGTCCCCCTGGGAGCTTAAAACCTAGTCTGTCTGAGCTTCAGAAGCATTTTACATTTAAAGTAATGCTCCTTTATGTGTATATGATTATTGATCTATTATACAGTATAAATAATCAGCTTGACTAAGATTATTATTTTCCAGCTTGTGAAGCTTGGTTGGCTAATGTGTGAGCAAATACAGGAACTGCTAAGGAAAAGTAAATTATTTGTTTCTTTCTCCATAGTTTTTACTTTTTAACTTCAACCAAACTTACCAGTTATTTTTTCCTATATGATTTTGTGTAGCTCTTAGATACGTAATTAAGCACCCCAGGGTGTTGGGGGAATTGGCAGAGGTCATCGCAGGGCTCCTGGCACGGCTTTACAAGCACTTGTGGTACTCTGGCCAGGTGCCAGAAGATTGGAAGGCCAATGTGGTTCCCATTTTCAAAAGGAAGGAGGGAGGACACAGACAACTATAGGCCCATTAGTCTTACTTCAGTCCTGGGGAAGCGCTTTGAGAAAATTAACCAGGAGCACATCTGTGAGGGACCAGCAGGGGGGATGATGCTCAAGGGCAACCAGCATGGGTTCATTAGGGGCAGGTCCTGTCAGACCAACCTGATTGCCTTCTACGATCAGGTCACAAAATCACTGGACACAGGTGTCATGGTGGATGTAGTCTTTCTGGACTTCAGGAAGGCCTTTGACACTGTCTCCCACCCCATTCTGAAAAGCTAGGCAATTGTGTCATTGATGCCTACACAGTCAGATGGCTCACAAGTTGGCTAGGGGGCCGTACCCAGAGAGTAGTGGTGGATGGGTCATATTTGACCTGGAGGGATGTGGGCAGTGGAGTCCCCCAGGGCTTGGTCCTCAGGCCCATGCTGTTCAGTTTCTTTATTAGCAATTTGGATGAGCCGGTGAAAAGCACCCTGTTCAAATTCACTGATGACACCAAAATTTGGGGCAAGGAGGACATGCTAGAAGGGAAGGACAGATTACAACTGGACCTGGACAGGTTACAGGTGTGAGTGAATATGAATAGGATGGCATTCAATACTGACAAGTGCAAGGTACTGCACCTAGGAAGGAAGAACCAGCAGCATACCTATAGGCTGGGGAACTCCCTTCTTGTCAGCACAGAGGCAGAAAAGGATCTTGGAGTCATTATTGATTCTAAAATGAACATGGGCCACCAATGCGAGGATGCGGTCAGTAAGGCTAACCACACCTTGTCATGTATCCACAGATGGATCACAAGCAGGTCCAAGGAGGTGATCCTCCCCCTCTACATGACACTGGTCAGGCCACAGTTGGAGTACTGCATCTAGTTTTGGGCGCTGCACTTCAGAAGGGATATGGACAGCATTGAGAAGGTCCAGAGGAGGGCCACTCGCATAATCAGGGGGCAGCAGGGCAGACCCTATGAGGAGAGGCTATGGGACCTCTTCACAAGAGAAGGCTGAAAGGGGATCTAGTGGCTGTCTATAAACTTACCGGGGGGACCAGAGGGGAATGGGTGAGACCCTGTTTCCCCGAGAACCTCCTGGAGTAACAAGGAATAACAGCCACAAGTTGATTGAGAGTAAGTTCAGGCTAGACATCAGGAGGCACTACTTCACAGTCAGGTTGGCCAGGATCTGGATCCACCTTCCAAGGGAAGTGGTGCTGGCTCATACCTTAGGGGTCTTTAAAAGGAGGCTTGATAATTACCTAGCTGGAGTCATATGAGCTTAAACTTACCAGTTTAAACTTGATGATCTTTTCCCTATATCTATGAACCTATGAACCTAAGATGGGTGAAGGGGTAGACCACAACTGCATCTGCAGTGAATTGTCTGGGTGAGATCTGCTGAACATGTCCCTTGTCTCCCTCTCTCTCTTCCCAACCCCCACTGGCTCCTGGGACCCTATATGTGGGCAGCACCCCACATTGCCACCCCCACCCACATAGGCAATGAGTGGGGAGGGCACATGCCTCCCCTGCAATTGGCCCTCACCAGCCAGGGGGCGGGGGGGCTAAAGGCCGGTGGGGCCCCTTCCCCCCAAGATTCTGGGGTTGCCAAGAGAAGCACCAGTGGCACTTCCAGTTTTGGTGCCAGCAGCTTCCACCAGCAGCAGTGATTGGCCACTGGGGGACCCTCCCTCCCTGTGGTCGATTATCGGCTGCTGGGGGACACCCCCGCCCCATCAGCAATCAGCTGCTGGTGTCCCCCCAGTATCAGGAGGCACCAGTCGCCCATGTACCCCCACACACAAACCCCACACTCCCCCCATTCCCACCCACACTTCCCCAAACACACCTCATATCCCATCCACACATCTGCCCCCGCTACCTACACCATACCCCCATACATCCACCCCCACACACAGCCCACATGCATACTCCATATGCACCCCATATCCCACCCACACATCTAACCCCTATACACCTACCCCATACCCCCCCACACACACCTCCGAGCCCTACACACCACCTCACACATACACCTCTACTCCCTCTTCCCCAAACTCAATATACAAGGTAAGACTTCAGTTTGAGCTAGTGTGCAATTGCCTCTATATACACTACTCAAAAAAATGTAAATCAGGGCAAAAAATATCTTTTTGAAATAAAATTAAAATATGTTATAGATTGTTTTATTCTTAGTACATGGGTTTTTTTTTATCTATAACTTATTAAAATGATATCTTCTAAAATATGTTATGTGTGCAGCCCTTGACAGCTCACCAAAACTTAAGTGGCCTGCCAAAAAAAAAAACTGCCCATCCCTGGGTTAGGAGATGCAGGAGTTGGCCAAAAATTACCTTATAGCAAGGCCCTAATTCAGTCACAACACATGATATGAAATAGGTATAAAATGCCAGAAATCTAAATTTCAATATTGTTGCATTCTACATTAATTTTGAATAAGTATAAATGAATATAGCCAGTACAAAGACTTAATATTATATAGTAATTGCAATATTTTGGTCAAAAAAAGCTCAAGTGAAAAAAATTCTGTAGTGTAGGATCCTAAGTGGTATTGCAAACCATCCTTTCCAGAGAATTCAGTGGTGAAGTGCAAAGCCCAACTACAAGTTTCAAATTCAGGGCTGGGGCTTACTGGCACAATTCAGGGGACATTTTCAGAAAGACTGCAGGAATTCAGGAGCCTGAGTTCTACTAGCTTAGACACTTAAATCTCTCTGAATTATGATAATGCTTAAATAATACCTGAATGTCTAGTTAGTAGTAGGGGTTCACTTTCATGCAATGTGATGGCATGATAGAGAAACTAAGGACACATATAAGTGTTCATTTTTAGTGGTGGAAAATTGTGACCACTAACAATGATTCCAGGACACGGTAGCACAGGCACTCAGCTTACCACTGACCTGTCTCCCCTGCTCTTTATACCTTCTCTAGACTGGGGTGATACCTTCTCCGGTCTGGCGAAAGCGTGGGCTGTTCCAGTTATTCTTTTCCTGGAGGAATGGAGCACCAAGGCAAAGGTTCCTGCCCATTTCTGACACCAGAGACTCCAGTGTGAGAAGCAGGCAGGGGGCTTATGTGCTCCCTCTTCTCATCTTCCAGTGCCTGGGATCTGAGCAGACACAGCATCATGGCAAAGTCTTCTATCCACTTTTCACACTGGGGATTCTGGTGTGTGAGAAGCCGGTGAGGAGCAATTTGCAACTGCTCAACCTCTCCTTTATAGGTCTGTGGGAGGGTTGGGAACAGCTGCCCCCCCCCATGCCTTCTTTAGATTGCTGTTGTGACCTTGGTCTCTAGAAGCCTGTCCTCATGGCTCCACTCCTCCTGGTTCCAGAAGGAGTTAAGCTATGGGAATGTGTAGAGACATTCACTGCCTTGGGAAGAACTTTACTGGGAGTCGCTTCTAACTGGTTGGAGCCTAGGTGTTTTTCTTCCAGAACTGCCATTTTGGCTTCAGAAGAAAAAGCTGGAAGGTCTGTGCACATGTGATTTCTGCCTGGAGAGAGGCAGTTCCCCTAGTAGAAACAGAGCATCTGAAGATGGCCAAAGTTGCTTATGAATAAAATATGCTTCCAAATTTTGCCAAATATTTAAAAAAAAGAAATAAGTAAAGTTGTCTGATCCCAGCTCCCAAACTTTCCATTAAAAATAAAAGAACCTCTAAAATATAGCTATCTGTTTATATATTAGGGGTTCTTCTATTTTTAATGAAAAGTCCGGGAGCAAGGATTGGGCAGTCATATGTAGACATCAAATCTGGGAAATATGTTAAAGCTATTCAATGAAAAGATGGAAATAAACAGAGTCATTGGAAGATGGCAAAGAAAATGAAGCTAAAGAACAAATGTGCAAAGGGAATAGTTGCACTTTCAAAGGAAGCTGACTTGTACATACTTATTTTCCTGCAGTAGGCGTCACACACATACATTGAGCAGGAAGCTGAAATCAATTTGATTCCCAAAGAAAGTCCTACATAAAAAATCATCATCTACTCAAAGAAAAGAAAGGGGGAAGGAAAGGGATGGGGAGGAAGCACTCTGCTATTCCTATCGATATCTCAAAAATAGGCTTTTATTTCTTGATGGTACCTCATGCTGACGTGTATAAAGGAAGCAAAAATCATCAAGGCAAAGACTTCAAGCAACAGTCTACATCATTCAGCCTTCCTGTGAACAGGGACATGGGTAGAATATTAAGAAGAAAAATGCTGTCATTAATAAATGACAAGGAAGTGCATGCATACTGAGTACTTTTACATTCACTCTTTTACCATGAGGATCTAAAGGCTCAAACCACAATGTTATTTAAGATTCCAAAGTATCTATCTGTAGAAGCTGCTTAGAAAGCACAACAATGAACATGTTTGAGGGGGAGGTGAGTTTTCAAAGCTGTAAATGTAATAACTAAAACCCAGTACAGTGCTTTGAAAATAAATCTACTATTAACAAAATGGAGTGTTTAAGTGGAAACGTTGTGTCTTTAAAGTAATTGGCATTAAAAACAACATGTAATTTAAGCCTGCAAAATTGAAAGAGTCACAAAATGGAAGAAATCAAAGCACAATAAGACACGAAATCAGGTTACTGTGAACACATGCTGGTATGTGAATTTAATTTGATTCCTACTTAAGTATAACTAACTCCACTACTAGAAATGGTGGAGTCGGCTATCCTTTTAAAAGATGTCTTTTAAAAATCAATCTGAAATGCAACCATTTGTTAGGCTATGGTATGTCTGAAATGTCTAATTTGATAGGTTTCTAAAGGATATGATTATTCTGGACTGTACGCAGGTCACCCAGAAAGTCATATGTAATCATAATCCAAGCTAGTAGTAATAACTTCCTTTTCTTCCCATTTTGTGGTATCTGGATAACACTGAGACATGGATAAAAGATTAAATAGGCAGAATGTTATATTTTATAATTTCAAGTGCCACAAATGCCTGACTGTCAGAATCTAACTACACCATAAACACGCTGCCATTCACCCCTCTTCTTTTCAGCAATAACTTTTAAGATTTTATAGCAGAGTCCCTTAATCTGTTCCCCCACTCCTACGCAGAAAGTAATACTCAGGCAAGAATTTGTATTAACTGCAGCTCCTTAATTTACAACAAACCTATTTGTATTATTGTTTTAGAAAGTGCTCATTTAGCATATTAAAAGGGGCTGGGCATTAAGGAAGCCCTTTGTCATTCACATAGACTTGCTTGCTTGGTTTATAGAATTAAAACTGAACACAGCATAGGAGTTGGATTCATCAAATAAAAATTAATAATCCAGCGTTCCTTGTAGAATTGCTATGGCTAGCAAAAAAATATTTCAGTTAATTGGATCAATGAATAGAGCTAAGGCTGATCTAACCTGAGGCTCTTTGCTATGGTAAATCACCATTTTTATTTTTTTTTTGTAGGTGAAGGAGAGAGATTTTGGTCCAATTTGGGGGTGGAGAAAGAACCTGTTTTATTTCCTTTATTTTTCTTCGATAACAACCACTCTTGCATTCTGCTGAGCATTATTCCCTGCTCTATTACAGTATGTGGCACTTTATTTTCTTTCTTACTCTATTGCTCACACATTTAAGACCAGACAGAGTGGAAAAAGAAAAAAAAAAAAGAAAAGAAAAGAAACAAAGCTTAGAGATGGGATATTATGATCTAACAGCTTTTAGGAGAGGAGAAGATTTGGGGAAATAGAAGATCTGTTAAACTTGGCATCTGTTGTTGTTACATGATGAAAGAGAATTGAATGAACTGCTGATATTGCCCCTCTGGTAACCTAAAAGCTGCTGTCCCCAAATTATCACAGCTGGTATTAGTACATGGAGCTGCCTCAAATTTTTTGCTGCTTTCAACAATGGTTGAAAACAGTTTCCAACATGTTCTTCCTATTTTGCTGCAAAATTTGTGATTTTTTTTTTTGGTGATAGATTTCAGAAACATCATTAGCTTGACATCATATACTTGTGCTAGTTGTGAGGGTGGGAACTCTGTAGAAAGGGCAAACAAATAATTGTAAATACCATCTGTGATTTTTCTGGAATACTTGAGAAAGATCTCATGCACAGTTGTGAAATAAAAAAAGTAGATCCAAAGAGCACTAATTCACAGTGCTCATTTGTCCAAGTAGCAAGTTGTCATGAAAACTTGATCTGGAAGAAAAGTGGAATAATTTGTTCCGTGTTTTTGATCTCTCAAATAGAAGGGATGAGGGAAAGTGTTGAACCTACCACAAGTTTCTGTCGCATCAGCTCATGCATTGTAATGAACTAGAATAAAATAAGTCTTGCGGACAATTATTTGTCCATTCTCTCTCCTGAAAAATTAAGGCAAGGAAGTCATGGCAGAAGAAACTCTTGCTGTTCTTTGTATTTTGAAAAGCATGAGTGACTGGTGCCTCCTGAATCTGGGGAGACACCTGCAGACGCTGCTGATGGAGGCAGCCCTGGCAGTCAGTCTCAGCCAGCAGGAGGGCACCAGCCCTGTCAGGGTGGCGGGGCATGTGCACCCCTGTGCACCCCCTTCCAGTCGCCTATGTTGGAAAGTACTCCATGACCATGCTGGTACTTGAAGTCTGCACAGTAGAATTTTGCCCACAAAATGCTACTATGAGAAAGAGCAGAGGGGAAGGTGTTTGAGACTTTGAACCACCGAAGGACCTTCAGATATCTCTCTTTTTTTCCCCCCTATACTTCAAGGATTAATTTCACAATCTCTAGTGGAATGAAGGAGAAAATGGATGTTTTCTCCTTCTCTTATCCCTGAAAAAAATGAAACCATAAAAAGAAGAAAGCCCTGTATGTAGTATATTAAATATGCCACTACTCCACCAAGAAGAAAAACTCAAAAGAAAATGAAAGAGTATACATGTAAGTGTATTTGTATATGTGTTTGTGCCCCATTATATGTCTGTATATAGAAGCGCACACACACACACACACACACACACAATCACAATTGGGTATGGTGGTTCAATTTCACCCAGTGTGATAGCAGTGTTAGAGAAATTAAGTTACCTATGAATAACATGTCATTCTGAATTTTGCCAATTTTTTTTTCACAAATTTTAAAGAAAATGTACATTCTAGCTTCTGAAGTTCTCATTTAACATACAAAAAGCACAAACATATACTTTTATATATTATAGTAGAACATATGTGCTAATGCAGCTACATTGTTGTCTATACCAATCATATCTATATAGATATACCTTAAAATGAAATATTAAAAATGATAAATATTATACATATTGGCGAGAGGGTAAGTAGGAACACAGACATAAATATCAGTTATTGTCTCACTAAAATAGTTTGCCATTTCAGCTGAAATAAAATTTAAAAAATAATCACACACACACATTGACATATCTTTTATTTTGCTGTCCCTTAAATTGCTGACCACGGAGCAGTGCTATGACCTCTGTTCTCAAGTAAGAGCAAGGCACTGAAAATGTCATTGTGAGAAATTGGAAAACCACAACAATTCCATCAGTGGCCAAGTGGACATACACACACAAGATGTGCTGGTTACTGAAAAAATTGACACATTGCTTACAAGATAAATGTAACAAATATGCTGCCAGCTGCTATCCTCCTATTTGTTTTTAATTTTGTCTACCCCCAAAAAAGCTGATCATAGTTTATAATGCTAAACTTTCTGAAGGGTATACATATGTTAACTTTTTTTTTTAATTGTATGTCTACCACATGTTTCTTTGGAAAGTACCTTTTTGTGTAACATTTTACACGAACTGTTAACCCTGTGGCAGGGGCTGTCTAGTACTGAAGCTTGTTCAACATTTGATAGGCACACTGGAGTGGCATCATGACTTACAAAGAACAACTTTGCTGTGTTAGCTAAAGGAGAGTCTATGATCCCCTAATTGATAGAATGTGTACACAAAGATTTCATTTACTGGATTAAGACACTGTATAAATTGTCCATATATCTCTGGAAAACAGAAAGTAGATACCCATGCTTGGAGCAAACTGAATATTCCCCTGAGGGGTTTTAACTCCCCATTAAGCTCCTATTCATGTTTTAAATGTCTTATAAAACCCCAGTGCAATGAGCTGCAGCTTGAGATTCCATTTTTATCATTTGGTGCCTTTTGAATTTTCCCCTTCAATAAAATGGTGATGATTCTAATACTTAAAAAAAACCCGACAACTGTATTCGCAATGAAGTGTTTTAATGATGACAATACAAGACAGATGTTCAAACTTACAGACAGTGTTATATAATACAGTTTGGGGGTGAAAGATGCTGGACCTCGACTGTAGCAAAATACATAAAAAGGTGCTCTAACCATTTTAAATGTAATGCTTCACTGCAACTCTATATCTTATGTTTTGAAACCATTTTAGTGTATAACAAAGGATTTCTCTTTTCACTTGCTTTGTGCATCCAAGCCATATAAGTTCAATAAAAACATTTACATCTTACTGTTAGTGCAATGACTATAGAAACACTCTCTTTACAATGTAAACCAGTGCTTAGGTTGCACTGCCAGGATTGTCCAGATTAAACTATAACTTCCAGGAGCTTCTGTAGTATAGAACATAATGAAGGAGAAGGGTCTCCTGAAAAATGTAATGTGTGTATAGATAGAGAGATAGCTTTCATTGGAAATAACTCAGGGTTTTTATCATTATGGATGTTGGTAAAAGCAATACAATTATGGCAATGTGAATAACAGTTCTAAAGGTTATTTTTAGAATCTTTTTTCTTTGTAAGGAAAAATCACTGTGAATCAGATTATAAAATATGGATAAATGTTAAGAGCCAGATTCTGAAACCCTTACTCATATTAAATGATGCCTTACAGAATGAGTAATCCAATTAGTTCACTGGAATTACTCAAAGAGCAAGATATAACCCAATACAAGTAAGTGTGGCAGATTTTGGCTGCACTGTGATATAAGCAGAATACAACTGTGATATAAAAAGGGACACATAGGTTTGATTACCCTGACATAATGGCTGAAGCAGTAGAAAACAATTTCTACAGAGGGCTAGACTAGACCATTTTCTGCCATTCTTACTCCTCTACTAGTCCCATTGAAGTCAATGACACTACTTATTGATCAAAATGTAATCCAATCTGAGTAAGTGAATCAGAACCTAGCCCTTAGTGTAAGAATGTAGACTCATAGAATTAATGGACAGGAAGGGACCTGTAAAATCATCATCAAGTCCGGTCCCCTGCCATGGACAGGAAGTTATTGGGCTCAGACGAGCTCATCAAGGTGCCTGTCAAGCCTCATCTTGAACACCTCCAAGGAGCATGAACACCTCTGCTGGGAGTGTGTTCCAGATTCTGGTGATCCTTACAGAGAAAAACTTTATCTCTTTTGTCTAGCCTAAATTTACCCTCTATCAGCTTCTATCCATTGGTCCTTGTCCTCCCTTGAGGTGCCTTCCTGAAGAGTTGCTCTGCTAGATCTTGGTGTTCATGCTAGATGTACTTGTAGGTGGCTATCAAGTCACCTCTCAGCCTTCTCTTACTCAGACTGAACAGGCCCAATTCTTGGAGTCTCTCCTCATAGGTCCTATCCTCCATGCCCTTGACCATATGGGTATCCCTTCTTTGTACCCATGTCCTTCTTGAAGTGTGGTACCCAGAAGTGGACACAGTACTCCAGCTGAGGCCTTACCAGTGCCGAATAGAGAGGGAGGGGTACCTTCCTGGATCTTTTGGCCACACATTGCCAGATGGACACCAGAGTTCTATTTGCCCTTCTAGCAACTTCATCGCACTGTTGGCTCATATTTATCTTCCGATCGATCATGACCTCCAGGTCTCATTCAGATACTGTGGCAGCCAGTGCACCACCACCCATTGTGTAGTTGTGGTGAGGAATCTTCCTACCTAAATAAAGGACTTTGCACTTATTTCTGTTAAACTGCATTTGATTCCATTCTACCCATGAATCCAGTCTGTCAGGGTCATCCTGGATTCTGACCCTATCCTCAAATGTGCCCATGTTTCCCCACAGCTTGGTGTCATCCACAAACTTAATAACTGGCCTTTCCAACATAGCACACCCGTGATGTTATTTTTTATGGTGTTTGAATCTTGTAGTTTTACTTTAGTAGCATCCTACTTACTGAATAAGATCATTTACTAAACTTGTGAAGGAAGATGCTATTAAACATAGTAGACTCTGGCCCCTTCTACATGTGCAGGTCAAGGTATGATGGGAAAATTGTGCATTAGATCCCATTGCACCTTATTGCTGGTGCAGGGGAAGCCTGATCCCAGTCTCCCTCTGCACTGGCACAAAAAAGACTCCTGCAGCTGGGAGCCCCATGCACCCCAGTTGAAAAGCTTCCATCCACGGGGGTGCCCCATGATTCCCCAGGGCTGGAGGTTCCCTGATGCAGTTATCTCCCTGCCCTTAGAGTTCAGGAAATCCCTGGGGCCAGAGGATTGTGGCTGCTATGATCTCTAGAGCTCTGGGGTACAGGAAACCCTAGGACCCTGGGGATCATGCCTACCATGATTCCTAGGGCTTTGGAGTTTTTCACAGTGTATGGTGCATCCCTATGGCTGGGAGGCCCATCAGCTGATAGAGCTCCCAACTGAGAGGGAAACCATGCTACAAGAACAATTTAAAGCTCAATAGCAACCAGGCATAAAATTAGTACACATTTTTGAGGTCTAACTTTAGATCTGGTTGGAGCTTTTTATTGTGTGATAGCTACTTCCCATATGTAGCCAGTCTCCAGGTAATTGAGCAATTAACTAGTCACTTGCATAACACCCGTAAGATGTAGAGAGAATCTAAGATTGGTAATGGGTCATTACTTGGGCTGGAGACTTTCAAGGAGTTACTAAGTATTTCCAGAAGTGATACTGGTGATTTAGTAGAAGACCCTTTCATCTGACACAACATCTTTGGGATAAAATACTATCCAATGTGAATGAGGGTATCAGAATCTGACCCAGGAACAGTATTGAATAAATCTGTGCAAACATCACATTCTGCTATGTTTACTCACTTTGTATAGTAGCTTACTCCACAGAACATTTCACTGAAGTGAATAGGACTACATTTCTGGTTGTGACTGTAAACCCAGGGCCTTGGTCTGCCGCCTCCTCAACAGAACACTAGGGTATGCAGGCGGCCAGAACCCTCCCTCAGAGCCTACCACACACCCACTCCCTGCCACTGTAGTGGCCAGCCAAGGTCAGCTGACCCTTTACCCCTTCCAGTATAAACCCTGACCTGGAAGAGGAAGAGTTTGGGTAAGAAGGCTCGACCTTATTACCTTTTGGGGGGGACTTATGCTAAGATGCATGCGCACCTGGGCTGTGTACATGTGTATGTAGCTGCATATATACTTTGTTAGTGCATAGTCTACTGCACATGCTCACTCTATACATGCAGGCTTTAAGTCCAAAGCATAAAGTTAGGGCCAAAAAGGCTATGTGGGCAACTAGAAAACTGCCATTTAGGAGAAAAGAAATTCTGTCCTAAGCAATCACAAAAGTAATTGTAGCTAATTCAGAGTGCTGTATTCAAAGGTGGGTAGGTTGTGGCGTACTAGAGTTAAATCACCCAAGTATCGCCAGTGTTTTTCTTCCAAAAGACGTCATCATTTTCTCTAATGTCACATTAGATATTCAATGCTACCAGTGCATCTGTGACTAAATGTTGGCCAGGCCCTGAGACATCACTTCTGAAAGTACAGTATTATTCTCAAGATGGTAGAATAGACTACAGCATCAGGTCTGGACAGAAAAAGTGTACATCTGATAGGCCAAAAAAGCGACACTGCTCTTTGAAGAAGTGATTGATTGCCAGCTCTGCTGTCAAAAGAGACTTTCACGATGGCTTACAGAATTTGGAGCAAGAATTATCTCACCTGTGAGGTAAAAAAGACAAGTAATAATGCAAAATCCCAAAGACTCCCTTAATACTGACAATTGCATTTGTGCTGCAGATGTGGAAATGCCTTTGCTCATTAAAAATACACCATTTGTATTACATGCATGTCTTATTTTTGACAAGTAGCTCTAAATAGCAAATAAACTACTGAGCCTATAACCAAGAAAACACAGGCATATGGGGTGGGGCAGGTATACAATCATCCATTTAAGTGTGCAACTGCAATTCTCAACCTTTTCAAGCTGTGATTAGTCATCTAATTGTGCATCCAAATTTAGTTGATGCATTTTGCATGTATAATTAATTGATTTTCCTGAAGATCTCTCCTAATTTTTAATTACCACAGCAGCTATCATTAAATATGGAGCAAGCCAGGCTGCAAACCAATTTCCTCTTGAAGCTGGATACAGACAGCTTGTGACAAGCATGCAGTCATCATGAAATACAGAAACTGGCTGTTGTTTAGAACTGGGATACGTGAACCTGACCATAGGTGTGGGCTAATTTGCTTAATATCTAGCTGCAGTGAAATCATTCTGTCTTAACTGATTACTGAAATATTGTTCAAATATTGGCAGGGGAAGAAACACTTCATTTTGAAGAAACCATGCAAAAAAGCTTGTCTTTTGTACTTATAACTACATTAAAGTTAATGCCAGGAATATATAGGCCAGCGACAGAAAATATCTGTCTAAATTGATTTTCTGTGTTGAAATCAGAAAATGGATAACATTGTATCTTCATCTAAGGTAGATTTATATATCTTACTCATTGGAATAATATCTGAGCAGCGGGCACCTACTTCATCAGCACTCCAACTATATCAAATGGGAGTTATGCCTAACTAAGGAATTCATGGCTTGCCCCATTTCCTTCCTCTTATCTATAATCCTTTTGTTAGCAAAGAGAGTCTGTTTTATAGCATGCATTCCACATCCAATCAATTCAGCCAATATGTATTGCAATATGGTTTTTGCAAATTCTGCAGTCACTTTGGGAGGTAGGTGAATCAGGGGCCTTACATGATTCAACGAGAACGTTCACAGATTTGTTAAAGATGGCACCATCAGCAATACTTTCTCTTCCCTTCCTCATGCACACAACAATTCAGTGGCAGAGATAGTATTAGGGCTGTGTCTAGACTCTGACTTCTCTTCTCAGCTTCTGTACTGCTTCTGTTGATCCAAGCTTAGGCGAGCAGTCAAAATCAAGGCGACTGACTTCCTAGCTCCCTTTTGCTAGCCTTCTTCCATGGCTTGAACAGGTGATCTTCTGATGTATAACTGACCTTGTATATGACTTTACTAAGGCAAATTAGCAGACTCAGCTATAACAGAGATCAAAGGAAACACGTCAGCTGCTTCTTCCTCCTCAGAATCTGAAAAGGATTTGCAAGGACTGAATGGATAAAACCTACATGTGAGATGAGATAGATATTGTAATTAATTCCAGTTTACCCCAGATGAGGTTGTTATGTATTTTCAGATTTTTTGAAAATATCAATTTTATCACCTCTATTGCTATATGTATATTTGATAATATTTGATAGCCTCCTTGTTCACCTTTGATAAGTGAAAACCTGACCTAAGCTTTACATCAAGCATCTGATAGAAAATAACTTTTCTCAAACTCTGATTTTTCCACCTGCACTAATCAGTTGTTTGGATCTTCTTGTCTCTATAACAGGTAAAATGTTTTCTTTCAAGCATTTTTTATTAAAAATGGGGGGAGTTTGGGGGTGGGGGTGGGGGTGGAGGGGTTGTATGTTTGTTTTGTTTTCTGGGGTTATTTTTACCAAAAATGAAGACAACTTTGTTCTTAACAGACCTTGGCTTTTTTGGTTAAAAGATGAAAATCCCAAGAGTTTTGATTTTTTAATAAAAAACATAATTTTGCCTAGGGTTTTAGGTTGTAGCCGTGTTGGTCTAAGGACATAGGCAGACAAGGTTCTTGGGTGAATTTGATATCTTTTATTAGACCAACCCAGATGGTTGGAGAATAGTTATTAAGCAAGCTTTCGGGTTCAAAAACCCTTCGTCAGGCTAAGGAAGTTTCAGCAGTTGGTGTGTGCTCTTCCTGGATGGAATGAAAAGTAAAGAAGCCAGGGGCTGGGCTGGGCTGGGCTGGGGAGTCAGTTGCCAGGCAGATTGTAATGTATCAAAAATTCAGTGTCTATGTTTAGTCCCTGACCTCTAGTATCCAGGAGGTTGATGAAATGGAGCTCATAGGCTCGTCTCTGGGAAGTGTTGTGTAAGTTTCCCTTGAGGATCAGGACTGAGAAATTGGAGAGAGAGTGGCCCTCCTGTGAGAAATGTGCCCCCACTGGTAATTGAATAATTTTGCCTATGCCTTTCTTTACTTCTTCCTCCTTGTCCCTGTTTTATGTCCCTGCTGCCACCTACTTTTTTTTTTCTTTTTGCCATCAGGGAAAAAAAGGAAGAGGAATGATAAAAATGCAATCATGAGAAGATCACCTGTTTTTTACCCCAAATTTTTCATGTTTCCAACAGCTTTTCCTTGTGTCTCACTATGGACCGCTCAGCCATTTTCTTACCTGGATCTCTCCTCATCCAAGTCTACTTAAATACTTTTTTTCTAGTTCTAGTCTCATCTCCCATGTCAAGTTTTATAACTAATTTCCTGTGCAACCTGCTTTTTCAGACCACCCCTTTGAATAAAATTATATCTATTCATTGTACCTTCCCTCTCAAGGTGAACGCAGGCCAAACTCTACAGAGAAGAGATGCAAACTTGGGAAATATCCAGTGCCAGGTTTTCCCTGTTCCTCATCTGCTCTTTTCGTATGTTTTTAAAATCTCCTTAGTACTCTGATAGAGCTTGAATTTTGGGATCAAAGCTTTTGGCTATAAGTGGGCATGGCTACATGTTCATTAATGCACTGTAATTATGGCATGTTAAGTTTAGTACCTGTAATGATGGGTACTAACTTAATGCGTTGTAATCGACGCTATTGTGCATTAGTGCAAATTAATGGTCTTTTTGTGATGTTAATGCACAGTAGACTAAAGCTACTGCACATTAGTGCATTAGCACAGGTTTTTCCCATTGCCAGGGATGCGAATTAGTCTACTGTGCTCAAAGTGTTTTGTGTAGATGCACCCAGTGTATTCTTCTATAATTTACCTCTTCCTTGTATGAACCTCACAGTGTTCTTGCCAACTTACTTCCTGATCTTTCTTTTGTTGATTTTATATATTGTATCTAAATTACTGAGTTTGTTTATTTATTGGCATAATATTTAGCATGTAAAACAATTTGAATAGCTACTTATAACCACAGTAATGTTAGAGATATACAGAGTACATAAAGGCAAAATATCGCTCCCATGATTGGTAATATTTTAAGTCTTTCAATAGACCTAAGATGCATTAAGAATGTTATTAAGACCTGTAGTGTCAATTCTAAGGGCCTTAGGAATAAATCTGCTAATATATTTAGATGATATCTTAATAGCAGCTCCATCAGAGGAAGCTCTGTTAGTTCAAATAAAGGCTACAACTCATTTAGTAAATGCCTTGAGCTTTGTAATAAAGTAGGGGAGAAGGAAGATCAATCTTTTCACTAGGGAAATCAAGTGTGCTTCTAGATTTGGGTATAAATATTCCAAATGTGGCAATGGGGATATCATGAAAGGGGTGAATATTTAAACCTGACCTTTTATATGTAAATAGTCAGAACCTTTCAAAATATTTAATGCACAACTTTCATGTGTTCCTGTTGGCCTGAGACTTTTGTGCCTCCTTAGATGGTAGGTAAATTGGGACCTGTCCAGCTGTTTTTAAAGTGTTTCAGCTTTCACAGGATTGAGAGTTTTTATCCCACTCTTTTTGCTATTTATTTCTCTCCAAAGTGATATGGGACAGAGTTGGTATCCTTATTCAAGTTAAAAGGTACTTTATTTTACAAATGGTGTGTGGTATTATAGGAAATACAAGCTTGAATAGAGCTGAGTCCTACTCATTTCTACTCTCAACAGCTACCAGAGACAGGCTTGGCTCCCTCCAAACAAAGGAAAGAAGTAATTCCAAAGATGTAAGAGTCTTGCTGTGACTTGTTCTTGTTTAATCAGTTGACATCACTGCAGTCTCAGCCACTAGCTCTTCCATGCCTAAACACTTGGTAAAGCTGTCAGAATTTGATTTTTTAATGTCATTATTTGCTTTATATTTGAAATTAAAAACTGGTAAACTCTAAAATACAAAACATAAATAATATTATTACAAAAGTGAAGTGTGTGTGTGTGTGTGTGTGTGTGTGTGTGTGTGTGTGAGTGACCATAATATACCTAGGAATGTGTCATACTGAAATGCTTAATCACTTTATTTTCATGTCACCTTCAGGTATTAATTCTGTTTAATAATCAGTTCTTTTCTTCTTTTTTAAATCTAAATAATAATAAAAAGGATAGTATCAATATGAGCCAGAGCATACAGTGTGTTGTAGCAGAACTCTTCAAAATGGAAAATAGTGGATCTTTTTTGGGGGATGAGAAAGGTAGTGTAACAAGGATCTTTTGTATTGGGTGTATCTCTCTGAGGCTGCTTGTCTGTTACTCTGCATGACAGGAAGAGCATGTGGAAACACACATCTGTAGACTCTTTAGAGGCTTATACTTAGCTATTTTATTCAGAGGTTTTCAACCTTTTTAAATAAGTGTACCCCTTCTGACTCAAAGTTTCAGCTCCTCTACCCGCTTATATTTCTTCTTGTTTTTAGGGGTGGTAGATTGAGGCCCCCGCAGTGTGGAAGGGAGCAGGGCTGGGGCAGGCACTGCACAGCCAGAGAGGCAGGGTGTGGGATGGAGCTGCACACGGCCCATCTGAGGGGCATGGGGAGGAGGCAGTGGCTCCCACCACTGTGTGCACCTCAGGAGGGCATGGGAGGTATGTGCCCCCAGATCTGCATATGGGGCAGGGCGGGCTGAGCTGCCCCACTGGTGGGGGTGGGACTGGGGCTGTGGCAGGGGCAGGGGCTTCCCAGCTGGGGCGAGGTGGGGCATGGGACTGAGCTGTGTGGCAGAAGGTAAGGGCGGCACTCTTGTCGCTATGCACACCCCCAGGAGGGCATGGGGGCCATGTGCCCCTGGATCTGCACAGGGCAGGGCGGACTGCATCCTGAAGCTGGGGTAACAGTGGGCTCTTCCTGGCAGGGGCTGTGGGGTTGCACTCTGTGCGGGTGGTGGTGGCAGCACTGGGATGAGAGTTGGGGAGGCTATGGTGAATTCTGGAGTGGCTGCAGCCTCCCCCATAGCTCCACTGCTGTAGGCCCCTGCAGTGAGGGAGGGAGTGGGGCAGGGGTAGGGACAGAGGCAGGCACTGCACAGATGGGCAGAGGCCAGGACTGAGCAGCTTGCACCCTGGGAGGGCATTGGGAGGCATGTGCCCCTGGATCTGTAAACAGGATGGGCTGGGGCTGGGGCAGTGCTTGGCTCTTCCTAGCAGGGGGCTAGGCCATGCTGCACTTGGGGTGGGCAGAGGCAGTGGCACTGGCAGGGGGGCTATGAGAAAGGCTGCCACTCCAGGATATGCCATAGCTCCTCCAATCCCCATCCCATGGCCTTCATCCCCTGCCCTGAGCACAGCATTGCTCAGCCTCCTCACTGGAAACAGCCTAGCACAGCCCCAGCCTGCCCTGTGCCACCCCACCTGGTGCATAGATCCAGAGGCACAGGCCCCCCATGCCCTCCTGCAGTATGCATAGTGGCAGTGCTGGGAGGGGGAGCTGAACGTGGGAGAGACCTCACACATGGTGGCTGCCACTGCCACCCACCACCGGCTATTGACTTAGGGCGGTAGCCTGGCGGTCAATCAGGAAAGCGAATTGGGGTGGGGGGCAGGGAGGCACCACAATGTGCTGTGTGGGGCTGGTGGCACTCAGCACAGACCTCTCCCCCGCCTAGGTAAGAGGCAAACACGCCAGAGGAGACACCACTGCCATGCCCTGGGGCGTGCTTCATCCCTGCGCACCCATGTGTACCCCTGAAGACTTGTCTAAGTACCCCTGGGGGTACTCATACCCCCCCGGTTGACAACCCCCAATTTAATTTATTCCCTTCTGCCCTTCGAGTGACCTTGAAGCTGTTTTTGTGTGATAGCAGAGGTTGGCACTGGGGTTGGTCAAGGTTTGAGATAAGAAGTAAATGTAACAAGCAAATTTTGATCTTTTGACAAAATTAATGCATGTTGTTTGATTCCTGTTTTGTGTGTGTTTCTGTCACCTGGTTTATATTAGAATGTAAATCCCTTTGGGGCAAGGCCAATTTTTATATTTATTAAATCTGTGCTTGTACTACATCTAGCACATCAAGGAACCAATCCCTGATTTAAGAGTACTCATTAAGAACATAATATAAATGAAATATACCAGTCTTGTCCAACTATCTTTCCCATTTGACTTTAAAATTATTTATTTGTAGTACAGTAGAACCTAGAGGTTTCAAGAGAGACCAGAATTCTATTGCACTACACATTACAAAAAGTGTAGTTCCTGCCTAAAGACCTCATGCTCTAAATAGACAAAACAAACAAAGAATGCATGCTTTATTATTAATTGAATCCCATGAATTGCCAAGAACAGTCACTGACATGTAAAGTTAATATTTATTTTAGGTGTGTGACTTCTGGTGAAGTTATTTTGCCTTGTCCAGAGCTTTTCCTGTACTTATTTTGATGTACCAGGGAACACTTCACATTTACAAGGCTGCTGCTGTCATCTTTAGGAAGATAATTCTGAATTAGGAGTCAGAAACATTCTATGGATTCTATAATCCACTTTGGAAATTGAAAGTCAACATCTTATTTTTGATACAGCTGCAGAATCTAAAGTGCCTTCTGTTTGCTTTTAATTTCTGCACGTTTTAAACACTAACCATGTTCTTGTATAACAGAAAGGCACTGGAGGTAAATGAGTTACTCTTGCTAGTGAGAAACTCCTATAGCTGTCAAAGACTGCTTGTAAGTGTTATGATTATAACATTTAAATATTCTACAGGGTTTTATTTTAAATTCAATGTAAAAGTTTCAACAAACATAATGCAGTGATGCCATATGATCATTCCCGCATGATGTAGGATTTTATTTTCATGGGGAAAAGCAATACAACCTAGTATCATTAGCAAACCAACTGCTGGAATTTGATTTCATCTCTTTGAGTTTTAGTAAAATGCACAATGCTTTCATCAGGAATGCCAAAGCTATTACGCAGATTGAAAAACTCAATATCTGCTCATCTAAAAAGGTCATTCATATTTGCTTCAAGGCTAAGAATAGTAGATGAAATATATTTATTGGTCAAGTTTGAGTTCCAGAAACATTTAGAAAAGGATGTCATAAAAAGCCCTTCAGTATTTTCTGGTGTTTAAACTAGTGGAGATATTTTGGCAATGAAAGCTAACAACATGTAGAATACTAGTAGCAGTAACAAACCAATCTCAATACATGAAGTCTATTTTCATGGTGATAGCTAGCAACTACAGGCTCATAGCCAAAGGTAACAAAGAAAAAGTGTGCTGATGCTGCCACTTGGATAGCTAGTACAGGAAATAGTTTATGACTTGATCTTCAGAGCATCCACAAGAAAGATCTGGTACACTAAAGCTATGTTCTATGGACTTGATCTAGCTAAAATTTGCTTTTCTATGCAAAATATGAATTTTATGTTGTACGGTTCTTGATCTAACTATGGTAAATGACACCGGTAAGTGCAAGACCACTGGTAAGGCCAAATGGCTCTTTAACACCTAATTATTTGATTTTGGACTGCCCAGGTGCTATAGTATAACTTAGAGAAGTCCTAAAGTTCCTCAAAGTTACCCCAACTGGATCCAGGAACTTTATACCCACTAGGGAGCCAGTGGTGTGACATGTACTATGCCATAATGCATCCTCTCCCCACTGCCAACATGCCCCCAACATGGAGGGTGAGAGGAAGATGTAAAAACTGTCTACAGCAGCTTGTGCCATTCAGGGAATCTCCAGTCTGGGAGGAATTCATGAAACTGTCCTAAAATGCAGCTGAGGCTGCTTTGCACAGCACTAACAATGCAAAACCACCGCATGAACTGAACAGCATCTTTGTTTTGAATCCATTCTTGGCATGCCACCTAATCTTAGCTGGAATTATTTGAATGAGAAAAATGTACGTATATTTTTGATCTGTCTCTCAACATGTATCAACTCCATCAACTCTCCCTTGTGCAGAGGGACAGAACAGCACTATTTTGAAGGCTTAAATAAGATGTAAATGGTACAAGCATCTTTCACTGTTTTTTTTTTTATACAGGGAGAATTTCCCCCTAACTTACATTTTGTAAAGAAAACACAACCAACATATACCATTTGTATAGTGGCTGGTGTTGGGAGTAATAATTCCCTGCTATTGCAGGGTTAAATACTGAACCCCTGAACAGCAGCTTATTTGTCTGAGCCAAGGAAGAAAAAAGAAAATGGGAAAATGGGAAACATAGACTGGAAGCCACTGAGGGAAGAAAAGAGAGAAGTAGATACCTTATTTATTATCTGCTAGTCCCATTGAACACGGCTCATGGGAAATGACTGCAAGATTGAAGGATTCCATCTACTACATTAGAATGGCCATGGTGAGCTTCCTACAGTTAAGATCTTAGATTTGGGGTTTGTTTGGGTTGTTTTTGGGAGGGAGAGTGGAGGAAGGGGCTGTTTTCTGCAATACTAATAAGTATTACAGAAATGTTTCTGCAAAGAAATATAATCCATATTGCTTTGGTGTGCTTTTCTTTTCTATAAAATGAATACAGTCCCAACAACAAAACCTTGGGTGTTTGTCTGTGTAAAATGTATCCCTGAATAGGCATATACAAACAGAAATGATTAACATAAGATGCATAGGCTTACAGAATTAATATATGACAACTTTCTGGATTTTGCTTAAAGAGTTGTCATGCTTTTTGAGAGGGAGAAAGAAGGGGTAATGTGGCAGTGTTCAAAGATTCGTAAAGTTTCGTAAGTTATGCTATGATATAGGAGCTACAGTCATAAACCTGTTATTATGGTCATTGAAAACATATGTCATAAAACCTCTCATACGTAACACACTATGAATCTCTTTAGGGTCTAACAGACATTGAATCTTGTCATTGATTTTAACAAGGTTTGAATCAGGCCATTACACTGTAAATACCTTAGTGCAGGGACCATCTTTTCATTATGTATGCAAAGTGCTGAGCAAATATAGCTCGAAACCTGATTATGTAATCTAGATATAACCACAACACCAATCATCATGTTATCATGAATTCTATATGGGTTTCATATTTTTCAGGAAAAATGTTTTGATTTTAATCGGACCTTTTTAAAATATTCTCCTTTTTATCTTTTTTGGGTGAGATCCTGACTCTAATTAAATCAGTGAAGATTTTGCCATTGACCTCCAAAAGAGAAGTCTTACCCTGTTGTACCTAAATCAATTTAATAATTATTTAAGAATAGCTTATCCATGCCAAATGGGCTACTGTACTAATTAGACTTCAAGATGGGTATTTCTTCTCCTCATACAAATGTTCTTCTCAATGGACTTACAGTGAAACACAGTAAAATTCATAAATAAAAAGCAAAATGAATGTAAAAATAGGTAGCACTATTACAATAGTATTACAGTTAGATTCTCAACCAGCCTATCATTCTTATAGGAAACAGGTCATTTACTATTTGCTTGTGTCTCTATAATCAGAATTGACCTTTTAAAATAAGGTATATCTTGTGCTATTCTTTTTTTACTCTATGGGTTCAGTAAATTTTCTGAGGCATAACCTATGAATAGAATGCTCTTATTGACTCGATGTCCTTTAACATTTTCATAATGTTGATTTCTGCTACACATTATATGTTATTGGGCTAGGCATGGGGTGACAAAAATAATAAATCTTTCCACATAAGACTGATATAATATCACTTTGTCCATAATTTTGTAATGAGAACCACAACTCCAAAATATTGACCTCAAAGATATTAAATTTCTCTATGTTACTCAGACTGGAGTTTTTAATACTGTAACATACTTTTGTAAGCCTGAACTTCCCAGGCAAAAGCTGTGTGTCCCAGTGGAAACATGGGAACTTCTATTCTCAGTGGGTCCATCTACACAAGATGCTTTACTGCACAGTAGAGCATAGTAAGCATCAATGTCTACATGTGCTGACCTTTATTGAGGAGTAATTTGCTCTACTCTGCAGTTAATTTGCTACCTGCAAATGCAAGTAGCAAATAAACTGCAGAGTAATTACTGAACAATACAGCACATGTAGATGGCTGACCAGGAGCAAATTTGTTTCCGGTCAGCTGGGCAGCAAAGGGTAGGAGATTGCTCCCTGTGCCCAGAAGCTTCCTGAGAGCTGCCAGACCTCACTCAGTGATTGTGATCATAAAGCTGGGGCTGGGAATAATCTCCCAGCCCCTACTCTGCAGTCATAGAGCTGGAAACAGTGTGGTAGGAGGGTTCTACCCGACCTGAGAGGCAAGACTAGTCTAGAACCCAAGTCCTGCTTTCTTCCAGAGCAGGTACTGAACCATGTAACTTTTGTTTCTGTTCATGTCCTCCTGGCCCCACACTCCTCTCCCTTTGGCTGTTCAGGGACACAGCTTCAAAAAGAGCGGTAGAGATGGAGTCTAAGTAATGCCTGCTACGTAGTGGTTAGAGCACTGTGCAGGTTCAAATCCCTTCTGTATAAGGGTTGCCCTAAAATTTGGGTCTCTGTGCCCGAACCATTTAGCTCTTGGGGTTAACAATGGGAAGGTGCTTCTCTGGAATCACCAGATAGTCATGCATTTCTGACCACCTACATTTTCCAGGAGCACAGGCATGCATACATAGCTGCATACATGTATGAACAGTGCATAATCTTCATATGTCCACTTACATATCCAGACTGCAAGGGAAATAGAATTTTTTCCTATGCATTAGTGGGATTTTGGCACTTACACAGTTAGAAAAGTGCCATTTTGATGTAGGAAGAAAACAGAATTCCACCCCAGGCATACACTGACTATGCATGTATCTATAATGTGATTAGTTTCTATAGTCTTTCTCCCATTGATAGATCTCCTTATTAGCATTTTCAAGTTATTTACCAGCAAGACATATGTAAAAGAACATTTAAAATTCGTAAGTAAAATGTGTATTATTTTACATATATTTATTGAAACTTGAAACAATTGTGCATGCAGCAGCAGGGGAATAGAAAACAGAAGTGCTTAAAGATTTGTTAGCTTGTGGCAAACCAGAAAATTTTAGCATTAGCGATTGCCATTGGTTACATTGTCTTTGACAGAAAGATGGTTTGGGCTAAAGCTACTCACAGAACTAGATGCCCAAGGACAGTAGAGCAGTGTTCAGCACATCTGTGGAGAGGGAGTATATGTGGCTTGAATCTTGGGTACCATGAGGATCTAGTTAGCCTCTGGCACAACCTTAGAAAGCCTTCATTTTCACTGATAGAAAATAGTTCCCAAGGAGCTGCTCTGTCAGCCAGAGGCACTGGAATATATTATGCCCTGACCTGGGCTACTGCTCTCTCACATACTTCCTCCGTGAGCCAGAACAATCTCTGTGATAGAGTAAAAGCAAGAAAACCTGGACACAGATATGTCTAATTTAGGATTCTGCTATATTAAAGGGAACCCTCAGCTGCTACTCCTGCTGCTTTAAGTTAACGTTGAGTCTCCTTTTCACTTTAAGAGCAATGCAAAAGATCTGACCTAAAATGACCTGATGTTCAGATTTTTTCATAATCAAACCTGAGTGAAAATAAGATACTGTCTTTATTGTGTGCATTAGTAGATATTAGAGGTACAGCTTTATTCAAAGCTTGCCTATGAATATGAACAAAGCACTATTTTCTGTGACCTTATCGAATCACAGCTCACATTACCCCAATAAAATTCCTCAGGGCTATGTTGTGACTGGTTTTGTTTAGCCTTATTTTTTTTTCTGTTGAAGATTAATGCTTGTCAATACCTGTAAAATGACTACACTGATATTACTCTATTGCTGACACTGATGCCTCTGTTGTCTTCACGATACAACTAAATGATTCAAATGATAATAGACATTTCTAACATGCGGTGCTAGTATGGTATTATTGTAACCACTGTGATCTTCCAAGCTACATAGGTCAATGCAACAGAAAACAGGGCTATAAGCCTGCTTGAATTAGCTCTTCTCCTGAATTTCAGGACACCTGAGGTTTAAGAAATTACATGTGCAATTTATCATCTTAAGAAAAAGCCACATAGTAAAGTAAGAGATTGTCTTTGTTTAAATATTGAACCATTAAATTATTCAAAGTGTGTAAGGAAATTAGATGAGCACTCACTTAGCATTTAAATGGAATACTGCATCTTTTTTTTTTTTTCTCCAGCACGCTAGATTAACCCTAGTTTAATTGAAATAAAGATTAAAATTACATTTTTTTTTTAGTTTTGGATTTAGTGAATATCTCCATGATGTTTTGGGAATCATCTTAAAGTAGATATAAAAATGTACAGTACATGTACCTTCATATTTCAAAAAGAAATCTAGGATATAGTCCAATGGTAGAGAGGCAGTAGCCTCACTGGTCACTGTACATTCTATTCCTTAATTGCTATTCCACATGACATTTGATAAGCATTTAATATATTAGAAAACATTAAATACTACAGAAGTATGTAATGTCTATAAAGAAACATACTTTAAAAAAAATAACAAGAGAGATTGTTGCAACTGCTGCTTATACTTCCTCAGAATTGTCTAAGTAAAAGCTTGAGGTACCTATCTTGTCTGGTACAGGCAGTCCTCAACTTACAACGTTTCGAGTTACAATGTTTATAAATTGACACCCTGTTTCAACTTTATGACATTGGTTTCGACTTTACAGTGCTTGATCCAATGCGACGCCATGCCAGCGAGCAAGTTCGCTGCGTTGCTCATCTCCCTGGAGAACATCTGTCCAAACTTGCTTGGATACTTTCTTTAAGAAAGCAGACAAGACTCCAGAAAAACTTGCAGCCAAATATTCTGAGAAGACTCCAGCCAAGAACCCTTCAAAAAGTCCAGCAAAGTCACCTCAATCAAGTCCTTCCAAATCGATATAATTGCTATTTACAATATAAATGCATTAATGTAGCTATATTACTCATCAATAATTGATCGAGTACAGAATTCTGGCTGGAGTATTTTAAATGAAAATAAGGTATTAGGCCTTGGTTCAGGAACCAATCCCCCATTTATAACATTGTTTCTTATGAGAAAATTTATTCCGAGTTATGTTTTGACTTAAGACGCAGTTTTCAGGAACCAATTGTGTCATAAGTCCGAGAACTGCCTGTATATCCATATGCCTAATTTTATGTTTAGGTGGTAAGGACCCTCTGACAAAATGTTTCTTTGTTGTGTGTTTACACCTAACAGCATGAGATTCTAGTATGATATGCAACATAAATAATAATATTCATTCTAGGATCAGGATTGACAAGAAACTCTCAACTAATACTCCTGCCTTTAGATTCCTGTGGTTCAACTACCATGTGTGCACTTTATCTTGTTTAATTTATATTTATTATGAGGTTTCTGTATGTGGAAGCCAAGCCACCCAGTACAATGCCCTCATATTCTGTGATTCCCCAAAGACTACAACACCATCTGTCAGAGCTTGCTGTCCTGTTGCTATTTAACACAATATGAAATTTGATTGAAGTTGTTACACATTTAGTATGACTACTAACATAGGGAAGGGAGAGGAGAGGCAGGAGGGATAAGGGGGACAGCAAACAAGAAGATAACTCAGAGTGAACCTTTGTTCCTATCAGAGCTTTTCTTGTTTGCTGCTCCCCCCTTCCCATCTTTTATATTGAAACCACTCACTTGACTTTATACGCAGTTTTATGCTGGTCCTTTCACAGCATCTGATGAAGTGAGCTTGAATTCATGAAAGTTTATGCTCTCTGTATCTCTCATTTAGTCTAGAAGGTGCATATCTACCCTGCCTACTACTGCCACTAGACATACTAATAAATCACAACAGGTAAAGAAGCAGCAGCTACTCCAAAAATATCCTTAAAGAGAATTTCCTTGAATGGTTCAAAAGACACATAGCTCATCTTTTTTTCATTGGATTCCTCCTCCTTTAGAAAATTGCCCATTAACTTCCTCTCCCAGGTTGAAGATTTAACAGTCAATTTGAACCTAACAGATTTAACCAATTAAGTTGCTTTCAGCTGTTTTTTTATGTGCAGTCATTTGCTAAACTTCATATACTGCATCTCCTGCATTTCATATCAGACTAAAGGAAAAAAAAAATTAAAGAGGCCTAAGAGCTGGATCCATTAAAGGACTTGGACACCGATGTCTAAAATTGTATGTCCAAAAAATTTTAATTCAGCTGCCCCATACACCCGGAGGTGCCTAAACTCAGCAGGTGCTTCTCTGAATTCCAAGTTCCACAGATGTCAAGAGTTCTGCTTTTGGGCAAATCCAGAATTGACTCCAAAATTCCAGATTTTAGGAATTCTGCTGCCTGCATACCTAAGGAGTTTAACTAGGTAGCATAAGGGACTTGGAGCAACACCATGTGAGTCTGAACTCAGGGCAACTTCAAGCTGTCTACTCTAATTCCTGGGCTTTGGTGTACTTGGAATGGGAGTGAGTAGGCATTTCTTTGTTACTGGTCCCAGCCTTGGCAGGAAGACAGTTACTAATAAGTTTTCCCTAGAGATATTGTGCTATTTTTTGATAGGTTGAAGAAAGATGACCTGGGAAAGAATATGAGTAACATGGAGTACTGAAGCCACGTTATATCTAAAGATGTATCTTTATTGTTTCTTCAGTGCTCCCAAGACACTTGATTTTTGTCCTTGTCCATTTAGCAATATTTGTAAGCTTTTTAAATGAGATGTTAGTTGTGTTCAAGCAAAGTTAAGGTTTAAGTTGGTGGTGTGTATTTATAATTTCTTTTGTGCTTTTATATAGTGTTAGGGATAATCCATTTTTTAAATCTTGAAATATTGTTATAAATAACTTTTCAATTTATAGTTGGTAATACTTTAAAGGTAAAGAAGTTATACAGAACTAGTAAGATCTAAGTCCTGCCCTGTTGGTATTTAACACCATATGAAATTTGATTCAAGTTGTTACACGTTTAGTATGACTGCTAACTTATGGAAGGGAGAGGAGAGGTAGGAGGGATAAGGCACTTTATCTTTGAATTTAAGAGGGAATGGGAGCAGGGCTGTGTAACTAATCTTTAGCTAGTTCATGTTTCACACTGGTACATGAACTATCTAAAGGCCACATTTGCCAGGATCAAAATAGGACTTTTATGGGTATCTGTGGTAAATGATATTTTCAGTATTTATAGGAAGACAAATATATTGTTCAGAAATCTCAGTAAAAGTTTTAATCTGAATTGAAATATAACATTTTAAATCTTTAAGAAAACTTTCATAATATAACTCAGGGACTAATTTGGTTTCTTACTGCTGGAGAGAGACTTTTTTCTGTTTGCCTAAACAATGAGCTAGGGGCTAGGGAATTATTTTATTGCTATTAATCATGTTCATTATAGTAATGCCCAAGAAACATCTGAGAGTGAATTCCCATTTTGTCTGTACAATGACTAATACTAAGTGGTTGACAACCTTTGCCCCAAAGTGCTTAAAATAGAGTGGGGTCAGAAGGGTATCACAGAAGGAGAGTGAACAATATTATGGCTGAAAGGGCAGTTAATTAAAAGACGATTAGCTAAACAGAAAGAAAAGTTAATGGAGAAGTGGCGATGCTGTTCAATGTTTTATCAGCAATCTAAAAAAACATAAAATCATTGCAAGTAAAGTTTGTAGATGGTGCTAGACAAATAACAATAAGGATCTGTCCATCTTTATCATTAAAATTACATAGTAAACATGGCTTATTAGACAAAAAATGTATGTCTTAACACGCCTAGATTAAAAGTTCTGTATATGTGGGCTACAGGTAACATTCCTGTCTTTTCTGGTCATCTAATTTATGATTTTTTATTAGGTTGTTTGCAAAGTATTTGGGGCACTGACACATCCAAAGGAATTTATTCAGCTCTTTTATAATTCGGCAATGCTATATACAACATATATTTCATATAAAATATATAAAAAAATAGTTGAGCACCATATTTTGAAATGCTTACTCATATCCAGGGATCCTGGTTTTCTCTGATAAAAAAAATCCCCAATTTTCAGGTTTAAAGAAGTAACCCAAAATCCACATATTTCCATGATCAAAATGAAACACCGCTATATATATATATATATATATATATTTATATATATATATTTATATATTTATATATATATAGTTCAAGAGATCTTGGTTGTCTCTGAAAAAATATCCCCAATTTTTGGGTTTAAAAAAGTAAGCCAAAATTCACATTTGTCCTTGAGTAAAATGAAACGCCACTAATACATACATACACACATGCATATATATAGATATATATAGCGCTCTCTCTCTCTCTCTCTCTCTCTCTCTCTCTCTCTATATATATATATAGTGTGTGTGTGTGTGTGTGTGTGTGTAATAGGACTTGTATGGGTATCTGTGGTGAATGATATTTTCATTATTTATAGGAAGAAAAATATATTGTTTAGAAATAGTAAAAGTTTACATGATCTAAATGATCATGTATATATAGATATGTAAACATCTACATGATATATCTAGATATATATAACTATATGTGTATGTATGTATGTATTAGTGACATTTCATTTTAATCACGGAAAAATGCAGATTTTGGCTTACTTTTTTGAACCCAAAAATTGGGGATATTTTTTATCAGAGAAAACCAGGATCCCTGCTCATATCAAACTAACTTATGAAATGTATAAAATGTATATAACTTTTATAAATTTTATAAGAAATCTTATAGGTGATGACAAAAAATTAAAATGTCACCAGTAGGTGACCAAATCTAGACACTTGGACAACCAGAATGAGGAACAGAATGTCACCCCAAGTATGTACAACAAATCTAAAGAGAGGAAATGGACTGAATTTTTAAAAGCAGAAATTCAGAAAGAGAATTAACTAGGTATAACTATGTACATGGACAACTATGAATATCAGCACTCAGCGTGATATGAGAGCCAAGAGCAAATACAATCCTTGAATGTATACAAACTTAAATAATACACAATATTAGTCAATTGCTATAGTCACACTTTGAAAAGGTTGCTGTCATGTGGAAAAAAAAGATTAAGAAAAGAGATAAAAGAATGAATCATGTTTTGGAAAACCTGCTTTGGAGATTTAGGAAGATCCCTCTATCTAACAATGAGAAGATTAAGAGGTGACTTATCAAGGTCTGTAAGTACATGTGTTAGGAGAAGATTCTGATAGTAAAAGGCTCTTTCCAATCACAGACAAAACCAGAAGCAAGGCCCTGTTTCTGGCAGCTGAAGGGAGGCAACAGCAAACAAGAAACAAGACTCAGGCTTTTAAGAGTGAGATCACTTAGTGTTTGGAAAAAAAAGTGCATTTGGGGTTGGATTTTGATTGCTTGTTTATTCTCCCCCAAAGTTGCATGGTTTAGCTCAACCCGATTTTAATGGCTTTATAAAATAGCTACTTTGTAAAATACTGGGACACATTGCTATAGAGAAAAGCCACCTCCCAAGCCCAGAGGAGAGAGATTGGTTTCCTAAAAGGACTGAGGTCAAGCAGATATTTTGCGGTGGCACAGAGCCCCTCAGCAGTTGTTTTACAGCTAGAGGGGTTCAGGGATGGTTTATTTTGCACTGCAAACTGTAAGATGTGTAAAATGGTTGTATTACCTGATATCACTAGCAAAGCATTCTCCTATATACAGAAATTCATGGTATGAATTTTTGCCTTCTGAGACATGTTTTCCACAGCCTCCAGTGTAAAAAGAAAGCATACCTATATTTAGATGTCCCAATACTTAGTGGTGAGGAAATGGCATTTCTTGAAATCCTAAGCTTTGTCAGGACCAGCCAAGCTCATAGAATCATAAAATCATAGAAGTAGGGTCGGAAGGGACCTTGTAGATCTTCAAGTCTGACCCCCTGCCTGGGCAGGAGGAAAACTGGGCTCAAGTGACCCCAGCCAGGTAGGCATCGAGCCGCTTCTTAAAGACCCCCAGGGTAGGAGCCAGCACAACTTCCCTTGGAAGTTGGTTCCAGATCCTAGCCGCCCTAACTGTGAAGTAGTTCTTACGGATGTCTAATCTAAACCTACTCTCCAACAACTTGTGGTCGTTATTCCTTGTTATCCCGGGGGGCGCTAGGGGAAACAAAGTCTCCCCCAAGCCCTTCTGGTCCCCCCTAGTGAGTTTATAGACAGCCACAAGTTCCCCCCTCAGCCTTCTCTTGTGAAGGCTGAACAGGTTCAGGTCCCGTAACTTCTCATTGTAGGGTCTGCCCTGCTGTCCCTGGATCATGCAGGTGGCCCTCCTCTGGACCCTCTCAATGTTGTCCACACCCCTCTTGAAGTGGGGTGCCCAGAACTGGACACTGTACTCCAGCTGTGGCCTGATCAGTGTGACGTAGAGGGGGAGGATCACCTTCTTGGCCCTACTTGAGATGCACCTGTGGATGCATGATAGGGTCTGGTTAGCCCTGCCGACTGTGACCTCGCATTGTCGGCCCATGTTCATCTTGGGATCAATGATGACTCCAAGATCCCTTTCTGCCTCTGTGCTCTCAAGAAGGGAGTTTCCCATCTTGTAAGTGTGCTGCCGGTTACTACTGCCCAAGTGCCGCACCTTGCACTTGTCCATATTGAAACATCCTGTTTTTGGTAGCCCACCCTGGCAACCTATCCAGGTCTTTCTGCAGTCTTTCCCTCCCTACTAGCGTGCCCACTTCACCCCAAATTTTGGTATCATCAGCAAATTTGAACAGGTTGCGTTTCACCCTGTCGTCCAAATCGCTGATAAAGAAATTGAACAGTGTGGGCCCAAGGAGCGAGCCCTGGGGGACTCAGCTGCCCACTTCCATAGCTCAGGAGATGGGGTCACAACTGACTCCCTCTCAGACTCCAAACACAACTCGAACACAGTTAATAAGAGGGCCCTGAGATTTTTTATGACATCTATCTTTATCATTCCATTAATGCGTATGATACCTACCTTGCTTGTATTATTTTTCCTTACAATTGTTTTATGAGATTGATTGAATTTTTTGTCATTTGTTGAACTTAACCCGGCACCACCTGGGGTGACGAGGAACAATGGTCATAAGCTGATGGAGAATAGGTTTAGGTTAGAGATCAGAAGACAATATTTTATAGTTAGGGTGGCCGAAATCTAGAATCAACTTCCCAGGGAAGTGGTCCTCACCCTACCTTGGGCAAATTCAAGAGGAGGTTGGACGATCACCTGTCTGGGGTCTTATGAACTCAGCATTCATTCCTGCCTGTGGCAGGGGGTCAGGCTAGATGGTCTGTTCAGGTCCCTCCTGACTCTAGCTGCTATGAAACTATGAATACCAGGTGTGCTGTTCTGTTTCCCCTCCAGAGAACCCTTCTTTATGTCCCCTTTCCTCCTGTGAAAACTAAGGATATGCTATGAATAAAGGAAATATGATGATATAGCTCCCTTTTTTATATACATGTATGCAAAAGCTCTATATGTATTTTACGAACTGCATTTTTACCATAGGAAGTGGATTAATTTAGAGTATTTACAATGGGTAAATACTAATTAATACTAAGATTTGTAAAATCCTACATGGTGTTAATTGAGTACAATTTTCTCTTTATTGCTGTTTATGATGGTGACATAAAGGCTACAAGAAAATTTCTTCTATTTATTTTACATTCATTTTTGAAAACTGGGACAAAATATTGTATGCATCACTATCCAAACTACTCTTGATGCTGTACATATAGTATATATTAGACAATGTATAGTGATTAGGCATGTGAGATCAATACATGCCTGCAGATCTATTTAAACTAGATGAAGTTATATGGGTGGAAACACAAAAGAGTTTGGTTTGCGGGCTTCAGAAAAATAACTCAAACAAAAACAAAAACAAAAAAGCCCCAGCCTTTACTATTATTCTCTTTAGACTTTACTTTCTATGAGTAAAGTCAAATTAGTCTAATATTTTGAATATGAGAACATAAGAACTACCATTTACTGGGTCAGACAATAGGTCCATCTTGTCCAAAAATCTGTGTCACACTGGCAGATAGTGGATGCTGAAAGGGAGAATGAACAGGGTATGCCCAGATTTTTTATTTCCACTGTTCCTCTCCAAATTGCAACCTCCAGCATTTATGATGTAGGTAGTTTTGGTTCAGGGGCTGTATCCGTAACCCCCATGTCCTATGGATGTACCTTCCCTCCAAGAATTTGTCTAATCTCTCTTTGAATCTGGTTAAACTGTCAGCTTCCACAACAACTTGTGGAAATGAATACCATACTTTAATTACACATTGTGTGAAAAATAACTTCTTTTTATTATTTTTAAATTAAGCAGATGTGTCTACACATGCAATTAATGCTATAAAGGCTTAATGGCCATATTGACATGAGATGCTTTCTGTGCAGTAGCTCATTATTACTGTTCAGTAGCTTGTTACTATGGCTCAGTAGAACTGCATGGCATGAATGATGACACAATGCTACTGCACAGTAGTAACAAGCTACTGCACAGTAGGGCTGTGCGAAATTTCAATGGTTGTTTTGTTTTGAAGCTGTTTCAACACATTTCGAGCTCAAAACAGCAAAATCAAAATGAAACAAAAGGGTTCGAAACAGCTTCAAAATGAAATGAGAGCACTCAAAATATTTTGAAAGTTTCTAAATGTTTTGAGGTTTGAAGCAGCCTGGTGGTAGGAGGCGGGAAAGCCAGTGGCGGAGACCAACCCTGGCTCTGAGCGCAGCCCTAACCAGTGGCTCTTCCATGCCTCCTACCACCAGGCACAGCTCCTTGGGGTTGCAGAGCCTCCTGCTGCCGGGCTGTGCTTGCTAGGGCTGCACTCTGAGCGGCTCTGTCACTGACTCTCCTGTTGCCTGCCCCCTGCCACTGGGCTGAGCTCCATGGGGCTGATGGAGCCACTTGGAGTGCAGCCCAGCAGCAGGAGGTGGGAAGAGCCAGGGATGCACTCTGAGTGGCTCCGCCAGTCCCACAGAGCTCAACCTACCCTCCCAGCACTGCCAGACTCCTCCCAGGGGTGCAGGCCCCCAGATCTGCATGTAGGATGATAGGAGGTTGCTGCTGGTGCCTGGGGCCAGCAGCAGTCTTCTTGGTGTTGGACGTACACTGCACCCAGCTCTGGTCCCAGGAGGCAGTTGCAGCCTCCTGTCATCCCGCGTGCAGGTCCGGGGGCTCGTACCCCCAGAAGGAGTCCAGCACAGCCCCACAGATCTGCACATGGGATGACAGGAGGCTGCCACTGCTGGCAAGTGACACAAGTTTTGCTTTTAGCAGTTTGAGGTACAGTTTCCCAGAAGACCCTGCACCTTGAAACTTGGCAAGCTTCATGTGCTCAGAAGGGGCTACCATCCCTACAAGTTCCATCTGATTCAGGCATGAAATGACAAAGTTGTAGGCATTTTCCCCATTATAGCCTATGGGCAAAACATCGAAACATGTCAAAACAGCGAAACAGTTTCAAGGAAATGAAATGGAACAGTGCTTCGAAACTAAATGAAACAACAAAATGAAACACTGTCCCTTTGAAATGGCAAATTAGAAGTCAAAACTAAATGGTGCTGTTTCGCACAGCCCTACTGTGCAGTCAGCATCACTAGGAAGCCATGAAGGGGTGCTACTGAGCAGTAATACTGGTTGCTGCTTAGTCATTTACTACTTGGGAATGCAAGCACTAAATGTCTGTGCAGTAACAATTGCACAGTCAGCGTCTCATGTAAACGCGGCCACTGAGCAGTAAAATACTGCACAGAGTAAGCCTTCCTGGGGAGCATATCTACCTATAGGTGCTCCCTGTTGGAAGCAAATCTGCTCCAGTGGGAGCAGCCCAGTACAGGGCTGCTCCAACCCTGCCCTGCCCATTCTGCAGCAGCAAGGGTGAATTCCAGGCTAGCTCTGGATGCTAGCCCAGGGACTGGAAGGGAGCATGGGGCCAGTTCCCATGTGCATGGGGCCAGAAGAGCTCTGCCAGCTGCAGGAGCAGCTCTCTCCTGGTCCTGTGCACACTGGGAGGCATCCTGATGTGCAGGGGAGTGGGAGACAGCTACTATTGCAGATTTCTCCTGACCCCTTGCACATGGGAAAAATCCCTGTGCCCAGCTGGGTTTGCCCACACAGCTGGGGAATGGCCAGGAACTGTCCTGCTTCTGGGGTATGTCCTAAAGATCTCTGGACTGCGTGGGGAGAGCTGGCTGGGAGCTTTATACCACTAATCATCTTTGTTGCCCTTCTTTGTACCTTCTCTAGTTCTTTTATATCCTTTGTGAGGAGTGGGGACCAGAACTGGGCACAGCATTCAAGGTATGGATGCACCATGGGTACATAAAGGGGCATAATGAAACTTTTTGTTTTGTTTACAATTCCTTTCTTAATAATTCCTAACACTATGTTTGCCCTTTTGATGGCTGCTGAGCACTGAGCTGTTTTCAAATAACCAGCAACAATGACTCCCAGTTCTCTTTCCTGTGTAGTGACCGCTAATGTAGAGCCCCTCATAGTGTGGATATACTGTGGATTATTTTTGCCCATCTGCATCATTTCACACTTACCTACATTGAGTTTCATTTGCTATTTAGTTGCCACATTAACGTGGTAGTTCTAGATCCTTCTGTAGTTCCTTACAATCCACCTTGATCTTTACCACTTTTAATAATTGTGTCATCTACAAATTTGGCTGCCTCACTACTCAGCCCCTTTTCCAGGCAATTTATGAATATGTTAAACAGCACTGGTCCCAACACAGATTCCACTGTTTACTTCATTCCATCCCCAAAACCGACCATTTATACTTACTTTTTGTTTCCTATCCTCAAACCAGTTTCTAATCCAGAAGTGCACATTCCCTGTAATTCCATGACTACCTAAACTTCATTAAGAGCCTTTGACCGAGCACTTCATCAAAGGCTTTTTGGCAGTCCAGATACACTATGTCAACTGGATTACCCTGATCCACTTGTTTATTTGCACCTTCAAAGAGCTCTAATAGGTTGGCAAGACGTGACTTTCCTTTGACAAAACTCAGATGATTTCTCCTCACATCCATGGGCTGAACATTCCTATTTTTACTCTTATTTCTACCAGTTTTTCCAGGAATGGAAGTGAGACTTGCTAGCTTGTATTTCCATGGGTCCCTCTAGAGCCTATTTTAATTATTAGGGTCACATTGGCAACCCAGCAGTCCTTTGGTACCAAGGCTATGTTTTTAATGATAGGCTGCATACTAGAGTAAGGATTTAGGAGATTTCTGACCTGAGCTTCTTCAGGACTTCTTTAGGGTGAATGCCCCCAGATGCTAGTTATTTACTTATAGTGATAATATTCTAATGTTATATTTTAACCCACCATTTTAAATCATAAAGGATCCATTTCCCTTTTTTGAGGAAGAGATAGAAGAGAAGAATTAACTGTTCTGGCCAATTTTTTTTTGTTAGGTAGCTATTCTGCCTAGTTAAGTGTCTGCTTGCAATTTAAGTTCCCATGTGGAATGGAGGGGAAGTTTGTTTAATTTCTGACTTAAGATTTTATGTAGTGGTAGCATCTGATGTAAAGTAGTTACTATATTTGATAGTGGATGAAATGGGAAATGTATATAAATGTAGTCTATGGAAAGTTTAACAGTATGCTCCTGAGCACCCATAGGGCAGAGTTGCCACTGTTAGACATTAGACCTGAGGTAACCTGCAGGAAGTTGTTTTGTGGTGTTCTGTCACAGGTGTGAGATTATTAGCCAAATTAACTACTGCACTTTCTAATGTTCTCCAAATTTATCTTGTAAAATGTATGACATACCCTTCAGAATAAAACTGTCCTCCAGAATTTGGGGCAGATGGCAAAACAAGATGACATCTTCTCAAAAATGTGTCAAAATGTTCATTCAGTCAAGCAATATGATTGGTTGTGTATTCCTGAGTGCTTTATTAAATTCCAAAAACAACAAAAATTGCTTGCACAAACACCTGTCACAAGAATGACTTAAAATAAGCAAATCAAAATATATAATAAATCAGTTATAATCATTTCCAAGGAAATAGCATTTCTGGGCTTAGAAAAGTTCAGTGTGAACTATACACGTTTACCAAAGTCTTTAAAAATGTTTTATTCAAATAAGTATAGTTACAATTAAATAATTTAAAGATAAAATATTCCTGTGTAACTTGTTGCTGCAAAATTGTGTGTGTAGACACCTAATTTGGCCTCTTGTTGTCTATGGGATCTGGACTTCTGTTCTTCCCTTCACTACTTTAAAGAATACAAGAGTAGAAGTGTTAAACCTACTATCCCAGCCAAACTCCAGCTTTGAAGAAGCAAAGTGAGCCCTGCTCAGGTTCAAGAGCCTGACATAATTAGCGGTGGCAGGAGAAATAGAGAATTTCAAACTAGAGACCAAGCAGGTAACTGATGATTTGTCTGGTGGCTTAAATTGTCAGACAAATATCCAGTTGCTAAAGTCCAATTGTGTTTTGAAATCTCTTCCAGGAGTGTAACTTTTATTACAAACCTTGAAAGACTTTCTAGATACCTTTTTACCTGTTGTCCTTTGCTTGTTTCAGAGAACAGTTTAGGTCTTCCCAGCATTGATCTAGGTTAAATTCAAGGCCCGTTGGGGGCAATCTTCAGTGCCCTGTTTAAACGAACCAGAGGGAGTTGCTGCAGAGTGAAGCATAGTGCACCTATTCCAGGTCGGAGTGCACACTCTCTGCACCACCCCATGGCCTTTGATGGCGTAAGAAGGGAGAAACTAGCCACAGGAAGTGAAAAGAGCTTCTCCATGATATTCCTCAGCACTAAACACACAGGTAATTATCTATCCCTTGCATTTGACCTTCAAAATGATATTTCCGATCACCCAAACAAATCTACATGCTGATCAATCAGCCTTCTTACGAGAAAAAATAGTCTAAATGGTTGTGCATTGAACAAGTCTCTGCTGTGCTACATTATCTTCGAAGTGGAGGAGGTGGGGGAATAGAAACAAAAACAGCAAGTGATTGTTATGCAATTATGCCATTAGCGGCAATCATTATAAATTAATATGGGTAAGTTTGTTAACAACAGGCAGATGTTCATTGCTGCAACTTTGATCATGAAGCCATGACTCGAGGAGTTAACGCGGCAGGGATTTGGGTTGGAAGGTGCTGAAGCCGAGCAGCACCCATCCTGTCGGCGTGCTTTTCCTCCACACGTTTCTTCCTACATGTGTAAAATGCACACCTGTTCAACCATCCAGACACCCTTGATAATTCCGTTCCAGCTGGTTTGCACTAGGATTAGATGCTCTTTGCATTAGGTTGTAGATGTAGATATGGTTTCTGTAGTGATGGGGCAGACTGCAGAGATCTATTGGCTGCCGGCTTTGTAAATTTCATTCAGTTTGGTCCAATCGCAGGAGGAGAGAGACTGGTACAGCCTGGACCTCTCTCCCTCTTCAATCTCTCTTTTTCTTGCAGATCAGTCTCTCTCCCTGTCTCTGCCTCTCTGCATAGGCAATCAGAGCTCTTACTCACAGACTCAACTCTCCCTTTTGCACTGCTTGTAATGAATTTTCTTCCTGAATGTAGGTCGTTTACTACCGAAAGCGCCAGTTTCCTCCCAAGCCAGCGTCTGCTGTGTGTTTTTCTTTTGCTTTTTTGGGGGTCGATGCATTCCTTTGGACCAGAAAATCGCCTTGGATTCCAAAAAAGGGGAGAGGAACCTGGTATGATCTCCTGGCAGGATTTGGCTGTGTGTTAAAAACAACAAAAAAAGGACCCTTATGCATCTGCAGCTATTCCAGTGCTAAGGTAGGTGTCATAGATTAAAGGTTTGATGTTAATTTTCTTTTCTTGGGTCTTTTTGATTTTTGGCTGGGGGGCGGGGGGAGGAGGGGTTGCAGTTGGTACTCTGGCAAAGGTTGACCGGTTTGCTGCAGTCGTCTGTGTGCTTTTACTTTTCCCATCATTTATCAAGCGCGACTTTCTTTCTGTCACCTCTACCATCAGCCCCTGTTTGGATGTCACATATGCATGCACATGTGTGTGCATACCTATATTTCTTTCTATAAATACCCCCCCCCCCTTTTATCCCTCCCCCCCCCCCCCGTTTCCTTTCCCCTTGCACCATCATTTGGGTTGGAGACGTTTTGCTGCAATCAGCTATTTGAAAAGGCTCTGGGGCTCGGTGTGAGATGTTTACAAAGTAGCTGTGCCTTACAGACAAATAAACACAAGTGTGCGGGGAGAGAGAGAGAGGGGGGAAATATCTGCAGTAGAGGGAGAGAAAAAGAGCAGAGCTCCGGTTCCCTGCAAACGCGGAGATGAGAGGCGGTGGAAGGAGCAGCACCTCATGCACCGTGTGCGCGCCTGGGTTTATTGGGGAATTACAAAACCAGCTCGTAGGGCTTTGGTTAACCACTCCCCCGCCAGCCTCCCCGGGCAAAATGGGGGACAGGAGGGGGAGGGGGGATCTTGGCTCTTTCTCTCTCTTTTTTTTTTTTTTGCTTTTCGTGATTCGCTCTCTTCATTTTGTGGGCTCTGGTAAAATGCCTGCTTCTGTGATGCATGGGGTAGCACACGTGATGGACTGGAGCCTGGCACTGGGGAGGGGGCTGCTGGGGGGATGTGTCATTGTGCGCGTGTGGTTGTGTGTGCGTGTGAGTATGTGAGGGTGGGTGTCTGTGTGTGCATGTCTGAGGTGTGTGTGTGGATGTGCGAGATGTGTGAGGTCGCGTGTGGTATGTGTGATTGTGTGTGCGGTGTGCGTATGAGTGTGTGTGAGGTGTGTGCATGTGTGAGATGTGTGAGGTTGCATGTGTGTGTGAGATGTGTCAGGTTGTGTGTGGTGTGTGAGTGTGCGCGTGCGGTGTGTGTATGAGTGTGTGTGTGAGGTTGCGTGGGGGGGTGGCTGCATGTGTATGTGTGAGTGTGTGGATGCGTGAGGATGTGCGCGTGTGTGTGTCAGGTTGTGTGTATGAGTGTGTGGGGGCTGGTTGTGTACGCGAGTGCGTGTGGTTGCATGGGTGTGAGGTGTGTGTGCATGCGTGAGTGCATGTGTGTGCGGTTGTGGCGGTGCGTGTGTGCAGTGAGAGGGGCTGTCTCGGTGCCTGTGCCCCGTCCTGCAGTGATGGGCGGCTGTGCCCCGGAGGCGGGCGGCGGGCCCGGGGGTGCGTGTGTGGCGGGCTGGAGCCCGCGCCCCGCTGCGCCTTCCCTCCCGCGCCGCAGCCGCCCCCTTGCACCCCGCGGGGGCCGCGATTGATGCCGCGTCCCTCCTGCAGCCGCCACCTTGTGCCTCCCCTTCCCCTGCCTGCTCGGCTCCGGCTCCTCTGCCGGCCCCGGGGCCCGGCGCTGGCACCTGCTGGCTGCGGGCACCGCCCGGGCCCCGGTGCAAAGGGTGCGGGCGCCCTCCCCCGCAGCACAGGCCGAAGCCTCCCTGGGACTCCCCCTCCTCGCTGTGCCCCGGAGGATGGGCCCTGCCTCGAGCCGGCAGCCTGCAGGGCTGTGCTCCTTCCTCCTTGTCCCCAGCTGCCCCGGATGGATCCCCTGGCTTCTGCCCCCATCACTGCAGAGATCCCAGGGGGAGAAGCAGGCTGCAGAGGCCACAGTGCGCCTGGGCATCCCGCCAGCCCTGCCTGCCATCCCATTTGTGGCTCAAGGGGGCACCCTAGAGCTTCGTGCCCATCTCAGGGCAACGGTGCCTTTATTCCCAGAGGAACCAGCTCTGCTGGAGGGCATTGCCTCCCTCTCCCTCCTCCTGGTCTTAGCCAAGAGGCTGAGGCTGATTTCACAAGCACTGGTTTTCCTGTTTCCTTTTGCAGGCACTTCTTGGTGCTGGAATTCACCAGGATGTGGCTGCATGCCATTTATTAACATTGTTCTTCTTGTTAAGTATTTGATTATCACTGTGAGACGAGGCAATCATTTAAAAAGACAGGAAAAGAAAGAAACTCAAGAGATAAGTGAATCGCCTATACTGCCGGCCTATCCCTTATTTTCATTAAGGAACCTAATAATAGAAGCCTTATCTACCCCTGAAACTAAGCTAATTTTAATAGTAGACGCAGGGGGAAATAGAACTTTGTCGAAACAACCAGGTGCTGTTCTTGCGAGAAGATTCCACAAGGTGGTAGTATGGACACTTCCTAGCGATTTTTAATTTTATTTTATTTTGAGGTTCGGTCAATTGTCTGAAAGGTTTCCCCCCACACCCCAACCGCTCCCCCACACTTATTTCCATATCTATATCTATATATGTATATATACCCACACACTATATATATCTCTATATGTATATTTATATATTTTTTAAAAAGAAAAAAAAACAACCATTGCATGCATGTTTTAAAATGACAAAAGCATCCTTGTTTTAAAATGGTTTAGCATTCAGGCGACACTTCCTAGCTGAGCTGCTGCTTCGTTTGTCGAGTCCTGAGAAACAAGGGAACAGGAAAGATTTTAAATGGAAGTTTTCAGCTGTGTTGGTCTGAGGTTGGTTGCAAAAAGTGGAGAATCTGGCTGTGCATGAGGCAAGGGGCAGTAATTCTGTTCAAGGACAGGTAATGGAATGATATGTGAAAGTCAGTATTATATTAGATTAAAAATTACGGATTAAACTGTAGCAGTGTATGCTTCAATGAAGAGAGGCAGAGACGGATGTGGTCATTTAATCTATTTCACTGGATGCCTATATTTAGCTTTTGGAGTCCATAGGCTTTATTGGGGTACTGCTGTGGGTCATCACCATGATGTAAGCAAATGCTCTGGGTTTTTTTTGTTAGAAACTTTGTATTCATATGTGTGTGTGTATAATCTTTGTAATGATGGTTGATTGTTAGACAGGGGAAAAAAGACTATCCTTTAAATCTAGGCAGCACATTGATTCCATATGATTCATAACATGAGGTTGATTGTGCATGTGTCTAGATAAAAGAGGTTAGAAGGCAAGGACAAATGGATGAGATTATTGGCAGTTACACCAAATGGAAATCTCTGGCATTTTTCTCTCCAGATATGATTGCAGCATGGATTTCACTGCAAATTTAAGTAATCTCAGATTAGTGGAAGGGCAGTACTTTTCATCCCCTGGGACACAAATTAAGTGCATTTATTATTAGATATGTAAATCTTTTCATGGTATTAATATAAGAAAATAATTTGGGGTTATCATGGAAAGCTAATAATTATTTCTTTTAATTTTAATTCACTGCATAAAGAACTCAGGCTAATTTATTTGGATGGACTAGTTGCAGATTTAATGTGAATCCTTCATTTTGGTTTTATTTTTAGTATCAAGTGTACTTCTCTCACCTCTGTTACTATTTGTACAGAGTGGTCTATAGATACTGTTGCTATTAGGAGGGTTGCAGCAATTTTTTCTATTTATACTGGGGATAGAGTTGCATATTAGTAGTCATAAACATATTCCAATTAACTGTTAAGAAGAACAAGTGTAAAAAGGTAGCAAAAATATTTTGGTAAGCTGGAACATCAAAGTCTATGACAAATACAGTTGTATGAGAAAAATACAAAATTCCATTTAATTTTGAGGTACTGATTTTTTGCACTTGAGAATGATTTCCATTTGTGTATGTGAGTTGTTTTATTAATATTATTGCATAGATAACACATGCATGCAACTATGGTTAGTGTGTTAAATGTAGCTGTACTAGTTGTTATTGTTAAAAGTGTGTTTGGCATCCACTATATATTTTGTAGTTATTATTGTTCATCAGGAATCTGATCCAAAACTCACTGAAATGATTTTGAGAATTTTCATTGATTTATAATATTCTTTAGACCAGCTCCATACTTGTAGAAATATATATGGAGACTACAGAAGAAATGTATGCTTCTTATCTAATATTAACATTTCTAGTGGGGACTGATAAGTGTTCCTTTGCATAGTAATTTTATGTCAGATAAAGAAAAATGACAATAAATGCACTAAAAATTCAATAATCTGTGAAGCTCTTACACTGCATTTTTCTTACTCAAGAATGCAGAATGATCAATTAAGACATGTCTGGTTAGAAAATATATTACAAGAAAAATGTCATGGTATAAATAAAATAGGACAATTGGACTGTATTGAATTAAGATAGCTAATACAATATGTAGATTTACCAAATATTTTATATTCATAGATTTGTTCTCACACATGGGTCCACCATTCTTCAAAAGGGCATTTAATTCAAAGGGATGATGATTAAGAGTCTGTTAAAATGGCTTTCTTAATAAGCAAACTCCTAACCAAGCCCTAGTGAAGGTAAGAGGTAAAAAGAACAGCTGCTTTCATATAAAAACAGTGATGCATGTGTTTTCTTTTTAGCATAAAAGTAATTCACGGAGTGTATTCTGAATACTCTATGGAGGTGTGAACTTCTGTTTTTGACAGGTTCTCAATACAGCCTCCACTTGGCCTTTGAAGGAGGCATGCTGCTGTATGATGGCTGAATCACGCAGTGTGAGGAACAGGTCCACCTGGGTGGGACAGGAAAAAACCATGGTGCTGCAAACAACATAGGATTTAGTCATTCTGCCATTTGAAGACATGTCATAAAATACAAATATTCCAGATCTCTTTTTGTGTGAGCAAGATTCATTAGTAATGCACACCAGGCTGTGAGTAAAAACCTAATAAAACCAAAACATAAGCCTGGCAATGAGCCACTCGGATCAATATGGGGCTCTCATTCCAAACCGCAGCTATTCTCTGTCACAGTTCAGCTCAGGTGCGCTCAAGCAATGTTTGTAAAGCATTTATGCTCTGAGCCATTTCGATCCCCACATCTGACAGGGTTATGTACTCAACTCTGTCACCTTTTAATAGGTCTCATTGTGTTTGCTTTAGTAGTCCCCAGATCTGAATTGCAAGAAAAAAAGCGTGCTGGCTTAAAAATAAAGAAAAAAAAGGGAAAAAAAGATGCATTGGCAGTAATCCTGGAAATAATAGAGATGATAGAGGATGAAGACCCAATTGTCACAACCTGAAGATGGTGTTAGGTGAGGGGGGAAGGGTGAAAGAACTTAAAAAGTACAATTAAAAAAACAAAAAACAAAAAGAGGAGCACATGGTTAATACCTTTGGGGAAAAGTTTTTTTTTTTTAAGGAGGTGCTTTTATAAAAAAGCACACGAGTTCATATCTGTTTAGATATAAGTGAATTTAGCAGGGAAATGTTTATGTGAATTCTTATGCTTAAAATCTATAGTAATTAGTATAATTTCTTGTCTGACTTTCCGGAGTATGCATGAAGGTCACAACACCAAACTGTCCTTCTGGTTCCACCTGTAATGGGGTTTTACTCCTAGTATCACCAAATCAAGGAAGGTGCATATTTGTTTACCATCTGAAATGAGGCCTAGCTTTAATGCTCATAAATGTAGGGAAATATTATAAAAATAAGTTACAATGAATAGGATCATATTTTAGGATATTATATTCTGCTGGGGTGTGTGTGTAACTCACACGCTACTTAGGACATATTTTAGAAAATATATCCAACTGAATACGGCTAGTAACTATATTGTAGAAGTTAAGAGTTCTCATTCTCATCTTTCCATTGTTGATTCATGTGTACACTTACAGAGAAAGCTTGTGTTAAACTATTATTTAAAAAGTTGTAAACATATTACAGTAGTTTAATTGTCGATCTCTTGGAAGACTAGGCAGGAAATAGGTTCCACCATTATGAAAATAACTTTCTTTGACAGTATTTCTTTCTTCCTTGGCTGTGGATTTTGTGTGGAGCATAACAGGGTCATGCTGAAGAGTGATGGTGGCATTAGTTGTACTGTAGACAATCTATAGTGTCATGCCTGTTAAAATATTAACTGTCAAGCAGTTATAAAATTATTCCACAAAATGATAAATATGACATTATTTTATATTACACATTGCATAGTGTGAAATAACTACTTTTTATTTACCACTCTTTTAAATGATTGATATTTTATATATAATGGAAGAGTATTACTTTGGCATTATATTGATCAATAACATGAAGTGCCTCAGCACTTTATAATAACTGATGAAAGAGAAAGTACTTAACAATTAGAGTATCATAAAATGTTGGTTGTATTCATTTTTCTTCATTAGAATGTGCATTTTTTATTGTATATAAATGTGCAATACAAAAGTTTTGCACACACTATACATTTACGAGACCATATATTTCTAGGGCTATAGTCCACTTTCCCTTTTAGGCAGGTGGAAATACAACTCTTCAATCTGGAATCAATCTGTAAAGTCAAGAACTGAACTAAAGTACTCAGAAAAAGGTTCTTTCCTGTCTTAAGAAAATACATTTTGTTTAGGCTATCCAATTAGTTTTAAATTAATCTTTTCCATTTTTATTGCAAAGGACTCAAGAAATTAGCAGGTTTCCTCAAACAGTTCTATTTTAGTTTATGGTCTTTCCAAATCAGAGTTTAACAACTGTTTTGACTATGGAAAATGTAACTTGTACTTTTGTATGCTTCAGGTATTTCCAAATATAGCTTTTGGGAGAGGGGAGGCAACAGGCAGAACAACCTGTTAAATGTTTTTTGCACTTGAAAGGGCAAAAATCCAACTTCCTAAAACAATGCAGATGAATTTTGTGATTTTAGCCTGATGTTTTTGGCCCCTATATATAACCTAGGGTATATATAGTTTGTTTTCTATTTTCTGTTGAACTTCATTAGCTTATGTATTGCATGCTTTCCAAGATGAACTGTGTCTTATCTGTATTTTGTACAGTTTAAAATATTTATTTCTGGTCTGTAAATAAATAATAAAATTAAATGATAGATCAAATCTGATACTTTTGAAATAAAAAGGTCCTGTTTTAGACGTATCAAAATGTAATGAAAGTTGATAGCGCAAAACTGATTTTTGTATTGTCAAAACAATTTGAAATGGCCCATCACTTGTTTCTGTTTTTGTTTATTTCCCTCTCCTACTTTACCATAACTTTGAAACTTGTGCAGAAAGACTCCTAGATATAACAATGTATGGTACCAGCTATATGTCTTCTTAATATACAACTGTCTCACTGCTCCTTTCTTTACTGGACATAGCATTAACCAGTAAAATAACCAAGATTAATATTAGGGGTCCATGTTTGATGAATTCACTGGATTGATTACTATTGATGAGTGAACTGTGAATAAGACCCTGTCATAGGAAAACAGTAACAAACAGAAGTAGGCAGAACCTCATGCATTAAAGGGTATTAGCTTAATTTTAAACTGTGCTTATTAAAATCCATCTTTCAAGCAGCAAAAAGGAAATCTTACATTTGCAAGAAATCTTTTACATAAAATCTGTCCCACCTTTGGAAGGTTGTTAGAGATGAAGAGGGCATGTGGATACTATGCTCACAAGTCTGTAGAACCAAACAGATCAAAACTATAAAGGCCTGTGTTGTCATCAGTCTGTTTTCAAGACTATTGTTCATTGGTGGATCCAGGATTTTGTAAAGGCAAGTGTGGGAATAGCAACCAGTGACTTTCCCCCTCTCTCAGCTTCCCCTCTTCACTAGGATGAGCAGACCATGCTGTGGGAGCAGTAGCCAGAGACTTTTTATAGTCCCCAAAGTAGGTAAGAATTTTACCCCCCACCTGCTCTCAGTACCCTCTCCTTTCCCTTCCATGCTTGGTGGCAGATCCCCTCCCCTCCCATTCCTCCTCTCATCTGCCTGCCTGTGCCACTGTCTCCCTTGGCCCTGGCTGACCTGAGAACAGGGGGAACTCCAGAGCCACTCCTGGCAGGTTTCTCTCCCTCTGCCTGCTTCTGGACTGTCAGGGAACATGGAGGATGAGGAATCTACCCACTGTTGCTGTCCTGGGCTGGGCTTCCCACACAACCTAGCTGGAGTGGGGGCAGGAGTGACTCCAGAGCTTCCCCACTCCTGGGGCAATTGGAGACAGTAGCAGTGGGTAGAGGAAAGGAGGTATCAGAGAGAAAAGAAGGGGACCTGCCTCAGAGCTCGGAGGGGAAGGCATGGTTCTTACCTGTTTTGGGGTCTTAAAGAAGCCTTTGGCTGTTGCTCCTGTGGCGTGGCCTGACAGTGGGGTGTGACCACGCCACTGTACCCACCGCTCCCCAGATTTGCCTCTGCTAGTGTTTTGCTTTACTCATGGAAATGAAGATTTGTACAACACTATAATTTTGTGACATTTCTCTGAGATTTTTATTTAAACAAAGGTTGCATCTACCCTGGTTAGTCTTTGGTAACTGAAGTGATGGAATAGACTTGTGTAATTACTATTAATGCAATACCACTATAAGCTTTGGGATATAGGGAAGGCTTTGCCCTATATAGGCATATCAGTGCTGTATTATCTTGCTGCACTGTCCTTTGGGTACCTATTCTACTTCTACAGCTCATGGCTCATGAGATGATGGCTTATGCAGTATTTTGAAAAGCTCTGTGGGATTGTGGTAGGGATGTGTAACTCCTGTAAGACTTTGGCAACATTTGACATTTCCAAAACTCTTTTATCAATGTCAAGATGAAATAGCCTGATCTCATTCCTTGGATAGCAATAAAAGTGTCTGCTTCAGTTTCTGGGTCTTGTGAGATATCTCAGGCAACTGCATTAAAAAGGAGTCCAGCAGCATTAATGGACAGTGAGAGATTGAGACCAACAGATTATTATCGAAATAATTGTTCCTTCATCCAGCCTCCATAGTGAAATGTCTTAATGTTGCTTATCAGGTTAAGATGTTGCTTATCAGTTGGGCATCATTTGTGAACCTAGCACGTAACTACAGACTGGATGGAACAATTCTCCAGGCCAGTGGCAGGCAATATCAGCTTCATAACTAAAGTAATAATTATAAAATCTTCCTGTTGCACTATGCATTATCTATGTGAAAGCCAAGATGTGGTCTCAATGCCCAATGGAGCGAGGAGGAAGTAGGTCTTGCTGCAAGTTATGCACAGCTGAACAGACAGGCTGTGGCACCTAAGGCTGTATATTAACACAGCCTGTGGTAGGCCTGCTGCCCAAGTGAAAAATGTTTAAAGCACATACTTCCCTAAGTGTAGGTGGGAAATTGGAGAACAAATGATACAGATCACTGCTTTTGAGAGATGTAAGCATTGATAATTGGCACCATTGAAAACCAGTGTCACTCAACAGGTAGAGGATACCTCTTTATGTGGTAGATAATACATATATATTTTTAAGATTATGGTGATGGTAATTTATATGATTTAAGTTGAGATGAGTGCAGTTCAAAGCATTATGGAGGTATTGCTGCAGCAGTAAGTGTTAAAAATTCTTATGAAAAATCTTGTTTTCCTGGGATGATGTTAGAACTGTATCATTTATACATCTGCCTTTTCCTCCTGGCATATACACAAGATACGTACATTATATTAAGACATTTAAAGGAAAAATATGTTCATATGTTTGATGAAATATAGTATGTTTGATATCATCTTTGCACATGGCAATAATTTTTGCTTAAGTACCTCAGGCAGCCAAAAGATATTAGACATTTTTTTTAGAATACATAAAGCACTTCCTCTGGCCCCTATTCCATGCCCTTTATAAATGAGTTTGCCCTATAATTGCACATAATGCAGGTTGTCTCTTGTCATTTTGAAAACAGTTGCAATGGTGTATATATAGGCCAAATATTTAAAGGGTTAGGGATTGACTGTAATTTTATGAACACAGTTTACACGACTATGATTCCATGGCCTTCAAAGAAGTTACAACTGATAGCTCTATTTTTGTATAAATATACAGATCTGAAAAAGAATCAGGCTCTCAAAATCTCCTTTAGAATCCCTTTTGGTTATCTTTTGTAATCCTAGGTTAACATGCTTCTTAGTCCAACATAAATGTCTCTGTTTCTTGTTTTTTGTGGATTCTTGTTTTCTGTCGCCTAAAATTGCTTACCAGGCAGTTACATATATTTCCCCTTGTAAATGTGAGTGAAATGATTCATCACAAATTCCTATAAGTACATTAACCTTCTTGACACAGTGGCTCTGGGAAGTTTAGGGAACGGTGTAAGTAGATGACAGGAGAGAGTTGAAATTTGATTCTTGAGATAGGAGGCTCATTTTAATACATGTTACAGTGGAATAGGCTTAGAAGTCTACCAGAACACAATTTAAAGCTGTTTTTCAGTGTATACATTCTTTTTTATCATGAATTCTCCATTAGTTAATACTTACTAAGCAATTACATTTTTCCTGAACTATATTCATTTTAAATCCTAACTTTAAACACTAAACATTCTTAGTAAGAACTAATTTTCAATTTACTTTCATAATTCACTTTTACATGGGTAGGAGTTTTAGGATGAAACATCACATGGAGAAAAATATCCTCTGACAACCTATTTTATCATCTTATGCTGATCTATCTTTCTGCTCTGGCATGCATCAAGTTGCGGAATCTCTCTCCCTGGAAATTTTCAAGCAGTTTAGCCAGACACTTGGCTGGGATGATTTAGTCAAAAATGATCCTGCCTTGAGCATAGAGCTTCACTAAATGATCTCATGGGTTATTTTTACATGTGTGCTGGGACATGGTGCTGGGTGCTTTAATAATTAGTGAGTTGCACTACTTAAAGGCGCCTGCACATCATATCAACATCTCCGTGCTGAAAAATGGCAGCAGGGCACTTGAACTAAAGGTCATTGAATGCGTTTGAGTTCACAGTGCCCTGCCACCATCTTTTCAGCACGAGGAGGCTGATACACATGATGTGGAAAGCTGCTGGAGCTCAGAAACTGATGTGCTGGATTTCCAGCGCGTCGAAGCAGGGTCCTCATACATCTGTAGGAGCCCATGATCTCACTTCCAGCCCCACTTTCCTAAGATCCCTATGAGATTGATTGCATAGTCTATAAATAAGCACAGAATTTTATGTTTAAAAAATCCCCTCAACTTACTTTAAAGTATTTTTCTGGAAAAGAAAACATAAATCTCTGGCTGAAAGTATTGTTTGCAACATAAAGTTTTACTTCCATTAGTGAAAAGAATGAATGCTTCGAAAAATCTATAAAAATAAATATAGGTATTGAATGTAAATAGCTGAATGTTAAATGATCATAGTCAAGCTCTTGACTGAATTACAGAACTTTTGGTACAGAGATATTGTTTTAATCAGTATTGCATTTACCTTTTGGGTCAGTTGGGGGACTTTTTTGCGGGGCGTGGGGTTGGAGGGGAGAGGGGATTATTTAATTTGAAAGCAGTTGCTTTACAAAATTAACACGTAGCAGTTCCAGGGATTTAAAGCTTTTTCATGGTATGGATGGTGGTTTAATTTATTGTGTTATGGACAGCCTGCCATTACACTAATTACACATTCTAGGCTAGATTTTCTATCCTGCTCAGGTTACAAGCATGAATGTAAATGAAGATCTGGGGTAAGATTCTCACCTTTATTCCTGTCCTTTTACCCTAGGTAGAAGGTCTGAAGTTGAATTAAAGAATACTAAAATGCCCTGGTTTTTCAAGTCTTCCAGGATTTCTGTTAAAGCTGTGCTCTAGAGAGATCATCAGAGGTAGAAATGGGGATAAGAGGATTGGGCCAGGGACTGTAGTGCTGTGATAATTCCAAACAGTGCTGTGGCCTATCCAGGAACTCCGGGAAAGTAGAATAACTGTGAGACAACCCCTAGCTTCTCCAAATTATGCCAGGACTCATGCCAACTGTTGAATTAGAACAGGACTGGGAGTGTACCAGATTAGTTTAAAGCCCCTTCAGGCCTCTGAAATGTTTGGTCTTTACTGCACTCCTTACACACGCAACATAGATTGTCATCATATATTTCAAATTTTTCAGAAGTATCCTGCAGTTACTATTGAGACTCTTAAACCTAGATTTAGGGTTATGAGAATCTGGCTGCTTAATTTGCTGATTAAATGATGCTGAATCCTTCTGAAAATCCCAATTCACCATCTCCCTATGAGGTATATCTTAAGAATTTCTGTTTCATATATTCTCTTTCCTAGTGAAGGAACACATTTAGTAAGACTTCAAGGAAGAACTATGAGTGTTTTTGTATTGCTTCCTCTAGATTTTCTTTAAATTAAAAATTGGCATGGCTATAAATAATTCTACATATTTACTTACAATTAAGATTCACAAATAAAGTATTAAATGCAATGGAAATGCCCAATTTAAAAATTTTGAAGAATTTTTTTTTTGATAATGTATGGGAACAATATAATTTCTTCTTAAATGAATTTGGTATGTCCAGCACCATGGGAATTTATTTGTATTCTTTTTTAAAATATGAGGTAATGCCCCCACACCTTTCTCACAGAGATTTATGCTATAACGAGTAAGTATTTTATTCTCTCTCTTTGCTAATAATGTAAATTCTTACATTCTTAAATAATCTTTGCAACAGTACATTTAAACGCACTTACAACTTTTGCAAATCAGCAAAGAAGTACCCAATATCTAGATATGCCGCAGGGTAATCCAAAGTACAAAATTTAGCCATGGGCACTAACAACACATACAGTGATTGCTGTCATATCTTGGTGCTTTTCCCAGAACTGCTACATTCAGAAGGCTGTACTTTGAGGAATGATGTTATGGGATCAGATGCCTAGATTTATTAGAGGCTGCCCAAGTGCAACGGGAAGTATAAAACAGTCTTTGAGGATCTTGTTGTCTTGTTTTTGTTTTAGACAATGGCAGACAAAGTGGTAGTTTACACAGCATTCTTGAGTATACCAAGAGCAACAAAATAATTGATCTTCTAGGCACAGTCAGAGGACTTGTTGCTTATAAATACTAGCTTTTCAACCAAGCTATAGCACACACTTCAGTCTAAGCTCCTTAAAAGAACTAGCAGAGAGGAAAGGTGAAGTTGTCTGTTTTTTTAATGGTCCTAGTGACTACGAGATACTCAAATAAATGTAATGAATTGGGAACAGCATAACGTGTAGTCCTAACAAAGGCTGAGTATGCCCTGGTTAGTTGTATGAAGTGGTTGTATACACTGACCTCAGGAGTCTGAAGAATCATAATTAGATCATTTATTTTGACTGTTCTCAAAATGAGAAAATAAGATTCAGGGTTTCTGTTTATCTGTTTCTTTACTAATATGCATCACTTAAATGTTCTTTGGTTAGTAATTGGTAATGGATTCTCACAGGATGGTTACATCATTAGTCAACATAAACCATTAAGCATGCCAGCAATTCCAAATAGTAAGATTTTAGGGAAAGTGCTTGTATTAAAAAAAATACTTAAATGTTAAGAGAATTATTCAAAATTAGATGCTATCTTATAGAGGATCAAGGAGAACTCCTACAGAGCTGATCATGTTTCTGGGTTTGTTATAGGCACTCTAGGGTCTAGACAGATGTACAGGCTCTTCCCAGCTGAAGCACTTAAAAATGGCTATGAGTCTGTGCTGTGAAAGAGTTCTGCAACTAGGGTGCTGGAGAACAAAGTGTGAAAAACATAAGTTGCTTTTTTTGCCGTTGTCCTGCCATAAACATTTTATAGCATAACAAAAGCCAAACAAATAGTCATCCATACCCCTTGTCATGCCACAAATACCTGAAATGTGTGGCTACTACAAAGATGATATTAATTTGTGACACTGTTTAGTGGCCCACACTCTTTAGGTACCCCAGGCATCTGTTCTAGGGGCTTGAGGGGCCCAATCCTGTCCAACCCTGGAATTCCCAAACAGAATTGGGCTTCTCAAGTCCTGGGAGGACCTTTCTAGCTTTTCTGTCTAACACAGTGGTGCCCCAAGGAATGTCGGGCATGTCTCTACAATCAGGGAAAGTCAAGGTTCTGCACTTGCAGAGATATGATCCTAGGATTTCTGGGGTGCATCTCTGTAAGTGGGGACAACTGGGTTTTTCCCACTATGCTCCTGTGGTCTCCAGGGTATGCCTCTGCAGTAGGAAAAGTCAAAGTTTTCCTGCTTACAGAGATCTGCTCCAGGGAATCCAGGGTATGCCTCTGTAAGTGGGGAAACCCCAACTTTTCCTGCTTACAGATAACACCCTGAAGATTTCTGGGGGTGCATCTCTGCAGGAGGGAAAGCCAGACAGGTGCTTCCAGGGCTTGAGGAGCCCATTCCTATATGGGTATTACTGGGGCATGCAGGACTGAGCCCTTCAGATGCTGGGGAAACACATCATTCTTTGTCCTATAGCATCAATAGGTGGAAACTACAGGTGATACATTTTACCTAATGAGGCAGATGAGCTGTGCTTGCACACAGCTTGGCACAGCTGATTTGTTTCATTTGTCAATGTCTGTTTCTAGGCAAAGATCTCATCTTGCATTATGGGCCCAAGTCTCTAGAGGCTCCTTTTGACTCCTGACTGGAAAGGTGAGACCATTGCCTGTTTGCCCCACTGCTCCCTCAGCTTGTGATGTCTGCTCATTGCCACTGTGAGCCTGGTCACTTTTACTTTGGGAGGGCTTGTCAATGAATGTAGTGGCACTGTCATCTGAGGGAGTTGGGAATAGAAATCCAGCATTAGATTCCATTCCATCTATTTGGTGCAGAGGTGGACTAAGTGCAAGTCTGGTCTACCCTCCTTGAGTTTCTGAAAAATTGGTAATACAAGTTTGGTGGGTTTTCCTCATCCTTGCTAGTTTTTTGTGATTCAGTCTTAAGGATGAGATTCCTCTTAAACCCTCCTCTCTGATGATGCAGCCAGATTAGCCAGAATCTCTTCTTTTCTATGGGCACATATACATGAAACACATTAATGTGCATAAGCCTAATTTAATGCGCATTAAGGGCACGCGTCTACATGTGCACAACCTTAATGCACATTAAAATGGTGAAATTAGGTTAATTGTGCCTAAATTTGATACCTGCAAATGTAGGTATCAAATTTAGGTATGATTAGTTAAAGCATATTACCGCACGTGTAGACATGGCCTGGCACTAATTTTAGTGCTGGGTCTGCCCAGCCACTAGGATTACATGTCAGGGATACAAGGACTTGGCACTAACTTTAGTGCTAAGAGCACTAGCTTTAGTGCCAAATCCCTACACATGTAGAAACCTGCCAAAAATTGCTTAATGTTTATTAGCTTAATGCACATTAAATTTAGTTACGTTTAAATGCATGTGTAGATGTGTCCTATGTTGCCTTCTCCTCCAATGTCAGGTGACTCCGCACTTCATTTTCAGGCTGTGACCTTAGAGTCTCTGTACCTTCTACTGGGAACTCTACTTATAGTAGGTGTTTACCCTGGAATGAGTAATTGCCAGGTTAATAAGGGGTTGAGGAGCTAAACTTGTGCCATGTTAGGATAAAGCAGTATGCCCTGTGTCCCATCTTCCAAGGTGGTAAGTCCCCATTCCCAAGTCCTGTGGGATGGGGTCCTCCCACCCTGAAAACACAACTTGAGACCTTGCTGTGTTGTGCTTGGGACCTAATAATCTCCCCTTTCTACTCACATGGTGAAAGCGAGCTGGCTTTCTAGTGAGGGACGGTTTTGGAACTCTATGGAAAGAACAGGGCTTCCTTTCAATGTAAGGTCGCAGCTGATAGACTACTTCCAGAGGAATTTCCACTACCAGTCCTCAAATGACTGGGAGTTGATAAAGAATGCCATTGACTCTTTTTTACCCTAAGAAGCACTGAGAGCCCTTGCCTGCCATGAAAAGCTGCAGAATTTATGGGCTCCAGCCATCCCTCTCATGAAAAATGTAAGCTTCCAGAGTACCCTGCTCTTGAGTTGTAGCCAAGTAACTGTTTAAAAACATTGGCAAAGAAAAGCATTGTTCCGCCCCTCTCAGCCCACTCACTATTTTTCCCTGATGCAGGAGGATTGGGCAGAGGCTGAGAAAGTGATGTTCATAGAATCATAGATTCATAGAAAATTAGGGTTGGAAGGGATCTCAGGAGGTCATCTAGACCAACCCCCTGCTCCAAGCAGGACCATCCTCAACTATATAATCCCAGCAGAGGCTGTGTCTACCCAGGTCTTAAAAACCTCCAAAGATGGAGATTCCACAACCTCTCTGGATAACCTGTTACAGTGCTTTACTGTGAGAAGGTTTTTCCTAATATCTAACCTAAACTTCCCTTGCTGCAACTTGAAATCATTGCTTCTTGTTTTATCATCCGCCACCACTGAGAACAGTCTAGCTCCATCCTCTTTGGAACCCTGCTTCAGGTAGTTGAAGGCTTCTATTCAATCTCCCTTCAGGCTTCTCTTCTCTAGACTAAATAAGCCCAGTTTCCTCAGCTTCTTCTCATAAGTTCATAAGTCATGTGCCCCAGCCCCCTAACCGTTTTCTTTGCCTTCAGCTGGACTCTCTCCAATTTGTCTACATCCTCTCTGTTGTGGGGGGCTGGGAGGGAGAGGGGGCGAGAACTGGACACAGTACTCCAAATGTCAAATAGAGTGGATTAATCACTTCCTTTGATCTGCTGGCAACACTCCTACTAATGCAGCCCAGTATGCCAGTAGCCTTCTTCACAAGGGCACACTGTTGGCTCATATTCAGTTTATTGTCCACTGTAACCAGGTATTTTTCTCCAGAGCTGCTACTTAGCCAGTCAGTCCCCAGCTTGTTATCTGGGTTCTTGGTGTTGCTGTTGGGTATAGCTAGCATTGACCTTGTGCAATAGATTCCAGGTTCATGTTCTTCAGAAACATTAGTCTCTTTACATTTGTAAAATGAAGCAATTTATTGCTATTGGGAGTTTGGGCACAGGTTGTGGATCTTCTACACTTAATTAATAGATTATTAAGTATTAGCTCTTGATGTCAGACAAAAAATGGTTTATGGATTTCTGTGATTTCCTTTCTGATGAACAGCAATATCTAATTTAGACTTGACATCCCAAGCCCATACTCTGCTTAAGCACTGGAGGTCACTGAGATACAGTACTTTTGCCCCAACCACATGGAAGTTGCAGAAGATTGGTTACAACTTAAATAAAAGGAAGCTGTGGAGTTGTATGGTGCTGAATCTTTTATAGAGAACTGTATGTGAATACATGAGGAAAACTGTGATCAAAGCTGATGTTATTTGTTCTCTGTAGACATCTGGAGTTATAATCTGGCAGGTGTATTTTCTCATTTTCTCTATTAGTTGTTTATTCATTTGATACTATGTTGTTCTTTTTTTTTATGGCTAAAATATGATTTCTCCAGGATTTTGTCCTCAAAGAATTTTTGTCATTTGATGAACTATTTTCTATCCAGTAAAATTAGCTTTTCTTTCTGCTTAGCATTCCCATGGACCTTTTTGTTATTTGAAACTCTGCTGTCTGCAGTTATCATCACATTTACCATTATTAGTTGATTGAATCAAGAGGATGGTTGCAGTGCCATAATTGACAAGCATTATCAGAATCTTTATTAGTTAAAGAAATGTATGGACTATAAACAGGTCTGTCCTGTTCCTGGAAAGATAAGTTTTGATTTTGCCAATAATGTTTGTCTCAATTTCTCCTTCTTTTGGGAAAGTGACAGGGTGGATGGAAAATATTCTGTTTCTGGTATATTTGGATAACAGTGATGTTCTGGATTTTGAGGTTCGGATCATATTTTCATAGTCATCTGTCTATTTTGTTAGACCTCTTAACAGTGTCTGATAATAGTGATGATAAATTATTAATTAGTTACTAGGGAACATTGCTGATTGGCCTAAGACTGTCCTATGATTTTAACATATGTGGGAGTCAGGAGTCAGTTTGTGTTGTCAGACAAAGAATATCAGGGGACATGGAATATAAAAGTTTTCAAGAATATAAGTGCACCTCCCCTACTGGCCATTGCATTTATAATTCTTTCCAATAACATTCCTACCCTGGGATAGAATATTGCAAGCATCATGTGAGCTTTTTGCTGAATATTGTATTGAATATTATTCTCACTATGAGAGTGGTGGAAAACTTGGCATTATAGTCAGAATGCCATGTATTAGAAGCTGCTGTGATGTATATGTCCTTTTACCACTCTGGCAGCTGTGCCTGAGGGTTGAGAGATCAAACTCCACTATCTGTTATCCAATCATTATGTGTGTGAAATGGAAGACAAACACCCGAGTAGCTTTAGCCACCTCAATACAAGTCTGGTGGCTGGAGTCGCTGTGACGCTACAAAAACGCTCCTGCTGAGATACTAATAAAAGTTTTCATGATATGATGGGTTTATATGGAAATTTTAACTGGAGTCTTTGTCTGGCCTTGCCAGCAGGAATGGTGGTAAGCTTTTTTCTTTTTTAATTAAACGCGCACACACACACACACACACACACACACGTACGTATTTAAATTATGGTCATAAGATCACAGAAAAATGGGGCTGAAAAAAACCTTCTGAGATCATTTAGCCAGCCCCTTTCCTCAAGGCAGGATTATCCTTGACTAAATCATCCCAGACAAGTGTCTGTCCAACCTGCTCTTGAGAACTTCCAAGGACGGAGATTCTACAGTTTCTGTACATAGCCCGTTCTAATGCTTGACCATCCTTATAGTCAGAAAATTCTATCGCATCTCCAGCCTAGGATTAGTTTAGAATTGAATTAGGATCGAATAAAATTGGGGAAAAGGGAAAGTGAAAGCCTGAATCAAGCCTTATTAAATCCATGTTTGTACAAATGACATAATTATGTATATCTGATTTTTTAAATTTTTTTTATTTCTCAAGAACTAGGTTCCAAAAAAACCCAACCCATTAATAATCTTGAGTCAGTTTTTATCGGTGGAACTTTTTTTGCTAAAACTGATGGCAGTTTGAAATAAATTTAGCCCCAGACTTATGAAAAGTTGGCCAGTTTTAAGGATGAATATTTAGCCTTTCTCCTGAGTATTTCAATAAGAATTATAATAATAGTGGTTTGTTTGGTTATGGAGATATGAGTTAGGAATGAAATTAAGACAACCATTTTATTACATGTAGTGCTCTAAAAAAATGGTAATCTCAGTGCATTTCCTAATCGGCAGCTACGAACAAGACAAGAAGAGATGCTCAATGGGCATGTCTACATGTGCAGTTAATGCAACTGAATATACTCCAGCTCAATTTGAACTGGAGTGGACTAATCCCAACATCACCATCTACATGTGCGTTGAAGTACAGTAATTCACTGTGGCATAGGATAGTATCTGTGTCTTGATGGGGCTATCCTATGCTGGAGTAAATTAATCTCCAGTGCACTAATTGTGGTGCACATGTAGATAGTGATGCTTTACTGAGCATTAAATTAATCTAATGCATGGTAAAGTGCACGTGTAGCTGTACCCTGTATCTCCTGAAAATCAGGCTCCTTTTAGATGTGTCAGATTTATCAGGCAAAATCACTTTGGCAAACATTTCTAGGCAACAAATATAACATGGGTGGATCAGAACTAAATATATTATTTATTAAATCACCTTTGCCATTACATCCTCTTGTTTACTAAGTAGATTTAATTACTAATGTAATTTACTGCCTGTGAAATTTGCTGATGGCTATAATGACACTGGCATTTTTTACTTGTGTGTCTATAATGCAAATTGCATTTCACTATGCTTCTGCACCTTCAGTACCTTTAGGTAAGATATTAAAAAATAAAAATAGAAATAGAAATAACTATGACCTGTAGTAAGTACTGAAATGCTTTTTGTATGTATTCTTAGATTGAGATGTTAATATCAATTGAACAAGCATTGAAATATGTTTAGAGAATGAATATTATCTTGGGAATAGTTTAGTGCCTTTTCCATAATAAAGTTACTTAACTTTTGTTTTGAGAAAAGTATTGACTATATGCAAATATTTGTGGCTTTAACAAACCCTGAAATTAGCGCATTTTCAGAGTACAAGAATTTTATCACTGCAGTGGTTTGGTGTCAATGGGGCCTGTTAGATCAGAGGTGGGCACAGTATGGTCTGCAGGCTGGATCCGGCCCACCAGGCAGTTTAATCCATGCTATGGATGCCCACCAATTGTACCTAACTGTGGGGGCCGAGTATAGCCGGAATTGGGGCCGCACCGATGGAGTGGAATTAGGCACAAACGCGTACTGGTTGAATTGAAAAGAACTTTACTTACAAACTGATGTACAGGGACTTGCGTCGATGCACACAGTGTAGGCACGCTCCGTTACAGGTTACAAGCAAAAGAAAGAAACCGGGTGGCACACTGATGTTTTCCGAGCATGCAGGGTGCGGGGTATGTCGGGACGGTCGGCGACGGGGAGTGGTTGGTGGTTGATCAGGCCTCCAATTTTGCTCCAAGGTACACGAGAAACTCATTCCCAACGTACACGCGGAGTTCTCCGGCTTGGGCGGAAACTACCCAAGATTTATACGGCTAGTGAGCCAATTGCTAGCTGCCAGGTATGAATAATTTACAATGAGCCAATCGGTAGCATGCATCCAAACAGTGCAGCTGCTAGTTTTGGTGGGAGCTGATCACTGCACCAAGGCTTTTCCCGCCGTAGCGAGGCATCCCTTGCACCGAGTACTCGCATTGTGCTAAGAATTCTGCTGTGTCGAGGCACTTCTAATTACTAAGTACAGACACTAACCAGCTCACATAATTCTCTCCCACCCTTGTGAATGGAAGGGCCTGACCCAACTAGTATGTACAGCTTTCAGGTGGGGCTGCTGCTGCCATTACTTATCCTCCTCTTGTCCCTGCTGCAGTACTTGCTTCAGGAAGCAGATAGGGAAGTGGCATGGATGAGGTGTGTGGGGAGGGGAGCATGGGGCTGGGGCTGTTGGGAGCCTGGAGCGTATGCCCAGGGGGGTGCCGGGAACATGGAGCTCAGGTGGGCAGGGTGTGGCTGTGTCAGGTTTGTATGGTGTGAGGTAGGGTGGGGGGTGTGGGGATCTCCCCACACACTCCGTGCCATGGTACACAGCCTCTGCTGCTAGCAGCAGTGGCAGGCCCTTGTGGTGCTTGTGGCCCATGCAAACGCTGCCACAGAGCAATGCACAGCTCCAGTGGCACACGTGCAGGTGCTGGTATTTGTGCACCACTGGGGTCAAATTACATGAGATGGAGCCGGCTGCTTTCCCCACTCCCTGCCACCATGTGCAGCTCATGGAACTTTGCTAGGAAGCAGGGGTAGGGCTCCCCATTGCTTCTAGTGGAGTCCCAGCAGTTGCACATGGTGGCAGGGAGCAGGGAAGGCAGCCAGCTCCATTGCATGTGACTTCCCCTTGGTGGCACCTGAGTGCCAGGAGCTGTACATGCCCTGTGGTGAGCCCTGTGTGATAGAGGCAGGCCAGGCCTTGCCACCACATGCAGTTCCTGGAACTGGCTGGAGCTGCGTGCCTCCAGGTGACAGCACCTGGGTGGGCCATGAGCATCCTGTGGGCCCACTGCTGCTGCTGGTGGTGGGGGCTGTGCACCATGGGGGCAAGTGGGTGAGGGGTTCCCCACACCCCCCAACCTCGTTCACATCCCACAAACCCCACACACACCCACACTCTACCCCCTCAACCCTCCCACATATACAAACACCCCACAACATACCCTACATGCCCCACACACAGCCACACTCACAAACCTCCCACCCCACTACACACATACACACACACCCAACCACACCCTACACACTCCTCTACACACAATACACAAGAGTAAGACTTTATTTTTGAGCTATTCTACAATCTTCTCTATATACACTACATAAACACAAATTATGACAAAAATATTTTAAATATAATATTAAAATACATTGTAGTAGATGTTTGACTTTTAATACATGATTTGTTTTTTTCTGGTTCCAAGATGGCATCCCCCCACCAAAGGAGTATTTCTGGGGGAAAGAGGAAGGGCTTCTGGTGGCAAAGGTCAGGCGTTATGTTCAGGACTTCTGGTCCTAAGATAGCAACCCAGGGGGCAGTGTACCTGTCAAGGGGCAGGGCTACCCTTACTGCCCTTGGCAGTTCACCAAAATGAATTAAGTGGTCCTCCAGCTAAAATAATTGCCAACCCCTGTGTTAGATGCTTAGCAGATTGAAAAGTAGGTCAATTACTTTGGTTTCTAATTGAAAATAGATTTAAAGTCTAAGTATACTACCCTCTAATATTGATCCTGACCTATAGAAGTATGTTTTTGGAGTTTGTGGACTTACATACGATTCTATATAAACTCTGAGTTACGATTCACCTTGAAGTCTGAAAAAGGCTATTTAATATATCAGTGTGGTAGAACTTGCAGCCCAAGGACCACATATTGTCCTAGAGGGATTAATCTGTGACCCCTGGTCTGGCACCCCCTCCCCATATCATTCTTTGTCTGCTGCTGCCAGAATCGCCAGGCTCCCCCTAAGTCTGCCAGCTTCTGCTTCTTGTCCTTATCCTGGGGGGGGGGGGGGGCGTGGAGGAGCCTGTGGAGCCAAGAGAGCCTGTGGGGTTAAAGGAACCTGTGGCTGTCAAGCTCAGTGAGTCCCAGGGACCTCCTGTGGAACACCAGTGCTGCATGGTGCGTAGCCACCTTAGCATGTAGCCAAGTAGCCCCTAGCTACTCAGAAGTTAAATAAACGCTGGTCTTTATTAAGTACAATTCCAGTAATAATGAAAAAGTATTGTAAAATAGAGATATTTACTAACTTCCTAGGTAGGGTGTAAGGCTTAATTTATAATTTTTGAACGGCACCTGTTGTTGAAGTGCAAACATTGTCTATCCATCATTTGCCAGAAATGAACTTGAACAGGTTTTTATAGTTTCTTGTGTGGGTGAATCAGCTGTCAGGTAAGTATCATAAGTAGGAATCCTGATATTCTCTGATAAAAAATCAATCCCCAAGTTTTGGGTTAAAAAAGTAACCCAAAATCCACATTTTTCTATGATTAAAATGAAACACCACTAATACATAGATATATATGTGGTGTTTCATTTTGATCATGGAAAAATGTGCATTTTGGGTTACTTTTTTAACCCTTTTTTTTTTTCTTTTTTCTGTTTAAACCAAAGAAAACCAGGATACCTGGTCATAAGTTTCTAAGGCTGGATGCAAAGCCCACTGAACTCATGAACAGGTATACTATTTAATTCAATGGGCTCTGGATCAGTTCCTAAAAATAATTATCTACCCAGAACAGCCACAGCCTGTACCAGGGAACTGAAACATTGAGGATACTGACATATTTACTAATTAATATTTACTAATTAATATCTCTGTCCTGAGGGAAAATAGGATCTGTCAGAGGAAAGAGTCAACACTTTTTCAGGGGAGAGAGAGTAAAAATAAAGGACTCGTGACAATCACACATTTCTGTTAAACCTCAACCCCACGTAAGGCCCAACAGCTAGGGGAACCGACGAATCAGTTGCCCATGGGATCATGAGCACGACCACTCGTGGGGCAAACAGAAGCACACACTGCATTCAACATCTTTATTAAAGTGGAGGCAACTTCGGGTGGGTCCCCGCCAAACTGAGCAGCGGCCCAGAACATCAGTGCATTCATACATTTACACTTTCCAGTCCACGCTCATTAGCATTAAACCATGTCTAGTTCCCCCCCTCCCCCCCCCGTTATGCCCATGGCACTGCCCCTACATTTACATATAATTGGCTATGCATTAGTTCATTACCATGAAACTTTCCACTAGCCCCTGCATGAGGTCGCCACCCCTACTACCCTCGGTCACCTGTGGTTAATCATCTTAAAAGCCTACTTTATATTTTCCCTCTTAATATACCATTGGTTTCCTCCCCTGTCTGGTTTAAGTTCCTCTATTTCACAACTAAACAAATAGTTAAATGATTAGACAAATGATTAATTATTCAAAGCCCCTAAGTAAACAAACATGTAAAACAAACATTACACTTCTGCTAACTTTAGCATCTTAAGTCTTATGTCTGGTTAAATCTCCAACTTGGGCATAGGCAATGTATGTATCACCTGCAAGATGAAGTCTTTCAGTGTTCAGGCCCACCACAAATCAGCAAGGGAAAAGAGCAGGAGACAGAGCAGATTGCAAACAGCAGGGGAAAAAAGGGTGGGAAAATGCAAGCATAAGTAAAAAGTGCTCAGCTGCAAGGCCAGTGCAAGGGCTTACCATAAATGAGCAGGAAAAAAGGGCAGGAAAATGCGAGAGACACAGGGTGGGAAAATGCAAGGGTTTACCAGCCTAACAATTTCCATAATGACCTGCAATCAACATCCGATAATGTAACCTCTCTCTTTTGTAAGAAAGACATTTAAAGAATACTGATAATACTAAATGGACATATAGTAGGTGGAAGTAGATTTTTCAAAATAAAGAAATGAATTTGTATTTTCTGAATTCTGTTTCTTAGAGGACAACAAATGATAGTAGATTTCTTGGAGAATTTGGAATCTGTTGCAAATGTTCTACAACATAATTTTTTTCTGCCAATTTATTCTGCTTATAGTATTCTAAGGTCCTTTTAAAAATCAGGAGTAATATACGTACAAGGATATTGTATGTTCTAGCAATACAAAAAACGTTTTTTATTGTCTTTGGTTTCTGTGTTTATTTAATTTTTCTGTTCTATGTAGTGAATCCTTCTGAACTGTAGAGTAATAGCAAAATTGAGTTTAATAGATTCTGTTAATAGGTTTGTCATAGACTGTCAGTGGCTGTAACAGGCTGCTACTTCCCAGCAGCTGAAAAAGTTACTTTTTGGTTGCAGTGGGATGGATTTTATCCTTTTATTGATGTTGGGCATTGGCAATGTGTTGGGGAGGAATGGGGAGGGGATACATGTCTTCCCAGGTTTCTGCACTGATGGCAGGGTACAAGCATGGGGCTGCAGCCTGGCTGAAGCCAGCTCTCAGCAGCAGCAGCAGTGGTGGCTATGTGGAGTTGTGTCCCCCACTGGCAGCACTTAGGAGTCACCTATGCTGTTGGCTACCCTTATCTCTTGTGGGGCTCACATAGGAGACAGTGGGATCATTCCAAACATAGAAGAGAGTCTTCATCCCTAGCGCACTACAGCTGCTCCAGTAGTTCCAGGTATGTAGTGTTGCTGTGACAGTGGCTGCTAGTTATAAGAATCTTTTTGTATAATGGAAAATGATAGTCTTTTCCAAAAAAAAGGGGAACTTTCCAGTTTTCCCTATAATGTTATGCAAAAGTATAAATGTATTAATGTACTTTTATTTAAAATAAATGTAAGTATGTACAGTATCTTGACAATTCATCAAAAAATCCTTTCTGTAGTATTCTTGCCAATTCTTTCATGTTGTAATTATTACTCAGCTGTCAATGTATAACACAAAGTATGATAAAAATGTAATATTTTGACAGAGTTTTTAGTTTCATACAGATTAGAGGCGGTGATGATCTGAATGATTCAATGTCCAGTCCATGGTGAATTTAAGTACATACCTAAAAGGAATTGTCAAATAGGAATATGTACCTTACTATTTTGTGCATTTTAGAATGGGTAGATAATAAATAGAGTTGCTTATGTGTTCCTTAGTGCAGGTTTGATGATGGATTAGGTAGGTATAAATGCTGCACCCCTACGTAATACTCTTTCATGTCCAATGTATCTCTCTAGAGATGGCAGACAAGGGACAGAAATACATTTCTAATGTCCTCAATGCATGGTTCTCTCTTGGCAGATAGAGCAAACACTCAACCATGGTATTGGTAGCATCTGTATGGAGCTGAAAGATCATTTCTATCTTATAAACTTTTTTGATGTTTCAAACGTTTCCCATTCAACCTCAAGACAAACCAAAGACCTTTCAGAGTTTTCTGTGAATTATCATAGAAAAAGCCCTTTTTCCGATATGATTGGCTAAACCAGTGGGTAGGAGACTTTCTTGGATCTGGGACTATTAACAAATCTATTAAAAAACTATGGGATGGTACTGTTTCTGCTTGAAGAACAACGTAGCCAAACATAAAATATGAAGGTGGTTCCTAATTTGTGTGAGGACAACTTTCTGTTCAAGAGAGTGAAGGATGCCACTAGGGGATCATCTATCTATCTCGGATCTTCTCTTGATGAACAGGAACTAATTGGTGGAGGATGTGAAGGTAATAGGTAATTTTGGAGATAGCAAACATGATATAATAGAATTTCAGATCCCGAGACAGGGAAAGCGTGAGGTCAGCAAAATTAGGAGTCTAGTTTTCAAAATGGTGGATTGCATCTAAGCCAAGATTTTTAAAAGATTCAAATGCAAAAGGAAAGCATACAAGGAAGGGAAGAATGACCAGGTCACTAAGGAAGCATATCAGGAAATAGCAAGAACCTGCAGGAACAAAACCAAGAAAGCAAAGATAAAGAATAAGCTGCACCTGGCAAAGGAAGTTGTGGACAACAAGAAGAGGGTCTAGAATTATGTTTGCCACAAAAAGGAGCAAGGAAGCTGTGGGTCCCTTGTTAACAAGCCAGGGGGAGCTCCTAACAAAGATGCAAAGAAGGCAGAGCTACTCAAAAGCTCCTTTGCCTCAGTCTTCACAAAAATATATTAAGCTGCAGCCAGACACCGAAAAGGGCTTATCTGGATAAGGAAGGGGACAAGCTGAGGGAGGAGATAACAAAAGAGATGGTCAGAGAGCTGTTGTTGGATCTGAGTGCATTCAAGTCAGCAGCGCTAGATGAACTTCATCCCAGAGCCCCGAAGGAACAGGCAGAAGAGATCTCAGACCCCTTGGCAAGTTTTCCTGAAGTCATGGAAGACAGGCCAAGTTGCAGATGATTGGAAAAGAGCCAACATAGGGCCCTTCTTTTAAAAAAAGGTGAAAAAGAGGACCCAGGGACCTACAGACCCATTAGCTTCACCTCAGTTCCTCTGAAGTTACTGGAGCATATCATAAGGAAGGAGCATAAAAGAAATGTGGGTCAGGTAAAACTACTATAAGATGAATAGATAATTGGCTCAATAACTGCAAGAAAACAGTAATTATTAACAGGACCATGTCAGAATGGCAGGAGGTTTCAAGTGGAGAGGAGGGAACCTGGGGCCTCAGGTCAGCTGTGCTCCTCTGAACAGTCTCATACTGACAAAGGGCTGTTATAAGTAAAATGGCCCCAGGTGCAGATGGTGGTTAGCAGGTTTGGGGCAGAGGCAGAGATTCAGGTGACCCAAAAGGAGCCTCATAAGGATGTGGTCCAGAAAAGTAGTCAGGCCATAGGAGGCAGAACTGTTGGATGGCCTACACAGGTAAATGGAAGGGATTCTGTACTTGGAGCAGAGAAAGCTAAGTATCTGACTCTTTGTGTTAGTACTACCATGGAGTGAGATTAACCCTGACAACAAAACAGCCATAACACATTTTTGGCATCTTGGAACTTGTTTAATTATGGTGAAGAGATAATTTGGGTTTTCTAGGATCTTCCTCCATGTGTGCCCCACCTCTTATATGAGGAAGAGGAATGGCCAAAACAAGTTTTTGGGTTTTTTTTTTTTTTGGTAGAAAATAGAGATGGTGGATTTGGGCTTGGAAGTTTGGTTTGCCATCTGCACTAAACAATTACCTACTGAGATTTTTTAATCGAGTAAACAGTTTTTTTAAGCTTCAATAGGCTGTTATTAGTATACTAATTCTTCTGTTGAGCTGTGTCTTATTCTTACTGTTGTTGTGTTTCTTATTGTGACATGTCAGGGTAAGTTAGTAGCTCATTCTCATGTTACATATTTAAGTGGCTTTCAATAAAAATAGTAATTCCGGTACAGGAATATTACCTTGAAGAGTCCCTTTCTTAAAAAAACCATCAAGGAGATAAAATCTTTCTTTAAAGAAAAAAGTCCTAATTCTCGTATGCATCTTTCCTTGGGTACTGCTTTATAACTATAAAATATAACTACAAAATGTGTGAACAGCAACAACTTTCTAGTAGGATAGCAAAAAGTAGGACCGTTCATTTCTAGATGTAAGAATTTCTTTTCCTGGATAAGCTATCCAGCCAGGGAACCTTAGAGGTATAGTCTTGGACAACCCTTACCCTTCGGAGAGTTAATTTATTAACCTAATAAAGCCTAATCTCTCCCCTTTCTAGGAAGGCAGCAGGCTAGCAGTAAGTGGTATTACAGCCAGAGGCATGGGGAAGCAGGGCCAAGGAGGGCTTCATTAATCCTAGTTCTAGCCTAGACAGGCTTTACATAGGTTGATTTAAAGCTGGGGGAGTGGGGAAGTAGGCTCAGGAAGGCTCCCATGTCCTCCCTGGCTCTTAAATCGCTGCCTCTGCTGCCCACCTGGATGGCAGAGACAGCACTGTGAAGCTGGGTCATGCAGGGAAGTGAGTTTGAGACCTTCCTGCATTTCTGTACCCCCAACTTCACATGTGCCTGTGCCTCTCAACTCTTGGAGCTTTTCTATTTCGACACACACTTACAAACTTGCAGCTGCTTCCCGGTGACACACACTTCCATTTTAAACCAGAAGAGTTGTGGGGAGCAATCTCCCTTGCTGCCAATTAGCTGATTGTGGGGGGGGGAGGGATTTTCCAAAGCTTCCCCTTGGAAATGCCCATAGAGCTTCTAAGTTATAGGTAAACGAGAGGGATCTCCTTGCTAGGTGTCTAAGCTAACTTCTTGCAGAAGAACCAGGTCTTTTCTGCAAGAAATCCCTTAAATGGTTGCATGTCCTCTTTCTGTGTCATGAGCAATGCTTTTCTCTTGGAACAAAAGTAACGCCTGCCTGAGCCAAAATGAATAAACCTTTCAAAATGAATGAGGACACACTTCAGATGAAAGTACAGTGAACTGGAAGACTCTTGATATATAGTATTTTACACAACCTTCTACTGTTCTGTATAAACAAACTATCAATATAGAGATGCCATTCTTTCTGATTTAAAAAAAAATATTAATGGCAAGGAGTGTCAATAAATCTAGAAAGATTTGGTACTTCTTTTTATAAATTAGTCACTTTGTCCTATGAAAGCTATTTTATGAGAGAGTCAAGGATTTTTGTGGGTGATATCTTTTACTGGATGAACTGCATGGTTGGGGTAGACTTTTGAAGAAGAAAACATTGCATTTGAACGCTTGTATAGCTCTATCCCTCTCTCATATTTCCTTGACCATCATGGCTACAACATTACTCCTACACCATTAAAACTATTTTTAATATGTTTATATTCTGAAGTATTAAAGTGCCGTGAATAATCTGACGATGAATAACAACTCAGACTCTAAGGCACGGTTTCCTTGAAATTTATTTTTGATTATGTTACTATTCAGATCTCCTTGCCCTTGCGTTAATTACTTAATTAGTATAAATGCTCGCGGATGGATTCTGCTGTCTCACGTCAGTATAAATAGGGAGTAACTGCTTCTTTTATGGATCTTACCATGTAAATTTAATTTGCTGAAAATGTTGGACGCTGAAAGAGGAACATACAGGCTGCATCTAAACAAGACACTAACTGCACAGACGTTACTGCAGAGTAATTCAGTACTTGCATAAACGGGTACTAAATGGCTTGTTTAGTACTTGTATAAAAAGTACTAAATGACTGCACAGTACCTGAAGTTACTGCTCGACAGTGTCGCCAAACAGCTCTTAGGTGATACTGATTGTGTAGTAGCTCATTACTACTGTGCAGTAGTGTTGCATCACGCTTCCTGCCACATGATCCTACTGGGCAGTAGTAACGAGCTACTGCACAGTTGGTGTCTCATATATTACAGTGGCTGTGTCTACAATTATAGCGCACTTATTGATGTCAAAAAAGAAAGTGTTTCAGTAGTACTGTATGTATTTATTTATTTAATGTCCTCTTTCTATAATGTTTAAAAATACATTTTTACCATTTGGCTGTCAGTTAAGCAAACATGATAACTTGGTTTCTTGATGAGAACTGTTCAGAATCCTAACTAGGGGTTTATAGACAATAAATATTTTTATTAAGGTTTCAAAATCCTAAAACATTATTGCAGTTTTGGCTACAGAATCTTGAGCATCTATTAACACTACTGAAGGAAAACAGCTCAGTTAGATATTGGTTAAATCTTTCTTTTCTCCATCAAAGTACCGTAGAACTACTATGTTTGTGACTATTTGGCACTAATATATATACACCACTATTTCTACATTCTAATGATGCTATATTCAAATTATGATTGTAGCTGGTCGTTTTTAAGGAGTACTTATGTACCCAATTCCATTTCATTGTGTCCATTTTCTTGTGGGCTATTTCTCATCTTTTGTAAGATTACTTTTTATATTCCATATACTCCTTCCCTCAATACACATACATTTTTAAAGATAAGTAAAATATTTTGATGAAATACTTTGAATATGTCCCTGAAGGAGTGTTTTTTCTTTTCCTTTTTTTTTTTTTAAACTTTATATAGTAATTAATCCAGCACAAGAACTGACACACCTAATATTTAAAATATATCCAGTCCCACAAAGACGGATGTTATTTTTATGTCACAAGGGTTACCACAACCTAAATCAATGTCCACAGAAGTCTTATGTTCTCTTCCTCTCCCCCCAGTCTCCAAAGGTTCCTCAGTACTTCCATCAATGCCAAGCCCATTCTTTTCCATACAATAATTCCCTCCCTCTTTTTCCCTAGAACTCTGAAAAAAAAACACAAACCTTATTATCTTTTACCCATCTTTGCTTTGAATTTTTTAATTTTTTTCTGAATTTATGCATAAGTGTTAACTCACGGAAATGGCACTTCAATATTCAAAAAGGTCTCTTAAATTTTCTGATTTGGAGGCAGGAGAAGATTCTTTTTTAGCATATTCCAAAAATTTCAATTGTGGTTTTCTTTAAAATTATTTTTATTTATTTATTTTCAAAAGTAGGCATCTTTTGCCCTGTTCCCTGCAGAATGCTGACTTGAGAGGGCAACTTTTCTACTACTAAAACTTCCCAAACTTTTCTTCTTGGTTTTTGCAATTATAGTTCTTGCATCCATTAAAAGATGAAGTTGTCTGTAGACATGCAGGAAGCTTTAGTTAAAGTGCCTCCACTACCATTTTGAAGTTCAAAACCCTGAATACACAAGATGCTGCAGGCACTTTAATTAGAGAGGCTCTCATAGTGACTCTAAAATTGCCTCCATCTCCACCCCTGAAGCACATGTAAAGATGCCCAGAGTGATCAGTTCCCTTATGACAGTTATGTTGCAGAGGTCTCGGGAAGGTTCAACAGGAAGATTAAGGTGTCATTTGAGAGTTGGCAGGCTGTTATTCCCCTAACATGTCCTCAGACTTCTTCCAGAACAGCTTAATTCTGGCACAGCATTGGATCAGGTGCAGTGGTTTGTGGCATTTATTGTACAAATATGCTACCTTTTTATAAGCAAGGAAGCAGTCAGCAGTGTTGATAGGGTGGCTATAATTAGACTTCAAAATTAATATCCCATTAGCATGAATGTCTATAACATTCTGTCTGCTTTCTCATCAGACCAACATGATGAAGCTTGTTTTGCAGCAAAATAGCTATCAACCACTTCAGTTTCTGAATAGCATCAAAGATAGTTTCAGACAACATAGGACAGTGTGCATAAATACTACAAATTTGTTATTTCCTTGACATTTTCTGTGGTAGATTTTTATTGGTCTTAACCTACATTTCTCACTTTAGTTTGGAGATTAGTGTTTCAGCATTTTTCAAGTGCTACGCATTAGTAATATTAGTGTAATAAGATATGGTTGAATATGTTTCAAGAGATTATTATGTTTTCCTTTTTCTTTTTTGAATATTTAAAACAAGCATGTGGGATAAAGGCAGATATATCCACCTGAGCCTGTCTGTGCACAGAAAATCAGGAACAGAGAGGAACGTGTGGTTTCAGCAATGGTAATTGGTTTAATAGAAGTTATTTGGATGCTGCACTGATAGTCAACATTGCTGTGAATGTAATGAGAACCTTACCATGTTAACTATTAAGTGCTTTTCAGCAAGAAGTCCTGTTAGCTTCAGAAACACTATTTAATAATATTTAAAAAAAATTCAAGGAGACTTAACACAATACTTGATGTGAAGAACAGGCTAGTCTGCCTGGGCTGTGAGCCATTCTGCCTCCTACTCATCACTCGATTACCAATCCATGAAAATTATACAATGGCAAACTTCTGCATCTCTCTGAGAACTATTCTTCTTAATTCTTGATGTTCCAATTATTCTTTAGGAACCAATATATTTCAACATGATCTTCTAGCCCTTCTTGGATGCCTCCACTCCTTGTTTTTAATTTTGGATTTTTTGGTTGTTTTTTATTCTCTGGCTCATAGTTTGTTCTGTTTCTCCTTCATATCCATAAAATTAGGCTCAGCCTTTCTTGTCTCTGTCAGGCTTAGCTTTAACTTTTGACCCAAACTGGATTCCTCTTTCTTCCTTTTTGACCTTGGACCTACATGTTTTTATATCCTTTACTTTAAATGTTAATTCCCTTCTCTAGATCCCCCCTCTTTTTTTCAAGCCAGGGTGCCCCTGAGGGGATAGGATAGTTTGATTTAGAATGTTTTAACCTGATGAACCCTCCTTTCCTGAATTATCAGTATTTCTATTGCCCACATTAAAATCTTGGGCTTAAACCAGGTGATCCTGATTTCTCTGTGACCTCAGTAATAGCAGTTTGGAAGCTCTTTAATCAGTTGGAGTTTTTCTGTTTTCTATTTCTTTGTCAGCTTATTTGAAGCTTGTTAAACTGAAATGTGTACCTTTTGGTTTCCCTTTATGGGCAGGGCACAGATTTCTTTATGAATAAACTGTGCTATACAGGGATCCTGGTTTTCTTTGATTAAAAAAAAAAATTCCCAATTTTTGGTAAAAAATGTAACCCCAACTCAACATTATTTTCGTGGTTTAAATGAAACACCACTAGTGTGTGTGCATATGTGTATATATTAGTGGTGTTTCATTTAAATCATGGAAAAATGTAGATTCGGAGTTAAAAAAAGTGTAACAGAAAATTGGGGGTTTTATTTACTTATTTTTTTAAATTGGAGCAAACCAGGATCCCCGGTCATATATATTTAAATCTTCATACATGTTCTTGTGATCTGCGGTTGTCCTCTGATTTATCCACCATGATGAAAATGGTTTTTATCACAATTTTACTAATATCTTTACTTGGCAAAAACAATATTTTATGGGCCTATAGAAAACTAGCTCCATTGCCCTTTGGGGAAAAACAAAACTAAACTACATTTAAAACAACCTTCCCAACCCTCAGTCTTTTACAGGATCCCTGTCTCCCAGCTTCACCTATAACTCTTACCTTGATTCCTTCTCTCTGATCTCCACCCTGCAGAGACCTTTCTGTTTCTGTGGATCCAGACTTCCTTGCCGCAGTTGTTCCATTTTTGGTTTGGTAGCCTATTTTCTATGCAGAACTGCCTCTTTATTGGCATTATTTTAAGCTGTTCTGCAGGCTTTCCTTCTTTGTTTTTGGTCTGGGCTAGGACTTTTTCTGACCTTGCAATCCTTTCTCACAAGTTTTGATACTCCCATCTCTCTCTTCTTGTTGGTTCTGAAAGTGCAGACATGTTCTGAGGCCTCCTCCAGTGCTTGTAGCCAAGGATAATAGTTCTTCCCATTGCTGAAGAGAGCAGGTTTCTCCTTCACTAGCTTTTTTTCTTAGTCTTGTACTCCCTCTGGCAATGAAATCCAAACAGTTATAAAAGCATGTCATACTGAGGTACAGTCAGGTGTCGGGCATGTGAAGGTACATACACATTTGCTGTTAAAAGTAGATACAAAGAAAGGTGAATTCTTACACAATTGAAGGATGTCATAGCAAAGGAGCTAAAATCAGTAGCAGATCCACCCTCTCTCCTATCTCTTCCCTTTCCTTCAAGGAGAGGAAGAGTTCAGTGGGGAATATACATATTTTAGAGAAGAGAGTTGGCTTGTGGTTCTTAGCTTGTATCATCAGCTAAGTACAGATGGTCAAAAGCCTGAGGCAGAATTGATCCAATTTACACACGTTTTACTAAGCTGTGTAAATTGGACCGTTAACTAACAGAACAAGCATTCAGTCTTCCGTTGGCCAAGACGGAAAGATGCCTGCATTGACTAAGACAAAAAGGTGGGAAGTGTGCAGCAGCACCCTCCCAGCTCTAAGAATGTCCCAGCCCTACCTGCAAATGCCCCAGCCCCCACTTCTCAGCCATGGAGGGCAGTGGGTGGGGATCGACCCTCACTCTGACCCTAGCTGGGAGGGGTGAGGGACTGGGCTAGAGCAGGGATCCATTCTGACCCCTACATTGCCCTCCCATGGTTGAGAGGCAGGGGGGCTGGTGATGAGGCAGAGCCAGGCTATGGGGTGGTGGGGGGAAGCTTTGAAGTAGGGCTTCAGAGTGGGGCTGTGCAGACCCCAGCTTGGGGGAGCTCAGTGGGGGAAGCTCTGTTCCCCAGTCTCCTGCCTTGGTCTGCTGGGCTGAGAGGAGTAGGCAGAAAGCAGGCTAGGGACGAGGGACTTATCTGTGACGGCTGTGGGCAGAGCTAGCTAGGCTGCACTGGAGCATATGGCACAGCTGATGGCTAGAGAGCGTCCTGAGATGTGGGGGATTGTGAAGTAACTTGAGTCAGGAGAGGATCTGGGACAGAAGTTTGATAAACTGGTTTAAGCTAAATCAGTTAAGTCTGATACTACATCCATCTAGGTCTGTCTTAAACCAGGTTTGGTTATTTTGAAACCACTCTATGTAGATGGAACTTCTTTTTTGTTACAGGTTTAAACCAGTTTCCCATCACTTATACTGGTTTCTGTGTAATTTCTGTCCCTAGTCATCTTGTTTGGTGGTGCTACTATTGATGATTCCTCAAACAGGTCTAGTATCTCATGCTGCTTCTGTTCCAGCTGATAGAGCTCCTTTTTCCATCCAAAGTGAATCTCCATGTATATTTAATCTTAAAGCAGCTTTAGTCTTCAGAGTTTAAGGTAAAAGCTTAAAACTATGACTTATGTGTACCCTGAATGTTTAAAAACAGAAACAATAAAAATAATTTCACACTAAAATCTCTGTTTTTTTGTTTTTTTGTTTTTTGACTGATCTAATTATGGATGTGAATCATAACTTTTAACTTTTGATTTTGGCAATATTGGGGGGGGAAGGAGGTAGTGCTGACTTTCGGAAGCATAGCCTATTAAAATAGGAGAGATGTAAATCAATAAAATGGTAACTTGTATCATATCAAATTAAAAAAAAATAATTCTGTAAGCTTTTCTTAGAATAAATAGTATTAATGTTCATACCTATGGTGTATACTGGAGCTCAAAATATTCATATTTTGAACAATTACTGATATATCAATTTTAGTGATAGATGTTTGAGCATAATGTGGTTATACAGTGAACTGTAGAAGCCAGGGACTGACTACAAGTTCAGTGACTTATAATCTAGCCAGTACATTCTCTTAGTCATCTATTTTTACGTTATACAATTATCAAGGTTATTAATATTTATAGATATAACAAGTCTTAATATAAATGATCTTTTGTTCCTTATTTCATTACTTTAGTTGACCTTGGGCGCGTCTATATGAAATGCTACTGCTCAGTGGTTACTGAGCATTTATTTAATACCTGTATAATCAAGTACTAAATAAATGTGCAGTGACTGGAGTTACTCCACAGCAGTGTGGGCAAATGCCTTTTTTAGTGACACTACTGCACCACAGCCTAATACTACTGCTCAGTAGCGTATTAGCACTATTAGTGGTATCATGCGCTACTGTGCAGTATTATTCAAATACTGCATAGTTAGCATCTCATGTAGATATGACCATTGTTTCCTTGAATTTTCCAAAAGTGGATAATTCAGCCTTTTCTGAAACTTAAATATTTTAGTACTCTCATATAAAAGAAATCAGATAATCATTCTGAACTACAAAATGACTGAGTCACCTGAGATAAGAATATCAACATTCAGTTGCTGAAGAGTCCTATCTGTAATATCTAAATAAAAATTAAATTGAGCTTGGGAGCTTTATGGGGTATTTGTTAGGGCTTGATCCAATGTTTTGTTTCAGTTTTTTTTTTTTATAAAATGTGGTCTAGGTTTTTTAATATTTGAGGAAAGGTTTATGACAGCTTTATTTTAACAGTTTTCACTACCTTCAATATTGGTATCACTTTCATTTTAACTTTTGACACTTTTATTGCATAGGAGGTAATGCTACAAGGACAGTTTCCTTGTAAAAATAATCATGGTAAATGCAGTTTGCATGCAGTAGATCCTGCAAGATATAGGGTATGTTGTACCTCAGGAAAAAATAAAATAAAACTTGTCAAGGGAGATGAACATCAATTAGTCATGGTCTGCTTAGTGGCCTAGAAGGCCTATTGGGTTAGTACGATTGGTGCAAAACAGCTTCTTTAGACAGTGGCATGCAAACATGCGATGTGAATTTTATATCTGGCCACATTATGTCTCATTGCCTAGCTATTTACAGTTGTGGGTGATCTTCAGCCTGAGTCAAACTAGGGCTCCAACCCATCCTACTGGAGCTGTAACTATGGGCTCCTATAGACATGCAGGGAGCCTGCTCCAACATCCTAGAAATCCAGCACGTTGGAGCAGACTCAATTAATCAAGTCTGCTGGAGCATGGAAATAAATGGGCTCCAGCAGACTCTGGCATCACATGTATCAGCATCTCCCCACTGAAAAAAGGTGGTGGGGTGCTTTGAACTAAAGTTCATTTGAACTTTACTTAAAAGGGCCCCACTGCCATTTTTCAGCATTGGGGATGCTGATGCATGTGATGCTTGGACACTTTTAATTGGCACAGCTCACTAATAAAAATGCCCCCTGTGCCTCCGGGAACACGTATAAAAATGCCGAAGATGTCTGAAACTTCCTCTTGTTAGAGGCATAAATAAATGTAGTGCATTACTTACATACTGTTGCAGAAGTACATCAATAACTTTAAATTAGCTGTTTGACTTACTGTTAGATTCTGATACCTTTTAATTTTATTTTCCAAGACAATTCACGAATTGTCCCTTTTGAAGTTAATCAAATCATTTTGGAGTATAGTGCTGCTCACTGGGCACATCTGCACGAGATGTTTACTACAGAGTTGCCTAATTGTTCCACAGTAACGTCTCAGCATCTATACGTGCAGCCCTATATGGCTGCAGGAAACTAATTAACTCTGTCCCAGGTTAGTATGTGTAAATACAAGTACCAGTTGGTGGTGGTGTTTAGCATGCAGCAGTGCACGTGTAGATTCTGATGGGGCTGCTGGCTGGAGCATGAGGGTGCTTCTGTGATGGGCTTCCTGCTGGCTAGCCCTGCCCTGGTGCATCCCAGCTAGCCCCACCACAGCATGTTGAGTGAGACTGGAGAAGCTCTGAGCTGGCAGGTTGGTCCCCTGCATCCCCTGCCAGTCAGAGCTGCTCTGCCCTGCCTCAACATGTTGTGGTCCCAGGTGCACATGAAGATGCAGCACCTAGGAGCAATAAACTCTGCCATGGTATGGCATGCCAGAGTTTATTCATTAAACTTAATTTCATGGGTAGATATACCCAGTGTAACAGACTGCCAATGTGGACTCACCAGATTGACTTGTGATACTTACCCTGGGCTAGAAACAGTGTTGGTGAACTCTGAGGGACCCCAAGAGTGGAGCAGGGGAGCCCTGCCCTGTGGAAAAGGAGAAGCCAATCCAAAGAAGGGGTTTTCAATCCCCTCATTCACATAGAAGGGGGATGGTCAGGGTTGTGGCCCAGCCACCCTGAGCCCTAGTTGGCTAGTTTGCAAGCTAGGGAGGGACTGCCTGAGACGATAAAAGCAGCAGCCAAACTGGCATGGGGGCTGCTGACAGTGACTCTGGGGAATGACGCAGGAGGCCTAAGAAGAGCTGGAGTGAGCTGACCCAGCAGAGGGAACAGAGACACCCCTCTGAAAAGCCTCAAAGGCCCTGGGAGAAGAAGACAGAGGCAGTCGGCCATGCTTTCAGCTCTGCAGTGGAAAGGGAGATGCGGCCAGGGTTTGGGGCAGAGAGCTGGTGTCCCAAGGGCCCATCACAGTGTGCTGGATGTGTTAGGCATCCCGGAGGCTAGGGGTGGAAGTCAGCCCCCCACTCCACTGTGGAGAAAAAGCAGTGGCCAGAAGCATAGGTGGCATCCTTATCCGGAGTGGGCCAGTGAGTTGAGGGAACCCCTTACCTTCCCCGGGGAAGGAGGACAGCAGCAAGCAAGGCATTGGGATTCTGAGGAGTGGCAGAGCACCAGGATGAGAGTCCCTGGGAGCTTGGGGTGGAGGCTGGTGCTCGGAGCAGGATTGGTGAGCCACGAGGCATGTGGGGTGCCTGCTCAGTCATCTGGAGCAGGGGTTTAGAGCAGCGACCTCTGGGAGCAGCCTGTGCTGCTGATCCTCTGCCACTGACTGCCCTAGAGGGGACTCAGTTCTGTCCCTTATTCTGCAGCTGATTTGTGGTCAGATGGAGTCCCTGCACTTTGTGCTTGGGTCATGCCGATTGCTGCAGGAGCCTACTTTGTTGCTTGCCTTTTTGGTTGCCACAGAGGGTCACCCTTCAGCCTCTTTGAGGGGTTGGGGTTTGATACAATCTGATTGCTGCAGACCAGAAGAGTTTACACTATTACAGTCTGTCGCTTATTGGGAAGCCTGTTGGAGCTGCTGGAAATGAGCACCCTGCTTCCTTGCTGTAGCATCTCAGCAGTGGCTGAAAGCTGCCAGTTAACCTACCTGTGGTTCTTGAGTCAAGGGTTGACTAATGCATTCTGGTTTGTTTTGCCATTTTAGTTCACTTGTAAATAACCTTTCCTATTATTTTTGTTTTGTAAATAAGGTGTAAATAGTTAAATCAGCTAAGTGTTAGACCTTCTCTGGACAATGGGCTGCACTGTGTATGGAAACTTTCCAATTGCAGTATATTCCATTCATTTTATCCAAAGTGTGGATATATGGGATAATGACTTGGCTTCAAAAGCAGCGCCAGAGAGGGCATTGGGCAGAGCTTCACCTCTGGTGAGGTGGTTAGTTTGTGTTAGAATATCAGAGAGAAATATGTTCAAAACCCTGCTAGGTAAAGGGGCTAAAAACCTGTTCCCTGGTTCCTTGGGCAAGTGTCTTAAGTGCTCATCTATGCTGCATAAGCCTTCTGCATTAGGCTTACTTCCTAATTTTTTTTTTTCTGAGACTTAATGCTCAGGTACATGTGTAAGTAAGCACATACCTGCCCAGCTGGTGCATAGTCTATTGTGCATACTAAGTACAGAAATGTACACTTACATACTCACAGTGCTGGAGTTTCAGAATCTGAACTAGATGTAAGTGTTCAAAATCCCACTTCCACAGATGGAAAACTGCTATTTGGGAGCACAAGGGATAACAGAATTTTGCCCAAGGTCTGCTATACCTGATGTGGAAGTAAAATCATATTTCTGAGAACATCTCTGACAGCTCAATCTGCACTATTTTTCCTTTTTGTTCTGAATACTGTATGATTTTGCCCAAACTAGCTCATATTTGTACCTGGCTCTTTGTGGTTTCACTTTCTATTATTAAGGAGAAGTCGCAGGTGGATTTCATTTGCGTCCCTCTGCTGCTTTCCCAACTGGCATGGGTTATGCACTCTGTCTGCTTTCAGCTGTCAAACCTACCTCTTGCTTACTTCTCCTTCTAAACTATGAAAACTGTGTGGCAGCAGACAATTAACACAACTTGAAGAGGATTATTCAGTGACTGCTTTGGTTGGCTTTAGGCTGGTTTATGCTGCAAGAGCGTCACAATGCAGCTGAGCTTTCAGCCCATGATCTTCTAAATTAATGTAAACAATATGCATAACAACTTCTCTCAATTTTTTAAGAATTCAGAAGATAAGAGCAAAATTAATGGAATGATAGAAGCAAAGTTGATTCTGAAAAATGACTGATATCAAATACCCATGTATATTATTATTATTATTATTATTATTATTATTATTATTGAGCAAAATTTCTGATTAAGAATGAAGACAATCCATCTTGGCCCACCTGAGCTTAAGGCAGTGCTGCTAAACCTTTTTTCCCTGGTGGACTGAATTGGCAATGCCTAGTCCATCTGGGGGCCAGCTTCAGCCAGTGGTTCTGACCTGGTGCCCAGGCCAGATGTGGTAGTGGGGTGAGAGATAGTTGGCTTCAATGCATCCCTGCTAAGGAAAGGTGCTTGACTCAGCCCTGCTGGGCAGAAGGGAGGTATGACCCAGCCTCAACTCAGCCTTATGGGAGGGGGGGGGGGGGCTGACCCCTATTCAGAAGTAGGGAGAGGGGGTGTGGCGTGGCCCCATGGAGGAAGGGGGCATGGCCTGACTCTGACTGCCTGTGTGAGTTTTAAGGGTTTGGGAACTTGGCAGAGGGAAGGGTGGCCATATTAAGGGCCACCATTATCCCATCATCAAACTTCTGGACCCATTAGGAGCCCTGTGGGCTAGATGTGATGGCTCCACAGGGTGCCTTTGGTCCATAAGCCTGACGTTGAGCATCCCTGGCTTGTGGTAAAGATCAGGCTAGTATGGTAAAGTGTACCTGACCTATAGCTTTGCCTTCAAGAGAGTTATGTGACTACCTTTCACATCCAGCTATTTCTAATTTCTAATATGGAACAATCAAGTATCTGTTTCCAGTTGGTTTGATTGGAATTGGCTTCTGGCATAAGTCTTGAGTTTGAAGGCATGAATCGGGAGTTTTAGTAATGCACCCTCTCCCCCACTCTTATTCTGCCACTATGTCTTTGCTAATTGGAATTTTTAAAATAAATATTGTTATTGAATTTGTAGATACTTTGGGGAGGGTTTAAGAATTGTACAAGTTGGATATTTTGGTTAGTTTATTATTGACTGGGTCCAGCTCAGACATACTGAAGTTGGTAGTAAAGCTATTCCATTGATTTTGATGGGAAGTTAAAATAACTTTTATTTTTTAAAATAACACACAAGTGTACTTGGGTTTCTTTTTTTTTTCTGGATCTTTCTATGGATCATTAGTGACCTCTAGGGCAGTTGGTAACATTAGGTCAGGAAATGCCCTTTAGCAAAGAAAAGCATGCCAGAAAGCCAGAACTTTTAATTTTTGTAGAATTTTATTTTTCAGGTAATTACTTGAATATCTATGTAAAATAGTGATAGAACATTTGTCTAGATTGTTTTTGCATTGTTTGTCCTGCTGCCTACAAAGTCTGAAGCTATTGTTGAACTAATCCTAGGAAATGAGCCAAATATGATAAGTAAACTGAAATGGAGTAATTTCAAGAAAAAGATGGTGATTTTAATGCCATCAGATCTGACATATGCATGAGGGGAAGTAATAGAGGAGAAAAATAAATGTTTTTCACTGTAGGAAAGGATTCTTCGAAGCAAGACATCCTAAACATTTTTAATTGGAATTCTGCTGTATGTGAGAAATCATTTGTCAGAACTCTGATAACATCCAGAGTCTTTTTTTTTTCTCTCAAACTAACATCAATTTGAGATGTCTGCACTGTCACAACTGTAAGTCGCTTTCTATAAACACTCTGCAGAGAGAGTACACTATTTAAGAAAGATAGCAATTGAAATTCATGCAGATTAAGTCTAAAGAAGTACTGTTAATGGACAGAAGAGGTCAATGTGGCTAAGCAGAGATGTCACGTAGAATTGGCATGGCTCTCAAAGTAAAATTAATGAACAAATGATTAAGAGGATTAAGATTAATGCTAAATTGCAGAAAGTTTATCAACTAATATTATTTATTCACTTACAAACTTCAGAGATGTGAATTGTGCTGTAGTTCAGTGATCCTCAACTAGGTTGTCACAGCATACTGAGGTGCTGCAGGATCCTTTTAAGGTTGCTGCACATTGCCAGACAATATTAGCATAGAATCATAGAAAATTAGGGTTGTAGGGGACCTCAAACTGTCCTATAGTTCAACCCGCTGCTTAAAACAGGACCATCCCAGACTAAATAATTCCAGCCAAGGGTCTGTCTAGCCAGCTCTTAAAAATCTCCAAGGATGGAGATTCAACAGCCACTCTGGGTAACCTATTTCAACACTTTACTACCCTTGTAGTGAGAGAGTTCTTCCTAATATCTAACCTAAACTTCCCTTGCATTGTAATTCTCAAGATAAACCAGGGATTTCAAATAGGAGTTCATGGTGTCCAAAACTTTCTGACCTGCTATGGCCTTTCTGAGTTCTTTGCAACTAAAGAATTGCTCTGTTATTTCTCCATAGTTAAAAAAGAGTTCTAGCTAAGAGCTGGTATTTTCTGCATGGTGTCTTGAGTCTAATGAGGGTTACCTTGAGTCTAAAAAGGTTAAGGCCACTACTGGAGAAGTGGACATCATCTGTGCCTCAGGGGGTGGTTTGAGGTAGAACCTCATTGCCACGTGGACCCCCGAGAGTAGAGCTAAGCTTTTAAAATAATATAAAGTCATAAGTGACAGCAAAGGACAGATGATTTCTGTGTTGAATGGAGAAAGGAGGATATACAACCATGAGATTATTATATGTTATTTACTATATGTTGTATCTGGTTATAATTTAGCCTTCCTAAAACTCCATGCTAAAGGAAGAGCAGGGATCCTGTTTCTCTGATTTGAACAAACAAACAAACAAAAAATCCCCAATGTTTGGGTGGGTTTTTTTGTTGGTTTTTTTTTTTTTTAACCCGAAATCCACATTTTGATCAAAATGAAACTCCAGTAATACATAGAGTGGTGTTTCATTTTGATCAAAATGTGGATTTTGGGTTACTTTTTTTTTAACCTGAGAGTTGGGGGGGGGGGGGGAGGGGTTAATTGGAGAAAACCAAGATGCCCAAGGATGACTAAAGTCCACTGACATTTATCAAAGAAACAAACCAAAAAATTCAAGGCCAGGAGATATAAGATAAAAATTGACCAATACAGCAACACTCTTTACCTGACTACACATCACTTAATCACTAGATGTGAACAGCTGCGATCAATACAGTTTGAAACCTCCCATCATGCTTTCCCACTTCTTCAGGCATATGCCAGTGACTGCTCAACTATGTACACAAGGTCAGCAGATTCAGACTTTTCTGAGCCTTGCAAAACAGCATTCGAAGGGATATGAGTCCTACAGAAATGCTCTGCCGGCAGCCTCCTTGAGGGGAGAAGGGGAAGCTTGAAGGACCTTTGCTCCAACTTAGCTGTAACAGCATGACACAGACTGAAAAGCACCCTCAAGCCATTCAAGGTTTTGTAGTTCAAAGTCAACACTTTAAAATGAAAGTGAAAATATACCAGTGGTCATTGAAAATAGATTAGTTGATTGAAAATAGATGGGTACATACAAAGCTTATAAAGTTGTTGTAGTGTATTTTTTTTTTCTGGTTTTATTAAAGAAGATTGATTCTGCAAAACTTCAAAGGCAAAAAGAAGGATATAATACAGAAGACAGTAATTTATAAGGGTTTGTCTAGACTGAGTAAAGGAATATCATAGGAACCTAGTAAAACTGGAAGAGACCTCACAAGGTCATCTAGCCTAGCCTCCTGCTTACGGCAAGATCAACCCTGACTAAACTATCGCAGCCAAGTGTTTGTCTAACCTGCTGTAAAAAATGTCTGGGGATGGAGATTTTAAAACTTCTCTAGATAACCTGTTGTAATGCTTAAAATAACTTTCCTCTGTTACAGTTTGAGGCCATTGTTCTTAGTCCTGTCATCCACAGAGAAAAGTCATACTTGTATAACTTTTTTTTAATACCAATGTCCTATTAAATCTAAATCTGTAAATTAAAAATTATAATTTTGAAACCTTACTAATTTGCTAACCCCTTTTTATGGAGCATCAATTGGCATTCTGCGTATGGAAGATCTGAAAAAAAAAAAACAATAACAGCCCCATAAGGCCTAATTCAAAACTGGAATGATCGTTGAAGCAAAGGATATACAATGTATGCTTGACAATACTTCATACTTAGGGTTGTTTGTTTGTTTGTTTTTAAAGGATGATATTTTAATATTCCAACATCTAAGGTGATTGGTAGAAATAAGAGAGAATGCACTGGGATAGTTTCTGGGACAGCAAACAAGTCTCTCAGAAGAAGAGGCTATATAGCTATTAAATTGTTAACATCTAATGACAGCTTGTTAATGTAAGAACATTACATGTTTTGCATAAAAATCACTGTTACTTGTTCATGGCTAAAAATTGCTTCTGAATGCAGGTTTGCACATCAGTTTTACCTGCCTACATTTATATATTGTTAAGCTTCACTGATTACAGCTACCAGAAATTGATATCAATTGCTGGATATCCAAGTTGTCTGATAGGCTAAAGATCTATTTAATAATGCAAATATAATTAAACCAGGGGGATTGGATCATTTTAAGGAACAGGTACAATTAATGAAATATTTATCATATTATAAATAAATGTTAAATATGAAATGTACCAAAAAGAGGAGAGTCCACAGATAACTAAACATGCTTATCAAACAAAGAATTGGTAAGAAAATATATTAAAAGAAAATCCTTTAAGTCCTCACCCATTTAGCCATTATTATGGCTAAATTATGGCTTATTGGCATTATTATGGCTAAAATTGATTTCTGTGGTACAGGCAGACATATTGGGAAGATTCAAAACCAAGAAAAAATAATTTGTTTTAAATAATATAATTGATTCATTAGATTTCCTATTTTGTTCAATACTTACATTTTTATTCTGCCACAGAAATAGTGGTAACTCGGAGATTTCAGTTTATAAGGAAGGACATTTTAACGTTTTATTAGAATATTTAATGTAATAAAAAGATACAAAGGTTTAATTTATCCCAATGCAGATTGTTTCACTAAGCAAAGGAATATGAGATTAAAATGAAAAGTCAAAGGGGGAAGGTGGGGCTTAATGGATTTTCACTGTCCAGCCATTCCTTACCTCCTTATCTCTTATGTCCTAGGTTTAATCACCTACTACTCTTGGAGAGTTGGAATGGCTGTCAGAACCCATGTGAGCATTGAAATCTCCAGAAAAAAGTGAAGCTAACATATGGAGAGGTTTAAGATATTACCATAGCTTGGAATAAAACTTGCCCTAATCTTCTGCATCTGATTTCTTATGGGTCTGTATGAACAAATAACTGTAAAATCAGGCTTGCCCGCAAAGTACACAATAATAATTCATGGACATTTCTGTAGTTTAACTTACTTTTTAGTGAACAACTCAGTGTAAGCATATTTTGTTCCAGATTTCATAAATATCGTTTATTCTGATACGTATCTGTCTAATGGTAACTACTTTCAGTATCCATAGGTAGTCTCCTTCCCAGTACTTGAATTAGGCCATATTCTGAAGCTCTTTGCACTAAGTATCACTTACCTGAATGATTCCGCTGTAGCCAGTGGCACAAATCTTGAGAGTAAGAAATAAAAACAAACAATAACATTTTCAGAAGCAACCCATATAATTTTAATAATTGTTACGATCTATTATATTTATAATCATCAGGGATCCTGGTTTTCCCTGATTTAAAAAAAATCCCCAATTTTTGGTTTAAAAAAGGTAACCTGAAATCCACATCTTTTCATGATTAAAATGAAATGTCACTGATAGATAGATAGATTGATAGATATAATCATCCTTGGGGCCTTCATTGATAGGAGTCGAAGGAGTTTATATGGGGGTTTTTTGTATTTTTTTTTTTTTAAGTTTACTGGATAGATGATCCTTTTTGCATCAGCCATCCAATTCATGCCTGCTCCCTGTGACAAGGATAGTTGGATTTTAGAAATCAGTGATTTTTTTTTTTTTAAAGTGGTATACTTTTATAGCATATAATTGTTCTCACATTGTACAAGTATTTGTACTGCAATAGTAAAAACTACTGTGGGTAAAAATGTATCTGAACTGATTTCTTATATAGTTGGTTTTCCTTCAATATTATTAGAGAGATAGCAGGAATGCAAGTTTGCCTCACCTTCGTCTTATTAATGTATTTCAAAATTCTATTTATTTTTAAAAAAATCCTTGTTTCTACTGATTTTAGCTCAATGATAATAAGAGTAGAGCCAATGTAAGCTATTATTGTTTTGCGAGGTCTTTGAGTTCTAAAAAATGCAGAAAAGCATAAGTAATGCATATGCTTCTGTTTAAGTCAATGGCCTAATTACATACATGCAAAATTTAATATAAATGAGAAGAGAAATATAAATTCAGTTGGCTTGGGCACTGGAGAGCAAGGGGAAAAGAGAGATCCCACAGATACTGGAAAAAAAGAAAAGTGGATATGGTCAGAACAGGGGGGAAATCCAGTAACATTTGTGTGCATCTTTTTTATATCAGAATGCAAATTGCCTTGAGTGGGTGGCTGGTCTAGATGACCTGTGAGGTCCCTTTCAGCCCTATTCCCCTATGAGCCAATAATTTATATTATCAAAGCCTATCTAGTAGTGAGGAATTAATGGCATGAGACCAGTTTTTTAAATGAATAAATACTTTACCAGATGCAGTGACATATACCTCTCAGACATTGGTGATGCATGGAGGGGCATGTTCCTCCCCTCCCCCTTGAAACTGGCCCCTGGAAGTGGGGGCACTGAGAGAAGCACCAGCAGTGAAACTGGAAGTGCTGATGGAAGTGCCATTGGCTCTTCCAGTTTTGTTGCTGGTGGTTCCAGGCTCAATGTTCAGCCACTGGGGGACCGCCCCAGTCGGCAATTGGCGGCTAGTGCCCCCCCCCCCCCGAATCAGGAGGCACTAGTATCCCTTGATCACCAAGAGCAGACTGAGATGTTCTGAAGTCATTCCCTAACCTATGGCTCTTTAACTTTATGTGCCTACCCCGGTTTTGTCATCTCTTGGCAATGGGGATTTTGCCAGTTGAAAATACATGCCTTTGTCAGACACTCAGGAAATAATAGATTCCTCTTCCTTGGAAGAGACCTATCTGTGTGGTCAAATAACTCTGAAAATACAGTTAGCAGTGACTATAAATATGTTATAAAAGATAGCAAAAAGATGTATTATGAAAACAAAAGCAAACAGAAGGAACCAGTAACCATATGTTGAGATACAGACAGAGATTTATGAATAAACAAACAAAAGGAAATATCAGAACAATAATCTGATCTTACTCTGCATCTTAAACCTAAGAATGCAACTCCTACTCAGCTCCTTCTTCTGACCTTCGTGACCCCCTGCACATTCTCCTGTCAGTCTACTGGCTGATGGCCTAAAGTCATTTCGTATGCCTGAGAAAACTTAAGGCAAACATGTGCTCTCTAGGTACAGATTTAGTATCATTTCTTATCAGGCTATTGACATACCATATCCATTGGATTCTTGTGGAGCCCATACTATGGATACAACTTTCTGCCCTCTAAAGTGTTTACCAGACTGGAAGCATTTCTCAAATTATCTGATTGGCTGCTTACAGATATGAAAAACAAAACAGTGCCCTACTTTCAGCTTGGCATGCTCCTGCACCGAGCACAGCTAATGCTCAGAAGAGGCATTGCATTAATTTGACCCAGCTCACCCATCATCTGTAAAGACTGGGTGCTTCAGTGGGGCTCTTGGGCACTTTTATCTAATGGCTGATTCAATCAGCCATCAGATGAAAGCACCAAAAATCCCCACTGAAGCACCTGACCCATAAAATGATGGGGAGCCAGGTCAAACTAAACATGCTTCCTCTTCCAGTAAAGCACTGTTTTGTTTTTTGTTTTTCACATCTGTCAAGTACTCATTATGACCAGGGATCTTTTTTTCCCCTCTGACTTAAAACAATTAAATAAATAAATCCCCAATTTTAAGTTTAAATTATTAACCCTAAATCCACATTTTTCAGTGACTCTTTCATGAAGGAGAGGGAAAGATTCATTTTAATCATGGAAAATATGGATTTAGGGTTACTTTTTTAACTTGAAAGTTGGGGATGTTTCTTTATCACAGGAAAACAAGATGGCTGATTTATGACCAGGACAATATATGTATCCTTTCAGACAACAAATAGATACTGTGTGTTACTTAATTTCCCTACTGTGAGAAATGTCCTTCCTTGTGTGCTCTGAATAGCCACCTGTCATTTTAACCGCAGTCCCCTCCTTTCAAACTGTACATTCATCATTGTATGGAAGGGCCTGGCTCATGTGCCTTGAATCACATCTGCAAGGACCTAGTTGATGAGTAAGCAAACTCACGTCAGATAACAGGACTTATACTGTACTAAAAATTGGTATCTGACATTTTACTAACTGACATTTCTATTAACTGGAATTTCTGGCTGGCTAGCGGGACGCAGAAGGGAAGGCGGGGGAGGGGGGGAAGCCTGCATGCAGCGGCGGCTACCACCACCCACCACCCTGCACTGCCTCTGCTCTGTGTGTGGTCATTGCCAACACCTGCACTCTACATGTAAATGCCATCCCCCCTGCCCCCCCCTTCCCACTCTGCATCCATTTGGAAACCCCAGTGCCTTGGCTAACCGGCATTTTTAGATTACCGGCACCCCCCCATTCCCCATTCATGCTGGAAAACAGGGCTTTTACTGTAGTTACTTCTTTCAAATGTGAATAAATTAAATTAATCTCTAGCCTACTAAACAGTCTTGGCTAAAAGATAAATATCTCAAAATTATGTTTATATTAAATACCACAATTAATATATTAAATACCACAGAAATAATGTGATAAGGCTAAATACATCTTGACACTACCTATACATAGAGATTACAACTATCATGTTAGTAAAACAAGATTCTTATTTTACTAATATAGAAAACTTACATAACATTCCATGAACACCTCAAAATATTGTACGATTTTGACAAGTGTCAAAGACTTTCTAGCAGTGTGAGAAATGGCAGGTGAGATGATTATTTTTAAATATAAATAATACTTTACATGCATTTCTTTGGCTCTAAAATGATGGCTGTGGTATGTATTTGCTTTCGGTGATTACAAAGTACCTACTTTTAGAAAGGTGGCATGGAGTTTTTTTGCAGATTATTATTCTTTCTTGTGAATAAGTTAAAATTACTTGAAAAATCTATTCTTATGGTAGAGACATATCTGTAATGAACTATTGTTGAAACTTGTTATAATGCAATTAGTTGTGTGCTAGTAACCTTAAGTTTGCCTTCTTCAGTGTCTGATTAATAAGATTTGATTTTTTTTTTTAATCCAAATTTAGCAGTGACATACCAGAGATCCTTTCTTCACAATCTGTGACTTGTACTTCTGCATAATGAAAAGGAGATTAATATTAGCCAGTAGTAATTGGTACCTCTGGCTGTATGCCTTTTTATGGAAAATAGAAGGTTTAAAAAGTAGCACAACATGTATTTTGAAATAAGAGTATCATTTGTTTTACTGAAAGGCACAATATATGTCTTCCTAACAGGAAAGAATTGTGCTTCAAGTAAAATGACATCATGCTGCCTCCCACAGAGGGATTCTGAAGGTTTCTCAAAAATGAAACTCAGTGGTAAGTGGTAAATTAGTTTGTGGTGGTAAAAATACTTTGTGGCAATTCAGTTATTACATTTAAATTTATATTAACATGCACACTGAATCCTTGTTAATCATGTTTTGGTGTTAAGTGCAGACATTCTTAGGTCATGAAGATGCTTACTTCATTATGATGCAAATGCACAGTAAGCCACAGAATGCAGTAGTGTACTCATTGTTCTACTTATATTGTTTATACACTATGAGCATGGATTTAGCCTTATTCTTTGACTCGGGGGGGCTTTTGTAACTGGATCTTCTAGTGATAATATATATGTATTTAATCAAAACTATTCCAACTCTGTAAGCACATAAAGTTTGAGATTTCAGTCCTATGCAGTATCATAAAGGCTTTGGCCATAATTTTGAAAATTTCATGTCAACAGTAGGCTCCAAAATCCATACTGAGGCAGCCAAATATTAGAAGCTGTGTTTGATCGGTAGTTTGTATTTCCCTCCCCACCCCCCCCTCCCCCAACCAGATCTTTCAATGTTATTTTCCTGCTCTGAGACCAAGGTCTGGTTTTCTTATTTAATAACTTGGCAGACAAATTGTCTACACATCACTTTTATTATTAGCATATGCATTTCATAAATGTTTATCTTATAAAGTGTTCAAGTGCCTATTGATTAGAGGACTATGCTGGAACTCGGGAAACCTGGATTCTTCTCTTGGCTTCACTGTTCACCTCCTAGGTGACAGGAAGAAAGTTGCTTTCTATGCTTTTGACTCACGGGCATCTTCAAAACAGGCTAGAAGGAAGGTCTCAAGAATTACTGACTAGTCATTTTTGAGCTTGATACCTAGAAAGATCATTTATCAAGTTCTCAAGGAATTTATTTTTGAAGCACCAAGAGGAAAACAAGTCCATCAGGAACAGCCATGATGGATACACTAAGAGGAAGTCATGCCCTGACCAATCTGATTCCTTCTATGATAAAATGACAAGCTCTGTGTACAGCTAGGCAGAAATCGTCCAAAATCTATAAGATAATATTTAACAAGAATAAGTGAAAAGTCCTTCACTTGACAGAGTGACTTCATGCACAGATACAGATGGGGAAATGAATGGCTAGGCAACAGTGCTGTAAGGAAGGACTTCGGCCCTGTTTGGCACTGGTGAGGCCTCACCTGGAGTAGCGTGTTTAGTTTTGGGGCCCACATTTCCAGAAAGACGTGCACATGTTGTAAAGAATCTAGTGGAGAGTGACAAAAATTGAGACCTGGGAAACAAGACTTGTGAGGAAATAGTATTGTTTAGTTTAGAGAAGAGATGACTGAGTGGTGATTTAATAACAGCCTTTTCTCTGGCTGTAGTGGACAGGACTGGGAGCAATGGCCTCAAACTGAAGAAGAGGAAATTTAGGTTGGAGATTAGGGGGAATTTTCTGATTGTGACAGTGGTTAAGCATTATGACAGGCTACATAGAGAAGATGTGGAATCCCCATCCCTGGAAATATTGAAGAGCAGGTTACAAAAACACTAGACTGGGATGGTTTAGTCAGGGATAGTCCTGCCTTGAGCAGGGGGCTGAACTAGATAACCTCATTAGGTCCTTTGTAGCCCTATTTTCCTATGATCTATATGATGGACTATTTCAAAATAAATAAATAACCTGGAACATTATAAAATACTTTCAGATCTATGGTCTCTTATTTATTTATTTATTTTCGTTTGTTTTAAGAATATGCTTGGTTCCTCATTTAATGGGGAGGACATTCACAAATGACCAGAGTACTCTTTCTTTGAAGTAGAGGTCTTACTCCTCACATTGTATGCTTTGTGAAATGTAGCTAGATGTGACTTTTGCTGTAATCATTACATTAGCTGCAGTACAATGAAGTTTCAATTTACTATTATCACTGTGCCCTAAATTCAAGGAGAAGGAATAGTAATATCTCTGGCATGATGATAAAGTTGTGAATAAGCAATAATTCATATTATGACAGTTTAGTTATGAGATCCAAGGGTACCATTATGTGAAGTACAAAAAACAGATGAAGAAAATAACAGCTTTGAAAACTCCTTTGACTTTGCATCACTGAACCATGTTTATTTCAATTTGTTGCAATTTAGATGTAGAATAAAAAAAGCTTTATTTGAAAATGAGCCTATCCAATAATTTTGTATTCATGCGTATTCTAATCAAAGCTGATCTCATATTGTTACACTACGTAGTATGGCTAAAGTAAGTTCTTATTCCTTTGAGATCTTAAAAAAAAAAATGTAAGCAATTTCTAAGGCATTGGAAATTACAAATGATTGACATAATGGCTCCAAAACTAGAGTAAAAAAGGCAAAATCCCTTGGGACCCAGTATTTATAATAATTTTACTTGGTCTCGGTTTGAATCTACCTGAAGTAGTATTTCAAAAAAGAATTAAGCATATAGGTAGTAAGGTACTTCTCAAAACATCTTTAAAGCATTGTATAGTAACGTGAGGTAGGTTTACCAGGGCCCATTCTTCTAACATTTTCCCAGTATTTGGCTTTATTTAATAAATATGAATAGAGAAAAAGTGAGGTGTATAGCTTGGTATCTGAAAGGGAACAAATTATATTAGGCACGTAAAAACAAAGTTATGCGTAAGTCTTTTCCATGGGGTGTAAACCACCTTGCAATAGCTTTCATATACCAGAGTGTAAGACCATGCACATATGGCCAGTTTCTGAGGAACAGATGGCAGACTGTAATGCCCTCCTCTCTTTCCCTAATTGTAACTTGTATGCATTCCCTTGCTTCGTGAAAAGTAAAGTCTAAAGGTGCTCTTTGCCATTTAGCTAACTCCCAATGAAAGCCAGTGGAGGTTGGGTATCTAATTGTCATTTGTGCCTTTGAAAAATCTCTTCACCTGTATTAATGATCTGAAACATGTAAATCTAGGTAATTCAGAATGAAAGTAATAAATCCAAAACCATCTTTAAATTTTGTCCCAGCTCTTCCCCAAGTGTCTATAGTTCAGATTCATGATTATTAATTTACTAAAATAAAGCAGGCAAAAAGGCTGTAGAGCAGTAATTCTGAAACTTTTTAGACTTAAGGCACCCTTTGTGCAATGCCAGCTTTTAATCTTTTTCCATAGTAAAAAAAAAAAAAAAACCCAAAAAACAAAACAAAACAAAAAAAATTAACATAATTCTCCCATTTGAAAAGAACAGACTACAATTGGTTAGAAAGTTTTTGGCACTATGGATTCCTATTTGAAATGTCTTAGAATCATGGAGGTATTTGTACACCTAACAATGCTAGTATTGGGCAACTCTCCATGACATCTTTAAAGGATATCACAGCACCCCAGAGTGTTATGACACCCCGGTTGAGAATCACTGCTTTAGAGGAAGGAAATGTGCTAGACAGTATGGGCATGTGTAGATGAAATGGGGGCCCTAAATTGAAGTGGTGGGTTTTTAAAAACACTGCTTTAGTTTAGGACAAAGTAAACCCCTTTGTTTTGTACACCCATGTCTTACCTGCCTCTCCAGTGGTAGGCGGGGAGGGTGAGCTGCCGGTGGGCGGAGCAGTCCCTGGGCTGTGGGAGTGGGGGGGGCTGGCTGGTGCTTTCCTCTGTGGCAGTGGTGCCCCTGGCTTGGGCAGTCCTGGGGGGGCACCAGAGCCATGTAGGGAAAGATGGGGTCCCCGCACAAATCATGCAGGCAGGCTCGGGAGGGGGAGGGGGAGGAGTGGAGCTCAGGCTCGCTGCTTTTTTATTTTTTATTTTTGTTTATTTATTTTTTCCCTTGGTGGAGCCTGCTTTCCTGGACTGCTGCCAGGATGCTTGCACAGCCCCTGAGCTGCACAGAGCCTGGTGCTTCACTCTGTGACTGTAGGGCAGTAAACTAAAACTCCTCAGAGGGGTTTTAGTTTGCTGCGCCCCAAAGTCATTTTAAGGCACATTATGCTGCTGAATGTGCTACAGCAGCTGGAATTAATGTATAATATGCCGCTGACGTGTGCAAACACTAACACCCATTAAAGCAGTACCAAAGCATTTAACCCACTTTAATGTGTTGTGTACCATGCTCCTTGTTTTGTCTACACATGCCCTAAGGTAATATTTTAGCTTCTTTGTATGGCCATGTATTGAGAGAGTGATTTTGATGAGTCAGCTGGCAAGACTGGTAATGATCTTTAGACAACATTTCTCTAAAAGGTGTAGTAGCCAGAGTAAATGGTATAAGAAAATGCAAGTAAATGATAAAAAATAATGAAATGTGGTTATCACAGCTGTATACTTGGTATCTACAATAGGGCAAGGGAGGTCATGTTTTAATCACTGAACCTAGAGACTAGTATACATTTTTATGGAAATGAAGCCCTTAATTGCTAATTAGGTGCTATGGCTTCAGTATAGAAATGTTGTGTTTTCAGTTCTATTGTATTTCTGGGTACTAATGAAAAGTGTACAATGTAATGGTTACCTAAACTACTCCCATCCAGAATTCCTTGACTTTAATTCCCATGTCCTATTGTCAAGACCTTTTTGAAAGGTAAATATTTCTGTGCTATCTATTTATATAGATCACAGGTTATAATTTCTGATGAAGCATAGTACATCTACTAATTAAAAGAGAACAATAAAAGCTTTTACAGCTCATACAAGCATCCAAATTTTACACATAAATTTTATTCATATTTGCAACTGGTTTGCAGCTATACAGGTAATTTCAGTGACAGGCTTCCAGACTAAATCACCACTCTGGCAGATGACTTCTTCACCTGCTTAGAGCCTTATTGAAATCAGTGGGGTGCCATGCAGGTTTTCAGATGTGGCCATGCATAGTCAATTGCTTGGCTAGGGTCTAAGAGTTTCATAATCCTTTTGCCTTTATAAAAAGACATGATTTATTCCAAGAATAATAAACCTTTCACTTCAGAAGATGGAAAGAGCAGGCCTTCTTGCTGACATAAATATAGTTCAAACTGCAGTGAGGGAGTTTTAGGTAAAGGATCACCTCTTAATTTGCTGAAGCCAAATCAGGGCACAACATAACCCTCATCATGATACTTGTCAGCTCAAGAGTTCCCTCAGTCTCCTTTACAGCTCTCAGGATCTCATGTTTCTGACTAGAATCCTCCCTTAGTCTCACACTGCAGCAGTATATTACAGCTGAATACAAATGAAGACATACTCAGCTGCAAATTCCAGTTGGTTATTAAACAGACTCTTACAGTAATCTTTCTAGTATCCTTGATAGGTTTCTACAGTACTTTGCACCTTTTAGATTTACAGCATTTTCTCTGTAAACGGAGAAATAGCTCTAGAAAAGCATCTATGAAAAGCATAGAAAAAACATCTATGAATCTATGAAAAGCTATATAATATAGCTCTAGAAAAGCTTGCTTAATTTAAAGAAGGAGAAATTCACCAGATGTACAAGGCCAGTATACAAAGGGAACACGTGTGTGTGTGTGTGTGTGTATAGAACATTAATTGACCTTAAACACTATTTATTAGCTTTAAGTGGTACACAGAGAACAATTTGGCTGGCTGTCCGCATATAGGCAAATGCCACCTTAAATTGAAGTAGGTTACATATGAAAGATGGGGAAATGGTGAAACGGGAAAAAAAAATGTCAGGGTACCACATGGGTGTTGAACATACAGCCAGTGGCCAGATCTAGCCTATGGAGTCTCTATATCTGGACTGCCAGACTGATGGTGTGGTTGGGGGTTGGCTTACAACAGAATGGCAACCAGTGGCACAAGCATAAGTGAGGGCTGACACAACCCCAGTAGGGTGCCCACTGATGCATCCCCAGAATATAGGATGCCCCTTTGTAAGGGGGGGGGGGGACCACAGGCCCCCTCTGGCCAAGGAGGTGGTGGTCCTGCCTCTCACCACTGATTGCTTATCAGCAATGAGGGGTGGAGCCACTAGGTCCCTGAGCTAGTTGGCAACAAGGGGCATGGCCACCACAAAATGGCCACCTCCCTTCCTCCCTGACTGGCTCACAAACCTACTCCTTCTGGCTATGCATTACCCTATCTCTAGGCACAGCCAATAGAATTGGGAGGACATACATATATAAATTTGAAATGGCTAATTATTTCGTGTGTATGTATGTATATATGAAATAGCTAAAAAAAAAAAAAAAATCACATTCCTGAAGCATAGACTTGAAGAACAAATCCAAAAATCATGAGAGTTGGAAACACTGATCATACTTGCTTACTTACACCACCTGAGGTCTGTTACTATATTCAATGACTAATATCACACATCAATATATATTAAACAGAAAAAAAACCCCTGAAAAATCCAGGAAGGAGGGACTAGGAACCAAGATTCCCATCTGAGGTGAATGTCCTAACCATGAGGTTACAAAGCCAGCCTTTAGTCTCTCTTCTGGTCCTATGAATTTTCCATTCATTTTATATTTAAAATAAATCAGAAAATTATGCATTGCCTAAAAGAAGAATAATATCAAATCTTTCCTGAATGTAAGCTTCTAAAGACTAGAGAACTATTGTAGATGAATTGAAAGTGACAGATTTTTTTTGTGTGTGTGTGACTGCAATCTGTTGCATGCAACTACAAATGAACAAGTTCAATGCTAAAACTTAACTGTAGTATTATTCACATCCATTTGTATACTCCAGTTGTGTGATAGGTTGTTGCTTTGAAAAACTTGTAAATAGATGCACAAAAAAAAGAAATGACGATGCAGTGAAAAAGTGACTGAACTGAATAGTAGCCTCTAAAATGCTTATGGCCAACTTAGGGATAAGGTGGTTGTTTTCCTTATTTCATCTAGCTTATGAACAATTTACTGCAGGGAAGGAGATGAAAGTTTTATATATTTTGAGATATTAGACTGCTTCAAAAGAGGAAAACCATGCCGGGAGGTCTGCAAATAAAAACATTCAGAGAGTAAGTGCTTGAGGTCTAGAGACAATAGAGGTTGAAGGGATTAAAGTAGTTGCTGGGATGGGCAGTTTTTAGAATTGTCTAGTTAATTAAAAATGCAGATTAACTCTAGCAGTACACATAATGTTTCTTCAGAGGGAGCCTGAGCCTGTAGGCCAGTGATGAAGGCAATCAGCTTATAGAAGGGAGGTGCGAGGTTCCAGTTCCTGCTGCAAGGGCAGCTTATGCATTAACATTCAGTGGATAAAACACAGAAACAATGTTAGGAACAGGAAAGGCAACTCAGAACTTCCCCTCTCAGGGTGAGAGGAGAGCAATAATGGATGATAATGTTCTGCTTTGATCTCTCTTTTTGGTCCCATTATTTTCTCATTCTGTTAGCACAGTTGCAGTTTCAGTTGGAAAGTTAGACACTACCTGTATCCCAGCCTTGTCTCTACTATACTAGTTAGAATAACTCTCTTGCGAGGTGATGTGTCATTTTGAGTCTCCACAGCATGAGAGAGATTTTAAACTCAAATTCCCCACTTTCTGGGCAAGTGCTCTTTCCACTAGCCTGTTAAAAAGCAATGCTGATACTACGAACACTTTTTAAGTAGGGCTGTCAAAATTATTTAAAAAAAATAGATTGTGGTTAGCTGCACAATTAAAAAAAAATGAGTTGCAATTAATCACTATTTTAATCACGCAGATAAAAACTCAAAATTATTTACGTACTTTGTATGGCTGGGGGGTGGGTGTGTGGGAGGAGAAATTTGTAAAGGTGTGGGAGACTGTGGGTGTTGTGGGATTTGGAGTTGGGCAGGGGGCCTGACAGGATCTGGGGTACTGTGGGTCTGGAATGAGGAGCACAAGCGGGGGGGGGGGGGGCGGGGCTGTGGCTTGGGAGTGAGGGGTAGGTATGTGTGCACACTACCCAGCAGGTAATTTTGTGGAGGGGGTTGGAAGGGGGCAGATTGGGGGCCCCCATGGTGAGGAAGGGAGTGGGGCAGGTGCTGGGGTGAATGGGGCCCTGGGACGGACAGGTTGTGGGATGAAGCCACAGGTGGGTAGCTCATTCAGGGGGCTAGAGAGGTGGGGGGGGGGGCAGCTCTCTACCACTGTGTGCACCTCAGGGTTGGTATGGGGGGCACACCCCAAGATTTGTGAGGTAGGGTGGAGACAGGCTGCCTGCTGCAGGCTAGGGCTATGCACCCTGCTGCCTTTGCCTCGGAAACTGCTTACTGGCTACATTGTACATCCTCTGCCTACCTGGTGGCAGGAGGCACAACATGGTGTTGTGTGGCTCCCAGGGTAAAGGCAGCAGGGTGCAGAGCCCCAGCCTGCAGCAGGTAGTCTGCCTCTGCCCTGTGCACAAATCAAGGGGAGCACATAGCCCCTATGTTTCCCCTGCGGGTGTGCACAGCGGTGTGGAACCATCCCCCCCCACGCCTCTAGACAAACTGTCTGAGGCTCCATCCCACAACCCTCCCTGGCCTTGGGGCCCCATTCACCCCAGTGCCTGCCCCTGCCTCTGCCCCAATCCGTCCCTCACTGTGGGGGTCTTGGTCTGTCTCCCCCTGCCCTTCCCCCTCCACAGACTTGTTAGCATGGTGCAGCTCTACACAGCATGCAGGCTGAGGTATGTGTCTGTGTACCCCCTTCACCCCAATGCAGCCACCCAGAGCCCACTCCCAGTGAAGAGGACTGCTTCCTTGCAGTCCTCTTCACTTTCACTGCTGTCTTACTGGGCAGCCCGGAGGTGGCGGAGCAGAGCCCAGGCACAGGTTCAAATACAACATGCGTGATTAATGTGTTTTAAAAAAAATAATAATAATAATGCAAGAATGAATGAACATGTTATTTGTGCATCTTAACTGTGATTAATTGGCAGCTCTGCTTTTAAGTTGAACTGGCCTGGCAGTTTGCCCACAGCGGAATAATATGTCTTGCAACAAAGTGCATGTGCAGGGGCATGCTCTGTGGCTGGCTGGGGCTCAGTGTGGGTGCTCCACATTTGTCTCACTGTACGCTATTTTGGCATGCTTTACACTGCTTTTTTTTTTTTCTTCCCAGGGTGTGTTGTTGTTGTTTTTTTTTTTTTTGCAACTGAGAAATCCCGGTAGCAAATTAAGCCTACATACTGCAAATTGGCAGTGCTGCATACGGTTTAACATGCAACGTGTGTGGTTTGTAATGCCACAAAGAGGTTTGCCTACATGTGTGGATGTGGCCCTAAACATCATGTACAATCAAAAAGGTAGGAGTCTAGTGAAATAAGTCACTTCTAGGTTAGCTAGCAGTTAAGCCAGGGGCTTTTTCAGTTGCAATTTTGATCTTAGGCACCTCCATTCTGTGTAAGTGTTGTTTTGGGTACCCAGTCTCTTCATGGATTCTACCTGCTTGGCATTTTGAAATATCTTGAAAAGTACCTATCTGCCTCTTTAATCACCTAAATATCTCAAATATGGCACATAGTAGCATGAGGACATAGTGCACCATACTGACATACTGCACCTATCCCATTCTATGCCAGCTTCAGGCAATCTACCATAATGATGCTAATCAGTACCCTAAAAGCAAATTGATACAACTGTGCAGTAGGGCTGTGTGAAATTTTGCTGGGTGTTTTTTGTTTTGACTCTGCTTAGACTCATTTCAAGCTGTAAATGGTGAAATTGAAATGAAAGGCTTCGAAACAGCCTCGAAATGAAATGAGGGCAATTGAAACATTTTGAGTTTCAAAGCTGGGTTTGCTTGCAGGAAAACAAAGTAAGGAGAGGGAGGGGGAAGAGTGGAAAAGGACTGCTCTGATAATGACAAGTATAGCTGACCAGTGACTGATCTTTCTTTGAGGTCCCTTCTGATCCTGGTGCTCTGGGGGAGGGACAGAAAAAGCAGCACTGCTTAAACTGAGCTTTCTGCCTTGGGGTCAGTTACTGAGCTGTCTTCCAGCAGCACAGCAGTGTCAGAGAGGCTATAATTTCCTACTTGCTAGCCTGTTCCTAGCAAGTGGGATTCATCAATACCTTTTTGCTTTCTATAGCCTTTTATTATTATATTCATTCATTCCTTTCAATTTATTCCTCCCCCAAAATCCTCTTTCTTTTTGTTATTCTACTTTGATTCCTTTCCCCCAGAAAAAGAAATCTGTGCTCTTTTTCACAGTGTGCATTCCATTCACTGTGCAGGGAAGCACAGCTTATATTGTAAGATAGAATTCATTCAGGAGCACATACTACATACATGTATATATGTTATTTATTACATAAATGCATGTATGCATTACATAAATGTACACACATACAATTTTATAAATTATAAAATCATGTGTGTATGTATATATGATTACATTACACAAGAACACACTGATTTTTCAGCACACCAAGGCAAACACACTATGACATGTGCTGGAAAGGCAGCTGGCAAGCCTTCAGGGATAAGCAGAAGAAGGGGTAGAGCTATAAGTCCCCCCCCCCCCGCCAACTGAGACAGCCTCTTTCCTACAACTAGCAGGCATGAGGCTTCCATTTAGACAAGCGGCAAGGAGAGGGGAGTAGTGCCGGTGCCACTGCCTGTGTCTGAGACTGCATCCCTTCCAAGAGATGTAAACTTCCCTCCTTCTCTCCCACCACTACCATGACAACAAGCAGCAGCACTAGCATGACAGTCTTCTCCACCCCCATTTCACTTCCCATGCTGAGCCTTCCAGTGCCAGAAGAAGAGCTGGATCTGAGTGGCCTAGCAAAGAAAATTCTGGGGAAGGAGGGGGAATCATCTGAGTGTGTGCTCCATACCCTTCAAGTTTCCCCTAGAGCCAGGTCTCCTTCCCTAGAAGGCACTTCGGAGGAGGTTAAGGTAGAGGTTGTGGAGGTAAGTGGTTCAGCTCAGTCCACCCCTCCTGTTGCTGTGCCTCTGCCTGCTGAGGAGGGGGAAAAGGAAGTATTTGCACAAGCACCCACAACCCAGAAGCGAGCGGGTAGTGTGGTCTGGGATCATTTTGAGCTGGCAGATGATCCCACATATGCTATCTGCCTGCACTGTTGAGCCAAAATGAACTGGGGCAAGGGAACAAAGCACATGAGAACCAACCAGGGAGATGCTGATGCATCTCTGCGGACACTACCCCCTTGCCCTTGCTCCTCAGGCTGGCACCACTGGGAGCGTGCCCCCCCAAAATCCCCCTGTCGTTCCAAAGCTTCCGTCTCCCTGAAGCAGAGGCAGGCTGCCCTGGAACAGTAAGGGACAGCTGGACAGCGGGAGGGGAGGGGGGGACGTTCCAAAGGCAAGCAAGATCACCCAGAGCATTGGGGAGATGCTTGCTGTGGATGGCCAGACCTTCTCCTTAGTTGATTGGCCCAGGTTCAGGAGGCTCATGGTGCTTGCGGCCCCATCATACCAAGTGCCTGCATGCACCACCTTCAGCAGGACAGTGGTGTCCTCCCTGTATGAGGCATGCAGGGAATACTTCAGGGAGGAGCTGCAAAGGCAGGGCCACAGGTGGCCTTATACTTCACCTTGGACATCTGGAGCAGCCAGGGTATAGATCATGCATACTTCTCCCTCACAGGGCACTGGTGTGACCAGTCAGGTCATCGGTAGGCTCTCCTTCAAGCCAAGGTGATGGATGAGTCCCACGCAGCAACCAAGATCATGAGGGCCATGAACTGCTCGGTGCAGGGGTGACTCATGGGCAGGGTGAGCTCACCCACCTGTTCGTGGTCGCTGACAATGGGGCCAATTTTGTCGAGGCAGTCCATGATGCTAACTTTGGCATCCACTGTGTGGCACACAAGTTCCACCTCATAATCAGGGATGCCTTGGAGGGGGACAGGGCTGCCATTTATGGTGCCAATACTACCAGCAAGCTCATTTCCAAATGCAGAAAGGTGGCAGGCTACTTCCAAGAAGAGTATTAAGGGGGGCAAGATGCTGTGGGACAAACAGGCAGAGCTGAACATCCCACAGCACAAAATCATGCAGGGTGCAGAGACTTAGTGGAAATCCACAGACCTGATGCTGGCAAGGCTAGTGGAGCAACAGAAGGCCATCCATGAGATGGCTTTGCTCAGGGAGATTGGGATCAGTGGCCCCTTAACAGAGCTGAATGGAATAACATCTCCTAGATCTTGGTGGTCCTCAAGCCCTCCCTCAATGCCACCGAGAGCCTCAGCACTTACGAACCCTCCTTAGCCAAGTGATCCCTGTAGCAAGGGAACTTTAGAGCCAAATAAGGAGCTTCCAGGGGATCAATGTTCCTGGCTGGGCAAGCTGCTGTCATGAGACATGCAGACACTGGTGAGGAGGCTAAAGGAGGGCATCAGGAAACAGCTTGATTCCTTGTGGTCCAGTACAGTCCACGTGCTCGCCGCCATGTGTGACCTGAGGGTGAAGGGGAGCATCGGCATATGCGACAGTAAAACCCTGGATCAGTGGATGGAGGTGCTGGTGAAGAGAGTCAGGGAGGCAGAAGGGCAGAGGCGGGCAATGTGGAAGAGGGGGATCCAATGTACTGTGCCAGCATACCATCCACCGGCCAGTCTCCTCCTCCACCACAAGTACTGCTAATGTGGGCCAAGGGCATGGCTTCCATGGTGGGGTCCAGAGGCACCAGACCCCACCATCAGGCAGGCAGCACTCAGGCCTTGGTGGCTGCCTATCTCACCGAGGATGTGGAGCTGCTGCTATGTGACCCCCCCCGGCGTACTGAGCAAGCCACAGCCAGATGTGGGCAGATCTGGCCAGTTCCCTAGGAACACCTATACTGTCCACTGACTAGCGTTCCAAGCAAAAGGGTGTTCAGCATTGTTGGTCATGTAGTGACACTCTACCACACCTCCTTGGATCCTGGTGTGGTGGAGTAGCTGGTGTTCCTGATGGTGAACCTCCCACTCCTGGGGTACCCTAAGCTCCATGTGCAGATGGAGTGAGTGCCATCCTCTACACTCTGTCTGCACTTCCTTTTTATTTTACCCTTGGGTTTCACAACAATTTAGTGCCCTGCTCTCGGAGCTGGATAGGGCACACATGTTATCACCAGCCAGCAGGGGAAGAACATATCCCTGCTGAGCTCCCATGCCAGGATGAACTTGGAGGCATGGACAGGGGCTGTGGGGAAGGAAGAGACCCCAGGTCCTGGGCATGACCACTAAAACTGCACCCTGCCAGGGTCAGGAGACCTGGTGGGACTGCCGGTGGTGTGGCAGCCCCAGGAAATGCCAAAACTGAGGATCTCCCTGGTGAAAGGTGGGTAGGACGCGCCATAACCTCCAGCCACCACATGCATGCACAGTTCAAGCTGGGGAAAACCCAGACCTATCATATGTTTGACAGGCCTGAGGCTTGCTGGTTGCAGTGGAGTTGTGAGGCTCCAGGTGAGCTCATCTTAGCTGCCTGGGATGCCAGCTTTCAGGTTAAAAATGCTTTGTTAGGCTGAGGCAGCATCTGCAGTTGGTGTGTGTGCTCTTCCTGGATGGAAGGAATAGTAAAGAAGCCAGAGGCTGGCATGCAATGCAGTCAAGAAAGCCAGCCAGTGAAAATGGAAATGGAGGTGTCAGGTGTGAGGGACAGGCTGGGGTGGGGGGTAGAATGGGGATGTAGCAGCTAAAGGTGGAGAGGTACCTCAGGAGTCAGATGTCCAGCAGATTGTAGTGTGTCAGAATTCCAGTGTCTATATTGAGTCCATGAGTTGCTGTACCTAGGAGGTTGATGAAGTGGAGTTCATAGGCTCATCTGTGAAAAGTGGTTTGTAAATTCCCTTTGAGGATCAGGCCTGAGAGACTGGAGACAGGTAGCTGGGTGTTCTTGTCTTTGATAGTTCATTCTGGTGCACAGTTGTTGCTTGGTGTCTTTTATGTATTTTCCATTAGGGCACCAAGTGCTATAAGTATTTGCAATTTCATTGATTTTCATGAAGTTGCAATTGTTCTTGCACATGACTGAATATGGTATAGAACAGATAGTTGCTTGTTGGTTAAGATGACTATATAAACTTGCATAGGTACTTTGAGATTTTTGGAAACCTCATTTAAAAGAAAAATGTACAAAATATATAAAATCTAAGTCCCTTTTCACTGTGTGGTGCATGTGAGCCCGGGATTAATACACTCTGCACATGGTGGGGGGCCAGCACACACTACATAAGGGGTTGGGGCTGACGCATACTTTAGACAGACATGGAGCTGGAGATGTTACATACACTGTTTATGGCACATAGGGTTGGAGGCAGCATACGTGCTGTAAGTAGCATTGCTGGTCTACAGCTTCTGGTCTCTGGCATGCATTACATGTCGCACCCGCACCAAACCAGCTCTGGCTGGATCCAGCAATGGGACTGGTCTGTGGGTGCAGTCCAGCCAGCAGACTGGCCCCATGCCCCTTATTTATGACACCAAGTTATGGGGAAGCATGGCCATGCTTGAAGATAGGCTACAGATACAGGTGGACCTCAACAGGCTAGCAAATTGGGCAGATCAGAATCTGTTGAAGTTCAATGTTTGGAAATGTAAAGTGCTCCACCTTGGGACAAGCAACCCCCAATACACCTACAGGCTTAGCAGCACCAAGCTGACTAGGACCATGAATGAAAGGGACCTGGGTGTAATAATAGACCACAGTATAAATAGGAGCTGGCAGTGTGATGCTGTAGCCAGTAGGGCAAATAATTCTGTGGCATGCATCAATTGATGCACCTTCAGCAAAGGCTGGGGTTGATTCTTCTGCTCTACTCAGCACTGGTGAGACCACAGCTGGAGTACTGCATCCGGTTCTGGGAACCACACTTTAACAAGGACATGGACAAGCTTGAGAAAGTCCAAAGAGCCATCCGTATGATCAGTCTTACACGGCAAGCCATACGAGGAAAGGCTGAGGAATGTGGAACTCTTCAGTCTGAAGAAAAGAAGGCTGAGAGGGGACCTGGTAGCAGCTTACTGCTATGCTCAGGTAGTAGTACATCAAGGGCTCAGTGAGCAACTGTTCACCAGAGCACCTGAGGGGAAAACTAGGTGTAATGGCCACAAAGTCCTGGAACACCTATTCAGGCTCAACATTAGGAAAAACTTTTTCATAGTCAGGGTGTCCAGACTGTAGAATAAGCTCCCTCCAGAGGTGGTGCAATCACCTACCCTGGAAATCTTGAAGAGGAGACTGAACAGGCACCTTGCTGGGGTCACCTGACCCCCAGCTATCTTTCCTGCTTGGTGCAGAGGGCTGGATCTTTTGAGGTCCCTTCTGGCCTTACAATCTATTAATCTAGCCCACAGAGCCAGATGGGTTTGACATCCCTACCTTGTACTAAAGAAGGCATGGCTTTAATGAATTATAGGTATTTGTCTTTTACTAAGTACACTGAGAAACTCTTAAATCCTAACTGAGGTCACTGTGGAACAAATCTCCAATAAACAGCAATAACCTTTATTCATTCTTTTACTTTTAATCTCATTTGGAACCAGTGGACTCTTTATACTTATTGAATTATACCTAGGATGTGAAGCTGTATATTTTGCTTGACATATTTAGGCCTGATATGATAAACCTTATATCATATCCCAGGCACTTCTTGTATATGTAGAATTATTACACTTGTAGGGATTCTGTATGCCTGTATGCTTTTCTTGTGCATTAAAATAATACTCACTGCAAGTATAGATTAGTTGTTTAAGGAGTAGAAATTTGTCTTTATAACAGTAAAATATCTTAATGCTGAGATTTGCTATTCTGAAGTTTATCTCTATGCTGACCGAACTTTGGTAACGGACCATCATTCTTCCTGAATTAGATGAGGATGTCTTTTATACTTATAAATAGATAATATTGGTGCATACCCATTGCCAAAATTCCTTGGGAAAATTGAGTTATATTCTGTACATACACTACTCATGTTAGAGTAATTTAAGAACTTTGTTTTCACTGACTTTGGAGATTAATGTAAGCATTATTTCGTTCTCTGTCTGATTTCAAACAAATGCCATGGGGCTTTAAGTTTAGTGATGCTGAGAAATGAAGAAAATAAATGCAATGTCCCATGGCACTCTGTTACAAGGCAATTCAAGGATGATAATAATTTAAAAAAGGAATTATAAACATTCAACAAAAGTGTAAAGAAGCCGGAAGGATAAACTGGGGGAAGAGGGCAAAATCTTATAAATAAAATACAAGTTTTTAGAAAAGTTTTTGGTTTAATAATAACTAATTAAAATCAGGATATATACTGAATACAAACTAGCTGTTAATGTATCCTTAACTTGTTCTTTATATAGCTTTATTTCTTTGGATGCATAACATCTTCAGTTACTTTGAAAATGTCATCTGTCCTTGGGGAATCTTCAGTCCTTCATTCATTCTTTGAATATTAATTGATTGGCTTGTTTGAATTAGGCTTTGCTTAGAAAGAGGTTAACAATGAAAATTGGTGGGAAGGTAACAGGCTTTAGCATATTAGCTAAAACTGCCCGAGAGTATTGCTCATCAATTGTGTGCACCTGTCTATATTTTTCTGCATAAGAATGTTGGTTGCCATACATCTTCTAGGCCAAACATGTTTTGCAATTTATATTACAAGATTTGACCAAAACACTGGTTACTTCATCATAGTTTCTATTAAAGAAAATATCAATCCATAAAGCAGCCACTCTGTAAAAGGGTTGTTATTAATATATATGTTACTTTCTCTCTCTCTCTCTCTCTGTGTGCGCGTGTGTGTGTACACACACACACACACACACACACACACACACAATGCCTTAATAGAAACACAAATTGGGTTTCAGGTGAAGAATATATCTATATCTAGATATAGATATATCTGTGTCTATATATCTAAGTTAGTATTTTTATTTCAGTGATATTAACCAATGCTAGGAAAATACCTTTAAAAATCACCACTATATTACACATTGATTTAATAATACTATGTCTAATGCTTCTCAACAGTTCACAGATGGATTAATTTGAAACTAAATTATTTATGATGTAAAAAAGAACACGGCTATTATAACAAAGGTAGCAGACATTTCCAGCACGAAAAGTCACAAAACAGTAAATCTTTTCAAGACCAGTAAGAGCTATTCCTTCCAGAAAAACTCAGAGCAAATAGTAAAATGCATGCAACTGAAAATGAATGCTAAGGCATGAGAACGCAATACAAAGCTAAACAAATGGCAAAAACCAGATTTATTTACAATAAATCTGGAGACAATCACAGCAGAATGCAAAGGTGTAAAGCAGATGGGGTGCAATGCTATCCACACAAAAGATTGCAAAGCTGTTGTGCTCAGCATAAATTGCAAAGGAATATCAAAAGATTTGTTAAAGAACATATAGCTGGAGGAAAAAGCTCTGATGATGTTGCAGAAACAGAGTACTTAGAGACTTTTAATTTACAAAGCAAGGTTCTACAACAGATGGCTTTGTAACTTTTGAAGTAATTGTAGAAACTATGAATTTCGGTAAGGTTACTGGATATGGGAGTAAAGTAATTACAGCAAGGGTATACCAAATCACTGGTGACTGTCCAGTATTGAAATTAAAACTTAAACTTATTTCATATAGTGAGTCTTATATGCTAGTTGGCAAACTTACACTGGAAATTTTATAGAATGAGAAATCTTTATTTGATATACTCTAATTCAGGAATGGGCAATAATTTGGACTTGCAGGCCACATAGGGAGTTTTGGGGAGCTGTCATGGGCTGGGTCAGCAGCCCTACCATTCCCCCCCCACCCTGCAACACCTCTCCAAATCTCCATATGTGGAATTGGGGTAAGGGTTGTTGTGGAGCTGGTGTGGACATAGGCAGTGGAGGCTTCACCATGGCTGCCACGAGCACTGCCTCTGGGTCATTCTCCTACCCTGAGGAGAGGCTGAAGCTGTTTCCTAGCTTGAGTGGCAGTGGCCTGGGCACAGAAGTACTGGTGATGGCAGCAGCCGGGCAGAAGCTGCTGCTGGGTACCAGAAAAAAGTGAGACCTGGTGGTGGCTGTGGCTGACTTCACCTCACTGTTGTTGGGGCCTTTTCACTGCAGCCAGCCAGAGCCTGAGGGTGAGGGCTGTGCCCACCACTAGGTCTTGTATTTCTCCTGCTCCCAGTAGCAGCTTCTGCCTGGACACTGCCACAACTCATCATGATCAGGATGCACAGGTCTACAGCGGGCAGTGCCCCAGGGCTGGGGCTGTGCGCTCAGCCTCAGGGTTGGGCCCTGCTGCACAGGTCCCAGCTGGTCTCCATAGGGCCAGAGCCAGTGGCAGTGGCAGCTGGAAGGAGCTGCCACTGTCAGGGATGCTGGGAAATGGAATCTTGCTGCAGAGCTGTCCCAAAACCAGGGACAATGGGATACACCACAGGCCAGATGGTACCTGGGCTCGGCAGAACCAAGGGACCTGCTGAGAGTTAGATAAAGTCCCTCCACAGGCTAGATCTGGTTTGTGGGCCATATTTTGCCCATCCCTGCTCTAGTTGAAGAAATAGTCCCATGCTATGCTTGGGATGTGGAAGAGTTTGGAAACTGAGATAATTTAACAGGTATAGAACTTGTCCACTATACACAGAGCAAAAGCTATTAATGTGGAAAGATTAGGTGTTTTACCATGTCCCTGAATTTCTTCTATATTTTTTTATCCCTTTGCTCAACATTTGTGGAATTCCCTCTTACACATTTTTAATTTCCAGATATAAAAATTTCCAGATACCCTATGTGGCATATATTTTATATGTCTCCACCAATAGTTAGGGTCAGCCTCAAAGTCACTTTAAGCCCACCTATGTCAACTGTGAATCAGACATGCTCACAGTTTTTCCCTGGTGGGCTGGAAGGCATTGCCCTCTCTGTCCGTGGGCCAGAACCCACCTGCGGTCCTGATCTGGTACCATGGTTGCCACAGTGGGCACCATCTGGTCATGTGGAGGGTGGTGCAGGTCAACTCAGCAGCAACCCACACCCACAGGGGAAAAACGGAGGTGTGGCTTGACTTTGCAGGGGGAAGGGGCATGGCCTGGCCCCAGTCCAACCCCACAAGGGAAAGGGAGCATGGACCAGCCCCAACTCAGCCCTGTGAGGGGGAAGGGGGCATGGACCAGCACCATCTAGATGTGTGAGAGTGGGGCGTGACCTGCCTGCAACTGGCAGTATGTGGCTTGGGCGTTGGAAATGTAGTGGGGTGACCACAGTAATGGTCCCTGCTCCCTAGCCACCAAATTTCCCGCCCTACCGGCCAGATGTGATGGCTCCATGGGCCCCATTTGGTCAGTGGGCCAGAAGTTTTGGTCAAGTAGTAGTAGCCACTTATTCAGGGGTTGACATTCTATCATGTGTGTATGTCCCTGTGCTACTGGTCAGCTATGTGCAATAATAAAGTTATACCAACTAAGCATAGCAGTAGTGGCCAGGGCCTGCGTGCATTCTCCTTGTAGATGTGAAGAAGCCACATATGTGTGTCCCTCTCTTACCCCCATAGCTTGGTAGTTAAAGCACTCAGGTCATATGCTGAAGGTTCTGGTTTCTAGATCCTCCTCACACAGAAGACACTTATTTCATAGATTCATAGTTGGTAGGGTTGGAAGGGACCTGAGCAGATCATCAAGTCTGACACCCTGCCATGGCAGGAAAGAGTACGCGGGCAGGGTGTTCATCGAGCCTCCTCTTAAAGACCCCCAGGGTAGGAGCCAGCACCACTTCTCTTGGAAGTTGGTTCCATATCCTAGCCGCCCTGACAGTGAAGTAGGGTCTCCTGATGTCTAGCCTGAATCTACCCTCTGCCAGCTTGTGACCATTATTTCTAGTCACTCTTGGTAGTGCTTGGGGGAACAGGGACTCCCCCTATTGCCTGCTGGTCCCCCCTGACTAGTTTGTAAACGGACACTAGATCCCCCTCCTCTGCCTTCTCTTGTGGAGGCTGAACAGCTTCAGGTCCCTTAGCCTCTCCTCGTAGGGCCTGCCCTGCTGCCCCCTGATCATGCGAGTTGCCCTCCTCTGGACCCTTTCCATGTTGAAAACATCTCTCCTGAAGTGTGGCGCCCAGAACTGGATGCAGTACTCCAACTGCGGCCTGACCAGTGTTGCATAGAGGGGGAGGATCTGTGGATGCATGACAAGGTACGGTTCGCCTTTCTGACTGCATCTCCACACTGTCCACGTTCATTTTGGCATCAATAATGACTCCAAGATCCTCTTCTGTCTCTGCACTGGCGAGAAGGGAGTTCCCCAGCCTGTAGGTATGCTGCTGGTTCTTCCCCCCCAGGTGCAGTACCTTGCACTTGTCAGTATTGAAACCCATCCTGTTCTCATCCGCCCACCCCTGTGACCTGTCTAGGTCTGATTGCAGCCTATTCCTCCCTTCTAGTGTGCCCACTTCCCCCCACATCTTAGTGTCGTCTGCAAATTTGAACAGGGTGCTTTTTACCCCCTCATCCAAGTCGCTGATGAAGATGTTGAACAGTGCAGGCTCGAGGACCGAGCCCTGCAGTACACCACTGCCCACATCCCTTCAGGTCGAATAAGACCCATCCACCACCACTCTCTGGGTGTGGCCCTCCAGCCAGTTAATGACCCATTTGACTGTGTAGATGTCGATGACACAGTCCCCTAGTTTTTTAATGAGAATGGGGTGCAAGACAGTGTCGAAAGCCTTCCTAAAGTCCAGAAAGACTACGTCCACTGCTACCCCTGCATCTAAAGATTGTGTGACCTGGTCATAGAAGGCCACCAGGTTGGTCTGACAGGACCTGCCTCTAATGAACTCATGCTTGTTGCCACCAAACATAATCTTCCTTGCTGGCCCCTCGTGCACACACGCCAGGATAATTCTCTCACAAAGCTCACGCAAGATCAAGGTAAGACTAACTGGCCTATAGTTTCCTGGGTCCTCCTTCTTCCCTTTTTTCAAAATGGGAACCACATTGGCCCTTTTCCACTCCTCTGGCACTACGCCAGAGCACCACGAGTACTCGTAAGCCGTGCCAGGGGTCCATCAATGACCTCTGCTAATTCCCTCAGCACTCTGGGGTGGAGATCGTCAGGACCAGCTGATTTAAATGAATCTAGTCCCTACAGAAGTTCCCTGACTAGGTCCTCACTGACCCTAGGCCTGGGTGTGCCTCCCCTGGGGCCTACGGGGATCCCGGTGGCGGGGGTGACCTGGTCCCTGATCAGAAAAATGGAGGCAAAGAAATTGTTAAATAGGTTAGCTTTGTCGTCTGGTGCAATGACCAGATTTCCTAGCGTGTCTTGCAGAGGCCCCACATTACCCGGTACCTTCTTTTTACCCCCTATGTATTTAAAAAAGGACTTCTTGTTCTTGATCCGGGTAGGTAGTCCCATTTCCATCTCCACCTTGGCCTTCCTGACCGCCCCTCTACAGCCCCGAGCAACCAAGGTATAGTCCTCCCTGGTGATGGCTCCTCCCTTCCATTGGGTGTACACCAATGGAATGTTCCCATATGCTTTTGGTGAGCCATGGGGGTTTTTGCGCCCTCTTGCCCCCTTTGATCCGTGTTGGGATTACCTCCCCTTGGGCTTGGAGGATCGTCTCCTTAAGGAACAACCGTTCTTCTTGGACACCTGACTCCTCTCCCCTCCGGGACCTCAGTGCCTCCCTGACTATTCTCTTTACCTCATTGAAATCTGCCCTCCTGAAGTCCAGGGCTGATGCCTTGCTGCAGGCCATTGCCACCTTGCACTGGATGGTGAATTCCAGCAGGTGATGATCACTGTTGCCCAGGTAGTTGAGCACCCACAGATCCCTCACCAGGTCATCGCCTATGGCCAGGACCAGATCCAACAAGGCATCTCTCCTGGTGGGGCTGTGCACCTCCTGGGTTAGATGGAGGTCCTGTATCTGGGCTAGGAACCTACAAGAGCAGTCAGACCTGGCTGACTGCTGTTCCCAGCAGTTGTCTGGAAAGTTCAGGTTACCCATGATGACCACATCCCTTGACTTAACTACCTCCGTGAGCTGACTTAAGAATTCCCAGTCTAGCTCTTCCCCTTGGTTGGGTGGTCTGTAGTAGACCCCCAGTGCTAAGTCCCTTTCCCCTTGACTTCCTTTTATTCTAGCCCAGAGCACTTCAGTGTGCCCCTCCTCTGACCCTGCGGTACTTGTTGAGGATGTGTATTTCTCTTTGATGTAGAACGCCACACTCCCACCTTTCCTCCCTGTCCTATCCCTCTTGTACAGCCTATAGCCCTTGATATTCACTGTCCAGTCATGTGTTGGGTTCCACCACGTTTCGGTGAGCCCCACTATGTCTGGGTTGGTGTCAGCTAGCAGGAGGTTAAGTTTCTCCTGCTTGTTCCCCATAATACCAGCATTTGTATAGAGGCATTTGAGGCCTGTAGATATGTGTACTGGCCCCCTAATCTCAGTACTACCCGGGCCTCTGCTGCTTACCTGGGTATTTGTTCTGCTTGTCGTCAGTCTAGGCTGGGCTGTTCTTGTGGGTGACGCTTGGTTTAGTGGTCCAGTGCTTCCTTTGCCCTCGTCTTCTCTTTCCCTGGACGAGCCTAGTTTAAAGCCCACTGGAGGAGATCCACCAAACTGGAAGAGAACACACACTTACCTTTGTGGGGTAGGTGAAGCCCATCCCACCTGAGCATGTCTTTCTTCCTGATGCGTGGGTCATTGTCTAGGAAGCTAAAGCCCACCTCAAGACACAATTCCCGAAGCCTCAAGTTGCCCTCTTTGATGCGGGTCTCGTGTCATTTTCCACAGCTGCTCACTGGTAGGACAGAAGAGAATACCACTTGAATGAAGGCCTTGTTCATTTCCAAGCACAGCATGCTGCCCACATCCCATAGGCCAACCATTACTTGGTCCTTTTCCGAACATTTCTTTTGAAGCTGAGCTATTAACACAGTGCTTGGAAAACATGGATAGAGGGTGGCATGGGGAGGAGAAACTAGATAGAGAAGAAGGCCACAAGCCAGAACCCATGGCCTTTTCTTTCCAGGCCAGTAGCCACTTCACTGAGCCACGCACACCTGCTTTGCTCCCTTCCTCCTAGCCCCACGTCTTCTTCTCATGACTGTCCAGCTTCAAAAGGAGCAGCAGAGAAGGGTCTTGTTAATGGCTGATCTATGTTGGGGTGGTTAGACAGCTATTCTAGGATTTGAGAAAAAGCCAGGTTCAAAATCTCACTCTTGATGAAAGCATTTCAGCAAGCCAACCCAGCTTCTCAGATGAGTGCCTTAATCATCCACTTATGGGCATAAAAAGATAGGAGGTCTTTGTTATTAGTGCATGCACACAGTCTTGGTATGTAGAGAATTGATAGGTGAAACTTTGGGATTTACATGACCAAAAATGCCATGTAGTTTAAATCTAGATACCGAAAGTCCAGGAAAGACCAGAATGCTGTCCCCAGCTTCCTAGCTTTCTGTTTTTCAAGGCTGTCAGGAATACTGATGACAAGTATGTGCCCACTACACTTACTCATTCCATAAAAAAAAACATAAGAAGAATCAAACATCTTGATAGTAAATATTTATTTGATGGCAGTGGCTACTTCAGAAGGAATATTACTGAGCAGGGGGGTGAAGAGAGGGAGCGGGGGAGGGAAATGCAGCCATGTAATCAGCAGGGATCCTGGTTTTCTCTGATAAAAACAAAAAACAAACTCCCAAATTTTGTGGTTAAAAAAAGGAACCCCAAATCCACATTTTTCAATGATTAAAATGAAACACCGTTTTATATAGTGCCATTATACACACACACACATACACACACACACACACACACACACACGTGCATGCGTGCGTACATAATGGTGTTTCATTTTAACACCGAAAAAATGTGATTTTTGGATTACTTTTATATATGTATGCATGTGTGTGTGTAGAGAGAGAGAAAGAGATGTTTCATTTTAATTGTAGAAAAATGTGGATTTGGGGTTCCTTTTTTTAATCTGAAAATTGGGGATCTTTTTTTTTATCAGCGAAATAGTTATTGATAAGTGTCCAGTAAGACATAGAATAATCTTAATCTCTGAAAGAGTCTATTGACTGTTTTTTCTGGTGGCTATTTTGGGGTGATTCTCACTTTTGTTAATAGTATTTAATTTTTTGATGATGATACAATATTAGCTGCTGAAGCCAGGGACTTTTGCTATATAACCATTTCACTTATGACTTAGGTATGATTACTGAGGCCAGGAAAAAGATTTGTTCTCTCTGCCATTTCCATTGCATAACATCAGACTTTTTATTTCTTTCTTTCTGTGCACTCTGCATCATATGTAACTATATACACATAAAAGAAAATGGAAAACATATATAAAATGAACTAAGGATAACCTCTGTTGATTTCCTGGAAATGTGCAAGAGGTAGGTAGATATGTCTTCCCTGTATGGCATGTTAGTTTAGAAGGTTCTTTGACACTATGAAGCTTGGAGTCATATAAGAACATAGATCAGTGGTTCCCAACCTTTTTTTACCATGACCCACTGCTGGCAGCAGAGTGCTGGCGCAAGGAAGCTCCTGGCATGTGGCACAGCTTGTCTTTTGTGTGCGGCACCACCGGCCAGACCGCCAGGGCCCTCATTTGGGTTGTGACCCAAGGCTGGAAACTGCTAACGTAGATAGAAAGGTAACAGCAAAAGATGAGTAAAAAATGAAACCGTTTTTATTAGTAGGAGAGAGAAAGTGTTAAAAATGAAAAGTAAGAAAATATGACAAAAGGATAATAAACATAACCTTTTATGAGAACTTAGGGGATTGCTGGTGGAAGGAAATACAAGGGTAAGAGAAGTTGAGGAGTAGTACATCCTAAAAAACTATGCTAAGACCTTTCTCTAACACCATCATAAAAACAGCCTATATTTTTATTTTAGCTTTGTTTTCCTAAAAAGTAGAAGGAATTCAGAAATTTCAAATATAATATATCATTAGAATTGCATCCTTGTAGTCCTCAGAAACATAATGCAATAGTTAGTTTCACCATGGTTGGGTGGGCTTATGAAAACATCTAAGGATCCTTTGCACCATCCATTTAAATTTTTGAAAATCTACATGCAGTTTTTATTTCTATGAAAAGAGATAATACATTATAAATAATATGAACTGTAATAATTCTACACAAGTACATTAGAAGGATCCTTATAAAACGTAGTTATTGCATCAGAAAAGTTGAGAGAAGTGTGGCTTTCTTGTCAGTGAAAGAGTTATGTTTGCTGTCTACTTTTGGGAGAAAAGCAAAAAAATGGTGTGTCTTTAAAGCAGCACTATTTTACTCCGATCAGTAAGAGGTATATTAGCAAAGAATAATGCTAGAGATGGTAAAAACGATCTGATAACCTTGTGCATTGAGATATGACACTGCTTCAGGCGAGATACCTTAGAGTAAAGCTTTAAAATGAGATCAAGTGTTGATAGAAAAATAAAAAATACTGTGCGGGCCGGGAGCGATCCGGGCCCGTCTTTGCGCACGCGGGCTGTGGCCAGCAGCCCGGGCACGCGGGGTCAGAGAAGACCGGGGCGAGCTAGAATTAGTTACGGATGCGTAGTGGTTGATTTAAAGATTGTTTACTTACACCAAAGATGGTTGTGGTGTAGGCTGGACAGTTTTCCAGGTACAGCTCCGCTTAAATCCTCGTTAGAGGACTACGACAAATTCGTTCTTTTCCCTGGAGTTGTTGAAGCTCCGTGGGTTCGGTAGTTTCTCGTACAGGATGGGATACGTCTAGGAATTTATCGGCAATGGGGAGAGGCTAGAGGCTGGTATTTGTTCTTTCCCACGGAGTTGTTGAAGCTCCGTGGGTTCGGTCAGGCCTCTGTTGCCTTTTAAGAAATGCGTTGGGTCCGTGAGGATCCCCAGCGCTTAGAGATCTTCACGCTCTCCCTCTCAAACTCCAATTTCTCTCTCTCCAACTGATTTCTCTCCAACTTGAGCGGAAACCACCCAAGCTCTTTATACAGCTAGCAAGCCAATCGCTAGCTGTCACGTGTGCATATATTAGAATCGGCCAATAATGTGACAAGAATTCTCATACAAATGGCGGGAACTCCTTGCACCGTGCATTTCTTAGATGCAAAAGAAATGCACCATGCAAAGAAAGCTTCAAATTGGCAGGAAATTCTCCGTTGCACCGGAGTTCTCTTCTGCAGCAGAAAACTCCACCGTGCAAAGAAGCTGCAATTTAGCGGGAAAATAATTTAGCAGTGCCGAAGCGCGCACACACACAAAAAAAAAATCACAACTTTGGGTTGTGACATCCCCCCTTGCTGAGAGCATAGCTAAATTATGCTATACACTTATCATTCTAGAACTTTGTCGTGAGTCGTCAAATGAACAGATAAGTAAACAAACAAATAAGCAAACATAAGATTTGTTGTCCTGGGATTGAGTTACATAATAATCAAGAAACAATAATCAACACAAACACATAATCTGATTCATAACAAAACTGCACGATCAGGGCTTCAGTGGGCGTCATGGCGAAGTCGTACGTCAGGCCCTCTCTTCTTTCGGTGATGTCATCCCTCTTAGGGCTCCTCTTAGCCACGCACTCTGAATCTCGGATCTGTAAACAAAGAACTCTCAAAAAATAGATTAATGATCTTATTCAACAGATTTACAACATTTTCATGGCTTATATTCTCAATTGGACGAAATCGTTGAGGATCCATCATCTGGCTCCTCTAAATAACGAAAACCTAACTCATAGGCCAATTGCCTTTGGCCTGTGTCCCCTAAAATCCGAAGCTGCTGCTTGTTGAGTCTGGAACGCTGTAGGAGAAATCCAAACATGTATCGCTCCTCTAGGGTTCTCGGTGGCAGTGGTGGAAGATCGGATTCACGACGTCTGGTGCCTTGAAGTCTGGTCGGGTGTCGACAGTCCCGATCAAGAGATAATCTTGGCTCCATCAGGATACACAGTCGTGACAACTGACAAAGAAGATAGCTTACAGGTTGGTTCACCATTGGGCTGAGCAGAATTCGAAGGACGATGATGTTTTTTCACCCATAAATCTCGAGACAACTGTCTAAGCTGTGAATGGTTACTGGAACGGTCCCAGGATTCCGTAGGTGACGGTGAGGCCATGGTCTTATTCGCTGGAGTGATGTCAGTCCCAGCGCACATGCTCTGGGGTTCCAGGCAGAGTACAAGACTCCAATAATTGCTAGCATGAGATGCTCTGCGCCGGTATATTCTGGCCGTCCTTCATGCCACACGTGGGCTTTCTGACTAATCAGTCCTGCAACAAGCGCTGGCAGTGGAATAGGTCAGTGAGCGTTGACCGCTATCATGTCGATGTCAGTGACATGTCCTCTACTCCACGAAGCTTGTCTAACTAGGAAGCTTGCTTCTTCCTGGTTCAGCAGGTCGGATCCAAGTTCCATGACCAAACGTCCCAACCATACAGCTAGAGTCTCTTCAGGCTGGATTCTTGACGCTCTACACAAATCCTGCAACTCAGCTCTGGTACGAGCATACTAGGCAGTGGCAATTCGATTAGTCGTTGTTGTAGGGAAAGCTGCTCTTTCAGGAGTTGATGTTGTTATAGGCTGAACTGCTGCCGCGGGAGTCACTGCTGCTGTTGCTGCTTCAGGCAGGAGGGGCGGATGCACTCCTCCGCTTGACTCTCTCCTTCGTCGGCAGGAGGGCGTGGTTGGTAGAGGCGTCGCTGCGTCGCTACGCGGGGTTGCCGGAGACGACGCTGCGTTGATGGGCGGAGTCGCTGACCGAACTCTCACGGGTTCCTCTGAAGCTCCACCCTTCTTTTCCGGTTCTTCCACGCGGTCTCCCTCTTGCTCGGTGCCACCCTGGGTTGGCGTTTCAGGCTCCTTTCTCTCAGCTGCTTCTTTGACCGCTTGAATAGCCATCTGCAGCTCGTTCTTTAAACTTAATTTCTTGTACATTAGATTAGTAACCGTACGAAAAGTTGCACTTAACTCTTCCCCCTTGTCGTACCATGGGGCCACCCTCTCATCTGCGGCACATTCCTCCGTCTCCAGATCTTCACGGAGCTCGGATGGAAGCTCGCGACCTCTTAATCTAGCCACCATGAGGGGAGGGAACCGGCCGATTGGCACCGGTTCTTCACTCTCCCGAGCATATCGTAGGCATTGGGCACACTCCTGGGTGAAGGTCGGGTTTGCTTCGCCCACCGGGATGACTCCGGCGAGGGACACAGTATCGAGGGGCCTGAACAGGACCCGCTCGTCTCTCATTATACACCCGAATGCCGCGGGGAGCAAATACACTTCCCTCTCTCTCAGGGCTCCGTCTTCAGAGACTCCCTCTTCTCCCTTTAGCGACAGGCGTCCGCTTACAAATCTTTCACCAGTTCCGCCCGCCTGATGGTAAGCGATATGCGCTTCCAGTTCTTCAAAGCTTTTCACTTGGCGTTGGTTATCGCGCCAAGGGCAGTTCTTAACCAATTCTAGCTCTAATGTGTCTCCTCCTGGTCCCATCCTCGTCGCCATGTGCGGGCTGGGAGTGATCTGGGCCCGTCTTTGTGCACGCGGGCTGTGGCCAGCAGCCCGGGCACGCGGGGTCGGAGAAGACTGGGACGAGCTAGAATTAGTTACGGATGCGTAGTGGTTGATTTAAAGATTGTATACTTACACCAAAGATGGTCGTGGTGTAGGCTGGACAGTTTTCCAGGTACAGCTCCGCTTAAATCCTCGTTAGAGGACTACGACAAATTTGTTCTTTTCCCCAGAGTTGTTGAAGCTCCGTGGGTTCAGTAGTTTCTCATACAGGATGGGATACGTCTAGGAATTTATCGGCGACGGGGAGAGGCTAGAGGCTGGTATTTGTTCTTTCCCACGGAGTTGTTGAAGCTCCGTGGGTTTGGTCAGACCTCTATTGCCTTTTAAGAAATGCGTTGGGTCAGTGAGGATCCGCAGCGCTTAGAGGTCTTCACACTCTCCCTCTCGAACTCCAATTTCTCTCTCTCCAACTGATTTCTCTCCAACTTGAGCAGAAACCACCCAAGCTCTTTATACGGCTAGCAAGCCAATCGCTAGCCGTCATGTGTGCATATATTAGAATCAGTCAATAATATGACACGAATTCTCATACAAATGGTAGGAACTCCTTGCACCGTGCATTTCTTAGATGCAAAAGAAATGCACCATGCAAAGAAAGCTTCAAATTGGCGGGAAATTCTCCATTGCACCGGGGTTCTCTTCTGCAGCAGAAAACTCCACCGTGCAAAGAAGCTGCAATTTAGCGGGAAAATAATTTAGCAGTGCCGAAGCACACACAAACAAAAAAAAAGAAAAAATCACAACTTTGGGTTGTGACAAATACTAAGGAAAAAGAATTCTAAGCTTCAGAAATATTTCTCAGGTAGTGACAGAAGGTAGATGAATTGCAGTTATATATCTCGTGGTTACTTTCTGACGACGTGTCTTTAGTCTAGCTGGAAAGCTGGTTAGACTGATGATGTGAGGGGTGGGGACAGATGAGATTTTATCTCAAAAACCCAATATGGGGTATACTTAATCTTATGACAAAAGATCTGGTGAAGAGGTTTCTAGCAGAGGTGCACTTATACATTGGTCCATATGTATCAACAGTGATAAAAGGAAATGACCATCATTTGTCTTTTTTTTGCTAATGTGGCTGACAATATGGCCAATAAATGCTGTGTGGCAGTGGCAGCCTGCCCTCGCCCCGTATACAAATCTAGGGGCACATGCCTCCCGTAGCTCTCCTGGGGCTGCGCACAGTGGTGGGAGCCAACCCCTCCTTTCTGCCCCCTCATGAGCTGCTCATAGCTTTGTCCCACACCCTGCCCAGTGCTTTCCCTTGCTCCAGCCCCACTCCCTCCCTCACTGTGTGGGCCTCAATCTGCCCCCGCCATGCCCCTTCCCTCTCCCTCACCCCTTCCCCCCAACAGACTTACCAGCTGGAATTTGCTCTCGCAGCTGCCAGGCTACATACTGACAATCAGATTTGTATCAACAGATACGGCTCATTAATGACTGGCCATGAATATTGGCCCAAAAAATCTTTATTGGTGTACCCTTAGTCTCTAGATGTGTAACAGTAATTGAAGGATTGATTCACACATGGCAGTCAGAAGGTAATCTAAGTCTTTCTTTATAAATCAGGCCACTTAAAATGGCGGACCATTGATTTGAGGTTATCCGAATATATATGTCTATACGTGATGTGTCTGTACTTGTATCTATGCAAGTTAGGGTGGAAGGAAAGGCTATATAGAATGAGGATTGTAAAGTTAGACTATATTTTGTTACATATAATACACTCTGGAATAACACATCTTGTTTTTGAAAGGCAGAAGAATATAAAAAGGACTTTACTTATAGTAAGTAACAGAATGGCAGCAGCTAAAGGGGTGAGGCTGTTCATTGTTCTACTTGGGCACATCTACATGGGACACTTACTGTCAGGTAGTCTAATAACACTGTGTGCCAGTCAACAACCATGCTAATAAGCTATGTACAGTTATTAGGTTACTGCGCAGTAACCATCACAAAAGAACATGTGCCAGTGCTACTGCACAGTAAATGTAGTTACTGTGCATTCAGTTAAGGAAGTACTAAACTAAATGTGCAGTAACTACAGCGCATTAATGAACATGTAGACATGCACCCTGTGGATTGCAAGCCCGTACTTTCTTTTTTGCCTAGTAGAACCTTAAGCAGCAGAAACTGCTGTTATTGTTTTTCTTCACTTTTAACACACTTCCTAATTTCCAGCAAATGATTGTTAGGGGAAATAAAGTGTGTGTTGTATGTGAGAAAATATGGCATTTGCTATTGAGACAGGAAACATCATTTTATTATAGGCCTAATGCAGCAAGCTTGTAATCATTGATAACAGGTCTAAGTCTGATATGTGCATATTAGATATAGCAAATGAAGGCCCTGATTCTGGACTTGGGGCATTTAGATTCTATTCTAGTCCGCTTAATTACTACATGTGACTTAAGTCCTGTATAACTTTATGATCATTGTTAAATGTACCTGATACTTTTTAATTTGATTGAAATATCTAACAGTATTCTTGAGGCATGTTTTAGAATAATGTGAAACAATATGTAAGCTTAGTGGTTTACTGCGATGTATCAAGTTGAGGGAGGAGTCTAGGTCATTTAGTTGTTTAGAAGTGCGGTTGGTAAGCTTGCATCAAATTGAGGGTGAAATGACAAATATCCTGATTTTACTTTGGTTTAGTTTTCTATTTCATGACCAGTTCTATTGACAGTACAAAGATGATGAATTAAGTTAAAGTTCTGAAAGCCCACTGATGTGGTAACGTATAATTAAATAAACACAAGATGACTTTTTAAATTTAGTTTGGTAAAATGAAAGGGCCTGTCAAAAAAATCATTTTAACAAGTTTATTTTTGTTAGTGCTCACAGAAAAGCACTGAAACAGCAATTTTTCTCCTTTCTTTTTTTTCTGTTGGTCATTCATGAAATATTAAAAAAAAAAAAAATCCATTCTTTTTGTCATGAAAATCAATTTTTTGGCAGGAGGGGACAGGAAAAGGGGAAACAAGATTTCTATTCCATCAAATTGAGCAGTTAATATACCACAAGGAATTTCATTTTCTAATCCTCTCTTCTCCCACCTTCCATTCTTCTGTTATGCTTTTTGATATAAAATAGAAGGATTTTGAAGACGAAGGTACAAAACCCTATTATTAGAGCAACTAGTACAATCTACTCAATCTAGTACATCTGTGTTAGTACAGAATTGTTCCCTAAAATATAGCTTCATATGACATAGGTCAGTCTGATTTTAAATGACCCAAAAGAATGCCATTTCTGTCACTCCTGTCAGAAGTACATTTTGTAGACTTTAACACCCCTGAAACAAGTTCATATAATGGTTCAATAGGATGTAAACCCCAGTCTCAACCATGAACAATGCGTGCCCCTGGCAGCTGGGGGGGGGGGGGCACAGTGGTGGTGGTGGTAGTGGGAGCTCAGTGGCAGTAAGTGGGGAGCTCCCGCAGACACTGCCAGCACTGTTGGTGGCCAAGGGGGTGGGGGGATGGCGACTGTCAACCAGGGGTTGGTAACCACACACAGATGCTGCCGGCAGTAATTGCTGACCGCCCACAGATAACTTGGTGGTGTTGGCAGCGGGAAGGGGGGTGGCGACCAGCGACTGCCTGCAGGCACTGTGGACACTGTTGGTGGTGCCTTTTCATAGAGGGTGCACCACCACACTTGGCATGCACGTGCACCCATGTGCACTCCCTATGAGTTGCCAATGGTCTCAACAATTGTGTCTCTGCCTTCTGCCATGCCAAGTGTGCATGTCAGGATGCATGGTTTTTGGATTAGGAATCAGATTCCAATCATGCCATTACTACTTGCCAGTGCATTGGAAACCTGGCATCATGACCTCAGGCTTTCCCTGCAGCAACTGGAAAGCCAGGTGCCTGCAGTCTGTGATCTGGTGCAGTCATAGAGCTTGGACTGACCATCACCTAATTGTCAGTCTCAGCTCTGGGACCACATCAGAGCCAGTTCAAGACTTTGGTGAGTCCCAGAGCTGAGATTGATCATCAGATGATGGTCAGTCCCAGCCCTGGGAATGCAGTGGTGCCAATGTGAGACTTTGATGGAGGTCTTAGAGCTGGAACCGACAATCAGCTGCTTGCTGGTCTCAGCCCTGGGACTGCACTGGGGTCAGTTCGAGACTGGTGCAGTCACAGGGCTGGGAATATCAGCTATCTGATTGTGGGTTCTGTTCCCTGGACCTCACTGTAGCTGGTTTCAGAGCCCCATGCTCTAGGATATCAGATAAACTCTTGTGCACCCAGCTGCATGTGTTTTTTTAAGATCCTGACATGCCCAGAATGTAGGAGAGTTCCTCTAATCTAGGGTCCCCATGTGCCAGGGTTGTCAGTAAACCACGTGTACAGCCCTGTTACATATTAAATTTTTAAAGGTCCTTGTGCACAAGGTACTCCTGGATCTCGGGGTCCCCTGTGGCTGAGATGTGTCAGTTGTCTAGCTCTGCAGGACAAAGCAGTCAACCTGCCTGGTCATGGGGACCTTCACAGCTCCCTGCAACCCAGCACCAAAATGTGTCTTGCTTCTCAGCCTCTGGCAGACCTGCTGGCAAGGCAAGTACTATGTTGGGTTTTGGGGAGCCCTGTGGCTTTTCATGACCAGGCAAAGGAAACATCTCCCCCATCTCTGTTCAACACCTATTAATAGATCTATCATCCATAAATTTCTTTTTTGAAACTAGCTATGCTCGCTCCATCTTTTACCTCCTGTGACAATGAATTCCACAAGTTAGCTACATGTTGTATATAAAGTTTAGTTTTTTTCCCATTTCTGCAGAAATTAGATTTAAAAAAAAATCTCTTTCTGCATTGGGATAACGGTAAGAAGGGGAAGAGAGTGACTTGTAGAGAAAGGCAAGTATCCTGGTGGCCACAGTCATCAAGTGAATCAGAGCATTGTTTTGACCTAGGCCCCTTTCACTGACTGCTTAACAATTGGGATATTCTAGTGTGGCAGATTTTGCTGTTATGCTTTTTTCCAGAATCTCATTTTGAACCTGCAGCCTTTGTTGACATTTAATAGAAAGTGGCTTTTATGAAAAGTTTTGTCTGAAATGAGTTGTCTTTTTATCTAGAAGTTTTGATTTCATAAAAACATTTCAGGCTGGTCTATTCATTAGTACTATTTCAAGTTATGAAAACAGAACTCTTAGGAACTAATAGATGATGCACAGTAATGTTTGAGGAAGGAGACTCCAAGAGACAGTCTCAGGAAGAGAATTCAGGAGTCCTGTTAGACCACATTAAAATTGCTTTTGTCTTTGAAGAGAGATTTTCAGTGAAATATCTATGACTGGTATTTGCTTACATTTGTAGACAGAATTTGGCAAATATCAGTGAATCAAGAAATGTGTGTTCTGTCCTTTGCCTCAAGTCATTGTATGCATTGGACCCTTTCTGTGCAAATAGGCTTATTAGCCTTGTCACACTATCTTGCAATCACAGCACGTTGTCACATTATTTTAAAGAATGTCATGACCTCTCTGGCATGTTGGCTTCAGGCATTCGAGTTGCTGCTGTATCTGTTCAGTCATGAGAAGCTCAAATTCCCATCACTAATGGTCAAGTTCAGAGCTGAATAATATACACTTAACTGAACATTAGAAAAAACAGAGACCATATGTCAAGTCACTTAGAAAAGATATCCAACATCCCAAGGGAAATGTTACTAGCTGAGATGGAGTAAATGCAGGTGGGAAAACAAGTACCACAGAAAAAGTTTGTTTGCTGTCTTACGCATTGTTAATCAGATCATTATGCAGAAAGATTTTAAAACATATAAAAGCACATACGCTATTTCATTTTGCTGAGAACTAGAAAGGAATGAAAAAGGTTTAGAAATACTTTACATTTAATCAATGATGTCTCATTTTTATTTGCATAATTATCAAATTATATGGACATATATAAGCATTGACATCCAGACATTGCCATGACCTATCCAGTAAATTTTTATCATTCTTTGTTCTTATAAGAACATACTTTTAAAATTAAACTGTGATAAAGGTAGTTGTGTCTGGCCAATATGCCATTTATTACTGGAATTGTGTCCTATCTAATTGTCCTAAAGAAAAAAAAATGCTTATTTTTAAATTGGAGGAGGCAAGTGCTTATGTTAAATACATAACAATTAAGAAATAATAATTCCACGTATTATAACCGCATTTATGTGGAGATCCAAACTCCTGTTTGTCTTGGGTATTTAGTAGGCTGTCCTTTGTTTTCCCAGGAAGAGTTATACACACTTCTCATTTTTTGAAAGAGTTTCTCATGAAAAAACTACGGTTAATGAAAACATGACTATTTTCATAATTCCATCATTCTTTTTGATAGCATATAAAACGTAGACACTGAGAATAAGAGTGGAAGCTGGAGCCAGGAGAAAGTGAGATGGGACTGTGCAAAAGATGAATGGGTACCTGTTTCTGAAATGTAAATGGTGATTGTCATTTCGTAGTTAGAGAACTTGATGACTGACATTTGCCTGGTATTCTTTGAGCAGAGTATAAAGGTTGACAAAAATGAGTATCTAAACATAACAAAAAATGTTTATAAAAAGAATTGCTCTTCAGGCTTTGTTAAAAAAATGCATTACATCTAACTATATAGCTATTTAAGGGCAGTCATATGAGCTTCAGTATTTGTTTGCTTGCTTGCTTGCTTGCAGTTTGGAGGTTAAATAGGGAGGCCATTAAAACCAAAAACACTAAAGAATATACAGGCCGGTTTTACCACCATGCTACTCCATATTAGTTTAATTCCACAAAAATCATCAGAGTGCCACCAGCATATACCTGGAGTAATGCAATATTAAATGAGACCCTATGTAGAGACAGTTTTCGGATCGCTAGGTAATAAAGCTGAAACAATGTCCTGCTGACAGGAAAAGCTGATTTTATTTTGTCTAATTTTAGGGATACAATTTGCAAAATTATTCCCTACTTAAAATTTTTTCTGGATTTTTGCATGTGATGTCACCAGAATCCCATGCTTGTGCAAATAAGTATTCTTCTGGGTTGAAAAGAAAAAGTTCTTTTTAGGTTTTAATAACAGTGCATTTTGAAATGTTTAGCTGTTTACCCAAATCCACATTAATTTTGAATTGAAGATGACCAATCATTAGATACTACACTTTGAAAATTATAAACTTGTTATACTTTTCAATGTATAGAATCAAATTAGTGATGGTTGTCTTAAATTTGTCCCCCACATTGTTGTAGTGAGGAAAGCAGTAGTGGTGGGTGAAGGTCCAGACCCACCCTCCATACCTGTAGCCCTTACCCGTTCCATGACCCCCTGTGCCTGTCCCTCCTGCCAATTCCCCCACCCCATGTTGCCTTTAGCTGCTGACAGCCTGCCTGGCCCCACACCCTGGTGCCTGTGCCTGCCCCACCAGCACCTGCCCCACTACTGTGAGTCCTCTACCCACTTCTACTTGCCCATAACACATGCCCTTACTGCCTGCCCTCATCTTCTTACCCCTCCTTTGTCCGTGGCTCACCTTGCTGCCTGTCCTCACCCCCAGTGCCTGCCACTCCTCCCACCTGTGCCCCATACTCTCCATCCACTTTCCCCTCCTGTACCTGCCCCTGCACCTCATTCCTTCCTACCCCTTGCTCCCCCTGCTACCTTCTCCCACACCCCCTGCTCCCCCCAGCCACCTGCCTCCTTTGCTTCTGTCCCTTATGTCTGTGCCTGACCCCTGCCACTTGCCTCCCACATCCTCCCCACATCCTCCTGCCATTTATTTTCTGCTGCTCTGCTGTGCTCTGGCTCCAGGGCAGTCAGCAGCAGCATTCTGAGCCTAGTCCTACCCTGCTCAGCCAGGCAGAAAGAAGGATGGCAGCTCTGGGTTGGGCCAGGTCAGGGCTGGAGGGGCTGGAGCTTGAGTGGAGGGGGAGGACCAACTGAGTTTGTCACTTCCCCAAGATACACAGGCAGGTCTCCCCTGCATGCCCCCTCCAGTCAAGTTTCCCCTATGCTTCCCTGGCCATGTGCTCCTCACCTACCACATGAACCATCCCAATCAGGGGCAGGCAGTGGCTCAACTCCAGCTTTGGCTCCAAACCCAGGGCTGAAGCCAGAGCTAAGTTGCCATTGACCCTTTGCAAGTACTTCAGATGAGGATTCTTTCCCCCACTGCATTATTTTGGTTGGTGGGGGGGAACTTTTCTTGGATTGGAGTAAATATGGTGGCTAGATCTCTATTTATTGACAGTGAAGTTGCAGAAGCAAAGGATGTTTCTATTATCACATTTACAGTAGTAAAAAACCTTTCCATTTTAAACTTATTACCCTGATCTAGGAATTTGTTCCTTAAGGCGCACTGGATCTTTATCACCAGACTATTAAAAGGGTGTTGTCAAAAAGAACGGCTTTTACACAGTACAGTAAACAGTATCTTAACTGAAATTGAAGGTTACATAAATTATCAACACTTGAAAGCAACCAAAGCAAACGAAGTAAATGCATTTCAGATTGACAAAATGACTCAACCCCTGGCTTGTGAGTCAGATCTTGCCCTTGTCATGTGGGGCCCTGCAGCATATGACCTCATGTGCTAGATTGATTATGCAGGGTAGCATGGGGTCCAGTACAAGCACGTGCAGTTGTTCAGGGCCTCACAGCATGTGGGACTAGGACAAGGTGGCATGTGGCCTTGGAGTCTGAGCCCGGCACACAGGAATGGGCAAGGGTAGTGATTCAGGGCCTGATCCTGTCAGGGGGAGGTGGTGCAGGCTCCTAGGGCCTGATCATGAAATGCAGAGTTCAGTGTGACCCATAGAGACCCCACACTTTTCATCTTGCCTGTGGGACCAAACAGTTGGGCACCGTTAGCTTACACCCTTCAGCGCTTGCCAGTAGGCTATATATATGAGTTTTCAGCTTACCCAGGTGGAAACACTTCCTCTGATCAAGTCCCTGCTGAATTTTATTCTTCAGCTTCACATCCCTTGCATCCTAGACAGCAGAAGTATTTTATATAGGGGGAAGGTAGCAGCTCACCCAAGTGGAGAGACTTACTTTGTAGGAGTGCTGGCTTCCTAACTTCTGCTCCACAGACCTCCAATTATAGTTGTAGCAGCTTGAAATCCCTTGTCAAAATCCAAAGAATGCACTGATTGCTTGGTTTCTGGATTGTCATAACCAATTTGATATTAATTAATTCATCAGCAAAGCTAACCATGCTTTATCATGCATCAGCAGATGCATAACAAATAGATCCAAGGAGGTGATACTTCCCCTCTATGCGGCATTGGTCAGACTGCAGTTGGAGTACTGCATCCAGTTTTGGGTGCTGTACTTCAAGAAGGATGTTGATAGACTTGAGAGGGTCCAGAGGAGGGCCACTCATATGGTTAAGGGCTCACAGGACAAGCCCTATGAGGAGAGACTGAGGGACCTGGACCTCTTCAGCTTCCTCAAGAAAAGGCTGAGAGGTGATCTTGTGCCGCCTACAAACTCATTAGGGGGACGCAGCAAGGGATCGGAGATGCTCTGTTCACCAGGACCCCTCTTGGGGTAACAAGGAACAATGGTCACAAACTGACATAGAGCAAATTTAAGCTAGATATCAGGAAAAAAACTTCTTCAAAGTAAGGGTGGCCAAAATTTGCAATTGGCTTCCAAGGGAGGTGGTGCTCTCCCCTACCTTGGGGGGTCTTTAAGAGAAGGCTGGTTGGCATCTGGCTGGGGTCATCTGACCCAGCATTATTTCCTGCCTAGGCATGGGTTCGGACTCAATGATCTGTTGACCCTAGCATCAATGAATCTATGAATTAATGAATTAAGTAATAATTTCCCACACTTTACTTTTGTGCTAATATTGAGATAAATTCAGCAAAGATTTTTTGAGAGAGACATTTTGTTATGTACTTGTTAAGAGGGTTTTTTCCACTTAACCATCTCTCCTCTAATCTTCAGAATACTCCAGTCTAGAAACTGCACCTGATCTTCTGACTGAATTCACTTAGTCCTGCTTTTCACTTTAATTTCATCTGATTACTGTAAAAAACCTTAACAAGGCAGAATTTCTGAGTTGAAAAAAGCTTGACTTAGTTCTAAATAGTGTAAGATTTAATGTGTTCAAGACATTTTAAGAAACTGAATACATTTTTTAAAACTATATACAAACACTTGTTAAAATTAATTAACAAACCTCGTGGGTAAAGTTAACACCCTGATGTTTTAAACAATATTTAATCCTTTTCTCTGGTTATCAGACTGTAATGAAACATTAGAGTAATAAACACAAGAGTTTATCATGTGCCATGTACACTCACTTTACTGATTTTGATTTTTATCTTGGTAAGGGGAGGAATTTTAAGAATACAGAAAAGTACTGATTCCCATATTAATTTGTTAAATTTCCAATTTGAACAAGGTAATTTATATATATACACCCATGTTAGTCTAAGGCCATAGGTAGGCAAGGTTCTTTGGGGAGGTGTGGTATCTTTTATTAACCCAATTAAGCAGTTGGAAAAAAATTATTTGCAAGCAATGAAACACCACTATACCAACCTTTCCCACTCAGAAAGAAGGGCCATAGAATCTCTAAGTTCCAACCACCAAATAGTAATAAAACCAACAGATAAAGAGGGAGCTGTAGTTATCCTTAACTGCAAAGACTACATAAAAGAATCCAACAGACAACTCTCTGTCACTACCTACTATTAAAAACTAGAGGAAGATTCAACTCCCCCTTTCACCTCAGAACTCAAAACCACCATCACATTGCTTTCATCTGAACTACAAGAAAAACTTCAGACCCTGATCCCTACTCTACCCAGTCCAGGGACATTTTACATGCTCCCTAAAATCCACAAAAAGGGAACAATTTCCAACCATGGAACCCTAACTGAAGGGTTTAATCAGATCCATCCTAAAGCTTCTCATCCCCAAAGACTGAGTTTTATCCAAGACGCAACAGACTTTCTGTGAAAACTAAAAAACATAGATCACCTTCCCAGCAATACCCTCTTAGCCACTATACATGCCACTAGCCTATATATACCAACATCCCACACCAGGATGGCATCCAAGCCTGTCTCACGTATCTATAAGAGCAAGATTACAACTCAGAGTACAGACCTCTGGTATTACTGAATATATACACTTCATCTTTACACACAACTTCAGTTTCAACAACCAACACTTCCTTCAGACCATGGGCGTGGCTATAGGCACCAAAATGGACCCACAATATGCCAACCTTTTTATGACCCACCTGAAAGAAGAATTCCTGAAGAATTGCACCATCAAACCTGTGCTATACCCGAGATATATAGAGGACATCTTCATCATTTGGATCTAAACCCTGCAGTCTCTGATTGATTTCCATCACTAATTCAATAACTGTCACCTCTCCATCAGACTCTTTCTGGAATACTCTAGCACCAACATTTCCTTTTTTTTCCATGATCAATATCCAAAATGGTAAAATACGAACCACCGTATACAATAAACACACAGGCCAACATACACATCTACACAGAACCAGCAATCACCCTAAATACACCAAAAAAGCTGTAATTTACAGCCAAGCTCTCCAATACCACCGAATTTGCATTGAGGAAAATACCTGTGATTGTCACATCGCAACTCTCAAAAGGGATTTCACCCAACAAGAATACTCCTCCAGAGAGATAGATCACACTTTTGAAAGAGCCACCCAGATACCACACAAAGAATTGCTGTAGTACAAAAAGAAAATCCCTACGAATTACACACCACTAGTTATGATATACCATCCTTCCCTGGAACCTATACAGAAAATCTTCACACAGTTGCATCCCCAATTAGACGAAGACCCAATTCTTAAAGAGATCTTTCTAGAACCACCGACCCTAGCCTTTAAACAAGCACCAAACGTTGCTAAGCTCATCACTAGAAGCAAACTTCCTATGACCCAAACCACACCAAATGGATCCAGATCATGTCAGGACAAGAAAAAGGTAAAACCTGCCAACACATCTCCAGCAGTCCTACAATAACCACACCTTACAACAGAACCATCACCATTCCTTGATCTTATATTTCATTTCTGGAGATGCAGGTGTATCTCATCAATTGCACCAAATGCCCTGATGGAAAATATGTAGGAGAAACCAAACAATAACTGCGTACCATAATGAACGCACAACAAAAATCCATCAAAGACAAAACTATCCAATTACCTGTGGGTACCCACTTCTCACAAGACAATCACTCCCTCTCCAGTCTCTTAGTTCTAATCCTCAAAGGGAGTTTACAAAACACTTCTTGTAGATGAGCCTATGAACTTTACTTCATAAATCTACTGGATACAAAAAATCTTGGACTCAACATAGACATTGGATTTATGACCCATTACAACCTGCCTGACATCTAACACACCAGGTAACCTGCCTGTTAGCTGACCACTTGTTTTTCCTCTACTCCCCCCCCTCCTATCTCTGCCTTTTGTCTTCCACTCATTTGCATCTTCACAGACTTGTTTACTTTAGCTTCTTTTCTACCTTGGAGAACTCATTACACCAGCAGAGTCTCCCATGGCCTGAAGAATGGTGTTTGTGCCAGAGAACTTTTTTCCAACTAATTAGTTGGTCCAATAAAATATATCACATCTACCCAAAGAGCCTTGTCTGCCTATAGAATATGTATATTATATATATATATATATATATGTGTGTGTGTGTATATTCTAGTACATTATATAGGTATGTGTGTGTGAATGAAGATGTATAATTAGCTTCTATTGTATTTTATTACATTGCTAACTCTGACTTCTAATCTTCTGCCCTCTTAAAATAATTATTCCAATATGTTATTTTTGTTCAAAACTGTCATTGTTTTATGTTAGCTGGATTAAACAGTGGATCTGATTTTGAAGACCTCTAGTTGACTATTTAGAGCAAAATTCCTGTTTTTAAGCAGTCTATATGTTTGTGAATAGCTATACCTCTGAAATTGAAAAAAAATTCTAAAAAAGGGGGGATGCTATCACTATGATTTGATAAGTACAACCAATTTTCCCATTATGTATTTTTATTTAAAATATTGAATTCCACATATACTGCAGTGGTATGCACTGGGGAAGTATGTACATGTATGCATACTTGAGCAAGGGTCCAGGCTGGAACCCAGATTCTATTCCTTTCCAAGATAACAGCCACCTCTGTAAGCCGTACATGCTCTGATTTGCAGCCATTCTTCTGTACCCACAGAACTCCCTCTCATGGCTTTGAAGAGGGGCCAACTGCAAAAGGAAGGGTCTGTACAATGTCTGACATGTCTTTTGATAGTTAGAGTACTGTACCTGGGAAATCAGAGAGATATAGCTTAGACTCATGTTTGGCCTAGGGGGCATTTTTACATGTGCTCCAGGAGGTGTTGGGGAGGGGCACTGTAATTAGCGAACTAATTAATAGCACCTAAGAATCATGTGTATCAGTGGGCTTTACTTCAAGTTGTTCTGCCAAGATTTTTCAATGTAGGGACACTGATACACGTGATGGTAGGGTCTGCTGGAGTACATTAATTTCTGTGCTCCAGCAGACTCGATTAATCAAGTCTGCTGTGACATGCTGGATTTTCAGCGTGTTGGAACAGGCTCCCTGCACATGTGTAGGAGGCCAGGGTATCTGGCTTTGGTTAGGCCCTTCAGGGAAAGCAGGCAAAAACTACCATAATCTTACAGCATTCCTAAATTGTAATGCAAACTCATACTAATAATAGAAGAAATCCTGATTTAAAAAATGAAGTATTTAGATCAAATAAGATACTTATTTACACTCACAACATATATAGAGAGAGCACCAGTCTTCTTATAAGATATCTGAAATATTTTCCTGTTGGGATAACTCCATAACAGAAACTTCCTTGTGGTTCTTGAAAATACGCTGTAAAAAAGTTCAAAGAAATGAACTCCTTTAAGTTTCAGTGTTTGCTCCAACTAATCTATATGCAAATAGCATGCCAAATACAACCTCAGAATTTGCAAGTATGCACATATTTACTTAATGAGTAAATAAGGCTTTAGACAGACCAAAGAAAGCCTAGAATAAAGACGTAAGGATCATAAATTGATATTATGAAAAGTAGACACTTAGGATCAACATGATTAAGAGAGTAACCTTGTGTTTCCAGCTTGACCATGTTAAAGCCTCATAGTTTGTGCTCCCAAGTTGTTCATAGTTTAAGCATGCATAATAAGGCTACACACTGCATAGACAGGCACTAGGGCTGTGCAAAGCTTCGGTCCCTGATTCGATTTGGCAGAGATTCAGCCTGATTCGGTGGCCGAATCTCCAAATCTGAATCGAATCAGGAAACCCTTTAATCTCTCTGAATCGAATCAGAACCCTTCAAATCGATTTGGAGAGATTCAAAGATTCGGACATAGACACAGTTTAAATGTTTTTTCCACATACCTCTAGGTACCAGGCATGGCTCATAAATGCTGCAATGCTGGGGCAGATGGCGCGTCCCACAGAAGCACAGGGAGCTCCCCAGTGCACATGGCAGCAGACCTGGAAGTGGACCAGAAGCATTTTCGGTCCACTTCCTGGTGTGCCGGGGAGCATGCTGGGGGCCCCCACATGCCCCCGGACTCAGCAACTGGTGCTTCCTGGGTGGGGGGAGATGACACAGGGTGGCTCTGCGTGCTCCCCAGCACACCTGGAAGTGGACCAGAAGTACTTCCAGTCCACTTATGGGTTTGCCACGGAGCACGTGTAGCGCCCCCCACCCTGTGGAACACTCCATGCACCCCAGCATCTCAGCATTCACTAATCAGACTGGTACCTTGAGGTATGTAGAAAAAACATTTAAAGCTGTATCTATGTCTGAATCGCTGATTCTCCAAATCATCATCGAATCTTCAGATTCAGCTGAATCGAATCAGGGACAGTAATTCGAATCAACAAATTGAATCACTGTCCTCGATTCAGGCCAAATCCAAATCCTAATTGAATAGGGCCTGCTTCATACATCCCTAACAGGAACATGGCTACATGTGTGAGGACCTGAGTGTATGTTCTAGACAAAAAGGTTGAGGATGGGGAATAGGGCTTTCTTATGTTTTTGTAGCCAAGTACTGTGGGGACTGGAACAGGCTATTCTGACAGGATGTGGAATCTGCATCCTTGGAAGTTTTTTAAAAGCAGATTAGACATATACTTGACTAGAATGGTTTAGTCAGGGATGATACTGCCTTGAACAGGGAGTTAGACTAGATGAGGTCCATGAGATGAGGTCTTTTCAAACCCTACCATTGTATGATTCCAATTTGTTATTTTCTTCCTTCCCCTCCCTACCTCACTTGACTGCCCAGATCCAGTCTCAATAGGAGCACCAGAGAGAAATCTGGATGACCTGTCATGTAATGGTTAGAGCAGTGTGCTGGAAAGTGAAAGAGGTGTTTTATGTCAAACTCCTCAGGGTAAAGGTTTGCCTAAAACAATCTCTTCTTTTCCTTAATCTAATACATGATAGTCATAATACCCAGCTGTTTTTTTCTAGACTTAGATATAGATATGGATCAAGAATGAACATTTGTATGTAATTGTGCATGCATTTGGCCACTGCTTTGTCCACTGTCCATTCTCAGTCTTTGCATCCACATGTACAGGTATGTCCACACTGTGACAGGGAGTGGAATTCATGCCTGTGTGCAAGTTACAAAAGTGCCGCTTTCATAAGTAGAAAGCTGCCCTTTACATGCACAAAAGGAAATAGAGATATATTACAACTCTAGAGTTGGGATCAAGAATGACCTGGATAGTTAGAAGAAGTTTATGATCAGCCAGGTGAAAAATAGTTTGCAATCAGCCAGTTCAACAAGTGCAAAGCCCTGAATTTGAGATGGAATAACTGCTAGGCCTAGGCGAATGGAAGTATTTGATTTGGATTCAGATTCACCCAATTCAGAGGACAGTGATTCGATTTGGAGATTTGGATCACTGTCCCGAATTGATTCAGCTGAATTGGTTTTGGAAGATTTGGTGCTGATTTGGAGAGATTTGGTGATTCGGCCATAGACTATAATGGGGAATCACTGAAATACCTATAACTTTGTCATTTTGTGACAGATTCAGATTAAAACAACTGGGATGGTAGCCCCTTCTGCGGGCATAAGGCCTGCCAAGTTTCAAGGAGATAGGTGCAGGGATTTCTGGGAAACTGTACCTTAAACTGTTCAAAGCAAAACTCATGACTTTGTATGTGTGTCAAGGCACAGCGGGATGAAAATTGCAGAGATGGTGGCTGCTTCTACGTCCCTCCCCAAGAGTACTGTGATTGGGAGGGGACTCAGGGAAAGATCACAGTCACTGGCAAGCTACAGATGTCAATCTTTCTCCCCCTGCTCCCCCTCCCTCTTCTCAGTTTCTGTTCCCTTCAAAGACTGCCTTCTGAATCTCCAAATCTTTTTCTGAATCTTTTCCAAATCAATTCATAGCCTCTGAATAAATCACGGGGTGGGGGGGGTGGTTGTCTCCTGATTTGATTCGGAGTCAGTGATTCGGCCTCTGAATTGGGCTGGATGTTCTCCGAATTGAATTGGCAACGAAAGCTTCGCACACCCCTAATAAATGCGTGCACAAATACAGACTGGAGAATGACTGGGTAGGTTGTAGTACTGTAGAGAGTGACCTGGAGGTTACAATAGATCATAAAATGAATACGATCCAACCATTTTTGAATGTTGCACAAAAAGGTAACAGCATGCTGGGTTGTATTAATAAGAACATCTCTTGCAAATCAGGGGAAAAGAGTCTTTTGCCCTATTCAGCATTGTTTCAACATTACTTGGAGTACTGTGCCTGGTTTTAGGCCCCACTCTCCAAGAAGGATGTAGACATATTAGAGAGTCCAGTGGATAACAATAAAAACAACTAGAAATCTGGAAAATTTGTCTTTTGAGGAAAGGATGAAATAACTAGAGTTATTTAGTCTGGAAAAGAAAAGATTGTGGGGAGTGGAGGGGTTGATAATAGTCCTTAAAAACCTAAAGGGTGATGATAGAAACATTTGGAGATGGCCTCTTCTCTTTGGCTGTAGGGGACAGGACTATAAGCAATGGACTCAAGGTGCAGAAAAAGAGATTTAGATGATAGGTTAAGAGAAACTTTGTGACTATGAGGGTGGTCAAGAACTGGAACAGAATCCATAGAGAAGCTGTGGAATTTTTAGCTCCCTGGAAATTTTCAAAACCAAGTTAGACAGACATTTGCCTGAGATGGTTCAATCAAGGATGTTCCTGTCTTGAGGAATGAGGCTGGACTAAATGACCTAATGAGGTGCCTTCCATTCCTACTTTTCCATGATCCTTTGATTCTAGGAGGTGGCATACAAGGAGAACTGGTGTTCAGAGCTGGTGGGAGGGAGGTGGCTAGAGGAATTTTGGGTGACCTATAGTTTACTGCCTGTGCCCAGGGCTGTCATTGATTCTTAAATCTGAAAATAGTTACAAAGACATACTGTTTAGATTGCAAGCCCTCTGGGGCTACAATTATGGCTTATTACCTGTTAGCAGAACATATAGAACAACACACATCATTAGCTCTTTATAAATATTATACACCTGGAATATATTTGTCTTCAGTATTCAGGCATTTCACCAATTTTCTAATAAAGGTTGTGTGTGGTTCCTTCTAAATCTTTATTAAAGATTGAGATCTCTTAGGAAAGGATGAGATTTCTTTTAGAAATCTTTCTTTTATCCAAAGTGAAGAAGCATAGCTCTATTTTTTATTGTTCCTGATTTAAAATCAATGCCAATAGCTACTTATATTTTCAGGAGTAGATAGAAGAGATGAATTAATATCTTTATGGGACCAAGAGCCATTTTAGAGAGAGGGCTTGAGTAGGCTGTACACCTTATCAATAAATGACATGTTGGTCTTTTCAAGTCTAAGACTTTATTACCATATCCCATATCCCTTAACTGTGTAAGTGTTGCCGGTAATTATCTGACATATCATCCTTCAAACAAAAAGACTTCTGTTTATTTGTGGAATGAGTGGTTAATAAACAAAAAAATATATGTACATGGTTATCTTTCATCTTCACATACTAATTTTCATTAAATAAGTGAAATTTACAGTATGAATTATCTTTCTCTAGAGTATTACAAGGTGATGACACATAGGAAGTATGATAATACTACAAGGTTAGGGCCAGATTCTATTCACCCATGAGGCATGAAAGTGGAATTAGGCACCCAAGTGTGCTCCTATTTCACTATGCTTGATTCTCTGACAACTTTTTTCTTAGTAAAGGTGGGTAGGTTCTCCTCATCCTTGCTGCTTATGATTCAGTGAGCACATCTACACGAGATGCTGACTGCGCAGTAGCTGAATAAAACTGTGCAATAGCATGTCACAGCATCAACAGTACTAATACAGTACTGCACAGTATTATTAGGGTACTGCGCAGCAGTGTCACTTAAAAAAATATTTGCCAGCACTACTGCACAGTAACCTCGGTTATGGCGCCTTTACTAAGTACTTGATTATATACATACTAAATAAATGTGCAGTAACCACTGCACAGTAGCACCTCATGTAGACACGCCTGGTCTTAAGGGTAAGATAATAATGTATTACACAAGTAGATATATGAATGGATTTTTAGGAACTTGAATAGGAAGGAATAGGTTCACATTTAGATGCCTAAGTCCACTTGGATGCCCAATAGTTGAATTAGTATCTGACCTATGCATGTCAAATTATTATAAATCTACATATTATTATGAAAAGTTTATAGGACAATTTTTTTTCAATATTTTCTTGGCATCCTTGAACCATAACCGACAATATGACCATGAAAGCCAGAAACTGAATGCCTGTTTCTGATTTCATATTGGTTTTGCAATCTGTTAACCTCACTAAAGGCAATGATTTTTTGGGATGTTATCTTTATTGTACAAAGTGCATGGTTGGAATAAGGTTAGACAGGCCTTCGAATGAAAGCCTTCAATTCAAAAACTTGTCTGATTTGATTTCAACCACACATTTAAAATTGATGGCGAAAGCTATTTATATTTTCAAGATCAGATAGAAAAGATCTAACATATTTATTGGACCAAGAGCCCTTTCTGAAATAGAACCGATAAAAGAAATCGCCCCCCAAAAATCTTTGCCCCTCACATAATTCGTGCTCCATGGCTACAACTTTGCTCTAACCATACTAACTTCACTTGAATCATTCTTGAGTTACATTGGTGAGATCCAGGTCTTGGATATTTCACTGATTATTACTGTTCTCCAGAGGCATGAAACAGAAGAACAGGAGTATCTATAAAATATAGATAGAAGAGACAGACTATTTACTGCAGTAAAATGTCAGGCACATATTTATTAAGTGAGTGAAAAAGAACTATGGAGACGTATTTGCTAGTTTGTCTAAGCTAGTAAATATTTGAGAGGTGGCATTTGCATGGATGATATATTTTATGAAGAAATCAACATAGCTCAGGCCATATTTTAATTAAGGAGGGGGATCTGATGGGACTGAGAGTTGGTGGTATGGACAAAGGAATATGAACTGGAACTGTTATCTTCATATCTCAACCTTATATTTTTGTATGACTTCCAGCTTTATTTCTGAGTTGTCCTTAATTTATTTCCAAAATGGCTTCATTATAATAGGGATGACTAAAAGTTATGAAAGAGTAGATGAAGACTTTGGTGTTGAAAGATTCTGTGTGAGTGTAATACTTTATTAGAATTTATGTCAGACTTTAGGGTTTTTTTCAAGCACTAATTTGAATTTTCTATTTCCTCTTGGCCACAGGCTGACTGACTAGGCTGGAATTCATTGGAAGGAATCATTGCGCTACTAAAGCAGAGTTATTGCTGACTGTCTTTTCTCCTCCACTTGTTTGGAAGTGTTGCCAGGATTAAGCCATCATTGGAGTCCGGGGATGGTCCTTAGGAACAAGGACTCCCTTGCTTGTCATAGCATTGGAATCTGTCTGTGGTCAGTTATCTGAGGCATCAGTACATTCATCTGCAGATTTTTTCACTGCCCGAAGAGGATTCTGTTTTACCCTTAACCTCATCTCCATATTGCCTTCCCCATTCCCTTATTTTCCTTGACTGATTAATTTCCCCTTGGCTGTGGAAGATTGAGCCCTGCTGATGGTGATTTAAACAATGTCGAGGCCAATGGGACTCCTATGGCTGCCTTTGATCTTCACTCCGGTCTGTGTCATGTTGAATGCTAACTTCCTCCTGTGGATAACTGCACTCGCTATAAGATTTACTCTCATTGATGGCCAAGCACAATACCCTGTTGTTACCACAAATTATGGCAAAATACGGGGTCTAAGAACACCTTTGCCCAATGAGATTCTTGGCCCAGTGGAGCAGTACCTGGGTGTTCCTTATGCCTCCCCTCCAACTGGGGAAAGGCGATTCCAGCCCCCGGAGCCTCCTTCCTCCTGGACTGGGATCCGGAATGCCACTCAGTTTGCTGCTGTCTGCCCACAGTACCTGGATGAGAGATCATTGCTCAATGACATGTTGCCAGTCTGGTTTACTGCCAATTTGGATACTGTGGTTACTTACGTGCAAGATCAAAATGAAGACTGCCTGTATTTGAATATCTACGTGCCCACAGAGGATGGTAAGTACTTTATTTGACCACAAGCCAACCACCAATCCTTCAAGGGATGAGTAGCTTTTATATTGGTGTTATACAATGCCTCACACTCAATTTCTCCCATGTTAGCATTTGAACTCAAAGTGTTTTCTCTAAATTCGGCAGAAGCACCAAGCGTATAATTGTGGCATATTTGCTGAGTTTTATTATATCACCAAATTGCAGTTATATTTCCAGGCGGCAGCCAATGTACGCACTAGTGATGCATCACTTGCAAAAGAGAAAGGCGAGAGATGGGGGTACCTCAAAACAAACTAATATAAATGTAGTGCACACGTGAAGTACACAAAAGTATGCTTTTAAAAAAGGGATGTTTCTATAACCTAACATGTTTCTGTTCTTTTGGGTTTCCTGTAACACCTTTTGAAATGACATTTAAGTCTGCTTTATTTTTACCCATAAGATGGCTGCAGTAAGTCAGTTCTGCAACTTGAGCAGTCCAGGATTGGGTTAGGGGGGAAGGGTTCAGAATTTTAGTCAAGTTATGTAGTGTTCTTTAGTGTTCTGTTGCATAAGTATGTTCAGTAAAAAGGCCATTTTTACCCCATATCTATATCCAAAAATTCCTGAGATTATTTCTCTACAAAAATCCTGGGAATAACATAAATAAGTGAATTTTTTCATGCTCTCACTTAAAGTCTCCTTTCATGAAGTGCTAACTGTTTCTGATGAGGTACTGAGTGACCTCACTTCCCACTGAAGACAAGGCCTCTTTAAATCAAGCATCAAATGACTATTGTTTATTATAGGATAATGGAAAACTGCAAAAGCAATGATATTTAATATTCTGCTGAAAGCCAATTGTTTCAGCCAAAGTGTAGTTACTGATGCATAACGCTACAGATTCCCCCTAGATATGCAAATCCCTGCACTCTAGCTGTGGGCTTATTTGCATAATCATGGCATTGTTATTTCTCAGGAACCGTGCTCTGAATATGCAAATTGTGGTACTCCTACTACTATAATCCTTCTGCTCTGATTGGTTTTTGTATTTAGAATTTCCAAGTTGTTTGCCAACATAAGCATCTCACTGTAGTTTCCCATTCCCTTCAGCTGAAACATAAAACTAAAATATACATATATAGAATACCGGTACTGGGGTGATTTTTTTTTGGAAAAGCAAATGTAACTACCCTTCTGCAAGAGAGAAAGCATTTAAAAAAACAAAGAACGAAACGTATATGTGTGTGAGTGTATGTGGGGGGGGGTGAATCTATCTTCCAATTTTCCTCCATCCCCTGATCCCCTCAGCACACATTCCTCCTTCTAAAATGTCAACATGGATCTTGTCTTTAGAATAGCTCTTATATATTGCCCTTAAGTGTTTGATTCTGTGGTTCTTACTTAGTATATAAGACAACTTTGCAAACAAGGGCTGTGGACAAGGTCTTATTTGCTCACATTAGAAGAATACCTGTATATTAATATATAAACATATATACGTCGATAACAGAAATTTAGCTGCCAAAACAAAGAGTACATCGGGTAGGGTGGAAAGACAACAGCATAAATACTTCAGGAGATGTTAAGTGTCAAAAGTATGTATTTTTTCTCCTTAATAAATCATTTTACCTTTCAGCAGCTGTAATTATTTTATGTTGTTTATCTTCTTTCTTTTAATATGTGAATATTTTAATTCAAATGACCTATTATGATAATGGCTTGAGTAATACATGAGCTAGTAAATTAGTCTATAATGATGCAAGTTATTTAGCTAAGGATATTCTCATGACTTCAGCAACAGGAAGGACCCTCAAATTTTATTGTGCAGAAATCTATCAACTGTAGGTTTTTAAATTAGCTTAATTGCAGGAAAAGTAATGCATGAAACCCCCTAGTTCTCTAATGTTATCTTTCCCTATAATACAATATACCTATGAGTTTGACACTCATTCTAATGTATGTACAATCTCTCTAAAAAAAAATCCAATTTTGTAAGGACAATAAGTTAGTAGTCCATATCTGTGATTTGTTGCTGTCTGTGACTTGTGTACAAATAAAAATATTTTCAGTAAACTTGAGAGGAGAGTCAGAAATTCCAGAGTGAAGTTATTCACTTTTTTGTTTATCATTCATAAGTCTTACTTTTACAAGTTAGCTGAAAAAAAATACACTTATCCAGAGTTACTAAATGTGTGACCAGCTACTCATAAAGATGATTAAAGTGAACTGGCCTATAATTCAACCTCTTCTAAGCTTCTGTGTCACCAAATTGTACTAAAGGTAAATTGCTTTGAATTGTAGTCCATGCAATCTGATTAAACACATTATGCTTCATTATATGATTGTTAGCTGGCAGAAATAAGCTATGTTGTTATGGAGACAGACCATGAAATTAGTTTTTGATGCAGAAGTCTGAAAGTAAGCGACTGAGTTAAATTCATGTTTTCAATCATTTCTCAAGTACAGATTTCTTTACAGGCTCCCTGAGAATGTTTTGTGTCTTTGTGAAAAGGTGGACAGAATAATCCAAACCCAATTAATGCTCTATGAAATGTATCTGAATCTTTTTTATGTCTCCTTATTTTCTTGCAATTCCAGTGAAAAGAAACTGCTGAGCGTCTCTAATGCATCAACTCTGGTCACACGTGATACTTGCTTCCTCTTCAAACCAATTGTACAAAAACCTAATCAAAATGCAGCTCAGTTTTGTAATTTGGGAATGTATGGTGTGTGCTATCATCTACTATGTTTAAATTTAGGTCTAGTAATACTAACTACCTCCCTGTTAAACTCATTGGATTTGGATCTAATTCCATTTATATTCTTACAAGTAAGAAGTAACTTCATAGATAGTTGAATGAATATAAACCAGAGATGAATCAGGGCCAATAACTAAAGAGTTATTATTTATTAATGAAAATGCATTTCTACAACTGATACTAAAATGTTTAAACAGCACATTAGCTGTCAAATTATACAACAATCTGTGATGTCAAAAGGCAGGCTGCCTAGAAAATTAAGAAATTAAAACACTCTGCTCTTCATTTTAACATTTGCTTTTACTGTATTGTTGATTTTTTAATCCTGTTTGAGAAAATATTTTTATGCAGTCACAATATACTGCTTTTTAATTATTTGAAAATTACATTTAAAGTGCAATGAAAATCCTCTCAAGTATCCCCCAACATTAATTTTTAAAAATAAAATAATAAAATTTTATTTCCAACCTCTGCTCAAAAATACTATATATATATATATATATATATATATATATATATATATATATATATATTCTAAAATGAAAAAATAACCTTTATGAAGCAAATAAAAGTAAAATATCTAGCAGATCATGTATCAAGTCAGTTCATGTAAATGTTTTGTTTCCTGTGCAGCAGAGAATAAAAAATATTTGCAAGTTTTCTCCTGGATATTTTATGTCCATCATTCAAAGAAAAAGAAGGAAAAAAAATAACGAGAAGCCAGGACTACTGTTACTACAGTTTTGACTTGTGTATCTATCTTTTCATAATGTATATGAACAGTGACTGATTTGGAGCTGATGATAGCAAAATGCTCATTTATTGTTTTAAGTGTCAAAATGTGCTCTTTTAAATGACAAAAGAATTACAAAGAATACAATTTATAATAGAAGTTGGAATTTTTATCTCAAATTGCTAATCAAGAAGTAATAGTGGGCTTCTCGCTTCAGTGTCTATGAGTGTACTTTATGTGCAGCATACACAGTACAAATAAACTTATATAACGTTATTTTACCAGTGCTACAGAATGTAATATTCCACAAGAATACTTGAATGTCAGTTTTGAGGAGGTCAGCTTAGGGAAATGATATTGAGGACAGTCTGTTTATTATAACTTTAGTCTGAATATGGGTTTAGTGACAGCGGGGATGCTAGACTAAAGAGGACATGGACTCTTAATCGGCTGTGCTTAATCTTTAGCCTTTATCATTTGAATCTGTGCATGCTCTATAGGGCATTGCTAGCTGCTATCATTACTAGAAAAATAAAATGTAAACCAAACACAACCATTAAAAAAATTATTACATTTTGACTGGAGAATCTTAAAAACTTCCTCACTATCAAAACACGACAAAACATTATTTAAACATCAACAAATGCTTTTATTTGAATCCCTAATTTATTAGGATCAAAAAAGGAAAGAAAATTAAAAAAAATCATCTTTGTCTTCCTGGTTTGGTTAAAAGTGGTTTGATCTATGTGGCCCATGATTTAGTGTGCTGTGAAAGGAAGTATTTTTTACAATGTGCTTGGCTATGTAGCAGCTCTGTGTCTGTCAGGGATTAATTAAGGATTAATTAAGGAAGCTAAGGAAGTTCTTATTTTCTTCAAGGCCTTGCTCAGCTAAACTGTTATGCAGGGTTTTGAATCATTTAGAGCAATGCTTCTCAAAGTGGTGGTCCACGGACCGGTGCCGGTCTGTGAGCCGCCGGTTGCCAGTCCGCAGCAAGTTGCTAGGAAAGAAAGATATATATTCGCTGGTCCGCAGTGAGTTGCCAGGAAAGAAAGAAATATTTTTTCAGAAACATAACATTGATATGTCATAGCATCACAGTTCGTACGTTCCAACACTCCAGGTGACGTCATGTCGTGCAAGGTGAAGAAAGAGAAAAAACAGCCAGTCGCGCATTTGTGTAGCGCTGTTACATGCAGTTGCTGCCACCGGCTGAACCGGGCACCGGTCCCTGGCCCACTGGAAAAAATATTGCCAGTTCACCACATCAGATAGTTTGAGAAGCACTGATTTAGGGCCCAATAAATGAATGTGAAACCACAAGGAAAGGCAGTAGCCCATGCTACTTTGCAGGGATGAAAGAATGAGTTTATAATATCTTCAGTCTGTCCTCAGTTAAGGGGAACTGTGGATATTCTTTAATCACAGCAAGAATTTTTACTGCTAGGTAAGAGGAAAAAAAGAGCTTAAAGCATCAGCATGGATATCAACACTAGCTATCAAAAGTGGTTAAACAAACAGCAAGGAAACACAAGAAACAAGTAAAAAAGACTTAGTGAAGGATGAAGAAAGTGCATCTGAAAGGAAATATAGCTTGCTTTTATATGCTTCTATTTGAGATCTGGTGTATATAATTGCCTATCTGGTTGCCTATAATTACCTATATATGGGTGTATATATCTGGTTTACATATTGGCATTTTGGAATTTTTTTTTTTAAATAATTTCTATTGACAGATTGTGTGGGTTGTTTGTTCAGATAGTGAGAAAATTCACATCTTGATTCTCATTCCAATAAAAACTGAGCTTCCCAGTGATAACTTTAGTATAGGTGGTACAAGGCTGACGAAGGGTAGGATTAGCTTCATTTAGAAAATATACACCTTTTGTCTGAAAACATAAGTTCTGGTCATTTTAGTCAATAAACACATGGCTAAAAATGTTGTATATAGTATTCAATAGTATATTAGTGTGTGTGTGTGTGTGTGTGTGTGTGTGTGTGTGTGTGTGTATAATGTATACATATACACTATGTTTATATATCAGCAAAGATACCCAATAAATATGTATTGCAAACCTATTGGGCTGTTTTATAGCTTTGAGTGGAAGTCAGGGTAGTGACCAGGGATCCTGGGTTTCTCTGATAAAAAAAAAATAAAAATTTGCAACTTTCAGATTTAAAAAAGTAACCCAAAATTCACATGTTTTCTGTGCTTAAAATGAAACACCACTATATATATCTCTCTCTATAGTGGTGTTTCATTTTAATCATGGAACAGGTAGATTTAGGGTTACTTTTTTTAATCGAAAAGTTGGGGATTTTTTTTTTTTTATCAGAGGAAACCAGGATCTCCGGAAATGACAGATGCCATTTTGTATGTAACATGCCTTAGTCAGATATTAGTGTGACAAAGGTCAGAATATAATACTTTTAAAGAAAGTGTCCTCCCCACTCTGTATAACTTCTATAAATGATTTACATTCTATTGTGATCTGTTATGTATGACATCCTGAAATTGTTACACAATTAAAGCATGCTACATGAGAGCTGCTAAATAATGATGTGAATCAAACTATATTAACATTGCTGAAGATGTCACCTTATGCTTTGCATTTTTATTAATAATGTATTAGTTTAACTTTTGATTACATACTAGGTGAATATTATACCATAAATTTAATTAGCATAGATTTATGTTGTACGTTCAAAATACTCTTACTTTGAGTCACTCTTTCTGTACACACTCTGAGCATAGGAATATACATGTGTTTTGGAGGCTAGCTCTAACTTTAAAGTGATTTGGAGTGTCTATGGTCAGTTTTTCATGTTTTAGTAATATGCAACTACAAATCTGAAATAAGAATCTTTATTTCAGTTGAGAGGTGGAACTGTTGTGCTATTAGTAGGTAAAACTACAGTGTTTGCTTTTACAAACTGAGCCTAAGTATGAACTTCAGCATAGCCTACCCTAGTTTGCAGGTTCAGTAGTTCCCTATCTGTCCTTTGACAAGCATCTTCTTCAACTTGTTCAGCATGATTCTGCTATTTTTTCACTGTTTTTAGGTTTGAGTGTATATTTAAAAAATGCTAATTCATTTATTTATATTTACATATACACTAGTCAGCTCTATAAATTTAAACTAACTAACCTGGCACTTTGTGTTTACTTCTAACATCAGTCCATAACATTTTCACTTTTATGCCTTATTACATATTCCTTGTAAAGGGAACTATATTAGGTGACCTTCTGAGGTCCCTTCCAGGTCTACTTTCCTATTCTTCTATGATATATATGCAGTGAATGACTTATAATAGAGTAAGACTTATCATTTTAAAGTTTCAGGTTTTAAAATTAAATTGTGTACTTCAATTAAAATCTCAATAATGAAACATTAAGTTATATTTAAATGAACTCCAGGATAATAAACAGGTTTTGGGCTTTGTTTGCTTCCTTGTTTGGTTTTGGCAGGCACCAGTGCTTCAGAAAATTGTTGCCTTTTCATCATATAAGCTATAGATATGCATTTTAGTGTCATTATCATCTTTCACAGACAAAACAACAACATTTAATGTTTCCTCAAGCCAAAGAGTGTTACAGTTTCTATCAATAGCTTGTTTATTTTTTAACCTCTGCTCATGCTGAAATCTTTCAGTCTATCTTTCTGCTTTAGAAAAATCAAATTCAGATTTATAATTCCCTTGTTACTTAAATGCCTTCTTGCCTTACATTATGTAAGAACAGCATATCTGTTCTTACTCTTTTGGATAATAAGATATATCCTCTAGCAAAATGTGAGAAGGGATTAATAACAGATAAAAATGACAATACAAAATGATAACACAAGATTTATAACATAATTCAGATTAAATAAATTTAGCGGCATAACAGTAGCAGATGAGGGGGAAACTTCAGTCTCTGTTTTGAAAGATAAATTATTGTTCCCATTGTGTCAGCTTCCCTGAAGCCAATTCTTTCCCTGTTAGAGTCCAATACATCACCTCCTTCTAATCCAGAAATACTGCAGCATCTGTGGAAGAGAAGAAAGCATATGTCTGACTTCCACAGTGAACCCTCAGCCTAGGAAGATAAAGCTATGTGTAATCCAGGCCCTTATTTTTTCCATCCTTCTTTTAACAGTAACAAATATCTTCTGACACTGAAGAACAGGACTGTAATCTAGATAAAATAAAGTTCTTACAGCCATAGAGCTAAACTCAGATTTAATTGCTGATTTCAAAACGCTGCTCTTGTCTCCTAGAGTTGCCCATTTCACAGGTGTTTAAAGGATTGTGCCCAATTAGTTTTCTCAGGAATATAGTATGGAATGAAACCTTATACCCGGGGTTAAAATTGTACATCCCCCAAAATTTATAATACTGTACCTTGGGAAGAGTAGAACAGGAGAGGGTTCCCCAGAGAATGATGCCTTCAGTGTATATCTGCAAGCATGGAGGGAGAATTCCCATAGGGGTTGTTCCCCTTCCTCTTGCACATGTTGTCCCACCCTGGGGCATGGGAGTGAGACAAGTACCAGGTCCTGGTGCACCTATCATGTTGTCACTCCTCGGGTCAAGATGCCTTTTGCAGGCACAAAGAGAGAATCCCTATGGGAGTTTCCCTTGCCATGCTTGAAGACACTACAGGGAGAATGATTCTCTGGGGACCCTTTTGAATCTCCTGCAGAGGGAGAAAGTGAAGAGAGATCCCAGCACCAGTCTGCAGGCCTGGAGTGGGGAACCACTTTAGGGGTTCCCCTCTCTGCTTTTGCAGGTGCACCCCAGGGGAATCTCTTGCAGGGGAGATGCACCATGCCTCAACACTGGCGTATGTGTCTGCAAGATTCCCACCTGCATATGCGGGCCCTGTGTCAGGGTGAGGCACCAAGGGCCCCTTTCCATTAGGATCAGGCCCCTGAATCTTACAGTGAACAGATATCAACTGCAAAAAAGCAACACAAACTACTATTAAATTCGTTGCTGCCACAAAATTTTAAGCATTTGTGGTACAACAAAATTCAATGAGATCTGTTCACTTGGCTTTTCTCCTACTGTAAAAAAACTTACAGCCACACAAAGTTGACACAAAGTCAACCATATTGTAAATGTTACTGTTGCATCAATTTTGTCTCATGCTTACATATGAATGTGTGTGGAGTATTTGGCTTTATGAGTTTTATATAGATATATATCTATATCTATTGATCTCTATATAGCTATCTGTATCTATATGTATATAGATTATGTATAGATAGATAGATAGATACCTTATGCAATTTTTTCTCTAGATCTCTCAAACTTAATTTTTTTCAACTATTTTGCAGTCTTGAACCTACATTTTTACATGATCTTATAAAGACTAATAATTACAGTCAATTTTTCCTAAAAAAAAAAATGGCTGAAGGGAATCTTACTAAGATAGATAAATTAAACATAGTTTGCTACACAAATCTATTCCACATCTATGGAAAGTTCAAGGGAAAAATCTCTCTTCCTTATGGCCACTGGGGGTTTGGGAATTATGTATTTTGTAAGCATAACACGTTAGGTTAGAGGAAAATCTTCCATGAGAAATGGTAGAAGCTTCTTTACTTGCATTGTTTCAAACAAACAAACAAAACCCCCAATAAGCATGATCGGCAGCAGTTCTACAGAATTGGATATCCAATACTGTGTAACCCAAATGTACTTTATGAATACATATAAAATGAATGAATAAATATATACATAAATAATAGTTGGGTTGCACAACTGCATTCTGTGAAATTTCTCCTAATAGTTTTAAGATGGGTATATACGTGTTTGTTTATATATGCTCAGGTGTGCACAGACACATTCATTCATGTGCATGCATATACTTAAGAAATAACTTCAAGCACACTAAAAGTAAGTTGAAAGTATCACTTTTCCCCTGCTTTTTCCTCAAAATATCCTAGATAAAAAGGAATGAATAAATAGAAAATAAACCAATCAGCAAACTGAATGTAAGCCTGTTGAACTATTCAGTCTCTTCCATTCCATTTTACTTCTGTTCCTTTTTTAAAGTGAAATGTTATTATTATGGGTATTTTCACATTTAGTGTACATTACACATGATTTGAATTAGATGAAATATTCAAAGAATGGTATGTAATAATATAATATTGCAATGTTAATATAGTAGTCTTTAGACAAATTGGCCAAACTGTGGTGCATGCTATGAGTGGTAGGGCAAGCCTATGTGTGTGGTATACAACAGATCAGGGAGAGGACAGGCAGCATGATGGCAGATAAGTCAGGAAGCAGACATTAGAGCAGCAGACTGAGCAAGGGAAGCAAATCAGAATGGCACTGAGGGATGGTGCAGGACTAACTTGTGGCATGCTTGCCAGGAAGGTTATCCTCAACTGCCATAAAGTACTTGGTATTATTATTATTATTATTACACATGGGCATAAGATAAATACATATTCTTAATTCTTATATACCTATAAGAAATATATATCCCTCTATCCTTCTTTAAATGCAAATAACGTGTATCAGTATGTGGCTGGCTGTGAAAAAACAAACAGATTATTATTTAAAACTATGAAATTATTAAAAACTATGAAAATAGTTAATTCAAACAGTTCTCCTGCTCTGAGTGAAAAATCTATTATATACATGTTACAATAAAGGGAAATTTTCTCATATAATTGTATATGCTACAAACAAAATTGTAGCTAAGAATAAGTATATTTGTAATGCTAAGCTAACTCTTTTTGATATATAGATATGGGATTTTAGTGGTAAATAGGCTTCCAGTTGCTGCAGAAATGCTTAGCATTTGGTTGGTGTTAAATGGATTTTTCATTTACAGAATCTGACATACTTAATCTAATAGAGAAAACCTATGCTGTGATCACTCACATAGTACAATATTTAGTTACTTCTTGTTTTGTTGTTTTTCCAAGCCCTCGTGGTTGAAATCATTGGTATCTATCACTAGAAATTAAATAAATATACATTGGGACAAACTAAAAGCTTTTCAAAATGTCAGAAAAATCAAAACCTTTCATTATTTATGGTTCATACACTTTTTAAGAATGATCCTATTGAGATGTTGTAATATTACAAATGTACTTTCTTTGAAATATTTATAATTGGGTAAAGATGATTTGATTTTTACTTAAGGAATCTGTTAGACCCCAACTCCATGTGGCGCCCATTGACTAGAGAGACAACAATTTAATTGCTCATGGATCCTGTTACTCATTAGCCGGAGAAAGCAGGGAGCAAACACCAGTGCACTTTGCTCGAAACAGCTTTTTTCAAAATGGAGACAGCTTTGGTCCAAGTCCCAAAAAACCCAGCAAACCGGGGACCTGCCCTGAACATTAGTTCTTTTCACATTTTATACAGCTTGATTAATGCTCATTAATATTCACTCCACCTCCATTCCTCCTTCTGTTCCACCCATTTCTCCTCCCATCTCAAGCTCCACTTCTGTTTACTATTTACTTCATTAAAATGGAATTGCTTATGCATTTCATTCATTTACATGTCTCTCTGCTAAGAGTGCATGCTAAGACTTTGACCCTGTCTTCTCTCGGTTGATTGGTTTCTTGCTGGTTCTTTATGGTTCTTTGCTGATTTCAGCACCATCTCTAAGGTCTTGCTTCTGCTTTATCTCCTAACGATAGCTGGTGGGCTGCATCTTGTTCTTCTTACACAATGGGCTCTAACACTACGATCTTGTTAGAAAACTGCTTGCCTAAGCGTTTTCAATGTTATTTTTAATATATCATTCTGCCTTATGACCAGCAGCTTTTGCTGAGACACAGATTAAAGCCTTGTATTCAGCTGCAAATCCAGTGCCCCCCAAGATCCAAATAGTGTCACCCTAACAGAATCAACCACTGTTTTGCTGGGAAAATTGAAATAATGGATTTTATATATATATAAAAATTGAAATAATGGATTATATATATATGTGTGTGTGTGTGTGTGTGTGTGTGTGTGTACACACACACACACACACACACACATATATATAAATAAAAATCCATTATTTCAATTTTCCCAGGAAAACAGTGGTAGATATATATATATATAATATGCCCTGATGCTATTGCTTTCCTTGCTAATTGTGCCATGGACAGCCAACAGAGGGTGCACAAGTTACCTAGCAAACTGAATGTTCCTATTGTCTTGACATCACTGATGATATTACAAATGTTGCCAGATAGGAAGAAAAGACCCAAATTAAAACAATGGTGATGATGATGATAACGATAACAACAATACCAATAAAAACAACAACAACAGTAAGTGAATGCATATTGTATTCAATTTATGAATTGAGGAAATAAAAATGGATTAAAATTCTATGGGAGAGGGGGACGGGTGAGCAGATAATTGATCTGTAACATATAACAAGACATCAGAAAAGGATATTGAAAAATCACTATTGCGTACTTACCATAAATGTGAATGCTTCTTTGAAAATGTCTACAAAATATTGGATAGCTGAATTGAGTTCAATTCAGATAAATATTATAATTGTGATAAGCTACCCTAAAGCCATTCATATAGAACAGCTATTTCTATATGAAGAAGTCATTTCTTTCTTTGCTTTTGATTGTGTTCCCATATATGATGCAGGCTTAGATTTACCAATGTATTTTACTACCCGTTTTGCAGATTATATTCATACAAGCTGATCATAAATGGTGCACTCTCAGCTTCTATTGACTTCAAAGGGAGTTCATGGTGTTAAGACCGAGACACTCTATAAAAGTTATATTGTCATGAGCAGGGATCTTGGTTTTCTCTGATTTAAAAAAATCCCCAACTTTTGGATTTAAAAAAAGTAACACCAATTCCATATTTTTCTGTGATTAAAAGGAAACACTGATACACACACACACACACACACACACACACACACACAGATATCTATAGAGATAGATAGAGATATAGATAGCAGTGTTTCCTTTTAATCACAGAAAAAATGTGGATTTGGGGCTGGGCAGGGCAGGGATCAGGGGGGCTAGGGAGCAGACGGGGCCAGCGGGGGTCCCCTCCATGGTCCCCTCCCCCCTCCTCCAGCCCCCCCAACCCCTTACCATAACTGGAGCCCTGGTGCTGAACATGCAGCCTGGCTGGCTGCGTGTTTCAGCACCAGGGCGAGGGGCCAACCATGGAGATGCTTTGGCAGCCAGAATGTCTCCCTGGAGTACCCAGTCTCCAGTTGCCTCAAGGCACGGTCCGTGCCCTGCCCTGCCCCGCTTTTTTTTTTGTTTCGTTTTTTTTTAGACCCCTGAATATCCAGGTGTCTAATTTTCTTCCCATGCTGCAAAACTGCAGCATGGGGAACATTTTTTCATTCCCCCACGTGCCTCTTGCTGCACCTCAGAGGCGCTTGAGGTGGGGCAAGAGACATGTACACGATCGTCTAGATGCACCCAAGGAGTTTAGAAAAATAAAAAAACCCCCAAAAACATATTCCTGTTGTCTTTATTTTACTTTAGTGTTCTTTGTTATACCACAATACAATTGCATTTAGTTTATGCTTGATTTTCATTCCATAATGCATTCCTCATATCCAAGCTATTTTGAATTATTTATTTCCACTTAAGCTGAGATGCTGTTTAACTATTTCAGTAGAAACTCAGTTAAATGGCAAAGGAGAGCAAATCATTTGTTGCAATCATTTTAGGAAGGAAAAAGTTCATTTACATTTTTCTCCTGTCCTTTTCTATAAAGTATTTTTGTTCATGTTTCACCTGCAGATATTTATAATATATATAGCACAGGAAATGTGTTTATTTCTGCAAGATTGGGGCTTTGATTCCAGACTTTCAAAAAGATATTAGGTGCCTAAATAGAGCTGGACATTTAATTGGATTAACAAATCACCTAAGCAGATTAGGTACCCAACTCCAGTGAAATAACCTCACTGGATTTAGATGACCATCTTAAACTCTTTCAGAAATCCCAGTTGATGTCTGTCGCCATCTTAGGTGCCCAGATACCTTTGAAAATTTGACCATTGTTACTTAGACACTTTTTCCTTTTTCTTAAAGAATTTTACTCAGTTCAATTATTTCACTAATGAATAAAATTAAATGCCCCAATAGCTCCAGCAATTCTCTCTCAATTTGTATTCTCCAATGTGGCTATCACTATCACATGTATCTGTTCCCAGGCCTGTTTTGTTACCTCCATTCTCCACTCTTTATTCTCCAGTTTTAACAATACATTTTAGCTGTTTGGTATTAGAATACTAACCTTGACATCCAAGAAAATAAAACCTTGACTTGCTCATTTATATTCTTTTCCCCTCTTATGCTATTCTACCTGATTTTTATCAACATTAGTAAGAATGTAGTCACATTCACTTCCTAATGAGGGATGTTCTGTATCTCAGCCATTTTTCTGTTAGCATCAACTTCCCTGTTCATGAACCTACTTACTCTGTAATGTGTTTTTTCTTTTAATGTACTTGGTGGATGATATTCTTATCTAGCAAACATTTTTACTAGCTGTAATTTTTTTTTTTACTAAGTTTCTCTCTCTCTCTCTCTCTCTCTCTTTTTTTTATTTCCTTGCAAACTTATCTTGTAACTTCAACAATTTAGCAGCCTGGGTCTGAACACTAGGGCTGTGCAAAGCTTTGGTCGCTGATTTGATTCAGAAGACATTTGGCCCAATTCAACGGCTGAGTCCATATTGAATCAGGAGACCCTTTAATCTCTCTGAATTGAATCAGAAGCCTCTGAATCAGTTCAGAGAGATTCCATGATTCAGCCATAGACACAGCTTTATATGTTTTTTCTGCTTCAAGGTACCAGGCAGCTTGTGCATGCTGAGATGGTGGGATGGATGGAACATCCCATGGGAGTGCTGATTTCTCCACTTTTGAGTCCACTGCAGAGCATGTGAGGGGGAGGTCCCCACCCCCTGTCTTGGTGACTGATACCTCCTGGCTCTCAGGGGGCACCCAGGGTCCCCCCACAGCCGATTGCAAAGCCGGTAGGGTGGGGAGGCCTGCACACTCTGCAGGGGACCCAGAAGTGGACTGGAAGTACTTCCGGTCCACTTCTGGGTCTGCCACCGAGCACATGGGGGGCTTCCCTGTGCTCCATCTGCTCCACCATCTCAACGTTCACAAGCCGCATCTAGTACCTTGAGGCATGTAGGAAAAAAAAAAAACATTTAAAGCTGTGTCTATGGCCAAATCACCGATTCTCCAAATCAGAATCAAATCTTCAGATTGGGATTTGGCCAAATTGAATCAGGACAGTGATCCAAATCAGCAAATTAAATCACTGTCCCCTGAATTAGGCTGAATCCAAAATCAAATCGAATATGGCCCGGTTTGCACTCCCCTACTGAACACCACAAGGACCACACCAGGAGGGGCCACATTTCACAGAGGCCTTACTAGGTTCTGTCATAGCTTCCCCATACCTTCTTGACTGCAAGCTGCCTAGGACTGCATGGGTGGGCATTTTGCTGAGTCCTGAAAGCTACCCTTAGCTGAGCTGCCCTTTCTCACCTACTAGGGCATGGGCAGGAAATGAAAGCCAGAGAAGGGAGAGCAAGCCTGGTGACCCCAAGTGCTGCAGCAGCATCCACAGCAATGAGGGGAGTGATGGCCAGGGGGAGGCTGGATATTAACCCTTCATGGTCCACATAGCCCTGTCTTAGCTGATGCTGTATTCTTATTGGTTTAATTTCTGATTTATCTTTGCCTCTTGTGAAGGAACATTTACTGTTTCTTGTCTCATTATCTTTATAATGTGTTAGACCCTAATTGAGATGTATTTTGAAATGCTCCACTCTTCCTTTACACTCCCTGAACTCAGTCACCGCATCATCCATACTTAGCATTTTTTAAAATTTCCCTGAAATTTATTATCTTGAAATCTTATACACATATGCTACCGTTTTGTGTTCCCATTTCTTTCTAAGATGAAATGAAAATAGATCACCTTTATCATTTAGTTACTGTTAGTAACCTGGACTAGGTTTTTTTTTTCTATGATGAAAAAGAAGGATGACTTGTCTAATAACTTCATTATATTTACATTAGTATTTGGATACAGACAGTGACTTTTGTCACTGTTAGTCGTACTCTTTGCTGGTAACAATTTTAGAGGAATGGATATCTAACAGACAGGAACAAAGTAAAGGGATAGTCCTATGGTTCTTGCACTGGCCAGACACTGAAGATATCTGGTTCCAATTCCTGTCTCTCCCATATGCTGAGTGAATCACATAGTCGTATGGTGCCATGGAATAGCACCTTTTTTAGGACCAGAATAACATAGGGCTGGAAGGGGACTCCTGGGCCATCAAATCAAGTTGTTCTGCATTCACAGGCACTCTAATATAAGCCAGTAACCCATTCATAAGAGAACAAAAAATTCTTAACCTACACAATAGAAGGAAACAGAGGATTACTAGATACCTCCCACATGGAGACAGAGGATATAGTTATACTGTGTCATTAATGGGTCTTGGGGAAAATGAGGCCATGCCTACTTATGTCTGTTGATGTGCTGTTGACCCAGAAATTCACTTGAGAGTCAGCTCTAATATCACCCCTTCACCTCCTCTTAGACTTGCCAGAGACTGATGGTTCGAGAAAGGGCACTGAAGACAAGTCTGAAGCAACTTCATCAAGGAGATACCAAACATTTGAATCCATCTGTCACATGCATTGTTATTGTTCTAAAAATGTCCCCATCCTGTCCTACTATTCTACATAAATTAATCGAGTTGTATCTTGAAGCAATTCAGGTTTCTGTTCCTTCTTTTGTCTTTTAGATTACACATTTCGGGGGAAAAACATGTCTCTTGCTATCCTCATGTACAATGCATAGTACTAAGGCCACTAGATACTACTGAAACACAAATGATGATAGTCTCTTCAACTAAGTATCACTTGAAATTTCATCACAAGTTACTCTCTTTACTCCTAATCATCTGAAAGTCCCTACACATTCCATTTATATGAAAACCCTCTGTCTAGCCTGCCTCTATAACTTCATGACCTATTCATAGGGTGCAGTTGAGCTAGTTATGCTGTCAGCTTTGTGACCTTTAAGTGAAGATCTGACAGCTCCAGAGGGCAAAGGATTTGGGAATCATGGTACCATGAAGAAATTAAAACATTTAGAAGTAAGGTTTAAAACTGAGGCATCTGAAGATGATATATCTGAATTCCTGACAGGAAAGGCAGAACTTACTAACAAAATTAAATTTAATCCTTTACTCTTAGTATTCACAAAATACATCCAGAGAAATGATGACAGATATAAATTTCATTCAGGAGAAAGAAGGTATACTAAAGGAAATCAGGATTATGCCAGAAGAGAGTCTCTGCTATTAAAATATTAAAAGCTGGAGAAAGCTTTATGGTCAGATGAGACACAGAAACTTCCAACAGACATTTTAAACTTGTAGGAGATCAGAGAATTTATTGATGGGTGAAAGAAAAGCAGTTGTTGATTTGTTCTGAATAGTTAATTGGCCCCAAAGAGATTACTTAGCATGTCAGTGAAAATAATGCCTGTAATAAACTAAAACACCCAGAGTGGGGTTTTAGAGGATTATATTGTACGTGTAAGGATGCATTGCTCACACACAGACACACACACACACACACACGCCTGTCATGTCTACATGTGCATTAATACACTTTAGTTAATGCACATTAAATCTAGTACTTCCAAGTGCCTGTACACAAGTGTGGAGGTTGCTCCAACAAGCTGAGCTGTAGTTACAATATGTCAATGCAGACTCGATTAATCTTTAGATCAAGCACCCTGCTTCCATTTTGAAGCATGCGGTCACTAATACACAAGATGCCATGGTGCTTTAATTAGAGGATCTTGGAGGTGCTCTAATTAAAGTGCTACCTCCCCTATCTCTGGAGCACATGTAAAAGTGCCCTCCACTGTCAGGTACTACGAAAATGCACATTAGCCTACCTTAATGCTCATTAATTAAAGAGCATGGTTTTTAAGTGACTCTTAATATGCATTAGGCAATTTTAATGCGCATTAGTGAAAGTGCCCTGTTAATAAGCATTAAAGTGCATGTATAGATACACCCAAAGGGTTTAGTATATTATTGAGTTTTGTTTTACTGGTAGTTAACCTATGAATTTCATTAATGGCATATTAGGATAGAAGTTCTTTTTTTGAAATGGCAATGCCCTGGGAAGTATAAGTGTTTACTGTGGCAAATTTGCCAGAAGGCTTTGTCCAAGTTATCATACCCTATAGCACTTTCTTTGTTGGGTTACTAACCAGGCTATGTTTGGTGCCACAATCCACTTAAACTTCTCTAAATAGGAACAAATCTACCTTTACAAATCCATTAGGTAAGCACATTTCTGTTTTCAATAAAATTCTGATATATTTTGAGGAGGGTAAAAGTAAGATGCAGTTTGTAAAAATATCAATGGCTTGTAGCCATCTGGAAAGTTAGATCAAATGTCTTTTACAATACTGCAGATAAACTTGGCATCTTTACAGCCTAAGAATTTAAGCTTTATTTCACAAATATAAATTTTGTTGGGTAATTGTAAGACAAAATAACTTAAAACTTAAACATATCTTTTATACAACATTATTGAATTCATATATTTAAATGTTTTCTATTATAAAAACTACTTGCTTATGGATTATTATCTATCTATCTATCTATATCTATCTATATACACACACACATATATATATCTATATACACATATATATATCTATACACACACACCTTCAAAACATATCTATAGATAGATAGATAGATAGATAATAATCCATAAACAAGCAGTTTTTATATATATCTCCTCAGTTAAAAACAGCTATATTTTGTATGTTGGACTCAGTCGAAATTTATCATGATATTACATAACTGGTAAGAAAATGTATGATATCAGTGGACATATCTTTAGGTTTAATAAACCACTTAAGATTTGCCACTATCAAACTTTTCCTCCCCATAATCAAATCTGGTTACTGATACTATCAACATATAACTTTATAAAGACTATTTAGAAACGGTATGAAAAGGAGAAAAGTCTGTGTGGTGTCTGAACAGTAGATGCAATATTACTACAGTGTTATGACAGAGACCACAGCAAGGATGTCTCAGTGTATATTTATGGGTTCTGTTCTCAATTCTAAAATATAAATTTAGAAGAATATATGGGAGAATCAAAGGAAATAATTAACTATTTCATATGAAATGTATAAGCTCTTTACCATCATTAGCTTCTTTCCTTCCTTTTCCTTTTCCTCTTCCTTTTCTTTTTTGCTAGTCATCAGCCCTGAAGATAGGTGCCATTACAGTGTGTAGAGATTTGCATGTGTTTCCTGTCTGACATTTGTAAAATTATTCTTAATTTACCTAAGGCCCCTATGCATCATTCTGGCAGCTAAAAGATACCTAAATGAAAGAGTTTGTTTCTACTTTGAAGTCTCTTTACAATGTCAGAATGATGTAGAGGAATCTTTGAGCAAATAAGAATTAGGGCTGTATATGAATGTGTGATTTGAATTTTTCTTCAAGTTATTGTTACTGAAGCTGATAACATATGAATAATTTCAGTTAAAATAACTAGCATAAAAGTACAAGGCTACCCTTCAGTATGCCTCATGGAATAAACTGATTGTCATCTAGGATGAGGGAGATTTTTTTACCCCGCATTGCTCCTTATTGCAAATCAGATCGATATAGTTTAAAGCTTTCTTGAGATGCTTCCTCAGCCTGACCAAGTGTGTTTGTTAGGCCTGTGCGAAGCAGAAAGTATTTGATTTGGATTCAGTCAATCTGGAGGGGCAGTGATTCAATTTGGTGATTTGAATCGCTGTCCTGATTCGATTTGGCCGATCTAGATTCAGAGATTTGGCACCAATTCGGAGATTCAGCCATAGACTATAATGGAGAAAAAACTAAAATACTTATAACTTTGTCATTTGTTTGATGATTTGAATGAAAACAGCAGTGATGGTGGTCCCTTCTGCAGGCATGAAGGTTGCCAAGTTTCAAGGAGATAGGTGCAGGGGTTCTGTGAAAGTGCACCTCAAACTGTTGAAAGCAAAACTCGTATCACTTGTGTGTGCTAAGGCAGAGTGGGATGAATGCAGCGGGGATGGTAGCCCCTCGTGTGGGCAGAGGTTTCAGGCAGAGTGGTACAAGGGTTTCTGTGAAAGTGCACCTCAAGGTTCTGAAAGCAAATAAAAAAAGCAAATAGGTGTGGCATGAGGAGGGTGGCACTCACTTCATCTGCACGTGGAGCTTGGGGAACCCCAACAGCAGAAGATTTACCTTCAGGGATACCAGCTGCTCCACCAAACCAGGATCCAAAGAGGTGTGGTGGGGTGTCACAACATCACCAGCAATGCTGAACACCCTCTCACTTGGAACACTGGTTGGTGGACAGGATTGGTGTTCCTGGGCAACCGTGGCCAGATCCTCCCACATCTGGCTACAGGTTGCCCAATAGGCCAAAGGGTCGCAGTGCAGTGGCAGCAAGATAGGTAGCCACTGAGGCCTCCACACTACCTACCTGATGGTGGGATCTAGTGCTTCTGGACCCCAAGATTGAAGACATGCCCTTGGCCCACATTGGCAGCAGCTGTAGTGGAGATTGGTTTGTGCTTGAAGTGCTGGCATGGGAAAGTGGATCCCCCTCGTCCATGTACCCCTGCCTCTGCCCTTCTGCCTCCCTGACTCTGTTCACCAGCATCTCCATCCAATGATCAAGGGTTTTGCTGCTGCAGATGCATCCCTTCACCCTCGGGTCACACATATCTGCCAGCAAGTGAACCATACTGGACTGAAACAGATCCAGCCATTTTTTGATACCCTCCTTCAACTGCTTCACCTTGCCTGCTCCTCTGGTGAAAGCGTCTTGCCCCAGCCAGGAACATTGATCCCTGGAACTTCTTTATTTCATTCTCAAGCTCCTTCACTATGGGGATTACCTGGCTAAGGAGGGCATCGCCAGTGCTGAGGCACTTGGTGGCCTTGAGGAATGGCTTGAGGACCACCAAGATCTGGGAGATGGTATCCCAATCTGTTTTGTTAAGGGGGCCACTGATCCCAGTCTCTGTGACCAAGGCCATCTGATGGATTGCCTTCTGTTGCTCAACAAGCCTTGCCAGCACCAGGTACTTGGGTTTCCACTGAGTTCACATCCTGCATGATTTTGTGCTGCAGGATGCTCAGCTCTGCCTGTTTGTCCCACAGCATCTTGCCCCACTTGATGCTCTGGTGGAAGTAGCCCACCACCTTCCTACATTTCAAAATAAGCTGGCTGGTTGTGACAGCACCATCACTGGGAGCTCAGTTCCCCTCCAAGGCATCCCAGACTATGAGGTGGAACTTGTGTGCCACACAGCAGATGTCAACAAAGTTGGCATCATGCTCTACCTTGCCCATATTGGCCCTGTTGTCAGTGACCATGAACCTGTGGGTGAGCTCGTCCTGCCCAACAAGCCACCCCTGCACCATACAGTTCATGGTCAGCACGATCTCCCTTGCTATGTAGGACCCACCCATCATCTCCGCTTGAAGGAGAGCTCACAGACACCCTGCTTCATTGCACCAGTGCCCTGTGAGGGAGAGGTAGGCATGATCTCCACCGTAGCTGCTTCAGAAGTCTAAGGTGAAATGTAAAGCTATCTGTGGCCCTGCCTTCTGCAGCTCCTCCCTCAAGTACTCTCTGCATGCTTGATACAGGCAGGGCACCCCGTCCTGCTAAATGTGGTTCATGCAGGCACTTGGTACAATGGGGCCACAAGTGCCATGAGCCACCTGATCCCTGGATGCTCAAAAGAGGAGAAGGGATGGCTATCCAGAGCAAGCATCTCCCCAATACTCTGAGTGATTTCGCTCATTTTTGGAACCCCCCCCCCCCTTTGTCTCTGCCTTTCCCCTACTGGTCTAGGGTGGTCTGCCTCTTCTTCTTGGGGACAGGGTCTTTGGAGCTAGAGGGGGACTTCTTTTTGGGCATGCTCCCTCTGGTGCAAAACTGAGGAGGAATAAGGGCAAGGGGATACTGCCTCCTGAGATGCAGCAACATTGCTGTGGTGGTGATGTGTTTCATGTCCTTTCCCCGGCTGATCTGTCTTCATCAGTGCTGGCAGGTAGCATACCTGGGATCATCTGTCACCTCAAAATGATTCCACACTACACTACCCACCCACTTCTGGGTTGAGAGTGGGGAACCTGCCTTATCCCCCTCCTCACCAGGCAGAGGCACAACAACAGGAAGAGCTGAGCCACCTGGCCCCAAAACCTCCTCTGAAGTGCCTTCCAGAGAAGGAGACCTGGCTCTAGGGGAACTTTGAGAGGTGTGGAGTACAAACTCATATTCCCCAGAATTTCCTTCACTATGGCCCTCAGCTCCTCTGCTTCCAGATCCAGCTTCTCCTCTGGCACTGGAAGGCTCATGCTGTTAACTGAAATTGGGGTGGAGAATGTCATGATGCTGCTGGTTAGTGGTGGTAGTGCATGTGCAGGCACTGCTACCACTTCCTTGCTCCCACTAGCAGCAGAAGACTCATCGTTGCCAGGAAAAAGAGTGCATCTATGTTTGGGGTGAGGGGGACTTGCAGCTCTCCCTCTGCCCCCTCTCCCTTCCCTGATAGAAGACTTGGCACCTGCCTTTCTAGCACTCTTCATAATGTTTGGTGTGCTGCAAAATGTGTGTGCATGTGTGTGTAATATATGTTGTGCTTTCCTGCACAGTGATGACACACTCTCAAGGAAAACACAGATTTCTTTTTGTGGGGGGAAAGAATCAAGACAGATTAACAAGAACAAATAAGAGGATTTTGGGGGAAGAATAAGTTGAAAGGAATGGTTAGGGATAACAATAGGGATTGCAGACAAGGTTAAGTAGGAGAAGATTGGGTACAATTTACAAGAAGAGAGACTAGCTAACAAGAGACTAAGCCTTTCAGACACTGCTGCTCCAAGAGAGACACAGCTCACAAAAGGCACAGATCACTTCAGACACAGCTTGATAAGTTGTTTGCACATCCCTCCCCCAGAGCACTGTGATTAGAAGGGAACTCAGAGGAAGATCACAGTCACTGCCAGCTGCAGATGTCAATATCAGAGCAGTCTTTCCCCTCCTCTCAGCCTCTTCCATATATGGAAGATTACCGTCGTCTCAGTTTCTGTTTCCTACAAGCTTTTCAAATCTCTCTGAATCAATTTGGAGGCTTTTGAATTGATTTGGACCTTTTAATGGGTCTCCTGATTCGATTTAGATTCAGAGATTCAACTGCCGAATCGGGCCGAATGTTCTCTGAAGCAAATTGGCTACCAAAGCTTTGCACAGCCCTAGTGTTTGTGCCCAAAAGCTTGCAAAGAATAATTTTTCCAACTACTTGAGCAGGTCTAATAAAAGATACCAGATTTACCCAAACAACCCTGTCTGCCTTGAGAAGAATATGGCTTTGGTCACTAAACAGGGTGGAAGATGAAATAGTTATGGTATTCCGTGATAATTTGAGGGTTATTTGAGTTTGAGGCTTCCTCATCTATACTTGCAGTGTTGATTAACTAATACTACAGTCCTCAAAGTTTATAAAAACATAACTTAAATAGTCTTGTATGCAGCACTGTAACTAAGGTGTGGGAGGCATGTAACTGGGGCGGATGCCTTGGAAATACATTATTTCAGTATCAGTTTCTAAATGCATTAACAGCAAGATTTGATTCTCAGAATTTCCTTATTATTAATGGTGTAGCAGAGTAAGTCTTAATATCTCTACAACTATCAACTTGATTTATATAGTATTTTGTACAGATTTATCCAGTACTAAAACATGAGGGTAAAGTGCAATTTAGACATGGAGTACAAGTACTATCTCTGAATTCTTGCTGCAGAGGTAGGGTAGATGGACAAGATACATTTGTGACCAGTGACTAAGAGAGCATAAGATACTGTGGAAGCTGACTTCCTGAAGCTGGTATTTCCCCTTTACTCCCATCTTGCCCAAGTGAAGAAGGAAAGGACACTACTGGATATAGCTTTGATGCCAACAGTCCCTCAAGCATTGTTCTGGGGATGCTTCCTTTCTTTTTTACAGATAAATGTCATTCTGAGTCAAAATGTGCTTCTTTGGACCAGGAATTTTCATTGCTCCATATCTCAGAACAGATCGGGAAGTGGAAATCTATTTCCATGTCGATAGTAAAATTGTTCATCATTCACAGTAAAGCTACTGGCAATTGCCAATGACTCCAGATAATTGAGGGATTAAATTGTCATTTTCACCTCTGCTTCTGCACAAACCAGTGCACAGGCATATGTGAAAGGATACAGGTTTGTATTATAATATCAACCACAGCTTAAAAATCCTTTAAAATATTTAAATACACGCGAAAGAGGAAAATCTCATTTACAACCTTAAAATAAGTATTTTTAACAATTTGCTTGCTTTCCTCTTTATTAGCTTCATAGATTCATTAAAAAGGAAGTATTTTACTTGTCACTCTCTGAATGTTGTTGGATACTCTCCTTGGTGGGGAGGGGGAGGCCAAAAAACAAAAAAAAAACACAACAAAAAATAAGATCATTTTGCTTTATTTCTATGCATGATGTATTGTTGTGTTGCCCTGTGGGGTCAGGCCAACTCTCAGAATCTCAATATTGCACTGTTAGACAGGAGGGTGTGACACAATTGCACATATACAAACACACAAATCAATTGGATTCTCACACACACACACACACACACACACACACTACCAACTCAGGCACATACACATCCAAACTAGCCTAGGCACCTGCATACCTATCACCAATTGAAGCACATACACTATACACCCCAAATTTAGACAAAAATCAATTGTCCATACCCACACACTCAGTACACATACACAGATCACTAATTTATATATCATACAAACAATGATATATATATATATATATATATATATATATATACACACACACTCATCAATTCACACACATAAAACCCAGCTACACATAGGTAAGTTCCTAACTTGGATGGCACGGTATATTTGTGTGTGCTTGGGGTACCTGGGATACTTGGGGAAAGGTTAAGGTGAGAGAGAGAGAGTTAAAGTATAGGGAGTGGAAGTTGCCAGAACCAGGATTAGAACCGGTAGACTACAGAGAAGCTGGCTGAGGACCTGAGGCTTGGGGTTATTTAAAGTAGACTGGGGCTGGAAACTGAGGCAGACAGCTGAGATATTGGGGGCGGGGGAGGCAGATAAGTGGTGGCCAGGAGGAATCAGCCAGGAAAGAGAGAGAGAGGCAGAAACCTGGGAGCTTGGGATTGGAAACAGGCTGGCAAAAAATCTTAGAGATTTTTTTTTGGGGGGGGGGTAGATAAGTGGTGGCATGGAGGAGACAACCAGCAAAGAAACTGAGGCAGAAACCTGGTTGCTCAGGGCAAAAGGAAAAGGCAGTAGGGATAAGACAGGCTGGGTCTTTGGTCCAGATATTGGTGTTGACGGTTCGGTCATTCAGAGGGAGCTATTTTTAGACTTACTGCCATTGTCTCTCAAGCACCCTCATTCATCCCCATTCATTCAGGAACCAAGTTACATAGGTGGGGTAGGTGTGGGTCATGGGTTACACAACCGAGCCTGGGGACAGGATGGAGACTTGACAAACAAAATTGAAACTTAACGTGACTTATGCTAACTTACATATGTAGGCCTAAATCATATAGTACCAGTAAAACAGTAACATAGAACAGTAAAAATCAATATAAACATCATAATTATACAATATAAAAAAGGAGAAAAAACAAAACAAATACTATTTTCTACCAAAATAAAATGCTGAAGCTTATCCTATGTCTTAGCTCACATATACTTATCTATAGGGAACAGAGAGGGGGAAAAAAAGTCAGAAATGGTTGGGGAAGGGGAGGGAATGCATTTTAAAAGAAAAAAAAAAGAAAAACTGGGGGTTTTGCTACAGCAGGTACAGTAGCTGCCAAGACACTGCTTTTTCTTGGTGTCTCTTTAGTTTTTAATGAACTGTATTTCTTTCAGTTTTTCAGTTTCAGAGTCATTCATTACCTTATTCCTTAGAATCTTCATAGAGATTGGTTCATCAGACTGATGTTCTTTTTTACTAATAATAATTAATAATTACTTTTTCAGAGTAATCTTTCCTCCTAGCTGTCCAGACCTTTTTCCTTTTCTCAGTTAAACATCTCTGCCATTTCTTAGTTATCATTTATTTAATCCCTCCTTTCTTCCTCAAATGATATTACTATTCTTCTGATATGAAGATGAAACCATTCCATATTGGCTGCATTGATGCATTCTTTATTTTTATATTTTCTTAAAATGTTTATTTACAGATTTGAGCAGTCATGTTTGATTGCTTCCTCCATTTCCTTTTTTTCTATCAGCAATCTTTGAACCTACATTGGGTGACTTTCATTCTTACTTTCTTCAGATATTGTAACTGACACCATGATATTATTATTAATATTAATATTCTTGTTATTATTCCACACTCATACCTTACTTGTCTACTGCCAAGCAGCTGATTTCAAAGACTGCTGAAGTGTATCCAAGGGACTCTCATTGACTCTAGTGGGCTTTGAATAAGGTTTAAAGGCTTGTCTGGATGAGAAAGTAACACTGGTATAACTTAAACTGAGAATTTAAACTGATCTAGGTAAGATAGTGTACAGTGCTGAATGGACATCTGTTAAGAGGTATTAACTTCAAGTTGATTTGGACAGGTTTAACTGAACAGCAATAAACTCCTGTCTTTCATAATAGCATCCACATATTTTTGCACTGAGTTTACTATGTTGATTTAATTAAATAATTACAATTATACCATTATCTTCTATAGGCAGGTCTACATTTCTTGATATTTCCAATGTTATGCATTCCTGAAATGTATCACTTCTATACAGATTAATTTTGTTTAATCAGTTCTTTGCTATCTTGAAGTCACATGCTATAAACACTGGTCCTAGAGCTTGACTTTCCTCTTGAAAACTCAAAGTGCTAGTTACATTTTTTCAGAAGTAGACCCAAGATGATTTACTCTCCATTTTCTGAGTAGTGACGTTTTCATTCTTGTCTTTCTTCAACATAGATGCCAGATGCCTGTGACTTTCTTCTGTAGTTTTATTTGTTTTTCATCACTTTTTCATATATCATGTGGATTTTACTTTTATACTTTGACTTCCCCACTAATTATGAATGTTTTTCTAGGCTTTCTTAGGGTACTCATCATGAACAGACCCTACTACCTTGTAAAAATGATCTAGCTTCATCATACAACTGAGATGTTAGGAAGGTATATTAAAGTTATTTAGATATAGTCACCCTTTGCCCACCTGTTCTTTCTTTTCTCAGGTGTTTAAGATAAGAACCATCTCATCAAGTGTCCATTATCAGTCATGCTAATTGGAATTACTGTCTCCTCCTTATTTTTGTTTAGTTCCTAATTCTTCAGTGCACTCTTCCCAGACCCATAAATCTGTGTGGAACTCCTTTGGCATCAGCAGAGATGTGTGCAGAAATACAGGTTTGTGTCCATTACAGGTCTGGCTGCAAAATTACAACTTCAGTTAGTTAATCCTGAATAGGATATTACTGGCTGCATCTACATGAGATGTTTACTGCACAGTAGCTCGTTACTACTGTGCAGCAGAGTGGCCAGGCACAAGCCATGACATGATCCTACTGCACAGTAGTAATGAGCTAATGTGTAGTAGTATCAAGCTACTGCACAGTAAGCATCACTAGGCAACCATGCCGGGGTGCTACTGCTCATAACGGTTATGCAAGTACTAAATGACTGTGCAGTAACAATTGCACAGACATCGTCTCATGTAGATGCGGCTACTGATTCTTACTTATGTTTCTTGTAGAATACAGAGATTTATTGGAGGTAGAAAAAGAAGTATACTCCTCCCCTATGTTTTAGTGTATCCTAGTCACATTTGAGGCATGCTGCTGTGAGAGTGAACTTTCACTGTTGCTGTTCACGCTGTGCCTATGTGGTAGATAAAGAGAATGCATCCTTCACTAGGGGATGTTGATGTAACCCATTAATTAGCATTAGATGCACTTACACCATTTTAATTTGAAGGAGAAGTTGCCACGGCAGCCATTATGTTGCATAACAATTAAGGTGCCTGTTAAGGAGACTTTCACTCAATTTACTCTTTATGATCTCTCTTTTTTTTTTTTTCTATTTAAGATACTTGAGTACAAATAAGACTTCCTCTATTCTCATCTCTGTTTTCTGTTATTCTTAATTTGTTTTTGTTTTTGGGTTTTTTTGTGTTAACAAACAGATAATATATTTGTGATAATGCTTGCTTTTTAATGGAAACACAGTAGTCTAAATTTATGTTTAAGGAAGAAAGGAAAAAAAAAAACAAACCATGGACACACTTTTGTTTACTGCTCAGAACACATAAGTCTTCAAAAATTAGTCAATAAATAAAATAATGAATTAGGAAATTTAGTTTTGCTTATTTTCACTTTAATACTTTTGTAGTATGGGGATACCGCTGTGATAAGGCGTTTATTAAGTTAATAAAATGTTAAATGTAAGAGTAAACTGTTATAATATTTCCTTTTTCTACAGCAGACTGATCCGGTCACATTTTATACATTACACTGAGAAATTGACAGTGCAGGAAAGAATCAAAAGAACATTTAGGCCAGGGGCAAAAATTACACACAAACTGGTATAACTGATTGGAAACCATTTGAAATCTGTAACACAACAGAAGTTCAGAAAATGGATGACAAATGTGCAAAAGTAGTTAAAGGTATATCTGGATGGATGTAGTATGAGATTTAACTGATTTAGGTTAAATCAGTTTATTGAATTTCTGTCCCAGATCCCCTCCATATTCAAGTTAACTCACAGTCCCCCAGCATCCCAGGATGCATTGTACCTTCCCCACAAACCCCCATTGCAGGGTGGGTGGGCTAGCCTTTGCCCAAGCTGTCTGCTCCAGCAGAGCAGGGAGGCATGCTGTAGTGCCCCCTGGCTTTTAGCCTGGGCCACTATAGGCAGGTGGCTGCATTCTCAAAATCAGAAGTGAATGTCTGTTTATTTGCCTATCGATTCAATCTACACAGTTTAGACTAACCTACAAAGATTGAATTGATTCAGCCTTGGGCTTTTTGACTGCCTGTACTTAGCCATAAGGGTTGAAGAAAATGCAGTCTCATGAGGGATATGAAGAACTCAGTTTGTATATTTTATCAAAAATAAGATTGAAAAGAGACTTGATTACAAGATTTGAGTATGTTCACAGGGAAAAAAAAATACTAGCTACTAAAAAATTATTTTATCTAGTGACAAAGATGCTTAACAAGAATCAAAGCCTGAAAATTGAAGTTAGAGGCATCTGAATTATAAAGGTCACATTTTTTTAACAGGGAGGAAATTAAGTATTAGAAAGGAAATAGCAGATTCCTCTTGATGTCTTCAGGTCAAGACTAGATGCCTTTCTGGAAAATATGCTTTACTGGACTCAGTGTAGCCGTAACTACTCAGTACAGTGGTAACTGACTGAAATATAATGACCTCTAATACAGAAGCGTAAAGTAGATGATCTAATGGCCCTTTCTGTTTTAAAATTTTGTTTATGTATTAATTTATATTACTTGTGTAATAAATTATATCCATTTAAATCCATATTTTAGTACTTTGGCATTGTTTTGAGAATCACAATATGCACATTTTGGCTGAGGGTAGATAAAGGACATTAATGTCTTTCCCACTTCTGGTATGAATAGATGAGTGGTTCCATCCCCTGGGAAGCTCACAGTGAACTTCTGGTTGGTCCATCTTCTGTAACTCCAAAGAAAAGGATTCTTAAATAACTCCTCCTTCGTTTCAGTGAGACACTCACCTGGCTCACATTAAGCTGCATTCAGTGCATGTTCTAAAAGCAAATGCAACAAATCCATTCTTTTGAAGGAAGGAATTCCTGGTATTGACTGGGAATATTAACACCCAAGTTGGACAGTATACTTCTGCCTGTAGTTTCATTTCATGTCAAATCTCTGTTCCAAAATTATGTTATATTTTTCAGAAGCCTAATCAAGTTCCTTTGTGAACTGTGGTGTGGCCAGCAGCAAAAATGGAATTTCCACTGTTTCTCTGTGATAATCTATCCCATGGATTCTCTTGACGCTCATTCACTTAGGAGTCACTCCACTTTCACATATATTTCAAGGATTTTCCCCTTTGGAATTTTTTCTGTGGGTTAATTGGTGAAAAGCACAGGATTAACAGACCTGGAGTCTGAAATACTTTGTCCAGAGGCTTGGTACAATACCTGGTCAATATTTACAGTGCCTAGCAACGTGATTCAAAAACTTTTAGATGTAGTCACCACTAAGAGTAAGGAAGTAGTTTCTGAATACTATTTTATTTATACTTTCACCACGACAGGGTCAAGGCCTACTTGATCTGATCTATCACATATATAGTATAGCCATCAGAGTGGCATATGTAAGATTTTAAAGCAAATGTTTTCAACATATCAGTGCTGTCTCTGCAAGAGAGGTGGCTGGTAATCCCATGTTTCATGGCTTCTGCTGACCATCAGTAGGGGGTGAAAGAGGATTTCTTTTCTCTTCATAAGTGCCTTAGAGGCTTCCCATGGAGGTTTTATGTGTGCTTGCTTGTTTGTTCAAGGGTCAGTTCTTGTTCTTCCACTTATGATCAAATGATGCCTAAATAAAGACCAGGAAGTCATTTTCCCCTTAGATGAGACTGGCAAGGACTATGAGGGTGTTTACCTTCCCAAGTTGCATGGACAGGATCCCTTTTTTGGCATAAAATTAATTATTACTCTTAGTTTTTGTAATGCCAGGGCATTCATAGTGCCCTTTTATCTCATGCTGTATATGTTTGGTATGTAGTAAAGTGCTTTTGGTTTTGTAATTTGCTTTGTGATCATGTTATGTGAAAGCTTGAAGCAGACAGTTTCTAGGACTCTTTGAATATATGGTAGGCTGCAGAGGTATTGAAGTTGACTTGAAACCAGACTTTCTGGAGGTAGTTAACTTACGCTATTTTGGGAAACAGCATGTGTAAGTTAAAGAAGCAATTCATGTCTCTGCCTATAGTAAACAAGAAGGGTTGGAGGAACACATGAAAGCATTACAACCCAAGTGCTTGAAAAATGAAACATCAGAAGGCAAATTAGGACAACCTTTAACATGTTTGAGAAAAGATCATTCACCTTTCTGTAGGCACTCTAATTTTAAGTGTCTATAAAGGGCAGCAATGCCAGATAACTCTACCTGATTTCCAAAGATCATACCATGTCTAATGTGTTTCTTACGTATTTATTTTAATTGGTAACTTTTAAACATTTGTTTTTAAATTGTTTCTCTTTTTGCCTGTTATATGGATAATATAGCATCAGAGTTTGGGCTTAACAAGTTGTTTATTTACTGAAAAGCAGTTTTGCTGTTCTGAAATTTTATTTGTGAATTTGGATCAAATTTGTCAAAACTATTTCAGGCTAGAATCCCCAAAAAGCAGGTAGGAGAAATGCTTCCTCTTTTACCCAGTAGCTCAAATACTATATATTCTTGCATTCACATGCACTTTTCCAACCAAAAAACTGATGAAAATTTGAGTGTACCATATATGAGTGAAATATGTTATGATCAGTTTCTGCTGCTTCCTAAAAAAACCCCAAAGTCTGCATATAATTTATGAGGAATAAAACAAACAGCAGGTTTACTTTCCAACTGGTGCAATTCAGTTACTTCCTAAAAGGAAAGGTCCTTTTTTTCCATCTCCCTTTCAAAAAACAAGGTATACATCTTTCCAAGATGCATTTTATGCAAGAGAATATGGTAGTTGTGATACCTAGAATGCAGGAAACTCAAGTTCAATTCCCTCCTCTCAGAGGGTTAACTTGACCACTTCCCCTTCTCAGGAGAGCATCACTGTCTTCAGATTATAGTATTCTAGGGTGGGTTGCTCTGAATCTCTCCTGCTGATAGTATTGCACTTCATGGGCAACACTTAAGGTGTAAACTGACATCATGTTTTTTTTTGTGAAAGAAAGCCTTAGTTCCCAGCATCCTGCAGATGTGTGAGTCCCATGTCCTGCATTAAGCACCTGTGAAGTATGCAAGATAAAATGTGCTAACAGTTTTTCCCTGAGACAATGCCATGTACATTAATTGTAACTTATTCAAATTAATTGTGAATCATTGCAGGACAAGCTTTTCAGGATATGCACTCTCCCTGGCTACCTACTGGCAGAAGGGTAGCAATGCAGTTTGGAAGAGCTATGTGTGTAAACGGCTATGTTGACCTGTTTTGATCTGAGTCAGATCAAGACAATCAGAACTGCCTTAAATGAGATGCCTGTTTATAGCCTTAAATATTCTTTCAGCTCAGAGAAAGAGTAAGAATGATTCTCTAGATCAATGTTGGAATGCTCTCAAGGGAGATGGGACACCTGGGTTTCCAGCTCCTGATCTAAAGAATATTTAAGTATTTTATACAAAATGAAACAGCATTGGCAACAAAGACTGAGGGAAGGAACAAAGGCAAATGCACCATGTGAGTTACAAAAATCAATTTCTTTTCTTTTCATAATGCATTGATTGTGTCTCTCTTTCTCTCTGCCTCTCTCTCTTTACCTTGTCTCTTATATGACATTTGAGTGTATTTTCTGATGTCCTGCTCTGTGCTCAGTTTACCCCCCTGCATTTTTCTCTTATTCTTTGTCAAAGCCCCTTCTCCACTACTCTCTAGCACTAATGCCAGAACTACTGTTTTCTTAATGTCTGTCTTTCTCTCTCAACTTCTGTGTCTTCTTTCACATCAGAGCAAATGTTCACTGCATTCTCGTCAACTCATTGTGCCATATCTTCAGCCCTGAAATCTGGAAGGGCTTCAAATACTAAATTATATCAATAAAACACTTCTACTGAAGTATAACAAAAGAAATCTAAAACAAATTGGGAGAGAAAATTTTTCTCACTTTAAAATAACATCACTCTTTTATTTGGTCCCCTGGCGTGTCTCTATCTGATCTTCATCTGTCTTTATAGATTAAATTTTATAAAGAAAGCAGAGAAAGTTCTTGTTTGCTGTAATGCCCAGAATTATGGTAGCTGTTAGGCCAGGTACAGACATTATACTTTTATGAATGTAAGTGATGAAAAACCGGTCTATACCCATAACAGAATAGAAGTTTGACGCACATAGATTGGTTTCAAAAAGTCAGAACCTGGTCTAAGATCTGAATCCCCCATGAAAGAGCAAATGTGTTCCCTACTGATCTAAAGTACACTTCTTATAGAAAACCATGTAACTTAGATCGATTCCACCTTGGGCTTTTTGAATGTCTGTACCTAGCCAGACATCATCATCATCACCATCATCATCATAATGTGGTTGATATGGAAGTTTTAGAGCCTCAGAAAACTGAAGAAGGATCAAAAGAAGCTCTGCATCAGTATCAGATAATTGAAATTATTTGGAATTATATGCTTTTGGATTAATTCTACTTAGTTTATGTTAATAAACCCAACAAAGTTGATCACAAAGGAGAGTAACTGGATTGTAACTGAAAATTTAACAAGATATCCAAGCAGGGCAAGAAAAATTTGATATCTACAGATGATCTGAGGTAAAATCATGGACCCAGTAAAGAGAATAGCAAAACTCCCATTGACTTTAGTACACCCAGGATCCTGCTCACCGTTCACATGTGATGCCCTACCTGGAATATGTGAAGTCATATCATATACAATGTTAGCTATGGGTAAAGTGGCCCTTGTTTTCAGTTTTAGAACCTTGCATAAAACACAAAATTATGCTTACACAGAAAAGAAAGAAATTCTGAGTTTTGTAACAGGAATTAGGAATTCCACATCTTTCTCTATGAGAAATATTTTGAACCTATAAACCTTTTCCTAAAAATTATGGCCTGACAATATAGTTTTACTGATCTGACAACTATTCAGTGAAAATATGGGATTTGATGCTAGTATTTTATACTTATAGCTGGTTTAACTAACAAAAACGTTACAACAATACTAGTATGCTTGTGTTGCATATCTTATTTGCCATAAAGGTGAAAAATTCACTACAACCTAGACAGACAAGGTTGCATTTTTATTTTTTTCTCTATTTTTGAGCAGCTTACCAGTGTGTGTGTTGGGGGGGGGGGGGGGGTGATTAGATCTTTCCCCCTAGTTTTAAAATAATTTGATGAGAAATTAGCATGAAAAATTTGAACAGCTGTTTGCTGTCTGAAAAGATGTTCTTATGGTAGAGATAACTGATACCCGAATCCTTGCAAGCCAGGTTGCTGATAAAATTGCATGAAAGTTACCCTGAAATAGTGAAGGTTAAATTTGTCAGAACTGATTCGTGGTGGTGAACTGTGGGTCAAGATATACAGTCATGGTTTCACAGTGATTTGTATTGCCAAAATAGTCCATTGATACCTGTATGACCCCACTAGATGTAGTTATAACTGACTGGTGAATTTGGCCTTTATTATCTATCCTAAAAATGAATTCTGGAAATTCACCCTTATATAGAAGTAGATGCTTGCTATAAAAAAAAATAATGCCTTCCGAGACTCTTGTCTCAGAATTGTACTAACATTTGGTATGACCTTTGCCAAAGAAGAGAAACAAAATTTGTGATTATTTCCAACATATTAGGCTTCATTTTACTGATGTTTTCCAATCAGCTCAGCTAATAAAGTTTAATATCATGTTCTATTTGTCTATAATAGCAGATCCAAAAAGTCCAAAATATAATCATCACTGTATCAATTTACATTTAAAGTTTTAATATAAATTTGGGTTCAGAGATGCAACAGGTAGGATGGGCAGCAACAGCAGGAGCTGCACCAGCTGAGTCAGCAGTGGCAGGGGCTAGAAGCAGTGGTAGCTGCCATCCTTGCTTCCCTTCTAAGTAGGTGCCCAGGGCTGGTGCCCCAGTCACTCATCCCTTGCTGTGCTACTGCTGGGATTGTTGCAGAATGTGTTTATATTAATGAGTGCTTCCTTAGAGAGGTTTCTGTGATCTAAGAGTAACATGATAATGCATCCTCTTTGAGGGAAGGCAGACAGCCCATTTGCTTTAACTTTGTTCAATTTAGAAGTCTGCTTGAGGAAGCTCTGCAAGTATAATTACTGGTATGACTTTCCTAAACGATAGTTAGTGTGAGGCAATGATTTTCTGCTTAGCAATAACTAGGAAAAAATGTACTTACTGAAATAGGTCAAGAAATAGTTTAATTTTCTATAAAAAGGTAAAATCTATATTGTGCATTTAGCAGTAAAGATAAGTTATCAGAAACTAGGTTATTCTAATCCTATTCTCTGATTTAAGCTATGATCATCTCTATTTTGGCTTCGCTCCTTTTTACAAATAGGTTACTTGTTTAAAAGATAATTCAGTTTTAGTTCCTTAATATCTATTTCTTTTGGCTTTATTTTCTGCATACTTTAAGCTCTGTGAAATTCTGGGTAAGGCTTTGTTCAAAATTTGATTCAAGTTAAAAAAGAAAAAGTAACTATGAAAGTGACTGAGCACTGGAATACCCATCCTTAGAAGTTGTTAAGAGTAGGTGATCTTGAATCATTTAGGCAGGATTAATCCTGTTCGAAGAAGGTTTAGAGATGTTCTCCTGAGGTCCCTTCCGGTCCTATTTTTCGATTATTCTAAATATATTTTGAAGAGGATAGGGATATGAATGGAATTCTACCAATGGCAATTACCACATGAATTTAAAAGAGAACAGAATCTGTGTCCTTTGATTGTGAAATCTGGATATGACTGAAATCAATGGCAAAGTCCTTTTGAGTCCAGTGGGGCTAGGATTTCACATTAAAAGATTGTAGTGTCCCCACCATTTTAGCTTTTTCTTCTGGAGGCAGATTGACCTCTGTATTAATCTAATAATCTGCATAGTGCTTTGTAATCCTTAGGAATGAAAGTTATTATACCCTTCATTTATGTTCAATAAATTAACAAGTTACAAGTATGATACAAGTATGATATTTGATTTTAGCAAGTAGCTTGAAAAATCTTTCATACTCTTCTATATTTCTTTCTTGAAATGAATGCTGTCTTATTTCAAGTCACTGATGGCATGAATAAGTCCCAACCTTCCCTGTCTAACATGCTACCATTTCTGAAATAGCTACCTGATTTTGTTTTTTATAACTTTTAAGAAGGTTGCTGAAGAATAACTCAACCCCCAGGTTTTATTATATTCAGCAAATTTCTACTGTAAGCAAAGCAATGAAAATTTATACTGATGTAAGTGACAGTAGTATTTGGCCTATTGTCATTCTGCTGCTTCTGAAATGAATTTCTAGGGGAACAGAACTGAAACTGATGTAACAGTACTCTGAGGACAATTTAAAGTAAAAGCTGTGTTATCCGGCACTTTACCATCCGGAATGCTCCATTAACTGGCAGGTTGATTGATTGATGTGGCGAAAGTGAAATCGAAGTTACCCACCGTGGCACTTCCGGTTTTGTCAAGTCCCGCTTCGCCGACTTTGGACCATGGCCCAGGGCAAAGCAGCCTGTGCAGGACCCCTTTCCCTGCCCCTGGTGCACTGATGTCAGGGAGTGAAAGCCCTAGCACACCAGACACAGTGGGAGGGGCAGCGGCCCGAACAGGCATAGACACCTCTTAGATAACCAGTATATTTGATTAACCGGCACTCCCTATTCCCCACGGATGCCGGATAACACAGCTTTTACTGTACTAGGAATTATTATGGGCAGATTTAGGACTTTGAAATGGGATGCACATAGAATCATAGAATCATAGAAGTAGGGTCGGAAGGGACCTTGTAGATCTTCAAGTCTGACCCCCTGCCTGGGCAGGAGGAAAACCTGGCTCAAATGACCCCAGCCAGGTAGGTATCAAGCCGCTTCTTAAAGACCCCCAGGGTAGGAGCCAGCACCACTTCCCTTGGAAGTTGGTTCCAGATCCTAGCCGCCCTAACTGTGAAGTAGTTCCTATGGATGTCTAATCTAAACCTACTCTCCAACAACTTGTGGCCATTATTCCTTGTTATCCCGGGGGGCGCTAGGGGAAACAAGGTCTCCCCCAAACCCTTCTGGTCCCCCCTAGTGAGTTTATAGATGGTCACCAGGTCCCCCCTCAGCCTTCTCTTGTGAAGGCTGAACAGGTTCAGGTCTCGTAGCCTCTTATTGTAGGGTCTGCCCTGCTGTCCCTGGATCATGCGGGTGGCCCTCCTCTGTACCCTCTCAATGTTGTCCACATCCTTTTTGAAGTGGGGTGCCCAGAACTGGACACAGTACTCCAGCGGTGGCCTGACCAGTGTCACATAGAGGGGGAGGATCACCTCCTTAGCCCTACTTGAGATGCACCTGTGGCTGCACGATAAGGTCCGGTTAGCCCTGCCGACTGTGACCTCGCATTGTCGGCCCATGTTCATCTTGGAGTCAGTAATGACTCCAAGATCCCTTTCTGCCTCTGTGCTCTCAAGAAGGGAGTTTCCCATCTTATAAGTGTGCTGTTGGTTACTACTGCCCAAGTGCAGCACCCTGCACTTGTCTGTATTGAAACTCATCCTGTTTTTGTTAGCTCATCCCTGCAAACTATCCCGATCTTACTCCAGTCTTTCCCTCCCTACTAGTGTGCCCACCCCACCCCAAATTTTGGTATCATCAGCAAATTGAAACAGGTTGCTTTTCACCCCATCGTCCAAATTGCTGATAAAGAAATTGAACAGTGCAGGCCCAAGGACCGAGCCCTGGGGGACTCCGCTGCTCACTTCCCCCCAGGTTGAATATGACCCATCCACCACCACCCTCTGAGTATGGCCCTTCAACCAATTTGTAATCCATCTGACCATGTAGGCATTGATGCCACAGTCACCTAGTTTTTTAATGAGGATGGTGTGGTCAACAGTGTCAAAGGCTTTGCTGAAGTCCAGAAAGACTACATCCACGGCGACACCTGCATCCAATGCTTTTGTGACCTGATCGTAAAAGGCAATCAGGTTGGTCTGACATGACCTGCCCCTAATGAAACAGTGCTGGTTGCCCTTGAGCATCATCCCTGATGCCAGCCCATCACAGATGTGCTGCTTGATGATCTTCTCAAAGAGTTTCCCCAGGATTGAGGTAAAACTGACAGGCCTATAGTTGCCCAGGTCCTCCCTTCTCCCTTTTTTAAAGATGGGGACCACATTAGCTATCTTCTAATTATCTGGCACCTGGCCCGAGCACCATGAGCACTCATAAAGCCATGCCAAGGGCCCTGCAATTACCCCTGCTAGCTCCCTCAACACCCTGGGGTGGAGAGCATCTGGACCTGCTGATTTGAACATGTCCACCCCCTCTAGAAGCACTCTAACCAGGTCCTCCTCAACCTTAGGTCTGGAGGCGTTCCCCTCAAGTCCGTCTTGTATCATGGTGGGGTAGTCCTGGTCCCTGCACAAGAAAACGGAGATGAAGAATTTGTTAAAGAGGTCTGCCTTCTCCTCTGGCGCAACCACCAAATTGCCCAGCACATCTTGCAGGGGCCCCACGTTTCCTGGTACCTTCTTCATCCTCCCTATATATTTGAAAAAGGACACATGATGCCATATAACACAAAACACATTGCTACATATAACACAAAGCACATTTTTCCAAGATAAAAAGAAGAAAGAAGCTTTAATTATATGCTAGGGACCTAAGGCTATTTTATTCAATTTAAGATTGAAGCAAATAGATAGATAGATAGATAGATAGATAGATAGATAGATAGATAGATAGATAGATAGATAGATAGATAGATAGATTTATTGGAATATGCATTAACCTGCTATATTATAACAAAAGTATAAACAAAACAACAAAGAAGGCAAAAAGTAATCAAAAGGCATTGACTCATTAGTCCTATAGTCATTAAAATGAATTGTACATCTTTTATTCGGTTTCATAAAACAATATGAGCCTTCTTGAGCATCTTGGAAATGCTTCCAACACTTTACTGACAGTTATTTCCACACTTGAGTTAATGGTCACCTGAGTTTTTAGCTGCAGCTAAAAGCAGTCTGCCAGGCTGTGAAATAGAAGAGAGACATTACCAGGAGTAACTAACAGACAGCCAAATTGAAGAAGAAAGGATAGCTTGATTAGCAGAATATCAAGACCATTAAAAAGAGAGAAGGTCATTAACTCCTATAGAGTAAAGAGAGATGCACAGGGATCAGGTAGATTATAATGAGCTGTAAAGACATTTGACTCCATCAGCCAGCACTGCCTGAATAGAAATGCTTCTGCCAGGCAGTTGGTTTTAAACTTTGGATAGAGTTTAGGAATCAAAAGAAGTGTGATTGTGCCACCGCAACACCCCCCTCCCCCCAGTCCACCTCTGGGCATTATAAAAATAGATTTATGAGCATATAAGCAGGCATTTATTACATAGCTTACTTCCCAACAGATTAACATTTGCCCGTCATAGTTTCAAGTGTACATTCCAGCAGCTTATTTATAGTTACAGTTACATATTCTAGTTACTTTCCTTTCATTGGATATTGTCTAGGTTATTGATGGAGATCCTGTTGGTGGTGGCCTGCGGCCCTGCTTGCTGTTCCACTCTTCCGACCATACGTATATCTTACAGAAGGTGTCTTAGTGCTGAAGCTATAAATATTAAACTAGAAAATACAGCATAACATTAAAGTAGTTCACCCTTCCCCAGCTAGACTATTCCAAAGTCTTTAATTTACATTTATCCCCAGGTGCTTTGCTAGTTTCGATGGACTACTGGAGGTAGTGTGATGTGAGGAGAGTATATTTAGTAATGTCTGTTAAGCAGAATTCCCACTGTGCCTTTTCATATTCAGTTAATATGATTTTTGTTCCATTTTGAGGCCTGGGATGGAGATGAGGAAATATGTCATTCAATGCATTCAATTCATGCCTTTCCACATATATATTACAAATTTCCACTTACAGCATATGCATAAGCCAATGAGGCAAGAAACACTAGGATATAGATTTATTGTTTCCTCTTCTAACAACATTGTTCATTTTACAGTAGCACCCAGAAGCTTATGGCAAACCTTATGCTATGAAATATGCACATACATATTCAGACTGAAGTATAGGGGGAAAAATTCTTGTTGATTTTCACTGAAATCTAGAAAAGGAAAAGGAGCTGTAAAAACCTTATGTATAAAGTATGCCAACCATAACATATGTCTTCCCTTTATTTGTCCATTCACCCTGTTACTCAATCCAAAATTTAAATCCACTTTTTAGCATGTGTGAGAACAGACATGCACATTAGAATCTATCACAGAGAAGAAAGACTACAATGGCTATTATGGATTGGCAAATTTCAGCCTGATACAGATCTGAATCTATAAGTCTTGATTTTTCTGGTTTATTTTCCATCCCCACCATTCAATCTAGTGTTGTCTTATTATAGCAAATAAATACTATAAAATATTCTTCATCTCATTACTTCTTCAAAGCACTATAATAATGTGGGAGCAGACATACTGTTTATAATGAAAAAGAATCTATCTGTGGCTATTTGTGTCAATATTTGTATCCATATGTTTTAAGAACATGCACGTACACAGCCACACTAAATAGCAGAGCTCTCATATTTAAGATGGAGATGAGGGTTTTAATATTGTAGCAATGAAAATATGGATAATATAATGAATTCAGATAAATCATTTTCACTGCCCCAAATAAAACTACATGAGGCACAAATAGCGTATAGTAGGTCAGAGAGAAAGCAAATTATAGTATGCACAGAATGTATCCTAAGATCAAAACTCCATAAGATGAGAACTTTTACAACATTAATAGGTTTCTGAGCTCCTGCTGTTTCTCAGCTGTTGATGTATGTAATTTAAATTGCTGGGAATATTGACAGTGTGGTAGTTTTAGATTCACAAATTTTATAATGTATAAATATGCAAATGTGACTAATCTAAAAATGTCCCTAAACTTATATATTAATGCAAAACAGTCCCTTTCTCTTACCATAGTTGATTTTCATATGCAGATCTGCATTTTCTCAACTGCTTCTCTGATAAGATTGTATAATTATACTATTTTTTTCTTCTGCATTACAAGTATGATATATAGAGCTACAGTATCACAAGCCAAACTAGCATTTTGCTAATGACTTCATGTCTTGGGGACAAAATTGCAGAAATTTTCATATCACTATACTGCACTTATCTCTCATTAACGAAAATCTCATTATTGTAACTTAGGTTGTCATATCATGAATCTTTGCTCCTTGGGGAGAAATAGGACATGGATCTTTTCTTTAAGTTGGGAGAAAAATTCAGAATAAATTACCCTACTAATTTTGAAGAAATTTAAGTTTTAAGGTAAGCCTTTGTAAGAAAGAAGCATCCATAAAATCAGATTTGGCTTTTCATAACCTAGGTAGAAAGATTCTTCATCCCTGCTAAATGTGTATTAGATTTTGACCAGACTCTAAATTGGACAGTTTTGCTTTAAAAAAGAGACAGTCTATGCTAGAGAAAATGATATAAATAATCACTTATGGCTAGAATGTGCCTTTAGGCAAAGCCTTGAGTGAGGGTTGGTGCATAATTAGCACTATCTCAGCAGTAGCCCTGGAATGCGCACTGTCTAAGAAACAGCATCCAAGCACAATTCCCTTCTTTCTTCCTTTTTTGCTTCTCCAGGGATTTAGCAATTTACTGTTGGCCTTTGCCTGCAGCAATATAAGGCTCAGCCAGTTTAGTTGTGCCTGCCAGTGTACCAGGGAAGTGAAATCAAGGCTCTGTTTCCTGTGTACACGCAGCCTGCTTGCTCCAGAGGTAAATATTAACAGGTATAGAACTCCTGTTTATTCTGGTATACCAGAATCACATCTTGTGCTACTTGCACAGGGTTATAAAGGACAGGAAATTTTTTCTCTCCATTATTTTTTCTGTGTGGATGTGAACTCCAAGCTTGCAATCCATGTCTTACTGTTTAAAAAAAAAATTAACACAGCTCTGCTTTTCCCAAAATGCTACAGTTTGCTAGATGGCTCAGAAACCTTGCTCTTTGGGGTTATAAATATAGCACCACTGATATTCTAATTTATATTCAAAGACAACTTTTGAAAAGGTAGTATAATTTCACTTTTTTCTTCCCTTGGCTGAATCTTTTACTTCAGAGTAGAAAGCCCTACTTTTTGTTATCCAACCATTTGTTATATAGAATGTGATTTTTCTACCTTTATCGACTCAGAGCAGTACCCAAATCTGGACTGGAACTTCACTGATTTATATGGGCCCTTCTACAGGTTCAGCTAGAGGTGCAACAGGATCTAATGCATGATCTACAATTGTACCTCCTGCTGTGTCACATATGCACCACAGGAGATGTGGAATCACGTATTAGATCCATTGTGCCTTATTGCCTGATCCCATGCTTCCCCTGCACCTGCAACACGCAAGCTCCCATGATTAGAAACCCCTCAGCTGAGGGGCTCCCAGCCTTTGGAGTTTCACACATCCCTGAAGCTTGGAGATCACATCAGCTATGATCAAAGTATCACATAAAATAAAGGTTGGAAGGGACCTCAGGAGGTCATCTAGTCCAACCCCCTGCTCAAAGCAGGACCATCTCCAACTAGATCATCCCATCTAAGGCTTTGTGTCTATCCAGTACTTAAAACTTCCAGGGATGGAGATTTTACTACCTCTCTAAATCACCTGTTCCAGTGCTTTACTATCATCTTTCTAAGAATTTTTTTCCTAATATCTAACCTAAATCTCCCTTACTGCAACTTGAAATCATTGCTCCTTGTTCTGTCATCTTCCACAACTGAGAACAGTCTAGCTCCATCCTTTTTGGGACCATCCTTTGGTAGTTGAAGGTTGCTGTTAAATCCCCGCTCAGTGTATTCGTCTCTAAACTAAATAACCCCTGTTCCTCAGCTCCTCAGAAGTCATGTGTACCAACCTCTGGTTTCTGTCTTCTCCATGGCTAGGAGATCTCACACCAGCTGCATCTCCCAGACCCAGGACCTCCACACACCCCTGGGGTGAGATATCACAGCTGTAGCTCATGGATGCTGGGAACCAGCTGGGTCCAGGCACCAGGATGCATGCTACATGGACCAGCATACACAAATGTGGGACCCAGAGTTGGTAGCTGCCGGGGCTGAGAGTTCCCTGAGTTGCAGGACTGCCAGCCCTGGCTGGACATGGGACATCTCTGCAACTGGGAACCATCAGCTGAATTGACTGAATAGTTGTGCAATTACCAGGAGACGCACAAAATACTTATCACCTTGAGATGTGCAAAATACTTATCAAAATTAGCTCCAACCAGCTATAAATGTAGACCCGAAAAATGTGTACTAACTTTATAGTTGGTTGCTGTAGAGCTTTAATTTACCCATGTGGCAGGATCTTGCTTATGGCTGTCAGGTGACGGGGCTCCCAGCTGCATGGGGCCAGTTACAGAGTAAGGAAGTACTTGATGTACCCAAATGCAGCACCCTTGTCCAGAATTGCAAAGATGTGTATATGCCTAATTCCTTTTGAATTCAGCCACAGTTTAACTCCTAAATAGGAGTCAGATGCTAAAATACTTCTATGAGTCTGATCCAGTATAATTTTAGGTATATTGAAGGACAATGGGGTTTAGAAAGAGTTGAAAGGATACCATGACCAAGTTCCTTGCAGCAGATGAAAGAAGGTTCTACAAGCATCACACAGGGGACCAGAAACATTTCCTATGGTAGTAAGGGGTCACAATATAGAAAGGTTAAAAAGTGCTGGCCTAAAGTTAACTGTAATTTTTTTAGTCCCTTACTTTTATTGTTATGTCACATATAGCTCCTATTTTCTGAAGATCAGGGAGCCTGATTTCTGTGATTAAAAAAAAAAAAATCCCCAATTTTTAGATTTAAAAAAGTAACCCAAAATCCAATTTTTTCCATGATCAAAATGAAACACCACTATATATATCTGTATAAATTAAATCTCTGAGTCTGAAAGCCAGATCTGTCAGTCTACACCAGGGGCAGGCAATTATTTCAGGTGGAGGGGCTGCTTAACAAGTTTTTGTGAGCTGGCGCAGGCTGCATAGGTAGTCCCGCCTCTTGACAGATGCCCCACCTCCCTGTCACAATCTTGGGACCAGAAGTCCCACCCCCTAATCCCTGACCTTTGCCACCAGAAATCATTCCCCTTGCCCCCCAGAAATACTCCTTTTGGAAGTGGGGGTTGCCATCTTGGAACCAGAAAAAAAAAATCAGACACAAAAAGTCAAACACCTACTATAACATATTTTAATTTTATTACAAAAAATATTTTTGTCATGATTTGTGTTTGCAGAGTGTATATAGAGATGAGTGCATAAGAACTCAAAAATACATTCTTAGTTTTGTATATTGTGGGGAGAGGGTGTGTGTGTATGGTGGATGTGTATGGTAGGGTCTGGGGGTCTGTGGGTATATGGTAGGAAGTGGGGATGTGTGGGGGGGTTGTGACGGGGTGTGGCTGTTTGTGGGGGGGCATAGGGTATGTTGGAGGGTTGTGTATATGTGGGGGTTGTGGGGGCAGAATGCGGGTGTGAGGGAGGTTGGGGGGTTGTGGACCTCCCACACTCCCCCCATTGTGCAGTAGCAGTCAGGATGCTTGGAGCAGGCATCCAGTGGGGCGCGGCTCCAGCCAGCACTTCACATCACAGCAAGGGGCACGGCCTTCATGCAGCTACCTGTATTTCCAGTGCTCCTTGCTGATCATGAAGCCCCTGCACTCACACAGCAAGGAGGGAAGCCCCATGTGCTGGAGTCAGGTGCCTTCCCTGCTGGGGCTGCACAGCACCAGAGAGAATTATACTGATTTATTGATATGCCTCACTGACCTGATGCCTTTCAAAGAATGCCCCCTGCCCCCCAAACCACCACACTTCTGGCCTGGATTGAAGCAGAATCACCAGGTTTGGTCCACACTACTGTTGTTGTGGGTTTATCAGTCTGTGTTAAACTGAGTGGGGCCATGATTCTGGATAATTGTCAACAGTGTGTTTACCGGGATCCACCTAATACAATCCTTAACCCAATCAGACCCCAGTGTACACTGAAAGCTTTTTTTGTGCCCCAGAGTCAAAGTATAACCAACAGGGAAATCTGAACATTTTTGCTGGTGATTCTCTGGGTACCGTTTGGCACAGCAGCTATGAATGAGTACCACTGCAGGAAATGTGCAGCAAGAAATGGGAATTTTCCCTGGCAAAGCTCCTCTCCCTCCCCTTCCATAGAACTGGAGAATGCTTATCCCTCTAGTCCCTGATGCTTGGGTATCCCAGCCGTCTCGGCTCCCATAGCAGGGAGATGAACCAGGCATCCAGGGTTTCCCAGCTGGGAGATAGAACATGGGCATTCTCTGCCATGGTCAGAGATGGGTTTTGAGGAGCTGCACAGCTTCTGGACCTGGGTGGGGAAAAGGGTCTGGACAGGGACTTACCATAGGTCCCTCGGTGTCTCCCTTGTCTGCAGACTCTGCATTTGTGCGCGGGATGCCCTGTCATGGATCCTGAGATCCATGGATCAAGGATGGTCAGCTGGACACTTGCAGAGCACCAGAGATGTATGTGTAGATGGTGCCAGCAATATGAAGACCAAAGGGGACCCTCGATGTGGGGGGTTGGAATGGACAGGTTGGTGACTGCTTGACCCTGTGGTGCTGCAACATTTGAATGAGCCATCCTGGATCAGAAATGTGCTGCACAGGTCCAAGAATGAGGTTTACAGATGGCCAGCTGCTCTCTGAGGGAGATCACATATGCTGCTGTGGAGCTGAGAGACATATACCACCAGGATAAGGAGTTTAAGCACAGGGTCAATGACCACTTGGGATCCAGCTATGACATCCCTGAATGGCATCAATGCCATCTCCTACAGGGAGACTGTAGTCCTCTTGGGCCAAAGTGTTGGGGCAGGAGGCCCCCACCCCATTGCCATGGAAAGCCCCATCCCAGGGACTCCTCCCTGGGGCAATGCCGTGCCCAAGAGTCCCATGGGGAGGCCCTGCCTGGTGGCCATGGTGGAATGCTCCACACTACACATTGATTGGGAGATGCTGGGGTGTAGAGGGAGGGGGCAGAGCAGGAGATATGGTGCAGGGGAGCTGCTGACCCATGGTCAGAGGAGCCAGGAAGGTGTCTGGTGGGTCCCACTCTGGGGAAAACCACTGAGAGAGCGTAGGTGGACCAGGCTTCCCAAGACCTGATGCCAGGACTGGCATTGACTCAGCCCACTTACTTGGGCTAAGTTGCTACCTCCAGGGTTGCTGGTGGTCACTGGTGTAGGCACAGGACCCCAAAAGAACAGGGATGGGGGCATCCCACCAGCCCACTGGGCCAGGCTGCGGTGGGCCCAGGTCCCATTGGGGGGGAATGGCCCAGCCTCTGTGAGGAATGGCATCCCCCTGTGCTCTGGTCTAAGTTTCAGAATGGACAGTATTCCAGAGGTTTTTTTCTTATTATTCACACAAAAAGTTTGGCAGCTGCAACATTTAATTAAACTGAGGGGTGGCAGCTTTACGTGCAGCGTTCTTCCTACCATGCCAAGTTTTTGTGCTTGTTAAGTTGAACTCCTCACAGCTGACCACCCTCTTCCCCCCTAACTATGCAGCACCCAGTGCAGCCAAAGTCTTTCCCCTCTCTCTTAATGTTAACTTGGAAGGTTCCAAGTTTTGGAGCGGGCAATGTTGCACATTGTTTAATAAACACACTTCCAGTTTAGCAGCTTCAACATTTGATTAAAATGAAGCATGTCTCTTCCTTGTGTACCCCGGTGCAAAATCGTGGGGAGTTGGGTGGAGGAGGGATAGGGGAATAGGGATGGTGCCCAGCAGCCTGAGTTGTGAGCAGCAGTGCCTGTGATGCAGGGATAGAGGAGCCTGTGGTAGAAGACCCAGGCCATGGGGCATTCAGAGCCCTCCGGCTGTACTTATCCGGGGCAGGCTCCTGATCCAGGCAGTGGAGGAGTCAGTCAAGCAGAGCTTCATGAATCTGGACACCCTGCCACAGTGTGGGGATGGGGTCACGCATGTGGACTGGGAGTGGGGAAATGGGGAGCCCAGGCATCTGCAAAACACTTGAAACACCTACAAATTCTCACAAAAAGACACACAGAACCCAGGCATCTGGGGGATGCACACTCACTCTGGGGGATGCACACTCACTTGGTCATTGGTGGCTCATGGCCATGAGGGCGCATGCCATGATAAGCTGCTCCTGCATCAGGTTCAGGTGTGTGGCCATGATGTTCCCACAAATTGGTTGGGACAGCTCAGCCATTCAGCTCTGCTCAGGAGCAGTCTCTGGCAGCCCAGGGAGCACATGGGGCACACTGGAAAGCATGCAAGAGCTCCCCATACCTACTGCACTCAGGTTGTGCAGGCAGGCTCCAAGCCCTCCTCCCTTCCCATAAGGACTAATGTGTTCTGCTTCCTCTTGTCCTTAACTGGGGACACTTAAAGTAAAGCTCAAAAGTTAGAGTGCTTTTGCTGCAGGCTTCCTGAATGCCTGTACTTAGTCTTATAGACTGCAGTATATTTTCCTTACCCAGTACATGTTTAATCTAGTCTTCTAACTTTGTACGTTCATTTATACATTTATTGCTTACCTACTGAAGTATTTAGAACACTGTAATTAAAAAAAGATACTAAGGTCTGTATCATGGCTTGGTTTGTATAGCCATGTGAGAAAGTAAGGGTAAGTACGTTAACATATACTTCCATATATACATATACAGGTACTCCTCACTTAACGACCTACCTGTTTAACGACCACGCGGACTTACGACCAGCTCTCTGAGCAGTTGGTATTGTACGAAACATATTGTGGAAATGGCAGCGCGGCGTCTCAAGCCAAGGCACGCAGTATCAAGGGGCGGCTCCTCGCTTATCGACCAATTCGCTTAACGACCTAGTCACAGGAACAGAACTCGGTCATTAAGTGAGGAGTGCCTGTATACATTAACATATACTCCACAAGATGAGTGGAGCAGGAAGGAAATTGGTCTCCATAGAATGAATATATTCCCCTTCTGCCTAGGTGGATAAGAAGGGGTTAGGGGATGGATAAAGCTTTGGATTCAGATGCCTATGCACTGTGAAACATACACTATGTTTGTAGATAGATCCAATGCAGTTCTTGACTGCAGTCACAATTGCACAACTGATCAAAGATGATCTCTGAATGTTTATCTAAAGTTCATGAAAACTGTATTTCCCTGGAGTGTTAAGGAAACCTGTGTGGGCAGTAATAAAGATATATATTCAATGCAAAGAAATAGTAGGAAATGAGAAGAAGATCAGTACTGAAATGGGTGTTGGCTATATGTATGTGTACATATATATTAGGTAATGTAATTTTATTATATATATAATCAAATACCAATGGTTTCTATTAACTTCTACTTTAACTTTACATTTTTATTTTTACACAGTGAAATCATGTTTGCCATCTGAATTACAGTAAGATCACAAGGTCAATATTGCCAGTACATGTACTGCCATTTATTGTTCTGCAAGTGTGAAATGGTTTACAGTACATCATGCGCACAGAAACATTCATTAAATATGGTAAAGTAAATTACATCTTCATTCTAACTCTTTGTTTTAACACGTTCCATGATGAAACTGCTACCATAATTAAACATAAAGACCTGCTTTATGTTTTTAATGAATATGTGAAATTAAAGGATTTGACATTTTTTTCTCTGACTTTATTTGCTCCAGAATATGCCATTGAATGCATATGTGTGGGTGGATGTGTTTAATATTTTAAAGCTGGAGGAGCAAAGCTTTATATTCTACTCACTTATTAGATATTTTGAAAAGTATTTTAGTGGTGCATTTCCCCCCTCCTTTTTATTAAAACAACAAAAGAACTGTTCATCTAGTTTCCATAATATGTTGATTTCAATTAACACAACCTAAACCCTATCTTTGGTAGCAGTGATCTTGTGGATAAGCTGATAAAAGTGCTATTTCTTTAAGTCACTGACAGAGTGCGATGTGTGCATTGCATTGCGACGGGTTACATCACTGGTCGTAACATGATGTAACCCAACGCAGCATGATGTAAGCGTCGTGATACATTGGAAACTTAAAGAAACAGCAGTCCTTTACTTTTTCATTTCTGTTATGAGTGGATAGGCTCCACTGCTCAATATGTACACCACTTGTTGGCCTATGAGTACTTACTCATGTCTAATTATGATGATGATGATGATGATGGTGTTGAAAAACACATTCCAGTGTAATCCCCCTTGTCATATTGCAAGCACCACTGCACTGTGGTGTCATTTGCTACAGGCAATTACAATGACATTCTGTATATGCTTCTAGGTGACTGGAATAGTATTTTATGGAATTTTTTTTTGTTACTTCAAAGTATACCATAGTTTTCTGATTTAAAAACAAGTTTCTTTAATATAAAAGTTAAGAAAGATTTTGATTATCAAGATGGTGCAAATGATTTATTATGTTAATCTTAATTGTGGGGCTAAATTTCAAGGATTTGGATTTAGGTTTTAAATTTGCATTGTAAACTGTAATATGAAAAATCGTCCAGGCAGTTACATTTCCCCCCATTTATCACTACAACTAGAATTTTTTCAATAGCTGTTGATTCTTTTTGATGGTTTCTCCCTGTCATGCCTTTCTGTGTGCAGGTCAGAGCAGTTCTCATTGCTGCAGAATAACTCGTATGTATCTATTCTGAATGTTTTGCTCATGTTTATTAATGGTAGACCTACTCATACTGCAAATTTGTATCAACCTGAGAATATACATAGCATCTATTTGGGTTTATATATTTTCATGTTTGAAACAATTTAAGGATGACTATGTAACATATATACATTTCTTCTAATTTAAGAGAAGATTATATTTAGTATCCTTGAGGAAACAGTGCAAATAATGTTAGCTAAAGTTGCTTACCTGAACTATAGCACCTAAACTCTGTCTAAAATTGTACTTCATCCACCTAAATCCTTTTTCTGTATCTGCATCTACAACTTTTAACCTATACCAAAATTAGGCAATACAGTCCAAAAACATGAGGTATATTCTGCTTTCAGTTGTATCCCAAATACAATTAACAAGTAAAAACCAATTTGCATGGGTAAAAAACAAGTTTGGAACAGACTGATTCTGTGGGAAGTTCATAACCATGTTTTTCCCAACCTCTCCCCATACCCTTATCTTTGACAGTACTTGATGGTTCAGAAGGAACCAGGAAGCCTAAGTGTGGAAATTGCCAATTATAGGGGAAAAATAAGCCGCAAAATAGCATTTCTTCCAATTGCTTGGAAGACAGTGATTGGTTTATACTTTGAAGCCTGAGGATTTATGGGCTCATTCCTATAAGTTGCTGTGTACTCTGGCTCAAGTCTAATAAAGTACTAAGTGAAATGCTTAACTTAATGCATGTCTGTAGCACTGTTGACTTTAGGGAGACTGTTCATGTGCTTCAGGTATGTACCTTAACCTTTTCATTGGATCAAAACCAGAATCTGAGGACCTTGTCACATGTTACACTTAGGGTGTGTTAATTGCACTTAAAATGCAAGTGTCCACACATTCAAGCAGTAAACTATATTCTACATGTATTTGTATCATGCTAAGTGCAGTTACATCAGCAAAGTTAGGACTTTTTAAGAGAGAAGTATCTCCAGATTGTATTAAGTAACACATGTTCAGTTATCGTCTGACTGCTCTACAGTGACAATATCAGCACAGCTTGCTAGTTGTTGGTCCCAGCCACTGAGGCTGGGAATGACAATTGGCTGTGGTATGATACCAGGGCTCAGGATGAGTCAGCTAGTTGTCAGTCCCAGCTCCCATGTCACACCAGAGCTTGGAACTGGGTGTCGTGTGGTATGGGGATAGGACTGACAGTAAGCTCCAGTAAGGTGCTGGGGCTCAGACTGATAAACAGCTGATTGTTGGTCCCTGCCCTGGAACCACGTTGGAGCCTTGAACTGACTCCATGACATCCTAACCATGTTTAAGTGCTAACATGTGCTAAGTGTTTCTTGTGACAAGGCCTCAGAAACTTGACAGATTGAATTTAATATTTTAGTATTTATTTCTATCAATTGTCAAGTATGTTATCATTAATCTCATAAATGTCTATACATTTTTATCTTATTTAAAACTAATTGTTAGTCTTGATGTGTTATCATGTGTTTCTGAAGTTAATTGTAAAAGAAGTAGTAAAGCAGAGCTGACTTTACCATATGAGTGTTGAACTTGTTGACCTTTGTTAAATAGTGTCTTGTTCTTGAATTGTCTGCAAATAATATTCTGTGAAAAGGCAGGGTTTTAAAAAAAAAAAACATCCTTGGGTATATTTTTTCAAAGACATGTTACCGAAGTCTACTCCTTATAGGTCATAGAAATGGAAAAATCAATATAATACTTCTACTACATACCCTGTATTCATCTTCTCTTTAAAGCCTATTAATTTCATTCTTTCTACAAATGTTTTTCTATGGCCTTGATCTTTTAAAATACAGACTTCAGACCGTTTAAATTTCTGCTACATCTTTTACGTGATTTATGGTACCAGAATCAAAGACAGGATTTCAGGTAAAGGCATGCCATAGATTTATATGACATAATGACATTATAATAGTTTCAGAATTATATTGCACTCTTTGTACATTCTAAACATGCTTATTTTCTATTTAAGGATGCCATCTCTTTGTTTATAATGATTCTTAGGTCTTTTTGCTGACAAATTGTAGTTAATTTAGAACTTAGCAATTTGCTGATTGAGTTCAAATTCTTATTTCATTTTATATGTCAGTCCATGTGTAAGAATCAAATGTCCACCTGTCACTATCATGTTCCGTTTCATAGTCTCAGAAAATCTTCATAATCTTTCTAGTCTTGATTAACCTAGATTGTGTTATTTTCAAATTTTATCACATCATATTTCACCCTCTTTTCCAGATCACTGACTAAATTAAATAACATTGTCTTAGTAAAGGGCATTAGGGCGCTATCCCATTAATCTTCTGCTGTGTTGAAAGCTGACCTGTGGTTACTACTTAACACATTCTGTCTCTTAACTAACTTCCTTATTCATGACACTACTTTTTACCCTGTGACTAATTAATTTCCTTAACTGCTTTGTGTAGGAGAGGGCTTAATAAAGACTTTGGTAAAGCTGAAATATATTAGAACAACCATTTTCCTTTATCTAGTATTTTACTGAGATGTCTAAAGAGTACTTTTCATATTAATTTTGTGTGTTTTCTATTATACTTATCTACATGCTTTTTAATGATATTTTATTGTTATTTTTCCTAATAAATTAAAGCTTTCTAGTATGTCATAAAATTAATATATGATAGATATCCAATCTGTTTCTTTGTGATCCTCTGGTATCTGGTCTTATTTTAAATAAGAACTGCAATTCTTTGTCAACAGTTTAACCTTTCCATTCTTAAATTCTTGTAGAATTTATTTTTCAATATAAAAATGTAGAACTCTGCTGCTCTTTATAAGTTAATTACTGCTGTTCTTCCATTGAAATATACAGAACCAAAGAAACATAGAAAATTAGGGTAGGAAGGAAAGGCCCCAGGAGGTTATCTAGTCCAGCCCCCTGCTCAAATCAGGATCAGCCCCAACTAGACTATTCCATTCAAAACTTTGTCTATCCAGGTCTTAAAACCTCCAAGGATGGAGATTCCACAATCCCTCTGGGTAATCTGTTCCAGTGCTTTACTACCCTCCTTGTGAGAATGTTTTTCCTAATATCTAGCCTAAACTTCTCTTGCTGCAAATGTGGAGCCACCCTTCAGGTAGTTGAATCTGTTATTAAATCCCCCCTTCAGGCTTCTATTTTTTACACTAAATAAACCCAGTTCCCTCAGCCTCTCCTCAAAAGTCATGTTCCCTATCCCTCTAACCATTTTCATTGCTGTCCACTGGACTCTCTCCAATTGGTCCACATGTTCTTTGTAGTAGGTGCCCTAAAACAGGAGATAGAACTCCAGATCTGGTCTTACCAGTGCTGAACAGAGGGGAAAAATCACTTCCTTCAGTCTGCCGGTGTTTCTCTTGTTAATGCAGACCAGCATGTTGTTAGCCTTCTTCACAACAAGAGCGTAGTGCTGGCTCATACTCAGTTTATGTAACTCCCAGACCTTCAGAACTGCTGCCTAGCCAGTCAGTCTCAATCTGCACTGGTGCATAGTTCTGTTCCACCCTAAGTGCAGGACTTTGGACTTGTCCTTGTTAAACCTCATGAGATTTCCTTCTGTCCAATCTTATTTATCTAGGTCACTCTAAAATCCTAGTGCTAGAATCCTAGCCTTACCCTCCAGTGTGTCTACTGCTTCACCCAGCTTGTTGCCATCTGCAAACATGCTGATGGTGTACTCCATCCCATCTTGCAGATTGTTGATGAATACATTGATCACATTGGTTCCAAGATAGTTCACTTGATGCCAGCTGCCAAATAGACATCAAGTCAATAATTGCTACACTTTCAGCCCAATGATCCAGTCATTTTTTTTTATCCACTTTACAGTCCATTAATTCAACCTGGATTTCCTTAGCTTGCTTGTGAGAATACTGTGTGAGACTGTATCACAATATTGTGTGAGACTTGCTAATGTTAAAGTATATCACATCCACTGCTCTCCCCACAGCCACAGAGCTGGTCATTTTGCCATAGAATCCAATTAAACTGGTTAGGTGTAACGGGGTTGGCAAATCCATGCTGATTGTTTCTAATCACCTTCTTCTCTTCTAAGTGATTAGAAATAGATTTCTTCAGGACTAGTTCCTTGATTTTTCCAGGGTTGATGTGTGAGGCTGACTGGTCTGTAATTTTCCAGATCTTCCTTCTTCCCTTTCTTAAAGACAGGCACTATATTTGCCCTTCTCCAATCATCCAGCACCTTTCCCAGTCACCACAAGTTTTCAAAGGTAATGGCCAGTGACTCTGCAATCACATGGGCCAACTCCTGCAGCACCCTTGGCTACTTCGCATCTGGCCCCATGGACTTGTGTACGTTCAGCTTTTCTAAGTAGTCCTTAATCTGTTCTTTCACCACTGTTGGCTGCTTACCTCCTCCCCAAACTGTTCTGCCAGGTGCAGTAGTCTGGGAGGTGACCTTGCCTGTGAAGACTGAGATAAAACAGGCATCAGGCTTTTCCACATCATCTACCACTAGTTTGCCTCCCCCATTCCATAAGAGACCCAAACTTTCCTGATCTCCTTCTTGTTCCTAACATACTTGTAGAAATTCTTCTTGTTACCCTTCACAACCCATGTTAGTTGTGACTCCAATTGCACTTGGGCCTTCCTAATTTCATCTCTCCACTCCCAAGCAGTACTGTTATACTCCTCCCTAGTTTTTTTGTCCAAGTTTCCACTTCCAAGTTTCTTTTTTTAAATTTTTGTTCACTGAAGAGTTCCCTGCTTAACCAACCTGGTATTCTGCCACACTTGCCACTCTTCCTGCACATCAGGATGTTTCATTCCTGTGCCCTTAATAAGGTTTATTTAAAATACAGCTAGCTCTCCTGGATGCCTTTCCCCCCCTCAGACTGGCATCTCAGGGGATCCTCCCCATCAGTTCCCAGAGCAAGTCAAGGCCTGCTTTGCTGAAGTTCAGGGTCCTTAGTCTGCTGCTCTTCTTCCTTTCTTTCCTCAGGTTCCTGAATTCAGTCATCTCATGGATGCTGGTGCCCAAGTTGCCATCCACTTCACATTCCCCACCAATTCTTCCCTGTTTGAGAGCAGCAGGTTAAGAAGAGCACAGCCCCTAGTTGACCTGTCTTAACTTGCACCAAGAAGTTGTCCTCAACACTCTCCAAAAACTTCCTGGATTGCTTCTGCACTGCTCTATTGCTCTCCTAGCAGATGTCATAGTAATTGAAGTTCCCCATGAGAACCAGAGCCTGTGACCAGAAAACTTCCTCTAGCTGTTTGAAGAAAGCCTAACCCACCTTATCCTCCTAGTCTGCTGGTCTACAGCAGAAACCTAACACAACATCGCCCTTGTTGCTCTCCTCTCTGACCCTAACCCAAAAACTTTCAACAGGCCCAGTTCCAGTTTCATACTGGAGCTCTGAGCAATCATACAGCTCTTTTACATAAAGTGCAACTCCTCCTCCTCTTCTCCCCTGCCTGTCCTTCCTAAACCATTTATATCCATCCATGACAGTACTCCAGTGATGCAAGGTGTCCCACCAAGCATCTGTAATTCCAGTTACATCATAGCTCCATGACTGTCCAAGGACTTCCAGTTCTTCCTGTTTGTTTCCCAGGCTCTGCTTTGTATACAGACATCTGAGGTACCTAGCCAATTGCCCTACTTTCTCAGAACCACCCTAGCTTCCTTCTGGTGGCAGTGGTCTTAGATTCATAGATTCATAGATGTTTGGGTTGGAAGGGACCTTAGCAGATCATCGAGTCTGACCCCGTGCCATGGGCAGGAAAGAGCGCAGATGACCCCAGCCAGGTAAATGTCCAGCCTCTTTTTAAAGACCCACCGATGAATTTGTAGGCAGCCACAAGATCATCTCTCAGCTTTCTCTTGCGGAAGCTGAAGAGATCCAGTGCCCTCAATCTCTCCTTGTAGGTCTTTGCCTGCAGGCCCCTAACCATACAAATGGCTCTCCTCTGAACCCTCTCGAGGTAGTTCACATCCCTCTTGAAGTATGGCCCCCAAAACTGGATGCAGTACTCCAGCTGTGGCTTGCCCAAGGCTGCATAGAGGGGAAGTATCACCTTCCTAGACCTGTTTGGCATGTACCTGCTAATGCATGATAAAGTGTGGTTTATTGCTTCATCACATTAACAACTCATATTCATCTTGGTGTCAACAATGACTCCAAGATCCCTTTCTGCTAGTGTGCTGCTGAGAAGGTCCTCCCCCAGCCTGTAAGTGTGTTGGTAATTTCTTCTCCGTATGTACAGCATTTTGCACTTGTCTTTGTTGAACTGCATCCTATTCTGTTCTGCCCACTGTTCAAACTTGTCCAGATCCTCCTGGATTCATTCCCTACCTGCTAGTGTGTTAACTTTACCCCATAATTTGGTGTCATCTGCGAATTTGGACAGAATGCTTTCCACACCCTCATCCAAGTCACTGATGAAGAAGACATTGAACAGCACAGGTCCAAGGACCAAGCCTTGTGGGACTCCACTGCCCACATCTTTCCAGGTTGATACTGACCCATCCACCACCACTTTCTGGGTGTGACCCATAAGTCAATTTGCTACCCACCTAACCATATAATCATCTATATTACAGCTGATCAGTTTATCTGTAAGAATAGAATGAGATACTGTATTGAAGGCCTTAAAATCCAAGTAGATTACATTGATTCCTGCATCTAAGCATTTTGTGACCTGATCATAAAAAGAAACAAGGTTAGTCAGGCAGTAGCTACCTGCTATAAATCTGTGCTGGTTGCCCTTCAGCATTGTTTTCCCGCTGGACTCCCACAAATGTGATCCTTAATAATTTTTTCAAAGGTTTTCCTGAGGATAGAGGTGAGACTAACCAGTGTATAGTTACCCGAATTCTCTTTCCTTCCCTTCTTGAAAATAGAGACCACAATCTCCCCTTTTCCAGTCCTCTGGGACCAAGGTTCCCACTACGCTGCATGCATGAGCGGCCGCACAAAATAAAAAATATTGCCATGCACAAACTTTTTAATGCCGCGCGCCCGCCTGAAGAGGAGGTGGGCTGCGGCTTCCTCTAAACTTTGGCCACAAAGTGCGGTGGAGCACCAGAGCTGGTGCTGGACACCTTACCAGCAATAAGTTACTTCTTAGCTGCGCAGGGGCCACTCTGCTCCACTCCTCACTGCACTGGCATCCCTGTGGAGAAGGAGAGCAGCACGGGACAGGCAGCAGCTCCTCCCCGAGGCAAGGTGGGGGCAGGAGCTGGGGTAGATTCAACCTGAGGTAGGATGAAAATAATTGCTTGCTTTGGCATTCATCCAGAGGCAGAGTTCATTTGCAAAGGGGGTTGGGGAAATATATATATTGGCATGGGATCTTTGACCCCCAAGCATTCAGGAGGCTTTGGCCTGTGCAGCTCAGCTAAGAGCACACTCCCTCAACTTGTCGGAGCACCTTCAATGCGGGGGAATTGCTCTGAGCCACTCACACGTTTTTGAGTTACGGCAAGAGTGACCTCAGCATATATACGCCTTCTAAAGGAGCTTTTCTCCCAGCCTGGGAGAAGGGTGGGAGCCTGGCCTCTGCTGGTAAAACTGGTGCCTGGGGGCAGGGTGTATTCCCAGGTTGGCCCCACCAGCCTGTACACTCTTTGGAAATCCAGGTCAGGGATTTCCTGCTGCTTGGCCTTCCTGTTTCAATCTGGGGTCAGCCTTCAGAATAGTGCTGGCCCTTTGTTCGAGGCCATCTCAGAGAAAAGCTAACTCTAAGTTAAGCCTATGTGGCAGGCTCCTTTTTTCAGACCCAGTGGGAACTTCACAAGTGGCATGCTCGCAGACCACTACACCTTAGAGGAAACATTGTCTGGGCCTTGACCTGAACACTGAGAGTGCTCAGACATGCCAGTGGCTCTGCTATGACACTGGCCAATTCCTTCCGTACCCTTGGATGAAGATCATTCGGGCCTGCTGACTTAAACAAATCCAGCCCCTCCAAGTGTCCCTTCACTAAATTGGTGCTTACAGTTGGTGGGCTGGTTTCCCTTTTGTGCCTGTCTATGATCCAATTGGGAGATTTGGAATCTGTTCAGGAATATAGAGGCAAAAAACTCATTGAAGAGCTCAGCCTTGACCCCCCCCCCCCACATCTGTCACTAATTGCCCTAGTTTGTCCTGTAGGGGTCCTATGCTACCCTGTGCCTTCTTTTTACTCCCTATATACCTGAAAAAGGACTTTTTCTTGTCTTTCATTTTTGTTGCCAGCCGAAGTCCCATTTCTGCTTTAGCCTTTCTGACTGCCTCCCTACAAGTGCAGGCCAAGTAGACATACTCTGCCTTGGTAGCTACTCCTGGCTTCCATAGCCTATATGCCTCTTTTCTTGCCATGTAGGCTTTCCTGTTCAGCCAAGAGGGTTTCTTGGCCCCTTTCCTGTGCAATGGGATTGTCTCCTTCAGTGCCTGTAGGATTCTTTTCTTTAGGAACGACCAGCCTTCCTGGATTCCCATCTCACCAATGCTCCTGTTCTTCAGTGCCTTGCCTCGCTAACTGACCTTCTGAGCACACAGAAGTTAGCCTCTCTGAAGTCTAGCACTTCTGCGCTACTGGTTATCTTTCCCACCCTACACCAACTTGGGGAGGCCTGTTCTGTCCTCTTTTACTGACAGAATGTGCTTCTTCTCTGTTTCAAGTGCCACATATCTGTTCTCCAGCCAAACCACTGAAAGTGAGGATAAAGAATTCTGTTTGCTGTCAGAGATCACAAGCTTCCACTTTCTGGCTTTCACCTTCTTGGGAGTTCATTAGTTCATGTCTTTTTCCTTTTCTAGCACTGTCTGTGGCAGTCCTTCTCTCACAGTGCTAGAGGTCTCCTCCAGCTTTGAGCTGATGTACCCTTCACGGCTGAAGTAGCTTCAGAGCTTCGCACTTCCTCCTGTAGCTTCTTACCTGCTTCTTGGGGAATACCACCAAGAGGCATCACTCACATTACAGGCACTCTTTAACCTGGCTATCTTTGGAAGGAACCTGCAAGTTGCAGTCCCAGCTTACACCAAACCAAGACCTGGGTGTAAGCCTCAATAGCGAGCGGTCCTGCCTGGGCAGATATCTCACAGGTGCAAGCAGCAGAACAGCTGGAAGCTGCAGTGGCTCTGGCACTACAGCATCCTCCAGTCATCTCCTTGCATCTCTTAAATCCACTGCCTACCTCTTCCTACCCCTCTCTTGAATCAGACCTTCACAAGGAAGCTCACCTGTAAGATTGCCTGTTCACGGCCCCGTGGTCCTGAAAGGTCCCCTTTTCCCTGCTAACCTTCTTCCTGTCACTAAGCTTACAGTGAATGAAGATGAGAGAAAGAAATCCAGGCAAACTCCCCAGTGAACTTTCCACTCACTCTTGTTCCTAGTCAAACAAAGGACTTAAGGACTGATCTAACTGATGAGTTTTAGCTATTTATGCTAAATATCCATGTTAAGTACTCTTAATTAAAATTAAAAAGCTTATATTAAAGGTTCCCCTTCATACAGCATGGTGCCAAACTGCTTGCAGACTGCCCTGTTTGTTGCTGCCCTGTTTACTTGCTCCAAATACATATGTATATATTTCAAAATGCCAAATTGGATGGGCAACTTCTTTCCAGCTTGCCTTGTGAAATTATTGCTATGATGTCCTTTTGTCTTTTTTTCTTATTGTTATTATCTTTACCCCGAAATAAGGGGAACAGTTATTCCAAGAGAAACACCATTTTTCTTGGAGGTTTTCCAAAAAAACCAGATACCGGAGTTTTAAGTAGTGGAATTAGCAAAGTTGAAGAATGGGAAAACAACTGAAATAAAGTTTATGTGAAAGAAACACACAAAAAAGGCAGGACAAAGTTAATGCAACCTTAATGCACCAATTAAAAGTGATGTTTATTCTGATGTAAGAGAGTCTCATAATGTATTCTGATGCCTAAAGAAATGCAGAATGAGAATGAAAAGAGAATAATGAAAGACATAAAAATAGGGTGAAAAGGATACACACAAAAATAGTAGAGGCATGTTAGAGTTTTGAGTACAGTGGGGGAAAGTGGTATGTTGTGGGATGTTAAAGACTGAAATAAAAGTTAGGGAATTGGATTAGAGAAACAGTTGGTTGCCAGATAATATTGCTTCTGGTTGAAGAAATCTTTGAGCTACTGGGCAGAGAGAAAGGATCATCAATTATATTAATGTTCTGCTTCTCACTGAATTGCTGGGATTAATGGGTTTGGGAGCTATTTTCAAAGTCAAGAGTCTGATTCAGAAATGAAGGGTTGTTACTGGAACTACTGTTTTCATGACTGAAATTAATAAGAAAAAGAAAGAAGGAAACCATGCAGAGATGTGAAATGAGTTGCTAAAATGAAACACAATAATATCAGCAGCATAAGGAAGGCCAATGTACTCTGATCACCATGAAGACTGTTATTGGAGTCAAAGTGAAGAATACAACAAATTATTTTGATTTAAATTATTCACAGACCTTACATCTTAACAAACCTCAAGAAAGTATCTCTGGTTCCCACAAGCCCAGCCATAATCCTTAGGCTGCATGAATAATGGCAAATATGCCAAAAATAATGAGAAATTAGTTTTCCAAAAGGTATGCAAAAACAAAACTTGGCTCTTGATGGTACCATGCTAAGATTTAATGTTCTATATAGATACGTATAACTATACAAGAGTTCATTAAAAAATCTTTATTATTAGGGCTTTTACTGTTTCTTTGGACAGACAACAGTTCAGACAGTGATGGCATATTTTTCATTCTGCATTTCCTATTTTGTTAGTGGAACATGCGAAATCACTCCACCGTGAAAGCTGAAAGATAAAACAGGGAGCCTTAAATTTTCTCTTGGCATTTTCTTGTATTGTTAAAAAGGCCAAGTGTGGGATTTTAAAAGCACAGAGTGAGCATGGCAAATGTCATGTAAAAAGTGAAACTGATGAAATTTGCCTTTTGGCAGTTTCCAAAAGGGCAAAAAAAATCACCTTTCACCTGGTACTTTTTTTTTTTTTTTTAATTTTGCCTCAAGTAAAGGCTTATGGTAGAAACTGCTTTCTTGTTTATTCAGAATGAAAATCTGTGTGTCAGAGTAGAGCAGAGAAGTGAAGGTTAGAGGGTAGGTTCAATTCACCACATCATTTTGTCTTTATCAAAAGGGCTAAAGAAACTAAGCTCTGAAAAGAGGTTCATGGATGTCAGGAAAAAGCTGAAATAAAATACCCCAAGAGTTTTGCCAAAGTTGATGTGTTCTTCTGTATTTTTAAGCATGATATTTTGTTGTACAAGTTATGGGTAAAGAAGTCAGGGAACGGTTGAAAGAATGCTGTTGAATCTTGTTAGTATTATTTTGATTTTGTGATTGAATTTCAGTACTCATGACAGATAAATGTACAACATAGGTCCTGTGCCAGTTATATATGTCCTTGCCAATTCACTAGTAAGTGACTTTCTGAACAATTAAGATAGGTCAAGGGACTCTCTTTTCTTGATCAAAACTGTCAATTGTGGTTAATTTCCATAAATGTGAGATAGGTGTTTCATGCTGTCAGTTTAATTCATTAAGACAAGGAAACATTGAGTTCCTTTTTGCAGCTGAATGCAAATTCAACAGTGAGTTCTTGTTTTCTGCTGCATTAAGGCACAGAAACCAGGTAGCAAAACACCATTAATCAACATACATAGTATTCATTAAGAACCGAGGAGAGATAAGCTTGACCTCTTCATTCTCATGAGCTCAGTTCATCTTTCTTAATCCAAAGTGATTAGAAAATGACTGGATGGAAGTAAACATGTACACGCAAGTCAGCATTTTATATGCATTAATAGATGGAATCAATACATAGTTTCCTGCAAACTCCTATTTCTATGCAGTTCTCTTTGAAATTTAAGGTGAAATATTAAGACCTGTGATTAGCCAAAACTAATATATCATAGTGGCAAAAGTCAATATTGCCATTCACTTTAGAACCTGGCCAGACAGGGCAACAAGCTTCTATTCCTACTGGTTTATGTGGTTTCTTTTCAAGCATTAAGTAAGGACTTTAATACTGAAAGTCTTTGGTTCAAATTTAATGATCTGGGGAAAGGAGTATTATTACAAAATAAAATTACAGTCATATAGAGTTAAACTCAGGAAGACCTCAAAGACTCAGGATGAGCTTATTCCATCAGAACATGTATATAACACACTGATACATCTTGTGCTCTGCCCACTTCTCTAGATGCTGGTCCCTTAGAAGAAAACAATGTTGCTACTTATTAGTTAAAGGAATTAAGGCTGTATCCTAATCTACCTTTAGGTACTTAAGTGGCACTCTCAAAGCCAAGTAAGTGTAATTTTTGGTACTCATGTGTATTTTAGATTCTGTATCCACTTGTGGGATAGGACCATCCAATTTGTAGGTAATGATCTGAAGCTTTAACTAGCCCAAAGGAGCAGAAACTATCCTTCTGCTGTTTATTCAATGGATAAGAAATGCAAAGTACAGAAAAGCCAGTGGGATAGGAGCCAGAACCCAGAGTTCCATTTCATTGTATTGAGAGTAATACTCCTCTTTCTTAATGAGCCACACACCCTGTCTGGCTTCCTGTCTTCCTTGTTCTACATATCTTCCCCATCTCTCCCAAAGGGGAGGCTGGAGAGTGCTCCAGCCTATGTCTAATCTGTTGCCTAGTGGTAAGGTAGCTTTTCTGAGAAGTGGAAGACACACCTCCAACCCACTCTGGGTGAAGTGGGGTGGGTAGGGGGAAACCAAAACCTGGTTCCAGCTCTCTCTTGGCAAGTACTCTAATCAGTAGGCTACTGGGCCATCAAACAATGGCTTTGGCCAAATAAAGTTTTAGAGAATTACAGAGATATGGACATATTTAAGTGATTTGGTTCCTCCCCAGAGACTGGATATTACATTCTTTTCTCATGATCTAAATCACCATTTTTTGGAACTTAGGAGCCCAGATAAATTCTATTCCTGGATCTGAAGCCCTGAATATTAGACAACTACGTAATTGTCCAGACTAGCAATAAAATGAAAGTGAGACCTATCCTCTCCCTCTATATAGCTGAGTGGCTAGGGTACTCACTTGTGAAAATGTAGGTCCTGGGTTTTTTGTTATACTTAGCCAGGGTGATTAGAACTTGGATCTTTCTGACTTCCCAGCATAGAAGTCCAGTCACCACACTGCAGCTTAGCCATTATGCAAGCTCTTTGCTAGCTCTTCTTCAGAGGCTGTTCCTCTAGGAAACCAGGAGAAGTCAGGAGGAAAAAGAGGAAAAGTGCAAGTGTGGTTCAATGAAGTAGCTCCTGGATTGGATGGGAGAGGGGCCTGACCCAAGCCTGGCCAGGCTTAGGAGGGTAGTGCAAGGTGAATTTAGCTATGAATTCAAATAAAATCAAAGCTCTGTGTAAATGCAAAAAAATTGCCCTCTGGCATCCTGGAATGCCCTGTTCCCACCTCCAACCCTCTCCCCTTACAGGGAGACACTCTGTGACTCAGGCTACACTCTGTTGCTGCCACCTGAGTGATGGAAAGCCCCTCCCCAGCTCAGGTCAGGCTGGGAAAGGTCAGCCACTTGCCAGAGGCTGTGAAGCTATGAATTCCCAGTTGGTGCTGGTGGGTGAAAGTCACCTGCCAGCTCTGGACCTTGCCACCCCACTGCACTGTTTCCAAGTCCCCTTAGCCCCTACCCAGACATGGTTGGCCTCTGGCATCCTAGAGACCCCTAATTCCATCCCTGTAACTTGGCTCACACCTATAGACCCCTAATCCATCCTCCCCTTCACAGACAGCTCAACCCACCTCCACCCAATTACCTCCACCCCCACACACAGATTTCTGGTCCCACCCAGTTACCTCTTCTCCTTACATTTTTGGACCCACCCACTTCCCTCCTGTGCCCCACACTTCTGGAGCTTGATTCCCCACTCTCCCCTCCATACACAGACCCTATTTGGACACCAGGCCGTGTCCATGTCAGGGCCAGAGGTGGTGTCAGGTCTTAGTGAGGCAGGATCCCACAGTTTGGGGACAGGAAGGGGCAGTATATGAAAGTAACTCTGCCCCAAAACTGTGGGGATCCTGGCACCCTGTTCTTAGCCCTACCCCCATCCCTATCCCCAGTCCCTTCAATCCCTCTCCCCCGACCCTACCTGGATCATTGGGCCATGCCCATGCAAGAGCAGGATCCTACAGTTTGGGGGCAGGAGAGGGAAGGATCTGGGAGACCTGACACCACTAGGACCTGACACCACTTCCCACATGGACATGGCTTGGCCTCCCACTTCCCTCCCACCTTCTGTTCACAGAGACATCAGATTTCCCCAGCCACCTCCATTCCAGGCTCCCCCATAACCCATTGTTCCTAGAAACTACCAACCCCCCCACCTACCGCTGTCCTCAGCCCACCATTCCTCAACCCCCTGTTCCTGTCCCTCCAATCCTCCTCACGCCCTCTTCCTACTCCCCTATCTCCTCTCCCCTTCACTCCCCCTATTTCTGCACCCGCCCCCCGACCTGGATCACCTGGCTTTATCTGTTTGGGGGTGAGGCAAGGGCCAGGTCTTAGCTGCTGGTGAGGTCAGATCACTACAGTTTTTGGACAGGAGTATGTGGGGTTTGATGGACTTAGTCCACTACTCCCATTCCCAAATTGCAGGGATATCTTACCCTGCATCCTGCCCCCATGAGAACTGGAAATGCTGGAACTCTGGACTCAGCCTGCTACCCAGAAAATGCCCTCCTCCATCCCCCATAGGGACCAGAGACCCTGGACTGACCCCCACCTTGCATGGACACTGATCTGCCTTCCCCTGCCCCATTACTGGACTCCCAGATGCCCCCTTTTTACCTGAAAGCCTGGAGAGTGAAGATCTGAGATCTGTGCTGGTTCTGACAGCTGGTGCTGCAGGTGTAAGGAGTGGGCTGCTGGGGGGGGGGAAACTGGTAAGCTTGAGAGACAGCAGATCAGCTCTTGGTCTCCTGCCTGACAACTTGACTGCTGAGGGAGGGAAGGGGTGTTTTGTTGGGGGCTTTTATATGCACCCTTAGGGCATATCCCCACCTGCAGGAGAATGCACTTGCAGTAGCAAAAAAAGTAGCATCGCAAATCTGTGCCACTAGTTTGTGCTGCTGCTCATACCCTTGCACATGGACTTTGGTGTTGGGCAAAATGCCCCACTTCAGGGAAACTGCCATTTTGCTGCTCCTCCTGGCTGCTGGAGGAGTTGGGGCAGAACTAGAGGAGGGGAGATGCTCTGACTGGCAGCTAGAGTGTCTCCTGGGAGTACCAAGCCTCCACGTCTGCAGGTGCACACTCCTGTGGTGTGTGCTGCACTGCTTTTTTTTGCAGGTTTTTTTTTTGTTTTTGTTTTTTGTTTTTTGCTATTGGGATTTCCTGGTAGCAAATTTTGCCCCTGCATGGCAAATATGCAGCACGGGACACATTTAATCATGCTGGGCATGCAGCTTGTAGTTCCACAAAGAGGTTTAAAGTTCCACAAACTGCATGTGCTTGCACATCTGGATCCAGCTCTAGTCACCAAATCCTGAAGTAGGTTAAGAACCTCCATCCTTTAGATCTTATAGCAAAAGGAAAAGATCAGTGCTGTGATGCTAAAGCTTGCTCATTCTAATCCTAATTTTGGCTCTTTCAGTAGGTTGCTATATTAGAATATCACAAGCTCAGAATAATATGCCAAATATTAAGGAAAGAAATCTTTTGGAAGCTATAACTTTGTTCTTATATGGAACTTTCAAATGATGTCCAGAAAGACCTATGCCTCCTTATATAAAGGATATGAATAATCATGTGTTCATTCAATCTTTTACCATTTTATTGCCCTATCATAATTTCATATTTTCCATCAAATGCTCCTTATTATCTAATTTATTTTATAGTAACTTTAAGAAATAAAGTTAAAGCTAGATTGACGCTTATTAAGAAATAAGCTTAAGACTCTATTGACAGAGAAGGGGAAAGGATCAGGACAGAGAAATAATAGCCACAAATTTGTAATATCCAACGAGTGTGAACTACTTGATTTTGAAGGTCATTGGATCACTGTGAGATTTGCTGGATCCATGAAGATGAAAATCAAAATCATGAAATGATTTTGTCACTACCTTACTGGGATTTGCAGGCCTTGTGCTATGCTCTTATCTATGAAATCACGCATAGCTCCAGAGTCCAGTAGGGCAGTCAGCATGGGGAATGAGTGGTTCTGCCCTGGGACACAGAGATTGGTCCAACAGTACTTGGGGCTTCCATGAGCGTCTGTGGATGACTTGGGTACTTTGGGCAGCTGTGAGTGTGTCCCCTTCACCAAGCCCAGAATAATTTATTTACCTTGACCCCCTTCTCTGGGAGTCCATGTTGTTCCTGGAGGTGGAGCTTAATTTGGACAGCCAGGTCCATCCACAGCAAATTCCAAGTGTGTTTCCACCTAAGCCAGTTCATCTTTGACCTCCTTCTGCAGACCCCAATGGAAGTAATGGAGTTGGGCTGGCTCATGTCCCAGCTGGGTGTCTGCTTCACAGCAGTGGAAGAATGAAGCATACACCATAACAGAATCTTCCTCCTGATGCAGGGACTAAAGCAAGAGATCCACTGTCCAGGTTGGGTGAGAACCTCCAAACATGATCATGAAGTCCTTGAATGTACCCCTAGTCTAGTTGGATGACTAGATTCTTGTGCTCTATCAAAGGTGTGGCCCATTTCAAAGCATCTCCTGTTAGGAAACGAATCATTAGGTTCACCCTAGCTGAGGCTCAGAAGTAGAGATCTGGTTGGGCTACAAGTAGTATGCAGCATTGCATGAGGAATCCATGGAAATGCAGCCAGTCACCTTTTGACCTCTCTGGTTAAGACATGGATAAGTTCCAGGCAGGGAGGCTGAAATGTGGAAACCTCACTGTGGAGCTGGTAGATCTGGGAGCAGAGGGACTGATTCTCTGTGAACAACTACTGGGTCTTGTCTTTAAGCAGTCAAAGGCCATTTGTGTCAACTGGTCTGGCCTGAGCAGATGTGGGGGCCTGGGTACAAAGTTTGCCTCCATGATGAGCCCCCTTTGCTACCTGTGGTAATCCAGGCAATTGGTCATGCTGGGCCATGGATGGCCAGGTCTAGGGACAACCTAGGGACAACCTCAAGATCTGGAGGTTCAGGCAGAGTGCAAGTTCAGGAGGCTCAGGTATCCAGAGAATGCATCGGAGTCAGCACAAGCCAGGGGTGCAACAGTCTAGGTACAAGGTTGTACCTTGTTGCCCAGATACTTCCCCTTCTGGGTCAGGGGTTTATATGGCAGCGGGTAACAGGTCAGCTGACCTTTATTGGCCACTTTGGTGACAGGGAGTGGATGTTTATCTAAGCTCAGATGGGGGGTCCTGGCCACCTGTGTCTCTTCCAGTGTTCTGTTGTGGAGGTAGTAGACTGGGTGAACTGCCAGAGGCTCCAGGTTCAAGGCTGCAGACTGGCGATCATCTGCCAAGGTTTGTGCCTTTCTGTACCAGTTAGTCTCTAAGGAGCTGCCCAGCCTTATACAGAAATATATGGTTCTTAAAAAAAAACCTGATTTCTAATTAAAAATAGAACCCCTGTCATTATTTGAAAAGAAAAGCACACATATTTGTTAAGTTTTGGAGTTTCTTTGAAAAACTGGAAAGCTGCATGAAAAGTTTTGAAATATATATTTTTTCCTAATTGAATAGAAATGATTACCTTTTTCTAATGAGTTTTAGTCAACAATTTAGTACTGATTCAATGGAACAAGGGGGGAAATAAGCATAGCTTTTCAGTGTTTCTCCCAAAACTATGCAGACAAATTTTGTTGTTCTGTTTATAGGATTTCTTAGATATTACTTCAGAAATGTAAGTCCATAGGCACTAAACCAAGATACCTCCTAAAAGCTGATTCCACCTGCTGTTCTACTGTTTCAACATGGTCCCTTATTTAGGATGGTGATAAAGGGTTAGAAGCTAGCTCATCAGTAACACCAAAAGTGTCTTACTTGCAGACTTGAGTAAGATAAAATGAGTCATGTAGGCATTTATGCAAAGAAATATAGAGAAATCATTATTCAGAATGACACCTTGAAAGACTGTCTATGAATCTAGATTATGAGAACTCAGAGAAAGAGAACATGGCTATTAAGTATCCTAATATAGTTTCCTAATGCCTATAATTCATTCTCTGATTTTATATGAAATTAACCAATTAGCAGGCTTGGAGCTTGAGAGCAACAGCAAAGAGAAGACTTTGTTTGAGTTTCCTTGCAGTCATGTAAAAATGATTCTCAAACTGTAATCTGTGAGGGTAAATGGTTGAATTTCAGGCTTGAGCAAATGTAAATATGAGAAGCAAAAATTTGTTTGTCAGTGTCTTTCATTGGATCAACAATATAGTTGGGAGAAAAGTTAGACTAGCTTTTAGGTGCAAAATACCCTTCCTTAGATCTGATAAATAAGCAGATAGAACCTAAGTTAAAGCTAATATCTCTTCCAACTAAAAGAGTTGTGTTGTATGAGTATTGGTCCAATAAAAGATTTCACCCAAAGCTTGCTTCTTGCTTATTCCCTAGATCATAAATGGCTACAGCAACACAAGGACCTTACTGTATAAATGAGAAGCTAAGGCATATATACTGATGTTTCTGACCTTCTTACTGATCTTTATCAATAAAGGAGATATCTGAATATGGTCCCAAGATTATAACATACATTTAATTATTAAATATTTGCTGACAGTTAACGATTTGTTTAGTGTAGTATGTAAATGAGAAACAATAACTGTCCTAAAGAGTCCACAGTCTAATGAAGAAGTAGTAAATCTGACACCTACAGGAAATTCGATCAACAGTACTGTCTTCAAGTAGAAAGCTACAATTTAGACAGCTGATTTAGCAGTAGCATCTAAGAAGGATAGCATTATTAACAAAGGCACAATGAGAAAACAATAAGGAAATACAGTGGAAATCCTGAGGAAATGTTATAGGAAACGGATTCATACTCGTGGTGGCCTGATCTGATTCAGACCCTATTATCTAAGTGGTCCCTTTGTAGGATGGGGATTTAGGCACTCCTGGGAATTTTGGAATAACTATACAAATTAAATGATGTATTGCTAAGATTAGTGTGATAACTAAACCATATGTTAGGCTGTGTGAATTAGAAGCTTTTAGAATCTTAAGCAGACCTATTTTAAGTTGAGTACTTACTCAGTGAACAGTTGTGCTGAGTGGTGTCTTCTACCAAAAATGAAAACCAAATACTTTTCAAAAATTAATTTGAGTCAAATGATATAAGGCATTAAAGATGGAGCATTTTTTTTTCAGTCAAATCCACTAAATTAAAAGAAATCACTCAGAAAAAAAGTGTCAGTTGAGGCAATAGTTGAAAATTACTCAACCATTAGGAGTTTCAGAAAAGGTTCCCGAAATAGAAGCAGTGAGGTTTGTTCATGTAGTGGCTTTAACACCATTACACATATACCACACACACATGCATGTGTGCACACACATGTCTATGTGAAATGGTATTCAGCTACGTCAAAACATAAATGTATGTGTACACATTCATGTTTGTAATGTTTTGAATAGCAGTTTGATGCTGGAAGAATTAGCATTTATTCACAATTAATACAGATTGTACATAAATCTGAGAGGGGCTGCAACCTTCCCTCCCCCTAAATTTTGTCTTATTGACCTTTTCATTTGTAGTTGAGGAGATTGTGAACCGCCTTAATAACTGACTTAAGGTGAGATGACTGCTTGAGATATTATAGGCTTGTGTATCAAATATAGTATGATTGTGCCTGGCACAGGTTGCTTTGGGAAACTAATTTAACCTGAACATAGATAATTGTAGATGAGTAGAATGAGGTAAATACAGGCTCCAAGTTATGTGTTTTAAAATAAGCAGCATGTGGCAACATTTTAACATTGGAAAATAAAACATGAAAGACCCAACAGAATTCCAGAAGAAATAAAAGGGTTTTTTTTCTGACAGGCACAAATTCTTATGTCTAATCCCTAGTCTTTGAAGGAACCATTTCATTCATTGTAAAGGGCTTCAGCTATGATGAATTCCAGAACCAATATTTGGTCAACTATGTTACACCTTGAACCTATGGAAGAGGCTCTTTCTGAAATATGAATTTTCATCTTGTTGTCTTCCTAAATGTGCCTACCAATACCTAGAATACGTTTCCTGTTTATGTTTAAATTTTGCCTCTCTCTAGAGCAGGTGAGAAAGAGTCATATGACATGACCATTTTTAAGACTTCTTTTTCAGTTCTGGACTGGGATGAAACAAACATGTTAAATCTGCAAGACAGAAGCTCTAAGACTTTGCCTTTATCACATCCTTGCCAAGTCCAGGATCACTGCTTAGAAATAAGCTCACTCATTACTGCTCTTTGTTTGTCTAAGTCAAACAATTAGATAGATAGCATACTTCTGTGCGTCTGGAGAACATAAGTGCAGCTTTGTGACATGCTCAGGACCCCTCAGATATGTATTCCATCTGTTAGTTTTAGATGCATGTAGAATCAGAGTGAGTGGGCAGGTTTATTTCTCAGTGTTCTAAGACATCCCATGTGGGGAAGCAATATAGGTGTACTCTAACATACCACTCAATGGGCACATCTACATGAGACACTTTACTGCACAGTAGAGCAAATTACTGCACAGTAAGTGTCACCATCTACACATGCAGTCTCTTACTGGGATCATCTACACATTGGCCTATGGAGATGTTGTTACTGTGCCCAGCTTTAGTACTTCTTTTTGGAAGTACTAAAGCATGACATAGTTACTGCCTGTACTGTGCCATGTGTGTGGTGCACAGTTAATTTTAGCTGCTACTTCATCAAAACAGGGGAGCATGCCACTATGGTGAAGTAGCTGCTAGTTACGGGTAGACGTGTAGGGTGATGTGTAGATGTTTCGCCTATCGAGCAGTAGTTTGCTCTACTCCGCACTTAATTTGCTACCTGCAAATACAAGTAGCAAATTAACTGCCAAGTAGCTACTGCAGAGTAAAACATGTGTAGATGGCTGACCAGAAGCAAATTTGCTCCCAGTCAGCCAGGTAGCAGGGGGTGGGATATTGTTCCCTGCCCCTGGCAGCTGCCTGCTGCCAGGCCAGGCTCCAGTGGTGGAGCCCAGGCAGGAACAGTGTCCCCCTACCCCAGCAGCAAGGAGCTTCCAGCCCCAGCTCTGCAATTGCAGAGTCCCCAAGCTCACAATTGGGGAGCTAGGTCTGAGAGCTCCCTGCTGCTGGGATTAGGGGACTTTGCCCCAGCCTGGGCTCTGCCACTGGAACCGGCCTCAGCAGCAGGCAGATCCCAGGGCTGAGGAGCTATTTCCCAACCCCAGCCAGAAGACAGTTGTCTCCTGCCCCTGTGATTCCTACAAGCCCCTGGACTAGCACCCAGGGGGAGCCTGGAGTTCCCCTTGGCTGCTTCAGGGTGGCAGAGCAGAGAGGGAGAATCCCTTTCTGTACTGCTCCCACTGGGAGCAAATCTTCTAAATGTGCACATATGTAGATGCCTGCCCAAGGTGGGTTTACTCTGCAGTAAATTACTCCAGAGTAAACCCATCCTGCAGCATTTGTAAGTGTAGATGTGCCCAGTATGCATATAATTGGGCCACTTACTTGGGATGTGGAGCTCTAAGGTCCAGTTAACTGATTTGCCTGATCCAATCTGGAACTCATTCTTCCACACCTCAGGTGAGTTCTCTGACCACTCAGCTATAGCCTTTTTTGGGGGTATCTCCCAGTCTTTTCTGGTTGGACCCATTCCACTCTATAAACTTCATTAAATATCCGTTGTCTTAAAGAAGGACTGATTGGGCATGTCTACACATGTACACCAATGAACTTTAGAGCTTATTGCTCCCAGAAAGCTCCCTAGGGCTGCAGCACGTTAAGTCAGGTAGGAGCGGCCCCAACTGGCAGTGGGCCCAGGGGGTCAGCTGCCCTCACCAGGCTCAGTGGGTGCCTATACATGAGCAGCAAGGCTGCTCTGACACACTGTAATTATAGTTCATTGGAGCAGACTCAATTAATGGATAAGCTTTAGATAAAGTGTCCCCACTGCCATTTTTAAATGTGAGGATGCTAATACACAAGACACTTCAGGCACTTTTGTTAAAGTGGGTCCCGGAGCACATGTATAAATGTCCAATGTGCTGTGGAGAGGCTGGCTGAGGCACAAGGGTGCTTCAGTACTAGGGCTAGCTGAGTGGTCAGTATTTACACATGCACTGCTGCACACCAAAAAGCTCCACAGCAGGGTAATACTTGTATTTACAAGTACTGCCTGGCTGCAGAGTTTATTAGTTTTGTGCACTCTAATAGGTGTAGATGTGTAGACACTAAGATGTTGAACTGCACAGTTAATTAGTCAACTGTGCTGTAAACATTTCGTGTAAATGCACCTATTATTTTTCTACCATAGCCCAGTAGCTATGGTGCTTGTCATGTGGTAGACTAGGGGTTAGGTATTTGCTTTGATGACTGTTTTATGCCATAATCATTGAGGTACAACTTTGACAGCTATCATTTCCTTTGAAAAGGGATTGATTTTACTCCACAGAAATCAATGTGTTTGTGACATCAAGGTCAAGAATGTGCATGTCATGACTGTCCTGTTTCATGTCATTTAATACACAGGGGTTTGTTTACACATGCATTTATGCCAGTTTAAATTTACTGTGCAGTAAGTGGGAATAGGTCAGTGTGTACACGTGTAGGCATAAAGTGTATTAATGCTGTGTGTAGACTGACTTGGGACTAAAGTTATTCCCAAGTCAGTCCACACACACACTGTTACTGCACAGCATCTACATGTGTGTTACTGCACAGTATCTAATTGGGAGTAAATTTGATACCTGCATGATGCTGGTATCAAATTTACACTCAAGGCAGTGTAAGTTGCCATATTTACTGCACAGTACGGGTGTGCACATGCAGAAGTGCGCCTGTACCGCACAGTAATTTTGGTTACTTTGCAGTAAATATGCATGAGTAGACACACTCACGGGGGTGTAAGAGCATTCTAAGAAAGTAACACTAAATGTTCAGGGAAACAATGCCAGATAAACAATATTTAAAGAATATCATTCACAGTCTTACCGTTACATCTCTTCAAAGTAATTTGATCATCATCATCATTACCATCACCGTTATTCTTAGGACTAATTTAAAACATCTAAAGCCCTCTGAAAGAAGTTTCACTACATGCTGATTTTCTTACTAGCAGATCAAAGCAGTGCATTTCCTTCCTTCTTCATGGTTAGAAGTATTCTGCTCCTTAGCATAAATTAATATTGTGTCAAGAACAAGGGTTACATGTATTGATTCAGAAAATTCAGGAAGTTAGGAGAACAGCAGATAGGGAGAGGGAGGGTGTTTGAAAAAGAGAAGGGGAAAGGGTTATTATACTGTATATCCCATCCAAATTTGCCTGGAGATGATGTCATGCTTCTCAAAGCAGTATTCATGCTGGAGATGATGTCATGCTTCTCAAAGCAGTATTCATGCTAAACACTATGGAGCCCTGTCTGTGCAAACTGTTCCTATGCTACACTGCATAGCATGTGAGTATCAGAAAACAATATACTCTAACAGATCAGCTTGTGCCTGGTGGGTGGGGTTTTCCTGAAAATATCTGAAAAGGAAGATTTGATAGCATTGTCTGAGCAAGCCTAGCTCGTTCATTAATGTAGTCAAAATTAACTAAACTTACCCAATCCATCACACATCTACCAGGTACAAAGTGTGACTCATCATGCTACTGCATCCTGAGCTATCACAGTTGACTCCATTCTGGGTAATACTGAATCGAAGAAAATTTTTCCCTTCAGGGTTGCATTGTTTGTTATCCTTTGGCTGAGTCTATTGTTGATTTAGGTAGAACGTGAGTGATTATATGAGTGAGGGGAAATTAGCCTCATCTACTTCACACTTCATTCAAAACACCCAAACAAATGAATGATAGTCTGAATGTTGCACATGGCATTACAAATCTTTAGAAAGCATTTTTATTAGTAACTATTTTTTTATACTTTTTGAGTGACACAAGAACAATTTCCTGAGATTTATATATCAGATTTGTAAGTTGATTTCAATCTATTGTCATATATGGGAGAAAACATCCTTTGGGGGAGTCTAACATCAGTGGGCATGCATAGACAAAACGGGGGCCCTAAACTGAAGCAGTGGGTTTTAAAAAACACTGCTTCAATTTAGGTCTGATTAAACCTTGTGTCATATGTGCCCCTCTGGCAGGGAAAGGAGGGAGAGGTGCTGGCAGGTGGAGCAGTCCCTGGGCTGCAGGGTGGGGCTGGTGATTTCCTCCACAGCAGCAGCCGCCCATAGGCACCTGGATCAGGCAGTCCTGGAGAGAAGCACCGGGCCCCGCACAGCTCAGGCAGGCAGACAGGGAGATCAGGTTCGCCACTTCTCTTGGGCGGAGCCTGCTTTCCTCGGCTCCTGCCAGGCTGCCTGCAGGGGTTCCTGCAGACCTGTGGAGCTGCATGGAGCCTGATGCTTCTCTCGGTGACTGTAGGGGCAGAAAACTAAACCTCCTTCAAGCAGTTTTAGTTTGCTGCACCCCAAGTCATTTAAGGCACATTACACTACCGAATTTCCTACAGCGGCTGGAATTAATGCACAATATGCCAATGAGGCATACAAACACTAACAGCATTCAAGCAGTGCAAAAACTTTTAGCCCACACTAAAGTGTCATGCACACATGCCTCTCATTTCGTCTACACACGGCCAGTATGTCCAAGTTGATTTTCTTGATCTTCAACTTTGGCATTGGCAGTTGCAACTTATGTGGATTTATATTTCTCTCCTGTTTTACCGCAAAGGTAATGTAAGTGTAACCTTCGCCAGCCCGCTAGGCCAGGTGCTATGCCGGATTCTGGATCCTCAAGATGCCAGTAGCCCTGGGATCTCCCTCAGGCAGATCTGCTGACTGAGGCATCCTGTGGAGGGGTGTGTCCCTCAACCTCACCACCCAAGAATCTACTTCAAGCCAATTCAACAAATGGGTTTCTTTATTATACACAACTATATACAGAAAAGAAATGATTAATCAAAAGAAATATATCTATATTATCAATAGTTAATAATAAAACCAACAATTTGAGTGCTATTTACAAATGCAACATTAAGTGATTAGTCCAACACAGTGAGTGATCCCACTTACAGGAAACTCCATCAATAATTACATTCACCAGGTTACAACCTTTAAAACACAGTTTCCCTAGGATTACATCCTGCTCCTCTTGCAATAAATGGCAATACCATTGTTGCTATGATCTGCCACTAGATAGTGTGGGTGAGGCTCCTGTAACTCCTGAGGCTCTGAACTCCCTTCCTCAGACTGGCTTTCACACTGAAACCTCTAGTCTGGTGATGCGGGCAAATGGCTTTCTTTTATCTCTCCTGAAAATAAACTGCCAGCATATGTTGTGGAGTTAAGTGTCTCCTCACACCCCCCTGAGGTTTGCACTTCCTCAGCTATTCCTCCTCTAACACCATCTCCCCTCCCGACACTTACAGTCCAGCACAGGGATTTTGTGCACCCAGTAGGTCCTCTGTTCCTGCAGCCCTGAGCCCTCCTGGCTCAGATGGGGCTCCCACCCACTATGAATGGGTTCTGACCCTGCAGTTTCTCCCAGCTCCTGGACAGCCTAGCAGCTGTGGCTGACCATTCCCTTTCCCTGTGTCCTGAAGCTGCACAGCAAAACAGCTCCTTGTGGGGCAAAACAGGCTCTCCCTCATCCTGGTATCAGCACCCAGAGCAAGTTTCAGTTTCTATTCCAGTGGGGCATCTCTGCCCCCTCTTTGTCCAGGCTGGAAACGGATCCTCCTCTTCCCCTTTTCGTGCATTTCAGTTGTTTTATGGTGCAAGCACAGCCAATTAGAGCCCTCAGTTTGTAGCAGCAGCTCCGGTCACAGCGCAAAACGTCCAATAAAATGCATGCACAGTGCACAGCATACTTTCCACCTTGGAAAAGCCATGGCACCTGGTGCAAACATTTGCCACCCTTTATGCAAAGGGTCTCAAATATGGCATGCCCATCGAGCTTGCAGCCCAAGAGCTGTGCAGCTGTTACATTAGGAAAGAGAATGAGTCTTTTTCTGCCTAAATCTGATTTGCATAAGATCACCCAAAATATCTGTGGAACATTAAGTTCTACAGAACTTTTTTGTTGTTGTTTCTTGATAATTCTGTTTCAGATCAGAGACCCATCCAATATATTACATTTTAGTTTGTCTAGTTGACCTCATATCTTTTACCCAGTTACCTCTCTTTTGAGACCAATATGGGAGCATATCTCCCAAAAGGCATACAGTGTTGATTTGAAGACATACAGGAATACGAACATAGAAATGAAGGACTGGAATTGTCTGTCTGGGCCACCCTATTGCTATCTCTACTTTGTTTGTGTGTTTATTTGTTTTTCCAGTAACTAACAATCCTTAGTGTTAAAATATGCATCTATTTTTTCTATTAGAATATTTCTGGGTTCAACTTTCAAACAAGTTGAAATAGTAATGCATTAGCAAAATAATGGATAGGGCACACTTTAATCATATTAGCACATTTTGATGACTTTCTATTCTTTTCTACAATAAGCATTCTGTTGTACGAGAACACTTTCCATTTAATTTGGAGAGGAGGCAGTCGGGTCAGCAGGGGTGGGGGAAAGAGGAACAGGGGGATTTCATTTTAAATAGAAAAGTAAAAGAAAAAGAAAATAAGTATTTTCTATTAAAAAAAAAAAAGACCTCACATGTTCAGATGTCCGTACCACATGTAAGAATGGAACAGATTCCATATTCAGTTCAACTCCATTTAACATGTTTTTTGGGAAAGAAATCTCTCTAGGTGCCTAAAAATATTTAAGTGATTAAAATGTCAGCATGGAAACCAACAGTATCGGGTCACAGTTAAACAGAAATGTGTATTAATTCAAGTCAGGAAAAGCTTTGCCATTGTCTTTGATGAAAGCAGAATTGAGTCAAATGCAACCCTAATGTAAGTTAGAAAATATGGTCTTATTCCAAATCACAACATATATGAGCAAAGCATGCAGTTCCATTGGAATGGAAAATATAATAACCAGAAAAGATAATGAAGATGCTGTCAGCTTCGTGATCTAACCCATTATTACTCATATTTAGAAGACACATTTTAACTCTAAATGGTTGCGAACAAAATGGTCTTCCCACACTTATTTTAATTTCTGACAAATACCAGTTCATATAACAAATTTTTTTTTGCTTCATGGTTAGCATTACATGATCACATGAGCAGTAGTAAAATTGATTTATGCCATATTAAATCAATATTTATATTTATTGTAAGAGAAGAAGATGGCTTTAATGCTATTTGCACTGTGTATTGCCTCTCCCTCCTAGAGGAACGTAATAAGTATGTGTGTGTGAGGGTGTGTATGTATCTGTAAAATATATTTTAATCGTATATGACAAATACACTCTTGTATTCTTTAATAAGTATTTTTATGGTAAATAATTATGGTTTTATTATCATGGTAAGTAATAATTTTCCTTTTATTTCCAGGCTGAATAAACCATGTTTTCATACAAGTCATGACTATTTTGTGGATGGTCTCATATCTGGCACTGTTGCAACATCTATTTCTCCTCCTTAAATTTGGTGTTTTTAATGTCCTTCGACTTATTAACAGGAAACAGGATTAAACCATAAAAGAGTTGACTGGTTTGTTTCTGTCCCAAAGTGTTGTGTTTAAATTGTCCTTTATCTTCTTTTCATTGATTCCATCTTAAATTACGGTTGTGGCTAATATTTAACAAATCCTTAACCAGAATGACTGACAAAATGACAGATCTTTTCAGATTGTTATTAAAGATGACAGTTTTAAAAGATAAGAGAAATAAATAAATAAGACCATGCCTGCATTTCTTTTAAATACATCATTTGGTGGATTTTAACAGTGTTGTTATTTTTGTTTGTATTATTACTTTTTAATAGCACAATTATTTTGATTTTGGCAGCAATCACTTTTAGCTATATAACTACATAGTCTCAGAATATACTAGAATAAATATTTTTTCAAATAATATTTTGAATTTATTCTTCTTGACGTTTTATGTTTTTGTGCAGCTTGCATCTTTTTGTTTTTCAAAGTAAAATGTAACAGATTTTGACTTCTTGGGTTACATTTTTTTCTTTTTCTTTTTTTAATTTTTGAGAACCTGCTGTTTTTGAATTCTCTTTTTTCCCTTTATTCTCTACCTCACTATGACCCCAGGAGCCAACACAAAGAAAAGCGCAGATGATATAACCAGTAATGATCGTGGTGAAGATGAAGGTATTTTTTGTTTTATCAAAGCTCCACCCTGATGCATGAACATAAACTTTTTTTTTATTATTAACATTATTTAAATGAGCCCCACCCCCCTTATTTGACAAAGAACACTTTAGAGTGCTTTTTTATTTTCTTCTTGTTAGAAAACTACTTTCATTTTTCCGTTTTCTTTTCTTTTTTAAAGCCAAATTAGCATATAGATGACTGCAGCTACCTTGTAAGATAAGTGTAAAGATTATCCTTAAATATACGTGAAGTAACATAAATATTATTTACAACCATTTTTCCCCCCTCTCCCCCTGATAGGGTGTGAAAATAGAATTTAAAAACATGCATGTGTTCCTTTTCCCTTCTTTTTCTTTCCCCTTTTACATTTTGTCCACATTAAATTCATGAAATATCTCACGTTTTCTCCTTCACAACGCACATACTGTATGGAGGATGCAGTTGTTTTGTACCTCATCTTTGACATTTTTGCTTCATTTTCTTCTCACAATACAGGATTTATTTCTAGGACACAAAAATAAAGGGAGCTTGTTGGTGCAGCTGCATTGTTTTCTTCTTTAACTACCCAGTATCTCAGTCATGTTAAATGTAGGTTTGACCCTGCTCTCATTGAAATCAATGGCAATCTTTTCATTGACTTCTGTTAGAGTTGGATCAGCTCTCCTGAGAAGAAATGTTAAAGTTCAATGTAAAATACCTTAAAAGTTTGACAAAGAGATACATTGTTTCTTTCTTTCACACAGAAGCATTTTAGAATCTTTCAAATTTGTGGGAGGAGGATCATGTATAACAGCTCTTTCTATACTTATCCTTGTTTCTTATTTAACGATTAAATTGACAATCAGTTTTTTTTTATGGACATCTGAGTAAAAAACAAACAAACCAAGAACAGCAATATCTTTCCCAATTAGTCATTTATATTAATGCCGCTGATAGTTTATCATTTCTGCCAAGAGTTCTGACAGCAGAGAAATTAAGCTCAAATTTACCTTATGCCTAGCAATTTCTAAGTGTTAGTTCATCTTCCTCCTGTGGCTTTGTATCTGACACTAGCTAAAATAACATTGCAAGATTTGCCTTCTCTGTTTCCTGTAGAATAATGTATACCCCAAGGCGATAACCCCTTAATCTAGTCTTTTCTAGGGGGTTCAGACCTACTGCAGCTGCTCTGAGTTTTCAAAGTATAGGAACAAAGTCTCTGGTCCTTGTATCACACTGTTCCCTCCACTATACTTCCTTCATTGTTATAATATTTTGTCCCCTTAGGCAAAAAGCACTGTATGCAGTACTCAAAGAGCGGCTTTTCCTATCGTTTGAATAAAGCCTTCTCTAGAAATCCGTTTTTAACTGATAGTATCATCACTCGTTACACAAGATACTATAATTAAAAAATTCAATTAAAAATTAAAAGAGGAGTTGTTTTAAAAGTTAAATAGAAAATTATGACTTAAATAGTTCAGTATCAGGCCCTAGGAAGCACCTGATAAGTAAAGATTAAATAAAACAAATTATTTTATCAGGTTTTATGCTTGTTGGATAATATGAATCATTTTAGCATAAATTGTGTTTCCAGGCTAATCTGAGCTTTGATGCTATATTTCTGGTACATATTACACTTTAACTGATATTCTTGAGAATTTTGAATACATTAGGAAAAGAAGGTTAGGCCCTACAAATACAACTGTGCACAATTTATTTTCTTAATAGCCATATAATTGATAAAAGAGATACATTTTACTCTTATAAGATTTCTTGATGTGGTATGGTTAAGTGGCTATCCTTATAGGCATTTCTTTTTCAGTGACTATATAAAAAAAGAAAAGAATAGTCATTTATCTCCAAGTAAGGATGTTTGAAATCAAATCATTGGTTAATGTCTTATCTGGTATGCAGTTCTTCATAGAGATATACCTCAACAAATAGATAGTTATTATCACAACTGGCATAACTGCAACCTCATATAAGTGTTATCCTTCGCTACCTTATTCTCTGAGTACCTCCCAATCACTAAGAAAGTATCTTCATAAGCCACTATGAATTCTGGGAATATTATTTTCTCCTTTATTCAATAAATTGGCACCCAGAGCTCTCCAATAGCAGTGCATGACACACATATGTCCCAGTCCTAAGCAGACCTAAGAATATAATCCAGAACCTGTGAGGCCTAATCTGATTCCTAAACACCTTACACAAAATTCCTCTTGACCTTACTTTGATAAATGACACTAAAGACTTAATTTGACTTGGCAGTAAAATGTTGATGATGAATTCAAGATATATTATATTGACCCTGAGACAATTTCAATGAGCTGATAGTTTGCTATGCTCAGTTTTTATCAGGAAAAAATGTTGACATGTTGCATGCTATTGAAATGAGACACACGGATTTATATTTTCCACAAAGTTGTTTCTCCCAGTTGGTGGGGAAATGGAAAGACTTGAAATAATTATTTTATTTTATATTTTAATGTATTTTTTTCTGGTTTGCCTAGAATTTTATGTTAAAAATATTCTAATAATGATCCCAGTTATTCTGCCATATTTTTTCTTTAGGCTCCTCATGCACCCTACAACTAAATTCCTTATTACCTGTCAAGTATTCCCAGCGTTCAAAGAACATTTTCTATGAAATTGTACTTGGAAGTGACAAACACACATCAAAAGAATAATTAAACCAACAAACCCATTGAGCAAGTGGTGTCTTTATTGAAAAAAGGGGGAGGAGAATTACCTGACTGAACAGATGGTGATGAAATGGAAAATAAGGGGGAAAAAGAAACAAGCATTGTTAACATTTTTGTAAAACACAAGAATAGCCATTTTTTTTTCAATATTTGTTATTACTTTATTGTGTTTTCCCTACTTGGCTTTTTTCAGACATTCATGACCAGAACAGCAAGAAACCGGTTATGGTCTACATCCATGGGGGATCCTACATGGAGGGTACTGGCAACATGATTGATGGGAGCATTCTAGCAAGCTATGGAAATGTCATCGTTATTACCCTCAACTACAGGCTAGGGGTTTTAGGTAAGTGACTCATTTCTTAAACAGAAAAGCAACAAACTTACATTAGAATAATTAGATGGATTTCCATTAAACTACATAATTTGATGGATGTGTTTTATTGCTGAGTGCATCTATGGATTGATCTCAACTCCTTTTGAGAGCACTTGGACCAATTTTGTCTCATAAAATAGCATAGTCTTGTGGGCAAATAGCTCCCATTTTAATTATATTGCCTATATTGATTTGTCTGAATCCCTTTGGATATTTTATGGAGATTTTGGTACCTAAATAGTCTTGAGTCTTCTGTTGACTGTTGTCTTCATCTTAAAACTGACTTGACTTTTTAATAGCTTTATTCCCAATATTAGAATTTTCATCAGAACCTCATTTATTTTGACTAAGTGACTTACCCAAAATTCCAAATAGTAATTTCCTGGTGTCCAGTGCCCCATGACAGCTTGTGCTGGTAAATAATCTTGCACCATGGAGGGGGTGGAGAATGATGCTGAGGGGCAAGGTCTCTGCAGCCCACAGACCCTTGTGAGAAGGGAGAGTGGTACAAGATAAAGGTTTATAATGCAACTTTTCCCCCCAACCACTACTCTCCTATGTATAGGAAGCCCATAAATAAATCAGTCTCACTTGTTCCTCTGTGCCAGCTGGGGGAAGGGTTGTTTTGAGGGATACTGTTTTTCACTGATAAAAAAAAATATCCCCAATTTTCAGATTTAAAAAAGTAACCCCAAATCCATATTTTCCCCCAAATCCACTTTTCCATGATTTTATATATATGTGGTTTTTCATTTTAATCATGGAAAAATGTAGTTTAGGGTTACTTTTTTTAATTTGAAAATTGAGGGTTTTGTTTTTTTATCAGAGAAAACCAGGATCCCTGGTTACATCCCTCCGCTGTCTTATAACTATGCAATGGATGGAAGTAAGTGCTGGAAGTGTCCTGGCTTTGGTTTTTCAGACATGATTTGCATCATATTCATCCCTTTCTGTCCTGTTGCTCCATGTGTAATTGGGCCCCACCTCTTCAAGGGGATGATGACTGCTTCTTTGGAACATGGGGGCATTCTGGACTCTGTCCGTCATGGGCCTGATTCTGAGTTATCCCACCCTTGTGTGGTTGGAAACAGTTGTTTTGAGTCCCTCTTATTCTGCTCATGTGCTGGGGCTGTGCATGAGCCTGATCAGCCCTTGGTGCAATTCAGGTCAGTGTCAAGGCTTCTCTAACTTCTCAGTTTTCCATGGTCCTCTATAGCTTCTAGAGGCGAGAGAATATTATATAGTGTCTCCTCCATTTATCATATGAAGAAGGGAAAAATTAATCAAAGAAATAAAATTTAGCAGTACCAGGACCATGTCATTAATTTTTGGGGAATAGGGTGGACAGGAGACCCCCTATTATAAAGCTGTCTTCCCAAGGGTCTTCCTCCTTCATGCTTCCCTTTGCAGGCCCCCAACCCTCTACATGCACTCATGCTATGTTGAGATTTGTTGTTTCAGTTTCAGAGTCACACAAAAATATATACACTTTGGTGAAATGTATGATTTAGCTAAAAACATCTGCAGTGACAAGGAATGATATAAATTGTCCTTCAAAATAACAAGGAATGATTTTTTTCTGGGTGTACAAGTTAATTTGTTCAGGGAACTTACTTCTTCTGTCTGCTGGAGAGAACAAGAGCAGTATCTTGCCGAATATTTTGACATTACATGTAAGGTTGAGAAAAAATGGTTTTCCTCTGAGTCATTATACTAGATCCATTTCCCCCCCTTTTCTACCTCCTTCTTGATTATAGTATCTAATTGTTTGTCTCTTAGTATGCTGTAGTCCTGATGCATTCATTTCAATTCTTTAAAGTAAAAAAGAGACAAACCATTGCTCATGTCTCAATCATCATGGGAAATAATTTGAATAACAATGGTGTGGCATATAGTTTATATATTTATACTTGTTGCTCATATATATATCCAGCACATTTGGCATACCAGGTAAGGCACAATGATATGTTTGGATTTTAAAATGTGCTTTAAAAGGGATATCTCCTTGGAGGGTTTTACCATGCATGTATTTTTATGCACAAAAGGAAGCTGAGTTATGTTCTTTAGGTGTGCTTCTATTGAATAGAGAGACATTATTTTACTTTTATGATTTGTTTATATGTTTAAGCACTTTCCACAGCTATTTGAAATAATGTAAGCTCCCAATATAGCTGTTATATGATTTGAAATATGAAGGAGGTTTTTTTTTTTTTAAAAATACCTCTAAAATTTAAAGCTATGAATTATCTAAAAGGCTTCAGTGGAATCTAGGAACACAGATGCACAACATTTATTTCAACTAGTATTTAAACATCTAAGGAGATGTCTACACGATGAAAGTAACCTGTCAGTGGGACTGCTCCCAAACATGCACCATCTAGCTGTTTGTACACTCCAGCCCCAGTAATACAGTAGGGAGGATGGTCTTGGAGTCTCTGCAATGACTGAAGGCAGCACCTAGGGGGTGACCTAAGCAAACCCACACTGGCTGGAGCAGGCTTCTAAGGAGGCATAAATGTGGCCTAAATGTCCATGCTACTTGGGCGCATCCCTAGCACACACGTGGTTTGCAGTGCCTCAAAGCAGTTTGAAGCACCACAAACCTCACATGGCACACGTGCAAGCATTCACCTCTATGCTAATTTGCAGCATGGTGGGGTTGTTTTTTTACACTGGGAGATCCCAGTGTAAAAAAACAAAACAAACGCTGATGAAAAAAATGGTGCGGTGCCCTTGGCAGCAGTGTGAGCCTCTGCACACTGGAGCCTAGCCAGCCAAAGCCACCCTCTGGCTCTTGGCCAGGCTCTGAGGGGCCAGCTTGGCACCACTGCTGCCCCAGGAGGCCCCCAGGACTCCAGGTGACGCTTCTGGTGCCAGCACAGGTGACATACCTGGGTCACTTTGCATGTGCCAGAGCACATGTGCATGGACAGGTTCAGGGACAAATAGCAGCAGCACAAATATGTCCCTGACACATATTTCTGCTGCTGCTATTTGACCTGTGGGAAATGCCCCTGCACATGCATGCTTGTCAGGTGTGCCCCTTGAGTTCCTGAAAATTCATTTATGCAAAATGTAGTCAGGTCCTCTTCTTTTAGAACTTAGCTTTAAGACTAAAATGAAGTCATTTTTAAAAAGTAGAAACACCGGTGTTTGGGGTTTTTTTCTTCCAGGCAGTGAAATAGGTTGGAATTGATTTATACTTTGATGCCTATGTGCCATTTAGATGCCTAATATGTGGAACTGTCCTAAGGGTATAAATTGTGCAAAGTGCATAAACACAGGGATGCGGTGCTGTCTTCATATGCATGTGTGTAGAGGGGATGCAAACTGCACTTCTAGATGTAGATAGTGTGTTTTTTGTGAGAAAGTATAAGTTACTGTGAAGCTTCTTCTGAAAAGCTTTGCATTCTGATCTTCCAGTTTAAACTAATGAAGGGGACAGATGATCAATGAACATTTTAAAAAATTGGTGCTTTTTTCCATTGTGATACCTCAGACAAAAGATTGAGAAGTGTGTGCCAGGTTTGCCTTTATAAATCCTGGCAATATCTTGTTTTCAGGGCCATAAACATTTCACGATCTGAGGAAAAGACCCAACCTTTGGGCCTTGGATTTCAAGTAATGGAGTTAAGAGAGTGCTAGAAGATACCATGACAATGGGAAAGATAGTTCATGATTTTCAGACCCTGCAGTCAGCTTGTCGTTTTCTCTGTATTTTTCTACTTATTACATAAATGGGGTGCTCATGCTTGATGCTTGTATGGACAAAAGGCACACCTTAAAGCTTATTTGCCCAACAAATACAGTGATTGGGGTAAAGCAACTTACAGAGGCAGGGATCATTACTGCTACTTGTTTCTCTCTCTCTCGGTGAATACCCCTAATACAGCTATGGTGTGGGTTAGAAGGATATTTCTTCCTTCTGAGGTCAGGATTGGGCTTGTCAAAATCTACCCTAAAAAGAAGGACCTAGAAACAAAAAACATATATAGTGTTATGGCTGTCGATTCATCTTTTTGCTTCTGCTTTGAGTTAGCAGGACTATTGCCTTCATAACTGTTACAGGTGAATTTCACATGACTGAGTCACATACATTTGAAAGCTTTTCAAAAGGGAAACATTGCAGAAGGGCAGCAGCTGTTCTGTTCTAACTGTTACATGTGGACAAGCTGGGAATGATACAAATATAGTAAAACCACTGCAGTTTTAACGCTGCTTTATCTAGCGTTAAAACACTGTAACACTTGGAACATAACATCTGCTGTCCTTACAGGTATGGGTCTCCATAACCTTTGAAAACATCAGTTTGGCTAGTAGATTAGGAGCAAGAAGTAGAATGGTGCTGTGCCAAAGCTTTGCTTCATCTCTTTTATATCAATGGCATTTTTGGGGAACGGAGGAAACAGATAGGGCAGAAGATGAGGAGTGGGTTGAATGATCAGATTCACTATATTGTATTCTGCTATATTCATTATAGTTGGTTCCTCTCATGCTTAATCTAAATGTTTTGCTCAGGTAAGAAACAGCATCTCCCTTAGCTACAACTTTTCATGTTTGGTTCTTGTTTTCAGTGTTTCAAGGCACGGAAATATACAGAACGGGGATGGTTATTGTTATTGTTTTCCTGTGGTATGACCTGAAATGGCCTATGGTGAACCATGCATATATTAAGCACTAGACCATCTTGTGTAACAGTAGAAATGAGGTTTGGTGAAGCCCAAAGTGTCTTTCCATTCACAAACTGAAGAACTATTATACATACTGTTATAGTGTTTAATTTAGAGATGGTATATGCAATGGTTTACGCAGCTGGAAAATATTCATTCAGCACTCTTCACAAAAGACAGTATAGAAGATGAAGTTGATGTTTCCACAAAAGACTGACTTGTTAAGAGCAAAAGCTTTTTTGGAATTTTAGGAATATGAAATAGGTTTTTTTTGAAGCCAGAATCTAACAAAATGCCTGATAATATAAATGATAAATGCCCAGAGTTTGAAATAATGATTTCTAATGCTCCTTTTGGTATGTAACATTTGCAGTGCTCAGAAATTAGGTCCAACCTACCCCTTTGTGCAACTTATTTTACTTAAAATAATCAGAGATGCCAAACATATGGCCTGTGGGCCAGGTCTGACCCATAGAACCTTTCTACCTGGTTTGCTGGGCTACTGATGCACCACCAGAAGTTGGTATGCATGGCCTGTCACTGGATATGGAGCCATTTGTCCCCACTGGCCATAGCTGTTGGTGGCAGTCATAGCTCACTGCTGTGGCCACCTCCAGACCCTTGTCATGCTCCTGGATCCCTGACACTGCCAGCCCCTTCCCACCACTGCCAGAGCTCTAGGCCCATTACCATCAGACCCTGTGCTGTCTCCAGACCTGCAAATTGCAGGCTATTGCAGATGCTGTGAATGTGTTAATCACAGCGACCACCCCCCTGCAGTGGGCTAAATCCAGCCTACAAGGAACCTCACAGATCACTTCCAGACCAGTTCCCCAGGTGAATTTGACACCTCTTCTTTAGATCATACACCCTAAGGGTGAACTTCTTTTGCCCTTCCTCCATTTAAATGACAGCTTTTTGGTTATATAAGTGCCAAAAACACTGACTTGCCGGTAGTGATTCTTGCAGCCTGAATACACATAGACTATGTGCAGTAGGCTGCATATTGGCCATACACTTACACAAGTGTGTATACACATCCATTCTGAACACTTATTTGTGTCTACATCCCAGAACTGTAGTCAGTCAGAGAACCATGACCAGTAGGTATGAGACTCTGGTAGATGGCCAAGGCCTTCTGTGTTTTAGCTCACTATCTGAATGGTTAGAGTTCTTGCCCAGGAATCTTGAGACACAAATTTGTGGGAGCATCTTACTGTCTTGAACCTGCATTTCTGTGACTTCTCAGCATAATGCTCTAACTACCATATCATAGGTCAGGTAATAGTGCATTGGCACCCTTTTTGAGGCTGGGCCACTGTTCCTTACATTAACAGTCATTGAATAAAATGAATACATGGCAGTGTAGAAAAGTCCAGAAAACTGAGCTCTAGTAGGAGCAAGGATGCAGACCAGTACCCAGTCCTTATTTCCTTCAAAGCAAGCAGCTATCTGGATCACACATCCTCTGGATTGCTTTCTTCTTCCTGGCTTGTTCCCACAGCTGCTTTTAAAGCCAAATTCAACAGGGGTGCTGGATAATGCCTGATGTAGACAAGTTAAAAAGCCAGATGCTCAGCCCCTAACCAGCTTCCTTGATGAGTACCTGCAGCCCCTCAAGGATTGTTAAAACATCAGAAGTTTTCTCCCCTGTCCTTCTTCAAGACTCAGGTGCAAATGGTTAGCCAGTGCATACATAGCCCTACCATGCATGCTTAGTGTATGTGATCAGGTTTACATAGCCAAAAATGGCTGTGTAGACTGCTAGAAAAGAAAGGACATGCAAAGGAATATAGGGCAGCTATACACATGCCCAACACCTACTTAAATGAGTGTGCTGGAGCGTTCTAATTAAAATCTTGGCGTCACGTGTATTCAGTGTCCCCACATTTCAAAATGGCAGTGGGGGCGCTTTAACTAAAACTTATTGAACAAGATTTAGTTGAAATTTGGGAGGCTTAATACATAAGACATGGTGAGTGCTTTAATTAAAGGGGCTCCCCCCCCCGAGCAGATGTACGGATATCCTAGAATTGTGCCACAGATTCTACTTTGAATCTTTGCCTTTGGACCAAAGTGAACTCCTTTACACTCATGTGGTCTTGTTGCAGGAGATGCATCATACTTTCTTATTAACTGATATAATTTTCATACCTCTGAGAGAATTATTTTAGGTCCCCTGAATTCAAGGCTTATGTTTGTTCAAAAGCAAACATCCTACAGAATTGTCGGGTTGCAAGCAGAGAAGAAAAGGGGTGGAGGAAGAGAGACTAGGAAAGCATGGGCTGCATATTTCTATGAAAAGTAAATTTAACTAGGATGACAGCACTTTTTACAATTTATTCACAGAAAGACAAATTGTGGATGACCTGCCTTTTGCTTATGGTATGTCTATACTTTCTCTGACCATGCTGAAGAGTGTTGCCATGAAAACATGAGTTGTCTTTCTATCCCATTCTTTGCATGCTGAATGCTGGAAAAATGTAGTAGGTTTGCTGTTGTGTATGCCTGCACTTCCAGTGCTACTTTCAGTCTTGGGCATGCTTAGTGGAGATGAGCAGAAGGGATGTAATTACCAGTGACAGCCCCAAGTACAGCTGAGGCAATGTATTTATGGCTTCAGGGACAAAATGAAAAGCAAAGTTGGATTGTCACATACCTTGTATGTTTGTGGCAGTAAATGGTTAAGCAGGAGCTAAATGAGTGGCTAAGCAGTACCCTCCTTCATCCCCCCACTATGAAAGCCAGGAAATCTAGATGCCAGGGGGGACCCAACTGTAGTCTGCTACTGGTAAAACTGATGGCAGATTACCACGCTATGAGAACAAGTGAGGAAATGATAAATTCTTGAGAATGAAGATCTCTATAGGGCCCCCAATACAAATATGATATTTAAACTAACTTTTATTTAGAATGACTTAATGATAGCACTACAAGCATCAAATTGCTACCTCACCTATAATCCTGGGCTGTGAACTGGAGATCTTTCAGCCTTTTTTAGTCCTTAGCCTCCCTAGTAATCCTTGCCAATTATGGTGTCAGCCAGAGCCAGATATCATGGGATTTTTTGTGACTTGGCTCAAGAGAACTGAACCTAAAGCACAAATCTTTTCCAGTTTTTCTTCCAAATTCTCTCTGAGGCACTCTTACTGATGAAAATTTTTACTGGTAACCTAGGAATATAATTTACATTAGGATTTGTGTATGTTTCTGAGTGGATCTATTTTGCCCTCAAACTTTTTAAATCAAATTTTTTGGCTGTTATTTTGCATAAAAAATCAGGGTTGTGCAAGATTCATTAAATCATCTTATTATATTTTGTTAGATGTCAGTGTTCTGTTTTCTTGGGATGTCTTGTTGCTAAGCCTTTGTTTCCTTGTCTTTCTTTCAGCAATAGGGTTAGGTGAACTGTAGGCATGTCTACATGTGATGCTATATCACCATAACAACGCACTATGGCAATGTAACGTTGGCGGGCAAAAAACATTACACTGCAACTACATTGCTGTAGCAACACACTCCCTCAGTAAAGTGTGTCACTATGACGATGTAGGGGCTAAAAATAACAGTGCACCATGTGCACAACGCAGTATGCGGTGTTACTGCACCATCATTTAGTAATTCCAGAAGGAAGTACTAAATGGTGATGCAGTAATAATGGCACCATAGGGACATGTATAGATGTGTTCTGTATGGTTTAGAGGCAATACAAATATAAGTGACTATATCAGCAAAGGCTGATTCATACATTTCTAAAAACGTATGTATCCTACTCACCTACTGGCTCCTGTTGGACTACTAGTTATGTCTCCATGAGCACATACTTTAATGTTTCACTCTCATGTGATTTAGCTTGTTGGCACAGCTGGCATTAGATTTACACGAGATGATTTGCACTAATGTTGGCTTCTTGCCTCCACCTTCCTGTCCCCTGGTCTGGGGCAATTGTCCCCTGGCTGCTCATCTCTAAAACCAGCTCTACTTATAGGATATAAAACAATTTGGGGCTTTAATTCTCCTGACAACTTTTGAAAGCCTTCATTCAGTTCCTTGGTTAGGAGCAAGTATAGAGGTTCTGAATAGCTAATTATCAAACTTGGCACTCATCAAGAGGTTTTGGCTGAGGATCCTGAACATGAATGCAGCCAACTCTGCTTCATTCAGGCACAAGGATCTCAGTGGATCTCAGTCCAGCTAATCATGCCAGTTAGAGTTAAAAACACACTCCCCAGAAGAGGATTCTTTCACAGAATATCATGTCAAATGAAGTAGAAAGCCTGTCATTAGAATTAACAATGGAAAAAAATTGGACTGTGATAATTCATTATTTGATGTACACTACTAAGTCTTTATATGCCTCCCTGAAAATACTAATTCTTGTCTGTGACTTTCTGAATATTTTCTTGCTCTGCATGGTATATAAAAGAAAAGTTATCTGTGGGTGTGTCCAGACGAGCTTGCATGTGCCTCTTGCAGTGTCTCAAACCCCTTTGAGATGCAGGAACAGGAAAAGGTTTCCCCCACTGCAAGTTTGCAGCACGGAGGAAAAATTAGACCTAAAAAAACCCTGGAGTTTAAATTAGGTCTAAAAAACATGGAGTTTAAAAAAGCGGGGCAGGGCATGGTCCCAGACCATGCCCTGAGGCAACTGGAGGCTGGGTCCTCCAAAGAGATGCTCTGGCTGCCAGAGTGTCTCTGTGGTTGGCCCTCACCCTGGTGTTGAAGCATGCTGCCTGACCATGCAGGGCAGGCAGCGTCCCGGCAGCAGGGCTCTAGTGCTAGTAAGTAAGGGGTCAGGGGCAGGCAGAGGAGGGGGAGGGGACTACAGTGGGGACACTCGCTGGCCCTGCCACTCCCCCAGCCCCGCAATCCCTTCCCTACCTGGCCCCCAATCCCTGCCTCCCCACCCCAGCTTCCACATAATTAAAAAAAACAACCCCCCCCAGCACTTAATGGCAATTCTACCTGCTGTCTGGGTCACTGGGGCCCCACCCGCACAGCGTGGGGCAGGGTGACAGCCCCAGTAGCCCCAGCTTGGGGCCCTGCTGCCTCCCACTGCCCAGCAGAAATCTTTTTTCTTTTGCTTTTGTGTTTTGTTTTTAAGTGCTGGTGCCTGGGGTTGAGGGGCCAGCCATGGGGGCCTGGGGATGCAAGTGGGGGATCGGGCTGGGCCGGGCCGGGCAGCCATTGGGAGGTCTGGGGGAGCAGGGTTTGGGGCTGGGTGGGGCAGCCATCGAGGGGGCTGCAGCCCCTGTGTAGGGGCTGTAGCCCCTGTTGGGAAGCAGCAAAATATATATTCATGAATTCATGAAACATCTATTTAGAGTTCATTTTACTGTTATAAGAGACACTGATAGTTTTCTAAATTGCTTTAACATTGTAGATATATCAATAAAACTTTGTCCAAGTGATCACTGTCTCTGTCTCTCTCTCTCTTTATAGTGGTCTTTTGTTTTAACAAAAGAGAGGAGGAACATGGATTTTAGGATATTTTAGAGAGTGACTTTGGGATTATTTTATCAGGGATTTTTCAGTTTTCCAATAAGGAACACTAGAATTCATGCTAGGGAGGCCAGTAGCAGGACCCTGCCTGCTCAGAGCTGGCACCTTGGACCCAGCTGGCTGTGGCTGACCTCCTGGCCAGATGGGGCCAGGAGGACATGCTTTGACAGTTCAAACCAGGCCACCACACTGGGAACATCTTCTGGGGAATAGCTGCCCAGATAGCCAGGCAGAGGGTGCACATTGCAGTAGTGCCGCACAAAGGCTAACCCTGCAGTCACAGTCCACTGGCAGCTGGCCCAGAGGGGCACATGCCTCATCCAAGTCTGGCAGGTGTGCAGGAGGCTGGAAACAAACATTGTAAGCATTTCTTCACCCAAAGGGTTTTCAAAGTGACTTCCCTGCACCATGCTCCATACACTATACCACCAGGCATTGCCCAGTCCCTTCTCCAGACCTCCTTTTGACTGGGTATCCAACAGAGGGAGATCTATAAAGGAGGACAAGAGGTGCCTAATGCAGTGACCTGGATGTTGGTTCATTGTAGGCCCTAGGTTCTAGCTTGTTACGTTGCTCCCAGTGGAGCAGAAACTTCCCTACTGCATTTCTCACTATCCAATGATTACTAAATATGAGGGGTGATGCTTTAGCTTCAAAAGGAACTCTGCAGACGATTCTGGATAATGCCTAATTTGTGCCATTATGGTTGGAACACTGCACTGGCAAGTGTGAATCATAGATTCATAGATGTTAGGGTCGGAAGGGACCTCAATAGATCATCGAGTCTGACCCCCTGCATAGGCAGGAAAGAGTGCTGGGTCTAGATGACCCCAGCTAGATGCATATCCAACCTCCTCTTGAAGACCCCCAGGGTAGGGGAGAGCACCACCTCGTTTGGGAGCCTGTTCCAGACCTTAGGAAGAACTGTGAAGAAGTTCTTCCTAATGCCCAGTCTAAATCTGCTTTCTGCTAGCTTGTGGCCATTATTTCTTGTAACCCCTGGGGGCGCCTTGGTGAATAAAACCTCACCAATTCCCTTCTGTGCCCCCGTGATGAATTCATAGGCAGCCACAAGGTTGCCTCTCAACCTTCTCTTGCGGAGGCTGAAAAGATCCAGGTTCTCTAGTTTCTCCTTGTAGGGCTTGGCCTGCAAGCCCTTAACCATACGAGTGGCCCTTCTCTGGACCCTCTTCAGGTTATCTGCATCCCTCTTGAAGTGCGGTGCCCAGAATTGCATGCAGTACTCCAACTGCAGTCTGACCAGCGCCCAATAGAGGGGAAGTACCACCTCTTTGGATCTATTCGTCATGCATCTGCTGATGCATGATGAAGTGCCATTAGCTTTTCTGATGGCTTCGTCACACTGCCGACTCATGTTCATCTTGGAGTCCGCTAGGACTCCAAGATCCCTTTCCAATTCCGTGCCACCAAGTAGGTCATTCTCTAGGCTGTAGGTGTGCTGGACATTTTTCCTCCCTAGGTGCAGCATTTTGCATTTCTCCTTGTTGAACTGCATTCTGTTGTTTTCTGCCCACTTGTCCAACCTGTCCAGGTCTGCTTGCAGCTGTTCCCTGCCCTCCGGCATGTCCACTTCTCTCCATAGCTTTGTGTCATCCACAAACTTGGACAGAGTACACTTCACTCCCTCGTCCAAGTCACTGATGAAGACATTAAAGAGTATCGGTCCAAGGACCGAGCCCTGCGGGACCCCACTGCCCACACCCTTCCAGGTCAAAACCAACCCATCCACCATGACTCTCTGGGTGCAACCCTCTAGCCAATTCGCCACCCACCGGACTGTGTAGTCATCCAAGTCACAGCCTCTTAACTTGTTCACCAGTATGGGGTGGGATACCATATCGAAGGCCTTCCTGAAGTCTAAGCATACGACATCCACCCCTCCTCCTGTGTCCAGGCATTTCGTAACCTGGTCATAAAAAGAGACTAGATTAGTCAGGCACGATCTGCCTCTTACGAACCCGTGCTGGTTTCCCCTCAGCATAATTTGTCCTGCCGGGCTCTCACATATGTGAGCCTTGATAATTTTTTTAAAGACTTTGCCAAGGATGGATGTGAGACTGACTGGCCTATAGTTGCCCGGGTCCTCCTTCCTCCCCTTCTTGAAAATGGGGACCACATTGGCCCTTTTCCAGTCCTCCGGGACTTGGCCCATGCGCCACGAGCGTTCAAATATTCCTGCCAGTAGCTGTGCAATGATGTCGGCCAGTGCCTTCAGTACCCTCAGATGGAGCTCATCTGGGCCTGCCAACTTAAAGGCATCCAGTTCCTCCAAGTGACTCTGCACCATCTCAGGGTCTACGCATGGTAGTCTGGCGCCTTGCTGCTGCCTCTCTACAACCCCAGTGAGAGACTTGTCTTGCCCCTCTCTTAGGAACACTGAGGCAAAGAACTCGTTGAGGAGTTCAGCCTTGTCCTCCCTGTCCATCACCAATTGCTTCTGCCCATTTAGTAGGGGTCCTATTCCTCCCTGGGCCTTCCTTTTACTCCCTATATATCTAAAAAACAATTTCTTGTTGATCTTTACTTGGGATGCCATCCTCAGCTCCATGGTAGCTTTGGCCCGTCTAACTGCGTCCCTACAAGCGCGAGCAGAGGAGGTATACTCGTCTTTGGTGATCTCTCCCTGAACATAGAACGTTGGGATTAGAAGGGACCTCAGGAGGTCATCTAGTCCACCCCCCTGCTCAGAACAGGACCATCCCCAACTAGATCATCCCAGCCAAGGCTTTTTCTAGGTCGGTCCTCACAACCTCCAAGGATGGAGAGTCCACAACCTGTTCCAGTGTTTTACTACCCTCCTAGTGAGAATTTTTTTCTTAATATCTAACCTAAACTTCCTTTGCTCTAACTTGAGACCATTGTTCCTTGTCCTGTCATCCACCACAACTGGGAACAGTCTAGCTCCATCCTCTTTTGAACCGCTGTTCAGGTAGTTGAAGGCTACTATTAAATCCTGTCTTACTCTTCTCTTCTGTAGGGAAAAAAGCCCAGTTCCCTCAGCCTCTCAAGTCATCAGCCTCTTATCCAGTACAGAACACAGGTCTTCATCTTCCCAGACAAGTGCCCTACCTAATTAGGTACTGAGACTAAAACATGCACAGGGCATTTTCTCGCCTCCCCCTACCCACCCCTTGCTAGGTTTTCCTGGACTTAAGTTCAGATACATTTGCATGTGCCTGGCCAGTGCATAGCTTACTGTATCTACTCAGTCTATGTGTGCTTGCTTATGTATTTAGCATTGAGGCCAAGCCAAAAAATGTCTGTGTATGGCAGCTAGAAAACTGCTGTTTGGTTGTACAAAGGGAAATAGAATTCCACTCCTACTTTATGAAAAACTGGATCAAAAGAATGGTCCTTAGTTATGTTGGGCCAAAATCCAACCCCCTCCCACCCCCCTACCTTATGCACCTAAGTAGAACTTAAATTTCAATGCAAGTGCAATTTGGCAGGGAGTTGTGCAGGTTTTAGGTTCTGTATCTACCTCTCGCAGATCTTACAAGGCTAAAAGGTCAGCTAAAAAGTGAAAGCCTTCCCTTCTCCTTCCCCCATCAAAAACCCTCTAGCCATGGCTTTTCTTTAACTAAAGTTTCATGATTTACACAATGTTATGTAGAGACCTAGTGATCCTATTCTTTCCTGGAGCCTATCTAACCATAGTGGAACCTTCTGACCATACCCAGAAGGTAAGAGTACCTAACCAGGTGCAAATAGAATCCAAACTGAACACAGTGCTATGAGTCCCTTCTAAGCCTACTTCTCTGTGATTCTATAAGTGTTCTTGATATAATTTACTAACATCCTTGCGGAGTTATTTTCTGATTCCATTTGGATATGTTCGGATCTAGGATTTTCTTTCAATTCATATAATAATTTTAAAAATCCAGTTTTGATCCATGTCAAACTCATTTGGAGTTTAGAAATGTATGAATCTGTGAATCTACTGGTACAAGCTTAATGATCCATCATAAAAGTTGGATGAGTTTTGCTGCTATTGAATGGGTATTGCTGCTATAAACAAAAATGTCCTATTTTGTATGTCTTTAGCCATGTTAATGGGCAACTTTTATTAACATTAGTGGAATTAGTGGAGTGCTGATTTATTCCATTCAAGGTTTGTGGCCACTGTTTCCCATATTAATCAAATTTTCAAATCATAACAAATGTTTATAGTTTGAAAAAAGACAGCCAAAATGCAGTGAAATAAATTGATTATTTTTATGTCTTGTAGTGTACAATATACACTATAAACTACACTAAATTACACTGTGAAAAAAATAATTTTCTTGGTAAGGTAATACAGGTTCTGTAACTCATGATTATGTGACCATTTCAGTTTTATGAATATTTATTTACAGTATGCATGTTATAATGTAAGTAATTAAAAGCGTATTTAGTAAATGACAAGATTCTTCTATTGGACTATTTCCCTGCTTATTTATACACATTTCTTCATGAATAAGAATACCAATGCTTATGTGTATTACTGCCAGAATAATAATATGCTCTAAAGCCAAATTATGTTTTAATATTTCTCAGATCATATAGCCTTAATATAGTCTACATAAAGCCTGCAAAATTAACCCAGTCAATCATTTTCTGAAAAGATAAAAGGGCGTTTTGAATAGCATATTATCCAACTTGTTAAAATTTTAATCTACCAATTGCACTTTTTGTTCCACCCATATCAATTCTACATAAAACATGTAAAATATTTGTATTTATTAAATAATCATTTATAATAAATGCTCTGAGCTATAAAGTAGCTCTTTGTAAACCATTTTACATTTGCTACTTACTGCATGTGTATACTAAAATACTAAAGTTTCCAAAATTAGCACCATTTAAGAAGATGCCTATCAATATAGAACTATGTATTGCTGTATCTAAATCAGCATCTGAAAATCACATTATAGTCTGAAAAGTGATATTTTTCAACACCTTTTCCCTCAATAAATGTGTTACCTGTTTGTATGCAGAGAGCGAGATCTTTACCAGCTAGGGGTTTCTGGTGTTTTTTTTTTTTTAATTTAATCCTGTTTATTGTGTTCTGCTGAAGAGCAGTAAAAGTTAAAAAGAGGGGAAAAGATTCTGGGTTTTTTTCTGCTAAATCATGCCTTTAATTAAATGTATGCACATCTTTTGTAGCCAGTTAGATACATGAATACAACAGTGGACTTGTACAAGTATAAGTGAGGGTAAAATTTGTCCTGCTGTTAATTGCTCACAGTATCTATGAAGGGGGAAAAACAAATATCAACAGTCAGTATTTTCAGACATTATTTGTACAATTAGTATTATTTCTACATTTACAACTTTATTTTTAAAATTAGCAAATTTGATGTGTGAATCTTGTTAGAATAAATATAGCATCCTATGAAACTGTTTTCCAGTCACTTTTCAGAGTTCAGTTTCAGTTCAAAATATTTATAATAATATGTAGCAATTATTATGTATACTATATACATATATGCAGTACATATAATAGTATGTCTAAATATGTAGTATATTTATAATAATATCAATATAATTCTAGTAAGAATAGTAGTAGTAATAATAACAATAATAATAACAATCCCTATCCATTATAATAGATAATGCAGTAATTAGGAACTTTATGTTTTGTTAAAAAAAGCTGTTAAAAAGTACAGGTATAGGGTCAAATTGTATACCCATATATACTCATGCTGCTCTCATTGACATCTGAAACAACCATGAATGAATATCTGAGAGCAAAGTCTGGAAGTTATTGTTTAGTAATTGTACTGAATCTATTACAGGGTCTGGCATTATTGTGACAAACTTCAGGAATTAATGCAATAGCATTGAAAACTTGCTCTAAACCTAGAAGTACTGTCTGATAGCTACGGTGTTAATCACTTTTCAACAAAAGAAATATAACAAGCTATTGAAATAACTAGAGATTAACTTACTATCTGTATAAAATGTGCTAGCATATTATTGATGAAAGTGCTTTTAAGCTCAAGTGAATAAAGCAAGCCTGCTTTCAACAACTAATATAGGATATGTAACAACAAGACAAAAAAAAACAGACATGGAGTGGAGAAGCTTCTGTAATAAAGCCTTCCATTTCTTCTCTGCTGTTGGCAGATATATTTATACCTGGAGTTATACTTGTCCTTTTCACAGCTACAGGATTTCAACATCAGTTCTAAGGGGAGAGAACCAGAGTTACTGATTGCTCATGTTTTGAAGCTGTGTTGGCCTATTCCAGAGTGCCTTTCAAAAATGTAATGTTGCAGAAAAGAAAGACTCTATAAATTATCTAGTTGTCAATTTCCCTTTCACACTTATCTAAGATTGTGATGGCCAAGAAGCAGCTATGCAGGAAATTTTGTGGTAGGCACTTAGAACTTACTGACCACATGGTTGTGATTTTTTTTCTCTATGCAATTTTGCATGGGGTGGGGAAAGAAGAGGGGTTGGGGTTTGTTTGCTTGCTTGGGTATTTGCTGCTGGAAGACTAATCTGATTTAAGTTTGGAATTCTTGGAATTTCAGCAGAGGTTGGAGAGCAGACCAGAGTACAAAATATGGTATATACCATAAGGCATTTAAAGCTGAACTTGTCTTTAAAAGTGACAAGTCGCTCTCAGCAAGTTCCACATAAGCACATTTCCAGCTACATTTTCTAAAGATTTACTGGCAGCTGTCAGTTTCTTATTATGAATTTATTGCAATCATACACTGCTGTAGGGATGCTTGGTACTTTCACTTGGCTGTGTCTTGTGACAATAAATAAAAATCCCTAACAATGCACTGACTGTATTTGTATTTTGGCAAGTAGAGGGTTGTAATCTTCCCATTAGGTCCTTAGAAAGGGAAGGGAACAATGAGTGGATGAGAAACTTATAACTTCCTCTGGGGACTGTAAAATGCTGACATGCTGTCAACAGCATTCTTTTTAAATTGAGGACATTTGTACACTCCTAAAGACTCATGTTAGTAGGTAGAACCTGCACAATCAGTTCTGATGATCTATAAATGCCATATACTCAGCAGGGGCAAATCAACAGAGCCCTATTGACTTTGCTGCAGTTTACCATAGAGTTCATTTTTTGCCTTCATTTCTCCTTTTAGACTTTATTTTGCTGTATAGATAAAGTTCTCATGTCATCTTGGATCATAAGAAGAACTGAACTGAAATCCTAAAGTTTACACTTGGCTTCACAACTGTCAAAGGAGGTGAAGGGTTTAAGTGCTTTAACATAACAAAACAGGCATAAGAAATATGAAGAATCCACCAGCGTTGTAGTACATAGATTGTAAAGGGATTTAAACTAAATATGTTTACAAGTCTTTAGAGATTTCAGCCTTCTTTCTTTCATTTTCATGGAACACCTAGTTGAAAGATAAGCTAAGAGATATCACTAAAGGTAACATTTACTTGTTTTGGTTTTAATATTTAATATTCATCTTTAGCACAGGAGAAATATTATAGGTATAATTCTGGCTGCATTGAAATGGAAGTTTTGTTTTTTGTTTTGTTTTTTTCATTTATCCCAGTGGGGCCGAGAAGTAACAGCATCTTGCTGAAAAATGGCATCAGTGGGTGTATCTACACAAGACACAACTGTGTAGTGATTACTGCACATTTATTTAGTACTTGTATAATCAAGCACTAAATAAAATGTGCAGTAACTGGAACAAGTGCAACCCAAAGTTCCAAGCCACAAAACAGACTAGCTTCTCTTGAATAAAAATGCTTATTGGGGCAAAAGCCAGAGGACCTGTATTCCCTCTAATCCAGCTTGCACAGCCCTGTGCACCCCAAAGTTACTCAGCTTCAAAGTTCGCAAAGATGTCCCACTGGTTTGTCTTCAGGCTGTTTCTGCAGAGAGCTGTTACCCTACCCTCCTTGTCCAGCCTGCTTTACCCATTGTCATATTTATCTCATTCAGCTTTTTTGTAGTCTAGGTGCCACTTACAATCCCACCTTTGTTAACATATAAACAAAGCTATTCAAGTCTCTGTTAACACTAGGGGTTCATCCTGCACATAGGCAATTCTGGCTTCACAACCACTTTAACCCATTCTCTCCTACCCCCCCCCCCCCCCGTATGGTGGCTTGAGGAAAACTGAGGCATGCAATATTATTACAACATGAACGCAGTTAACACAGAAATATCATAATAAAAACCATATTCTGTCACAAAGTGTTTCTAGGATAGTTGGGAGTATTGACTGAAAAGGGCTCTTCCTGATGATGAAGATAAATATGTTCCTCAACAGATATCTGCAGGTAAAGGTCAGCCATTTTCAGATCATCAATTTTTATCTCTTCATTTCTTCTTCATACCTGAAAATAATGGCTACTATCTAAGGATAAAAATTATGTGTTCTTTGGGCATTCATTACTGTCAGTCTTTGGCAGTACTGGGGCTTTGTTTAAAGTTTATATTGATTAGGAGAATGTATAGTTATGAGAGATGTAATAAGATATGAAAGGAGAAACAGCATGAGAATACATGGAAAAATTGGTGTTAGTGTGTTCCATTTTAACTTAGTTGTTTTCCAGCTCCGAAGCTTCCTATGACTTGTAATACTTGCTTTGCCTAAAACTGAAGACTCCCTTGGGGATCTGACCAAATCTCTGAAAAATATAAGAATGCCTACAGCCTTTATAGAACTTATAAGAACAGGAGAAGAACAGATGGAACACAGTTTTCCTCATGTGTTCAGGGCTGTCTTGCACACAAAATCAGGTTTAGGACATTTAAGAAAATGATAAGCAACCTCTTAAAAAACTCTGCATTTTGTTTCCCCATTGGTTGGGTTTGTTACAAATGCTAAAAAGCATTGGCTAGTAGGGCTGTGCAAAGCTTTGGTCGCTGATTCGATTCTGCGGAGATTTGGCCGACCCCCTGTGCTCCCATAGGATGCTTCATCCACCCCACCATCTCAGCATTCACAAGCCGTGCCTGGTACCGCAAGGTATATAGAAAAAAACATTTAAAGCTGTTTCTGTGGCTGAAATTGCTGATTCTCTGAATCAGAATCGAATCTTCAGATTTGGATTTGGCCAAATTGAAATGGGACAGTAATCTGAATCAATTAATTGAATCACCACCCCCCGAATCAGACTGAATCTGAATCCAAATTGAATATAGCCCACTCCGCACACCCCTATTGACTAGTAGTTTTTCTTTTAGTAAGGTATGTGACTAAATGCTTGATTTGTTTAGCATAAATAGTTTAACCTTTTTATTTGTTTAATTTTGTTATTGTTTTATTTGTTTATTTCCCCAAATCAGATACCATTTCTTTGATTCAAAACAGTGAATGTTCCTGGTATACTGTGGAAATATCCCCACAACATTTTAGTGCAAACTGGGCATACCTCCCTTAGGTTCTTATGCAAATCTTAACCAGAGCTTACTGATTTCCAGAGACTATAGAATTTCAATACAATGGAAATTATATTGTTATATACCTACAAAGGATTTGGCATACAGCCAAGACCAAACTTTGGAAGCTAACTATCCATAACATAAAAAATCTGTAGCCTAAAGTATTAATTGGAAAGCCATTTGGCTTATCAAGATAGAATCACTAATGGAAGCACTTGTGTTCATGGTGAAAACCCCTTCAAGAAAATGACAATTGAAAAGCCTTTTTCTTCTTATATAGATGACTCTGAGAGTACACACTTTTACAATGCTTGACCATTTGAGTTCACGATATCATATTAAATGGAATATAAAAAAGGTCTTTTTTTTTTTTTTACCTAAGAAAGCATCACAAATATTCATTTATTCCTGAAAAGAATGAAAACCTGTTTATTTAAGAAAGTCACAGCTAAGCAAGCACATTCTAGACTCTCAATTGTTCTCTCCCGCCCCCAGGTATTTGGTTAGGATTTAGAAAGCAAACAAGGCTCACTTGTGAATGTGTTGTGCTTTGTAAAGGGCAAAATGCAGCTGTTCTGCTCCAGAGACAGAGCAAAGAGCAAATTCACTCAGAAAATCACAATTCCATTCCTACTTCTACTTCTCTGGAGGAAGAAGAATCTTCCTTTTGCGAAGGATCTTTCCACTTCCTGTTAGCTTGACCAGCCCTTCTTTCAGATAAAGAAAAGAGGGTGGATTCCCTTACTATCCATATGTTCACAGTAGGAGAGTAATGGGAGAATGGCTGTTACACTTTGTGACACATCCAGAATCAGATTCGGAGTGGGACAAAACAATATAAATTATGAACCTTGGGGTCAGAGAACATCCTTCTGTTCTGTGTTAGTACAGCACCAAGTATAGACCTTGCTGGAGTATGAACCAAAAATGAATTTGCCAAAACAGTCTACAGTCATACAATGGAATGGGAAGACCAAGAGTAGATAAAAATGAGGAACAAGTGTGTAGATGAGTATAATAGAATGGCCACACAACCGTGTCTCTTCCACTGAGTTATACATTATTGTTTTCCATAACATCCTCCCCTAAAAGGACAAAAAAGAGGGGAATGTAGTCCTTTCTGGAGTATTATCAGCAGGGATCCTGGTTTTCACTGATAAAAAAAAACTCCACTTTTTGGATTTAAAATGTAACCCGAAAATCCATAGTTTTCTATGATTAAAATGAAACACCATTAAAACATACATACATACATACATTCATACAGACAGATAAATAGATAGATAGATAGATCTGTATATATATAGTGGTGTTTCATTTTGATCATGGACAAATGTGGGTTTTGGGTTACATTTTTAACCCAAAAAGTGGGGAATTTTTTTATCAGAGAAAACCAGGATCTCTGATTCTCAGTGCATATACAAATTACACAGTGGCCCTGCTAATAGAATTCCCTGAAGTAGGCTTCAGTGAATACATAATGAGGCATATCATAGATAGCTTGCATGGAAGTGCTGAGGAAGTAACTTAGTATTTATAGGTCTTATGTAAGGCCAATGGCTAGAGAGTGATCAATAAAACTGGTAGAGGACATCAAAATAAAAATCAGAGTGATGGTTAAACAGACCTTCTGTTGAGAAGGTCACAATAATTGGTGAGAACTGGGATGTAGATGATATAACCTTAAGATGTTTTAGTAATTGGTGAGAACTAGGATGTGTATGTTGTGTGTAGTTGTTTTTATTGGTGTAGGAACCCTTACTACTTTGTATTGGGCTTAAAGGCGACATACATTGCAAACTATACCTGCAAATAATCTGGCTAGCACCATTTACCAGCTGGTCATAGATACTAGTGTCTAGATTTTAGACAATAAACCTGGCTGAGCTCTGGTAATTAGGTTCTCTTTCTTTTAACAAAGAGGTTGTTAGGGACACAGCAGCATCAATGGTATCCCGACAGACCATCCAAATGGAGGGAGTTTGACATGACTAGTAACAACAGTTACCCCTAACAACACTAATGGAGTCAAATAACAACACTGACAATCCTCCCTAGTAACTCCCTGGTTCTAGTCCTACAGCAAGTATAGTGGGGTTATGACCTCGGGCTGGAGATCCTAGATGCCATTGCAATACCAATAATAATATTGAAGTAGGGAACTAAGACAAACTTTGCTTTCCTTCACAGCAGCTTAGGAACCATCATAAAACCTGCTCTTCGTTAGGCTCATTGTTGTATTTCCCAAAGCAATATAAACAGATTTTGCCGGTATTAAAAGTGGAACTGCTATGAAAATGTCCCATGTCTTTTTTTTTTTTGTCTTTTTGGTTGTCTTTCTTTCTTTCTTTTTGGAGATGGAAGGTATCCTTAGTATCCCTATGGTGTACAGAATTTCCATTTCCTGTCACAACAGCTTTCTTAAATGGCAAGACTATTTGGTCAGAAAAAAGGCTCTTAATTTACAAAAAAAAATACTTTCTGATTTATTTGTTTTTTTATGGTTCAAATCAAGGCTTAGCTAAGTTGGGAGTGAATTTTGCTGACAGCGTGCAAGGGACAAGCAAAGCCTGCTGTTAATGCTTCTGCCTGACCATTTAACAATTATTCTTATAGCTCTTATCTACCTGTTTATCTAATATGCAATTAAGGTCAGAAACTTTTCTTCCTCCAATTCTAGTATAGTTTGTAGCAGAAAACGCATGCATGCATCAGTTGAGAAAATAATTCTCATAGAATAGGTTATGGATCCAAAGTCAGCATACAATTTTTTCATACCTATCGCTCAATGTAATGCAAGACAAAATGATAATAATGCCAATACCATAAGAAAAAACCCTCAAACAAAATAGTCAAAACTCAAGAAAACTGAATATTGAAGTAATGAAATATACATACCTTTGCTTACTGTGGATAATTAATTGCAGAATACATTTGCTAGGCACTTCCAGTAAACTCTTCACCTGGTTGATAGAAGATAGATGTAACTATTAGCTTCCTTTCACTGACAACCTTGGCTCTATTTTGTACTTACTGGTTGTGCCTACACAATCATTAGTGCACTGTAATTACAGTGCATTAAGTTAGTACCTGTAGTTACAGGTACTAAACTTAATGCACCATAATCGAGGCTATTGTGCATTAGCACCAGCACACACTTTATTTATGACACTAATGCACAGTACACTAATTCTACTGCTTATTAGCGTAGTAGCACGGGCTTTGCCCACTGTGCTAATACACAGTAGAATTAGTCTACTGTGCTTAAAGTGTCTCATGTAGATGTACCCACTGCTATCTTGCATTATGCCTCCATAATGACTCCCTAGCACTGGATGAAAGAGAGTCCAAGAAATTAATTTATCTGTATGGAGCACATACCACATATACAGCATAAAATATTGATGGCATTGATGACAGTGGGAGTATTCCTCTTACTTCTGTGGATCATAAAATCATAGAGAAGTTGGGCTAGAAGGGACTTCAGGAGGTCTTCTAGTCCAGCACTGTGCTCTGAGCATCTAAACCCTATCTAAACCATTTTATACAAGTGTTGGTCTAACCTATTTTTAAAACTAGACTATGAACCCTGTCACACAGCTACAAGGTCACTTGTCCAAAAGAAAACAAGAATACCTTAACCTCAGATTAATTTCCCATTCCTTTAGATTTTCATCACACTCTTCCCCCCACAAAAAAGAAAGAAATATTATTTTCTTACACCACAGAATAACTTGATTTTCATGTTATTCAGCATTCAGAGTTTGCAAAGATAATAGCAGGTGCCAGATCACTCAGGCTTAGCATTCTGTTATCTATTCAGCTATCTAATCCAGACTCCCAGAAAAAGAAACTGGAAGATTTCTGGATACCTTTAATATCCTCAGATATGGTAATAGAAGAGACAAGCATCATAAAGATTCCTTCATGTCTAGGGAAAAACTTTACACCACAGGATTTCCTATAAAGAACAGCTTATTTGTATTTTGGCTATTTTGTTCTATTTTTGCTCACTGTTAACAGACAATTAATTCAGGAAATAATATCCTTCAAACACCTACTCTATATCATATTGATAGATTGAGTTCAAATAAAATTAAACTGAAGTGTTATAAAGGGAATATGTAGAGAGAATCTGTTTTAGTAATACAGTGTTAATGTATAATTCAGGTTAGTAGGTGCATCTACATAAGACACTTAACTTCGCATTAGCATAGTTTACTGTGAAGTAAGCATGTGCATCTACAGTAAAAGATCTGTAAAAGATGGTCATGGGAATCCCCTTATCTCCCAGCAGCAACCCCACAGTGGTGGAGCTGGTGCCCGGAGTTCCCTTCTGGTGGGGGCTGGGGAGCTTGTTCCCTGTCCAGGTCCTCAAGTGGATCTGGGGGAACAAGATTCCCAGCCTGTTCCCACCCAGCTTCATGCTTACAGAGCTGAGCAGGGAAAAGGCTCCTCTGCTCTCACAGTAGGGAGTTCCTAGCACCAGCTCCATGACTGGCACTGGCTCCATGACCAGAAGAATCTCCCCAGAACCCACTCTGCATGCCTGGGTGGGGACAATATCCCAGTGCCCTGGCAGCAGGGAGTTCCTAGGCCCCCTGCAATCATGGAGCTAGGGCTGAGAACAGGCTAGGAGCTGAGAACAAGCTCTCCAGCCCCCACTCAATGCTCCCAATTGTGATCATGGAGCAGGGGCTGGGAGCTCCTTGCACAGGCTGGGAGCTCCTGACCAGGACAGTTCTCAGCCAGCCCCAGGCTGTGTGGGGAAGCATGTGCAGCCTGGAGGTGGCTGAGGACTGTTCTGTTTTGGGCACTCCCCAGACAGCTCTGGGCTGTACATGCAGACCTCCCCGTGCAGCCTGGGCCTGGCTGGGAACAGTTCCAGCCCAAGCCCTGTGCCCTGATTGGGCAGAGGGACATTGTCCCCACCCCAGCAGCAGGCAGCCCCCCCCCGGGCCATGATACAGCTGTCCCAAAAACCCTTACTGTGCAATAGCTTACTGCACAGTAAATCTGAACTGGAGTAAATGCATGTATAAATGTGCCCAGTGACTATTAGCCAGAGAACCCAAATGTCAGGAAGCACTAATCAAAAAATTAAGGGTCCTCATCTATTTATCAGATGTTAACATTACTATATCAGTGTTTTTTAATTTAGGAAGTAACCTTGCAGTTGCAACGTTTTGGTATAATGAAACAACTCTACTCTGGCTGCCTGTAGAAACAAACAGGAGAACACAAAGAAACTTCTAAGAGAGTTTTTTTATTAACTCTGTTGATTAGCAGCATGTGCCATTGATTAAACAATATAATTGAAATAAGCTGGCTCAGCAGGAAGTTACTATACTCAAGAGCACAATTACAGAAATTAGTACTTAATCAGCATATTGGTTGTTGAGGGTTTCTCCCCCTCCCCAGTAGATTTTTTTTACTTCTAAGGAAAACTACAAGATCAGCTCATGCCATGTCAGTATTCAACGAATAATTTAAAACTTAATGTCCGGCAGTATTTTAAATAATGTATCCCGGTGTTGTTGTTTTTTTCCCCTTGATATGTCTCAGAAAAAGTTTAACAATTAAAAAATATATAGCTAGCCAGTGCCCAAGCCACCATATGCTTGTCTATCCTTCAAATTTTGCCATATTTTGAATTATCTGATTCTCAAGCATTAACAAATTAAGTGGGGCTAAGTCTTTTTTACCATAAAAATACGTAAGTGTTACTTTTTGGGGGTCAATAGTTTTTTGGGTTTTTTTCTAATGGTGCTTTGTTCATGTTCTTTGAATCCAGAATACACAGGTGCTCTCAAAACTTATCAAATTATATGAAGAGTGTCATTTTTAACCTTTGCCCCCAAAATTTTTATGCTCTAGACTTATGACTCATGTTTATCTTTTGTTTTAAATACACTTTGTTTAACTATTCTTATATTGTTCTTTCAAAATCTCAGTTTGGTTAGCTCATGTACCCTAACCATCTGTGAAGCCTTTCCAAGTTAGATTTCTTTTATTGTTTGGATAATATGATACTGCATTCTGTGTGTAGGTGAGTTGTTAATGAGTATTTATAAAATGGTTTGATAGCCTTATATTAAAAGTCTTGTGGAAATACATTTTTTTTCACTGGTTATTAATTAGAAATTGATGTAATTTTTAATTGATATAATGGTATTAATTAGGGCTGTGTAAAGCTTTGGTAGCCAATTTGATTCGGATATGATTTGGCCTGATTCGGTGACCGAACCTCTATATTCAGATTGAATTGGGAAACCCATTAGAAGGTCAGAAATAAATTGGAAGCCTCCAGATCAATTCAGAAAAGTTTCAGCTCTGATTCAGAGATTCGGTCATAGACTAAACAGGCAGCAGTCCTCAACCATTCTGGACAGGAAACAGCTACCTCCAGGTGGTAAGTCTGTTGTGGTGGCCAGAGGGGGGAGGGAAGGGGTGTAGGGGGGCAGATCAATGCCCCCACAGTGAAGGAAGGATTGGGGCTGGGGCTGGGGCTGGGACAAGCTGCCCAACTGGGGTGTGCAGATTGATGCTTCCACAGTGAGGGAGGGATTGGGGCTGGGACCAGAGCTGGGGCAAGCGCTGCCCAGGGAGGGAGGGTGGGGTGACTAACGCTGCTGTATGCCACTGGTCTGGGAGCTGCTCATGTGGTAGCTTGTCCAGTGGCTCTCGCTCTTGCTCCTGTCACTGGCCCGAGAGGGCATGTGGTGGGGGCATGTGGCCCGGGAACTGCGCAGGGCAGGCAGGACTGGGGCTGAGCCAGACAGAAGACAGAAAGCAGAAGGTGCTGGGAGTAGGGGTTATGCCCCCATGCCACTCACCCAGCTGGTGTGGGGTCAGCGTGAGACTGAGCCACTGCACTGCTTCCAAATAAGCAGGGTGAGCCAGCCCGGCCTCCCCACGCTTCCTGAATGAGCACTGGCTTTGGACCAGCTGGGTGAGTGGTGGCAGGACATGCAGAGGGTGGAGACATGTACCTCCAGATCGGGGCAGGGCGGGCAGGAGAGTGGGGAGTATGTGGGGGCTGCAGCAAGTTTTTCGGTGGCACGTTCCCCCCCTATACCCTGCTGCCACTCACCCAGCCAGGGCGAAGCCACTGCTTGTCCATGAGGTGTGGGGAAGCCCAGCCAGCTCCTGCTGCTGCACACCGCTTGTCCAGAAGCAGCAACAGGGGCTCAGTCTCACACTGGCCCCACACTGGCTGGGCTAGCAGTGGCAGGGCATAGCCCCCACTCCCAGTGCCTTCTGCCTTTCACCTGGCACATCCCCAGGCCTACCTGCCCCATGCAGGTCCTGGGATACATGCCCCTTCCACATGCCCTCTCAGACTAGTTGTGGGAACAGCGGCAAGAGCTGCCAGACAAGCTGCCACATAAGTAGCTCCCAAACCAGTGGCACGAGCTACCCCACCCACTCCCTGGCCAGGACTGTGCTGTGGGCGGCAAGCCCCCACTGCTGGGCAGTGCTCTGCAGGGCAGGTGGAGCCAGGAATGCACTCTCGGAGACCAACCCCAGTCACCCACTGCTGAGCTACACTCCATGAGTCAGGTGGAGCCAGAGCTGCACTCCAGGTGGCTAACCCTAGCTGCAGCCCAGAGCACAGCCCTGGCTCCGCCCACCCCACAGAGTGCAGCCTAGCAGTGGTGGCTAGCCACCTGGAGCACAGCCCTGGCTCCACCCTCCCTACAGAGCACCGCTCAGTGGCAGGTAGCTGAGGATAACTTCCCAGAGTGCAGCCCAGCCCAGGCTGCCCCACACAGATATGGAGGCACTTGCCCACTCCCATGCCCTCCCAGACCAGCCATGAGCAGCTGTGGGAGCTCCCCTCCTGAGTCTTGCACTCCCCACCCCGGCTGGGCAGCTTGTCCCAGCCCCAGCCCCAATTCCTCCCTTGCTGCGGGGTATTGATCTGCCCCACCATGCTCTTTCCCTCCCCCCTCTGCCCACCCCAACAGATATAACCAGCTGGAGTCCAGCATTGAGGACTGCTGCCTGTTTAGTCTATAGCTGAATCTCTAAAGCGGTGCCGAATCTTCAGATCCGATTTGGCTGAATCAAATCAGGACAGTGATTTGAATCACTAAATCTAATCACTGTACCTCTAAATCAGCTGAATCTGAATCTAAATCGGATACTTGCCACTTCACACAGGCCTAGAATGTATAAATTCAAACAAAATACCCCTAAAGTTACAATTTAAACAAGTGATTAATTTCAAATCGTTATGACTACAAAGCCCTTAGCTCTTTGGTCACATTAATATCATAGATAATTCAGAGGAAGCTTCGTCTTATAATATTTTTCTTTTCATTTTTAATCAGGTGTTCTAGATTTCAGAGTCACGCTACTAAAAGGATATCAATAACTATGTCAAAATGTTGTCAATTCAGAAAGGTTTCCTGAATTACTCAGACTAGAATACGGAGAGTAAGATTCTATTCTTATTTTTCAGACCAGTAAAGAGAAGTATAGAGGATGAGAAGGGTCAGGTTATGGTAAATATAAGTCTAGGGTACATGTGAAATGTATGACACGCCCACTGTATGGAATATCTGTCAGCTTTGATTTGGTGAAATTGGTTGACAAGAATAATTTTTAGGTAAACCCACCTTTTAACTTTCATTTTGTGTATTTGTGAAACTGCAGAATTGGGATTTGCTGAAATACTCAGAACTTTAGGAACTCTTAAACCTATCATATATGTATATCTGCAGTTTTGAGACTTGACAAAGGATGGAGCTGGACTGTTCTCAGTGGCAACCGATTACAGTACAAGCAGCAATGGTCTCAAATTGCAGCAAGGGAGATTTCGGTTGGATATTAGGAAAACCTTTTTTACTAGGAGAATGGGGAAACACTGGGACAAGTTGCCTAGACAGGTGGTGGTTACTCCATACTTGGAATTTTAAGGCCCAGATCAACAAAGTCCTGGCTGGAATGATCTAGTTGGGGATGGTCCTGCTTTGGGAAGAGGTTTGAACTAGATGATCTCCCGAGGTCCTTTCCAACCCTAATTTTCTATGATTCTGTGATTTTTTTTCTTTTTGATAAGTAATCACCAAGTAAATGTATTCCACACCAAAAAGTTAAAGAAGGCGTTTTGAAATCAATCGCACACTCTGATAACACTGGCATAGAATAGTATCCTGATTTAAATGCTTTTCATTTATAGATCTTAAAGCACTTTGTGAAGGCAAATCCCCAATTTACCAGTATGGAATCAAGGCACAGAAAGGGAAAGTGACTCAGTTAAGATCAAACAGCTGGTCACTGGAAGAGTTCCAATTTCTAGTTCTGAGTACCTGGTAATAGTAACTAGTCATTCAGTACCAACTCATACAGAAGTTTGTCATGCAGAAACAAATTTAATGACTTTCCAAATTTCTTTGTTTCAGAACATCTACTTTGCTTTTTTTACAAGTGTCTGAAAATAATGTGTCTCATTTCCATTCAAATGAAATGTTTCATTCTTTAGGAAACCCCTTTTATTCATTCAACTGAAAGGCGAGGGAGGGGAAAAACATTTGGATTAACTACATTTTCCCCACTTATTTTTTTAAAATTCACATAGCCCTATTCTGTTCATTTTACACACTGATATGCAGAAAACTCTTCCCTGTATGAAAACTGGGCATTTATAAAGAAAAGTAATAGAAAACAACATGCAAGTATTCCAGTATTTCTATATAAAATCAGATCCATCAATTGTGTATATTTAATGGTTCTTACTGAAGTAGAATGGTTCAGATTGGCTCTTTGGTTCAGTTGCTCTGGTTCAGTTGCCCTGGCTCTCTGTGTTTGGGATTTGCCTGCTAGGTACAGAGCCAGAAGGTTGTAAGTTTAAGTCTGGTTGTGGGCCCAGAGCTCGCTTTGGACAGGGGTGTGCATGAAAATGTTTTCATGCATTAGCAGGTGCATCATGAATAGGTCCAGGGAGGTGATACTTCCCCACTATGCGGCATTGTTCAGGCCACAGTTGGAGTACTATGTCCAGTTCTGGGTGCCGCAATTCAAGAGGGATGTGGACAAACTTGAGAGGGTCCAGAGGAGGGCCACTCATATGATTAGGGGCCTTCAGGTAAGGCCCTGCAAGGAGAGACTGAGGGACCTGCATTTCTTCAGCCTCTTCAAGAGAAGGTTGAGAGGGGATCTTGTGGCTGTTTACAAATTCATTGTGGGAGGGGGAGGAAGCAAGAAATTGGAGATGTTCTGTTTACCACGGCACCCCTAGGAATAACCAGGAACAATGGCCACAAACTGACAGAGAGTAGATTTAGGTTGGACAACAGGAAGAACTTCTTTACGGTAAGGGTGGCCAGAATCTGGAATGGGCTTCCAAGGGAGGTGGTGCTCTCCCCTACCCTGGGGGGTCTTTAAGAGGAGACTGAACAAGCACCTGCCTGGAGTCATATGACTCCAGTGCTCTTTCCTGCTCAGGGCAGGAGATCAGACTCAGTGATCTATTGAGGTCCCTTCTGACCCTAACAACTTTGAAACTATGAAAGTGTCATTTCTTAATAAAAATCTTATGTACTGACACACAATCAACACAGCATATCTAAAAATATGAAAGGAAAAGATTTTTTGTGCCCTCTTTTATTAGACAAGCTTACGGTCATCAAGTTTCTATGTTTTTCAAAAGCTTGTTCAACAACTCCTGCAACTATGCAGTTGTTCTAATAAAAGATAGCACAATTATCACCGTCACATGTACTTCCTGGACCCTCTTGGGTAAATTCTTCAACTATACTTTAAAACATACAGAATTATTTTTGAACAAGCAGCTATATATTTTTCTTTATCTGGAGTGGACAAGTCTTTTACCTATTTACTAGTGTTGAAGAGAAGCATTATGCCCAGGTTGAATACATCTGCTGGGTATGCCAGAGCCTTAACATGTTGCCAATTTAATTTACTGGAAGGTTAATAGCTGACCCAGCAGAACAGATGTGATGAAGTACCTGTTGACTAGTGTGTTATATGACTTCCAGTTCTTCCCTTCAGTCCAAAACCGCATTCACTCAATGACTGGTGGAGCAGTGTGGAAATTATATTATAGCACAAATCTTTAATTTTGGCTAAAGAGGAAATAAGGTCAAGTAAAATTTCTAATATAATGTTACAAGCTAATTCCTGTTAGAAGGAAATGTCTCAGGGGCACTAACTCTTTCCTATATCTTATATCTTAAAATATTTCTCTAATTAAAATAACACTTGAAACATTGAGACATCTGGTATTATTCAAGGTAACATTTTCTTTCATTGTAAAATCACTATATTAGATGTAGTATGAAGAGGTGTAGTATTCATATTTAGAATTGATAGAATGGTTTGAAGGTATGAATCCCTGGAGCACTTTTTTATCTTCTTTTGTGAAATTTAGTATAGAGGAAAATCTGATCTACTACTGTCAATACTCATGACCTTTCAAATTGCTTGTAAAAACATGCGACTTTTTATATACTTTATCCATTTTAAATTTTCCATTAAAGTTAACAGTATATGAAATCATAAATGCTATAGGTGTACTTAAAGTCTATTATAGTCATGATTTATTTTCTGTAACAAGACCCTAGGAAATGGTTTATGACTTTGATTATGTAGCTCTGTTTTGCTAGATAATTGAATGAGTAGACCCAAATATTCCTGCTTCCTATCCCTGCACTAGAGGTAGTTGAAAAATTGAGATTATCTACCTACTACATTTCAACAAGTAATTAATTCTTTTCCTAGAAACGGCAAACTTTTTTGTGTCTCTGATTCTGAAAGCCTCAAGTTTGGAATAGAATCATAGAAAATTAGGGTTGAAAGGGACCTCAGGAGGTCATCTAGTCCAACCCTATGCTCAAAGCAAGACCATCCCCAAATAAATCATCTCAGCCAAGGCTTTATCTAGCCAGGTCATAAAAACAACACAGCCTCTCTGGGTAACTTATTCCAGTGTCTGACTACCTTCTTTATGAGAGGTTTTTTTTTTTCCTAATAGCTAACCTAAACTTCCCTTGCAACAACTTGGGACCATTGTTCCTTGTTTTGTCAGCTTATACCACAGACAACAGTCTAGCCCCATCTTCTTTGAAACCCCCTAGTTGAATGTTGCTATGAAATGTCCCCCTTCAGTCTTCTTTTCTCCAGACTAAATAAGCCCAGTTTTGTATTCCTTTTCTCATAAGCAGGGATCCTGGTTTTCTCTGATTAAAAAAAATCCCAAATTTTCGGATATAAAAAAATAACCTAAACTCCACATTTTTCTGTGATTAAAATGAAATATAATTGTGTGTGTATATATATATATATATATATATATATATAGTGGTTTTTCATTTTATTTATATACATATTAGTGGCAGTTTTTAAAAAATCCAAGAATCTACATTTTTCTGTGATTAAAATGAAATGCCTCTCTCTCTCTCTCTCTATATATATATATACACCAGTGGCATTGCATTTTAATCACAGATATAGAGGCATTTCATTTTAATCATGGAGAAATGTGTATTTGTTTTAATTTTGTTATATCTGAAAATGTGGGATTTTGTTTTTATCATAGAAAACCAGGAACCCTGCTCATATGGCATGTTGTCCACCCCTAGCTATTTTTATTGCCTTCCACTGGAATTGCTCCAATTTGTCCACATCCTTTCTGTAGTGTGGGGGCCCAAAACTGGACATAGTACTCCAGATGTGGCCTCATCAGTGCTGAATAAAGGGGAATAATCACTTCCTTTGACCTTCTGACTGTGCTCCTACTGAAGCCCAGTGCTGTTAGCCTTCTTTGCCACAAGGGAATACTCTTTTATTGTCAACTGTAACCCCCAGATCCTTTTCTGCAGATCCACTGCTTAGCCAATCGGTCCCCACTTGTACTGTTGTATGGGATTGTTTTGTCCTAAGTGCAGGACTTTGCGCTTCTTCTTCTTGAACCTCATAAGATTTATTTTGGTCCAATCCTTCAGATTGTCTAGGTCTCTCTGAATCCTATCCCTACCCTCCAGTATATCTGCTACTCCCCCCAGCATCTGCAAAGTTGCTGAGGTTGTACTCCATCCATTTTCCACTTAGTTGATGAAGATATTGAACAAAACCAGGCTCAGGACTGACCCCTGGGGCATTCCACTTGATACTTGCTGCTAACTAGAAATCAATCCATTGATTACTACCCTCTGAGCCCAATGATCCAGCCAGTTGTCTATTGACTTTACAGTCCATTCATCCAACCCAATCTTCCTTAGCTTGCTTGCAGGAATGTTGTGGGAGACCATATGAAAAGCCTTGCTGAAGTCAATGTATATCACCTCCACTGCTCTTCTCACATCTACAGAGCCAGTCATCTCATCATAGAAGACAATCAGGTTGGTCAGGCATGACTTGCTCTTGCTGAATTCATGTTGGCTGTTCCTAATTACCTTCCTCTCCTCAAACTGATTAGAAATGAGCACCCTGAGGACCTGCTTTGTGATTTTTTTATAGACACCTAGAATTTGATTTTCACAAATTTCAAATACTAACAACTTCAGTGAATGCCTGCTTAGCCTCTGTGAAAATCAGACCTGAGGTAATCAAAATGTACGCTCAAAATTGGTGAAAATTTAGTCTTTTATATGTGCCTTCTGTCTTATCTCTTTTGAAGTAGGCATTCCATATTGATTGCAAAATGTTTTGGTATTTCCAAATGGGAGTTGCTATAGAAATATAGAATATTATATATTTCATTTTCATCTAACAGCCTAAGGACTTTGTAGAGAATCAGACAGGTAATCCTTTAAGGTTGCACATAGTTGAATTTGAAGGCACTGAGAAATCTTAATGGGCATGAGGGTCTGTACAACTAGTGGTCTTTGCAGGAAGAAAACTTAAAGATTTTCTTATATCCAGCCCTGATTTATATAACATATTTACTTTTTGTTTCCTTAGTTACATTTTCATTTTTCTCAATAATTTTTCATGTTGATCTCTGGACTAAGTTTGTTGCTTCTCAGAAGTTAGACGCTCAAAAATTGCTCATAACATTTGGCAAGAGTTACAGTATACCTTGAGAACAATATAAAAATGTTCTCTTGGATATAGTTTTTTTCCCCCCTGAATTTGTTTTTTCCTTCTCTATTTATAGAAACAGAAAATAATATTGCAGAGGTTTTTGAAAGGAAGATTGTCTCTGCATAAAAAACAAACAAAAAATCCACATTTGTTCGCTTGAGACACTAGAATTTTTTTAAAACACTGTTTAATACATTCTACACATTGGGTGATGAACTTTGAACTATTTATATATGGTCATACAAATGTCACGTGGCCTTAGAACTGATTATTTTCTCATGTTCTTATTTAAACTATACCACCTCGTTTCTTCTGGTGGGCTGAGAATCAAATTAAAATCCTTTTAGTCAGAGGCTGATTCTTTTTTGTATGTATGAGCATCAGCCCTTTCTTGAATACTGCCTAAGGAAATGATGGTTGAAGGTTACCTTTGACATGGCTTCAAGGATCTGATGCACATTGTTCCCTGAATCATTTCCTGAAGCATGCTGTATATTTTTCACATGAACTGTCTGGACAGTTATACTCAAGTGGTTGCTCGGCTTAAAAAAAGGTGAAAATGAAAATGAAAGGAGAGAAAGACTAAACAGTGATATGAAAGAATAATCAAAATGCCGTTGAAAGATGAGGCAAACGTGAACAGACGAGAAGACAATTTGCCTAATGGATTCAAGCTAGATTTGGCCATGAAGGCTGAAATTAATGAAACTCAAGCCACATAAGTGATATGCATTATCATTTGATATGCATTATAATTTACCACTCTTTACAATAATTTTCCCCCACTTGAATTATGAATGCTTCTCAGTACAGAATTTACCTTATATTCATGGAAAACATATGATTTACATAGTATTAGATATTCCAAATAGAAAATGGTGTGATAAATAGGCATTGGTTAGGATTATTAAGATCCATTAGTTTAAGATTATATTCTTTAAGTTATTACTTAATTACTGCCCCATACCTATTTCTTTATTGTGACTGTATCTCATACATCAGTGTCATTTTATGTAGAAGCAACTTCTTTTGATGTAGGAATGCAAGACAGTGAGGATGTGTTACTCACACTTCTGTTATTTAACTGTCTTAGATAAATTGACACATTTCCCATCATAGCATAGGGTTGTTGTGTAAAGCTGCTGAAATCCTCTGAATTTCTGAGTAAAGACATTCACACATGATTCATACATGGAATTCTGACAAAATTCTAAATATTCATGTCCTATACAATGTTCCCTCTAAGGAGCAGCGGTCCATGAGTGCGCCACCTCAGTCCGGCGCACTTACTGAAGGGGGGCTGAGGGATGGAGGCTGGGGCTGGGGGCTGGGGCTGGATCCTGGGGGCTGGATGCTGGGGCCAGGGGCCAGAGGCTGGGGCCAGAAGCCAGGGGCTGGAAATGGGGGCCAGGGGCTGGAGCCAGGGGCCAGGGGCTGGAGCCAGAGCCTGGTGCAGGCTCCGCTGGCTCCAGGGAAGTGCTCTGCTCCCCCGCATCAGGGCTGAGGAGTGGAGCACTTCCTTGGAGCCGGCAGAGCCTCCATCCTTGCCTTGCCTCACCTCGGGGAGAAGTCGCTGCCTGCCCCAGTGAGGCTCCATCGGCTCCAGGACACTGCCCTACTCCCTGGCCCTGATGCCACATGCCTCCTCGGTCCCCAAGGTAATGCAGGGGAGTGGAGCGGTGTTCTGGAGCCGACAGAGCCTCACTGGGGCAGGCAGAATTATGAATGATTCTCAGTGCAGAATTTGGCTTATGTAAATTAAAAACACATGCTCTTATCTAGTATTAATTATTCTGAATGGAAAATGGTATGATTAATATGCCTTGTTTTGAACAGTGGTGATGCTTAGGGCGTGCATGGGGGTGCACGTGCATCCCCTGGGAGCACTGTTGCACCCCCTGACAGCCAGCATTCCCCACTTTGGGAAGGGGCAGAGGGCAGGTGGTAGCACTGGTGCCCCCCCCCCAAAGTGCTGGCTGGGGATTGTGGGTGCTAGGAGAAGCGCCACTGGCACTTCCGGGCACAACCCTGGCACTTCTGGGCCTGCCGCTGGTACTTCTGGGTTGGCACGATCGGCCGCGGGGAGACCCCACCCTGCTGGTCACTGACTCAGGAGGCGCCAGTTACCCATGGTTTTAAAGTTTGATCCATTCAGACTTAATGACTTGTAATCACTGACTTTGTGATCATAGGGGAACATTCTGACACTTTTTTTCTTTTCTGATATCCAACTCTTTATCACAAGAGTCTTCATACGCTGTACAGTTTGGGATTAAGAGCTCAGTATTCACTGCCAAGTACTCCCACATTTGTCACACCAGTTTTCAAACAAAACCAGAATTTGGAGATTCTGGTCAGGGAACCTCTGCTTAAATAGGTGATAAAGATGAGATGATAAAGGTATGCAAGACAGTAAAATCAAATTTAAAGTTTCAAAGCAAAAGGATTTTTATTGTGGGGTGTGTGTGTATATATATATAGAGAGAGAGAGAGGGTATAAAGTGTGTGTGTGTGTAAACAAAATTGGACAGAAGCTAAGTTATGTAATCCCAGACGAGTATGAATGGTTCATTAAATATTACTAAGAACCTGCATTTATGTTGGTTTTTAGTATTGTTTTCATCAGACTAAAGTTAATTGGATAAGAAAGTCTTGAACCTGAAAAAATGCCTGCCTTGCAATCAATAATTATTTAATTGAAATGTTAAATTGTCTTATTAAATCCTTGTCTAATGCTTATTGATCACTGCAAACATTTAGTGAGGGCTGTGTTTTAAAACCAAAACCTGGACCTCAATAGAGATCAAAATTACACTACAGTAAATAATTACTAATGGAGGAATGAATCAGTCACAGAGAGAAAGGCTGGATATTTAAAAAAGAATTATGTTTTCATGGACTCTGACAAAGTTTTGTCAATAAATTAAAACCTAATCAGGTGTTATAGGGTGAACTGTCTCAGTTATCATGACGTCATTGAATTTATGAGTATCATTTATGCTTGTACCCCACATTATAGATTAGATTTGTGGATTTTACTCCATTTTGTGCACTGCTTGAAAACCAGCATGGGTTAGTATATATATAGCAAGGCAAGAACAAGATTGATTGTTTCTCTCTTTGGGAGAGAGAAACACAGGAGTCATCCAGCCAACTCCCAAGGAATAATGATTTGTGAATAATACTTTCTAGCAATGCTTGATTTGTAATGTTGTATGTGAGTGCATCCTGGTTGCCATATGAGTTCCAAGTATCATAACTAGAGATCCTGGTTTTCTCTGATTTAAAAAAAAATCCCCAATTTTTGGTTAAAAAAAAGTAACCCCAAATCCACATTTTTCTATAAGTGAACTGAAACACCACGATAGATAGATAGATAGATAGATAGATAGATAGATAGATAGATAGATAGATAGATAGATAGATAGATAGATTAGTGGCGTTTCATTTCAATCACAGAAAAATGTGGATTACTTTTTTTAAAACAAAATTTGGGGATTTTTTTTAAATCAGAGAAAACCAGGATCCCTGCCTGATCATAACTAAGTGTATGAAAGGAGAATAATGTCTTCAGGAAGAGAAGAGCAGGAGTGAGATGCAGGGAGATCATGAATTCTATGCAGGATACTGAGTCAGATCCAGAAATATTGAGAAGACTGAGGGAAGACGTTAGGTGCAGGTGTTTTTGTGTAGTTACATAACTTTTCTTAATAGCTATGTATTAGTGATTGTGACAGGGGTCCATCCCCAGGCCTGTCTAATGTAGGCCTGACCCTCTGTCTCTGGGCTACCTACCCACCTGTCTCACCTGCCATGCCTTCATGGAACAATAATTGTGATGTTACACAAGTGGGAGGCTGTCCATTTACTACCCCAATGGTAGGGGTCTCTATCCACAGCTCCAAACCTCCCCTACACGGTGGCCCATGCCTTGCACATGGTATATAAATGTTGACCTGCACCCTAGGGTGTTGGGTCAGCTCACTCTCTGTCACAGTGCCCCCTCCTCCCCCCCCCCAGTGCTGGGGTCTGCCCACCCCCTGTCACTCTGCCTCTTGGCACTGGGGTCTGACTCCTGTCTCTGCACCTCCTGGTGCTGCACCCCCTGGCACTGCGGTCCAATCACCCCTGTCATTGCGCCCCCTGGCACTGGGGCTTTACACAGTAGTGTGCCCCAGTGAGGCCTCCTCCTCCTCAAATAGCCACAGCCCGGTCCACCGAATAAAACAATAACATAAATATGAGCCCCTGGGCTATAACATAATACAAGTCCTACAAGCCACACTCTCGCTCCTTAAAACCCTAAATTGCTCCTCGAGTACTGATTGTCCCCCAGCTCTGGGTACCTTGTAGACTCCTGGAGCCTCATTAGCCACAGCAACAGTCTGGCCAGCAGCCACAGTGTTCCTGGGTAGTTCGGCCATGCAGGAGCTCTCTTCCCCTGGCTGCTTGCCAGAGACCTCCTCCTGCCAGCCTTGGCCCAGGGGGTTTATATGTGCCCAGAGGCCTATCCCCTTCCTGTCAGCTGACTGGCCTAGGTGGTTGGGATATTAACCCCTACCCTCCTGGTGCTTAGTGTTCCTGTAAACTTGGGTCTTACAGGGGCAGCCCTGCCTCTTAGTAACAGAGCTAGCATTCCCTGTTACAGTGGTGTTTCATTTTAATCATGAAAAATCATGGATTTTGAGTTACTTTTTTTAAACCAAAAATTGGGGTTATATTTTTTTATCAGAGAAAACCAGGGTCCCTGGTAATGAGCTACTGTGACTAGGTTCCTTGATGTGTCTGAACTGACTTATGCAGACTTTGACATGGTTTAAAGCTAAGCCAAGTATAGGTCGGACCCATTTCTGGAAAAGCATGGGGCTGGAACTCTTGTGGGGAAGTCAGACACAGGATCTTTTGTGTGAATATGTGAAGCTTTGCTTTCATTTCTATAACCAGGCTTACCTAGCTTAGCAAATCTAGATGTGACAAGAGCAACATTTATTTAAGGAAAATTCTTGGAACAGTGAGCTGATATAGAATTTGAAGACTTTAAGACTTGCTGGAAAGACTGAGCTATCCAAGAAGCATTTCAGTCTTGAGACAGCTCCATGGATTTCAGTCTTGAGACATGGTATGCATGTCAGGGCAAAGATCGGTGACCATCTGTGGTAACCACTTTCCTTTGACAGGTGATGGCAAAGGAAGATGTGTCTCAGGCCGATGCAAGGACTTGCAATCTTAATTCAGACTTTGATTTGCTTTCGAAATGTAGGAAAATTGTTTAACTCCCTTTAAATGTAGCACTAAGTCTAAGGTTGCTGAACAGGTTAATTAAGAAATTTTTATAACTTCTCATTGATTGTCTATTTCAGAGAAGACCTTCAGTAACTCATACATATTTTTATAAATATGGCACTCTTTCCATATCTACTAGAGGACTTGAATTTCCAGTTATTCCTAAATTCACTTTCCTTGGAGAGTTTTGAATGATGGAGTGGTAATATCTTTCATAGATTCATAGATTCATAGATGTTAGGGTCGGAAGGGACCTCAATAGATCATCAAGTCCAACCCCCTGCATAAGCAGGAAAGAGTGCTGGGTCTAGATGACCCCAGCTAGATACTCGTCTAACCTCCTCTTGAAGACCCCCAGGGTAGGGGAGAGCACCACCTCCCTTGGGAGCCCGTTCCAGACCTTGGCCACTCGAACTGTGAAGAAGTTCTTCCTTATGTCCAGTCTAAATCTGCTCTCTACTAGCTTGTGGCCACTGTTTCTTGTAACCCCCGGGGGTGTCTTGGTGAATAAATCCTCACCAATTCCCTTCTGTGCCCCTGTGATGAACTTATAGGCAGCTACAAGGTCGCCTCTCAACCTTCTCTTGCGGAGGCTGAAAAGGTCCAGTTTCTCTAGTCTCTCCTCGTAGGGCTTGGTCTGCAGGCCCTTGACCATACGAGTTGCCCTTCGCTGTACCCTCTCCAGGTTATCCGCATCCTTCTTGAAGTGTGGCGCCCAGAATTGCACGCAGTACTCCAACTGCGGTCTGACCAACGCCCTATAGAGGGGAAGTATCACCTCCCTGGACCTATTTGTCATGCATCTGCTGATGCACGATAAAGTGCCATTGGCTTTTCTGATGGCTTCGTCACACTGCCGGCTCATGTTCATCTTGGAGTCCACTAGGACTCCAAGATCCCTTTCCACCTCTGTGCCACCTAGCAGGTCATTCCCTAGGCTGTAGGTGTGCTGGACATTTTTCCTCCCTAGGTGCAGCACTTTGCATTTCTCCTTGTTGAACTGCATCCTGTTGTTTTCTGCCCACTTGTCCAACCTATCCAGGTCTGCCTGCAGCTGTTCCCTGCCCTCCGGCGTGTCCACTTCTCCCCATAGCTTTGTGTCATCTGCAAACTTGGACAGAGTACATTTCACTCCCACGTCCAAGTCGCTGATGAAGACATTAAAGAGTATCGGTCCAAGGACCGAACCCTGCGGGACCCCACTGCCCACACCCTTCCAGGTCGAGACTGACCCATCTACCACGACTCTTTGGGTGCGACCCTCTAGCCAATTCGCCACCCACCGGACCGTGCAGTCATCCACATCACAGCCTCTTAACTTGTTCACCAGTATGGGGTGGGATACCGTATCGAAGGCCTTCCTGAAGTCTAAGTATACGACATCCACCCCTCCTCCTGTGTCCAGGCGTTTCATGACCTGGTCATAGAAAGAGACTAGGTTGGTCAGGCACGATCTGCCTGCCACAAACCCATGCTGGTTTCCCCTCAGCATAATTTGCCCTGCCAGGGTCTCACAAATGTGAGCCTTGATAATTTTTTCAAAGACTTTACCAAGGATGGAGGTGAGACTGACTGGCCTATAGTTGCCCGGGTCCTCCTTCCTCCCCTTTTTGAAAATGGGGACCACGTTAGCCCTTTTCCAGTCCTCCGGGACTTGGCCCGTGCGCCACGAGCATTCGAATATTCCCGCCAGTGGCTCTGCAATGATGTCAGCCAATGCCTTCAGCACCCTCGGATGGAGCCCATCCGGGCCTGCCGACTTAAAGGCATCCAGTTCTTCCAAGTGACTCTGCACCACCTCAGGATCTACGTATGGAAGTCTGGCGCCTTGCTGCTGCCTCTCTACAACCCCAGTGAGAGACTTGTCGTGCCCCTCACTTAGGAACACTGGGGCAAAGAACTCGTTGAGGAGTTCAGCCTTGTCCCCCCTATCTGTCACCAATTGTTTCTGCCCATTTAGCAGCGGTCCTATTCCTCCCTGGGCCTTCCTTTTACTCCCAATATATCTAAAAAACAATTTCTTGTTGTCCTTTACTTGGGTTGCCATCCTCAGCTCCATGGTAGCTTTGGCCCGCCTAACTGCCTCCCTACAAGCACGAGCAGAGGAGGTATATTCATCTTTAGTGATCTCACCCTGTTTCCACTTTTTATGTGCTCCCCTTTTGGCCCTTAGGCTGCCCTGGATTTCTCTGGTCAGCCATGGAAGCCTCCTGGCCCCTTTCCCTCTTTTGCCTCGCTCGTGGATCGTCTTGCTTTGTGCCTGAAGGATCGTTTCCTTTAGGCACAGCCACCCTTCTTGGGCACCCAACCCATCAAAACTCCTACTCTGCAGTGTGTCCTTGACTAATCGCCTGAGTGCATTGAGATCAGCTTTCCTAAAGTCTAGCACTTTCACCCTACTAGTTACCTTACCCACTCGCCGTGTTATGTTGAATTCTATTATAAGGTGATCACTGTCTCCCAGATAGCTACCGATCTGGAGGTCCCCTATCATGTCATCTCCCGTTGCCAATACCAGATCCAGTATGGCATTCCCCCTAGTGGGACCATGCACCTCCTGTGTCAGGTGGAGGTCCTGTACACAAGTTAGAAACCTGCGTGAGCGATGGGACCTTGCTGTCTGCGTCTCCCAGCAGATGTCCGGGTAGTTTAGGTCCCCCATGACTACCGCCTCTTTAGCTTTTATGGTCTCTGAGAGTTGCCTCAGGAGCCCCGCATCTATTTCTTCCCCTTGATGTGTGGGTCTGTAACAGACCCCTACCACCAAATCCCTTTCTCCTTGCCCCCCATGTAGCCTAACCCACAATCCTTCTACTTCCTCAACCTCGGATTCTGTCTTGATGAGGGTTGATGTGTATTGCTCACTGACATAAAGTGCAACCCCCCCCCCCCTTTCTTCCCCGACCTGTCCTTTCTATACAATCTATAGCCCTCAATATGTACCGCCCAGTCATGGGATGAATCCCACCAGGTCTCTGTTAGCCCCACTAAGTCATAGGTGTTTAGTGCAAGCAGGAGCGCTAATTCATCCTGCTTGTTCCCCATGCTCCTAGCATTAGTATATAGGCACTTGAGCCCTGCGACTGGTGCCTTTGCTGCCCCCCCGCTCCAAGTCCCATGGGGCCCATTGTTTCTTACCTTCTTGTTCCTTACCTGTTCTGTAGTGCTGGCCTCCCCATGGCTTTCAGGTTCCCAATGTTCTCCTTCTTCAGGCTGCATATGGAAAGCTAGTGTGGCCTTTGGCAGGATGACAAAACAAATATGAAAACAACTGTAAGGACATGAGTCTTAGCCAGTGTATAAAAAGCACATCTGTCGACTGGAGAAGTTCCAGCAAAGGCACCTTCACACTCTACTCTGAACAATGTGGTATATAAACTGATGAGTTATGTAGTCTTGCACTAATGCTTACTTGAAGCATTAATAATGAATTCCCAGCTGTGTTGGATTGAACACATAAGGGAGAATTCTATTTCACTTTATATGCTCAAATATCAGTTTCCCAGCAGTATAAGGGCATCTATGCATGTGCTCTGGATGTGGGGGAGGGTGATTTAATTAGAACAGCTCCAAGAGCTGGTCTTATTAAAGTGCCCAGGACATTTCATGTATCAGAGTCCCTGTGCTTGAAAATGGTAGCAGGGCACTTTATCTAAAGCTCATTCGACAAGCTTTAAATAAAGCAGCCCTGCCATTTTGAATTCCAGGGATGCTGATACACTAGATGCGGAAGCTGGCTGAAGCGCTGTAATTACCGTGCTCCAGCAGACTTGATTAATCGAATGTGCTCTGATGCACTGTAATTAAAGTGTGTTGGAGAAGCCTCCGTGCTTGTGTATATGCTCCCTTAGTGACTAGCAGGTGTCAGGAGGAAGAAGGCTCTCATGTTTTAGCCACAATGGCTGAGTGATGAGGGCACTCACCTAGGAACAAGAAGATCCAGCTTTTAAGTTCCTGTCATTCAGTATGCATTTCTCCAACTTCCCAGCATAAGGATCAAGCACTCTACCACACCACAGATTAGCCATTATCTACTTTGACTTGCTTTTGAAGCTAGCTTTGTAGGAGGTCAAGAGATGACACAAGCAAACAGGAGCTTAGCTTAGAGATGGTTGCTGTCCTTAAAAGGGCCACATCCTGGCTTTTAGCCTAGACCCCTGTTCCCATTGGGACAGAAAATATGAATGCTAAATAAAAAAAAGTAGTGATCCAGCTTCAAGAGAACAACTGGAGGAGGACTTAGTTAATGCCTCACCTGTGGCCTGTTAGTTTGCTATTCTGGGAAATTATAAATGTATTGGTTCAGCATCCCTCCCCCCCACCTTGAAGTGAGCATACTTTAAAAGATTAGTTTCCTGCATCTTAGGCAGTTGCCCTTACTGATAAGCTACCAGGACTAAACCATAGGAGATTCTCTCCCTGCGTTTAACAGCCACTAACTATGAGTTTTTGCTACTAGAATGTTGTATGTTTATGGAAAGTACATAATGCATGACTGTGCCCAGTAGCTGTATGGACATGCATATCTCCAGATGCATTGGGGAAAAGTATTGCAAAATCTGAGTAAGTGTCAGAAATGCAGCTTACATGGTTGAAAAACTGCCATTTGGGGGATGTAAAGTGAAACAGGATTCTGCCAAGGAATGCACAATGCAGCTCCTTTACAGTAAAGCTAAGTGCAGGAAGATAAGCATTGTTGCTCAAGAAAGCACTCTTAGGACATTCTACATGTGCACTTGATCAAGTGTAACCTACAAGCTAATGCTTTTGTCCTCTTATCCTAAAACAGGAAACAATGGAGTGACAAGGTGAGTGAAAGTATAAATCTTTTCTGAACTGCAACCTCATGTCCTCTAGCAGAAAAAATGTTCAGTGCAAAAGATGTTTCGGCTGCAGCAGTAGATTACACACGAATGACACTGCAAATTATGTGACAAAAGATGGCTCTCATGTATCAGCCTGCACAGTCACCTCCACTCACTTGATCTACCATTCCCACTATCAGCCTATGAGGGTATCCCAGTGCTGATGACAATGACTTCACTTACCTAATTTAAATTATGAGAAAGATAAATCTAGATGTGGGCATCCACCCAGCACTAGCCTTCATAGGGGACATGAATTATTGGATGTTGACGTCAAAAGGCCCCATTACCCGCCCCCACAAAAAAGAACTTTTGACAAGACGTTAAACGATAAAACAAATAAAAATGCCTCTAAATATTAAAGGCCTTCTTCAATGGCCTTTAAAATTAACATGAGGTGTTATTGACTTCAGTGATTTTTGTATTAGTTCATATGAAGCCTGAAGAATGGGAGACAAACATTAGAAAAATCTGGAAGATCTTCCAAAATTGATAAAAGAATTAACTCAGATACAAGTGAAAGATGAAAATTTGTGAATGCAGGATGAAATAGAGTACAATAAAAATTTAAAAATGTAATATAGTTTTAAAATATTCTGCCCCTCCAATCTTCCAAGACAGTTTCTTCACTATCAGTGTTGAAAAATAAGGCCAGATGGTCCACAAATGAATATTTTCCCCCCAAAACTGAATGCTCCCTGAACTTCAAAATTTGAAAAAAAAAATAATTTTGTCACTCAGTCAGTCCTCTAAGGTGCTTTCAGTTTGGCTCTGATTCACAAAAGCAGCTCTGCACATGCTCAACTTTATGTTCATCATTAGTCTAATTTATTTTAAATGCACTGGTGAATATGCTATTATGGGGGTGGAGGAGGGAGAACTTGTTCACCATATAACTGTTGGGAATGTAAAATCTATTCTTCCATAGCTCTGTTGGAAGATCACTGGGAAGGGTGGGTAGAGGCATAGCATGGAAAGAATCCATCCAGGGCACAGGAACCGCAACATGCAGTAACTGATTTAGTTTTCTACAGGAAATGGAGTTTCCTGATGCTTTGGGAAAACTGCCAATCCATTTTTTCACTGCTGAAGCCCGTGCCCAGAGGGCAAAAAATGCTAATTCTGGTGGAAAAAAATGGAAGTAAATTTTCCCCAGCAGCAGTGGCAAACTTCACTGCTACTCTACAAAACTATGATTCCCAAAATACTTTGTGCTAAGACATATTTGATGTGAGCAGCTGAATTATTATGATCATTATTAGGGCTGTCCAAAGCTTTGGGTGCTGATTCTATTTGGAGGAGATTCGGCCCAATTTCGTTGTCGAATCTCTAATCCAAATCAAATCAGGGGACCAATAAAAAGCTCCAAAACAAGTCAAAGCTCTCTGACTCAATTTGGAAAAGATTTGGAGAGCTTCTGTGATTTGGACATTCCCCGCCTGCTGCAGCAGATAGCTGGACCTGGACTCCGAGCTGGTAAGTAGGGGTCAGGGGAGGGGAGGCTGGAGGGGTGGAGAGGGGACCATAGGGGAACCCCTGCCAGGCCCCATCCCCTGCCTTCTCCCCTAGCCACCCCCCATGGCTGCCTCCCGACCCAGCTCCGGCTCTTTAAGAAAAAAAAAAACCACAACCCCGAACTCACCGGCTCCTTTAGCAGCCTTGGGGCTTCTGGGGGCTCTTGCAGAGCCCCCCATACAGCATAGAGCAGTGGGGGGCATCAGGGATTGACCCTCCGCACCGGGCAGGAACAGTGAGTTCGGGGCTTTTTTGTTTTGTTTTTTCTTAAAGGTCCAGAGGTGGGGTCAGCAGCCATGGGGGGGGAGGGGCTGGGAGAGCAGGCTGGGGGAGAGCTCATGGCAGACCCCCCCCATGCAGCATGGGGTACTGGGGGGCAGTGGGGATCACCCCCCACCCCCGCAAGGCAGCACCTGGTGAGTGGGGGCTTTTTTTTTTTCAAAGTGCTGGGAGCTGGGATGGGCAGAGCATCCATTGCCGGGCTGGGAGAGCGGGCAGGAGATGGGGCTTGTGTGATTCAGAGATTTGGCTGATTCAGTAGCAGCTGAATCTCTGAATCAGATTCATCTAAATCGATTCAGGACAGTGATTCGAATCACCAAATTGAATCACTATCCCCTGAATAAGACAAATCTGAAGTGAATACTAGCCACTTTGCACAGGTTTAATCATTATCTTTAATTAAGCGATAAAAATATTAACTCTTAAAGCTCTTTCCTTTATCTTTTCCCTTTTAATTCTTTCTCTATATTTAGAATGATGCTTAGTAAAGTGTAGTGGTTGTTAACAAAGAGAAAAGGAAGCCAAGTTTTAAATGATTTTAATACAAATGATCACAGACTGCTAGCACAGAATATTAATGTTCAAAATTTTTATTAAAAGCAATGGATTTCATGGGTGTGCCTGCCTGGCCTCGAACATCTTGTCTTGAGCGGCTTTGGTCTGGATGTATATGGTTGTCCACCTTGCTGTCACCAGTGGCCCTTCGAGGAGGTGTTTACTCCTGATGCAGTCCTCCCCTATCTCGCTTGCCATGACTTTGAATCTTAATACAGTGGGGGGGGGGGCGGTTCAGGACTGTTCAGATTCTCTCACTGGCGGCTGGTTTCTTCGGCGGACTTCTGCGAGGCTCCACCTCCCCTCTTCCTCGCCCTATACCCAGCCTGGCAGGCCACTGTTGATCCTGTGGCCACTCTCCCGCACAATGGATCCCTAGTGTCTCCCTGGCCTTCGGACACACTCACATTCCTTGCTGACAACCCCTAATCCTGAGGCTCACCCCACCACTGGTTCGCCTCGCATCCCCCTACACTCAACCGCTCCAGACGTGGGGAAACAAAACAACAAAATGAGTTACAACAAACTTTTACCTGAACCAAGCGTTCCTAACACACCCCAAAGTACCCCTCGGTACTCATTTCCGGCACTGAAGGCCCAATCCTATCCTACCTGCACCCTTTTCCTTTTAGGGGCTATCCAAGGTTCCCTATGTGGCCGTGAGACCTTAGGGATATCCCTAGGCTTTCTCCCCCTCGCCACTCTAGCTCCTGGTATTACTGCCCTCTCCTCAGGAGCTCTTCATTGAAGCCGTCCTCTCTCTGGGCTCCCTGCCAATGCCGTTCTCCCTGGGTCATACCTTCAAGCTCCCCGGGTCCCTTCACAGTCCCACCTGGCTGGAGGCTGGATATTGGGTCCGTGTCTCCCCCTTCTCTGCAGTGGTCACTGGGCTTGGGGTCTCTCCTGCTTGGTCTTCCTGCCCTTCCCTTCTTCACACCAGAGCTCTTGCTCCGAGTGCAGGTTTACCTATGCCGCTGTCAGCGGCTCTTCTCTCGCCGCGTGAGGCGTCGGATCCTCTTCTGCTGGGAAACGCCATGTCCTGCCCCCTCGCTCTGCTCCAAGCCTCCTGCAAACCCCTCTGGCTGGGGTTTCTCCCGGTGTTCCTCCCCCCACCTGCTTGCTGGCCGTCCTCTTTATTTTTGCCGACCGGTGATTGCTGCTGATGTCACTGGCCAGCCGCAGCTGAATGAAAGCGCGACTGATGACTCATGCGGGTTCCTCCTGTTGTTCCTGCTTCGCCGCGGGTCCCACTGCAGGTGAGTGCTCTCTCTCAATTTTGCTTCTTTCCCTCCATTCTTCCCCCGACTTCTGCTCCCAGGGTTCCCCCCTTACCCTTTTGGGTCCCCCGTTTGCCTCTCCCTGCGACAATGGGAAAACTATTAATGTGTGTATTTTAATGTGAAGCAGACTAATTATAATAGTACAAGTGAAGTAGTATTTGTGTTGGGTCATATGCTATACAGCTGTTAAAATTATGAAACTATCAAAGCAGTGGTTCTTGTTGGCTATGGATGTAGGATCCAGATACCTTGTTTGGGACAGGTGAACCCACCCTCAGACCGACCACGACCTTTCCATTCAATAATAGGCAAATTTATTGATACATAGTGATAACAGAAAAGAAACAATACAAACAATCAAACAATTCTATATATCTACCAAATCCTAGGGTTGTCATCAGAGTAAAAGTACATCTGGCCAGGTTGCAGGCTTCACTCTGAGGCTTTCATTCTTAGGTGTCAGATGTCAGCAGTTTGGAGGTGGGATGCTGAGGCCCACACCTCCCTCCAGTGGGGTGTATGAGATGGGCTGGTTGTGTGCCCTCCATGGTGGGCTTGGGGACCCTTCCCAGGAGACAGGGATGGGGACTCCTCTAGGGGAGGAGAAGGAGGAGGACTGGGGAGGGACAGAAAGGAAGATAAGGAGAGACCCTTTGTTATTCTCAGGTCTCTGCTTTATATTCTCCTTCCCCCTTGATGACTCCTGATGATTCTTCATCTGTGGCTATCTCTGGTTGGTTGTCTCTCTGTGGTCACACAACCACATAGCCTTCCAGGCCTTCTCCTAATTTGGTCTGTTCCCCCAAAACTGGGGCTCAGGCCCTGCTCTGCTCTGGGGCCTTATAGCTGGTGTCATTTATCTTGTGTTATGGGATAGTATGGTACATACTCCCATGGTTCCCAAGCTGTTTTCTAGACTATGTGTCCTTGTTGTGTCTGCCTTGAAGACTGCAACCTAATGTTATGGCATGGCACAGGCTGTGTCCATCCATTGGCCTCGTTGTGCTAGACAGCCTGTCTGGTTCCAGGGCTATATTGAACTCTGTATGTGAAACCCAGGCTCTTACAAATCAATTAACCCCTGCTGCCCATCTTGAACCCTTCTAATACATATAACTATAAGCCAGTTCCCAAAAAGCAAACCTTTAAATGCCATTTCCAAGCCACCAGTTCTGGTTCTTCTTTCACTTATGCCATCTTTACATAACCTCCCTTGATGTTGGGTTTATACTGATGCAAATGAAACTAGAACCTATTCAAATATTTCTAGTTCTCTGAGGCTTACATCTCTTTAATGGGTGTCAATGATGCCTGAAGATACCTCCCACACTAACTTGTGAAAAACATTTAGTGTGTTTGTACACATGTTTGCACTGCAGCGACGGGTGCTTTTAAAAGTGCCCTACACTGCAGCACATGCAGTTGTATAGATGGCAAAATGCGTGTTAACACTGAGAAAATGGCAGGGGCATACTTTTGAAATGAAACACATTGGAGGTGTTTTAGTTCAAAAGCATACCACCACCATTTTCTGCATGCACATTTTGCCACTTATACAACTGCACACGACACAGTGCAATCTGCATCAGCTCGCACGTGGAGAAAACTCTATTAATCGTGTCTGCTCTGACCCGCTGGATCTTTAGCATGTCACGGGATGAAAAGGTATGTTTATAAATGCCCTTCTATTCTAAGTATCTCTTTTCATGAACTCACAAGTTTCTAAAAACTTCCATTTGAACTTCTACTTTACCATCTTAGCTGAAAGCTTCTTTTTTCATGAAAGTTCAGCACTTCATAAAGAAACCATAGGAAAATAAAAAGTACCGTTTTTGTTACTTTACACAACTGATCTTCTTTAACTTCAAATAACTCTAAAGCAGGTAAATAGTATAATGGTATGGTCAGCCATAGTAAAATGTTAAGAAACATTATCATTAAAATATACTAAGAAACATCGGCACTGATACTATGAGAGAGAAACAAATAAAACAATGAGTGTTTTTTACTCATTCTGAATTTATTGCAGGAATATTAATAAAATGATAGCTGCAGTTGTATTGTAAGTGATTGAAAATGGTTATAAATCTCTTCCTTTAAGCACTAAAGTTCAGGTCATTCTAACCAACTATAATTTAATCTCACATAAACCGTTCTGCAAGACACCCAGGGCATCTATACACATACTCTGGGTTTGGGGGGGGAGCACTTTAAATAGAGCAGTTCTGCAAGTCATTTTAATTAAAGTGCCGACAGCATTATGTGTATTCAGTGGCCCACCCTTTAGAATGGTGGTGGGGGCCCTTTAAAACTTGTTCTATGAGCTTTAAAGCACTTGAAATGTGGGGGCACTGAATAAACATGATGCAGAGGCTGCTGCAGCACACTAATTACCACACTCCAGAAGACTCACAACAGACTCATTTAATTGAATCTGCGCCAACATGTGCAGAGCTCTGTCACGTACATAGGTATCCCAAGAGACACCAAATGATTTAGTTAAAATAAGTATTTCAGGTGATGTAGTGTAGAGCACTAAATTATCAGCAGAGAAGGGAGTTGAATCTTTTTTAGTTCCTCCCTTCTTTTGTAGTGAGCCAATCAGAATTTCTGCCTAGCAAACTTTGGGTAAATGGGCGCTCGTGTTTTACAGGGTTTATAGTCCTTATTCTTTTCCTACCCTTTCAACTGTCCATCTTTCTAGAGATTGTTTTTATCGACAATGTCATAAGAATGAGAAATTTTGGATAAGAAAATAACATTACATGTGTGAAATACCAAGCAGAGGTTGCAGAATGGCGCACACATCACTTATGATACAAGCTATGCAGGATAAAAGAAATCCTGACACCAGCCCTAGCGGGGACAATATATACAACCTATAATTAAAACACTGCACCTCAGTTAAAAAATATGGAGGGCACCTGACAGCACGAACTGCTTTGACAGCAGAAGATGCAGCCTCAGGGTTTGGCATCTGACCTTCAAGAAAAATCTGTCTCCCTAACTATTAAATGCAGGGAACAAAAAAGGATTCATCATAGTGGTATGACTGAGTCACCATTTCCTTCAGCATGACTAAATCCAGTCTATAATAGGACATAAATATGTACATGTCCTTGTGATTTTCATTTTCTTTTGCCCAAAGCTTATATTTTGAATAATTATTTGCAGCAACAGATATTAATAGTTAAGAATAATAAAAATGCTAAAAATGTCAAATGCATCTAAAGCTGAGCATATTGACCATAAACTTATTTTTAATGTGGCCCTAAGAGTAGTAATGTGACATTCACACAATGGCATACTCCTGTGAAATATAAGGGCTAGAATCCAAGAAATGTCATGGTAAAGAAGCCCAGTGAATAAAAGGATTCTCTAGTCTGACAGATAACTTCTTTCCACCCCCTCTCTTTTTTAATATCTGTATTGCCATTGAAGAAAGTTCAGAGAAGATACTGGTATTCTTCAGAGAAAGTATTCCTGGAAGGGCCATTCATTAGAAATGGCATAAATAAGGTATCACTTTCATCCTTGGCCATAGGCTTATAAGCAACAGTTAATTAATGACAGATACATGAGAAATGTGAATTCCATTTGAGATTAGGTAGTTTAGTGGAATCTACCCAAAACATTTCAAGCTGTTTAAAAAAGATGCATCTTAATTAGTATGTCCATTTCATCTTGGAAAACTTGGAAACAGTGCAGGAGAGAGAAAGAGAGAGAGAAAAAAATGGAAATAAAGAAGAAAAAATAAGAACACACAAGAACCAGAATGTTCATCTTTTGATCTCTAGGGAAAGATGCACAACAATTATTTCATATTTAGTGAATTTAATTTATTGTGCTGCTACTTTATTATGTAATCAATAAATGCTTCCTGTAAGGAAACCAAATCTTCTAATAGGTCACATATTTCATGGCTCTAAAGGTCCTATGAAACAATTTTGGCTATATTCAGCAGAATTCTTCAACACTTTCCACAACCTGATGTCAGTTTTCCAGTTGCACAAGTGCCATTTCTGGTGCTTATATACACTTCCCTATTCTGTCACCTATGCAAGATGTGAATGAATAAGTGTGTGTCCACACTACTGTTGAGCATGCACAGTAGGCAACATGCTGGCTGGGCAAGTATGCAACTACATAGGCACATTATAGTCCATGTGAGTAGGTGATGCAATTCTACACAGCAAAAGCTAGTAACTAGTAGTTGTTAGATTGAGGAGGGCTTTCCCATGTTTTAGCCCCAATAGCAGAGCAGTTAGGGTACTTGCTCAAGAAGTGGAAGACTGCAGTGTTATGTCACCCAGCATGACTTTGAACCTGCATCTTTCCAACTTCCCAGTATAAGCAGGCATAGTTATACCATGAAGTCCATTTCATCAAGGAGAAATGAAGGACCTAAAGCTACATGTGGTGTCATGATAACTTTTCCAAACTAAATATTTGGAATGTGTTGGGTTCTGTGTGTGATTTTTTCCATAATTTAAAATGTTGATAAATCACATTTCACCTTTTAATTGTATTTCTATACATTTCTGTCTTTGTGTACATGTGAATAAAATGTTGTGTGAACAAAACTTCTCAGTGGGCATGTTTATAGATGTAAATGCTACTAGATGGGTTTATTCCAGAGCAATTTACTCAGGAATAAACCCACCCTGGGCAGGTGCCAACATGTACTTGCATTTGGGAGAAGATTTGCTCCCATCCTGCTGTATCTCCTGCAGCATCTAGGAGGTTGCTAGCCAAGGGGCTGGCAGGGAGCACAAGCCCAGGAGACAGCTCTCTCCTGGTGGGGGCTGGGAGATTGCTCCCTGCCCCCAGGAGCTGCCTGACTGGGGGCTCCCCAGTTGGAGGCAGGGAGCTTGCAAAGAGCTGCAGGGGAGGGGCATCTAGCAGCTCCACCAATGGATGGGCAAGGGGCCTGGGACCTGCCCTTCCCCACAGTTCTTTTTAAGCCCCATGCCTCAGTTGCCTGATTGGGGCACTGGACTGAGAAAAAGCTATGGAGCTGAGACCTGCCCCAGAACAAGACACTTCCCGGCCAGCCCCAGGATGCATGTAGAAGTCTGAATGATATTGCCTTACTTGCATGCATAGATTTTGACATATCCACTGGGTGCATCTACACAAGATGCTTTACTGTGCAGTAGAGCAAATCACTGCATAGTAAGCAAAATTGTCTACACATGCAGACCCTTACTGCGCAGATTGTTTCCACGCAGCCTGGAAATGTCCGAGTCTGCGGCAATCCCAGCCAGCTCCAGGGTAGGCAAGGAGCTCTCCCCATGCAGGGAGTTCCCAGTGCCTACTCTGTGATCTCAGAGTGGAGGCTGGAAGTTCTCTGTTGCCATGGCAGGGGGACATTGCCCCCATATGTGTTCCAGAGGCAGAGCTTGCCCCATCATCAGGCAGCTCCCAATCTCCTGCCCCTTGCTGTCTGAATGACCGGGAGCAAATTTGCTCCTGATTGGCTGTCTACACATTCCTTACTGCACATTAATTACAGGTAGCAGATTAACTGCTGAGCAGAACAAATTAGTGTGCAGTAAGGGTCTGCATGTATAGAGAATGTTGCTTATTATTCAGTGATTTGCTCTACTGTGCAACAAAGCATCTTGTGTAGATGTGCCCAGTGGATATGTCAAAATCTGTGCATGCAAGTAAGAAAAATATCATTTATCCAAGAATATCCCAGCAGAAAACTATAATATGCCATGAATGCATGGGGAAAAGGTGTGGATGTTGTTGCATTCAAGAAAGTGGTAAGATTTAGGCCACTGTTCAACAGGAGACTTAGCTATATATGTACTCCCCTTGACTGAAATCAATCTCTGAATTGATGCTACAGTTCAGGAACATAAGGCAACCAGATACTATATAGTGATAGACACTGGAATTACAGTACTGGATAAATAAAAACAGGTTATAACTGTACTCATTCTGCATTCCAAAATCTATTTCCACTGTCTTCACAAACAGAAGATACTCTCTTTATCTCCAAGCACATGGAATATGGTTGCCACACACTGTCAATACCTGTAGAGGAATGATCTTTATGCGCTTTTACTAGCCATCGTGAATTATGCTAGCAACACTAGGTGCAGGAAGTGAATGTAACAAAATTATCAGATATGGACAGCCCTCAGATAAAGGACAGATAAACATGGTTTCATATCACCTTTTCATGCACACCATTTACCTGCATTAAATGCAGCTTAGTCCCTGCTCAGGATCAGTATAGACTAGCTATATTATTTTTAAGGAAAGGGAATTTAGTTGGGAGATATGAGAAACTTGGAATTTGTGTTCAAATTCAGACAAAGTGAAGGAAGAAGGTGCATTTATCTTCTTTTTGTACTGGTATTGTAATAATATAGGAAAAGCAGGTATAAATGTGCAATATTTAATTCCATTAAGCAAACTCCAAATGAGATGCTTAATGAGAGCAGGAAGCTGTGAAGTGTGTTCTGTATCTTTTCCATTTGGTGAAAACATAGTGTTTTCAGCCTTCCACTGTGAATTCACATCAAAATCTGAAAGAGCAGATGATTGTTAACATGGAAGACAAAAAGGTGAGGCCAGCTCTTCATAGTTCAAAGATCTTGGTGATATTTGGATTTTGAGCAGGTAGTTGTTTTAACTGAACTGGTTCAAAGTGCTTAAGTATGCCACTAAATTATATTCTGTACACAGTAAAACTTGTCTTATATGAGTGACCAAAGTACGAACCAAAACAGATTGATGAGTCTTTAACTGAAGAAAGGTTAAGGAACATTTTAGTGGAAACCAGAGAAATATCAAATCGTCCCTTAAGACATGCAGCTAAGAATTGAAGGAGCTATTTAGTATAGCTTTCTGTGTTTTGTTTTTAAATTGCTGTGTATTCAGTTTCTGGAAAAGAATATAAAATAATATGTAAGAAAAGTTAAAATAAAAAGGTACTAATTCACCAAGTACAGTTCAGTAATCAGTAGAACAAAGTATTATATTTTCCCTCTCTAAATGGACTATTAACCTAAATTACTGTTTTAGTCCTTTCAAGAAAGATAAGAAAAGGAGGTATGGCATAGGGATGAGTTACATCCCACTAGGATGAAGCAGGGCTAAACTTGGAGCGGTTTTGTTATATTAGCATTGTTTCTGGCTTGTCCACATAGTAAGAATTAGGTCATAACAACTAATGCTATTTTGAAACATTCCCCTTTTGAAACAGCTCCAAGTGTCAATGCGTCCATACATTTGGTTCACTATTTTTGGTGACTGCACTTAAGAGGAGATCAGTTAAGATGACTGGGACTGAGATAGGTCAGGAGAGCAGAGAGCAAGTGTTGGGTAAAGCTGAGTCAAAGACACTAAGGCAGGAAAGGCTTACAACCCCCTATTGGCATAGAACAGGAAAAATCTAGTAAAAAATGGTAGAAAGTTCTCTGAATATCCAGAGTAATATTTAACTCTGAGGTGGGCAACTATTTCAGCTGGAGGGCCACTTAATGAGTTTTGGTGAGCTGTTGAAGGCTGCAAGGGTAGCCCTGACTCTTTGCAGGTGCCCTGCCCCCTGGTTGCCATTTGGGACTGAAAGTCCCACCCATAACTCTGAATCATTGCCACTGTAAGTCCCTCCCCTTACCCAAGGAGTACTTCTTTTGGGAAGGAGGTTTGCCAACTTGGAACCAGAAAAGAAAATTATATACTAAAAATCAAACATCTACTATAACATATGTTAATTTTTTTTTAATTGTCCTTATTTGTATGTGTTTGCTTTGCATATGTAGAGGCAATTGCATAATAGCTCAAAATGAAGTCTTACTTTTGTATATTGTGGGGGGTATGGGTGGGTGGGTATGGGTTTTGTGGGGGGCTATGAGTGTATGTGTGTGAGTGTGTGTGTATCTGGGATGTGAGGGAGGGTGTGGATGTGCATGTGGGGTTTGTAGGGGTGTGTGGTTGAGTGGGTATGAGGTTTGTGGGGGCTGTGGATGTGTGTGTATGTGGGCTGTGGGGGGAGTGTTGTGTGTATGTGTGGGGTTTGTAGGGGGTGTAGGTGGGTGGGTATGAATTCATGGGGGGCTGTGTGTGTATGTGTATGGGGTGTGGGGGAGGGTGTGGGTGTATGTATAGATATGTGGGGTGGGGGTGTGCATGTGGGTGGATGGGTATGAGGCTTGTGGGGGGCTGTGGATGTATGGGAGGGTTGTGGGGCATGTGGAAGAGGAGGGTGGCCGGGGGAGTGTGGGTCCATGTGTATGTTGGGGTGGGGTTGTGGAATCCCCCCCACAAACATGCATCCCCCATTGTGCACAGTCCCTGCCACCAGCAGCAACAGCAGGTGGCAGGCCATCGAGGTACTCATGGCCCATGGCAGGTAGAGCCCCCCAGCACCGCACAGTCCTAGCAAGCCCCAGGACTGCATATGGCTGCTGGATCCATCACATGGGGCTTACATGGCTGAGCTGTTTGCCTCTGGGGGGGGGCCCATAAAATGAAGCTTATGGTCTGGTCCTGGTGATTGGCTGGGGTGGCATTGAGAGGGGCAGATCCAGCCCAGCTTCACAGCATGGAGCTCCTCACTGTTCCCCATGACCAGTGTGTGACAGTGAGTGGGGCCAGGATACTGGCTCCATTGCACGGGACTCCCCCTGGAGGTGCAGGGCTCAGGCAGATAATCCAGGAACTGCGTGTGAGGCCCAAGAGTCCTATGGGATGGAGCCAGGTGGGCCCCATGCCCCTGCTGGCCTTGTGCTTCTGCCACTCTGCCCTTGGCCACCCCTGGCCCCAGCCCCAGGGTACCAGCGTGGACCTCATGCTCCTAGCCAGCTGTCACTTTACTCTTGCCTGCCATCACCACCACTTCCCCTGCTCCAGCCCCTGCCTGCCACATCTGCTGCCCTTCTCCTACCACTTCCCTAACTTCTCACCCACCCACCATTGCTCCCTCCCCCCACCAGCCTTTTGCTGCCACCACTTCCCACCCACCCACCACCGCTGCTCCCACCCTTCTGCTGCCACCATCACCACCAACAGTTCCTCTCCCTCCCCTTTCTGCTGCCTTTCCTCTGCCTGCTTCTATTTCTCTGTCTGCAGGGCCAGGGTCAGGGCTGTCCTGTGGGTGAGGGTGGGAGCACAGCACACACTGCCCCCATGGGACTGAGCAGGGCTTAGCCCCATGAGAGTACAGCAGGGGCAGCAAGGGGTTGGGCTGGATGCCTGTAGCGAATTGGTAGGCAACTGCCTGCAGGCCAGATGAAATCACATGGCAGCCCCGATCTGGCTCATGGACCATAATTTGCTCACCCCTAATTTATCTACTCTGTAGCTGCTCTTACTGGCTGGATCCTCTAGGCCAAGTTGATGTAGATTTTTGGTTACTTTTTTAAACCTGAAAATTGAGGATTTTTTTTTTTTTCATTAGAGAAAACCAGGATCCCTGCTGATTATTTCTACCAGTAAAAGTTTAATGTCTGTACCTGGCCTTAGTGTTTAATTTAAAAATAACTATTTTCCTTTTCAGTGAGAAGAGCTATTGCTTCCAATACAGGTTTCCCTTGTGTTATGTGGATTCTGTATGTGCAAATTCGCTTTTATGCAATGACCCTTTTTATACCAAAAATTCATTATATGGGAGGTAAATTCACTCTTATGTGATTGGTATAGTGGAAGCCCACAGTCAACTGCTTTTTGTGGTGCATTGTGGGAGTCACGCATACCAAAATATAGTCTCCTGTGTGTATCTGTGCTCCTTGCTCATTGTCTGAAACATGTGTTTCTGTAGTTGCCATCCCCATTATGAGAGTGCCCTGTGCTTGTGTGTACTGTCTGCTGTTGGTGAATACCAAAATTGTCTTGTAAAAGTGGTAGAAATAGGTCTCGGGGTCAGTACAGTCAAAGTCTTGGAAAGTATCCCTCTCCTACATTATAAAGTGGGCTTCCTTTAAGAGAATTCAAGTTATGCACCATTTTCCAGGAGCACACGTACAGGATAAAGTGAGGGAAACCTGTATAGCTGTTTCAGTGCAGCATGATGGTAATTTAAATATGATAGCACAGTAATGGGCATCAAGGAACAGCAAGGAATGCCTCTGAAAACAGCTCAGGTAGTAAAAAGATAGGTGGCAAAGGATAAGATGAGGTATGCTAAAAAATCAAAGAAATATATCCATCAATTTATTCAGGCATCCTGCTCAGCAGTAACCAGCAACTATTTTTTTTTCAATTGTAAGACCCTAAATCAGATAAAAAAGTTGTCTAAGGTAGATTTCCTTTCTTTTTTCATTTAAATACAAACCAGTATTCACCACTTTTTTTTTACATGTGTTATGTTGTTCAAACATTTTGTTTGTATATCTTCAAACTTCTATACTTGGTATGAAAAACTATACTTGGTATAAGAAACTTCTTTCTTGGTGTGAAAAATAAAAGCAATGAAGATGCCCTGAAAAAGTCCCCCTCTCCCCCAATCTAATTCCCTTCCCCAAAGAAACACAGTTTATTTTATGTAATGAAATCATATAAATACTTGGATAAACATGTAATTTTTTGCTCCCTAAAATGTCTCTTGTTAGCAAATATGTTATTTTTCCCTTAATCCTTTATATTGAAGTAACCTCAGTTGGTACCCATATTGGGTTAAGAATGAAAACGAGACAAATAAATTGCATAGAATGTATCTGATATCACTGGGATCTAATCTCTGTTTTCTGTAACAAAATGGCCTCATTCTATCAATTGCAGCCTTTCCTAGACTACTGTCAAACACCACACTGAATTTTACCCTGATTAGATAGGATTCTATAACTCATCCATTGCTATCATTGTGCTGTGTGGAGGGGTCTGATTTGATCTCTTGCTGTTCTTATCTCTGCTGAGAAATATGCAATGATGTTTCATTTTATAGAAATAATAAAAATGGAAACGAGGCTGTCATATGTAATATGCTTTCAAGTGAGTATTTTATTACAAGTCAGATTTTCCCACCATATTTTGAATACCCAGGTGGTATAAAATCTGTTCAACATATGCACTTGCCAAAAAGACCAACTCCCCAAAACAGCTTTTGGTGATATTCTGGAGTTTCAGAAATATTGTTCTACAGTATGGTACATGAGCCAAATCCAGATTAGGAGACTTTTATAGCATATCTATACAGCTTTTGTGTTGCACCAAGGAGTGCTGCCATGAAGTGCAGTCTACCCACTTGTTCTTGCTGTGTGTTGCAACTCCTGAACCTGAGATAATATAAAATAATCATAAGTACTCACCCAGCACAACTCTTGGGTTCTCTTTCTTGGGTATGTTTAGAGATATGCACTCAGTGCCACTCTAAGAGGGCTACAGTGCATGACTTGCAAAAGTGTATGCATCAGGAATGAGTTGGTAGGGCATGCTCCCAGATTCAGCAACGAGTCAATGCAGTCATGTATAAGATTCCATTAAAGGGGCAATTTCAAAATTAGATGCACCTGATTAGATTCTATTAGGTGATGGAAGAATGGAAAATGGCATACAAACATTACTTTCTTGGATATGTTACATTAAAAAAAAATATTGCTTTCCCTTTTGGATACAATATTTGCCAGTGGCTTGATTATTATAGGTTTTCCTAACAATTCTAGTATGAGTGTCTTCTTACTGGCTCTTTTTTCCCATAAAATTAAGTCTAATAGAAATAATCCCATGTTAGATGATTCCTATAGAACAGGCAAATTAACATAAACAAAATTAAGGATCACTACAAGTATTTGTCCCCAAAGTAATTTGACTCTAATTTTTTTTGAGATTTAAAACCATTACAAAAATTAAAATTATTTAATAAATAAATATATATATATACACACACATACTTTCTCTCTCTAAGAGATATATATATCGTGCGTGGATGACCTCTACCTGACTCAAGAAGTCTATGGGCCAACGAGAGGCAAAGTGCTGCTTGACCTGGTACTGGCTACTGGGGATGACCTAGTCGGCGACCTAGTAATCGATGGGAAGCTGGGTGACAGCGACCACGAGCTGATCACTTTCACCATCCGCCGAAAAGCTGGCAAGTCAGTCAGCAACATGGAAGCCCTTGACTTCAGGAAAGCCGACTTTGACAAGATCAGGAGGCTTGTCAGTGAGGCCCTAAGGGACTGTGACCACAGGGAGAGGGGAGTTCAAGAAGAGTGGTTGCTCCTCAAGGGAGCGATCCTCAATGCACAAACTAAGTCTATTCCATCTTGGAGGAAAGGCAGCAAGAGGGCACAGCAGCCCCCCTGGCTCTCCAGGGACCTAGCAGACCTCCTGAGGCTAAAAAGAAAGGCCTACAAAGGATGGAGGATGGGAGTCACCTCCAAGGAGGATTATTCTGCACTGGTCCGGTCCTGTAGGGAGCTGACCAGGAAAGCCAAGGCTGCAACTGAACTCCAGCTAGCTTTGAGCATCAAGGACAATAAAAAGTCCTTTTTCAGATATGTGGGGAGCCGGAGGAAAAGCAGGGGCAACGTTGGACCCCTGCTGAACCAGATGGGGCAACTGACAACTGACGCCCAGGAAAAAGCCAACCTATTAAATAGGTACTTTGCGTCAGTCTTTCATCAGCCCCATGGGACGCCCATGCCCGCTACAGGGCTGGGAAGTCTGGGTGAGGGTGATCCCCTGCACTCCATTAATGCTGACTTCGTGAAGGAACATCTTGAGAAGCTGGATAACTTCAAGTCAGCCGGCCCTGACAATCTTCACCCCAGGGTACTCAAGGAGCTGGCGAGCATCATAGCCCAGCCTCTAGAACGGATCTTTGAAAATTCTTGGCGCTCTGGTGTAGTGCCCGAAGACTGGAAGAAGGCCAATGTGGTGCCTATCTTCAAGAAAGGGAGGAAAGTGGATCCGAATAACTATAGGCCCCTCAGCCTGACTTCTATCCCGGGGAAGATCTTAGAAAAGTTTATTAAGGAGGCCATCCTTAATGGACTGGCCGACGCCAACATCTTAAGGGATAGCCAGCACGGGTTTGTTGTGGGTAGGTCTTGCTTGACCAATCTCATTTCCTTCTACAACCAGGTGACCTATCACCTGGACAAGAGAGATGAGATTGATGTCATATATCTTGACTTCAAAAAAGCCTTCGATCTGGTGTCCCATGATCGTCTCTTGGAGAAACTGGCCAATTGTCGCCTTGGGTCCTCCATGATCCACTGGCTGGAAAATTGGCTCTGGGGTCAGACCCAGAGGGTAGTAATTGATGGAAGTCACTCATCGTGGTGTCCTGTGACCAGTGGGGTCCCCCAGGGCTCTGTCCTTGGACCCATACTGTTCAACATCTTCATTAATGATGTGGACACTGGAGTCAGAAGCGGACTGGCCAAGTTCACAGATGACACCAAATTTTGGGGCAAAGCATCCACACCAGAAGACAGGCGGATGATCCAGGCTGACCTGGACAGGCTCAGCAAGTGGGCGGATGAGAATCTGATGGTGTTCAACGCCGATAAATGCAAGGTTCTCCACCTTGGGAAGAAAAACCCGCAGCATCCTTATAGGCTCGACAGTGCTATGTTGGCTAGCACTATGGAAGAAAGAGACTTGGGGGTCATCATTGACCAGAAGATGAACATGAGCCTGCAGTGCGATGCTGCGGCTAGTAAAGTGACCAAAACGCTGGCTTGCATCCATAGATGCTTCTCAAGCAAATCCTGGGACGTCATTCTCCCCCTGTACTTGGCCTTAGTGAAGCTGCAGCTGGGGTACTGCATCCAATTTTGGGCTCCACAATTCAAAAAGGATGTGGAGAAGCTTGAGAGAGTCCAGAGAAGAGCCACGCGCATGATCAGAGGTCAGGGAAGCAGACCCTACGATGACAGGCTGAGAGCCCTGGGGCTCTTTTGCCTGGAAAAGCGCAGGCTCAGGGGTGATCTGATGGCCACCTACAAGTTTATCAGGGGTGACCACCAGTATCTGGGGGAACGTTTGTTCACCAGAGCGCCCCAAGGGATGACAAGGTCGAATGGTCACAAACTACTACAAGATCGTTTCAGGCTGGACATAAGGAAGAATTTCTTTACTGTCCAAGCCCCCAAGGTCTGGAACAGCCTGCCACCGGATGTGGTTCAAGCGCCTTCATTGAACACCTTCAAGATGAAACTGGATGCTTATCTTGCTGGGATCCTATGACCCCAGCTGACTTCCTGCCCTTTGGGTGGGGGGCTGGACTCGATGATCTTCTGAGGTCCCTTCCAGCCCTAATGTCTATGAAATCTTAATGATGTAAATATATGGTTTAAAATATTGTGCCTCTATATTCTTGATTATGTGCCAAACTAAAAGCATTCTCCAATACCCAAGTACAGCCCTATATAAAAGTTTATCTAGATATGACCAGGAGCAGATCATACTGTAAATCTACAAAAAAAAAAAAAAAACAACAACTCTCTGGGTATCTTTTTTTGGGGAGGAAGGGATTGTTTGAATTTTTCAGGCTGGAAAAAGGATTTCTAACTCATTTTGACAGTCTGCCTTTGGAGTAGTATCCTTGCAGTACACTCACTGCTGAAGCAGAATATGTTGGTTCTGTGGGGTTGCAGCAGTATCAAAATCTCAGTTGGAAAAGACACTTTTATTTAAGTCCAAGGGGGCACATCTATGTGTGCAGGTAATGAACCTGAATAAATTCTGGTGCAGTTCACATTAATTTTTTTTTTTATTTCTCTGAGGTGCAGCATTTACACATGTGCCTGAGACTGCTGGACATTGGGCTGGGGTGGTGCTAGCTGGCAGGCAGCCCCCACACTGTAGCATCCTCGTGCCCCAGCCATCCCTAGTCACTGTCTATACGTGCATTGTGGTGAAGTAAATAACTCCACAATAGGATAGTATTTGTGTCTGGCAGTACTATCCCATGGCAGATTTAATTAGTTTACTCTGGCCTAATAGCATCATACTTCAAATAGCGATGCTTTACTGAGAAGCTAATTAGGCAACATTGCAGTAAAGTGTACATGTAGCCCCCAGTATATCCCCATAGAGTTATTTTAAAATAGCTTCTCCAGTATTGCATTTCTGTAATATCTATTCCATACAGTTTACCTGTACAGACCATAACTAAAAGATACTTTTTTTTTCTCCCCATATACGGTTCCCCCCATAGTCTTAAGGCTACATTTGCCTTTAGGACTGGGGAGAAGTAAACCAACCATTTTTTCTAAAGATTGGTAGAAGACAGTGGGATTCCTCTAACTGCATTTTTGATGGAAGTTAAAGTTTTTTGTAATGTGGGTTATACCACACAAGCTCCTTGGACTGAGTTTGTGCAAGAAAATTGCTCTTAATGTCTACCCTGCAATGAAGACACTATTGATATCAGCTATTGAAGTTACTTCCTTAGCTTTGGTGGGAGAGGTCTTAACTCTGGTGCTGTAGGCTCCATATTCAAACCCTGCAGATGACTCATACTTAAAAGAAAAGAATAAGAGATGGGAAAATGACATTTTCCCTCCAGCTTTGATTTATCTACTCCTTTTTTTGATTTGGCATCCAGCATCACTAACATTGTACACTACCAATTTGTGTGTAGTCTACAAGCAGAGCTTGTCATGGAAGAAGGAACTTGATTTAGTGCAGATGAAGTTTTTTCTAAAAGGGCCAAATTCTCAGAAGTGTATCATCACTAAGATCTGGAAACAAGCATGTGTGATTACCCAACATCTGCTGCTACTGTAGTGATTACTGGCTCCTAAAACATTTCTACACATAACTTATCCAAAAGGCTGATGTTATAAAAAAATCCTTCATTGTACTCCTATGTACAGATAAATCAGCTGAATAATTTCTGTTCCATAATATTCTGTGGACTTCAGCAGTGAAGAATGGATGCAAGAATTTTCTAGCACTACTTCAATATCTGGTATCAAAGCTTCTAGTAAACACCTCTAAGTACTGACACTGGAAGCAGGAAGCAAGTAGTAAAAAATGTGTTTGTTCCAAGTTTTGTATTTCTTGTGAGCAGTCACAGCTGAGAAAATTCACAGTCTCTAAACTAGACTGAGGATCTAACAGAGCTGCCAAAAATGGATTTTAAATTCTGTAAAAAAGTTTGCTATTTCAGGCTCTAAATTAGGGCAAAAAGCATAATTTCAAACCTTTCCTTTATGAAAAAATCCCTTAATTTTAAACACATTGAAATATTTTAATAACATCAACAAATGTCTTATTGAAAATGTATGAAAATCAAAGCAAAACAAATTGTTCATATTTTTTCCCACCCTCAAACAGGAATTAAACCAGCGGTTAACTCATTTTGAATTTTCACATTGAGCAAGGAAAAGCAAAGGGTGAAGAATGTTTATGTAAAGAGACTACCATCAGTAAATCTTTAAAAAAAAATGCAAAGTTGCTTAGGACTGTATCTGGGGGGACTCCTGGGTCAGGAAAGGAAGGGGAAGATGTGTAGAAGGCCAATTCTTGCTATTCTGAGAGGCACTGCTACATCATATAAGAGCTACTTTGCAGAAGTAACAAAATGCCTGTCATACTGGCATGAATTACTTAAACCTCAAGATAATTGCCCAACTCGTGGGTCCAAGCAAAGTCCCCAGTGTTTTGCATTAGTCTTGTCCCAGAGGAGTTTGAATGGACAAGAGAGGGCATGCAAGATCTGAGGTAGTAGACTGCTAAGCTGCTCTCTTTAGTAGGATGGAAAAGGAGGAGTTACAGGATTCTGCTGAGAAGCTGTTGGAATGGGCTGTCATGGTCTGGAAAGGTAGGAGAAGCCTTACCCACTATCCAGTGCCATGTGTAGATGAAATGACAGGGATGTGAGCACAACACTTTAAAGCAGGCTAAATGCTTTTGCACCACTTTAATGATGTCCATGTTTGCACACGTCAGAAGCATATTGCGCATTAATTCCAGCCGCTGTAGGAAATTCAGTGGCATAATGTGCCTTAAATGACTTGGGGTGCAGCTAATTAAAACTCATCAGAGGAGTTTTAGTTTGCTGCCTCTACAGCCACAGAGCAAAGCACTGGGCTCCGTGCAGCTCAGGGGTTCTGCAGGCAGCCTGGCAGCAGCCCAGGAAGGCAGGCTGTGCCCAAGAAAAGCGGCGAGCCTGATCTTTATTTTTTTTTTTTTCCCTGGAGCCTGCCTGCCTGCAAGAGCTGCATGGGGGCCTGGTGCTTCCCTTCGATGGCTGCAGTGCCCCCTGGGACTGCCCAAGCTGGGTGCCTGCAGGCAAGTGCCACCTGGGAGGGGGCCACTGCTGCTGTGGAGGCAAGCACCAGTCCCCACCACCAACCTAGGGATCGCTCCACCTTCCAGTAGCTCACTCTCCCCTCCCTTCTGCCGGAGAGGCAGGTAAATCAGTGTGTGCATGACGTGGGGGTTTAAAGGGCCCTAAATTGAAGTGGTGCTTTAAAAAACCTACCATGTTAATTTAGAGTCCCCGTTTCATCTACACACAGCCCAGAACAAGGGAACGGAGTCTTGAAATATAGGGACAATGCTTTGGAGCAGCTTCTTAAACAGGCCTTGCAGACTAGGGTTCTCTCAGTCCCGCACGCAAGGAAAGTCAGTATTAAACATAATATTTTACTGCATACAACCCTTACCACCAATAAGTCATGCATCTTGTTTTTGACAGGTAGAATAAAGGAAAAAAAAATATTTCCATACTTGTAGCCACAAAGAGGAGGGGCAGAGCCTTGCTTATCCTCCCTCTTCTGCTCAGATAAAAGCTACAGACTTAACCCTTCAAACCTGAATTATCTGAAGCTCTTAACTGCTCAGCCAAAAGCTGAAACTGTAGCTGCTACTGAAGACTGGAATCTACGGCTGATCTAAGATTGAGAAAAGAGCTAAAAACAATTAGCAGGGCTGTGAGATAGGAGAAGAGAGATAAGGAGTAGATAACACCAACGATAGGATAGATAGATTAGTGGAACATCAAGACCATTAAAAAGGAGAGAGGGTTGTTAACACCTGTGAGTGAAGAAAAATTAATGGGAATCAGGTAGTTTATAATTAAAAAATGAAGTCAGTCAGTGCTACCTGAATAAAAATGCCACAGCTGCTCCTGGCAGTTGGTTTTATATTTTGTGTGGATCAGGCATCCAAGCAGCGTATGACTCTACCACAAAGTCCCCCTGAATCTGCCCTGCTGGACTATCCCCCTCCCTCCATACAGCTACTAGCGAGAAAGAAGGAAAAGCAGAAGCAGCCATCTTGCAACATCTTCATGTTTCTATTCTGGGCAGAAAAATCAGCTTGATAGGCACACTAATTTTGAAAGGCTATTTTTGGGAAAAAAAACCCATGAATGTGGTATGTGAGCTAATACAGTAATTGCTTAGTTTGTCACAGCCGATACATTTTGTTAACTTTAAAGGTTGTTTATTTGAAAACAAAACACAACAAAATCCTTGCCCCAAATCACAATGAACAGAAGAGAAAGCACACAAATATTTGATATAAACATAGGTATTCATATTGTTAGTTGTGTTTCTCTTATAATTGAGTAAATAGTGAATTTTTCTATTCCTTGGATGAACCAAACATGTTTTGGGCTGACTCCATTTCTTTTTGTTTTTCTTGTGTTCTGTTGTTTCTGGTTTTGTCTTGTTTTTTTGCTCTCTTGGCAAACAGAAAAAGGGGAAAAACTGCAGAAAAATAGGGGTTGCAGCGTTCAAACCCCTTGACAAAGTTTATTTTATCTTTGCTTTTTTAAAACTCGGTTTACTTATTTTTAATACCAATTTATCAAATAAATGTTTACAAAACAAAAAGTCAAAATATTTCCTTTGAAAAAATGCTGAAACCAATTATATCGTCACATCTGCATTTTCTTTTTCAAGAAAAATATCCTGAACTCAAGATGAATTCAGGATAAGGACTAAAAAACAGAGACTGGGAGAAACACAAAACTGAGGAAAAGAGAAGAGTGCAGAACACACACCACTATCATAATATCCTTGAATCAAAGCCATGAAGTTTTCTCTGCGCACACACCCACTCCACACATGCTACATCCCTAAATGGATGCACTATTTTTGCATTAGTTCAGCACTAAGAACCCACCAGTTATCACTAGCAAGAACACCGACTTATTGATATGTGCTTAGCACTGCAGTAATGTATTACATTACATGCATTTCAGAGGGTAATATAAACAGAGTGGGTGCACCATGCTTCACTGTAATGCTTCTTAGTATGATTATTTATCATGTAGACATGTCCTAATAGAACAAACCAGGGTGAACTATATGGTTTGTTCATGTGATCCCCATTAGATTTGGTGACAATTCACTTGCATACAAATGGATTTCTGTGCAATTTGATATGTGGTGCATATTCAGTGATGCACTTTAAAATCCAATGGCTTTTTACAAGTTATTTATTTTGAAATTATATCTTCTCTTTTTCCAACTTTTCATCTTCCCAGTCTCGCATCTTTTCCCCTCTGGATGCTAAGTAGGATGAAATAAGCTTATGCCACATTGGAAAAATTGTTTTTGATCAAAGTAAAATATTCTCACCTTAAAGTTTTATACTTTACTTTTCACAAAGAAAGAAATATATGTCAAGACGTATTTATTGTTTTTTTTGTTTTTTTTTTACAAGTGGTGCATTTTTTAATACACCTGCACTAGAAATGTACTTAATAAATTATCTTTAAAATGTCATTCCTCAAGCTCAAGTTCTCTGAATGTGGTTAGGGCTGGAAGAGCTATGCATTAAAATTCTCTGAGCTATATTCTTCAGTCTTTTTAGGCAGTTCTGTGCTTTTCTGGTTTCTCAAGGTAACCATAAGCCTATCCTAAATAACTAGCACAGGATGGATTCTTCATGAGAAAATCTCCGCTACTGCAAAGCCATCATAATGACTGTTCTGTCTCACTCCCCCATGACATCAGGGAAAAGGAACAGGACAGAGTTACCTGTAAAGCAGTGGAGATACACAAAGCATCCAGGTGACACTCCTCTGTTCCATTAGCAGTTGAAAATAGAGTAACCTTCAATGCTGAACATTGCACAGTTGGTGGAGAATGCATGGCTCCTTTTCTGTCTCCAGGCCAGAAGATATGGAGACAGATTTTCAAAAGAACTCAGTTCCTAAGTAGGTAACTAAATAGGGACCAGACATGTTACAGTAACTCAGCACCCAGAGTTTCAGTGTGGTACACACAGATTTTTCAGGAAAAAATGAGCAATTTACAAAAAGTTGCCAATTAATTTGATGTCTAACTGGGGGCATTAGGTTTTTTGGTAATCTGGTTCCTCTGCTAGTGCTGGTGACATAAAATTCTTGCCCATTGTACACATCAAGTTTTTACAACTTTTAGCATTCCCTTCCATCCCATTTCTTAGCCATATAATGGAACCTATATCACTATGATTTATGATTTTCATAGTCATGGTCTGAATATGAATTCTAATTTCTAACTATCTATTCCTATTACTGATATCTGAGCATCAGTCATTGTTGTACAATTGGGAACTGAAGAGAGATCCTAAGTGACTTTCTAAGACCCAAGAGGGGAAGAAAACTGAACCCAAATCTCCCAAATTCCAGGTTGGCATACTAATTATAACTTCTTTTCTAGTTCTGCTTTTAAACAGGAGATTCCCTTTATACTTGAAGGGGAACAAGACGTGTTAGGCTCACAGAAAAAGCCCTCCAAAATACATAATTTGAAAAAGGGTCTTAAATTGATTTGATAAAAAACCTTCTTAAATAGTGACTGAGAACATGTTAAAATGCATTAAAGTTTGAACTGACATGTTTTTCAGTATCCATGGCAAAGAATGACTTTTCCAATGTTAATGGGACTTCAAACTGACATTGACATTTTAGTGTATAAAATTTTGCTTCTTTTTTCACTCCCATGCCTTATGCAAATGGCTGTGCAGACTTTTAAGAAATTTAGTGCTCTGCAAAATGTCAGAGAAATGACTTTGTTAAAGCTCCAGCTTTATATTTGAAAGGGCTACTATTTTATAAAGTGCACAGTAACTCTTTGTAGAAATAGAGGTAAGTAATTTTCATGAAGTTTTTTATTATACCATAGCCTAGATTCACAGTCAACCAGTCTTTTTAATTGGTCTAACCTTCCCTTGCTCTACCTTGCATGAGGATAGCAGGAACATTACAGCCATAATCCAATATCAAAAGACAGCAAATGGTACAGTTTGACCTGAAGTAAGACACTCTGGGTGTATCTACACATGCAATTAATTCAAAGTGATTTGATCTGGAGTAAACTACTTCTGGGCAGAGCATCTACATGTGTACTCGGGACAGCAACAAGCTGAGCTAGGACAGAGCAGTTTATGCCAGGGCTGCTCAGCCCCAGGCTCCAGATGGCAGCTTCAAGTGTTGGCTGGGCATGAGGGTGCTGAAAGTGCAGAACTGTGTGGCTAGGCAGCAGGCAGGAATCTGGCCCACAGCTGACTGAGCATAATTTATGCCCACAATCAGTGTCTATACATGAGTTTAATTGCAGAAAATTACCCTGGTATAAGACAATCCTGTCAGAGTGTAAGATAGCACAGATCCTGACCATAATATCTTACTGCGGTGTTAACTAGTTTACTGTGGCCTAATACCATTGCAAATGTAGGTGGTGATGCCTTACTCTTCAGCTAATTAGTCTACTCCGCAGTTCAGTGCATGTGTAGATGTGGCCTCTGTCTACCATTTATAATTTGTATAAATACTTAATTTGTTTCTAACTTCAGTTTCTGAATGTAGACCATTTTTATAAACAAAGGAGTATTTTACTTTCACATATAAATAAAAATATATTATTAATTTTGTAGGATAGAGTTTTTAAAGGTAGAACATGTTTTCCATGACAAGTTTCAAAATATATATATCACTTTGTATTAAATACCTTTCAGATAGTCAAAGCCTGATTCTTATTTCCTAAGTAGCTTTCCAGATTCCAGGAAACAAGAAAAAAAATGTTCAACAGTATCTAAACATTGTGGTTTACTAACTTGTACACTAGCTTATGTACTATTATATTTATATATACTACATATATATAAAATTTGGAAAGGCTTCTTAAGTCTAGAATGAAATTCTTGGTTGAAAAAGATTAAGCCACCCCAGAATAACAAAAACAGAAGTGCAAGTGGAGCATTCTTTTACCTTTAAAAAAAAATCTTATTTTCAATAAGAGAAAGTGTAAAGATAGGTAACCAGATGAAAGTTCCTGTTTGCCCTATTTGAAGGAGACTTTTGAACTTTGTCTTCTATATCTGAAAAGAACGTATGTACCTCAGAGCTGCAATCAGATAATCTACTGAATATTCAATTAGTTATGTAAAATTGAACAGCTCCAACAGGAGGTATTTTAAAGGCCAAAGTGGTCACCTGGGATGCTGGATACCCAGTTTCATGATCTGTAGCAAATCAGGTTGAACAAGGGAGTGAATCTGCCTTTTCTATCTCTCAGGCAAAAGGTAGCCAGAGTAGAACCTTAGAAACTTTTTAGATTTTCTTCTTTGTCCTAGGTACATGCTATAACTGTTGGGCTTTTGGCTTTTCCAGAGCATGTTAACTCCCTCTCATTAAAAAAAAACCAAACCAAACAAACATTGGTTGTTTGTACCAAATAAAACAAAAATCAATATTAAACCTACTTTTTCAAAATGGAATCCCTGTTTTCTAGTTGCCTTAATAGGAATATGTTCCTGTCTATCTTAGGATTTTATATCAGCAGCAATCAAAACTGTACCTAAACTATGAATACTGCCTGATGTGCTGAATTTGCTGAAGTCTCAAGTTTGTTTTTTTGGGTTTTTGGGTTTTTTTTGCAGCAACATGTCATCTCTAATCAGGACTCTTATTAGTCATTTCATTCTCTTCACTTTTACTTATGACTCAACCAGTTTATTGCAGTAATTTTTCTGAAGTTTATGCACATTTTCAGTCCTAACATTGAAACAGCATCTACTTAAAAATCACATAAATAAATGCAGTAAGGAAAGACTGAATTTCATAAAAAAATGTCTAGAAATGCTATTGAAGCAGCAGTGATTATTACAGATTAGGTGCATCAACATGAGACGCTACTCTACCATAGCTCATTGCTACCACGCAGTAGTGTTTCTGACCACTAACTGTGCAGCAACAATACTTCACACTAGTAATGAGCTTCTGCTTAGTAGCTCATTGCTACTGTACAGTAGCATTGGGCAAAAGCTGTGTGGCAGTGGTACTGCACAGTAACACTAGTTACTGTTCAGTCATTTAGTATTTGCTTATGCAGGTACTGAATGACTGCACAGTAGTAACTGCGCAGTCCACTGTACACATAGAAGTGGCCTCAGGGTTCGTCTACACGAGATGCTAACTACGCAGTAGGCTAATACCACTTTGCAGTGGTGTACTAGGTAAAAACCGTGCTAATATGCTGTTGCGCAGTAGTATTAGGCTACTGCACAGTTAATGTCCAAAAAAACCCATGTGTCGGTACTATTGCACAGGAATATGAGTTAGTGTTCATTGATTTAGTACTTGGTTATTCAAGTCCTAAATTTAATGCGCAGTAACTATGGTGTATTAATGAACGTGTAGACACACCCAGTGAGAGAAAAAATTCTTGTTCAGTTAATTTCTTGTCCATTTAATCCAAGTGGCCACAGCTATGAGCAAAGGAATCTAAGGTAAGAATGAAAACTTCTTCCCATTTTTTGTTCTCTTTGTCATCAGTGTGCAGACATTTATTTTATGGTTTCTTCCTTGCCCTGGTACCATCTCATGGCAACAAAATTAGGAGGGACGAGTGAGGTGGAAAAGCTCACCAGGAAAAGGTACTTACTAAAATTGTTAGTGGCAATTAAAAAATGCCCAAAATCAATTCTATCTAAAAATATTTTATTTTCCTGCTTTCTTTTTTCAATGTTCGGTTGTCTGTCTGATCATGTTTGTTCAAATAATGTCATAATACACATAATCATATATTTATGTGGTGGGAAAAGTCAAGTTTTATTTTTGCTGTGGAAAAAGACATTTTAACCATTCATTTGCTTTGCCCAAATATGTGCCTGGCACAGCACACACTTTCTCTCTCTCCAATCACTAATGTATTGTTAGGCATTTTTCTGAGGCCTATCAAGAAATTTATTCCTTAGATATTAAGGAGACAAATCCTTCATTCTCAATCTTTATTTATTTATTTATTACATCATAGTGGAAATGATGGGCATGTTTGAATTTTTTTCCCCCCTTGGATTCATCCTTGTAATATGGGTAGTCAAGTTTTTGCTTTCCATATAACCTTTCAGAGCCACTCTACACAGCTTTTCCACTTGTGAAGCCTGATCTCTGGAACTTTCTAGTTCTAGTTCTATTTCTAATCTGTTAAGTCAACTCCCTTTTTAAACTATCCATTTAGATTTTATTTTGTCTTCCCTTTTTTCTTTAGCTTTCATGATCTTATTTCTCTTTGTAACTTCTTGTGATATTATAACTAAACTGTATTCTGTGAAACAAGTTATGCTTGGCTAGTGCTTCTTAAGTTTGTTAGTTTTGTGGGAGAAGCAATTGTTCCTCCCTCCTGTACCTTGAAATTTGAGGCCCTGATCACCATTTGGGGGAGCTGTTGCCTCTGGAATATGGAATACTAGTTGTAACTGGAGACAACAATCTTGTTTTCACATCATTTAGTTTTAGACTAATATGAAAGAAAACCTCTAGTGCAAACTGCATTACAGTCTGGTATTTTTAGATAAAACCTAGTGTGTTGACAGATGGTAAACATTAAATTTACAGCTACTGGATTTTACATCTGGGAAATAGTTCATACAGGATGTGCAGGCTGATCTTGCAAAGTTATGTATGTGAGTATGTCCATTGATTTCAGGGCTACTTGTGTATATAAAGTTGTTCAGAGATGCAAGTAATTGTAAGATTGGGCATATAGAATCTACCTGTCCAAAAAGTTTCTCGCCTTAGGTTGCATTAGCTTAGTATAATTGGAACTGTTGTTTCACTTCCCACAGGAAACTTGTGAATTCCAACTCACCAGAGAGATCCGTTTTCATTCAATTGCTTTGTATTTTCATAGCAAAGTCTTCCATACAAACATGTTAAGACAATTTACAGACACCCCAAAACATCTAAAAGATCACCAGAAAAACATACCTTATTCTGTCCTTTTATTTGAGAATTTAATAACAAAGCACTGCAAAGTGTGTTTACAACTATTTTGTTTCCCTGTTGTTCATTCCATTGATGTGTCTACATATCACTTGCTTCATTGTAATGACTTAGCTATGATCCTGTTTAATATGCAGATTTGGAACTATATGAAGAAGTTCAAATCTGTGATATGGTCAGTTATGGTCTTCAGGACTTTATGTTGCATGTAAAATATTTCTGTTGTTATTCTTATTTCTCAGTTCCTCCTCAAATTTTATGTGGAGAAAATATCCATTTATATGCTGAATATGTTGAACTCATTTCCTTTTTTCCCAGCTGCAGGCAGAGATTATGACCATGAATGTTTCATGGTATAGCAGTAGTATACCAGGTGTCTCACCTCTTGTTTTTGTTATGCAAGATTGCTTTCTTATTCTTTTTTGTTGGTTTGTTTTTGTTTTTATAGAAAGCAGCAAGAATTTATGGATCACCCTAAACAAAATGGTTTGAAATGTCTTATAAATGTATTATTCAAGAATTTTTGAGGTGACAAAAATACCTGCATTCTTGTGCTGCAAGAAAGTCTGAGATACCTGTAAAACAAGCAAATTTAGCTATGGGAAATCAGGTGCACAACAACATCACAAATGCCAGGCTTTTACAGTACTTACTTTAATGTGAATGGTCCTCATAATACAGACTGCCTAGAAAAAAATGAAGGGCCAAGTTGTTCTCTGATTCCTCTGGGGGTGTTCAAAGGTGGTGGCACAAAGCTTCCTCTTTGTGCCACTGAGCAGAAGTAATGCACAGGGAAACACCCATTTCTGTTGAGGAGAATATGATCTGGGAAGGTGAACTAAATATCAGTACTTAGGTCCAAGTACAGTGATTGTTTTATAAGGGACAAGAACATTAATGGAAAAAAAAAATATGGTAAGAAAAAAAAGTTTTCATGTTTTAATATATAAATAAGCATGGAAAGGAAAAAGATATTTCTTTCCTGGTAGTAAAGGAGTTTCCAGAGGTCTACAAAGTGGATTTTTTAATCAAAGGATTGATTATGATGAATGGTTTCAGATGTTAATATTTAGCTTTGGACAGCGTGTCTATTTTTTATTTTAAGTGAACGTTAAAAATCTCTAATAATTACCACTGGCATGTTCTCATACATAGCTATACCATTCACCTACTCTTGAAAAAAATAATGTGTTGTCTTTAATAGGTACGCAGAAATGTAAGATGAGTCAGCTTTTGGCCCCGGGTTTGAAAATAAACTTCATCTCAATTACTCTATTTGTTGGAAAGCTGAAAGATAATATGTCTTTGATGGTAACATTATATTTATGCAAACTCCACAGTTAACTTCTTTTGCATTAAACTAAGATGATGTGTCTCTAGGGACAGACATTACATACAAACCGGTTTAAGTGTTCAAAAACTGGTTTAAACCTGTAACAGAACAGACATTCAGTGCACATAAACCAGTTTGAAAATGGCTGAAACCAGTTTGAGATAAATCTGTTTGAATGTAGTATCAGACTTAACTGATTTGTGTCAAACCGGTTTATGCAATGTCTGTTCTAGACCCCTTCCTGTTTTAAGTTTAACCAGAGTCCCCCACCATCCCAGCATGCTTTGCAACCCTGGGCAGAGCTGTCTGCTGGAGCAGAGCAAGGTTGGCCCCGCCCCTCTCCTTGCTAGCCAGAGCACTATCACTGCTCTGTCTGGCTAAGGGACTGCAGCAGATACCAGACTGCAGCAGATAACAGTACCCTTCTCCACTCCACAACCTCCCTGCTGGCTGCTCAAGCAGGGATCCCCCCCTCCCACCCCTCTCCTATGGCAGGGACCCCAAGTGCAGGGACCTGGCATCTGGCCAGGCTCCTTCCCACCATGCCAGCTACTGCTGAGAGGTGTCTGTGTGGGTCTCCAATCTCCCTGGAATAAAGGCAGACAGCTAGTAGCTTGCAAATGCAAATGAACCCTGCAGATAAGAAAAGCTTGAAACTAATGAGAGAAATGTTTTCTTTTGTAGGGCTTGATGGGCTGATCAGAGGCTGCTGGCTGCAATCTGTCAGTCTTTAGAGGGGACAGAGAAAGATATTAAAAATGACCTGGTTTGCAGACAGTCTGAAGAAGCAGGGAGACAGAGATTGAAAAGCTCAGTATCAACAGATACAGCGTCTGGAAACACTTCTGCCCCTTGAGCAGCCAGCAGGGAAGAGCCTGGGATGGGCAGGCAGGGTGGGAGCTTACACCCATCCTTAATCAGCATCTTGTCAGGGCCTGATCATGTCCCCTCAGCTCAGCACTACAGAAGGGAAGGAAGGGCTGCTCTAGCACTCCCTGCTTTCTAGCCTGAGCCACTGCAGGCATGCCCCTGCATTTCTGGAATGAAAAGGGAATGTCTATCCACCTCCAAATTGGTTCAAGCTTTGCAGGTTAGACTAACCTGCAAAGATGCATCAATTCAGACTCAGGATTTTTGAATGTCTGTCCCTAGCCCTGAAGTACAGCAATTTGACATTTTTTTTAAAGTCACTGGCAGCCTGCTCTTGGGCTTTATCCAGAACACAATTCAGTGCTGTGCAGAGATACCCTGCCACCTGTGAAATAGATAACTTGGCGTCAGGGTTAAGTACAGATGGTCAAGAAGCCTGAGGTGGAAGCACTCCAAGTATAGCACTTTACTCAAAGTGCTCTAGATTAGGTTAGGACAGAACTGAACACACTTGTGCTATTTGATGTGGGGGTTCGTTCCCCTCTCCCCAGCCCCACTGCTGTCAGTGCTGGTGCTTGGGTGGGTATAAGGTGGGGAGTAAACAAAGCCTCTCTTCTTTGTGAACCCGGCACAACCCTCAACCAAGATCCATGCCCCTAAGCTTGTAGGAGGGTGGGATTCATGCAGCAGAGAGGCCCTGTTTCCCTAGGCTTCTGGCTGCAGGTAGAGAAATGGAGTTTCTTTTCTGTGTGGACTTGGCCCACAAGGTTGCGGGTGGCTGGGGGTGGTTAGCGCACAATCCATGCAGCAGAGAGGCTCCATTTCCCCAGCTTCAGACAGGAGCCTGGGGAAATGTAGCCTCTCAGCCATGTGCACATGGCTCATGTGGCTGCTGAGAGAGAGACCTTGGAGCCCTTCCCCCACAGCCCCCAGGCCAGGCTGGGGTGCACTGCAAGCACAGAAACCCTCTTTCCTCACCCCCCACCCTGGCCAGGGCTATCAGAGGTTGTCACTGACTCAGGCCAGTGACAGCCATGGGTGCACAGCAAGCCCGGCGCTCAGGCAGGGTGCAGGAACTCAAGCACAGGAACTCTGCCTTCTTAGAGCTCAGCCCTGTGCAATGCTAGCTAGGATGGTGGTAGTCATGCTTTAAGTTAACCCTTAATAGAAGGTGGGACAGATGTTTGATAAAGCTCTCTAACAGAAAGTGCTTTAATACCTCATGCATAAAGGGTTAACTTAGAGCACAATCCACCAATTTTAAAGCACTCTAAGAGCTGTGAACTTCTATTCAGTTATGGCTTCAGAGCTCTTTCTGTCTGCTTAAAGTAAGTTAGGTGTAACATCTCTACCTAGCCCAGAAGGTTTATTAGCCCTATGCATGGCCAATATGTTAACTTAGGCAGAGTATACTTCAGGTACTTGAACTTGATCAGACTTTTAGATATATCTCAGTAGCATGACATTTACTGGATCTTTACAAATTAACTAAGTAGTTGGTATATTGTGGCTATCCTCTCCTAAAATTGGCTACTTTATTTCTGGTGTGATTTTGGCTAACTTTAGCTTCTAGCAATTGGTTATTGTCATCCCTTTCCCCATTAATCAAAGATTTGTTTATTATGTCCCACGAAGATGCTTGTAAATCAACTCACCACTCAATATTCCTTTTGATAAAACTAAACAGATCGAGCTTAAATTTTCTAATATTTTCTCTAGCTCACAGATCGTTTTGTGACTTCTCTGCACCCCCTCAAAGATTTCAACATCCTTTCTAAATATGCTTAATACTTTACTCTAATGCTGGTCTCATCAATGCCATGGGCAGAGGTCATCTTCCTACCCCTCCATACTACTCCCTGTAATGCAAGATGGCATTAGCTTCCCTTACCTAAGCATTACACTGGAGGATCTCCCATTGGGAGTTTGGGAGCTTGTGTTCAGATTTGTGCTCATTATGGTCACTAGATGCTTTCTGGGATCTTTTTTCCAAGATACAGGAGTTCAAGGAGAGGGGATCATGTTGAACTGAGGGGATCCTCAGTGGCAAAATTTACAGAGGCCTGATGTACTACCTGCAAGTCCCCAAAAGGAATGTTGATTTCCTCCTGGTAACTTCACATGTAGCCCTTCAGACCTAGAGCTATACAGAAGACACTAATTCCATAAAGCCAATCGATTCAGAATTTCAAGATTTGGTTTCATTTCTCTATGGAAGAAAAACAGAATAGTCTGAAATTCTATACAACGAAGAACCTTCAGACATGTGAAAAACAAAAACACCAGGTTTCAATGATTGCAAAACAAAATTCTACTTGAAGATTTGATAGGGAACCAGGACGTGGAAACTCTAGGAAGATTGATGCCTTGTAACCAGTAATCCTAAAGAATGCAGGGCTCACCTCTCTTTCTACCCATATAGTGGATTGCCAAAGAGCTGATAATATGGAAGGCCTGAACTCCTGGTTCTAGGTTAGCTGCTAAGCAGGTAGCAGGCAAGCAGGATTTGAAAGCTGTTTTGCAGGCAGGGATGTCACCAGAGCTGTCACTGGTTCACTCTGATCTTGGGAAAAACTGAGCTGCTCCCACAAATCTTTTTAATTTGATAATTCTGTTTTTTCTCACAGAAAACTATGCTATTGGAGATGTTTCTGACCAGCTTTTCTCAGAACTCACATCCTGCATTCAGAGGCTGTGAGAGAAAAGTAGCATTTAATGTGTGTAAACAACTTAGAAGTTGTAAAATGCTCATTGCATACTTTGTATCTTGATGCTGTAGTCAACCACCTCTAGAAAATAATTTATCATGGTATTATTAAGCTTTATTAAGCCTTAAAAAGGAACATTCTCACAACAGATTTCTTTACTGTATATAAATATATCATTTGTCCATTGTAGTATATGGTATATAATATACATTATTTATTTATATATGTGTGCATATGTGTATATGTACACACACATTCTTGACATGAAATGGATTGTACCAACATGCATATCTACATATATACACACATCCACACACACACACATATATAAATGCATATATATATATATATATATATATACACACACACATACATACCTATGTGTCTGTGTATACATATAAGAATAACTAGAACACTGGGAATGCTTTGCTAAAAAATAATGGATAAAATCAGTAAGCATGTTCAATGACTCATTTTCAAAAATTTTTAATAACCTGCTGTGAAGTGCTTACAGAATGAAGAAGAGACCACAAAAGTCCATGATCCTTCTGGGAGTTGTGTTCTTCCATAAAAATATATCGGTGCAAAGAATTACTGTCACAAAACAGACAGACAGTGCTTATGAGTCATGTCTGTGATCCAAAAGTAGCATGTTAAGTAGCATTGTCTCTGTGCATAATGCAATAAATGGAGACAAATGCAGACATTCAAATAACCAACCCACAAAAACACAAACCCAAAACATCCAGGTTGCCTTTTACAGTTGCACAAGATGTTATGCAAGGCACTAATTAATAATATTTATAGCACTGCTGACATATTCTGCACTATTAAGAAAAAAAAAATCTGTCTTTCCATTAAAAAGTATAAAGTCTGAAAGTGGAAATTTCAAAAGTACTTTGCACTGGCTTTCTCCTCTTGCAGTAAGTTTTGTCATTGACTTGTTTGAAAATGCCAAAATAAGACTTGTTGGTTAAAAAAAAGCTTATGCACAGATGGCTGAATATGTTGGGTATTGTATTTTAAATTTTGTAGATTTCTGCATAAAATCACATAAATGCATGGTTTATTCTTATAAATGGATTGAGGTGGGGGCAGGGGGAGTAGGCGAGAATAATTAAAGAAGACCAAAAATGGGTAGTGTAATTCCTAACCATAAACTGTAACTGAGCTGTCACTCCACACACTATTTTTTTCTTTGTCAGTTCTTGGAAATTTTATGGCAAATAAATAGAAGAATATTATAGCAATTTATTTTCAACCACAACCCTTCCTCTCCCCACCCCACTCTCCCTAGGTTTTGCCCAGGATGTAAACCCAGATTGTTTTGCCTTCGTTGAGAATCACTGGTTAGGAGAAAATGTTCTTGCCCTAAATAAATGGAGCCATAAATGCCCATAACTACGTGCTTCTTGCTTGAAATGATGGATCGAGGGATATGGGTGAGGAGATCATCTATTTTTATGCATATGCAATACCCTTACGGATTATTTACCTTTTTTGATCTCCTGAGATCCCTTTCAGCCCTATTTTTCTATGATTTCATTCTAAGAATACCACTACAAGGAGTTATTACAACAGTTATTAAAACAGATTAAAACAGTAAAATAAGACAATTTAATGATAAATACTAATGAACACCTTATCTGGTCATGTAGAGTAGAAATATCAAGGAGACTCTTATTAGGTATCTAGGTAACGTCCTGGAAAAGCATGAGAAGAAACCAGTTTGAGAAGCAAAGATACATTTACATTTATTTGCATGTACATGTTGCAAAATAAATACCTAGCTGGCTTATCCTTATAAAGAGCAAAACAATTTATCTTGACTTAAAGCTCAATAAGAAAAGCATTCAGCAAAAAAAAAAAAAGGAAAAAAAGAAAACAAAACAAAAGAAACAAAAAACCTTTGCTCATAAATATGAATCACGTTTCCATCTGTCACTTGCAATGTAAGAGCAAGAGGCACTTGGGATGAAGTTACCATCTTACTGGTTCTAGTCACTGTTCATTAAAATGTTTTTCTTTCATAGTGATAGTAGGAAGATCAGAAGCAGTTATCTCAGAAGTATCAAGCATTATAACAAATTCATGAAAAAAACATTTTTTTATGAGTAATAGCATAGTGTAGCAATATGCTAACAGCTTGCATTCCATTTTGGCAGATTGAAGGGTGTGGGTGAGGAGATTATGTATTTTATGCATATAAAATCACACTTAAGGATTCTTTACCTTTCTATATGTTATAATTGAGCAATATCCTAGGTTAGGTAAGATATTTGGAGTCAAATCATAGCCCTATTATACTCAATGACAAATTTGAGTATATTGGCATAAGTGCTATTACTCTCCCCTGACTACAGTTTATGTCAAATACTTCCCTGAATCACAGGACAACATTTAACATTTGTCTCAGGCCTCATCATAAAATGTCAATACAAAGAATTAAATCTAGGGCCAAACTGTGTGAGCTCTTAGATTACCAGTAGCACAGCTGTTTGAAAGAGATAGAACTTCAATGAATAATAAATACAAAATGGACATTTTCTAAACAGGATTGAAATATATCCAAATTTTTAAGAACTTTTTCCAATAGCAGAAAATGTCTACGGGATCTTCACTTCATTTACAGAAAACTTGTAGAATCTCCCTCAGTAGAGGCCTGAGAAGTCATTTTCTGGGATCATTTAGAAAGACAGCATCCTACATTTTTCAGGGAATTAGGTAGATGACCTTTTACATCTCTTACAGCCTTATCATTCTATTACATGATTCTTCTTGGTAAGCTTCTCAGGAGAATGGACTGACTACATCTCCTGAGGTCCCTTACAGGACTATTTTTATGTCATTCCTTCTGTAAAAATACACTTGACAATGAACATGACTAGTACTGAAAAATTTCCAAATCCCCATTTTGTTCACAAATTGTCCATGAGTAGACTTTGCTTTTAATAAATATGTTCAGTTTTGGACTACAGAGCCTTGTAGTTTCATAAAACAATTGCTCTGTTTACAACTGAGTATTCACTATGGGTTAAATTCCTCTCTCTGCAAAGATTCAGTTACAAAGCTTATGTACTACTTACATTCTTAGACTAGTAGATTTAAGTAGTGAATAATTTTTGTGTCAATGAGTCAAGTGTCAATGTGCCAGATCAACTGGAAAGTGAAAATGAGACACTGCCATCGCTCCCTCCATCCCCAGATTAAAGGCATCATTTTTAATAGTTCGTGCAGAATCTTTGTAGATAGGAATGGTAACAACTCTATGAACCAGACAAGAGATGACTAGTAACACATACACAAAGGTTAAACTCCTGAGATAATTTCTTCTTGATATTTGTACTTATCATCTTGTGATTGGTTCTGGTATGGGTTATGATTTGTTCTCTTATGGGCAGAATCCTATTTCACTTTAAGCAAGCTAATTTCAGCTACCCAGCCATTTAATTGCCACTTCTGGCACTTACAATTTGTGACCCTACTCCATGGGTAGTATGGATGTCTAAGTATTCACAGGAGGTAGCACTGCGACTGAGCAGTCCCTGGAAAAATCATGGAGCAGGTCCTCAAGGAATTCATTTCTGAGCACTTGCAAGAGAAGAAAGTGATCAGGAACCATTAGCATGGATTCACCAAGGGCAGGTCATGCCTGACCAACTTGATTGCCTTCTGCCTTCTAAGATGACTGACTCTGTGGATGTGGGAAAGCAGTGGACATGATATACCTTGATTTTAGCAAGGCTTTTGATATAGTCTCCCACAGGATTCTTGCAAGCAAGTGAAGTATGGGTTGGATGAATGGACTGTAAGGTGGATAGAAAGCTATCTGGATCATCAGGCTCAGAAGATAGTAGTCAATGGCTTGATTTCTAGTTGGCAGTCGTATCAAGTGAAGTATCCCAAGGGTCAGTTTTGGGGCTGCTTTTGTTCAATATCTTCATTAACAACATGGAAGATGAGATGGAGTGAACCTTCAGCAATTCTGTGGACGACATGAAATGGGGGAGGAGTAATAATACACTGGAGGGTAGGGCTAGGACTCAGTGTGACCTAGACATATTGGAGGATTGGGCCAAAAGAAATCTCATGGGGATGTGGTTCAATAAGGACAAGTGCAAAGTGCTGCACTTAGGGCAGAGCAATCCCATGCACCAGTACAGGCTGGGGGCTGACTGCCTGGGCAGCAGCTCTGCATAAATGGACCTGGGGGTTACAGTGGACAATAGGTTGGATAGTAGATAACAGTGTACCCTTGTTACCAAGAAGGCTAACAGTATACTCAGTTGGATTAGTGGAAGCATTGCCAGCAGATGAAGGGAAGTAATTATTCCATTCTATTCGGCACTGGTAAGGCCACATCTGTGTCCAGTTTTGGGCTCCCCACTACAGAAAGGATGTGATCAAATTGGAGACAGTCCAGTGGAGGGCAACAAAAATGGTTAAGGGGCTGGGACACATGACTTTTGAGGAGAGGCTGAGAGAACTGGGCTTATTTAGTCTAGAGAAGAGAAGACAAAGAGGGGATATAATAGCAGCCTTCAATTACCTGAAGGGTGGTTACATAGAGGATGGAACTTGTTCTCAGTGGTGGTAGATGAAAGAACAAGGAGCAATGGTCTCAAGTTGCAGCAATGGACATTTAAGTTGGATATCAGGAAAAATGTTGTCATTAGGAGGGTAGTGAAGCACTGGAATAGGTTACCTAGAAAGGTGGTGGAATTTCCATCCTTGGAGGGTTTTAAGGCCCAGCTTGACTAATCCCTGCCTGGAATGATCTAGTTGGGGATGGTCCTGCTTTGATCAGGGGGTTGGACTAGATGACCTCCTGAGGTCCCTTCCAACCCTAATTTTCTATGGTTCTGTATTTCTATATATGCCTGCCCTGGGTGAGTATAGAATCATGAAATTATGAGTAGAAAAAACTCTCCAGTGTTCTAACCTGATAGCTTATTGACTTGGACATTTGCCCAGGAGACACAAGGTCTACAGTGCTGCCACTGAAATGGAGTTTGAAACCGCAACTTTCAAAATTCCAAGCACAGTATTCTAACAACAGTACTATACATGAGCCTCTTCTGATGCTGTGGCTGGGCAGAGAGCAAGGTGGCTGAGTAAGATGGCTGCTTGGCTTTTCAGAGGACATAAACATTCCCCATCTATTTTATTCACTGACTTTTTAATGTGCAAGGTGAAATGCATCAGTTGCTGAAGGAGGCTGTAAAGTGCCTAGCCTAGAGTCTGGATATTAGCAAGGTAGAAAAAATGCAGCTTTATACTTCCTTTTGATTATTCCAGGCCAGAATTTCAGGACTTATGCTTATGTTTAGAGTTGCACATCTGTCTAGCTAGAGTGCAGCCTGCTGTGTAGATTCCTACACCTCCACAGTGATTATGCAGTAGGATCATAAACTGTGCATAAGCGTGCAAAAATAGTAGTTATATGACTTGGAGATGACATTTGGGTGTATAAAAAGAAATAGGATTTTGTCTCATAAATTCCCTAATCAGGAGAGCATCCTTCCTCAGGAAAGCACTTAGGCACTGACATTCAACAAGGAGAAATGCAAAGTGCTGCACCTAGGGAAGAAAAATGTCCAGCACACCTACAGCCTAGGGAATGACCTGCTGGGTGGCACAGAGGTGGAAAGGGATCTTGGAGTCCTAGTGGACTCTAAGATGAACGTGAGTCGGTAGTGTGACGAAGCCATCAGAAAAGCCAATGGCACTTTATCGTGCATCAGCAGATGCATGATGAATAGGTCCAAAGAGGTGATACTTCCCCTCTATCGGGTGCTGGTCAGACTGCAGTTGGAGTACTGCGTGCAATTCTGGGTGCCACAATTCAAGAAGGATGTGGATAACCTGGAGAGGGTCCAGAGAAGGGCCACTCATATAGTTAAGGGCTTGCAGACCAAGCCCTACCACGAGAGACTAGAGAACTTGGACCTTTTCAGCCTCCGCAAGAGAAGGTTGAGAGGCGACCTTGTGGCTGCCTATAAGTTCATCACGGGGGCACAGAAGGGAATTGGTGAGTATTTATTCACCAAGGCGCCCCCGGGGGTCACAAGAAACAATGGCCACAAGCTAGCAGACAGCAGATTTAGATTGGACATTAGGAGGAACTTCTTCACAGTTCGAGTGGCCAAGGTCTGGAACGGGCTCCCAAGGGAGGTGGTGCTCTCCCCTACCCTGGGGGTCTTCAAGAGGAGGTTAGACGAGTATCTAGCTGGGGTCATCTAGACCCAGCACTCTTTCCTGCCTATGCAGGGGGTCAGACTCGATGATCTATTGAGGTCCCTTCCGACCCTAACATTTATGAATCTATGAATCTATTGAATGGGACTTAATCACATGTTAAACTATAATCCCATACTTACATGCTTTTCTGATTCAGGGCTAAAAACTAGTCCTAGTGACTTAAGTCTCCTGGTATGTTTTCTGCTGCCTGATTATGGAAAACATCTAAAAAATTTTCAATTTGCCCACCATACATTTCCAGAGGAAATATTCAGACTTATGTTCACAAAAAATACAGTACACTTTATCCTGAGTAATATTTTGCTGGTAAAATTTTGTTAATAACCAGCAAAATTACTAAACATCATTATGGATGGCCAAAATAAAAATGTATCAACCAACTAGTGCAGGGATTTTATTCCCACTGTACTCCAGCAGCAAAATGATACACATATGTAAGGTATATGTAAGTGGTGCAAACAAGAGATACACACACACACACACGCACACAACATGGACCAAAAGGAGATTGTATTCATGTTGGCAAAATTAATATTATCAATAAAATGTATTTGATTTCCAAACATGTTAATGAAAATATATGTACTTTCCATAACAAGTATTTAGTATCTCACACATCCACTTTCAGAGTTTTTTTGCCTTGTACCTTCTTGCGTTAAAGAGCTCAAAAACAGAGGAATAATCTCAGAAAATACATATTTTTGTTAATGTAATCTGGTTGGATCATAGCAAAGTAACACAGGATTTTCAGAGACAGATTCAGCCATAAAGAATCACTTCAAATAATCTAACTTTTTTCTATCTTAGCCAACTAATCAAGCTGAAATCTAGAACAACAACAACAAAAAAAGTAATCATAGAATCATGGAAAATTAGGGTTGGACCGGACCTCAGGAGGTCATCTGGCCCAACCCCCTGCTCAAAGCAGGACCATCCCCAACTAGATCATCTCAGCCAAAGCTTTGTTTAGCCAGGTCTAAAAACCTTTAACGGTGGAGCTTCCACCACCACTCTGGGTAACCTGTTGGAGTGTTTTACTACCCTCCTAGTGAGAAAATTCTTCCTAATATCTAATCTAAACTTCCCTCGCTGCAACTTGAGACCATTGCTCCTTGTTCTGTCATCTGCCACCACTGAGAACAGTCTAGCTCCATCCTCTTTCAACCCCATCCCCCCTTCAGGTAGTTGAAGACTGCTATTAAATCCCCTCTCAGTTTCCTCTTCTCTAGGCTAAAAGACCAGTTCCCTCAGTCTTTTCTTATAAGTCATGTCCCCCAGCCCCCTCACCATTTTTGTTGCCCTCCAATGGACTCTCTCCAATTTGCCTACATCCTTTCTGTAGTGGGGGGCCCAAAACTGAACACAGTACTCCAGATATGGCCCCACCAGTGCTGAATAGTCACTGGAATAATTACTGGAATTCCCTTGATACTCTTACCAATGCAGCCCAGTATGCCGTTAGTCTTCTTTGCAACAAGGGCACACTCTTGGCTCATATTCAATTTATTGTCCACTGTAACCCCCAGGTCCTTTTCTGCAGAGCTGCTGCCCAAACAGTCAGTCCCCAGCTTGTAGTGGTGCATGGGGTCCTTCCACCCTGTCTCCTCCCCACCAGCCAGGAGGACCTGCCTCTGGCCCAGTATTTCCACTGTAGAGGAATGGAAGAAGAAATAGTGTCCTTTATATAGTAATTCTTTCTTTTCTTTTACTTCAGATATATTTTTTTCTTTATCATTTGTGGCAAGGACTGTAAGGTGATAATCATGATATTCTACTCAGAACTATTTTGCTGATTTCTGAAGCCCTAGGACACAATATTCTTGCATGCTTTGTGTTCGAGAGAGAGCACCTTAAGGATCATTCCGTGAAGAGTCACGTGGATGATAAATTGTCTGCCAATTCACCCTCTAATTTTTGTGGCTATATAGAAGCAGGACTCAATTCCACTCAGGATTATTTATGGGAGAATTTAGCTTGTTCTTGACCAATAAACAATTATATGAATAAAGAAATAATGCAATATTAGGAAAAATAGAATAAAAGTGAAAAAGGACAACAATATATATATAACGGATTTTTACTGAGCTTTATTAGAATAATGGAATAATTCTAATAATAATAATTAATAATGATATTTATCATTGGTATTAAAAATACTGGTATTAATTGCAATGATTTACTTCTTGAAAGTGCTTTACAAACATTACTATCATATTACACTGTTTATTCTCAAAACTCCTCTATGATATGACGAGGTAAGCACTATTAAAGCAGGGAAATGATGGAAGCCACATTGCTTGAGAACACTGGAGGGTTTACAGAACTAAATTGGAGAACACACTTAAAATATATTGTGAAAATAAATCTACATTGCCAGAAGAAATCAGTTAAATAATCTGAAAGTTAAAAGTGCTGGTTGATAACTAGAAAATAAATACTTCAGGGACTGATCCTGCAGAGGCAGGTGCCATAAGTCAGCTAGTTTTATAAGTCTTTTTCTGTCTCTTTTTTTCTTTCTATAATTATACACAGACCATAATAAGATTTTAAATGGATGGTGGTGTTAAACCCTCAGCAGGAGTCTTATTTCAAAAATTAGAATTGCAAGATTAACTAGACAGTATAGGGAATTTGAACTTCTAAAGCATCAGCTGTGGGTCAACCTTGCAGCAAAATACCACGAGGGAACGAATTACTATGATAATATAGGAAGGGTAGATGAGTCATGAACTCCTGACACCTAGGTATGACCTCATTAGTCAGAATACACATATTAAGTTATTAAGATACAGTAGTAAATTATTTACTACTTGATTTCAACATACCACATTATTATCTTCAAGATTGTTTTTACTTCTAGTACAAGTAAGATGAAATTTTGAGTTAAAGATACAATGCATTACTCATCATGACAAGTTATTTAGCAAATAATAGACAGTATAGCTTAATATAGCTATTAAGATATTATCATTTCTCTTGGTCTTTATTTTTAAAGTATATTTCCAAGAGTGCTGTACTTACTGATACTGCCCAGCCTACCCGGGCTCGGAGAATCTTTGTTGTGATTGGTGGAGCATGTCCACCAATCAGGTGACTGCTGGGAAGAGGTGGGTGCAAAGAGCCCCCGACCTGGTTGCAGCCTGCACTTTGCAGGTCTGACAGAACTTCAAGGGTGGAGCCTCCAGAGTGAATAAAAGGAACAGCATGCCCAGCACACATCAGATGCATTGAGGGACGAAGAGAGCGGGGCAGGAGAAGAGCTGGGAAGAGCTGCACAGTGGGTGGAGCCATTCCCCAGAAGAGCCCTGAGGACTCCAGCACAAGTCGGATGCTACAGCCCCAGCCAGTGCTCAGTGCAGCACATGGACCTGAGATCCTGGGAGCTGTTCATGGCAGTTCAAGTCTGTAACCCCCAGTGTGAAGCCAGGAACTCAGTGCACAGGATGGTGCATGGAGCGGAGACCCTGGAAGCTGTGCAAGGGGGCTCGGGTCTACAACCTCTGGTGAGGGGCCAGGAACTTGGTGTATGGGACGGTGCATGAAGCCAGGACTCTGTGAGCTGCATGAGGTAGCTTGGGTCCCCTTCCCTGGCAGTCAGCCAGGGCATAGTGTTGACAGCTCAGCACAGTGTGATCCAGGGGGGGATCAAGACCTCTGAGAGCCGCTCAGGGCCAGTGGCTCAGTGCAGACAATGTTGCATGAAGCATCCAGGAGCGGACTGAGCCCCGATGCCACAGAAGTCAGCCCAGGCCTCCAACAGAAGGCGGAGCCCTTGGTGCATGCAACGGTGCACAGGGCTACCTTTGGTTGGTGGCCCCAGGGGAGCCAGGGCCTCAGAGGCCTCACATGTGAGGAGCACCTCAGCCAAAGAGTCGAGGACTACCCATTCATGCTGCTGGAGTTGTGAGTTGCTGGGGAAAGGATTCCCACAGGAGAGGGGAGCTACTCCGGCTGTGAAACAGCTTATTCATGGGGAAGCTGGAGCTGGAAGGAGCTCCCAGGTCTGGGATTTCCTTAGGGAGGCCTTTTGACCTGCTGTGGGCCCAGGGACCATGGAGGATTTTCTTTTTTCCCCCTGCAGGCTTATGAGAGACTGCCTTATATTTTGTGACACTGCACCATGTATTCTGGGGACAGCTTATCTTTGTATATTAGTAGTTTAGTAGACTTGAGTGTAAAATCCTTTGTGGAACACTGCTGTGACCCTCTTCCCTGATGGTTATACATACTTATCTGTATTTACCTGTGTGTATCTGTGTTTGACTGTTGTTTAGTGAATATTTATTTGTGCTTACCTTTACTTATCTAGTGTTTGTCTATTTTAGTTTGACTGGTTATCAATACATTGCTTCAGGCTACCTGAAGGGGTGTACCATTTCAGTCTTTATCTACAGGACATAGCTTTATATAATTGTACATTTGTGTATATATGTTTATTAATATCAATTTCCATTAACTTTTGTACATATTAATACATTTATATATAGTTAAGCTATTATTTGTTCTGGCCTGACTCTATAAGGAACAGAGAGAACTGGCTAGTATTTTGCAGATCCCTCTCTCAGCACTCCTGCCTAGCTATCTATCCTTTCTATCTGGAGAGGGGAGCACATACTTGGGTACCTCCGGGTTACACAAGAATTTAAGATTCTTTTAAAAACAAGCTGAGTCACTGTTGTCATATAAGCCAATAAAATTTTTATTTTTAAATTATTTTTTTTTAGAAAAGTAGTTGTGGCAAATAGTAATCCAATAGTCATTTAAAATCCTCTTAGAAACACTAATTCAAAATATTTCATGTGTGAATATGCAAGAGAATTGATTCAGTTCACTTTGTTAGGTCTACAGAATGTTGAATGCTGAAGCACACTATTTAAATCCATTTCTTTCGTATAAGAGATTCATGATGTACAAACCTAATGTGAGGTAATCTATTTTAATATTTTCTGTAGGCTTCATATGACAAAGACCTAGAATTGATAGTCTTGTTATAAGTTCCTTTTTTAAAGAAGAAAATCAATATACATAGAGAATTCTTTTTCTTTAAAAAGTAATATATATGTATGTATGTGTGTGTGTGTGTGTGTATATATATATATATATATATATATATGTTTTCTCATAACTAGAATATATAATTTCTGCATCCTTACCAAAACCAATTTAAGTCTCTAAAAGTTCTTTATCTTGATGGCAGTTACAGATCAAATAAAATTTAAGAATCTGGGCTAGATTCTGGTTTCTACCACAATTAGTCATTTGACTAAATTGGCTAGACAATCTAGATTCTCTAATTTGACTAGACGGTTGTATGGGTGTATGAAAAGGGGACTTGAGTACTGCTGCACTCTGGCTATCCTCAACTCCTAGAATAGTTTTTTGGGGGTCTTGCAACATGGCTAACTAAACCCTAAAACAGCCATAAAATTTATCTTGGCCTACTCATCCTGAGTATACGCACAGTATCAAGAGGTGACATGTAAGTGTTGGATAAAAACACCTATCTGAAACTTTTTATTATGCCTTGTTAAATCCAGAACTGAACAGACCCCAGAACTGAGCTTGGATTGCAAGTAATTTTGTAGCATTTCTCAATCTTTTTCCCCATTTCAGCAATGGAAGAGTCCATTGAACAACTTTTTTTTTTGTAGGAACTATACTGTGGATTTTTCCTTTATGCTATCTCTCCAGTAATGTACAAGTGAATGATAATTATTATTAGTTGAATCATAAAATTATAAATTACAAACTTGATAATAAAATGCATATGGATGATAAAGTATGTAGTCCTGTCTGCCAATTTATTTTGGTTTTTATGCAAAGGAGTTTTAATCTTAGTATAAAGCCCGGGAAGAAAGAATAGAAACACATGATCTACAAGGCTGTAAAATTCTTCATTTTCTTTTCAGACTTAATTTAAAAACCGATTGCATAGGAATGATGACTTAAATAGTACTATATATTCTGTGCTTTTCATGAACTTCAAAGCACTGTGGGTGAAATTCAGTTTCCCTTTCCTTGTCTAGATAGAAGTTTTCTAGTACTTAAGAGTGCTTGTCTAGAAAATCAAAGACTATGGTTCTAGAGCCTTTTTCATCCACAGCAGGTTAAAAACTGAATGTCTGTGATTTCCAACAATAGTGCACTAATGACCTCACTGCTGATCAGGCATTTTCCAGGTATCTTTCCAAGTGGTCCTTTCAGAGCTGAACCACTGCTTCTTCTACTTACTAGTCATTTGATAAAATGGATGGAGACAGTAGGGAGTTCTCTGCAAGGGTTCAAGTTAGAACGCACATCCTGCTTCTGTCTAAGCCAAGTTTCAAAAAGAGCAGTAGTGACGTGTAGGGGTTGCATAGGGGTGCACATGCCCTCCCCCCCCCAAGAGTTGTGCCCCCCTGACATTCCCTGCTTAGGCAACAGGCAGGAGGGGACAGGCGGGAGTGCTGGTGCCTCCCCCCCCCAAAAAAAAAGCACTGGCTGGGGAGTGAGGGCACTAGGAGAAGTGCCCCTGGCACTTCCAATTACACCCCGGCACTTCTGGGCACACAGCTGGCACAGTGTGATCAGCTGTGGAGGAACCCCCCCAGTCACTGGCCGCTGGGGGGACAAATCCCCCCCCCCCCAACTCAGGAGACACCAGTCGCCCATGAAAAAGAGTACCATAGTAGAGCCTGAATAATGCTTGGCATGGTGGTAGGAATGTGCAAGGATCTCAGAATTATGTATGTTTAGGCCCCGCTTGTGGGTGATGGGGGGCTTAGAACTTAAGTGTATGGCTCATTGGCTGAGCATCCTAACCACTCAGCTATTGGAGATAAAACCTTCCAGTCTAATGGTGGTGGAAGTCTCTCAATGTGAGAATAAGAGTCTTCTAGTATATAGGGAAGTCATCAATAAGTATGTAGATGAATGAGGAGGCCATCCCAATATCTGCATGTTCAACTGCAGATGTGATATATAGTTCTGGGGCAAAGGAGTGGATCCTCAGGATGTCAGATTACAGCTCTTTCCCTAATGTTTGCTTGTCTATTTGCTTCCATAATGAGTAGGTTTTGCACAAAATGATCAATGCTTTGTCATACATAATGATAACATTGAAGATGATGCAGTGCTTGAGTTTCCCAGGTATTAAAGTTAATATCTCATTTTGTTCAAATTGGCCTTAAATGTGTCCTTGAATCTCTTCTTTTGCCCATCTCTAGAACAGTAAGTATTAGTGATTTGGAAGTTTAGAATCTGTTTTGGAAGCCAGGTGTCAGGAATCCTTATAATATGTCCTGTCTGATGGAGCCGCTGCCATATAAACATAGTTTTAGTGCTGGTGGTATTTGCTTGAACCAGAACACTGACATATATTAATTTGTCATTCCAAGTGATATGGAGGTAGTTCTGAAGACATCACTGATAGTAAGATTCCAAAGCTTTTAGGTGTTTCTTATATATCATCCAAGTTTCACCCCATACAACAGGGTAGGAATGACAACAGCCTAGTAGGCAAGTAAATTGGTTTGGGTCCTGATGTCATGATAATTGAATACATGATTCCAGAGATAACCAAAAGCAGCTCTGGTAGATTTTATGTCATGTTGAATATCATTGTCAATGTTTATTTTTTAGGAAATGTGGCTACTAAGGTAGGGAAGGTGCTCAACACCAAGGATCCAAGGATTTCCCTCTAATACATGGAGAGGCAGCCAGTTGGCTTGGGATGGGTTGGCAAAGTATCTTGGTTTTCATAAGTTGACAGTAAGTCCAAGCGTTTTATATGCTTCTCAGAAGTGATGAAGAGTGAGATGGAGCTCAGTTGATAGGGCACAAGACAAAATTGTCAGTGTAATAGAGATCAGTAATGGAGGTGTTGATTATCTTGGATTTGGGGGAAAAAAATAGTTGATGTTAAAGATATTGCTGTCCCTGCAGTACTGGATGTTGACTCCAGATGGAAGCCTATCAGCAATGAGATGCAGAATAATTGTGATATAGATTCAAAATTGTTATAGGGGTGGTTAGGTGTGTTAGAGTCAGAAGTAAGACAGAAGGTAGGGCAGGGTAGCACTTAGGGTGCAAACAAACATTTGCTTGACCCATTTTAGGTTAGGGGATGTATGTGGTGGCCGTGTTGGTCTGAAACAAAAAGAAATGCAAAAATCTAGAACTCTTGGTTCCAAAATGATACCTTTTATTTTATTTTATTTTATTTTATTTTATTTTATTGCAGTTTCTCAATTGGTCTAATAAAAGGTGTCATTTTGGAACCAAGAGTTCTAGATTTTTGCATTCCAATTTAGGTTTGGGCAGCTTATTTTAAACTGCCTAAACCTAAATCAGGAGTATTGTAGCAGGCATTCACCACTGTCATCAGCAGTGCAAACAGCCTGAGATAAGTAACTTGGGGTGGGGGAAGGAGGGGGGGGGGGAGGAGAGAAGGAGGTGGTGGCAGGACTGCGGGGACTAGTAGGTCCATAGGGGAGTTGGAGAGTCCACAGGATGAAAGGAGGTTTCCCAGGCTTTTGGGGGTAGGCACGGGGCTAAAAATATCCCAGTCAGGGTTTGGGTGATCAGAAAAGCACAGCCCCAGGGGGCTGGAGCGAGTAGGTATGCTTTTACAGCCCTGGGGCAGTGCTGTGAACATGGGTAGGTGTTCACTAAGTGAAGTTAACCCATTTAAAACCATATTAAGCAAGGTTTATCTAAAGGTAATTCACCTCTTGAGGTGAACTAACTTTAGATTGGCCATACCGTTTTGGGGTGATTTAAACCCTGTGAATGCCTTCATGCCCCAGTATTTAGATCGACCTAACCTTGGTTAGCTCAATCTGAATGTGATGCTTTCATATAACTTTAGAGACTAACTGTTTCAGAGAAGCATGAGCATTCATAGGCAACAACCTACTTCATCAGCTGCTATAAAAGGTGGCACCCTACCTTACCTTTTATTTGCTATACACACATCTCTGGCTGCTTACATGTTTAGCCCTTAGATGCTAATACATGTTTACAATGGGCATGCATATACACAAACACAGACCTGCCAACCAGGTCATAGTCAACTGCACATTGTCAGTCTGCATGTGTACACTTATGCATCCACACTGTTAAGGAATCAAAATCACCACCTTCCTAAAAGTGGCATTTTTGGCACTTACACAGTGAAAATTGCAATTTAGATATGCAAAAAAAAAAAAAAATGAATTTCATTCTGTATTTCCCCCTATAATTAGAATAGCACCTGGCTGTATCTTTTTAGCCATTTTCACTAAGTTCTGTAACTGTAAATTGTCTTCTGAAGTCTCCATGTATCATAGAAAATAATTTCCATAATAGTGCCCAGTACTAAAAAAAAAAACAGTGACTGAGATCAAGGTTATGAACCACTTTTTTCCAGTTGGAAGCCATTTGTGCTATACCATCCTCAGAGGAGTGTATATACTATACTTATAAATCATTTTCACAAAAAAATCCCTGGAGCATGTAGTATGAAAAAGATATCAGTAACAGTCTCTCCACTTAACTTTATTTTTGGCTCCCAGGGTTTTTATTAAAGTCATTGTCAACCCAGTGATCAGTCATTGTCAGGCTTGATAGTACTGAGGTTCATTTCTCTCCAGATGGTCTCTTCCTAAGTGTGTTGTCAAGGAGGCAAGCAGTTAGGAGGGCATCAAGGACATTAGACAATCTAGTCCAGTATTAACAACAGAGTCAAATTTTATAGTTCCCCACTGTGTCCTTCTGTACACTGCAGGATCTTTTCATTGAAGGGTTGTACTTTGTTTATAGGTTACAAAAGTGTCCATCACAAATGTACCTAACTACAAACAAACAAGCACAAGGCCATTAGTTTGTCAGCATTTATTCAATAAAGTTTTCAGTATTTAATTACCCTCTTATGAACAGCATGGTAAAAATAATATAATATATTCAGTGAGTTCAGCCTTTAGCTATCATGTTATAAGAAGCAACCTGACAGTCTAGAAAACCACAATAAGCTATGTAGAGTATCCCTTGGTCAAATCAGTGTGTAATGACAATTAAAGGCCAGCTTTTATAGCCCTGTTATGCTAGCATTATTTATTACATTTTACAATCAAACTTTTCTTGTAAATATGTTGCTAAATTATTCTGTAGCTATACATACAGCTTCTTTGGCAACATTTCTAGCAATTAATACCAAAACCAATCATGTAGCAAAAATGATGTAAATTAAAATGAAACAGAAATACCAAGAAGTATGGATAGGATACATTTGTATCCAGCATGTCTGTAGTGTATACCCTCAGCCTGCATACTATATTAACTCTTTTACTTTCTTTCTCAAATATATTTGTTTTCTAACTGTTTACCTGTCATAAGTGGACATTTATTTTTCCATTAGTGTTCAGAACCTACTTTGAAAGTCACTACTGTGCATTGACCCATAGCCAGTCACCGTCCTGGGAGAAGGTGCTCCTCTAGGCCTGGCATCATGTCAACCATTAAACATATAGTAACACTTCCTGAAAGGAGAGGGGTTAACACTGATACCACTCATCTTGGATTCACTGGCACTAATATAATAGCTTCTGGCTTTCAAGTGTTGCTGAGTGAATAGTGGTTGATGCTTTTGCCCAGGTACAGTCACTATGCTAGTTATGTAATGTATTGTTCTGTAGGAAAGAAGGCAGCCAAAAAAAGCAGTATGGCTTGTGGAAAGATAAAGGAGCAGGTCTTAATCTTTTCATTTGTAGCTGATGAAAATCTGCCTCTGCTTTTCAAGCTAATAGTTGAAATGTAGCCCCTTTTAAGGCTTTATATCATGTGCATTTGAGAGTAACATACGTATTCTCTCTTAGGGTTTTGAATATACTGAACCATAAATTTAAGTAAGAATTACTTTCAAATAGAAATTACTAGAGTTATTACTTTTCATACCGCTTGGCTTCCTTAAAAATCTCAAGTTTCCCTTGCAGAAATGACTTCTGAATGTGTATAGTTTAACACACAACTTAAATGCATTAGTACAGCTGAGAGATTTTGACTCTGAAGCTAGTATCTGTATGTTCACCATGTATTTAGATTAGTGTTATTTTGTTTTTCTTCTTTTTTATTTAAAAAGTAGTAGTGTATACAGTGCATTAATGCATGATTATACTCTTCATCACTGAAGGCAACAGGCAAGCATACAATACTTCAAGGTGTCAGAGTGACAGCTAGTCAGTGCATTGTTTACCACACCTATCTTATAGTCCCCTATCTGATAAGGGTGCTATAAGAGAGCAGATAGTGGTACATCATAAACGAACTATGGCAAAAATCTTGATGCCAATCATCTACAAATGACTCAGTAAAATCTCCGCTTCCTGCCTTGAAATCATACTGAATTGTGTGAGCTGCCTTTATAATAACATAAAAAGTAGTTCTTTGGAGACTGTAAAAAAAAAAAAAAGAAGTTTTTGCTAAGCTTTATTACCTGCAGCCTTTTCTTGCATTGTCCTCATCCTTAGCATTTGAAAGTCACTTACATGGACAATCAGTCCAGTCAAACTAAACCAACTGAAATCAATTACCTTTAATGAGGTGTCTCATGAGGTGCGTAGCCTATGCAATTTTTGTTGGTCCTTTGCTTTTCTAATTACTGTTTGGCTGTTGCTCCAGTTGCTTCTGAAAACATGCACAGTTTTGCAGTCGAGTGATGAATACAAGAAAAATATCAACATAAAGGCCCAGTTCTTCATGTGTACCTAAGGAACACTCAGGGCTGCTCAGGTTTGAAGACTGCAAACATGCCTTGAGCCAATATTGTATTTTTCCCTTTATCCTGGGGCCATTCTGATGCCCAGCCACTCTGCAAAGCATATCAGATGCCAACCCACTCTAATGCCAATCTTCTCTACTTTTAATTTATACCCTCTGCCTGTATGCTTTATGACGCATTATGATAGCTAAGATAGGATACATATTCAGCACAAGTCATATGGAGACTAGTAATACTGATCTGTACCTTGACATTCCTCCTTCATAGTGTTAGAGGTGTTTAAGGCTGATCTATTGTATGCTGTACTAAAATAACTGTAAAGAACCAAAATGCAGCCCAGAATTGGCATGGCAGTGACTACATGCCCTTTTCTATGGTCATGTCACTTTCAATGCTACAATTGCATCACAAAAGGTGTCTAGCATACATGTCCATTTTCCAGCTTTATGCCATATGACTATAGTCAGTTGATACTTGGATGGGTGATCCTCTATGGGGTGGAGATGCTACCAAGAGAGAAAAGGGCAAAGCTACTGGGACGTAGTACCAACTTGATACACTAGATAGTATGTCCCCAGTTGAGCCCCTTTATTCCTTGACACATACCGTTCAATTTCTCTATACTGGAGTGTGAATTGATACCTATTGAAATAAAATTGTGTATTTGACAATTTAAATGGAATGAGTTGTGGGCACTGGGATTAATACATTCTGACTGGCTGTCTAATGGTCTTTATCTAATTGAAACAAATGACTAATCTCAGCAAGACCTCATTCCCAGTTAATTTCATTTACCAGAGATAAAACTATTAGTTTTACTGCTATTAGTTTCTAAGTACTTTTTATGCAAGGAAGCAAATATCAGCATTCCAAAGGAGAAACAAGATTGTAGTGATCACTAAGTTCAATAAATACAGCCATTCTATCAATAAGATGAATGAAGAACAATGTGAAGTTTACTGTAGAGCAGTAAGCATGGGCAACTGGTGCTGCCTTAGTCAAGGGGGCACGTGCCCCCCTAGCAACCAGTCAGAGACTGGTGGGGGGGTCCTCCACAGTCAGTCTTGCTGACAGGGGGGAAGTTCCCTGCTGCAAAATGTACCAACTGGTAAGCAGCTGCGCTGCTCCCAAAAGCAGCCACAGTGCTTACAGAAGCAGTTGTGCCCTACATCTGGCACTCACACTCTCCAGCTGGCACTCACAGGGGGGGCACTGGCACTCTCACCTGCCCCCCCCAACCCATCTCCTGAGCAGGGAGCACGGCTTGACAGGAACTGCATTGTGCACCTCTTACGTGTCGCCACTGGCAGTAGGCAAGCATTGAAGTCTTTTAATGTAACTATTTATAAAATGGTGGGCGCATCTACAAAGGGTGCTATGTCACCGTGGTGACAAGTTACATTGCCATATCTCATCACTACAGTGATGTAGCATCTAAAAATAACCATAGACCACTAGTGGGTACTGCACAGTACCAAATGTACAGTCCTGAGCACATGTAGGTGTGTCCTGAGTGACCATCTACAAAATACTAACTCCTTCAGTCTTCTTCATTAGGGAGCATCTTTAAACTTCTATCTTTACAAGGACAGCCTTAGGAATAAAGCATAGAGCCAAGAGTTAAAATATTTATTTCCTATTCTACTATTAGGTCCCATTAATGGGTAACTTAGATTTGTTTACTTTATTTATTGGGTGCCTAAAACAGAGATAGTATGTTCCTTGTTCCTATATACTGTCTAGATTTTATACTGATGGGTTCTTTACAAATGGAGATGGATTGTGTGAACTAGGTATCCATGATGTGAAATTTCTTTATTTATTATAAGTAATATTTCTTATACCTCTAATTGTTTTAACCTGTTTCTTTAAAGGTAATTTAAAACACAAAATTCAACTGTTGTCTAATAAAATATTTACAGTGTAAAGATAAGTTTATCCTTGGGATGTTTGGGTAAATAGTAATTTGGAAGGTAATACTTTAGCCAATATCTGCCCAATTTTGATTTTTATGATTTTTTTTCAAGTCAAATGGAGGGACTTCATGAACCTAATTCACATGGAGTAGTACATTAATCAATAGGACTATTTATGAAGTTTAGGTACTGTTAGTAAGATGACACAGAGCACAAACAGAAGTGTAGCTCTGCACCATACCTCAGAATGCTTTGCAAGTACAATGACCCTCAGGACCAAAAATAAGTTCACTGTTGCTTGGGGTGGGGGCAGGAAGGGAGGGGTAGGTTTGGTTGGGGGGGGGGGGGGGCAAGGATTTTGCTGCTGCCTGTGAGCCTGCCTCCAGTTTCCCTTAGCAATGGTCCCTCCTCTCTCCCAGCCTGTCCCTATTTTCAGAATGGGAGGAGGAAGGAAGCAGAAGGAACACATTCTAGGGGTTCCCCAGCCAGAGCCGGAGGGTGGTATGGGTGAACTGGATCCTCCCCCGCCAATACACATGCCCCAATACACCTGTCCCACCCTCTATCAGGGGCTGAAAAAGTCCCAGACTGAACTCCCTCTGCTCCCTGTCCTGCTCGCATTCTGAAAACAGCTCAGAAGCTGGCTGGCAGGCAGATACATGTTACAGAAGACACTCTGTTTTGAAACAGCTTCATCTGAACCCACATGCAAAGAAAATACTTCTAAGAGTATTTTGCACTGAATGAGGCATATTTAAAAACACTTTAATATGTTGAGTGCATACTCTCCTGTTGCATTCTTTAAGAAGACTATATTGTGAAAGTACCTCAGAGTATTGGGTGGAGTAATTCATTAGAGCTCCGTTAACTTCATCATTAAATGTCTGTTTACACCTATTGAGGGACTACGTACTTTTTAGAAAACTTCAGTGAAAGTAAATAAAAAATGTTGCTAAAGGAATTATATTGGCCTTTTTCTGCCTCTATCCAATGAATATTTTAAATAGACATACAGGATGCAGGAAGATCTCAATCAGTCTTTGTGTACCTACGTCCAAGATTTCCTCAGTCTTAAATTAAAAAGAGCTTACCATGGACAGCTATAGTGAAAACAATATAAAACTAGACTAAAAGACATTCTAACCAATTCTGTTGTGTTATGTAGCTTAAGTTGCTGTTCTTTCTGGACAATAGGACTTAGGTTTTTTGTTCACTACAAATTTTTTATGGACTTGACTTCATACCCATGGCTGGTCACTCTCATTCCCCCAAAGGCAAGCACAACCTCTGTATCAGTGGGTAAAAGTAATATGAAGCAATCCATATGAACAAGATAAGAACAAGCTTCCTCAACCCAAATACTGATTCTGCAGTGAAAGTTGTGGTTCCCAGGCAGTGCTTGGTATTGTGATTTGTGTGCAAAGTCAGTGGCACACTCATCACATTGGACTGAAAAAGACTCAGTTTCCTCTGAATACATGCCAGAGTTAAATCCTGGGATGGACAAGGTCTGAATTAAGAACACACTTCTGTAGTTAAGACAAGGTCCTAGTGTTGGAGATTGTGTAGGATTTACTAAAAACCAAGACCTGGGTAATGCAGCACAGTCTTTCTGTAGCTATTATTCTAGCCCCATTTGTGAGGATTTGAATTGCTGGATATTAATAGTATTTAGCACTTTTCATCTGAAAATCATTTGTTGAAAAGGGAATAAATATTTTATTTCACCTTAAGAATGTAGAAGGATGTAAACTTGATCCACTGCCCATGGTCCTCTGCCACAAGACTATGTATGGCAGACTGCAAAACCAACACACAGTTCATGAGATGACAGCTTCTATTGAAGTCCCTCCATGCATGGGATAAGTCTGCTTAAAGGTGAGGGCTACTGATGCCATAGTGAGATTTATTCCCCTTATTTTCACCAGACTTATACATTCCATTAGACTGGTGAAATCCGTTAAGCTTGCCTGGACATCTTCTAGAGAAAGGTTCTTCCCCTACTTCCCCCCAATAAAGTACAAGAAAGATTGTTAGAGTTTAGCCCAGGATTAAAGTGAAAACAGTCTACAGAATAAGACACCAAAGGAAACACTTCATTTCATGTCTAAACACAGGTGGCATTTTGAGTTCAGTAATAAAATCAAGCATTTTTGAAGTGGTGTGCGGAAGATACACACACAAACGCCATTAAAGAAAATGAAGGTACAGCTCTATATATATATCTTCGCTCATTGCTTTGAAAATGCCCTTCTTTAGCACTTTATGACAACAAACAAGAAAGATGAGCATGTTAAAAAGCATAGACTCTTGAATTTTATTTTTACTATCTGCTTCATGCTTGTGGTCAACTAATGCATGTTAATTTTTGTGAGACTTTTGACTGCCAAACAAACTGTGACAGGTTGAGTAGGTGTGGACAGCCTGTGGAAGCGGCATATAGACACAAGCAGTATAAAGCCAGCAAATTTACAGAAAGACTTCTGTGTCTTAGGAGCAGAAAAAAAAAAGACTAGAAAACAGTGGCTTGTTTATTTTCTCCAGTTTTCCTAATGATTAATTTCTCCCCATGGTATCTTGGCTGTTCAATGTGTGTTATTAAGTTGGGGATTTGTCTTTATGTAAGACCCAGGTCCTGTGCTCATAAATGGAACAGCCGTTAGAAAGTCTGCAAGCACGTATTAAACAACATGGATAGTTCATTTGAAATGAGGACATATTCATGATTTCAAGATATACCTTCTCTTTACCTTTTCAAATAACTTACACAGCAAATGGCCATATTTATAAGTAAAAATAAGTAGGATTTCCTGTGTGTGAAAACTTTTACGATTATTATATTTTAGAATTATTCTTTCTTGTGAAGGAGAATTCAATTATGTTTCTGTTTTTAATTTTTCTTTCATTCATTCATTCATGTTATTTCAAATCCTGGAAAGTCAATACACTTCCCTAAGGCAAATTATTTTTTTTTAAATAAAATAAAATGTCTTTTACATATATGATATATAATTATTCCCAGTTTAGACCAGGATATTACCATATGTATTTGGGGAAAAGAAAGTGAGCTCATAACCAAATACAGTAAGTCTACTGTGTCCACATTTATCCTAGGAACCAGGACAAAAAACATGGTTCAAAAGGCCAGAAGCTCTATTAAAGGACCCTCAGCATCTAGGGAGCACAACAGAAGGTCCCCTTGGCTGTGTCCATATGAGCATGGATGTTTGGTTCCCTGGGGACAACTAGGACTGGCCTGGCCCCAGCAGCCTTACCTGGGGTCCTGCGGGCTTTGTGGGGCTGCAGCAGTGGCGATCCTGCTGCTCAGAGCCTGGCCAACAGCCAGTGTGGCTCCCACCAGCCACGCTCCAGTTTTGAACAGTGCATGCTGCCCCCGAGTGCACCGCTTCACTTTTTTTTTGTGAAGGATTTTTTGACCCCTGGATATCATTTGATAAAAACAAAACAAATTCTGTGCTGCTCCCTTGCAGCATGGAAACAGCTGAGTGTGCAGTGTGTGGTACCACAGATGTGTTTGCGGCACCACGTACCACATGGCCATGCTCGTCTGGATGTAGCCTTTGTCTTTCTTTGTATATGCCCCTAGCTGCTGCTCATGTTTTTTTTCCAGAGCTTCACATCTACTGCAGTCACATACAAACTACAAAGGAATTTAGTTGTAACCATGCTGACATAGGTCTATAATAGTTCATATCAGTGCTAAAAGAGGCAAAAGGGTATAACAGGAGACTGATTTCACATTTTTAAACAAATTAATAGAGTGTTATTTATGATCACTGCTAGTGAACGGGATTTCTTGAGATTGTTGCATTCCTCACTAAGAGTAGTTATTTGCTCACCAGGTGTGATCATTGTAAGGGCCTTGGTTTGAAAATATTTAGACTAAATGAGGCTTGAACTGTTGAAGAAAGCCTATGTATCATCCTTCCATATATTTTCTTAGAAGACTGCTATTTTGCCCGTTCATATTTGGACTTGATGCTGGAATTTCAAATATCATTGCCGGTACCTATGAAGAGGGATCAGTAGGATACAATCGCAAAAGAGATGGATGTGGAATTCCAGATCAGTTGGTAGTATCTCACTATTTGAGCTCTTCATTCGAGGTAGTGATCAGGGAAAACAACAAGTATGCAGTTCTGAAGGACACTTCACAGCTAAAAATTGGGCTTTCATGCAGTTTTCAAACTGATTTGATATGGATTTGGCCTTGGGATTCCAATTTGAGATAAAGAATAAGTTTCTTTGCAATAATATATTGCCGTGTAATATCATGTGGGAAGTTGCATAGGAAAATTCCACAGTATGTTATTACCGTAGTGATTGATTTAAAAATAATAAGGAATGAATTCATGGGAATAAAATGAATGCAGTTACTTCAGAATTACAGCTATCTTAGTGATTTTGTTTTCCTGTAAGGATGAGTCCGTGACATGGTGGACTTTATTTACAATATTTAACTTGCTCTTTTTTTCCTGTATAGTTCCAAAATGTATTTTGTTTTATTTTTGCTGCTTCAGTACAGTAAATTCAGTGCTTATAAATAAAGCAGGTTGATAGTTCTGAGAAGGAAAATTTTCTGCTTGTCTACAGAAGTGATATAGAGTGGACAGCAGTGATGAAAGTTTCCACAACTATACTCAAATTCTTCTCACTTGTCCACTGATGTAAAATCCAAGGTAACTTCAGTGAAGCCAATGACATGCTCAGCATTTGCAATTCAAAAACACATCATAATTTGCCCTGCATCCATGCCAATGCATCTGCCTTGGTTCAGAGAAACTACCTCTGTGTATAATGGTAGCTTATTCTCCATAAATGCTCAGGCCCATCACCCACCAGGATTGGTGCCAATTGTGGTTAGCGGCTCTCTCAGTATAAATTTCATTCTCTGGAATTTCATTTCACACAAACCACTATACAGCTGTCAGATTTGCTCAGTATCAGCTTAGAATATGCCTTTATGCTTTGTATTCCTTTAATAACTCACTGAAGTATTTATGCACATGGGATAGATTTTCAGCTGTGCCAGGCTCAGCAAAGTGGGAGAGGTCATCAGGGCTAGGGACAAACCTTCAAAAAGCCTGAGCCTGAATTGATTCAATCTTTGCAGGTTAGTTTAAACTGGCTCAGCTAAATCAGTTTGTAACTGCACAGACATCCCAGAAATGCAGGCACATGCCTGCAGTGGCTCAGGCTAGAAGCCAGGGGGCACTAAAGCAGCCCTCCCTTCCCTTGCATAGGGCTGAGCTGAGGGGGGCATGGCCAGGCCCCATCAGGACACTGTGATTAAGGAGCCCCTCTCTTCCCCCTTGATAACAGAGCATTTATTACAGGGGCAAGCAAGTATTTCACGCAGAGGGCCGCTTACTGAATTTTGACAAGCTGTCAAAGACCACATGGGTAGCCCCGCCCCTTGACAGGTGCCCCACTGCCTGGTTGCCATCATGTGACCTGAAGTCCTGCCCCATAACTCCTGACCTTTGCTGGCCAAAGTCCCTTCCCTTGCCCCCACAAGTACTTCTTTCAGCAAGGGGTATTGCCATCTCAGAACCAGAAAAATACCAAATTATAGTCTAAAAAGCAAACATCTACAGCATTCATTACTTTGATTTCAAAAAATATTTTTGTCCTGGTTTACATGTATTTGTGTAGTGTACATAGAGATGATTGCACAATAGGTTAAAATGAAGTTTTACTCTTGTATATCATGGGAGATGTGTATAGGTTTGTGAGGCATTCTGGGTGTGTGGGTATGTGGGGTATGGGTGGGTATGGGGTTTGTTGGGGGCTGTGTGTGAGGGGAGGGTGGCTGTGGTACATGAGGGATGTGGGGGGGCTGTGTGTATGGCTGTGCGTGTATGGGGGTATGGGTGAATGTGTATGGTGGGGTGTGCATGTGGGACTCAGCCTATGAACACACACATATACACACTGCCCCTGCCTGCACCCCCCACACAAACACTCTGCCTCTGCCTGCACACACACACACTGCCCCTGCCTACACACATACACACTCTGCTCTTCCTTGCACACACACATGCTGCCCCTGCTGACACAGACATGTAGCGGTGGGGCCCTGTGCTCCCCTGTCTGGTGAGGTAGCTGGGAGCCATATGGTTTCGGAGCAGAACAAGGGCAGGAAGAGTATGAAATGGCTGGGGGTGGGGCGGGCATGGGCTGCTCAGTTCTGCTGAGGGCTCCCCCTGGGTCCTACTTCCCCTGGCTCCAGTCAGCTTTGACAGGCAGCCAAGACCAAATAAATATTCATTTACTAAATGTTTTAGGGGCTCGTGGGCTGGGTAGAATGGCCTGGCAGGCCAAAACTGGCTTGTGGGCTGAATTTTGCCTGGCCCTGATTTATCAACTCTGTTTTCAACTTTTAACACCCCGTCAGAAAACAAAGCCTCACTCATTACATGCTCTTCTTAAACAGCTTTTTCCAAAGGACAATACATACCAGCCTCTGGCTTCTTTAGTATTCATTCCATCTAGAAAGAGCACACACCAGTGCAGATGCTGCCTCAGCCTGACAAAGGGTTTTTAAACCCAAAAGCTTGCTGAGAAAATTTTTTCCAACTGTTTTGTTGGTCTGATAAAAGATATCAGATTTACCCAAAGAGCACCTGTTCTGTTACAGGTTTAAACCAGTTTCTGATCACTTAAACTGGTGTATGTGTAATATCTGTCCATAGCCAAAAGGTGACTTTATATAATCTTTGTACTGTATAATTCTGGGGCTAGCAGGAAGTAATTTCAGCCCCAGCACAACTTTGAGCTGGAGTGTTCAACCTTTCAGTTCTGTGGGCTAGATGAGTGGTGTTGGGTCAGTTTGAGGTCCTGATCTAGCCTGGGGTTGGTACTTACTGTCCCAATGCCACACACCAGATTTAGTCATATGCCAGTCTGACCCATGTGCTGGATCTGACAATGCATTGCCGTGACCCCAGGTTCTGGATTCAGCTGCAGAGTGACCCCACGCACTCTGCCCCACCGTCACAGGTGCTGTCTGCCACACAGGGGCACATCCTACAGGGCTCCCTACTGGTTTGGAAATTTGGCAGCAGTGAAGTGGCAATTCATGCTGCCACTTCTCCCACGCTACCAAATTTCTGGACTGTCGGGTAAGCCCTGCAGTCCAGACAGCATGGCTTTACAGGCTGCATCTAGCCTGCAGGTTGGATGTTGAGCTGCAGTGATTTAGAGCAAGGGGTGTCCAACCTTTTTGAATGTGGGGCCGGATCATGAACTTTTTATCACTCAGTGGCCCGGGAAGCCATATTCAAAGACCTCACAAGAAGCGGTATCACATCACCCCCCAACAAAACGAAAGTACAGTGTTTACTTTCATTTACCGTCGCAGCATCTTGGGTCTCAGAAAACAGTTTGGAGGGCTGCATGGTGGCCCATGGGCAGTATGTTGGACAAGCCTGATTTAGAGCAAACAGCACCATACCTAGATTACTAAAAGTTTGCCCAGGGCCACCAGTATCGGCCTCCTCCTTTGCCAGAGATAATTATATTAATAATAATAATCATTATTTTCACCATTTTCAGGCCCCTTTTCTGTCCGGGCCTCAGAAGCAACCTCAGGACTTCCATAATTTAGAAGAAGCTTCTGATAAGGAGCATCATATTTAGCCCCATACCTTTTTTTGTTTGTCCACACCTTTTGGCACAGGTTGGAAGGGGTTTTGTGAAGATGATTATGCTACCTCTACACCACCAAGAGACTCTCTTTACAATAAAAATTTACAAGTTGCTGTTTGAGATGACGGTATGGATTCACTGAACCATCAGAGTTGTACAAAAATGACAGAATGTAATTGTGAAAATTCATTATATTCATTATAAATGATAATGAAACAGAAACAACGCCCAAACTTTTCCACTTTATTTTGATGACCATTTAGATATATTTCCATTTATTATTTTTAACAGTAGAGAAGTGAGATACTATATTCATTTGTAAGTTCCATAATATAACACATCATATCATAAAGGCTCTTAATTATCCCTATCCATTACTATGGAATGGTATGGGCAACTACCATTTCTATTGCTAATGAAATCATAATTTTAAAAAAAAAGGTCCACTCATGTCAAGAAGTTTGTATCACAGTCTGGCATCTTTCTATGCCTTTAAATGTAAGAAACTGTGTTTACTATGCTAACCTTAAGCTACGTCATCCTTTTCATTAATGGTGCTGGAAAAAAACTGCAAAGTTCCATGTTCTTCTAGCTGAACGCAAAGCCCAAGCTGTTTAACTAGAGTCTTTTTTGAGAAGTGGCATGGGATAAGACAGAAAATATTCACAGTGTATTTAAAAGGGTTGCCTGGATTTTTGAACAGCGAACACCTAATGTCCCCATTTTTTAAACAAATGTGTATTTGTTTTTGTTTGGGAATATTTAGCAGCTCTTTAATATACCCCTCTGAAATCTGTTCACTGGCCTATCAAGAAAGATCCAAGCTACTTTAGTTTTTCTGTGCAAACAGATCATCTCTTGCATGGATTTCCTAAAAATGAATCTGGTATTCAAAGCATGAAGGGATACATATCCTCATCAAGAAAAGAAATATTTATTCATTCATTTTGTGTCATATGGGGCTGACACTTTGCCTTGATGATTAGTTTTTAAATTAAGAAAATTTGCTCTTGCAGTTAATGAGGATCAGCAGAGAACTATGGAAACAAAAAATCTTCATTTGTTAAACATCAGATATTCATTGATTGCAGTTTCAGTCAGTCACCTTTTAGTACATTTGGAAGGAATTCAAAATTACAAAGATCAACCAGCTTTAGCTAGATGCTGCTAGAGGAGCTAAAATGTGTTTGGGCTCTGAATATTAATTACCCTGCTGTTTTAAAGGTTAGAACAGTCACTTTCTCCCGGGGAGGTCATAGTTCTGATTTAATAAAGGCTTAATTATAGAATATTATAGAACATTGCAATGAACTGCAGCAACAAAACCAGTGAGTAGGTTATTCTTTCTTTGACAAACCTAAAAACGGATAATAAAGGGATATGAAAAAGAGAACAACACCTCTGTTGAAAAAACTTGTTCTGGCAATTATGAATTAATAGGTTTTTCTTCAGTGTAAAATGGAGCAGAGAAGATAGTACTACTATTATAACTACTGTGCTTGTCACTTCTAAAGAAGGTTTTATATAAAAGCTACATAAAAGGACATATTTTAGCAGTAAGATTATGATTCATTTTCTAGTAAATTACAGCAACGCTTTCGTGATGAATGCAGGTGCTTCTAAAACACTTGTTGGCATTAAATACTAATTAGTAATTGCTAATTAAATATGAAAAAGGGCTTTTGGTGGAAGATAGTACATTTCACTTAATCATGGCTAATCTTGCATGTAGAAATGTATATCATGTTAATTCAAGTTATATAGCCCATATTTAAAATTTGCCCTTCACTTGATGTAACATCATTCCCAAGGATTTGATGTGATTTTGCTTTTAAACTTTGGAGTAGATTTTGCATTCATGCTTGGGGAATTTATCATAGATCATAATGAGTGGAATTCTTCAAGTGCCATGATTTTAAACATGGTTCTAGCTAATTTCTTCTCTTTCTCTCTCCCATGTTTAAATATTTCTAGAGATTTTAAAATTGTCTTTGGAGCCCTAAAATAATAGCCAAGGCCAGTACCAAGACATTTGTCCTCTCTTGCAAAGCAGTCAAAAGGGACACGATTGCATGCTTTTTATTTATTTATTTTTTTAAGGGGTAAAATGTACTCCACAGAGCACACACAGCTTTACCTCATACTAACGTGACCCTAAGTTGCCAAGTGAATTTCACACAATCATTCCAATCATTTATTGGAAGTTGATTGCCAGTGTCCTGTGACCTTGGTTTGGCTGCATTATGTGAACTGGACCTAGTAATTAGCTAATAAATGCCAAAAAGTTGCTCCTTTTTTCAGCAAGGGCAATTTGGCTGGATGAGCAACTATCAGTAGTGTCTAAATCAATAATGGTTGTTTAAAAACTTTCTACCTACTATCAGGTATTGCTATTAGAATTCTGACCTCCCGTTGTCTGATATTCTAAGGTCTGGAAAGATTAATAAGAAGTAAAATGATGACTATCCATTATAATTTGGAAATAGTTCATGGTCTAGTGTCTGAATTGCCCAGTCAGCATGGCATTAAAATGCTTTAGGTGAGAGGGCTTGAAAAGATAGAACTAATCATATCCATGCTCTTTAGATGCTATTGTTCTAATTTGCAAGACAGGCAGCAAACATGTCGTGCTTCGTTTCTAAAATCTTATAACTACGGTATAGAGGACAAAAATTAACAAAAATAGCTTTTCATGTACTTTCCAAGGAAAGAAAATAAGCCAGCTTTGTTCAAAGTTCAGCTTTGTTCAACCTTCAGTTGATGCCAAAGTTTGAATTGCTCGAGATTTACTGCTATATTTTTAATAAATATGCTTTGAAAAATTTGATTTAGTATTGTTTTTTCAAAGGGCTTTTGTAATTGTGTTTTTTCTTCTATAATTATAGAATCATAGGGAAGTAGGTCTGGAGGGCCTCATGTGGCCTCGTGCAGTCCTTTAGTCCAGCCCTTTGCTCAAGGCAGGATGATCCCTGACTAAATCATCCCAGCTAAGTGTTTGTCTGGTCTTGAAAATTTCCAGGGATGGACATTACACAACTGTTCTTGGTAGCCTGTTCAAATTCTTGATCATGCTCATTGTCAAAAAGTTCCTCCTAATCTCCAAATTAAATTTCCCCTCCTGAATATTGAAGCCGTTGTTCCTAGTACTGTCCCCTTTCATCACAGAGGAAAGCCCACCTCCATCCTTTCTACAATCACCCTTCAGGTATTTGAAAACTTTTATCAAATCCCCTTTCAGTCTTGTCTTTTTCAGACAAAACAACTTGAGTTTTTTCAGGCTTTTTTCATAAGTCTTGCCTCTCTAGCCCCTAGTTATCTTTGCTATTCTGCACCGGACTCTTTCCAAACTGTACATATGTCACGAAGTGTGGGGACCAAACCTAGGCACATGTGTAAGTGTCCCCACTGTACAATGATTTTATAATTGTAGAGCTGTCGCATGAAACAGTATTTTTGACCAGGCCAAACCACATCTAAGTATGCAAGGTATCATGGTCCTTAATGAAAGAACTGCTGTCCTAATTCTCACTGGGTGTGTCTACACATGCCCCTGACTGCATGCTTGGTACTGCATAGTCATTTAGCACTTGCTTTTAATAAGGACAAATTACTGTTGGAAAAGACAATGGGGAATTTTGTCAGAAATATAACACATTAGATTCCCTAGGACACTTTTTATTTAGCAAGTACTAATGACTGTTCAGTACCCAGCAGTATAGCACAGTCCTGCCGGCGCATGGTTATTTTTAGATGCTATGTCACCAGTGGTGCACAATTATTTTTAGACACTATGTAGCATCAGGATCACAGTTTGTCCCCGCCGACACTACGTCACCGTAATGACAAGCTACCGTGACGTAGCTCATGGCTATGGCAATGTAGCCTCTTGAGTAGACGCGCTGTGTATTATGTCTGTATAAAATAGAAAGTGTCTCTGCATTCATTTTTGGAATATCATTCACATAAAGAGCTGTAAAATTTTTAAAACCTTGTTCAGTGTTCATTGCTTCTCGAATAGACATTTCATCTGAGAGGGAATAATGATTTTTCATTGATAAACATGGCTTATTCAACAGGAAAAATGTAGAAAATGCAGAATGATTTTTATTGCTTACAGCCATTGAAGTAGGACTTGAACCTTTCAAAAAAGAAAGTGAAAAAAGAAGAGAAGGGGCTATGTTCTGTTAATGTGCAAATACCCTAGAACTAATCATCTGGATGGTAAGATAAAATTGTCTTTTTTTGTTTTCAGGTTTTCTAAGTACTGGTGACCAAGCTGCAAAAGGCAATTACGGATTGCTTGACCAAATCCAAGCTTTACGATGGATTGAAGAAAATATTGGATCTTTTGGAGGAGATCCAAAAAGAGTTACTATTTTTGGTTCTGGAGCAGGAGCTTCCTGTGTTAGTCTACTGACCCTGTCTCACTATTCAGAAGGTAATCATCTTCTAGCAAAGTAAATATAGTCCTGCTACAATAAAGGTGAAATTAATCTTTTTTAAGCTAATGCTTTTTTAAAAACACAAAAGTGCTGGTAAGTGGTATCATCAAGTGGAATTATTTAACATCAGCAAATCAAATGAAATAAATAGTGGCCAGGTTTATGGCCCCATTTTTAGTAACCCTAAATTATGCATCTTATTGTATTGGACAGTCAAACTTAACATTTAAGTTAGAGCTTTAAATAAAAAGTTTTCTAGGGAATCGAACATGTCACATGTCTGTCAAAATTCCCTATTGCCTTTTCCATCAGTAATTTGTCCTTATTAAAATAAACAGGGTACTGCACTTTTATTTGCAATACACCACTCTCCCTACTTCAATTATATGATTTAATGTCTTAACTCATGCACGTCTTGTTCCAAAAGAACTAATCCTCATACATGGAAGCTGATCCTTCTGTTTATATGTGAAAAGTGTTCCTGTTGGCTATATGAATTTGATATGCAAGACTTTTGCCTCTGGTTGTAGATGCAACAATATACAGCACAAATACCAATTGCTTTTCATAAAGATTTCAGTAGGTAAGACCAGTAATAAACAGACATAGGAAAAGATGTCATTTCTTTAAAACAGTGGACTGTTTTATGCCCTCTTGCTCATCCAACAATACTAACTGTATTGAAACACCGCAAGTGGTATGTTATGGTAGTAGAAAGTAGCAGAAACTATCAGAGCAAGCACATGTTACTCAGAACTCCCATAAATCATTCCTGACAATTTTGTTTATTGATACAAATACGGTATAACAAGTAATTCTGAGTAAACTCTTCTGGAAAGCAAACAGATGGAATGATACAAATATTAACTAATCACAGCATTGAAAATTCATAATGTGCAGTAGTAATGATTGAACAGTGTATTGATCATAGTTTTCACTACGCTTCAAGACATTTGAAGTGTTTTGTATCTATCTTAGGCATGTACGGGGTACATATCATCACAGTATTTAAGTGTTTTGTACACTGTACACACATGATGGCCAAAGTATTTTGGTCTGAATATACAAATGATCATTTCATTGTCCCCACCAGGAGAAAACAAACAGATGGGGCAGATTCACTGTTATGCTCCAACTGCTTTCTACACTCTGGTGACACAAAGCAGCCTTAAATTTAGGACTATTATTGCTTTGCGTGTTGGAGCATAGAAAGACAAGCAAAACAGCAATGAACCTGGTCCAACATTTTTTATTCCCTTCAGAAAAAAAATGCAAATATATTCTGATCTATCAAGAGCCAATGATAACCCTAAAATATTAAGCAATTAATGAAAAATGTTGCCAGAACAGAAATCAAGTTCATTTAATTGGTTTTGTCAGATCACTTTTTTGTTCCAAATTATACAATGCTTGGTTTCTATATAAAAGTGTGTAATTGTCCTTTGACCTTTAAAATAGTGAATAGCATATTTATGTAAGCGATCTACATGGAGAAAGGGATACGATTGCTTGTAGCTGCTGCTCCTTTAAAGTTGATATTTGAAAGGATTACCAGTGCGCTAAAACTAGATGTTCATTAAAGGTATAAGAACATTGCAAAAACTGTGTTTTGTTCTGGAAACAGTTCTCTAATGTTCATTTTATATCTGTGATGCTCACGAACCAGACAGATTTTAATTACTGTCTTATTAAAAGCTAGTATGAAAAGAAAGATCTGAGTGGAAAATGAACGGAAATGGAATTTGAAGTACAGGAATATGCATCCTTTAGCTATCATAGAATCAAAATATTATTTGCTCAATAAAAGCTTCTTTGTTTTTTTAATAATTTGATTTGCATTTTGACAATTTGCACCTGCAGGCTTGTTCCAAAAGGCAATCATACAGAGTGGAACAGCCCTGTCCAGCTGGGCAGTGAACTACCAGCCTGCCAAGTACACTCGGATATTGGCAGACAAAGTGGGCTGCGACATGCTGGATACCACTGACTTAGTTGAATGCCTTCGGAATAAGAACTACAAAGAACTCATTCAGCAGACCATCACTCCAGCCACGTACCACATTGCTTTTGGGCCTGTGATAGATGGGGATGTGATTCCAGATGACCCTCAGATTTTAATGGAACAGGGGGAATTTCTTAACTATGACATAATGTTAGGTGTGAACCAAGGGGAAGGCTTAAAATTTGTGGATGGAATTGTGGACAATGAAGACGGTGTTTCCCCAAATGACTTTGACTTTTCCGTCTCCAATTTTGTGGACAATTTGTATGGTTATCCAGAAGGAAAAGATACGCTGCGAGAGACCATTAAGTTCATGTATACTGACTGGGCAGATAAAGAAAACCCTGAAACAAGAAGGAAGACCCTGGTAGCTCTCTTTACTGACCACCAGTGGGTTGCCCCAGCTGTTGCTACTGCTGACCTGCATGCCCAGTATGGCTCTCCAACATATTTCTATGCATTTTATCATCACTGCCAAAGTGAAATGAAACCAAGCTGGGCTGATTCAGCACATGGTGATGAAGTCCCTTACGTGTTTGGCATTCCCATGATTGGTCCTACGGAATTGTTTAACTGCAACTTCTCCAAGAATGATGTCATGCTCAGTGCCGTAGTTATGACATACTGGACAAACTTTGCCAAGACTGGGTATGTTTATTTCTAACAGCCTTTTGACTTCATATGATAATTTTGAAATACCAAATATTCTACAGCAATGGTTCCAAATGTTGCATTTCATAAGAATGTTATACCACTATTTGGAGTCACTGAGGCAGAAAACTGCTCTAAAAGGTGTTTATTTATATTAAGTATCTTTTAAAACTAGTGTTTCCTCTATTAAGCTAGTTCCTTTCACAAGCTGTGTGAGAAAAATGATGCACTGCAGTTTTCATGAAAAATGGCTGCAGTTGTTTTAAAAAGTATCCTTGAGAGTAAAAGAGTTGAGCAACTAAATTAAATAAGTTTATTACGCCAAGACATCTGTGATGCAGATCATACATAACCAGAGGATTACATAATGGCTGTCATAAAGAGAAGGCTGTGAAAAGAAGATATATTTGGAAAGATGGACAGTAGGAACATTGCTTTCCCTAGAAATTAGAATCGGAATTAAATGAAGACTTCAGTAATCAAAAAAGGCTCTTACACTAAATCTGTAAGAGCTTAAAATAAAAATGTTAAAAAATTGCCAGTTAACTGAAACATAGAAGGGCATCAATGTTGTGCAAATACTGCACTTGTACATAATGTGGACAGAACCTTCAAAGTAGCTTAATCAAAGAAGGCTATTAGCAAATTCTGCATGCAAAATCTTTTTTTCCATACCATTCCTCTAAACAATATTGCAGTATTTTACCTGAGCAGAAAGGGCTTTTTTGTTAACCTTGAGACTTTGGTACTGAATTAATATAAAGATACCAACAGCACCGAGAGGCTGTAAATCTTTCCAATGAACATTTAATGGCAGGATTGGGCTCTTGATACTGCAGCTTTACTGCAGTGCAGTGAATAGTATGCAGCAATATAAGTAAAATTCAGAGCCGCCTAGTGTTGAAGCACTCAGGGGTTTAGCAGCTCTCACTGACTTTAATGAATCCTAATGACATTCTGGGAAAGGAGATTTTTCCATCTTAGCAAAATGATGTGGAGAATGAATTGGGTTAAAAAATAAAATGCTGCATATAAGCCACTTTTATTGGGTATAGACAACATGCAGCCTTTTGTGAAATGTTCTTTACAAGCAGGCTTTTCTGTTTGCATAAATTGTGGAGAATTGTGGTAAAAGGGAATAGATGATGGAATATTTAAGATGCAGTTAGTAATGAGAAATCATTGACCCCTGGATGGACAAACTGGTTGTGGAAGGCTGACTTAACTGGTTGTGTGATTATACATGATGGTTGGCTGCACTGCCAGTGGGCTGCATTGCATAAACTGTGACAACAATAAGAAAAAAATATTTTTCCCTATTACAATATTTTTATTATAAAACCTCCCACCTACATATGTAAATTCAGATCCTTAAAAAAATACTGAACGGGAATAATTATGCAGGATACAAGATCTCTGCTGTGCAGTTATTATTTATAATTATTTTGTTATTCTTGAAGAATGCTAACAAGTCAGAATTTTTGGCTATTTAGGGCTTATGTGAGCTCCTCAGAGCCCCATCTGTCACCATTACTCATTTCATGCAGGTTCCAGGTGCTGCTGCTAGAAAGCTAATTTCAGCAAGATATGATTACCATTGCCCAGTCCTCTGGGTGGGGACCTACAATTGTATTACACCACCTAAAGACAGCATATATGCTCTAGAAGTTTCATTAATCATTTCAAAGAATCCAACTGCTAACATGTTTAGTAAATAGCGTTGAGACTGAAATATAAAAAAGTTTTTATCAGAAATGTACTGTTTTGCAAGCTGTCTGAAAAATGGATTAGAACAAAAGCCCTGAAACTGTGAAATCCCAATCGTCCTAAACAATAGATGTTTTTTGTTTTGTTTTATCTTGCTTCTTTTAACTGAAACCCAGCATATCTCTAATTAATTCATCCTTTAATACAAGAAATTCCCTGGGGGATAAATGGAATTATAAGGTTCCAGTATTATATTTGTTCTGGACCTCCAGTAGATTCAATTAAATAAAATAAAAAAAAGAAGAGAAAGTGGCAGGAAAAATAGCTTCTTTCAGACTGTAAAACCTGAAATACGGGTTATATGGAGGATTTATTTTCAGTAACTATTTTCTACCCATGCTCCCACATACATTTGGACTCCATATGTACTGTGAGGCCTACAACATCAGAAACAACCAGTTCATTTTATAGGGGTATTTTTTCCTTTCATTTTTTTAATCATTGTTTTGCTACTTTATTTTGATATTGTTTGGGGTTTTTCTGTTTGTGCCCAAAACAAGACAAGTTCTGTTCCCTGTGGCTAGGTACAGACATTCAAAACACCTGAGGTAGAATCAGTCTAACTTACAGGTTTTTCTGTATGCGGCATAGTTTAGATTGGTAGCAAACAGAACACATTTGCCTTCTGGTGGGAGGGGCAAATCTTTAGACCAGGTTATGCTGTTTTTAAACCAGTCTATATATGCCAAACTTCTGTTCTGTTACAAGTATAGACTGGTTTTGTGTGAGAAACATCTGTTCTGTTATAGGGATGGACCAGCTTTGTGTGACAAACTTCTGTTCTATTATGGTATATAAACTGGTTTCAAATAATTTATATCAGTAAAAGTGTAATGTCTGTACCTGGTCTGTGAGACCATAACACTCTTAAGGTTCTCTGCACCATAGGTGTTAATATAAGACTGTAGGCTTTTTGTTTGTCTGTTTGTTTGTTTTAATACCACTGACACTCTTCCAGTCCTGGATGAGTCTCACATTGAGACAGCATCTAGAAACTTTTACAATTGCTGTTCAGTCAGTGAGTTGTTCTGATATGTCTAATTGACACACACCACTTGCTGCTAAGAACTGTATATTGTTTAATGTGCTCACTACCAAGACAGGGTTTGGAGGACAGATCAGTGCCATAGTCACTAGGTGTCACAAACACAGAAAAAGCATGATACTTGTACTGTGTTTTATTTTGAAATCAGTAACAGAAGCTAGAAAGTAAGAAGTGATAAATGAAAGGTATGTATAGCCATTATATTTAGATTTAAATACCCAACCAAATAGGCATTCAGAGGGGTTAAATCAGGCAAAAAATAACACAGCTACCTAATCTAAATTAGTTCACCTAAGTAGGTGCACTGGCTTAGATCAAGATTGGGTTAACTCAACTTAGGAAAGGTTTAAACCAATCTTGCAAATGCCTTCATGTGTTCACAGAACAGCCCCTGGGCTGGGAAAACCCAGTTGCTTGCCAGAGCCCTGGGGCTGTGCTAATCCTACCTTCCCAACCATGACTGGGCTATTTTTAGACCCCTACCCCATGATCAGCAGGGATCATGGTTTTCTCTTATAAAAAAAAGAATCCCCGTACTTTTGTGTGGGTATATGTGTATGGGTGTGTGTGTATTAGTGGTGTTTCATTTGATTATCTTGGTCACTCAATCTAGTCGCAAAGGGCCTTTGTACATACTGCAAAATTGGCCTTTAAAGTGGCTTAAATGCCCTTTTGCACCACTTTAATGGCATTGCTGCTTGTACGTTCAGTGGTGTAGTCTGCTTTAATGGCATTGCTGTTTGCACTCTCAGCAGCATATTCCACTTTAAATGACTTAGGTATGTAGCAAGATAAAACACCTCTGAGGTGTTAGTTTGCTACCAAACAAAATGCAACACAATGCATGGGGCACTAGAGGCCGATGTGCTGGGGGCTTGGCGGGGCCCATGCAGCTCAGGGGCTGTGGGACCCAGCAGCAGCCCATGCAGGCAGGCTCCACTGAAGTTAAAAAAAAAAAAAAGCCAGCCTGATCTTTTTTTTTTTTTCTCCCTGAAGCCTGTATGCCTGCCTGAGCTGTGTGGGAGCCTGGTGCTTCCCTCCATGGCTGCAGGGGAGGGAGGGAGGTATGCTTCCCTCCATAGCTGCAGTGCCCCCCAGGACCGCCTGGTTTGGTGCCAGCAGGTGGGTGCCACCTGGGGGCCCCCGTGCAGCTCTGGGACCATTTGGCCCGCTGGCAGCTCATCCCCGCTCCCCACCATCGAAAAGGCAGGTAAGGATTGGGCCCCCATCTTTGTGTATACTCCACAGGGGTTTAATTCGGTTTAATTCTCCCTAAATTGAAGCGATGTTTTCAAAAACCCAACATTTCAATTTAGGGAGAACTAAACCGAATTAAGCCCCCGTGGCATGTACTAACAGCCAAAACCTCTTACCTACTAATAGTTGCTTCTTAAAAGTAGGGAAACATTCATTGAACAATATGTATGAGAAGCAACATTTTGGGAATCACAGTGATATATTACAGCAATTTAGAAGACAGTATATGAAAATAGCAATCGATGTTAAACTTTCATTAAGAGGTGCTTCTGGGGCTTCATGTGCTGCTTTATACAATCAAATTCCCATTAAATTAAGCAGGATTTTTATCTGTTCAAGAAATCAGGTAGTTCCTGTAGGCTTTTTCACAACTTCCCATTATGGAAAGGAGAGAGGGACAGGAAACATTTTTTGAATTTTCCTGAGGCCATTTTTTTTGGACTGTGGCATTGCAAGAAATGCTTTGGAGAACAGCAAGGAAGACCTGGAACCATGACATCACTTAGGTGTACCCCACGGCTTGACAACAGTTCTAAGAAGGCATGGTTTTTCATGCAACAGGAACTTCCGCAGGGGAAGTTGGGTACCGAGTCAGAATCTCTCCATAACAAAACACTACTGTGTGAGCTACAGAGCATTGTGACAACTGTAAATAGGAGTTGAAATATTTAGGATGTACTTGGCAACAAGAAATCATCGAGTCTGGGGTGAAAAAACATTGGACATCCTTATTTCCTGCCTGGGATACATATCTATTGGGAAAGAGTGGGAGCAGAGGCTGCCAAATGATACTGGTCTTATCTCTCATTATAGACACTACCTTCCCTGACCCTTCACCAGTCCCTTTGCAGTCATATCTATCAGGCCAAGCCTTAGGAAAATAATGCCCCCTTTGTATTTTGACCCATTCCCATCCCCTCCCCCCCCCCCCCCCCCCAAATCAGTGGTGCTACTGTAGACAGAGGCAGGTTGGCAGGGGAGTGGGGTCTGGCAGGGAGATAGAGCAGCGTGGTACACCAGGCCTCCACTGACCTTTAAACAAATACTTTTAACTAACCTGTGAAGGTTAAAGTTGCCTGGTACTTTCCGTTTCATGGTCCTATTCCAGTTGCTTATAACAATTACAGGATATTTTCTCAGGAATTCTTATAACCCATTCAGAAGAATAAATCATCCCAAATATAATTGCTATTGCTGTCCTCTTTTAAGGTACTGAGTGCTTCCACCCTGCATATGACAAATCCAATTAGGAGACAGTGAAGCTATCCCTGGGTGTAGCTGCTCTTAAGCTCCCTCTTTCCATCATGGCCTCCTTTCTGTGTTTGGCACATACAAAGTAGGAGTAGGTGGGCAGGCTCCATTCTGAACAGCTCCCTCAAGAATATTGCAGAAGCAATATAGGAAACTCCTAAGTGATGGTGTTATTGTGAAGTTGTTGCACAGGGAAATGAGTGGAAAAAGTGTAAAGTAAAATCTGTAACATTCTGTCACACCCACATGCAGAAAAGATGGTTGTTGAAAGGAAGGAGACCATTTTTTGCTGCTCTAGCAACAAATAATCTAATATTTCCAGAGCATGTGCAGCTACAGCAGTGCCACTTAATATTAATGCCAGAAATACCATTTTATTATCCAGCAGTCAGAGAGACAAACAAAAATAATGAAAGATATGCAGAACCCAAAAGTGTATTTTTTTACAAGTTTAGTATGATAAGTACCATTTAATGCATCCCTGAAAGCAGCTAGATGAGTAGCATTTCAGCAGCATTATATAGACCTCAGTGAAATATTTTAGGATTTATATTATTAAATGTTCATTCCACTGATGGTATTGCAACAATAGAGACATTGTAAAGTGTCTTTCGGTATAGAACCTCATTTAACTTCTACATCAGACAGAGATTCATCTTGTGTATATCTTGTATTTTGGTTTTGAATCAACCTCTATTTCATTGCAATATATGTATTGCAATATATTCATTCCAGGACACTTTAGAAACGACCTATAATCAATACTTTAAGGGGACATGTGTACATCAAAATCTGTGGGCTAAGCATCAGTGAACTGTAGTATATAAACAGTACATAAGGGAAAGATATATTAGTGTGACTAAGGGGGGGAGGGGATAACTGAGGTAGCAGCTCTAGGTGCTGATTTTGGGAGTCAGGGAGGTGATGCAAAAATAACAGTCATTTATGCTGCTGGCTGGCTACCTAGGAGCCACCAACAGCAGTTAGGAACTGCCACTGTTCTGATCACTACCATAATCCAGAGTGTAGAGCTGTCCTGTTTCATCCCTGAGGCTACAAAAAGATGCCATATTTGTTATGGAATAAACCATTTTATCCTGGGACATCTTTGTTACCCCAGAATACATCCTAAAAAGGTTCATGGAATAAGAAGTACTAACAGTTTATCTCAAGATGTCCTAAAGTGCATTTGAGTGGTTTTTCCAGGGCTGCATGATTGGATCAGTGGCAAAAATCCCTCCCAGATGTGCATTCAACCACTCATTGAACCCTTACTCATAGCCCTGTAGAAGGGCTATATCTGTACATACTGATCCCAGGATAGTTCCAGAATAAACACAAACACAACTTGTCCAGGGATAAATGCAACATCTGACTGGGAGAGGTCACTTTCACATATAGAAAGTTGGTGGAGAAATAGCGGCTAAAAACCCTCAGATTTCACTTTCTGCACAGATATACAGTTTATAAGTCAGCACCTTTTAGAAAAAGTACAGTATCATTCACACATATTGAGGGTACCTGGGTGAGAAACATATTACTGTGGGGCATTTCTGGTGCAGATGCAATTTAAAGTAAATTATTTTTAAACTGCGTAAGCAGAGAATATGCACTCATGACTAATAATTGTCTTCCTGCAATCATATGAAAGAAGATGATGTTATTAAAGCTAATGGAAAGTAATATATGTCTCTGTAAGTGCATCTGCTTGAGACACTGTCACCATAGCAATGAGCTATGGCAACATAGCATTGGCGAGCACTAACCATGACACCACTGCTACTGCGCAGTAGCTCATTGCTACTGTATGGCAAGGTTGGAAATAACCTGTGCACCACTGGGACTGTGCAATACCAATGGGAACTGTGCAGTTATTTAGTACTTACTTTAGCAATCATGCAGTCCTAAATGACTCCATGGTACTGACTGCACAGTGGGGCTCATGTGTAGACGTGACTTAAGAGCATCGATTGAAGGAAGTATAGACATGCAGCAAATCATTATAAGTTATGTTATTATATTAAATGCACCTTTTTCTGAAAGTTTTCCTTGTTCCAAAATTGCATGTTCATGTAAGTTCTAGGGCCTAAAAGATGAGCTGAGAGATAACATTCCAAAAACATGAAACAGGAAATGACAACTGAAAGCTAGAGACCAGGAAATGGCTGGCTGCAGGGGAAAAGCTGACCATGTAAAGAAGTATGAGCTATGGGTCCAGATTCAACTTCTTTGTTAGGCACCTAAAAACCACTTAATTCAATTCAGACCCCTAAGTTCCAAGGAGCAAAATGGCCCATGGCCAGTAGTCTTAAAAGGCTCTCTGTAGTACAGTGGTTATGCTAAATCTCTGGGATGAAAGATTCCCAGGGTATATCCAGACAGGCGGGAATGTTTATTTTCCCAGGAATAAATAGCAGTGGCAAACCTTGGCATGGCAAGCTACCCGAGTGGGATAGGGAAGGCTGGGGCCAGCCACTATGTTCGCCTCAGCAACTTTGCCTGGAGTCTTGTGGGGCCTCTGGGATCTGTAGCCATGGTGCTCCTGCAGCAGAAAGCCTGGCCAGCAGCCAGAGCGTGGCTCCAGCTACCCAGGCTCCGGTTCTGGGCAGTGCTTGCTGCTGCCCCATGCACCACCCCACTTTTTTTGGTGTGGGTTTTTTGTGGGATTTTAACCGCCCCCCCACCGCCCCAGGTCAAGAAAATACCCCCTAGACTACAGAGTAGCAACATGGGGAATGCCTGCTTGCACAGTACACCACAAACTGCACATCCACACTTGTCTGGATCCATCCCCAGAGGCTGCTTTTTGCACCCATTACTACTTACGTATTTGGTATTAAACAGACATTAGTTAAAAACATAATAGCACCCAGGCTGCAAAGGAGGGTTCCCATTTGCTTTTTCTCCTTGCCCAACAGTTCTAGTACCTTTGACTTTCCACTGAATGAGTTTTAACATGGGATGTGAGGAGTGCTATTATTTATCTTGGAGGTTAAGGCATTCCCCCTAGAGCATGAGAGATATGGATTTAAATTCCATCAGAACACTGAGGGCCTTAGAACCAGATCTTCCACTTCTTAGACAAATACTTTGATCACTAAATATTGGTGTCGCAGGGCACCTTGGTGCCCCTCCTCCTATAGAGGAGAAACTGCCAGGGAGCAAGTGAGCGCGCCCTGGCCTGACATAACGAGCCCAGCTGAGGCTTGCTCAGGTAATGAGCGCAGCTGTGGGTTGCCGGAGCAACCAAGCGGAGCCAGCTGCCTGTAGGGGGCAGGGCCTGGCCCTTATAAAGCTCAGGGCTGAGGCCAGGCTGGCAGTTCTCTGCCAGCAGCCTGGGAGGCAGGAGGTGGAAAGGAGCATGACTTGCAAGTACAGCTCATGATAGCCCTGAGAGGATGGGTACTAGAGTTTAGCCATGCGGCTTGTGGTTATGTTACACCCTAGGGGCTTGTGGTTTTGCTTTGTGTTTGTGTTATTATACCTGGAGGCTTGGGTGAGGCTGTAGGGGTTGGAGGAGGCCTCAACTATAGGGACCCCAGAGAGTGTGGGGTGCCCTAATGCCAAGAGGGCGCATTATCTGCATAGCGCCAGGGAAGGCGCAGCTCGCACTCCAGGGCGTGAGCAGCTGGCGGCGAGGAGCGCGGCCAGTGGGTCGCGGGCGCAACCTGTAGGTTGCGGACGGGGACCTAGACCCTGGATTGCCTGTGGGGGGGAACATAGACCCCGGCCCCAGGAAAGGGGCAATATTATTGAGTAGCCCAGTGTGGGCACGGCGAACCCCACAGAGGGGGAGCGCCATTGTACGTTATTGAGTAGCCCAGTGTGGGCACGGCGAGCCCCAAAGAGGGGGGAGCGCCATTAATGAGGAACCCTAGAGGGGCCATATCGAGGAGCCCGAGACGGGCATAGCGAGCCTGGCCGCAGGCTAGTGCGGTAACACCCCTCAGACTGAGGCAGGGTGCTGCGGTTGCCCCGAGAAGACAGGGAGTAGCAGCGCAGTGAGCCAGGGTCAGAGAGGGTGCCCGTGCGGTTGGCTCATAGGACCGGAGGCCTGCTAGAGAGTCCCTGAGCGGAACCATACCGGCAGGGGAGGCCCACAGTGGGCCAGACAAGAGTCCCAGCAAGAGTCTGGGCACGAGAGAGGGAGCCCAGAGTGGGCCACAGTAAAGAGGAGGCCCAAGAAGCGGGCGCACAGACCGGACAACGTCTATTACATCTGCGAGGCTTGGGGCGTGGTATTAGGGGTTGGTAGGAGCCACGCATAGCCCACAAGGCTAGGGTGTCTGGGGAACACCCACCATATCGGGAGACCCCCAGGGGGTCCGGAAGAACCGCGGGGACAGAGGTCCCGAGTAGCCGTGCCCAGGGAAAACACAAGGCAGCCTCCCATCATTATATTTACCATCAAAGACGTGGCGGGCGAGAATTAGAGGGTGCCTTGGGCTGGCCTGTACACGGAGCGAGGGACCTCAAGGAGATCACGGCTCTCCGCGAGGACCCCGCCGTGACAATTGGTCAAAAGGGGATACCATCTCCTCTTTTGTCAAGACTTGGCAGTCAGAATCACCTGTCTTTAGGAAGTCACTACACAACTATCGCAAAAGTGGCACTTGGTGTTGTGAGGAGGAATAGGAGTCACAAAATGGATAAGTGAAAGTCAGAAGGATTTCCTCTAGTTTCATTTAATTGTTCTTTTGAAAACACCGAATTGCTCCCAATTGTCTGTATAGAGTATCTAAACACCCAAGCCTGAACTGTTCTTTAGGCACTTATATGTTTAATTAGGTCCTTTTGTACTGCCCTCCAGGGACAAATGCTCAAATGTTTGATGGAACAATGCTTAAATTAAAGAATATGCCAATCCTATTGGACTCCTCACCCTGCTGTATAGTAATGCTTAAAAAAAAAAATTGCCCAACTGAATTTTCCTCCAGCCCAAGTTCTCAGAAACTGTATTAGTGTTAGTATAACACAAAACGTTCTCTCAATGCTACAAAACCTTGTTAAATAATGATATTTTATCCCAAGGAAAGAGAACTATGTAACTGCTTGACAGATCAAGAGTTCACCTCTTAGCGCTAATTACCTAAGAAGGTAACTATGGCATGGCAGCATTTTTCTGGGGTAAACTTCTGTAAACTTTCCAAGGACTTTTTAGGGATTTGGATATCTCCCTACATTCAGTGAATAGGAATGTGAATGGGAGGTGATGGAACACCATAAAGTATCCTTACCTTCAGGTACATGGGACAGCTTCACAAAGCTGGTTTCTGATAAGTAGCTATGTGGAGCATATGAAAAGCACTTTTATATCAACAAGAGTAAGGACTAGGGATTGAGGCCAACCGCAGCCTTGATTCTTCATTCTCAAGACTTCAATAGGAATTGTGGGCTCTTATCACCGCTAGGAGTTTGGTGCTTAATTTTTACCATAGAATTTCATTGTGGATTTCATTCCTCAAGCACAACTAACTTACATGTGTTGACTTAATTTCATGAACCTTTTGCAACTACACTGCTGAACACAGGGCAAGGTTTTTAGAGCTATAAATTGGAACAGTACGTTCTTAAGCAGTGGGTAGAAAATATGCGATGGATTTCCTTCTACAGCTGTTCCAGGCTTTTGAGTTCCTGACAAGGAAAAATGACTTGTGCTCTCATAATCTGTACGAGTTTATCTTGGTTTTACAATTTTTGTCTCATGTCCAAAAGTACTGTAGTAGATACATTTTATTAAGCCAATGCCTTGTCTGGATTTTCCAAATTCTCCTCTGTATTCTTTGAGAACAAAAGAATTACTTTTATTTCATTTTCAAATACACACTGGAATCTCTCAAATTGACAGCATATTGAAATATGATGCAGTTTTGCTTGGAAAGGGATAGAACTTCAGCTTCAGTCAGGGTAAAACAATTAAAAGTTTTTTTTTCTTAAAGCCATATGCAGAATTTAGAATATAGATACTATCTAGATAAATAAAATAAAAGCACTGCTTCTGGAATCCCCAGATAAAGACTTCACAAAATAGCAACTGTGTGGTATAGAATAATATCTAAAAGAAAATAGAATTATACTCTCAGAGAGAAAAAAAAAAATATATATATAATTTAACTTGATTAAATTCAAAGGAATATTCCCACAGGTAAAGGTAAGTATCTACAGTTTATTAAAATTAATTCACTAATCTATCTTTACAACTAAAAAATGGCTCTTTATTGAGAACAAAGGAACCGTAAGAATAGTTCACCAAGCTTGTGTCCAATTAAATAGGAAAAAATAATTTTAAAAACCTTTTCAAACTGTAATATTGGACCAGAAAATTCCCAAAACATTGATAAATACATTATTAGCAGAAAAGGAAGAGATCAGAATCATTTTAAGAAGAAATAAACTAATCCTTGTGGAAATGTAGAGGAGAAATATCAGTTTAATGCAGAAAATATACATTATATACTTCAGTATGATATACTACAAAGTAGATATGTCTTGCTGGAGGAAAAGTTCGGAAACTTATAGATTCATAGATGTTAGGGTCGGAAGGGACCTCAATAGATTGTCGAGTCCGACCCCCTGCATAAGCAGGAAAGAGTGCTGGGTCTAGATGACCCCAGCTAGATACTCGACTAACCTCCTCTTGAAGATCCCCAGGGTAGGGGAGAGCACCACCTCCCTTGGGAGCCCGTTCCAGACCTTGGCCACTCGAACTGTGAAGAAGTTCTTCCTAATGTCAAATCTAAATCTGCTGTCTGCTAGCTTGTGGCCATTGTTTCTTGTAACCCCCGGGGGCGCCTTGGTGAATAAATACTCACCAATTCCCTTCTGTGCCCCCGTGATGAACTTATAGGCAGCCACAAGGTCGCCTCTCAACCTTCTCTTGCGGAGGCTGAAAAGGTCCAGGTTCTCTAGTCTCTCCTCGTAGGGCTTGGTCTGCAGGCCCTTGACCATACGAGTGGCCCTTCTCTGGACCCTCTCCAGGTTATCCGCATCCTTCTTGAAGTGTGGCGCCCAGAATTGCACGCAGTACTCCAACTGCGGTCTGACCAGCGCCCTATAGAGGGGAAGTATCACCTCCTTGGACCTATTCGTCATGCTTCTAAGAGATGAAATAGCAAACTAGATGTTATTGTTAGATATATTTCAAAGGAAGGAATATTTACAAGGAGTATGCATAGATTCAACTTATTTTTCCTTTAATTTTAGTTTCCCACTGCTGTTTTAAAGGAGATGAGGTTAAGCATGAACAAGTTTACATTGACTGATCAATATATTTTTAAACTGACTAATATGAGCAGTTGTAGTTATTTGCATTATTTGTTTTTTAAAGTTAAACATTGGAAATATAAGACTAAGAAATAAAAAAATAAAACATAGGGACTACTTAATTTGATGCTATGTGTTTAAAGATCCAGGCCAAACTCCTATAAAGTAGCTGGTCTGTTTCCAATTTTATTAGGATAGGGGAAAACATTCAAAACTATTTTACAGGAGTACTGGGAAGGATTCTGATTAGGGCAGGAAAAAAAAACTTGGACAGGCCAAAGGCCTTTTGTACTAGTTGAGTAGTATTTAAGCACTCTTCTTTTGGGAAGTAATTTCTTACTGCAAGTGATTGCAAGATTTGCCACATACCCATGTTTTAGAAGCTCTTTCCTTAAGCGTGGTTTAAATAAGGAGGGATAATACTTACATAAATCAGAGCACAAAAAAGTCACAAATTGCTCCCTATTTAGCCCTTCTATTACAGAATATTACAGAAAATGAACCTAAAATACATATACAGATCCTGAGATGGTGTTAATCATCATGTAAATTTAATCAAAAAGTTAACACTTACAACACCTCAGGTTCTGAATAAAGGTCTGGCTAACACTGTAAGACAGTCTTCTATATACCACACTGTGGAACCTATTGAAGTCAAATCCTGAGATGCACTAAATATGCAAAACACTCACCATGGCAGCCACTCTGAATTTTACCTTTTGAGTCCAATCTTTGAAGGCAACTACACAACTCCAATTTACGTTCCTAGGGGAGCATCTATACATTAATTAATGTGCTTTTGCTACTGCACACTAGATTTAGTACCTCTAATGGGAGGTACTAACTAAATGTGCATTAGGCTGCCTTAAAGCACAGTAGCAAAAGTGCACACTTTTTTAGTGATGCTTAATGAGCAGTAGCCTAATTTGACTGAGCATTAGCATATTATCACATTTTTACCATGACATTCTAACGCACAGTAAAATAAGCTACTGCACACTAACACGTATGTGCAGATGCATCCTAGGAGTAGGATTGAATAATTTTTTTCCTACTTTTATAGGAGGAAATACTACTGTGTCAGATTTATTTGGATAGAAGTTGTCTGTAAGTTTTTGAAAGGCACCTATTAAAAAAGGGCTTCATTAGGTAACTGATTTCAGTTTCTGTTAATTATAGGGTAAAGCATAATGCATTTACTTGTATTGTGTGCTATTATTTTATTCTGTTTTTTCTTTGTAGAGATCCAAACCAGCCTGTTCCACAAGACACAAAGTTTATTCATACAAAACCCAACCGTTTTGAAGAAGTGGCCTGGTCCAAGTATAACCCTAAAGATCAACTGTACCTACATATTGGCCTGAAACCCAGAGTCCGGGATCACTACCGAGCAACAAAAGTTGCCTTCTGGTTGGAACTTGTACCACACCTGCACAACCTCAATGAAATATTTCAGTATGTTTCCACAACAACAAAAGTTCCCCCTCCTGATATGACCTCATTTCCTTATGTAACCAGGCGGTCTCCTGGAAAGCTGTGGCCAGCCACCAAACGTCCAGCAATGACACCAGCCAACAATCCTAAACATTCAAAAGACACTCAAAAAACTGCCCCAGAGGATACAACTGTTCTCATAGAAAACAAGCGAGATTATTCCACGGAGCTGAGTGTCACTATTGCTGTGGGAGCATCCTTGCTATTCCTCAACATTTTAGCTTTTGCTGCACTGTATTACAAGAAAGACAAGAGGCGTCATGAAACACACAGGCGCCCCAGCCCTCAAAGGAACACAACTAATGATATAGCGCACATACAAAATGAAGAGATTATGTCATTGCAGATGAAACAGCTGGAGCATGACCATGAGTGTGAATCGCTGCAGGCACACGACACACTGAGACTCACCTGTCCACCTGACTACACCCTTACTTTGAGGAGGTCACCAGATGACATTCCACTCATGACACCCAACACCATAACCATGATTCCTAATACATTAACAGGAATGCAGCCTTTGCATACTTTCAACACTTTCAGTGGAGGACAAAACAGTACTAATTTGCCCCATGGACATTCTACTACTAGGGTATAGCTCTGCCATTCCTCTTTCACCCCACAAGCCAATTGGAAGAAAAGAGAAAAAGAAGAGGGAAAAAAATATTCTTCATAGAACAACTTGTCAGAATAATAATAATAAAACAACAGTAAAAGAGAAGGACAGTCATTATTTTCTTACTGATCCTTCCCATAGGAACTCTGATATTAAAGATCAGCTTCAAACCCTGTGAAATGTGAAATGTGTACATTGCTGTTATGATACTGCTTTAAGATCTCAACCGCTTTGATTGAAAGTTGAGGCCAGAAGAAATCAGTTAAAATGAGGTTTTGAGTGCAACCATCAGAAACAGAATCTTCTGGAACATGGAGCCAGTGACTGTACAGTTTTTTTAATAATAAAAATTTAAAAAAAAGTTCTTTATGTGCCATACCATGAATGGCCCTTGTTAAAATAAAGACATCATCATGGGCTTTTACCCAGCATATGAACTTGCAATCCAGAAGGGAGAAATAGGATTTTATTATTAAAAACAAGAGGACTGACTATGCAGTAAAACACGTATAGTTCTGTGCAGAGATGACTTGCCAGCCTGAACTATATTTAAAGAAACTTTGTAAAAAATGTACATAGCTGTGAGTTTAAAAATAAGCTTTTATTGATGTTTTCAGTTTCAAAAGAGCTTTTAGAAAGATTGTGCATTCAGTTGTGACCTATGTGTATATACATTAGTCATATCACCTCTGTTCCCTCCAGGCCAAAAGGAGGAATTTCTTCTTAATTACTAGTGGTAAGCAAAGACATGAGGTTTTTCTAACATGTTTCATTTATAGAAGGACATGGTGTCATGCAGAGGATAGAGTTGTCTGTGTAACCTGCATATTTTCTCTTACAGGTTACACAAATGCATGTTAAAGCATTCTTAGGAGATGGTTGGTTGTTTTTTTTTTCCCAGAAACCTTTTCTTTTCCTTCCTTTTTTGTTAGCGTACATTAAATTGCAACACAGAGATGGATCTGAAAATGGAAAAATAATTATTGTTTTAAGCTTGTTGAATTGAACCAAGAAACATCAAAAATATATATAAAGAGTCCAGTTTTGTAGTTCTTGGTTATTTTAATATATTAGGCAGAGTTGCTTCCCAATCTGCTACCCTGACAAAAGCAAAGAAAGCCTGCCTTTTGGTCAGTCTTTTCTGAGGAATACTAGCTCTATATTCACCAGCAGCTGCAGAAGAGCTTGAGCTGAAGAAGCACCCACTCAGCTTTGCTAAACAAAGGGAAATACAGTTTGAAGGTGGGGAAAATGGTTTGGTTTGGTTTGGTTTTAAAAAACGGTCATGATTTATCATTATACAAAGCACTTTTTCCCCTCAGTATCCTGCTTTTGTGATCAAGAGTTCATCTGTCAGAAAACAGTATTTTTGACAGTTGTGTAGCTGTCCCATATCCAGTAGAGACTGTTGGGAGCTAGAGAGAGAACTGATGGGGTTTGTGTGCATTTATGTGAAAATTCAGGACAGCATCATTGTCAGAAAAAATATAAAAATTTTATTGTTTATTCTGCGCTTCTTAACTGGGAGGGCAAACAGGGCTGTCCCACAAGGAGTTTTATAATTTCTTTTCAACAACATATTCAAGTATTAAATGATAGAAGTGAGTTATTAACAAATGAGAGTTACTTTATATTTTGCTTTAGAAAGTAACTATTTAATCCAGAGATTGGAACCAAAGATATTTGAACAGAGTTGCTCTGCACTTGAACATGACTGTCCCAGATCTATTTTTTATTACTATATCCCTTCGAAGCTGGGCGCAGCAGTATCATATTATCTGTCCCATGCAGAACAAAACACAAGATGCCTTGCACCTTTTTTTCCCTCCCTTTTTTAAAAAATTAAACACTTTGGAAGTGCCAGCCTGTGAAAGGTGACATACGAGTTCTGTACAGCTCCTTGCTGTGGCTGGCTGGGAGCAGGTTTTGAAAGAGATGAAAAAGGGATTTAATAATATGGTAAAAGTCCACCATGAAACCAGTATCATTCTTTACATGTAAGAAGATAGGTATGCTATACATATGACCTGGTCTCTCAGGTTGGACAGTAGCGAAGCAACATTCTGAAGTATATCTAGTAGCAAACAGAAAACTGCCTTCTTCACTGATACATCCCGTAATGTTTATTAAAGCTGACTCTATACCAGGCCATTTCTGCCACCTATATATTGCCTCAGCTGAGATGCAGCCGTTCATGACTCTAAAAATAAAAATACAAAAAAAAAAAAAAAAAAAAAGAAAGAAAGAAAAATAATTTAAAAGGCAGTGATGCTTTGCATCATAACCAGTTGGGTATGTTTGTAATGTGAATTACAGTATTTGTTTAGTACTTCCAATTGTTTTCTGCTAGCAATATGTACAGTACTGTGTCAGGCTTGTGACATTTGGGTAAAAAAGTTCCTGTAAGTGAATGATTTTGACTTTTAAAAATAATTACGATCAAGTCAACTTAATCATTTAATACATCTGAACTGATGTATGATTTATAAATGGAAAGATTTATAGGATCTTCATAGAATTCTATAATAATGATAACAAATTATACTTTGCAAACTGTACAAGAAAGAAAAAAGAACTTTCCCAGTATATTCTTGACCTTAAGAGGCACGCAGGGTTTAATGGTTTCTTTTGTTATTGTTTTGCTATTTTTTTTGTTTGTTTTTTGCCTTAAGTAATGATAGAAGATATATATGGCTGGACACATATGTATAAACTTTTCAGCAGCATTTTTAATAATAAAATATCACAGTATTTTCTAATGCTTTGTGCAAAGAATTGCGCGCTCATACTTTTTTTGTTGAAAATCTTTAAGAAGTGTTTTTTTTAAATCTCTTTTTAGCCCTCCATATACATGATGCCTTGACATGCAGTATAAAAATATTATAAGCAGCAGAGGTTGAATTTTCATGATATTGAGTTATCATAGCAGTCAGAGCTCTATAAAACTATTGCTTAGGTGAGAGAACACCACACTGAAGTTAAGACAGTGAAGATAGTGTAGATGAAGTTCCTTATTCTCACTTACCTATAAGCTCTAGGGCTTGCATTGAATTATTTATGTTGTTGTTCTGTTAATAACCTTACATTCTTCCCTGATATTCTAAGGGGAAGCATAGCTACCGTACCTCCCATGTCAGCTTGCAGATTAACAAGTAAAAATGTATTTCATCAAACAAGATTTTAAAGTAGAGCAAACAGTTTTTATACATTACTGCCTCTATAAGTAACCATTCATTATTTTTTAGATTTAGATTTTTAGAATATTTAGGTTTTTAAAGGATAGTAAAACATATGTATATAAATAATATACATATTTTATATAATATATTTATACTTGTATATAAATTAGATGATTTATATAAATGCATATGAAACACCATCACACCCAACAAGCACTAGATGTATAGTCAAGCATAGGAGTATTATTATTTTTGTCAATGGGAGATAACCAATTATAGTTTCCCCTTTTGCTATGTTAAAATCCATTTGTCACCAAAGTTTCCTATTATCTAACTGATGAATATATATTCTGTTGATTAGGGGTGGATATTGTTTGCTTTCTGTAACTATTTTTTTAACAAGTGTATTAATAGAAATGTTTGGAGAATTTTGACCATATAGTGAAGAGTATTTAAAAAACAGATTTTGAATGATTACCTTTCAATATTTACACTGGAGCTCCAGTACTAAGAGCTGTATTTGAAGAGAAGAATACTACATGACTACCAATCTAATGAAACAGCTTGAATTTTGAACATTGAATTTGTATAGTGTGCAAATAAGATACACAGGATTATTTCAAAAATATGTTTGAGTGATAAATAAATTCAGAAAATTCATAACCTGTCTGAGGACAATTCACAACCATAAAAAGAGCTAAAAATTGCTACAGACATTATTCAGTGTGAATTGTTCATTCAAAATTTCTGGCTACTCAGTTGCCTACTAAAAGTATAGCTTCTAAAGGTTACTCATACTAGTAACTACGTATTATGTGGGTCTCTTTTTGAAAGCACAAAACATAAAATATCAGATTCTTAGTTATGCTTTTCTAAGATATAATTGCATTTTTTTAATATTTCATATACAACAAATGAATTACTCCTTTTCCTTCCTCAGATCTGTTGTTTTGACACCATAAACCACTTAAAATTTCTTCAGATTATGTCATTAGCAGATAAAGTTGAAAAAAAATTGTTTTCCATCAAAATTTAATTGTGATATTTTAAAATAGCATTTTCATCGGGGTGATAAATCAAATATCATAATTTTGTCTACAATGAAAATTTCCAAGCAATTTTAGTTTGGAAATGTCTTAAAATTTTATTTCAGCTACTACAAAACATCTAACATTTTATTTTGGTTTGTTGGGTTGAATCAAAACATTTTGTTCTGAGTCACTTTGACAGTGAACGGCATTCCCCTTGGGCTGCTGAAGTGCCTAGGGAGCCTTTGAAGGCATTTTAAAAGCTTTTTTTCTCATTCTTGTTTAGCAGCTGGAATATCCAGCAAAACTGCATCTCTCATGATGCATGATGGTCATGGGGCTTCTCTTGATGTAGAGGAATTAAAACAGAGATATTGGTGGGATTATATTTCCCTTCATGTACTTACATGGCAGTTTTCCTACGATTCATAGATGTTAGGGTCGGAAGGGACCTCAATAGATCATCGAGTCCGACCCCCTGCATAAGCAGGAAAGAGTGCTGGGTCTAGATGACCCCAGCTAGATACTCATCTAACCTCCTCTTGAAGACCCCCAGGGTAGGGGAGAGCACCACCTCCCTTGGGAGCCCGTTCCAGACCTTGGCCACTCTAACTCTGAAGAAGTTCTTCCTAATGTCCAATCTAAATCTGCTGTCTGCTAGCTTGTGGCCATTGTTTCTTGTAACCCCCGGGGGCGCCTTGGTGAATAAATACTCACCAATTCCCTTCTGTGCCCCCCTGATGAACTTATAGGCAGCCACAAGGTCGCCTCTCAACCTTCTCTTGCGGAGGCTGAAAAGGTCCAGTATCTCTAGTCTCTCCTCGTAGGGCTTGGTCTGCAGGCCCTTAACCATATGAGTGGCCCTTCTCTGGACCCTCTCCAGGTTATCCGCATCCTTCTTGAAGTGTAGTGCCCAGAATTGCACGCAGTACTCCAACTGCGGTCTGACCAGCGCCCGATAGAGGGGAAGTATCACCTCCTTGGACCTGTTCGTCATGCATCTCCTGATGCACGATAAAGTGCCATTGGCTTTTTTGATGGCTTCGTCACACTGCCGACTCATGTTCATCTTGGAGTCCACTAGGACTCCAAGATCCCTTTCCACCTCTGTGCCACCCAGCAGGTCCTTTTCTAGGCTGTAGGTGTGCCAGACATTTTTCCTCCCTAGGTGTAGCACTTTGCATTTCTCCGTGTTGAACTGCATCCTGTTGTTTTCTGCCCACTTGTCCAACCTGTCCAGGTCTGCTTGCAGCTGTTCCCTGCCCTCCGGCATGTCCACATCTCCACATAGCTTTGTGTCATCTGCAAACTTGGACAGAGTACATTTCACTCCCTCGTCCAAGTCGCTGATGAAGACATTAAAGAGTATCGGTCCAAGGACCGAGCCCTGTGGGACCCCACTGCCCACACCCTTCCAGGTCGAAACTGACCCATCTACCACGACTCTCTGGGTGCGACCCTCCAGCCAATTCGCCACCCACTGGACTGTGTAGTCATCCAAGTCACAGCCTCTTAACTTGTTCACCAGTATGCGGTGGGATACCGTATCGAAGGCCTTCCTGAAGTCTAAGTATACGACATCCACCCCTCCTCCTGTGTCCAGGCGTTTCATAACCTTGTCATAAAAAGAGACTAGATTGGTCAGGCACAATCTGCCTGCCATGAACCCGTGCTGGTTTCCCCTCAGCATAATTTGTCCTGCTGGGCTCTCACAAATGTGAGCCTTGATAATTTTTTCAAAGACTTTGCCAGGGATGGAGGTGAGACTGACTGGCCTATAGTTGCCCGGGTCCTCCTTCCTCCCCTTTTTGAAAATGGGGACCACGTTGGCCCTTTTCCAGTCCTCCGGGACTTGGCCCATGCGCCACGAGCGTTCAAATATTCCTGCCAGTAGCTGTGCAATGATGTCGGCCAGTGCCTTCAGTACCCTCAGATGGAGCTCATCTGGGCCTGCCAACTTAAAGGCATCCAGTTCCTCCAAGTGACTCTGCACCATCTCAGGGTCTACGCATGGTAGTCTGGCGCCTTGCTGCTGCCTCTCTACAACCCCAGTGAGAGACTTGTCTTGCCCCTCTCTTAGGAACACTGAGGCAAAGAACTCGTTGAGGAGTTCAGCCTTGTCCCCCCTGTCCATCACCAATTGTTTCTGCCCATTTAGCAGGGGTCCTATTCCTCCCTGGGTCTTCCTTTTACTCCCTAAATATCTAAAAAACAATTTCTTGTTGTCTTTTACTTGGGTTGCCATCCTCAGCTCCATGGTAGCTTTGGCCCGTCTAACTGCATCCCTACAAGCACGAGCAGAGGAGGTATATTCATCTTTGGTGATCTCTCCCTGTTTCCACTTTTTATGTGCTCCCCTTTTGGCCCTTAGGCTGCCCTGGATTTCTGTGGTCAGCCAGGGAAGCCTCCTGGCCCCTTTCCCTCTTTTGCCTCGCTTGGGGATCATCTTCCTTTGTGCCTGAAGGATCGTTTCCTTAAGGCACAGCCACCCTTCTTGGGCTCCCATCCCTTCAAAACTCCTACTCTGCAGTGCGTCCTTGACTAATCGCCTGAGTGCATTGAGATCAGCTTTCCTAAAGTCTAGCACTTTCGCCCTACTAGTTACCTTACCCACTCGACGTCTTATGGTGAATTCTATTATTAGGTGATCACTGTCCCCCAGATGGCTACCGATCTGGAGGTCCCCCACCATGTCATCCCCCGTTGCCAACACCAGATCCAGTATGGCATTCCCCCCCATTTACGATGTAAATGCCTTCTCCAACACTTACACATAGGTCCACAGTGCACCTCTGAACTGTGCACACTCAAACATACATATGTAGAGGGGCCATGCACGCTAGGTTACACTGGCCATTTACATACTTGACCACATGTATATGCCCAGTGAAGACATATAAGTGTATAGAATCCATGAAATTATAGCCAAATAAAACAATTTTGATTAATGGATGTCAGACACAGGAGAAGGAAGGCCCTCCAATGCTTTTACTTCAATAAATCAGTGATTAGGGCATTCACCCAGAAAGCAAGAGCCCTGGGTTTTAGGGTCCACTTATGCAGAAGAGTTTTTAACCTACCTGTCTATAACTTCTCAGTACAGTCTTTAATCGCTGTGCAGCAGTCTAGGCAGTACCCAGTGCCCTTTCCAGTCCCTCTCTTGAACAAGAAAGGGAGATATGTGGAAAAGCACAAGCTGGAGGGTATCTGCCTCAGTGAACTGGATGCTGCTTTGGAGTCGTGGGTCCTAGTCTGGACCACTTCTCCTGAGAGAACAGAAACTTGTGCACTGGTCTCCATCATTTTATCCAATGACTATTATACACAAGGCACAGTACCTCTGCTTCAAAAAGGTGTGGGAGAGGGGACTAGATAATGTGTGTAAGTGGCAATAATATTATTTATACAGCTGGAAAACTACTGCTTAGGTGCCAAGGACAAAACAGAATTCTGGCCATGGTAGAATTCTGGAAAACTAGGTAGGTAGGCAATGCACACAAAATAACTGGGTACATGATGCACCCAAGGTGACTCCCACATGGTGTCATGGCAGTTCAAGGAGAAGCACTAACTTTGAATTGACTCAGAATGAAAAAAATGTGATTCTGGCTGGAAAAATGAAATGTTCATATATGGGTCAAAAGACAACCTGAAATAAAGTATAGTGTTTCCAATTTCCCAATGTAAAAAAATAAATGTAATATTGCCAGCATAATTTTCTAATGATATTTTCAATGTTGTAGTTACATCATTATCTGTCAGAAATGTCAATAGAATATTTCCAGAAACTATATTCATTGGTATTTCTGATATGGAATGACAAATGTAATGGGAGAAGACTCCTTGTTCTGTATCTTTTAAATGAGAATCTCAAGAAGGAAAATTTCTAGTCACCTCTTTTTTGAGGTTAACACTTGTTAAATTCAGACAACCCAAGACAGGTGAAATTCTTTCACTTAAGGAGTAAAGTTGGAGTATTGTTGTGATGAGCAGAAAAATATGTGAGAAGCAAAGTTTTTTTGGAGTGATCTGTTTTCTTTGACCACGTCTATAGTTTGGAAAAATGTTAGATAATCTTTTGGGCACAAAGTTGGCCCAATAAAAGATACAACCCCAAGATACCTTGCTTCTCACTTAAGGAGTGCCCCCTTCATCCTTGACATTGAAGCTGGCTCATGTGGGAGAAAGAAATGGAATAATCAGAGCCAGAAGGACAAAAACAAGATCCTGGTATATAAGGAATTTGCTAGACATGTTGGGTTATCTCTCTCAGACTGAGGCAGGGTTAACCCCCAAATATCTCATTTCCTGGGCAAGTGTGAAACAAATATTACAAAGATAAACACGTAAGCAAATAATATAAGTAGAATGATATAAGTAGACATCATCATCATCTTCTCCTTAGACATCACAGCGGCAGAATAGGATCTGGGCCATTGTATCTTATCTGAGACTCTGGGAAAACAATAATCTAGTTTGGGTAATTTTAGCTGTAGTTACACTGAATTTAAAATATACATCCCTACAGATCTTTTTCTCTTCTGATATGTAGAGAAATCATCCTGTAAACAACACAAACCTTGGTCTCATCTTTTATGTCATCTTTTTTCCTATACCTCACTCAAACTTTTTTATTCATTCCATGATTCCTTCAGTCCTTAGCTTATTATCATCATACAAGGCATTGGCTTCCAAAGAGGTGTTCCCACATTTCGTTCCTCCAGTGTATTTGCCTTAAAATCCATGATGGATTATGCAAATTTGGAAGAACAATTTCATCTACTTTTCTTCTTTTGTCATCTTTGCTATTCAAATACAAGGTACCATTTACTGATGAGTGGATGCTGATGTACCCACACAAAAAAACTGATCATTTTAAGAAAGCATTATCCTCTAAGGCTGTTTGCCCTTTGTCTTAGCCTAGCAGCTATACTTGGACACCAAATTTATTTTTCAGAAGGAAGTGTCAATCTAGAGTTAATTTATTCTACCTTCTAAATGCAGCATTATTTATTATTATTATTATTATTTATCCTTAACATTACTTCTGCTCTATATACATTTGGATAATGGATATATGAATAACTCTATCTTAACATTGCATACTAGATTTCCCCAGAGCAAAAAAAACCCCAAACAAACAAAAATAACTTGGGTTTTTTATTATTTCAATATAGCTAAATATCTATTTAGATGTATTTGTCAAGCACCTTCTACAAAACCAATATTTCCATCGTATAAAGATAGGCAATGGACACCTTTTGCCTTACACAAAGCCACTGAATTCAGATACACACTCACTTCTGTTTTGCTAATGGAGACATGGCAGCTGACTGGGGCCAGGGAATAAGCAATTTTCTCAGGCCAACCCATGTCATACCTATTTTTTACTATGCCTTTATTGCACCCTTGTTACATGCTGGGAAAGGTCAGCTAGATCAGAGGCAACATTAAAGGTCATTCAGACTTAGAGACTATTCGGACACTAAAGGTGTTCATCACACAGTGACATGGACTTCTTGACCAAATTACAAAAGAGACAATGTGCATATTGATAGACAACAACTTTATGAATATTTATAGTACCACACAGTTACCACTGGAAACTCAATTATAAAAGCCCTTGTGAAAATTTTGGACTACAGGAAATTGATATTGCAAAAGTAATTCTCCAAAGAAGTGCTTTCAAGGGTTCTTATAATAATGCAAGAAAGGAATTTCAGAAGGACAAGGTAGAAGACAAGGCATGACTCTGGTATAACCTGTCTCTAAAAAAAGATTAAAAAAAAGAAATATCAAATGGCCCAGACTTAAAATAGCTTTAGAGTACTTCAAAGGATAACATTTTATTGGAAATTCAAATTAAATTACATATAATTAAATAATAATAAGATCTTGTATAATCATACCACAATAGATGGAGCTAGAAATGCTGAGGGTAATCTATAATGCTTGTCTGGGTACAGATAAGTAAGAAATCAGAGCTCAGGATGTTCTGCTTCACTCAGGCAGAGATCCTGGTTTCCTCTGATAAAAAAATCCCCAATTTTTGGATAAAAATAGTAACCCAAAATCCATGTTTTTCTGTGATTAAAATGAAACATCGCTATATTTATTGGTGTTTCATTTTGATCATAGAAGAAACTGGATTTTGGGTTACTTGTTTAAATAAAAATATTGGGGATTTTTTTTTTCAATCATAGAAAAGCAGGATCCCTGGTGATAACTCTGGGAAACAGCAAAGAACTACTGAAATAAGATGATTAAAAAGTCAAGGTGCCAAAGTCAAGGTGCTCAAGTAGCAAGTGGAAGAAACGTTCTACTAGTAACTTCTACTAGAAAATCCTCAAGTATTGTGGGGCGTACATTGAGATGGTATAGCCAGCTCCTATGCATGCCTCCATACATTAATGCTGCAGGGAATATGTTAGGAATGAAAACGAAGAGTAATGGCAGACACCAATTGGCTTATGTGCCTTAATGAATCTTTGCCGGCTATGGCATGCCAGAGTAGTTCAGGGGCTGATGTTGGAGCATAGACTCTGGGAACAATAACTGTTTGCTGACTTTTAGCATTTTCCTCCCTCTCCTGAATGGTCATATATTGTTTGTAAGGATCTATTTCTAGAAGCACTCCTAGGCTCAGCATGGCCTAGCATAGTCTCTAAAACACATAAGAAAAAACTCTCCACCCCACTCTTAGCAACCCATTTCTTCCCCTCCAGGCTCAGCAGCAACTCCCTCCCCTTCCCTCTTCAATTCTCCTCCTCTTCCTCCCTCCCCTTCCCACCACTGCTGCTCTCCCCAGCTGCGGCAAGAGTTGGGGTGGCTCCAGAGCCATGGCCACCCCACTCCAGCCAGGATCTGCAGAAAGCTAGGCTCAGATGGGGGCAGTGGCAATAGATGGGTTCCCCTCCCTTCCCAGTTCACCTAGGTGTTCCCTGCCAGTTGAAAGCAAGCTCAGGGAGGGGAAACCTATCTGCCACCTAGGGTTTCCAACCTGTGATTCTTTTTTACTGACAATCTGCAAACATTTTACTGGCAGCTTTTTTTTTTACTGATATATATTACTGATATACAGGGTATTCATAAAGTCCTTGTGCACTTTTAAACTTTAATAACTTAGGTTGTAGGTATGATAGAAACAATCTGTTAATGGCATTTAAAAGTACATTTATTAAAGTTTTAGGACAACTAGAGTATACAACGCTAGACTTCATAAGTAATAATGAATTTATTCTTAAATAAGATGGATCTCTCTGCCACTATGCTCTGAATGTACGACAGTTCCTAAATGATGTTTTCCCAGAGAAGTGGATAGGCAGAGGTAAATCAATTGCTTGGCCACCTCATTCACCTGACCTGTCACCATTGGACTTCTTTTTATGGGGACCTGTTAAAAGTGTAGTTTACTTGTCAAACCCACATTCTTTGGTGGAACTTAGGGCTAGGATCACCAATGCAATTAGTGCAGTAACTCAAGAGCAAATGGGAAACGTTTTCAAGGAGCTGGAACATCAGATTGAGCACTGTATCATGATGGATGGTGGTTAAGTTGAAGTCCAGCATTGTGTACTCTAGCTGTCCTAAAACTTTAATAAATTTGCCTTTAAATGCCATTTACAGATTGTTTCTATCATACCTACAATGTAACTTATTAAAGTTTAGAAGTGCACAAGGATTTTATGAAGACCCTGTATAGTTTAGACACTGTAATTGTAACTCTTCTCCCAGGCCCTTCTCTGATACCAGACCCCATGTAGAAGGATTGGGTTCAAATTTAGGGGGTTAACACCTATCATAGTACTAAAAGCAAAAAAAAAAAAAAAGTTTGGTTGTCAGTAAAAAGTTTGAAAAACAAAAATCTTGGATTTGTAACCCTGTTTTACTGTAACAATGGTTTCATATCATGCTGCCCCTTCTCAGGTGTCTCTTACTCACCCCCACACCCAGATGCTCCTGATCACACCTTGTACCATGCTGCACTCCCCTACCCCACCCCTCAGGAACCCCACTACCCCCATCCTGGCAAAGACCCCCAAAGAAGCCTACCTGTGACCCAGCAGTATTATAAGCTCTTGATGAGACCCAGAAGCAGCAGCACATGGCTGAGGGGAAGGGGGTCTAGACATTACTAAAACAATTTTGCCTCCAGGGATCTTTTCTCATACTTGGACACCAGGTGGCACTGCTGTGCTCTGTCTGTCCTTCAACACTGCACCCACCCTCTTTCCAATGCGGGATTTTCAATCATGTTCAACTGGTTAACATTTTTACAGGCAACTCAATGTTTTTGCAGACAGGTGTTTTTAGCTTGAATTTGTACTTACAAATTAACAGAGTTGGCAACCCTGCCATGGGCACAGCCACAGCCGTCCACACCCAAGGCCAACCCATGCAAAGCCATTCCCTGCAGCCCCAGTTGAAGTGCAGCAGCAGCAGCAGCAGCAGCAGCAAGGAGAGTGGTGGCAGCAGGCAGGTCTTCCTGTGCCCAGATGCATAAGTGGGGAAAAGGAAGGGAATGTAAGGACAGGAGGTGCTGCTGAGTGTGGAGGAAAAGGGAAGAGGTACCAGGAGTTGGTCAGATTTTTACCTTCTTTGGAGACTCAAAAATAACACCTGGCTGCTGCTTCTGTTTCATGGTTTGCCTGACCGAGTGAGGGTGGGGAGAGGAATGTTGAAAGGAATGCTTGTCTCTGATCCCTCCCATCCATTTAAAAAATCCTGGATCTGCCTATAGCCAAAAGCAATTAGTCCTCAAGTAGCTGTGGAAAAACAGTATGCTTGAAAATTATAAGCGAGGAAGTAGAGTGGTAGAAATCTTAAGATACCTCAAGTGGAAATGAGAAAATACTAGATACTCAAGCTATTGCATTAACAAGGAAGGAGCACAGATTGCAGAAATGAAAAATCTAATTTGTGAAAGAGTCATATTACTAAACAGCCAATCTAAAAAGAATGGAGTTCTCTCATGAATCTTACCCAATAGCCAGTACATGAAACAATCCATACTAAAGGTCATGTGTCATAACTCATAACTACCCCCAGGAGTCAGTTTTGTAAGAGATACATAAGGAAGACACTGGAGGGCTGTTTCCTAAGATCATTCAGAATAGTGGTGATAGAACTATATCAGTTCAGCAAGGTGCCAATTAAGAACAGCAAATACTGGCTCCAAGTTGTCAGTCCACCTACATCACCTAAATAAACCACCTCAGAGGGAACTGGTTTGAAAGCAGAAAGCAAGTGCATGTTTAACCATTAAGGGTTAGATACACTAACATATGTACAAGAAAATTCAGAAAAAAAAACTTTTCATCTGTTTGTTGATAGTGGTTTCTGAGCTCAGCATAAGTCTTTTTTTGTGTACATTACTGGCTTTAGTTTCTTTTGATGGCTAGAATGAAAGAAAAGGAGGAGATGTAACAATAACCATTGGCATCACAAGATACTACTGTTTACATTATGACAGGCATCAAAATCCTGACCATGATGTGATTAGCTATAGACTATATAGATGGTTGTTCTTGTGAAATCAGCAGAACATGAACCACAACTTAAGTTTCATAACAGATTCTCAAAGCTGAAGGAGACAATGCTTAGATAATTTATACAGCCAAGGTGATTATCAGGGATCCTGGTTTTCTCTGAAAGAAATAAAAATCCCAATTTTCAGGTTAAAAAAGTAACCCAAAATCCACAATTTTCTGTGATTAAAATGAAACACCACTAATACATACATACGTGTGTGTGTGTGTGTGTGTGTGTGTCACAGCCACAGCTGTCTGCAGCCAAGCCCAGCCCATGCAAAGCCATTCCCTGCAGCCCCAGCTGAAATGTGGCATCAGCTGTCTATATGTATAGACAGACAGACAGTGGTGTTTCATTTTGATCATGGAAAAATGGATTTTGGGTTACCTTTTTTCACCCAAAAATTGGAGATTTTTTTTTCTTCTTATAAGATAAAACTAGGATCCCTGGTGATTATGCAGGAAAATCATTTTGCAGATATATGTGTATGTGTGTATGGAGATATATATATCTAACACACACACACATATTAAGAGGGAATAGAAAGAGGCAACGCTTATTTTCTGAGTCAAGCTGGATCTTCAAGATCCCTCAGATTATATCAAAAACTGACCATATTTTTTGTGTTTTGAAGTCTGGGCATGACCTCCTCATGCAGGAACAACCTTATGGGTGGGTGACATGGGTGACTGTCCAGGACACTGTAGTCAGGGCGGCACATGCATACATGCATGCTGGCACACACACAGAGGCACGCACATGAGTAGCCTGCAAGCACAGCAGTACTCTCCTCCCGCCCCACCCTGGCTGATCCCCACCCCATGCAGGAGGAGTGGTGCCCAGCCCAGCCTGTGTCCCACATCCAGCCACTGCTCAGAAGGAGCTGGGCTGGGCACACATGAGCAGGATGGTGCTTGCTCCAGTCCATCCACCTTGCTCCCACAGAGCAGCAGCACCATGCCACTCCACCTCACCACCAACCTTGCCCTACATGCCTGCCCTCCTGCCTCTGCCTGCAACAGCACTGCTGACTTGGGGAGGAACCAAAATATAAGTTTGTCCAGGGCTGACCTAAGGCCAGCCCTGTCCTCATATATTAATATAAGATGGAAAAAGGTAAAGGATAATAGAAAGTTTTAACTTCTTTTTTCCTTAAAAATTAATATACTCTGTCATAATAAGTGATTTTTTTCTCCAAAAATATTCAGTAGAAGAGCAGTTTCTAAGTGCTCAAAATTATATGTTTGAATTTCAAAAATTATTTCATTTCATAAAATGAGTAGGTCAGTATAATGCAGGTAAAGAAAATCAATAATTTGCCAGGGTCATAAATATGTATCCTTATTGTAAATATACAATGCACTAAATGACATGGAACTAAAGAAATTTCCTCTTTGCACAAGCTCTTTCAAGCAATTATCTTCTACATAAAATCAGCATTATTCTCCCTTTTGTAACAGGAAATCTGATCACATTTTTATCAGAAAATCCAAATCAAATCCAGAACTAGTTCTTGCTCTTGCCCAGGAGAGCCAATAGTTGCCAGGTTCCAGAGCCAAAAAATGAAAATTATTATTGGGGCCAGCACTTAATATTTTATACACTCATACATGTACACACGCATGCATAAGCACATGCAGTTACTCAAGTGCATACACATACACATTTTACACATATGTGTTTATTAACGTTTGCTGGCCACAAATTGTAGGTGAATACAAAGCTTTCCCTATGTGACAGACACAAATACAATCAAAGGAGACTTGAAAAGAAGTCCTCAGCTGGAACAAATTGTCACTTGCTTTCCCTGAGGTAATTTAGATATTTGTACCAGCTGAATGTCCCAGTTCTAATGTGAACAGGGAGATGGAAATACACAAGAAGCAGCTACTGGTTTATCCCTAAAATGTAGGGAATTCTTTCACCTTTAAAAAAGCCACATTGCTTCTTTAAAAATTCAAAACAAACAAACAAGCAATCTGGATCAAAGGTAATCAGTTGTTTCACCTTCACCTGCCCTTTGCTTGATTTTATGGAGTTTCTCCTTAATGCTGCATTTAAGAATCTTCCAAAGGTTTTTCGGGTTTTTTTTTAAATCATAACAAGAACAAGACTTGAGTGACAGCCCAAGCAGTTTCAGAAACACTGGACTGATTCTGAACCAGGGGGCCACAGCAGAGCCTTTGAAAGGCGCCACAGGGTGTGAAATGAGCAGTTAAGCACAGGTTTAGACTTGTTCCTGCTTGACCAGTCCTCTAAGCCCAGCTCCTCTACAAGGAGGTAAGCACTGTAATATATAAATACATTTTTGAAATTGGGTGCCAGTCAACTTACAAAAGTTATGAACGGATGCCTTGAGTTCACTGGGGGATGGCACAAATCCAGCAGTGGTTGAGAACCACTGTGCTAGATTGCTCCAGGTAGAACCAGTTCTTACAATATTCTTAATTAGAACAAGCACACAAAATAAAACAGTTCTCGCTCAGATTTCTTGTTTTTGACTGATTACTGAATTAACAGAAATGGTACTTGGAATGATGGTATTAATACTTCCCTATCTCTTCCAGAACACCTTGCCTGATATGCCTTAGTGTGGCATTCATCTTTTCATGCCTGCAACACATAAGTGGATCAAAGCCATCAATCAATCATTGATTAATATATCTAGGTTTTTCTCATTTTGGCATGTAGTGAGCTCCCAGAAATTCTTGTTATTAGTCTCTCAGTGCATGACTTGGCATTTTGTAATATTAGACCTCGTCTCATTTCTATTATGCCACTCCTCAGAGTCATCTAGTTCTTCTGGTATAATATTCCTATTCTGTTCAACTGTGTGCTATCAAAACATTTGATTAGCACGCTCCCACTTCTTGTGTCATTGTCATTAATGGAAATATGTAATGACTATAGGTAATTAGATAACCAGTTCCAAGACCAATCCTTGTGGAAGCAATACTAATACTTCAGACTAATAATTCCACTTTCAGCAAGAAGTACTGTCCTCTCCTTTTGAGATGGCAAATATGGCATAATCTTTAAATATTTTAAAGTTGTAGGGAGTAAAAGAATAAATACGACAATCATGGATAGCAGAGAGTTTGCTGGTAGAAAGTACAAGTGTATCCAATATTTCATTATGTATTAATTGCCCTTTTTTGTGCCTTTTTCAAAGAGAAGTTTGGTCTCATAGACCCATGTTGCAAATCGGCTTTTCCCACTCAAGAGGCCGCAAGTCATGATATTAATTTTGGGGGTCCCAGATTAATTCACTGATGTTAATCAAGTGATTCTCATACAATTTATTTCATATTTCTATGATGCTTTTAAGATATGGGCAAATACACTAATTTACCACAAGACATAAAAGAGAAAATAGTTTTAGTGGAAACTTACCCCGGTTAGAGACACAAACACCTTTGTTATCATTGGCAAACTAACATGTAGCAGACTTGAGGGAATGAAAAGGAAACCAACCCTGACCAAATCTATCCATCTACCTATCTATCAAGATGTTAATATATATCAGTGAAATATATAAAAAACTATTATAATAATCATTTTAAAACTATCTATGAACTATTCCATTTATCGCATAGACCTCACTTATTCCCAAATACAATAGAAGAAAAATAGGGGAAGGTACTTTGTTATTTATACATTAAAAAAAAAAAAAAGAATTTGTCTCAGTCTATCAATTCCAAGATGTCAAACCTTATCTCATGTATTTATATGCAGTAGTCATGCTAAAAAAAAGAAGATTAGGAAAACGAAAGCATGATTTGAGATTCAACTGACAATGGACATAAAAGGAAATAAAATGAGATTCTACAGGTATGTCAAGAGTAAAAGGAAGACCAAAGAAACCCTCAATCTCTTATGGAATGTAGAAGCCAACCTACTTACAGATAATGCAAAGAAGGATGAGTATTATTATTATTTTTTATTTCAGTCTTCGCAAATGGACAGTCCCATTGCTGCCAACTGCACTCATTAACCTTAGGAATCTGTCCTGGAACTAGCAGTGTTCAACTTCTTCATTATTTGGATAATGTGACTGAGTGCATCCTTAGCAAATTTGCAAATGGCACCAAGTTGGGTTGACTAGCAGACACTTTGGAAGGCAGGGCTAAGATACAGATTGACCTGGATAGACTGGAGAAATGGTCTGCAATAAATTTAGGAACATGATTCTTCAGCTCTATTCAGCACTGGTGTACTATGTCCAGTTTTGGGCTCCAGACTTCAAAAAGGACATGGCCAGATTGGAAAGTGACAAAAATGATTAGGAACCTGGGAAGCAAGACTTATAAGGAAAGCCTGGAATAACTAGAGTTATTTAGTCTGAAGAAAAGAAGACTCAGGGGGAATTTAATAACAGAAGGGTAATCACAGAGAGGATGTTGATAGTTTTTTTTTTCTATGACCACAGGGGACAGGACTAGTAGCAATGGCCTCAAACTACAGCAGAAGAAATTTAGTTTGGAGATTCAGAGGGACCTTCTAACTTTGAGGGTGGTCAAGCATTGGAACAGGCTACCTAGAGAAGTTGTGGACTTTCCAACCTGGAAACTTTCAAAAGCAGGTTGGACAGACATTTGGTAGGATGTTTTAGTAAGAGATGGGTTTTGAGTAGGGGCTGGGCTAAATGCCTTCATGGAGTCCCTTTCAGTCCTACCTTCTTATGAACCTATAAGCATAAAATTAAAATAGAATTGTTTATCTGGGAAAAAATTTGTCATCTCCTATACTTCTCCTGATATAGAGAGAAATAATATAAATGAAAAAGGATTTGGCATTTAGAGGAGGAAAAAAAAAAGATGCAACTATGTGTGACATAACTGCTTTGAGGTTGTTAGTGTGCTTATGAATGAGGAAGTCACCACAACAAAATAACTTAACTAGAAATACATTTTATGTTTCATCTTATTTTTTTTACCTAGCCATGCAAAATTTTAAGATTACAGTGAGTACCTAAAAGTTATATTTGCATAAATCTATTTAAGGTTATAAAAGCAACAACAATAACAAAGAGAATATTCTCAAGACTGAGAATGACTTTGCATTTTCTTATGCTTGGCAAAGATGAATTATGCTGCAAGTTTGAATTTTAAATTTCTGACATCTCATATGCATAAATAAAAGGATGATTAATTTACCTTAATCAATTAATACTATCTGAGCTCTTGAAACTATAGGCATATAAGACAATGAAAAAGAAAAATGGCAATAGGAAAAATAAAATTAACAACTAAGCAAAAGGCAAGTTCTTCTGGATGCTGCCTAGTTTTTGGAATATAAGTTTGTTTTAAACTGCGAATAGCAAGACCTAGAAGTCATTGAAGCTTTGCTAATTTATATTCCCCAAGCATCTTGCCCTCAAAGAGCAAACTACTTTTCTCTTGGAAATCTTCGTCTTTAAATCTTGTTTTTTGCATAGCTCTAAATATGAAAACATCTCATGCATGTTTCTTCTGCATGTTTCCTACATTACAAAACAGCCACAATAGCTTCATAAAACAAATATTTATAGCTTGTTAGTAAAAGAGAGAAAATTGAAATGATGGTGCAATAAATCTGAAGCATGTTTCAGCTCACCAAGAGAAATAAATACATATTGTTTTATCATTAGCTAGTCTAAATTCAGGAAATTCAGAATTAATTTCTTTATATGGATTTCAAAGCAGGTTCCCACTTGTTCCACTACAACGACAGTCTTGTAGGAAAGTTCAAAAAGAAGCAAAGAGTTCTACCTGAGTGGTAATACATTATTGTGAAGAAATATATAGCTCCCTCCTCCACCTTTAAACAAAAATAAACTTAAAAATCTAGCCATTTCTCAAAGTGCTCCAGAAGAAAAAGCTTACTCAACAGAGCCGCTGAAATTAATGTTTCCAACAAGGTTTTATTGATTTTGTAGTATCTGAGAAGAGAAAGTAGATTTCAGTTTTCTCTCTCTGTTTGTTTATAGGTTTTTCCAAGGCATCCATTCATTGCTACAGTAACAAAGGGCATACACAGTGAACACACACACATACAAGCAGCTATCACTTAAAGTATTCTGGGTCACTACACATTGTGCATGCAGGAAATAGAGGGCACGTCCCAGAGAAGCACCCATTTTAGTACCATCTAAGGAAGCACTTTCTGGTTAGTTGCCTGGTTCTTTGCCTGATTCCTGAGCTGGAACAGCCATTACAAGACTTAGGAAGGAGGCAAGTAGAGCTGTTCTCCCTGTCTCCTCACCCAGGGTGGGTTCAATAGACCAGGCAGGCTCAACATCTTTCCTATAATTATGGTATGCATGGGAAGCTGTTTCAGGGCACCAGGTTCCTAGCCATTTTCTCTACCTCCAGAATTTTCTGGAGCAGATTTTAAATGTCCTATAGCAATTCTGGAAGGATGAGTCTCAGACAGTAGAAAAGTAGCCAAACCCCCAACCCTGGCTTACATCTTAGGTATACTGAAGCCTTGCATTTACGCAGAGGAGATCTACAACTGTAAGAGAAGATGAGATATAAGGTTAGGAATTGCTGTATGGAAAGAAAGGAGAAGGCTTACTATTACAGTCCAAGGGAAATATAAAGGCTTGATTACTACAGTGGAAGAGTTAAAAGCAATAGGTGGAAGACATAATTAGGAGAACAAATTAATATAATAAAATTACAGAATAAGGAATGAAAAGAAAAGTAAGGCAAGAATATTTATCAGAGACTGGGCATGAATTTAACAGCAGCACAGACAGAATGTGTTTGAAACATATGGTATTCTTTCATAACTGTATTGTTGTATATTTAAGTTATAGGTATTCAAAATAGCTAAAGCCATCTTTTTTCTGTTTGCAAGGATATCTATTAGGCAAGTATGCTTAGTAGTAGCTGTAGTAATAATGCAGTGATTTTTTTCAAAGTAATATTCTAAATAATATTTAACTAATAAGTGCATGTAGACTTCCAATGCTATTTTCCTTTACAACTTATGGGAGTTGTTTGGGCATGAGGAAGTATTGGTAGAACTCCCTGATCAAATGGTATAGCTTTCCAGTGAGGAGGTATACAATGGCTATTTTGTTTACTCTGGAAACATAAGTAACCCTATTCAGTTCATGCAAATGTCCAGGCCATGTTCAATTCAATTATATTTTACACTTTTTTTCCTGCTAAATCCTGACCTTTGACTTTTGTGTATCTTATCTTAATAGTATTTTAGTGCTATATTCTGAAGTAGATTGTTATATATGAAAGCCTTAGAGACTAGGCAGTCAAAAATCCTGAGGCTGAATCGATTCAGTCTTTGCAGGTTAGTCTAAGGTACGCAGATTAAATGGAAACCAAAGTGAACAGACATTTACCTTTGATTCAGGCAATGCAGCCACATACCTGCACTGGCTCAGGCCAGAAGCTAGGGGGTGCTACATCATGGCTCTCTGGCACATGGCCAACATGGGCTGTGTGCTCACTTCCTCTTCCTGCTGCCCCCTGAGGTCTCTGGGATTTGCAGTCCAAAATCCCAGCAACAGGAATCTGCAAGGTCCTCACTTCTACTTCTTGCTTCCAGGTGCCTCTGGGACTTGTAGTCCACAGTTGCAGCCAGCAGTAAGTTTGAGTAGGGAAAGGGATGTTTAACCCCACTCCCTGGAACCTGGCCCCAGCAGGGGTTTGCCTGGGAGGGGGGAAGTTCCCTCCTGCAAACTAGGCTGCATCCCCAGCTGGGCTTGTCCCCCTCTTGTCAGTCAGCCCTCACTGCTTCAGCTAGGGAGCAGAGGGGCAGGACCAGCCCTGCTCTCTGAAGCAGACAGCACAGCCCAGCCCAGGGCTGGAAAGCATGCTTGGATGTTGGAGGACTGATTTAACTTGAGCCAGGAAGTGGTCAGAGATAGAAGTTTCATAAACTGGTTTGACTCAAATCAGTTAAGTCTGATACTACATTCAACCAAATTTATCTTAAATCAGTTTAAACAATTTTGAAACTGGTTTATGTGCACAGAACTTCTGTTCTGTTACAGGTTTAAACCAGTTTCTGATGACTTTAACCGGTTTATGTGTAACTTCTATCCCTAGCCTAAAGGTTCACCCTGCCATAACTTTTGCTTGATTACAGAATAACACAGCTAACCACCTTCATATTCTATTGTCAGAAGGTCAAAGACTTTATTGATTTCTACCGTCTTGATTTTAGCCAACTATTCTACCACTTTATTGATTCTTTTTTGGCTGCAATTCTGAATTCCGCCCCATAAAATTTTCCCTATACCTATTTTGTTTTTCAAAGCATCATAGGGCCTACACAGGTCATCTAAAACAACCCCTGGCATGAAGGCATGTATACCACTACACCTAAACCTGCCCTGTTTATGTCTATCCAGGCTCTTCTTAAACCAAGGCCTGTACCAATGAAGGAGATTCTACAGCTCCACTACTTAGTGTATTCCAATATTTGGCTTCTCTGATATTTAGGAAGTATTTTCTGAAGTTTAACCTGACCCTGACTACCTGTGGTTTAAACCCATTGCATGTACTAACTATCCTAAGTGACTAGAGAGAATAATTGTTTGAAATCATTTTCATTTTAAATTTTAAATATATAAAAATGGTCATCCTCTAACTTCCTAATCTTCTTTTCTCTAGAATAAACATTCCCCTGTTCCCTCAACTGTTCTTCATGTGGCTTGACTTTCAAATCCCTGATAACTTCAGGTACTCTCTTTTGGATCCTACCAAGTTTTTCATTATCTTTTTTTTTCCTTATCTTGAATTGGCTTCCTTCTCTTTGTTTACATTGACTTTGATCACCATCCATTCACAATTTACCTTTCTTATGAAGACAGAAGTAGAGTTGGTATTGAATGACTTAAGCTCCTTTGTATCTCCTATCTGGACCAGCAGTTTCTCCCCAACACGTCAGGAACTTTATAAATATCTGAAGCTTGGCTGTATTACAATTTTTACTCAAACCCAAGGCAAAGTTTTTTCCTCCCCATTCAACATGGACTGAGGGGATGGGGGTTGGAAATCACCATCTTATATTTAAATATGAGTCCATGGCAGGGAGCTGCTGTGGCTTGGGCTCTAGCTCTAGGCTGGAACTGTCATTGCGACTGCTGTCTGGCTGAGCCAGGGTGGCTTGTGCAACAGGGGGAGGTGGTATGTGTGGGGGGACATGGGAAAGACCACATAGTGTTGGGCCAGGAGGGAGCATGAGGAAAACCAGACACTGGCGGGGAGGGAGACCATGAGCATGCAGTCTCCCACACACTCCCCCTGCAACATTCTTGCTTTCCTTCTGCACAAGTCATCCTGACCCAAGCTGACAGGAACAGTAATGATACCTCTAGTCTGCAGCACCAGTGGGGACTGTAAGGGAGACCATGTAGTGGCAACAGAGCTGCTGCAGCTTCAGCTATGTCCCCAAACCTGGGCCTGAGGCTGGAGCAGCCACCACCACTGCTGTCTTGGCTGGGCTGGGGCTGGAGCTAGAGCTAATGCAAAAGCCACTGCAGAGGGTAAGTGGCAGCAAAGGGTGGGGCCAGGTGCCAGGGGGGAAAGTGGCAGATGAGCAGGCAGCAGTTGTTAATGAATGGGGATGAAAGTGGCAAGGGAGAAAGTCAGCAAAGTGCACAAGTATAGGGATCTAGCACACCTGCCTCCCTGCTACTACTTTTCCTACCACAATGATGGGAGGGATGAATTGAAGATAATCCTAACCATGTTAACAGACTGAGAGGAGAAATGAAAGTGGGAAATAGGGGCTGGGAGAGAAGTATAGAGGGGACAGGTCTCTATCAGGGGATCAGAGGTACTGTCCCTTTAAGAGGACACAGCAACAAGCACAGAGGCTGGTTACTAATTAAGAGATGAGCCTCTCATAAAGACAGTGGGAGGAGACAGGTGATTGGCTGGCTGAAAGAGGCACATTGACATTTAAACCTGGCCAGAAGATGGGTAGGAAGGAGGAGAGTGAAAGCTGACAGTAAGTTTCTGGGAGCCATGCTTAGTTTAGGGAGACTTCAGGTGTTCCAGGCATCAGAAACTTTGGCAGCTCTGGCACTGCAACCACAGGAGCTGAGCCTGAAGAAGCTGAGTCCAGACAGAGAGGATCCAGCTAGAAAAGAGGATGGAAGCTGGAGAAAGGGGAATGGAAACCCTGCCATGTATTTGAAGTTCAGGAGAAGCCTAGTATTGTAGGGGGTGAAGTAGTGGCACACTGGAGAAGGAGCAACCCTTCATCTGCAGATGCCTCAACTCAAGAATTCTAAAAGTACCTCAAGCTGTGGTAGGCATGAGTTCAGAGGCAGTAATGGAGCGGGGGAGCATGATTGTGACCCATTATGTCTCTAGGAGCCCAAGATTCTGGCTTCTGGGTAGTGTTTATATACTCCAGATGTCTATTTTCAATATTCTTATTGAATATTCAATAAGGAATTTATAACTTTCCATCTATAGAATCTAATTATTGGGGGTCATCTTAAATTCAAAGTTATCTTGAATTTGGGTGAATGCAGTGTTCTTCAAACAGATTTAGGCAGCATTTTCTGAAGTTTAAAAACAGTGGGAAAATAAGTCCCCTTTTTTACTATTTATACCAGTGCCTTTTTTTTTTTGTATGTTATAATTGATCCTTCTTGTTTCCCATATTCCAGCTGACACACTGCCATTGGAAATAACTGACAGACAGCCATTCTGTTTGCCAGTCTATCTTTGTTTGCTCTCCTATACAGTCCCATTCCTTCTCAAGAATTTACCCATTCAGTGGTTTTGCATCCCATAGGCTTACCTTTAAACTAGCCCATTTGTTTTGTCATCTTCTCATGTAAGACCAAGTTTAAAGTGTTTTTCACAAGGTTTGATAGCCAGTATCCAAAGATGTTCTTCCTGAAATCTATCAGATGCTCTTCATTCCTATATTGCAGTTTTCTGTCACAGAACATCACCCCATTGTCAAGGAAGCCATAGCTCATATAAACACCACTTTTTAGTATTGCATTACCATCTGGATAATATGCCTTTGCTTTCAACAGGGATTACTGATGAAAACCACTTCTGCCTTTACTACTTTAATATTCTTCTTTGCCTATAATCTTGTAGCTACGGTTTGCTTGTAATTTTACCTCTTAGTGTCACTGATGCCCTAGTGAATGAGTAAAAAGGGAAAATATTTAAAAGATCTGCTCAGTCTTCACAACCTTTTTGTTACTAGCTAAATTTAATTCTGGGAAGGTAATGTACTTTTCTGTAGATAAGACACCCCACACTTCTGGAGACCATGTAGCTCTGTAGATAAGACATGCTTACAGATGGGTGCCTTTATCTTCCTTAGGAGGTAGTTCTTGACCACCACCATCCTCCTCCTTATCTTCTTGGGTGTCATGATTGTTGGCATTCAATCCTGAGAAATGTACAACCCCTGTCATCTATTTGAGAAGATTCACTGTTGTTCCCTTCTATTAAATGTAACTTTGGGTTACTCTCTACATTAACTGTCCTGAGATCCTGAAAAAAATTGCTCATCTCTACTACTTTGGAATTTTTATAGCTTGTTTCTTGTTGAGCAGTCACAGACTGTCAATTATATTCCAGTTTCCTTATTCTCAATTTTTTTCCCCTACAATCACTTTGCTTATTTCTCTCATTACATTGCTTATAACAAGGATTCATGACATCTATCCTTGCTTACTTTTATGCTACAAAGCATTTTGTCTCTGAACCTTGGAATTTTCCAGTATGCATATAACGTCTCTTCTGTTTTCAGGAACTTGAAGGTTATATCAACTCATCACTCATTAGCCATGCAAAGCACTCTGTATTGCAGCCAACCTCCTATAAATAATCTATCACACCTTCCTGGAACTCTGCTTCACTACTGTTATTAAAAAAAAAGAGGGGAGAGAGGGAGAGAGAGTGCAAGCACCTCTTGGTTCTGCTACCTGTCCTCTGTTTGCTGCATGCTTATATTAATTCAGTTCTTAATTACTGAGAAGACTTATGGCATTACCTATTATTAAGGTTGATCCAAACTTCCCATTAGTGTAAGCATTTTATCTTGGGAAGAATATTTCAGATCAGTTCATTATAATTGCCATTTGGGCCAGAACAAATCAGAATGAAGCCATGCAGATAACAGTAGGCACACCTGCATGTTCATTAATGCACTTTTACTAATGCACATTACATTTAGTACCTCCAGTGGATCAGAGATCTGCTCCAATTAAAGCACCACAGCATCTCATGTATCACTATCCCTGCACTTTTAAATAGTGGTGGGGGTGCTTGAACTAAAGCTCATTTAAATAGCTCTCCACTATTTTTAAGCATGGAGAAGCTGATACCCAAGATGCATGAGGCTCCTGGAGCATGGTAATTACCATGCTTGAGCAAACTCAGTTAATCAAGTCTGCTCTGATGTGCTGTAATTACAGTGCATCAGAGCAGTCTCCACACTTGCTCCACACCTTCCATTTTAAGGTAGTAGAAAAAAGAGCATTAGCCTATTTTAATGCACATTAGCGAAAGAACATTTTTTTTTGTGACACTAATGCTCATTGAATAGGTTAATGTGCATTAAAGTGCATGTGTAGATGCGCCAAGTCTCTCTTACTACACAACCCTGATTCACCCCAAGAACAGGTCCATTCTATGCATTTAATGAGAGATCTTTTTTTCCAGAGGAATGTTAATATATATAATTATATAAGCAGTTGTATAGAGTAGAAGATCTGTTGTGAAGCTTCTTTTTTTTTTAATCTCACAGTACTATTTTGTATTCTCTTAGTGAGTTATCTAAGATCAGACTGAAGAGTAATGAAGTCAAGTTTCCTAAATTGTAGGGTAGCGCACAATCAACTAGACTGTCCTTCTCTCCAAAATCTGTGTGCATGACATACCTTTAGCCCTATTCTCCACAGATATTCTTCAAGCCTCCAAAGCTTTAAAGCTTAAAATTGCAGGTTAATTGTGAGTGAGATTATTATATTCTTTCATCAGACATCCTGGCATCTGAGAGGCTAGATTTTACAATTCTTTGCATTTTTTATTAGTGTTAATGTACCTCCAGGTCTTCTTGACATACAAGTAGCTTTCTTCCCAGCTTGAATTTTCTCTCTGAAACATCACAGCTTGACTTATCCGATTTTTAAACTCTCCCAAAGTAAACACTGTCTTTAATTTAATTCCAGTTGCACTTGACCTACCTTTCATACATTAAAAAAGTGTTTTATGTCAAATGCCAGTTCTATTTATTAGATTTTTGGACTTTTCCCTAGCTGATATGAAGACTTCTCAAGTTATCTCCATGGCAACATAAATATTTATAGCAGGAAGCCTAAGTAGAAATAAACATCTACAATAAATAGCACTCTTGGCTGGCTAATCCTATTTGAACAGTAAGTAATTAACAGAGCAAAATAAACCATTTTCAATCAATAAGGTATCCATTAAACTCCATTTCTTCTTTTTTGTGATAACATGTTCATGAGAAGATCCTGCTATTTGTGATTTATTTTAACTACTCAAAAGTAATTGCAATTTGTTAATAGATTTCCCTATCCTCTATAAAAACGTTTGAATAAATATTTAGTATTTTAACTTGCAGCAGTTCAAGATCTATACATTAAGAAAAAGATGACTGAGAATGAATTACAAGAGAGATGTTACTTCTATTGCTGAATGTGCTACTGAAAGATACTTGAAGGGTACATACAACTGTTACATTTAGATCAAACTAACCAAGGTTAGGTTGATTTTAATGCCCACACATGCAGGTGTTCGTCATTGTAGGCAATCCCTTGATTCAAGGATGATCTCTACCATGGCTCATAGATGGATCTTGAGGTGATTTAAGAGAGCAATCCTTGAGCCACGGGTTCGTCCACAGAAGTTGCAGGTCTTTCTGCAGGGGATATAGGCCAGTGTTTCTTTCCTTTTCTTTTCTTCAGTTTCTCTTCTGTGCCTCAAGGGTGCTTTATCTTGAATCAGGCTGGCACTTGGTTGAGGTTGCAACACCATTGGAGTCAGTTAGAGGCCAGCTCCTCCTAACTCTTGGTGTTGGCATCTATTTTCTTGAGGTATGTCTTCAATGTGTACTTGCAGTTTTTCCTCTATCCACTGAGAGATCTTAGGCTTCAACTAAGCTGGGAGAAGAGACTTGTTTTGAGACTCAAGAGTTGGGTATCTGCCCACAGTGTCCAGTCCAGTGCAGTTATTTGAGGATCATTGACTCAATACTGGTAATACTGGCTTCAGCAAGGATCCTGGCATTTGTGCAGTGATTTTCCCATTTGATGTGGAGGATTTTCCAAAAATATTTAGTGATAGTCAGGGATCCTGGTTTTCTCTGATATAAATAAATAAATTAAAAATCCTTCTTTTTAGAAAAAAGTAACCCCAAATCCACCTTTTCCCATGATTAAAATGAAAGGCCACTAATATATTATTCTGTAGTATATTAATATAATATATTACTGGTATTTCTTTTTAATTACAGAAAAAGATGGATTTTTGGTTACTTTTTAAATCCAAAACTGGGGATTTTTTTTTTTTTTTTATCAGAGAAAACCGGGATCTTTGATGAATAAAGCCCAACTGAAGCAATTTCCCAAATGAGGCACTTGCATACCAAATCCTGTGCTGGATCTTCTCATCAATGTTCATGCTGTGAGAGAGGTTGCTACTGAGGGAGGAGAAATGATCAACTACCTTCAGGGTCTTTCCTTCAATGGTAATTTGGGGAGGGAGTTCACATTCATGGCCGGGGGAGGACTGATAAAGCACTCGAGTCTTATTGATGCTGGAAAAGATGCTGAAAATTCAGTAGGTCTTTTGAAAAGATCCAGCCAAGTCTTGAGGTTTTTCTCAGTGTGTGCAAGGATGGTGCACACACTGAGTCATCAATGTATTGAAGTTCAAGGATGGTTATTTTGAATACTTCATTTTATAAGCGAAAACATCCCAGATTGAATACTCCTTCATCTGTATTCAGTGTCAGTTCTGGTAGGAGGATGGTCCTTAATGAGAACCAAGATAACTGTGAAGAAAATGGAGAACGCAGTTGGGGTAAAGACACATTGTTGCTTGACCCCAGCTTGGATGACAAATGAATCTGTCTGTTATTCACTACATAGGACATTCAGGACCATCTGGTCATGGGGAAGCCTCAGGACCTTGATGTACTTTTGAGGACATCCAATTTGGTCTGGAAGTTTCCCCAAGGCTTTGTGATTGACCTCACTAATGCCTTTGAGTCCAGCAATGAAGGGCATATTCTGGTCCTGATGTTGTTCCTGACACATTTCTTGGACCTGGTGGGCAACAAAGGTCATGTCAGTTGCCCCATGGGGTGGTTTGAAACCACACTGAAATTCTGGTAAGACTTTATCAGCATGAGGTAGGAGACTCTTCAGGATGATGCAGGTAAGGATTTTCCCTGTTATCCAAAGGAGGTAGGTACCTCAGTAGTTCCAACCCAGGCTTCTCTCCTTTCTTTGCAGATAGTCATGGTGTTAGAATTCCTCAGGTCCCCGGGGATCTCTTCATTGTTCCAAATTTGTTGAATAAATTTGTGGAGCCTGAATACCAGTTCCTCACCACCAGCCTTCTAGATTTCCACAGATATGCTATACAGTACATTAGCCCTGTTGTTCTTGGTTTCCGTGATGGCACACCAGACTTCTCCCAGGATAGGAGTATTAGCAATACTTTCAGGGTGTTGGGCAATGGACTTAATGGTGGTATCCACAGGTGTTTACAGGACTTGAATCTCCCTGGTTTTACACAATCCCAAAAAGATTAATTTAGTCTAATCTAATGAATGCCTCCACATGTTCACAGAATAGCCCTGAAGCTAAGAAGGCCTAGACACTTGCCCCAGTCCTGTGGATATTCTGTTCCTACTCCATTGACCTGACCTGGCTATTTTTTGGCCCTTTAGCTACCTCCCCCACACTGATCTACCAACCCTCATCTAAGACCTGCCAGCATTCCATGAACCCACCAACCCCCTCTTTCCTCCTGGACCTCTCAAGCCCTTCCCTGCCCAGGGTTGAGACATACATATGGGATCTCCTGCATGTACCACTCCTGGTTTAGGTTTAGGCAGTTTAAAGCAAGGCACCTAAACCTAAACTGGGTTGTACGAATGCTTTTTAGCACCCAATACTACACTTGGATGAGTAGAATCAAAACTTATAAAGAACAGAAAAGAGAGTTGTATAAATAATATGGTAGTCTTTCCTTACTTGAAGAAATATGTTACCCCAACATAGAGAGAGGCAGGCAGGCAATTCAAAGTTTGACTATTATATTTAAATATACATTTCTAACTAATAATTTGAAACTTCAGATTATCATATCAACATTTGTTTGTGAATTTGAATGAAATTTTGTGGAAATATTAATTTTATTCCACTCATCTGTTGCTATAAGATCATTCAAATAAAATCTGGTGAGATACAGAAAGCTTCAATTTCTTGACGCTAGACTTCCGTGTGAGAAGTTCTTGATTATGAGTGCATATGGCATCTAGAAATAAAATGTATTAGAGTTATGTACTTAATTGCAATTTATGCCTTTGAAAATCTTCTCTAGAAGTTCATTTTCTCTGTAAAGCTACAGTATGATTAAATCCTTCCTCAACTAATGTTCACAATGAGACTGATCCCACTGAAATTAAATCGTAAGACTCCCATTGCCATCAGTACTGTAGGGTCAAGCCTAATGTGCATACCCTTGATAGATTAAAATGAATTTGTTAAAAGAAAACAACAACAAATAACAACAACAACAACCCTGGAACCTTTTAATAAATGCTACCATTACTTCTCTGGATATTAGCTGTGATAACTAGATGCAACCAATACAATGGTACAGTATGCCTAGACATCTTATTCCAGTGTTGATTTTCATACAAGAATGTTAGGCACAAGAAGATAAGTGAAAAATAAATTTATCTTAACTTAGCATTGCCTTTCTGCAAAATCTGTTATTGTTGTGTTTAGTACTTTACTGCTTTAACAACGTATGTATGTGTACACATACACGTTCATATATTTCTATATATATGCATATACATGCACCTATACTCACATATGAACACACACTAACCACGTACTTCAGAAACTCTATTATTTTTTCAGACCTCCATGTCAGATTCTATTACTAGATAGCATTCATATATTATCCATATTTTCCTTTGGATCTCTAAAACGACTTTAAATTTGCAGTTGTCCTAAAGAAGCTTAAAAAATTGAAGGTACTCATCTTCCCTAACAAGCAGGCCATTTGCTATTGTAATTAAAAAGTAATGTAGCAAGCACAATAAAAAAAAAAAAGGCTGTTATGTCCCATCTTCTAATTGAATAGATTATAACTGAATTGCTTAACAAATATTAAAACCCTCCCCACACATTTTACAATTAATTCTGCAAACAGGGAATTTACATTTTTGTTATGTTTAGTATATTTGCAGAACATACTTTGAGCTGATTAATTTAACTTTTTATAGTAAGAGATAGATGTGCTATATCGGAGTTAGCCAAAAGACAAGGCAGGATGGCAGCTTATAGACTACCTTGTTCAGAGAGGCATTAGCTCTGCTAGACAACAGCCTACTTTTCAGATTCTATGAATGGACTTGCAGAAAGCAGAAGTGCTAAACAGAAAAGAGTCAAGTCACTTATACATGGGAGAGGGAAAGGGGGAGAAGAAGAGGGGCTACTGCTGAGAGAATGTGGGTTAAAGAGCTCAAAAGGGATAAACAAAGTAGTTAACCCACTGAAGGAGATAAGGTTAAAAAAGCTAGTCTGGGTTACTGCGTAAGATTGCATAAGCGTGTTGAGACCATACTTGACAGTCCAGTCTATGGATGATTTCTTGTTCCACAATTTTTTGTTCAAGTTGTATTTTTTTAAGTTTTATTGCTTAAGAACAGCTACTCTGAGAAAAATTGTCTTCTGCCACAGGCTTTTGTGTCTTTCTGGAATTGGTGTCAGATTGATCCATTCTTTCACATAGGGATTGCCTGGTACGTCAAATGTAAATAGTAGGTAGGTGCTATAAGCAAATGATGGTATACAGGACATTGGTAATGGTGCAGATGAAAAAAACCTTGGATGTTATAATTTGTTCTTCTTGGTCCTCTGATGATATAATCTGTGTGGATGTGAGCACACAGCTGACATCTAGGTCTGTTGCAAGGTCCAGTGATGTGGGAAAAATAGGAGTTAGGTAGTCTGTTGATGTAGAGACATAGTTTGAAATGACAACCTTGTCTCCCAAGCCTTCTTTGAGTTGTCATTTTCCAGAAGGATTTGGAGGTCATTAGTGACATACTCAAAGCAGCCTTTTGTAGGCAGCCTGTCCATTGCCCTCTACTTAAGAAGTAGGGCTCTGCAAAGCTTTGGTCGCTGATACGATTTGGCAGAGATTCGGCCTGATGCGGTGGCCGAATCTCCGAATGCAAATCGAATCAGAGACCCTTTCATCTCTCCAAATTGAATCGGAACCCTCCAAATTGATTCAGAGTGATTCAGAAAGATTCAATGATTTGGACATAGATACAGCTTTAAATGTTTTTTCTATATACCTCAAGGTACCAGGCAGCTCGTGAATGCTGAGATGGTGGGGTGGATGAAGTATTCCACAGGAGCATGGGGAGGCAGAGTCCCCAGTGCACTGGGAAGCAGACCCAGAAGTGGACTAGAAGCACTTCCGGTCCACTTCTGGGTCTGTCAGGGAGCACAATGGAGAGCTCCCATGCCCCCCTGGCTCTGGGTCTGGGGAGGCACCTGTGGTTGATCACCAAGCTGGGGTGGTGCAGAAGGCCTCCCTGTGTGCTTGGTGGCAGACCCAGAAGTGGAAAGGAAATAGTTTTTTTTACATACTGTTGCAGGGCACCTCAGTGCCTGCTCCTAGGGAGTAGGAACTGCCGGGGGGAGAGAGCCCTGGCAGGACACAACGAGCCCAGTTGGGGGTTGCCAGGGTAACGAGCACAGCTGCGGGTTGCCGGAGCAGCTAAGGGGAGCCAGCTGCCTGTAGGAGGCAGGGCCTGGCCCTTATAAAGCCCAGGGCTGAGGCCAGGCTGGCAGCTCCCTGCCAGCAGCTGGAGAGGCAGGAGCTCCCTCAGTCAAGATATGGGAAGAAGCCTGACTTGCAAGTACAGCTCATGATAGCCCTGAGAGGATTGGGTGCTATGGTTTAGCCAGGGGGCTTTATGTTTGAGTTACAGCCAGGAGGCTCTAGTTTATGTTTGGCTTTGATATTAAACTGGAGGTTTGGGTGAGGCTGTAGGGGTTGGAGGAGGCCTCATAGGGACCCCAGAGAGTGTGGGGTGCCCTAGCGCCAAGAGGGCACAGTGTCCTCATAGGGACCCCAGAGGGGTGGGGCCCCAGCGCCTGAGTGAGGGCACAGTACTCTAAGGGAGAACCCCAGTGGTATGGGGACCCCAGCGCCAGTGAAGGCGCAGCTTGCGCACCACTGAAGGTGTAACTGGTGACGAGGAGCGCAACCAGTGGGTTGCGGTTGGGGAACAGAGACCCCGGGTTGTGTGCGGGGTACGTAGACCCCAGCCCCAGAGAGGGGCAGCTTTAAGACACCCCAGTGCAGGCACAACAAGCCCCAGAAGGGGACACTGCTAGGAAGCCCTAGCGTAGATGTGGCGAGCCCCAGAAAGGGGGAGCGCCATATTGAGAAGCCCAAGGTGGGCATGGCGAGCCCCGAAAAGGGGGAGCGCCATATTGAGAAGCCCAAGATGGGTGTAGCAAGCCCGGCTGTAGGCTAGTGCGGCAACACCCCTCAGACAGAGGCAAGGTGCTGCGGTTGTCCCTGAGGAGAGGGGATAGCAGTACGGTGAGATTGGATCAGAGAGGGTACCTGTGCGGTTGGCCTGAAGGACCGGAGACCCGCTAGAGGGTCCCTGAGTGGGACCACGCTTTTAGAGAAGGCCCAGAGTGGGTCTCAAGAGTCCCGGTGAGGGGCACTGTATTAGGGAGAGCCCAGGAAGGGGCACTAGTAGAGAGACATACGGAGAAGGCCCAAGAGTGGGCTAGATTACAGGAGAGGACCCGAGGAAGTGGGCGTGTATTGTGACTGGACAACGTCTATCCCATCTGCGAGGCTTGGGGCATGGTGTTAGGGGTTGGTAGGAGCCACTTGTAGCCCATAAGGCTAGGGTGCCTGGGGAGCACCCGTCATACTGGGAGACCACAGGAGTCCGGAAGGACCGCGGGGACAGAGGTCCCGAGTAGCCGTACCCAGGGAGTCATAGGCAGCCTCCCAATCATATTTTCCAGCAAGACGTGGCGGGCGAGAATATGAGGGTGCCTTGGGCCGGCCTTGACACGGAGCGAGGGACTTCAAGGAGATCACGGCCCTCCTAAAGGACCCCGCCGTGACACATACCTCATACAAAAAACATTTAAAGCTGTGTCTATGGCTGAATCATTATATAGCCTCCTTTTGAAGACCCCCAGGGTAGGAGTGAGCACCACTTCCCTTGGAAGTTGGTTCCAGATCCTAGCCACCTGGACTGTGAAGTAGTGCCTTCTGATATCTAGCCTGAATCTACTCTCTGTCAACTTATGGCTGTTATTCCTTGTTACTCTTGGTAGTGCTTGGGGGAACAGGGACTCTACCATAGCCTGCTGGTCCCCTTTGGCCAGTTTATAGATGGCCACCAGATTCCCCCTCAGCCTTCTCTTATGGAGGTTGAACAGGTTTAGGTCCCTTAGCCTCTCCTCATAGGGCATGCCCTGTTGCCCCTTGATCATGTGAGTTGCCCTCCTCTGGACCTTCTCCATGTTGTCCACATCCCGCCTGAAGTGCGGCACCCAGAACTGGATGCAGTACTCCAACTGCGGCCTGACCAATGTCACATAGAAGGGGAGGATCACCTCCTTGGACTTGCTCATGATGCATCTATGGATGCATGGCAAGGTGCGGTTAGCCTTCCTGACCTTGTCTCCACATTGACAGCCCATGTTCATTTTGGAATCAATAATGACACCAAGATCCTTTTCTGCCTCTGTGCTGACTAGAAGGGAGTTCCCCAGCCTGTAGGTATGCTGCTGGTTCTTCCTCCCTAGGTGCAGTACCTTGCACTTGTCAGTATTGAATCCCATCCTGTTCTCATCCACCCATCCCTGTAACCTGTCCAGATCCAGTTACAGACTGTCCCTCTCCTCCGGTGTGCCCACTTCTCCCCACATCTTAGTATAATCTGCGAATTTGAACAGGGTGCTTTTCACCCCCTCATCCAAGACACTGATGAAGATGTTGAACAGTGTGGGCCTGAGGACCAAGCCCTGGGGGACCCCACTGCCCATACCCCTCCAAGTCAAAAATGACCCGTCCATCACCACTCTCTGGGTGCAACCCTCCAGCCAATTTGTGACCCATCTGACTGTGTAGGCATCGACACCACAGTTGCCTAATTTCTTAATGAGAATGGGGTGAGAGACAGTGTTGAAGGCCTTCCTAAAGTCCAGGAAGACTACGTCCACCGCGACACCTGCGTCCAAGGATTTTGTGACCTGGTCGTACAAGACCACCAAGTTGGTCTAACAGGATCTGCCTCGAATGAACCCATGTTGGTTGCCCCTAAGCATGATCCCCCTTGCTGGTCACTCGCAGATGTATTCCTGGATAATTTTCTCAAAGATCTTCCCCAGGATTCAGCCAAATTGAATCACGGACAGTGATCCGAATCAATGAATTAAATCACTGTCCCCAATTTGGGCCAAATCGGAATCTGAATCGAGTATGTCCCATCTCACATACACCTATTAGGAAGCATTTCCTGAGATTTAATTTAAAACCACTTTACCTTTCCCTCACGTCCTGTTCTCTGTTGCAAAGGAAAAAATGTGTTTGTTGTCCTTTCAATGTCATATGTGAAAACTACTATCATGTTCCTCCATAAGGCCCTTTTCTCCATCTAAACGGTCCATTGATGCCTTCTTTGCTCATCTTTGGATCACTTACAATTCCTCTACATTTTTAAGTACATGTAACACATTTATATGCTTACAATATTCCTTTCTGGGCCTAAATGGAATGTACACAGCCATGTAACTTCATTTTGGGACATTTATACACAATCTGCAATTCAGCTTTTCTCACCTGCTCATTACAACCACAATCTGGTCATGCGCTGCGTGGTGAAATAGGATTGTCCAGGCTTATGCATAAAGCTTTGTACGTCTGTAATCTTAGCCATGTAAAAACCATGATGGGCATTGGATTCCAGAGTAGGAGAACTACCTTTTAGCCTAAAAGCTTAATAATTAGGACACTTTCTGAAGAAGCAGGATATCACAGTGCTTAGCACCTTCTACTTGGAGTGGGGGTGGGGTTTAGGAAATGCCTAGCCCATCATCTGTTCATTTGGCACTTTGCCAGGTAGATGAAGGTTCACCCATTGGGTGAGTCTCTGTTCTCTGGACAAGTGTCCATAAAATGCCATGAATAGGTTCCCCATCTGTGGGGATGCAGATCACCTTTACATGCTCACACAGAGCTTAGAGCAGAATCAGGAGAAAGAAGGGAATTCATTAGCTGTAATATGACTAAATGTAGGTTAAGAATGTCAGGGAGCTTCCCATGAAATCATAACTGAAAAATTAATTCAGACTGGATTCATATAGGCAAAGTCAATCAGATTAAAACAAAATAAAGAGTGATATATTGATCTGAAGGAAATATCCGTTTGGGTGCCTTGGGAATTAACAATATAAGAATTAGTCCTATTTAATCCTTCAATAATTGAGTAATGTTCAAAGCAACTGATGAGTTTCAAATGCTCCATAGCTCATATGTATTTAGAACCATAACTGTTTAGGTGAAGTTTTGGCCCTGGGTATATTTTAACTGGATATTATTTATTTTGCTGAGAGGGCTGAAGAGTGGGTTGATTTGATAAAGAGCATTGTGTCACAAAACCTCTCAATTATAAAAAAAGAACAGACTGTACAACAGCAGTGTTGGTAACTACTGTAACTGAAACCCACAGATGAAGTAAATCACTCCACTGAAGTCAATGGAGCTTTACCAATTTATAGCAGCTGAAGAGCTGGGGCCTTGTTACTGTTCTAACACATTTTTAACCAGAGAGACATTGTTTCTTCTTGCAGTCAATACTAATAATAGAACAACTTGTCCCTTAATTCTATGCTTTGAAAGCAACCAAGAATAAATCAATGAAACAACTGCATATTTTAGATCCCTGTAATACAGCTGTGATCAGATCAGCATTTGTCACTTCCATCAGTATTAGCAGAGATTGGCATGATACTGTTTTTTAAAGACTTCCTAGCTAAAAACTACCTAGAGATAAGTATATATTCAAGTTAAAATATAAATGTGCCTGAAACTTTGCTTGAAATAGGATTGCCACCTTGTTCAGTTTGTAAAGTACAAAGGTTCCTGCTCTGAATCAAAGAGTTTAGGTTTGGGGCACATTTTTCTTTCAATGTACAGTTCAGCAACAGTACTGATACTGTATTCCTTGCTCCTCTCAGAAAAAAGCTGTAGAGTTCAAACCCTTGGAACCCTTTTTTCTGGAAGGTCTTGATACTAAGTTTAGACTAAATCTTCTGACTTACCTGATGTCTTTCCAATTAGAAGAGAAGTAAGGAAGGGGAATATGATGAGGCAGTAATCTGAAATATGACAAGAGCGTGTAACAAAATAAGTATGGCTGGTTGAGCTGCTGACTTTGGGGAAATAGGAAGTTAAAAACATGTTGCCTAACTGAGCTCTTATCTCACTGCAGTCTACCTTATACATAGTGCAATGCCTTGTACATCAAGACCAACCACAGAATATTCAAAAGCTATATCCCAATTATTTAGGAAGTAATCATCACTTTGTAATCTGCCCTGTGCAATGGTCAGGATATTGTTTGTTGTGTCTTTTCTGATGTAGGAACTGTAGATACATCTACATAATTGCCAGTATTGTATCTGCATTGTACTGTAGGCATACTTAAGTTAGCAATAAATTAGGTACTGTATGTGCTGGTAGCCATCTTACTGTTAGCAGTCTAGCTGCGACAGCCTGATGCTCAGCATGAGTTCAGTGCTCGAGTATTTGTCCTGCTCCTTGGGCAGATTTTGTAGCCTGCTTTGATCACCAAGTTGCCATGGCTAGACTGTTGCAAATGCTGGAATGGGTTAAAGCTTCCTCGTTTATCACAGGCACAGTTACAGTAGTGACTTCAGTTTAGACTTGCCCTGTAGCAGATGAAAGACTATCCAGTGGTTAAATCTCTCATCGTGGGCTCTATAAATCTGGCTTAAATCCCTGTTTTCATGCAGAAGGTCTCTGTGGCTTTGATTGAGTCATGTAGCTTCTCTGTGCCTCAGTTCTTTACCTGTAAGAAAGGAATAATGATAATTATCCGTCTCATGATAGTTCTTGCCCTGAGGAAGCACAGCCTATAATTATTAATCAATTGAGGGACCTAAAATAATTTTAGATAGACAAACAGGCAGGCAGGTGACCTGTAGCCCAGTATACATCACATGGTACATGATATTCAAACCCTCTTGTCCACATATAAATTGGGATGGAGAAGATTAGTGAAGAGACTTTCCCCTCTGGCATTGCAAATATGGGCATTGATAGTCCTCAATAGAGAATATGAAACAATTAATACCCCTTCTTTCGTCAGATACAGCTAGCTGAGATCTCTTATTTTTTTAAGGAAAAAAGAAGCAATTAAGACAAAGTGAATAAAGAGGAAATATATGAATGGTTGTACCTTAAAATGTAGTTCTGTCCAATACAAGTATGAATTCTAAAACAAGGGGTGGGCATTCAAGATGATAAAGAAGGTAGTTACACAAAATGCCTTAGCTTTTAAAAAAAGTAAGTGAAAAAGTCCTTAGGATCAGAAAGTATAGAAAAAAGTTCTTTATGTAGTTGTATATGTAACTGCAATCCTCTAATGAGAGTTTGAAGCAGAAACCCATCCAAGTATTTCTTCATGTAGCTAGTCACTTTAGAAAAATATCACAGCAGTTTTTTCTGCACTGATTTATGTAACAACCAGTAAACAACCTAAGCAGCATCCTTTGTTTCAACCTTTAGAGAGCTTGTCACAATACTGGTTAAAAACTCTGCTGGAAATGTTGGTATTTCAGGTTAAATTGCACTATATTAAAAAAAAAATAATGTTTCCGGGAGAACAAAAATCTTTTATTAGTGCTTAGTATTTTTTTTAGAACTTCCATTGCACAGTGCAAGTTCCTCTGTGAGAGTTCTTTCAAATGACCTTCAAATTACCTCCTGTGTGAAATATAAAATTGAAATAGTTAAAAAAAAATACCATCATATTGATCATGCTAATTTTTAGAAAGAAGCAACTAATATTGCTAGTGAACATCTATTTTTTAGCCACCTGGAACAGATACCTACAGATGCTCTCTCTTTTTTTCAGTCAGCAATAGCCTTCTTTTCCTGTTCCCCCTTCCATGTCTGAGGTCCAAGTCCATTGCCTACTCTTTTGCAAAAGAATAGAATTTTTGTTTTGAGAAAACAGTCATTTAAGCATACACAAGTCTTTAAGAAGGTAGGATCATTATTCCTTATACATTTCTTTCTCTCTCCTTGGCACCAGAGCTGATTGACTAGAGCTGGTTGAACAACCACAATTTTGTTTTTTTTTCAATTAAAATTTTCTCATGTACTGAGGACTTTTTCTTAAGCAGGAAGGCATATAAGGCCTCCATCTAGGACATGAGAGGCAATACGAAAATGAAATTAGTTCCTCTCATTGCTCTTGATGCTGTTGAAAGCAAAAATCGAGCTCCCTGGATTGTCATTATAGTCCTGTTTCTTTGTAGGGAAAGATAGTAATGATGAATTAGTGAGGAGTAGGCAATACCTTTTTTTTTGTTCTTCCAGAACTGATTTTTCTAGCTCCAGGGACTCTGTCTTTCTCCCTGACTTGTACTACCATTTCTCCAGCAGGCAAGAGGCCAGACTTCTGTATTCCCTACTGCTAAATAAGCAGCATGCTCAACTGGACACTCTTTGGTGGTTTAGTGAGCAGAAAATGAACAAGAGTATTAGCAAAAGCAGACATTTAGGGGGGCTGAAATTTAACAGTTCATCTGCCAGTGAGTTTAAATAATTACAATTATATAGCATTAGGTTGTTCTCTCTCTCCTGTTGACAGTGATGCATTTTGCATAAATTATTTTTTTGTTGGGCCACAGAGAGAGAGATCTATTCTATAATCTATATTATATAGTCTCGTGATCAGAGTACTTTTGGACCACAGAACGCATACCAGCCTACCCACATATATGGGAATCATGCACCAGTGAGGACCTCACAAAGGATACAGATTCAGAAGTAGTATGTGCCCATTTTTGGACCCAAATTTGAATGTGGTAGCAAGACACAAGAAGTCATCAGAGGGCACATCTACACATGCATTAACACACTTTAGTTAATATGCATTAAATCAAGTACCTCCTTTGTGAGGTACTAGGAATATGTGCATTAGCCTGCCTCAATGTGAATTAACTAAAGAACACAGGGCACTTTTACACATGCTTGGGGTGGGGTGGGGAGGGGGGCAGCACTTTAATTAGAATGGCCCTGATACCTCTAATTAAAACACTACAGTGTCTCATGTATCAGCATCCCTGCATTTCAAAATGGTGTTGGGGAACTAATGACTTGAGTTCAAGCACCACCGTTTTGAAGTGTGGAGGTGCTGATCCAGGAGATATGGGAGGCTGCTGAAGCATGGTAATTACCACACAACAGAAGACTCAATTAATTGAGTCTGCTCCAACATGTTGTAATTACAGCATGCTTGTGTACAGGCACCCATAGTTTTAAAGTGATGCTTAATGTGCATTAGCCTATTTTAATGTGCATTAACTAAAAAAGCATGGGGGTTATTTGTGATGCTTTAATGTGCATTAAAATAGGCTAATGCACATTAAAGAACACAGGTAGATGTGCCCAGAGTCAGAGTTCCAATCCTGATGTCTCACAGATCTCAAGTGACTAGATGGCACAGTGGATTTCAATGGGTATTAAATTACTGGAACACCTCCAACAGCACAATTATACAAAGACCTTCCCCAGAATAACTAAAAAGCCTGTACATCAGGGACTTGAATCTAATCCTCACACATCTCAGATGAGTATCCTAGATACTTTTATTTCAGCTATTCTGGATGTTTGTCTGTCTTGGTCCTGTCCCAAGTTGGGGAGTTCAGGAGGGCTTAAGCTTCCCCTGAGCCCCTGTGGTTGGGTAGAAGTTTTATCTCCATGGAGCAGAATAACAATACATAAATCAAGCTAGGTATAATGGCTCACAGATAACCCTTGCCCAAAAGCCTTGTAACTTTAAGATGCTCGGAGGGTACCTATGACAGTTTAACACTCTTTAATGTGTGGACAATTTTAATTTCATTTTAAATGCCTTTAGAATGGTTTAAAGGTGACCTGTGACCCCACCCATAATTAAATCTTTTAAAATAATGCAGCTAACTAATTTTAGTAGTTTTCCTTAGTGTTTGTGATAAACAGGGATCCTGCTTTTCATTGATTAAAAAAAAAAATCCCCAATTTGTGGTTTAAAAAAGTAACCCCAAATCCACATTTTTATGATTAAAATGAAACACCATTATATATCTAGATATAGGTATAGATATAGATATTTAATGGTGTTTAATTTTAATTTTTGTAGATTCATAGATTGCGAGGCTGGATGGGACCTCAGAAGATAAATCGGGTCCAGCCCCCTGCACCAGTCAGGAAAGACAACTGTGGTCAGGTGGCTCCAGCTAAGTGCCTGTCCAGTCTCCTTTTGAAGATTTCCAGGGTAGACGATTGTACCACCTCTGGAGGGAGCCTATTCCACAGTCTGGACACCCTGGCTGTGAAGAAGTTTTCCCTAATTTTGAGCCTGGAACGGTCTTCCAGGAGTTTGTGGCCATTACTCCTGTTTATCCCCAAGGGCACCCTAGTGAACAGTTGTTCACCGAGCCCTTGATGTATGCCTCTGATGTAGCAGTAAGCCATTATCAAGTCCACTCTCAGACTTCTCTTTTTCAAGCTGAAGTATTCCAGGTCCCTCAGCCTTTATTTGTATGGCTTGCTGTACACCAGCCCTAAGTAGAGTGGAAGACTCACTTCCCTAGTTTTGCTGGAGATGCATGCCAAGGTATTATTTAACCTATTGGCTACAGTGTCACACTGCGGGCTCATTTTTATACTGTGGCCTGTTATTACCCCCAGGTCCCTTTCATTCATGGTGCTGGTCAGCTTGGTGTTGCCAAGCCTGTAGTTGTGTGTGTGGGTGGTGGGAGCAGGGGTTATTCCCAGATTGAGCAATTTACATTTCTTGATGTTGAACTTCATTTGATTCTGAACCACCCAACTTGACAGCCTGTCTAGGTCTGCTTGTACCTGCAGCCTATCTTCAAGTGTGACCATGCTCCTCCATAACTTGATGTCATCTGCAAACATAGCCAGTGAGCATATCACACCCACATCCAAATAATTGATAAAGATGTTGAAAAGCACTGGACCAAGCATTGACCCCTAAGAGACACTACTGGCCACTTCTCACCAAGATGACACAGATCTGTTCATTAGAACTCTCTGAGTTCTAACTTGCAGCCAGCTCCCTACCCACCTAACTGTCTCATGGTTGACCCTACAATTCTCCAATTTAATCATGAGAACATTATGAGATACCCTCTTTGCCACACTGGTATCCCCGCTAGCCGCAGCTAGCTCCCCACCTGCCTCTGGGCATGCCACCCACCTGTCTCTTCTGCCACGCCTTGCTGGAATAATAATATGCTGTTAAATAAGGCAGGAGGCTGCCCATGATTGCACCCCAATATTTGGGGATGTCTGCAGCTCTGTACCTCCCCTACACCACAGCCCAAGCCTTGCAGATGGTATCCAGATGTTCCAGTGTCCCCTGCCTACAGCTGGAGCATGCTTTGGCTACATTGTCAGGCCTGTCACAGACACAGTCATACTGCCTGCCTCTCACACAGGCCTCATTTACTCCACCCTCTCTCACAGGGTCTCTTTCTCATGTCGACAACTTATGCCACCTTGCTCCCTCTTGGAGTGGCCACTCTTTGGCCATAGGCTTTGCTAGTCCATACCTTGGGGGCCAGTCGTACCATCTGTTGGGCCTCTCCTGCGACCCCCACTGGGGTAATGGTCAGCCAATTACCCGACTAGGTGTAAGCACTCTCGGGCCCCTTTTGGGGTAACACTCAGGGTCTGTATGTGTACTGGGCCCTCAGCCCTCTAGTTCTTCTCCCCCTCTACTCGGGGCTCCACACCACCACCTCTACTCAGGGTCTCAGGGCTTCCCTCCTCAGGTGGGCTCAGGTGGTCATAGCCATGCCTAGCCCCTTCTATCTCTGATGTCACCTGACCCACCTGAGGGTGGGATCTGGGGTTAAGGCACCCCAACCCACCTTTCACCGGGGTGGTAATTGACCTGGCATTTCCTGGGGGTTCCTGCACCATTGAGAGCCCCACTAGGTCAACCACTCCCAGCAGGGTGCTGTTTTAAGTCATGCCCAGGACCAGGAGCCTCTAGACCATCCCCTATAGCTCCTCCCTTACCTCCAGAATGTTCCAGCAGCCTTACAGCCAGGCAATGCAGTTGCAGCAGCAAAATGTGCTATTTATATCAGCAGCCCTGAATACAAAATGGCTGCCCTCATTAGGCACCTGCCAGCTGCTGGCATCAGGCCCTTAAAGTGGCAGGCACAAAGAATGCCCTGCCACAACCAGATCAAAGGCCTTTTGGAAGTCAAGGTATACAATATCAACCTCCTCTCCCTTATTCAGGTCGGCAAGTTACCTGATTTTAAAAGGAGATGAGGTTGCTAAGACTAGACCTGCCTGTGATGAAGCCATGCTGGCTGTCATTCAGAATCCTACCTTCTGCAAACCTATTGCACATAGACTCCCTGATGATTTTTTCCACGATCTTCCCTGGGATAGAAGTTAAGCTGATAGGCCTATAGTTACCTGGGTCCTCCCTCCTCCCTTTCTTGAAAATGGGCACAACATTGGCCCTCTTCCAGTCCTCAGGGACCTCTCCAGAGTGCCATGAGTTTTGAAAAAGTTTTGCCAGCAGTCCCACACTGACTTTGGCCAGCTCCTTCAGCACCCTCAGATGAAGTTCATCTGGTCCTGCTGATTTACATGTGTCTATTTTTTTCAAATGAACACATACCAGTTCTACAGTAATAGTAGAAAGGGTAATTCCTACCCTACTCATTCTGTACCCTCACTGGCATGATTTTGCGCTTTGGCCCAGTGAAAGACCGAAGCAAAGTAGTCATTCAAGAGTTCAGTTTTCTCTTGAGTGTTGGTAACCAGCTGTCCTGAGTTGTTGAGCAGTGGCCCTACACTTCCATTTGTTTACCTCCTGTTCCCTACGTACTTAAATGAGAACTTATTGTTGTCCTTGACTCCTGTCACTAATTTTAGTAAGGTTGCCACCTTAGCCCATTGAATCTGGTCCCTACAAGTGCAGGCCATTGCTGTATAGCCCTCCTTGGGGCATGCCCCAAGCTTCCATTATTTGTACACCTTGTTCTTCTTTCTTAAGAGGACCATGATACCCCCGTTTAGCCAAGAGGGCTTCCCAGACCTTTTGTTACCTTTCCGCCACATGGGAATGGACTTCCTTTGTGCTTTGAGGATCATGTCTTTAAGGAATGACCACTCTTCATGCACTCCTTTCTCTCTGGCCCCTGGTCCTGCAGCCCTTTCTCTACTAGTGACCTGAGCTGGCTTTTTGAAGTCCAAAACTTCAGTCCTGCTACCTAATTTGTCTGCCTTGTGATGAACAGTGAACATATGATTTCATGGTCACTGTCACCCAGGCTACCTTCTATTTTTAACCTGATCACCAGATCATCCTCCTTGGCCAGGACCAACTTCTGGTTGGTTCATGCACCTCTTGAGTCAGGAAAAGCTCTTCAATGGAGGTTAGAAAGGAATGTGACCGACCCGACTTGGTTGAGTGTTCCTCCCAAGAGATATCTGGATAATTGAAGTTGCCCGTGATGACTGTACTTGTACAGCCACTGCCAGTTCTTGGTGATCTCTAGATTGAAGTCATCCCCCTGGTTTGATGGTCTTTAGTATATACCTTCAGTTAGGTCTTTCTTGCCCCATCACAGCTTGACCCAGCTAATCATAGAAACATGGATTTTGGGTTACTTTTTTTAAACTGAAAATCGGAGATTTTGTTATCAGATGAAACCAGGCTCCCCGGTGACAAAATGGTAAAAGCAAGGTCTTCTCTCTTCATATGTTATTTAGTCTTGTGTCTACCAGCAGTTTTAGGATTTTGAAAACAAGGGGACAAGGAGAAGAGGAGTGAGTGGGGGCAGTATTGAGAGGATGTCAGCACCAACAGCAAGTGTAACCCTTCTTTGGCCCTGCAGATGCTGCAGTTTTATATGGTCATTATCAAAAACCATTAATTCAGTGACAGCTGCAGAGCCAAAGAATGGTTAACTTGATTTTTGGCTATCACATCTTTATTTTATTTATTTATTTATTTATTTATTTTTGCAGCAGCAGCTGGCTCTTGCTCCTTTTCTTCCCTCTCCATTTCCCTGCTGGGTGGAAGATTCAAAGGAGGGTGCACACACCCCCTAGATCTGCTCCTGCATGCATCTACTTACCTCTCACTAAAAAAAATGCTACAGTGTCATGAGATTTCAATTATTACAATAATTAAAATTACATTTTGTTTTTGAGAAAAATATTCAGTTCATAAACACATGTAGGTTTTTTTTTACTTTTATGAAAAGCAAAACATAATTATGAAGACCATTTTTTTCATTCTTTCTTTACATTTTATTTATGGGTTGGGCATTTTGGTAGACTTGTAAGGTTAGTTTAGTGTGGTGAGAAGAATTACTTCAATGGCCTCAATCAAATCTCTAGTGCAACCCTTGCACTGCTATAAGGTCTCCATTGAATTATTTTGAGAGCAAATATCCACTTACAGAATGTGTTGATACAATAGGTCTGGAGCCAAGTCTGAACATCTTTGGGATAGATTTCTAAGTTTCAGATTGATCGCTCTAATGTCAGGATTCTTAATTAAAATGGAACAATAATTTGAAAAGAGGAATATCAAGATATATCCTATATCATAATTTTGACTCTGCATGATAAGTCTCTATAGCCATTTAACAGGCCTTACAGAAAAAGAATCAAAACCCATCAGAGAAAGGGAAATTTCTAATGGGATTTTCTGAATTGATGATTACTGGAGATAATGTGTAGGACTCCATCCATATTCTTACCAATGCCTCTAGTTGAACTGTAATGCTTTCTGAGTTCTACCAGCTAATAATATAGGATAGCAAAAGAAAATGCATCCTTTGCTTTAGGAAAGACTTTATTTCTTTGGCATGTGATATTATGCCAACATTTTGTTTCATCCCTGGCATTATTTCATGAATCATGATATAATTATACAATCATTTATTAAGATTCTATGATTATATAATAATCCATGAAATAATGCTAGGGATGAAACAACATTTTGTACGATTTAAAAAAATAAAACTTATATTTTCAGATGCAAGAATTTTTGTGGCCAATATCTTTTATTGCACAACTGACCATATTAGACACAGGTGAACTGGTGCAAAGGTCTTACTTTTGTTGCCTTTTGAGTATATTCTTGAAAGCAGAGGAACAATGGTGGGGAAATCCTAATATTTAGTCCCTTTTAGGTCTATTTCATTGTGAATTAAAAAGTTATGGCTCTTTTCCCCTACAAAAAGTAAAAGGCTTTTAGAAACAGAACACACATACATGAAAAGTCCAGAGCTAAGTTAACCATTTAAGCAAAATTTGATAATTTTATTCCCTTGTTCTGTGTGAGGCATTGATGAATTCAGACAGGAACTTCTGGAGAGTGTAAGGAAAAAATATTCTGCTCAGCCTCAAATGGGAGTCAAATAACATAAAATATATGAGCCATGCAAAAAAGCATCAAACAAATTGGAGAGAATTATTAGACTCTCATATAATGCATTGATTCAAGATAATTTCTTGTTGTATATTTACTAGTGTTCATTTTCAAATCAGAAGTAATATATCCTGAGCAATGGGACTTCAGTCCCTTCCTTTGGAAAACTAAAAGACTAACAATAGATATAATTGACAGGAAATAACTCTTGATATTTTCCCCTTCACTTAATTATATTTCATTACTCCTGGATGCTTATAGTGCTTATTTGTACCATCATAAATAATTCTCTCTCTGTGGTGTTTTTGTTGAAATATTTATCTTGCCTCCTCCACATAAGCAACTCAAAACTGAGTTGGCATTTTTAATACTATGCAGCAATAACTATCTTGTTAGCTTCTTTCAGGGGCTTATATAACATAACTCTTATGCTGCAATTTAGTCTGTTCAAGAGGAGCCCCAATGAAGTATATGGAGCTGTAATTAGGTAGAATACTCTTTCAGCCAGGGTTGTCAACTGTCCATACATTTATGCTCAGTCAGTAAAAAAATCAGGCTAAAAATGCCTGCCCATAAAGTCTGTAAAAATACTGAGCTATCCATAAAAACTCTAAGCAGTCAGACCTGATTGAAGATCCCTCTTTAGAAAGAAGCTGAGTGAAGTGTTAAAGAACAGACAGAACACCTTGTGTTTAAGTGGGAGAACAGCATCATACAGGGACAGCTTTCTCAGTTTTGTAGGATACACCCCCAACCATATATTGCTGCTGCTTCTGAGTACCATTAGCTACCTATAATACTGCTGGGTCATAGTCTTTGGGGGTAGAGGGATGTGGTTGGTGGGGGTAAGGCTGAGGCTTGAGTTAGGGGGGTTGCATGATACAGGGTGTGGTTGGGGGCATTAGAATGTGGGAGTGAATAGAGGATCCCTGGGGCAGAAATGGTACCCATGATGACTAAGACTTTGACCCAGGGGGATTCAGGCTTGAAGCCTGAATGGTTGGTGGGGGACTGAGATTGAGGCAAAAGAGGGGCACTAGAACGGGATGGAAAAGCAACTGGGATTGGAAATAGGAGAGAAAGTAAGGAAATGGTGGGCATGAAAAATAGATATGATAATTGTTACGTTGTCATGAGAAAACTGGGAATTGTCTGGCTAAGTGATTGGCAGGGATCCTGGTTTTCTCTGAAAAAAAATCCCCAATTTTCAGGTTAAAAAAAGGAATTCCAAATCCACATTTTCCATGATTAAAATGAAACAACACTCACACATATACATATATAAATATATTTACATATATTAGTGCCATTTCATTTTGATCACAGACAAAATGTGTATTTTGGATTACACATTGGGAATTTTTTTTTAATCAGAGAAAACCAGGATCCCTGGTGGTTAGACCAATGAATTGAATGAGAACAGCATTGTTGAGAGAGGCAAGAATGAAATGGTTGAAGATCCAGGTGAGGGAGATAAGAAATGTGAACTAGAGACAGGAGTGACTGGCACGAGAGGAAACAGAGACAGCTTGGATGAGATGCTAGTCATTTGGAATTGGGTCTTTTAATAGTTCCCACTTTGTACTTTTTTGCAGTGTAGGCTCTGGGCCCTGGAAGTTAGGAGGAGTCACCTTTCCATCTACCCCTAACCCTGAACTGCCTCCAGGTTCATGCTTGCTAGGACTTGATGGTAATTGAGAATTCTTGAATTAAAGACTTGCAGGTAGAAGTTCATTCCTCCTTTAAAGGTTCAATGTTGCCCTCACAAATCTCTCTCGGTCTCCCTGTTACTGTGTTCCTAGTTCAGGCTTCTGCCTTCAAGAGCCTGCCCTTTCAGCCTCACTGTCTTTGTTCATAAATTTAACAACACAGGAAATCATTTGAAACACAGGTGACTACCTTCTATATTTTGTCCTACCTCTACCCAGGTTTTAACAGTTTGTTAGTCAAACCAGCTGAAAGGAAGTAATATTCCTTTACCAGTCTTTCCTATTCTGCCTTGCAGTCTCTCTCTTGCAAAATCTACCTTCTGCTGCTTGCAATGCTGTCACTGGCCAGCAGTGCCTCTGGGTCTACCTGCCATCACCTCCTCCTCTGACCTGTCATGGTTTTCTTCTCCCATGATGTGGGTCAACCACATCAGCAAGGCCAGCCCCCCTGTGGCTTTGGAAACCTGGAATACATGGAACCATCTTGTCCCATGCCAGTCTTCTAGTCTCCCTCCTTGTTGCATCCTGTTTTAAATTTTAGCCAGCTGCCTTGTATCTCCTAATCACCCCCACCTTGGCCAGCAGTGATTCTTCTCTTATTTAGCAGCCACCCACCTCTATGCTTCCCTGAAGTCTCTTAAAAGAGCCTCTGCCCTCACTCTTTGGCAGTCATTTACTCCCTCCTTCTCTTCACTTCTATCTCTGTCCATTATCAGGGCATGCATTCTCAGTTACAGGGATGAATAGACAAAAGAGTTGTGACTGGAAATAAAGGGAAATCCATGATTTATTGTGATTGAAGGAATAACCAATGATGAATTCAGAAAGGAAGATATGGACCATTTGAACAGAGAAACTGTGAATATGTTAAAAAGCCCTAAGTGCAGTTACTGGCATAAAAAGACAAAATACTGCACAGGGACAAGATGAAGGGATGTGTCATATGAAAGAATAAGATAAGAAATAATGAGGGGAAAATCCTGTAATGGAACTTAAACATCCTGTTTCTCACAATTATTCTGTTATCTGCAAATTTCAATAAAACCTATTGTTAAAAATCTTATCTTCCTTAGTGCTGATACACAAAAAGGATGATGAACTGCAACACCTGTAAATCAGATCACTTAAGTGTTCCCAAGGTTTCATTGTGGTTTTACATGGCTGTCTGAATGTTGTTATGTAATGGAATTTCTGGGAGGCTGGGGGGGTCACGTTGCTTTGAGAAAAACCTGAGGGAAGTAAATACACACATATATACACACAAACACAAGGGGATTTGTGGATTTAAGGTGCTTTAGCGTTATTTAAGGAGCATTAAGGACACTCATCTACACATGCATGCCTTTAATGCTCTTTAAAAATGTCAATTTTAGGCTATTCATGCCTAACTTTGATACCTGCAAAAGCAAGTATAAAATTTAGGCGCAAATAGCTAAAGTGCATTAATGTATGTGTAGATGCATTAACGTTCTGTTTGTACTGACTTGTAAAATGCAAGCCTCACCTTAATGTGCATTAAGATAATACACATTAAATTTAACCACACATAAATTCATGTGTAGACATACCCAAAGAGAAACACAGAGTTACATTAATAGAATGGCATGAAGGTTGCACTCAAACATTACAATATATGAGAAGTAAGGTTACATTCCAATGTTTTGTGAAAAAAAAAGGCCAATGTAATCTTTCAGTTCCAGGAATAGTTCTTGAGTAGGAGTAGAAGTCTAGTGCTCTGAGGGCTGGACCTTAAGGCAAAGCCATCTTTTGGCAGTGTAAGGACATTTCACTGCAGTCAGGCAATGAGGTCAGCAAAAGTCAACCCCTAGGCAGGACCAGATGAACTTGAGCCTGCTGACTAGTTGAGATTATGGTAGGATAAACCAGCTGCTGGGCCAAATATCAGGGGCTGAACTGCAAGGGTTGCAAGCCCAATCTTCTGATGAATCCTGAAACTAAGATTCCCCTACCAGATAAATTCAATGTGAATCCCTATAGCTTCTGGGGTTTCATTAATCAATTTGCCCAGTTTTCTGGCTATGTCCCCAAACCTACTAATAGGGTAAAGAATAAGGTAAAAGTATAATCCTGTAGGCAACTCATTGGTACAAGCAGCAGCAAAGTGTTTCATGTAGAGGTGGTTTACCCATGTCAGAAAAGTCATGTTGCAGTGTGTGTAGCCACCATATTGGAATCCAAAATGGCTGCCATGAATTCACATTTTGGTCAATGTTTCAGCCCTCACTAGAAAATTGATTCCAATGATGAAAACAATATTGTCTGAACTGAGGAGATCAATTCTGTTGTTGTAGTCATGTTGGATTCCAAGATAGCTGCTATGATTTTATAGTTTTGTTCATTATTAGATACTCAAAAGGTCTACAAAAATGCTTTATCAACTCTGTTCTATTTCAGATTACCTAACATGAAAACATAATGGAGATTATCAACAAGGAACTTTTGGTTATCACTCTTAAGCAAACATTATAATGGAGCCAACAGCATCACTGAGTCTAGAAAAGTGCAGGAGGTACAACTCAGAATCTACAAGATGCATCATGTATCTCAAAGTGGGTTTGCAGTGAATGATTAGCCAAAGTACACTCTTACCAAATTTGCCCATTACTTTGGGGTGTGCTCATTTATTAGGGATAGTTTCTAGGGTCTTGGTGATTCTGTCAATGTGCTGCTTGTGTTACTATACGGAGCTGTATCTCTCCCTTCTGGAAGCCCTCGCCCCCAGTGGAGTATAAAGGTAGTAACAATCTTTTCTATATTAATTGCTCTTTGCACTGTTATGAGATAAATTAGGAGATTTAGAAGGAGTTAAAAATAATGTCATAGAATTCATAGACTTTATGGCTGGAAGGGACCTCAGAAGATCATTGAGTCCAGCCCCCTGCCTGAAGGGCAGGAAGTCAGCTGGGGTCATAAGATCCCAGCAAGATAAGCATCCAATTTTCTCTTGAAGGTGTTCAATGTAGGTGCTTGAACCACCTCCGATGGCAGGCTATTCCAGACCTTAGGGACTCGGACAGTAAAGAAATTCTTCCTTATGTCTAGTGTTACCAAATTTGCCCATTAATTTGGGGTGTGCTCATTTATTAGGGATAGTTTCTAGGGTCTTGGTGATTCTGTCAGTGTGCTGCTTGTGTTACTATACGGAGCTGTATTTCTCCCTTCTGCACGCCCTCACCCCCAGTGGAGCTATCTTGCAGGACTCAATCTCAATGGGACTGGGTTCCTCCAGTCACCAAATCAGTCATACACACAAACGCACACAAATTAACGTGACACGCCTGATCTGGCCAGGCTGATCAGCATGGACAGGCTGACACCCTCATATGCCAAGAATCAGTTCATAAGAGCAACAATAAAATGCAGTCAGACACAAGCACACAGGTAAACAGAATCCCTCTGAATCCGGCTGGGTGTCCAGCTGACACCCTCATGGGCCAGCATTCAGTTCATAAGGGCACGTCTGAGTCACACTGGGTCAATCAGCCTGTACAAGCTGATCCCCTTATGTGTTTCAAACTCAGCACGTCCCAATCTTTGGCCTCCTGATGAGCAGACCCCACAATATTTTTGGGCTTCACAGGGATCTTTAGCTTAGGTAAAAGAAGCGTTGCTGCAGAGCACGGGAGGAAAGAGAAGCAGAGAAGGAAAAATATACCCAGTTACTACCAGTTTGACTATAAAAGTTATTTATTGTTAAGCATATGATATATATAATAGTACTAGTAGTAATAGACATGCAAAAGAAAAACAAACACAAACAATGACAATACTACCCTGGTTTTACTAAGTATTTGGGGAAACTTAGCTCAAGCTTAACTAATACAGTTCAGGTTCAGAAGTTTATGCCTAGTGAGAAGAGAGAGAGAGAGCGAGCACTGGGATCTCACGTAGTCCAAGGTACTCAGGCTGCAAAGCTGACAGGCACAGTCCGTAGCACAATCCTTCAAGAGAGAGACAATCTGTTCTTCCAGCATCCCAAGAACGACAGGGGATGGTGTCAGCACAGGAGTTTTCTTCTTCTCTTCCTTCTTCTTCTTCTTCTTCTTTCCTCCTTCTTCTTCTTTCCTCTTCTTCTTGAAGCACACACATTTTTTAACAGATTTTTATACCCTCAGTTCAGCTGCTTCGAAGCACCCTCAGTAGTGTAAATCATTGTCTTTTCTATTGACAAGGGGTTATCTGGTTTGGACCATCTCAGGAAACTGATTGATAATCAGGAAACACTTAAGATTAGGGAGAATCCAAATACTTGGGAGCCAGCTTGAGATTCCTATGGATGGCAGATATACTGATGGGATATCTCATGGTTTCTTCAGGAACAATAGATAGCTTGCAGCATCAGGATTTGGGATTTTTACTTGTGCACAAGCCTCAGGTTAGCATGACTTTTCCAGATCTTACTATAGTCTTTTAACATACTTAAGACAATTATTGGGGTGCTCATAACCTTTGTGGAGAGGACTCCCACCAGTCGTCTCTGGAAAGGTATGACAACACCTGGGATTAGGGCTCCAGCATGCTGGATGCTGTGATGAACCCTTAACCATTGTTCAAATGTTGCCCATACCCCCTCTGACTTGGTCTCTTGCCTCAGCATTCCCTAACCCGGCAACCGAGTTTTAGTCAATCACGTTTAAATAGGCCTCCCATAGTGGGACCGGGGAATGTACGGCCCAAGATGCCTATTAAACTTAGAGCTGTGTGTGTGTGTCGGGGGGGGGGGGGAGTCCTTAGTAAATCCAGATTAGAACTGGTCTGATAAATGCTGATCTGGGTGTGTGTGAACATGGGTTGATTAACATTGGAAGCACAGATTCCCCATCATGCAGTGCTCCCCTGCTTCTCTGGTCCCAGAATTCACTGCAGTCTCTGCTTCAGGCTTTCTGTTCTCCATCTCTCATGTAAATAAATGGTCACCTGGTTCCATCTTGGATGTAAATGAGACCTAGGGCAGTTGGTTCACTCTTGTCACCCTTATCTTGAGGGTCTTAGGTGTGTCTCTCACTGTATCTTAATCAGTTTCGTTTAGGTAGAGGAGGGGAGGGGGGGTTGAGTCCTTTGTGAGTCAGACAGACTGCATCCTGTGCCAGGGTTGCCCAAGAATACAGAGCTGAGGCGTAACAACACCTCCTGGAATTATGTGAATAAACAAGGCACTCATTCAATATAGGACAGTTGCTGAATTTAGGACTTGTTATGGACATATTTTTGACAGACTATCACATTGTGTTGATCCTGTGCTGCAACATTCACGAAGCCTTAATTGGTACCATTGTTGCTGTAGTTCCTTTACACACAAAGGACATATTGAGAATCTGTGAAGTAAGTTCTGCAAGGTAGAAGATGAAAGGGAAACCCTACCAGCAACACACTAGGACATCAAGCAGATCATCTACTCCAGCAGTTCCTTGGAGGATGTGCATATTCAGCCAGATACATTCTAATAAGAATTGACTGAGTTAAGTCTTGTCATTTGAATTGGGCAATGCAATACACAAGCTGGCAGAGAAGCATGAAGTGTTGCATTACTAAAATGGTGTCAATGATCTGATAGCTGGTGAGCTGGGATACTGGTTTTCTCTGATTAAAAATATCCCAAATTTTTAGGTTAAAAAAAGTAAGCCAAAAGCCACATTTTTACATTACTAAAATGAAACACCACTATATATATATTGATGTCAGGGGTTGTCAGCCAGGGGTATGTATACCACCACGGGTACTTGATAAGGCCCTAGGGGATTGTAGCAGTGAGAAACACCCACAGGCTTTGGAAATGCTGGGGGCAAACCCCAACATTCCTGAAAGGGAAAGTAGAGCCCCCCACACCTCAGAGAACTCACCTCTTGAGTGGGCTGGGGCAGAGCAAGAGCCATGCGAGCCAGCATTTCACCAGCTCTTCAAGCAGCTGATTCCTGGGCAGAGTGGTGGCTAGCTGATTACATCAGCTGGAGCCGCTGCCACCACCGTAGGGAATTTAAAAACCCTGCCGGAAGCTGGCATTTGTGGGGAAACTGACTGGGAGCATGCTGGCCGGATGGAGGCTCCATGCATCGGCAACAGCAGCTTTGGAGGCACTGCCCCATGGCAGAGGAGCAGAAGCAGTGGCTGGCACCAGGCTGTGGACAAGCAGTCCCCAGTCCCTCAACACTAATGAATCCAAGCGGAGTTTCTCTTGGGGAGGATGCCTGGCACCTGTGGCTCTGACCCCTGAGGCTAGGGGCTGAAGCTCGAGGTGTGATCTGCATCTGGATGGCAGACCAGATTATTAGAGTCAACACTGGACCCCACAGTCAAGGGGTTGACATCTCATCAGGATGAAGACCTGAATACCCAAGCAGTTGGTCAGTGGATGGGGTGTAGGGGAGGTGGAGCCCCAATGTATAACATGGCACACCCGTGAGTACCCCATCTCTTGGACACAAGAGGAGGAAAACAACACTGAACTCCCTCCTTCTTTACATATATCATCAAGTCATGGCAGGGAAGTTGGGGTACCCCAACCATGGAGTGGAGCCATACTCACAGCGCCTACTCAGGGCATGACAGGGGTATGCGTGGGCAGGCAGGGATGGAGTGCTGCCATACAACATCCCACACTGCCATGCAGGTGCTGCTTGCCCAGCTGGATGTGGGGGACAGGGGAAGCTCGCATGCGGCAGCTACTCCATGTCCAGCTTCTGGGGGTATACTGATTGAAAAACATTGAAAACCCCTGAATGATGTATTACTGTAGGGCCGGGTGAAGTTTTGGTCGCTGATTCAATTTGGCAGAGGTTAGGCCTGATTTGGTCCCCAAATGTCCAAATCCGAATCAAACCAGGAGACCCTTTAATCTCTGCAAACCAATTCAGAGCCCTCTGAAACAATTCAGAGAGATTTAGAAATATTTGGCAATTCAGCCATAGACACAGCTTTAAATGTTTTTTCTACATACCTCAAGGTAGCAGCCAGCTCACGAATGCTGAGATGGTGGGGAGGATGGAGTGTCCTATGGGAGCATGGGGGTGTGGGGCATTTAACGCGCGTGAATTCAACTATACGTGGGTGGGGAGGGGGCGGGGCTTGAGTCTGCATGTGGCGCTGCAGCTTACCTGGAGACCTGGCCAACACCATGCTGCCAGCAGTGACTGCCTCTGCCTCCAAAACCTCCCTCCACTGCCGTGGAGCCATGCCTGGAGCTGTGTGGCCAGCTGCCGGGCGTGGTGGTGGCCGGGTGGCATGTAGCCATCCCCACCACCACCCCACGCTGCACCACTGCCACCGGCTGCACAGCTCTAAGCATGGCTCCGCAGCAGCGGTGGGAGGTTTTGGAGGCAGAGGCAGTCACCACTGGCACGGTAATATGTGATTTCACTATACGCGATTTTCCCCTTTACACGCTGCCTTTAGAATGTAACCCCCTGCGTAACATACGGGATGCCTGTACCATCAGCAGAACCGTTGCAAGTGAGGACAATAAGAAAGAGGCTCCCTCTGAAGGAGGAAAAGGCACACTGGTGTGAAGGAGGTCTCTGCCTCTACTGTGGGGAGTGTGGGAACTTTTCTTGGACCTCCCCCCAAAGTGCAGTCCTAGGTGATAAATCAGCTAGCTCAGCTTCAATAGAGGGGGTACAGGTTGGGCCAGCTTCCTATAACTCAATCAGATGATCTGATCTATATAAAACTCTCTATCATTGCAAGAGACCAAGATTTCAATTTGTTAATTCCCCTCTGCCTGCAGCACCCAATCATGGCTGATATCCTCCAGCCAGCCTCAGGGAATTTTATGGAGTTGGGCTTCACTGTACAGCATCAGATACTGGATTGGCAGAAACAGACTCCCAATGAAGTAGAGGTTGTGGACCCCATCACTCATGAAATGGTTCTCCTGGATGTATGGATAGAGGATCACTGGTAGCTTCTCTTTGATTTAATTGATTTCCCCTACTTTTTAATAATCTCTTTCTCATGCCCACTTCTCTTGCCAGTGCTCCAACAGGTGATATCTATTCAAAGAAAAAGGTCAGTAATCTCATTCAGGGTTGTAGAAAGCTGTCCTGCCATAACCCCGACATCTTGTGGGGTCAGAGGGAACACTGAGTTGGTTTTATGTACTGCAAACAGACCTGTTTCAGAAAGACCTCTGGCTGGAGCCCAGATCAGATGTAGGGCAAAAAATGCCAAGCTTCTCATGCCATCAGCAGAGGGATCACAGCCTGCATCATCAGAAAGTGCTGGTCTGACAGCCAGTGACCCATCTCTCCTGGCAAAATATAAGGACCTGGCTGAAGTGTTCAGTAAGAAGGGGACAGATCAATTTCACCCACACTGCCCCTATGATTGCCCCAAATGACCTCATGCCACAGACCTAAATCCCCTTCAGATGCATCTGCTCACTGTCCAAGCTGGAACTCAGCCCCCCCATTCCCCCCCCCCCCACAAGAGTATATCAAGGAGAACCTTCAAAAGTCCTTATTAGGTCCTCCACATCCTTAGCCAGGCCCCTGATTTCCTTTGAAACCAGGAAATATGGGTCTCTTTGGCCCTGCATGGACTATAGAGTTGCTATTCAGAGTTGCTAATTTCTGGTCATGATCAGGGATCCTGGTTTTCCCTGATTAAAAAAAAAATTCCCCAATTTTGGGGTTAAGAAAAGTGACCCAAAATCCACATTTTTCTGTGATTAAAATGAAACACTATATATATACATCGAAGTATTACCGGTGTTTCATTTTAATCACAAAAAATGTGGATTTTGGATTACTTTTTTTTAACCTAAAATTGGAGCTTTTTAAAAAACAGAGAGAACCAGGATCCTTGGTCATTATACAGCCATTTTGAGTACTTGGTGATGCCTTTTGGGCTTCCTAATGCTGCTGCAACATTTCAGCACTTCATAAATGATGTTTGTAAGGACAACCTGGACCAGTTTGTGATAATATATCTAGATATCATTATAATATTTTATAAGGGACCCAATCAACATGAACATCAAGTTTGAGTAGTGCTGCAATGGTTAAGGAGCCATGGTTTATAGGCCAAGTTGTAGAAATATGAATTTGATAAGACAATAATTGAATTCTTAGGATATGTGATCATGCCTGAAGGGTTGTCTATGGATTTGAGAAAAATATCTGCGTTCTTAGACTGGCAGTCACCAAAAGGTGTCCATGGGATGCAGCACTTCCTCAGTTTTGCCATTTTCTATAGGCAGTTTATCAAGGGGTTCTCTGGGCAGGTAGCCCCTATCAATGCCCTTCTTAAGAAAGGGACATACTTTACATGAACCCTGGAGATCCAGGCTGCCTTCAAGGGGGCTAACCAAGCCTTAACCTCATCCCTTATTTTGATACACCCCAATCCTGCTCAGCCTTTCCTGGTGGAGACTGATGCCTCCAGCTGTGTCATTGGGGATGTACTGACCCAGGAATCAGAGGCACAGGGACATCTGTATCTATGACACTACTTTTCCAGGAAACTGACCCCTGCCAAAATCAATTATAATATCATGGACTTGGGGCTTCTAGCCATCCAGGCAGCTTTTGAAAAATGGTGGCATCATTTGGAAGGGGCTTGGTTCCTGGTACAGGAACCATAAAATCTGAAATACTTGCAGATCACCTGGATCACAACCAGAAACAGATTTGATGGTCTATGGTATTTACACAGTTTAATTTCACTACCACCTACCACTCTGGCATCAATAACAGAAAGGTGGATGCCCTGTCTAGGAAAGATTAATTTTTGGAACCTCTTCCTGTGACTCACTCCACTGTCCTGAGTCCAAGGAAATTTCATTTTCTACCCACTATTAGAGGTCCAAACAGCCATCTACCAATCTCAACTAGTGGTGCCTGGGTCCTTTTCCCTTCACTGCACAGAATACAGGTAGTCCTCAGATTTACAACACAATTGTTTCATGAAAACTGCATCTTAAGTCAAAACGTCATAACTCAGAACCAATTTTTTCCATAGGAACAATGTTATAAATGGGGAATTGACTCCTGAACCAAGGCTCAGTACCCTATCTTCACCAAAAATAACCCAGAATTTTGTACTCAATGAATTCAAAATGAGCAATATAGATACATCCATGTATTTATATTATAAATAGCAATCATATTGATTTGGAAGGACTTCTTTGAGGTGACTTTGCTGGACTTTTTGAAAGGCTCCTGGTTGTACTTTTTGAAGGGTTCTTGGCTGGAGTCTTCTCAGGAGTCTTGGCTGCAGGATTTTCTGGAGTCTTTTCTGCTTTCTGAATGAAAATGTCCAAGGAAGTTTGGACAGATGTTTTCTAGGGAGATGGGTGATGCAGTGAGCTTATTTGCTGGTGTGGTGTGGTGTTGAATCAAGTGTCGTAATGATGAAACTGATGTCAGAAACTTGAAACAGCGTGTCAATTTATAAATGTCGTAAGTGCCATTAGATTGTAACTTGAAACGTCTTAAGTTAAGGACTGCATGTACCTCAGTTACCTAAAGGTTAAGGATCCCTAGAACAGTGAAAATACATTTGTTCTTTCCCAACTCATTACTAATATCTCATATGGAAAACCCCTTTTCAGGCCGTATGCCCACTCCTCCATTTCTTCATCCATCAGCTCTCAGATTCCAAGAGGATGAGGGAGAAACTCTACTGTCTGGTAGACTGGATGGGGTATGGTTTGGAGGAATGCTCCTGAGAACTAGCCAATAATGTCCATGCACCAGACTTAATCAGGTTGTTTCCTTATGCTCAACCACACAAACCTGCTCTATGGCATCTGGAATCTGCCCTTGAGGAGGTGGGAATAGTTTTAAGAACTGCACTGCAGCTGGGCAACTAGGTTAGCAATTCTCAACCCCCTAAGCAGGGCTAGTTGAGCCTGAACCTGCTGATTTGTCACATGGCTGCTTTTGAGGAGATCTTGCAGCACCTGGTCCCTGCTGCACAAGAAACTGGTCTCAGTCTGTGTGCAGCTCTCATCTGTGTGACTTCCTGGTGCCTGTTTCTGCATTTTTGCCCATGTACCCAGTACCTGAACTTCAGAACTCCTGTTTGAAATCAGCCTGCTTTCTGACATTTACTTCTTGTAGCCCCCTGGCTTGGCACATGAAACCTGATTTGATCTTGGCTGATCTCCTGACATCCACTTCTGGTAACTCCCCATCTTAATATGGAAACCTTGGTGTGACGTTGGCTTATTTCCTGACCTCAACTCCTGGTAACCCCTGCAGTTTAGTGTGTAATCCCAGGTTTGACCTTGGCCTGCCCCAGGACTACAGACCATAGTAACAAACTCTGGATCTAACCACTAGGCATCATACCTCTTTGGAGTCTGACAGGCAGTTCTTTCTGCCTAGTGTAGGTGGTTGCCTACTGAGTATGCTTTTCCTGAGTGACTAACTTTTCCTGTACAATATCCAGGAAGCCTTGCCACCTACTAAGAACTGTGGACTCTATATCACAGTGAAATGACTAAATTATAGGCTCTACAGGGGGCACATAGATTCATAGATGTTAGGGTCGGAAGGGACCTCAATAGATCATCGAGTCTGACTAATGTCTAATCTAAATCTGCTCTCTGCTAGCTTGTGGCCATAATTTCTTGTGACCCCTGGGGGTGCCTTGGTGAATGATATCTCACCAATTCCCTTCTGTGCCCCCGTGATGAACTTATAGGCAGCCACAAGGCCGCCTCTCAACTTTCTCTTGTGGAGGCTGAAGAGGTCCAGGTGCCCCAGTCTCTCCTCATTCGCCTTGGTCTGCAAGCCCTTAACCATACAAGTGGCCCTTCTCTGGACCCTCTCCAGGTTATCCGCATCCTTCTTGAAGTGCGGTGCCCAGAATTGCATGCAGTACTCCAACTGCGGTCTAACCAGCGCCCGATAAAGGGGAAGTATCACCTCTTTGGATCTATTTGTCATGCATCTGCTGATGCATGATAAAGTGCCATTGGCTTTTCTGATGGCTTCGTCACACTGCCGACTCATGTTCATCTTGGAGTCCACTAGGACTCCAAGATCCCTTTCCACTTCCGTGCCACCCAGCAGGTCATTCCCTAGGCTGTAGGTGTGCTGGACATCTTTCCTCCCTAGGTGCAGCACTTTGCATTTCTCCTTGTTGAACTGCACTCTGTTGTTTTCTGCCCACTTGTCCAACCTGTCCAGGTCTGCTTGCAACTGTTCCCTGCCCTCCGGCGTGTCCACTTCTCCCCACAGTTTTGTGTCATCCAAAAGAGTACACTTTACTCCCTTGTCTAAGTCGCTGATGAAGACATTGAAGAGTATCGGTGCAAGGACCGAGCCCTGCGGGACCCCACTGCCCACACCCTTCCAGGTTGAAACCGACCCATCAACCACGACTCTCTGGGTGCGACCCTCTAGCCAATTTGCCACCCACCGGACTGTGTAGTCATCCAAGTCACAGCCTCTTAACTTGTTCACCAGTATGGGGTGGGATACCGTATCGAAGGCCTTCCTGAAGTCTAAGTATACGACATCTACCCCTCCTCCTGTGTCCAGTTGTTTTGTAACCTGGTAATAAAAAGAGACTAGATTAGTCAGGCACGATCTGCCTGCTACGAACCTGTGCTGGTTTCCCCTCAGCATAATTTGCCCTGCTGGGCTCTCACAAATGTGAGCCTTGATAATTTTTTCAAAGACTTTGCCAAGGATGGAGGTGAGACTGACTGGCCTATAGTTGCCCGGGTCCTCCTTCCTCCCCTTCTTGAAAATGGGGACCACATTGGCCCTTTTCCAGTCCTCCAGGACTTGGCCCATGCGCCACGAGCGTTCAAATATTCCTGCCAGTGGCTCTGCAATGATGTCGGCCAGTGTCTTCAGTACCCTCGGATGGAGCTCATCCAGGCCTGCTGACTTAAAGGAATCCAGTTCTTCCAAGAGACTCTGCACCATCTCAGGGTCTACGCATGCTAGTCTGGTGCCTTGCTGCTGCCTCTCTACAACCCCAGTGAAAGACTTGTCGTGCCCCTCTCTTAGGAACATTGAGGCAAAGAACTCATTGAGGAGTTCAGCCTTGCCCCCCCTGTCCGTCACCAATTGCTGCTGCCCATTTAGCAGGGGTCCTATTCCTCCCTGGGCCTACCTTTTACTCCCTATATATCTAAAGAACAATTTCTTGTTGTCCTTTACTTGGGATGCCATCCTCAGCTCCATGGTAGCTTTGGCCCATCTAACTGCGTCCCTACAATCGCGAGCAGAGGAGGTATACTCCTCTTTGGTGATCTCTCCCTGTTTCCACTTTTTATGTGCTCCCCTTTTGGCCCTTAGGCTGCCCTGGATTTCTCTGGTCAGCCAGGGAAGCCTCCTGGCCCCTTTTCCTCTTTTTCCTCACATCGGGATCGTCTCCGTCTGTGCCCGAAGGATCATTTCCTTAAGGCACAGCCACCCTTCTTGGGCTCCCATCTCTTCAAAACTCCTATTCTGCAGTGCGTCCTTGACTAATCGCCTGAGTTCATTGAAATCAGCTTTCCTAAAGTCTAGCACTTTCACCCTACGAGTTACCTTACCCACTCGACGTCTTATGAAGAATTCTATTATTAGGTGATCACTGTCCCCCAGCTGGCTACTGATCTGTAGGTCCCCTACCATGTCATCCCCTGTTGCCAATACCAGATCCAGTAAGGCATTCCCTCTAGTGGGAGCATGTACCTCCTGTGTCAGGTGGAGGTCCTGTACACAGGTTAGAAACCTGCATGAACAGTGGGACTTTGCCGTCTGTGTCTCCCAGCAGATGTCTGGGTAGTTTAGGTCCCCCATGACTACCTCCTCTTTAGCTTTTATGGTCTCCGAGAGTTGCCTCAGGAGCCCCAAATCTAGTTCTTCCCCTTGGTGTGGGGGTCTGTAGTAGACCCCTACCACCAAATCCCTTTCTCCTTGCCCCCCATGTAACCTAACCCACAATCCTTCTACTTCCTCATCCTTTGATTCCGTCTTGATGCAGGTCGATGTATAATGCTCATTGACATGCGTGATTAATATTGCTCTGGAGTTTATTTGCACACACCATGTGGAGCATCCAGGGCTGGCAGGAGACCTGGGGAGTCAGCCTGCCAGCCCAGGGTTCCTCCAATAGGGCACTATAGACTGCCAAGTGACTGACTGGGACATGAGGGTGCTCCACTGTAGGGCTAGCTGGCAGGCAGCCCCCATGATGAAGCACCCTAGTGGCTCAGCTAGCCACCATCTACATGTAGAGATGATTTAAGCAGGGTGTGGGGCCCAGGGAAAATCAGCCTATGCAGGGCCCCATCCCTGGTTGCAAAGAAGCTGGTGGTAGATTTGGCAGTGGGGACGGGGGGCAGTGCCAAGCAGCCAGACATGAAGCCGACAGCAGCACAGAGTCATGGCGGCCACTCCGCCCAGCTCTGTGGGGGCCCCCAAAGTATGGGGCATAGGGTGGTTTCCCTGATTCACCTCCCCACCCCAGGGATGGCCCTATCTACACATGTAGTGTGGTGCATGAAACAATGCTGCCATAGGTACTCCTTGTGTTTAGCCAGACTACCCTGCAGTGGAGTTTATTAGTCTACTGAAATCTAATAGGGTCGCACATGTAGACGGTAATATGTAGATGGTGACATGTAATTAATCAGCTCTGTGGTAAACATAGGATGGGGTTCAACGTACACAAATGCAGGGTGCTGCACATTGGGAGAAGGAATCCACAGGATACATACAGGCTGGGGAGTTCCCTTCTTGAAAGCACAGAGGCAGAAAGGGATCTTGGAGTCATTATTGACTCCAAGATGAACATGAGCCACCAATGCCAGACTGCAGCTAGCAAGGCCAGCCGTACCTTGTTATGCATCCAAAGGTGCATTTCAAGCTGGTCCAGAGAGGTGATACTCCCCCTCTATACAACTTTGGTCAGTCCGCAGTTGGAGTACTGCATCCAGTACTGGGCACTGCACTTCAAAAGGGATGTGGCCAGCCTGGAAAGGGTTCAGAGGAGGGCCACCTGCTTGGTGAGAGGGCAGCAGGACAGGCCCTACGAGGAGAGACTGAGGGACCTGAACCTGTTCAGCCTCAGCAAGAGGAGGCTGAGGGGGGACCTGGTGACTGCCTACAAGCTTATCAAGGGGGATCAACAGCAAATAGGCAGAGCTCTTTTCTCCCCAGCACCACCTGGGGTGACAAGGAACAATGGTCATAAGCTGATGGAGAATAGGTTTAGGCTGGAGATCAGAAGGCAATATTTTACAGTTAGTGTGGCCAAAATCTGGAACCAACTTCCCAGGGAAGTGGTCCTCGCCCCTACCTTGGGCAAATTCAAGAGGAGGTTGGACAATCACCTGTCTGGGGTCTTGTGAACCCAGCATTCATTCCTGTCTGTGACAGGGGGTCAGGCTAGATGATCTGTTCAGGTCCCTCCTGACCCTAGCTACTATGAAACTATGAAACATCTTGTGTAGACATGTTCAGGGGTTACCAGGTTAATTCCTAGATCTATTTTTGGATAAAACCCCTACTTTCTTTATATTTACTCTATGAACTTTACCTTTAAAGTAATAATATAGACAAACATTAAAAATTAAGCATTGTGATTTCTCCTTAAATCACAAGTTTTTCTTCCACTTCACACAAGTATTTGCATATGGGGAACATATGGGCAATGGGCATTTGGTGTACATGGCAATTTTGAATAACATTTCAATCATTTCAACTAGTTACACTAAATGGGTCTCATAATTAATCCAAATGGCAACTTAATAAAATTCATTAAAATAAAAATCACTTAGATTTTATATTCTTCTGTTTTTTTGGTAGAATCTATTTATAATTTTTTAAAATTTGTTTCTATTTCATTTATTTCTTTTTTTTTTCATTCCCCACTGAAAATATTTATTTTCTCTTGTTTAATCCCCAGTTTATATTGCTTTTCCTTTTTTAGTTTTGTTTCTGCATCTAATTAACATTTCACATCTCTTAATTTCTTTCATGGATTTCAGTAATTTAGTCCTATTAGCACTTCACAAATCAGAGTGATAACTTTGAGCAGATTGCTTAATTACATGAGTAGTTAATTTGCTATTGCAGAGAAACTCATATTGGTAAATAGTCTTTAACCTTTATATGAGGAATATTGTATAAAAGTAGTAACAATCTTTTCTATATTAATTGCTCTTTGCACTGTTATGAGATAAATTAGAAGATTTAGAAGGAGTTAAAAATAATGTCATAGATTTCATAGACTCTATGGCTGGAAGGGACCTCAGAAGATCATTGAGTCCAGCCCCCTGCCTGAAGGGCAGGAAGTCAGCTGGGGTCATAAGATCCCAGCAAGATAAGCATCCAATTTTCTCTTGAAGGTGTTCAATGTAGGTGCTTGAACCACCTCCGATGGCAGGCTATTCCAGACCTTAGGGACTTGGACAGTAAAGAAATTCTTCCTTATGTCTAGTGTTACCAAATTTGCCCATTACTTTGGGGTGTGCTCATTTATTAGGGATAGTTTCTAGGGTCTTGGTGATTCTGTCAATGTGCTGCTTGTGTTACTATACGGAGCTGTATCTCTCCCTTCTGGAAGCCCTCACCCCCAGTGGAGTATAAAAGTAGTAACAATCTTTTCTATATTAATTGCTCTTTGCACTGTTATGAGATAAATTAGGAGATTTAGAAGGAGTTAAAAATAATGTCATAGAATTCATAGACTTTATGGCTGGAAGGGACCTCAGAAGATCATTGAGTCCAGCCCCCTGCCTGAAGGGCAGGAAGTCAGCTGGGGTCATAAGATCCCAGCAAGATAAGCATCCAATTTTCTCTTGAAGGTGTTCAATGTAGGTGCTTGAACCACCTCCGATGGCAGGCTATTCCAGACCTTAGGGACTCGGACAGTAAAGAAATTCTTCCTTATGTCTAGTGTTACCAAATTTGCCCATTAATTTGGGGTGCGCTCATTTATTAGGGATAGTTTCTAGGGTCTTGGTGATTCTGTCAGTGTGCTGCTTGTGTTACTATACGGAGCTGTATTTCTCCCTTCTGCACGCCCTCACCCCCAGTGGAGCTATCTTGCAGGACTCAATCTCAATGGGACTGGGTTCCTCCAGTCACCAAATCAGTCATACACACAAACGCACACAAATTAACGTGACACGCCTGATCTGGCCAGGCTGATCAGCATGGACAGGCTGACACCCTCATATGCCAAGAATCAGTTCATAAGAGCAACAATAAAATGCAGTCAGACACAAGCACACAGGTAAACAGAATCCCTCTGAATCCGGCTGGGTGTCCAGCTGACACCCTCATGGGCCAGCATTCAGTTCATAAGGGCACGTCTGAGTCAAACTGGGTCAATCAGCCTGTACAAGCTGATCTCCTTATGTGTTTCAAACTCAGCACGTCCCAATCTTTGGCCTCCTGATGAGCAGACCCCACAATATTTTTGGGCTTCACAGGGATCTTTAGCTTAGGTAAAAGAAGCGTTGCTGCAGAGCACGGGAGGAAAGAGAAGCAGAGAAGGAAAAATATACCCAGTTACTACCAGTTTGACTATAAAAGTTATTTATTGTTAAGCATATGATATATATAATAGTACTAGTAGTAATAGACATGCAAAAGAAAAACAAACACAAACAATGACAATACTACCCTGGTTTTACTAAGTATTTGGGGAAACTTAGCTCAAGCTTAACTAATACAGTTCAGGTTCAGAAGTTTATGCCTAGCGAGAAGAGAGAGAGAGAGCGAGCACTGGGATCTCACGTAGTCCAAGGTACTCAGGGTGCAAAGCTGACAGGCACAGTCCATAGCACAGTCCTTGAAGAGAGAGACGATCTGTTCTTCCAGCGGCCCAAGAGTGACAGGGGATGGTGTCAGCACAGGAGTTTTCTTCTTCTTTCCTTTTCTCCCTCTTTCCTCCTGCTGCTTCTTTTTCTTTCTTTCTCTTCTTTAAGCACACACACTTACAGATTTTTATACCCTCAGTTCAGCTGCTTCAAAGCACCCTCAGTAGTGTAAATCATTGTCTTTTCTATGGACAAGGGGTTATCTGGTTTGGACCATCTCAGGAAACTGATATATAATCAGGAAACACTTAAGATTAGGGAGTAACCCAAATACTTGGGAGCCAGCTTGAGATTCCTATGGATGGCAGATATACTGATGGGATATCTCATGGTTTCTTCAGGAACAATAGATAGCTTGCAGCATCAGGATTTGGGAGTTTTACTTGTTGTGCACAAGCCTCAGCTTAGCATGACTTTTCCAGATTTAAAGCAATTATTGGGATGATCATAACCTTTTGTGGAGAGGACTTCCACCAGTCATCTCAGGAAAGAAACGACAACACCTGGGATTAGGGCTCCAGCAGGCTGGATGCTGTGATGAACCCTTAACCATTGTTCAAATGTTGCCCATACCCCCTCTGACTCGGTCTCTTGCCTCAACATTCCCTAACCCGGCAACCAAGTTTTAGTCAATCAAGTTTAAATAGGCCTCCCATAGTGGGACCGGGGAATGTACGGCCCGAGATGCCTATTAAACTTAGAGCTGTGTGTGTGTGTCTGGGGGAGGGGGTGGGGGGAAAGTCCTTAGCAAATCCAGATTAGAACTGGTCTGATAAATGCTGAGCTGGGTGTGTGTGAACATGGGTTAATTAACATTGGAAGCACAGATTCCCCATCATGCAGCGCTCTCCTGCTTCTCTGGTCCCAGAATTCACTGCAGTCTCTGCTTCAGGCTTTCTGTTTTCCATCTCTCATGTAAATAAATGGTCATCTGGTTCCATCTCAGATGCAAATGAGACCTAGGGCAGTTGTTTCACTCTTATCACCCTTATCTGGTGAGGTTCTTAGGTGTGTCTCTCGCTGCATCTTAATCAGTTTCATTTAGGTAGAGGAGGGGAGGGGGTGGGGGTGAGTCCTTGTGAGTCAGACAGACTTCATCCTGTGCCAGGGTTGCCCAAGAACACAGAGCTGAGACGTAACACCAGCCTGAAATGGTCTTGCAGTAGTTTATAACTATTCGACCTCGTCATCCCTTGGGGCGCTCTGGTGAACAAACATTCCCCCAGATACTGATGGTCACCCCTGATAAACTTATAGGTGGCCATCAGATCACCCCTGAGCCTGCGCTTTTTTCCAGGTTGAAGAGTCCCATAGCTCTCAGCCTGTTGTCGTAAGGTCTGTTTTCCTGACCTTTGATCATGCACATGACTCTTCTCTGGACTCTCTCAAGCTTCTCCATATCCTTTTTGAATTGTGGGTCCCAAAACTGAATGCAGTACTCCAGCTGCAGCCTCACCAAGGCTGAGTACAAGGGGAGAATGATGTCCCAGGATTTGCTTGAGAAACATCTATGGATGCAAGCCAGCGTTCTATCACTTTACTAGCTGCAGCATCACATTGAAGGCTCATGTTCATCTTGTGGTCTATGATGACCCCCAAGTCTCTTTCTCCTGTAGTGGTAGCTAGTGTAGCACTGCCGAGTTTATAAGGATGCTACAGGTTTTTCCTCCCAAGGTGGAGAACCTTGCATTTTTCAGTGTTAAACACCATCAGGTTCTCATCCGCCCATTTGCTGAGCCTGTCCAGGTCGGCTTGGATTGCCCTCCTGTCTTCAGGTGTGGATGTTTTGCCCCAAATTTTGGTGTCATTGGCAAACTTGGCCAGTCCACTTCTGACTCCAATGTCCACATCATTAATGTAGATGTTGAACAATATGGGTCCAAGGACAGAGCTTTGGGGGACCCCACTGGTCACAGGGCACCATGACGATTGACTTCCATCAATTACCACCTGCTGGGCCTGACCATGGAGCCAATTCCCAGCCAGCAGGTCATGGTGGACCCAAGGTCACAATTGGCCAGTTTCACCAAGATGTGGTCATGGGATACCAAATCAAAGGTTTTTTTGAAGTCCAGATATATGACACCAATCTCTTCCCCCTTGTCCAGGTGATAGATCACCTGGTCATATAAGGAAATGAGATTGGTCAAGCAAGGCCTACCCACAACAAACCTGTGCAGGCTATCCCTCAGGATGTTGGCATCAGCCAGTCCACTAATGGTGGCCTCTTTAATAAACTTTTCTAAGACCTTCCCCGGGATAGAGGTCAGGCTGATGGGCCTGTAGCTTGCCAGATTCACTTTCCTCCCTTTCTTGAAGATAGGCACCACATTGGCCTTCTTCCAGTCTTCGGGCACTACACCAGAGTGCCAGGAGTTCTCAAAGATCCATGCCAGAGGCTGGGTTATGATGCTCGCCAGCTCCTTGGGTACTCTGGCGTGTAGATTGTCAGGGCCAGCTGACTTGAAGGTATCCAGCATCTCTAGGTGTTCCTTCACGAGGTCAGCATTGATGGAGGGCAGGGAATCTCCCTCACACGGACCTCCCTGTCCCATAGTGGGCATGGGCGTCCCATGGGACTGATGAAAGATGGACGCAAAGTACCCATTTAATAGGTTGGCTTTTTCCTGGGTGTCAATTGTCAGTTATCCCATCTGGTTTAGCAGGGGTCCAACGTTGCCCTTGCTTTTCCTCCAGTTCCTCACATATCTGAACAAGGACTTTTTATTGTCCTTGATACTTGAAGCTAGTTGGAGTTCAGTTGCAGCCTTGGCTTTCCTGGTTTGCTCCCTGCAGGACCAGACCAGTGCAGAATATTCCTCCTTGGAGGTGAATCCCATCCTCCATCCTTTGTAGGCCTTTCTTTTTAGCTTCAGGAGGTCCACCAGATCCCTGGACAGCCAGGGGGGCTGCTGTGCCCTCTTGCTGCCTTTCCTCTGAGATGGAATAGAATTAGCTTGTGCATTGAGGATCACTCCCTTGAGGAGCAACCACTCTTCCTGAACTCCCCTCCACCTGGGGTCATGGTCCCTTAGGGCCTCACTGACAAGCCTCCTGATCTTGTCAAAGTCAGCTTTCCTGAAGCCAAGGACTGCAGTGTTCCTGACTGACTTGCCAGCTTTATGGTGGATGGTGAAGGTGATCAGCTCGTGGTCGCTGTCACCCAGCTTCCCATCGATCACTAGGTCAACAATTTATTGTTGTACTACTTTTATCAAACCCTTGTGTATAACTAATACTTCACAGTTCCCTTAAGGCTGTATCTCTTCATCTAATCCACTCTGAAATCACAACTATCTATCAGAGTCTTAGCTTGACAAAGAGAGATCTTCTATATGGGCATTTATAGTCAATTCCAAAACTTGTCAGTATCTGTTTTATGTCTCCTGGGAAAAGCCTTGTCAAATGTCTAACCTCAATCTATATAACAAATTACAGATGTATTTTCTCTTCCTTTTTAAATGTTATTCCCTCATAGCTGACAGGTTTTAATTTCACAATAGGTTGTGTTATGGTCCTGGGTATCCAAACATGAGCACTCTATTCTTCATTCTTTCAAAGAGTACATATGTGCAAAAATACACGAGTAATAATAAAACAGTGATTTTAAAAGGATAAAAGTGCCTAGGCCCTTTTATCCCATACATATCTGGGAGCAGTGGAACTCAGCACAAGTATGATGCAAAGCAACTTACAGGATGACCCTAGTTCTTCCCTCTATAAGGAACTGGGGACTAGGTCCTAATTTTTTTAGCTCTATTAAGGCTCATATTTTTAGAGCTATTTAGGCATTATTGCACTCAGCATTTCAAGTTCTAAATGTCAGATTTTAAAAACATTGAGAGTCCTATCTCTTAGTGCAATCAGTGTGTTAGATATTTAAATAGATTACAGATTTAAACCCCAGTTTCAAAAGAAACTTAGGAACTCATGAGTAGATTTAAAATGAATAAAGATAAGTAGAGTCTTAATGTTTCATTTTAACATTCTCAAAATGGAATGTTTCAATTATTAGAAAAAATGCTTATCTTTTGAAAACTGCATAACAAAGTTTAAACCTCAAAAGTAATTAAAACATTTCATTCCCCCCCACCCAATAAACAAACAGACAGACAAAAAAAAAATAATACATGCACCTTTTGTGTTGATGCAACATTTTTTTTCCCCTTTTTCCAACAACCAGTAAACTGTAAAATCAATTATTCTCACAGTGCTACTTAGGAGCCTAAGTCCAACTGAGTTTCAATGAGGCTTTGTGGCTGATCCTGCTCCACTGAACTCAATGGGGTCAGGATCAATCCCTTTATCTCTCGTGCATTTTGTAACTGCATGAGTCACACTCTATGCAGCCAGGGAAATGAGAATGTCAGCCAGAATTGCCAGGATTGATGCCAATATTGCTTTGTTGATCAACTCCTAGGAAGAGCCATAAAGGCATGCAAATTAGACCTTGTCCTCTACTGAAACTAAAAGAACCACTTAATGTTTCTAGATGCATCAGTTCCAGAGAGAATCCCCAAATTGCTGCTAAACTCAAATTTCCCAGGAGGCAGTCATTTACAATCTCTGCATAGCCACTTCAATGATTCTTTCTTTAATAATATGCACCAGGCCCTTTCAGTTCCTCAAAAAAATAAAAATAAAAAAAAATTCAGAAGCAAGTCACCCCATACATAGCTTCTGTAAAATACTAATAATTAATGTTTGATTCACAAATTGTTTATGGAGAATATTTTAATATCTTCAAGGCATATAAAACATAGAAAAATTATCAGCTATAAAATTATTTTACTTTAGATTTATGATCATCCTTTGAAATAAACACATTTTTCTGACTGCTGCCAGGATAGACATGTTTATATAAAACAACAATGAATACAGCAGTGAACCTGTATTATTACCCTTGCAATAAAAAGCAATAAACACTGCATTAAAAGTGACCAACAACACAGATAAAGGGTAAGAACTATTACATTGCAGTTAGTGGTATTTTAAGTACGCTTTCAATTTTAAAACCCCTCAAAAGCAGAAAATCAATAAAGAAAATAAGAGATTAATCGTATGCATTTTTGATAAATTATTGAGCATAAAGGTGGTCTTCTTGCCTAAGCTGTATTTTCCATGTGTTACATGTTTTAGAAAACCAACAGTACAGGAGAACTTCTCTATAAATAGTATCTCCACTCCCATGAAGCTTTCTGCTTAACTGTTGGATCAAAACTGATCCTTGCAGTGACAGAGGAGTATTGTGTTCATTGTTTAAAATTAATCCAGCTCAGAGCTGGATTAACTGGTCTGTAGAATCATTGGGCAGACCACCAGGACTCAGTGAACAATGTATATAATGGAACGCTCCACGTTTTTTTCCGGTCCAGATATATTCTCTTCTCTCTTTACATTCATGAAAGACAAAAAAAAAGGGCATGGTGCCTGCTGGCAACTTAGTAGGTTCTTTGTCAAAAGACATGGATACCAAATAATGAGGAGGTTTTGCATGTGAAATTATCTATTTACTACGGCTAATTATGTATTCCTGACAACTCTGTAAAATTTATAGATCACAGACTCTTATAATGAAAGGTCCTATTAACCTCCTTAAATAAGTAAATAAAAATCATTCAATCATAAAAAAATAGTCAAGTAATAGTTCTTATTTTTCTTTTTCATTCTTACAGAAACCTGACATTTCATTGATTATACAAAAACTCAAAGTGTGCATGACTTTTTACAAGTGAATTAGAAATAATGGGCCCATGCCATAAAGAGCTTAAGGTCAGATCCAAATCATTATCAGATACAACTAAATGGGACCAAAGTCACAAAAATTGATCCAAGTCACCCCATTTAGCAGCTTCAGAAGTACATAGATGCCTTGGACCATTACATGTCTCCATTTTGGCCTAAAAAGTTCCATGGGTATTTTTACTTAGGTTTCTATGCATGAACAGAAGGCATTTAGATTAAGCATCTCAGTATCTAATTCCTGGCTAAGCTTCTTTGTCATCTAGATTAGTGCTGGGGATTCACTTGTATTCTGCTTAAGTCTCCAGAGGGGCTGATCTGTTAAGCATCCTCAGACGAAGCCTAATTACCCCAACAACACTGAGTTATGTGCAGAGTACAGAGCCCTTGGTTAGAAAACAAAGCTAGTGGTGCTGATACCCATCTTTTGCATAATAGCCTACTGGTTACAGGGAATTAGAAACCTGGGCTTTAGTCTTTCTTCACCCTGAGATGATTTAAACCTACTTTTTCCACTTGCCTAAGTACCAGACTCTAGCATAATCAACGTTACACTATCCAATAGTCTTGTTAAAGCTGGGTCACAAGGCAGACAAGAATTCAAAATCCCTGGAGAAGCAACAAGAGGATGACTATGTGACTTTTCAGGCCAGGAAGGGCTTATAACACAGGTGTCCTGCTTCTTGGGTGACTGTTATAATCAGTTGGCTTTTGTGCAGAAGGTGAGCATACCCATCTATTCTCTCTATCAGCAGGCCTAAAGGCGAGACAAGGTACAAGGTTGTAGGTGGTTAGGACCAATATTTTTACTGATGTGGATAATGTAATAATGGAAGCTTGTGAGCAAAGGTTAGGCAAATTGTTAATGACATATTTTTGAGGTTGTTTGATTCCATTATATAGAATTATATAGAAATAATTTTATCCCCTCCCTGCAAAAAGGGAGCTCTAAGACTTATTTTGAATTCTTATTGTCCCCCTTTATGTGTAAAATATAGTGTCATGAACCCAAAGGGGGACAGTGGGGATATCATGAAAGTTTTCTTGTGTTTTACTGTACCAATATAGGCAGGCAAGGTTCTTTGATTAGATGTGTTATCTTTTATTAGACCAACTGAGTAGTTGGAAAAAAGTTTTTAGCAAGTTTTCTGGCTGACGTCATTGCACAGCCACTGGCGGGAATATTTGAACGCTCGTGGCACATGGGCCAGGTCCAAGAGGACTGGAAAAGGGCCATTGTGGTCCCCATTTTCAAGAAGGGAAAGAAGGAGGACCCTGGAAACTATAGGCCAATCAGTCTCACCTCCATCCTCAGCAAAGTCTTCAAAAAAATTATCAAGGCTCACATTTGCAAGAGCCCGGCAGGAAAAAATTATGCTGAGGGGAAACCAGCACGGGTTCGTAGCAGGTAGATCATGCCTGACTAATCTAGTCTCTTTTTATGACCAGGTTACAAAACACCTGGATGCAGGAGTAGGGATTGACATCATTTACTTAGACTTCAGGAAGGCCTTTGATATAGTATCCCACACCATACTGTTGAACAAGTTAAGAGGCTGTGACTTGGATGACTACACAGTCTAGTGGGTGGCAAATTAGCTAGAGGGTCATACCCAGAGAGTCGTAGTGGATGGGTCGGTATCGACCTGGAAGGGTGTGGGTAGTGGGGTCCCACAGGGCTCGGTCCTTGGACCGATACTCTTGAATGTCTTCATCAGCAACTTGGACGAGGGAGTGAAGTGTACTCTTTCCAAGTTTGTGGATGGCACAAAACTGTGGGGAGAATGGGACACACTGGAGGGCAGGGAACAACTACAAGCAGACCTAGACAGGTTGGACATATGGGCAGAAAACAACAGAATGCAGTTCAACAAGGAGAAATGCAAAGTGCTGAACCTAGGGAGGAAAAATGTCCAGAAGAACTTCTTCACAGTTAGAGTGGCCAAAGTCTGGAATGGGCTCCCAAGGGAGGTGGTGCTCTCCCCTACCCTGGGGGTCTTCAAGAGGAGGTTAGATAGGCATCTAAACCCAGCACTCTTTCCTGCCTATGCAGGGGGTCAGACTCGATGATCTATTGAGGTCCCTTCCGACCCTAACATCTATGAATCTATGAATTGCCACTCCAAGACACAGACAGAAGTAGACATTATTAAGTTGGACAGTCCAGGACATTGTCTTCTGCAAAGGGGAAATCAAATGCACAATACAGAGGCAAATGAGAGAGATGGCCCTCTAGCCAGAGGAGCTCCAGGTGTCTTGGAGAGAGAAGAACTTTCTAGAGAATTACAGTGACTCATGGCAATGCTGGTGCAGGGCTGGGGAAAGGGGAGGCGGAGAGTTGGGGGTGGAGCAGGGCTGGTTGCAATTGATTTAGGACACTAGCTGTGGGATATGCTTGATCTTTCAGATTGTTTTCATAACCAAAGATCCCAGCTGCCAGGGCTGGTAGATTTAGGAGGAAGGCTAATCTCTAAAAATACTAGCAGACCTCTCAGGAAGGCCAGGCTGTAGCCAGATAAGAGGTTTAAAAACTGTACATGTTTTGTTTTGCTTTCTCCCAACCTATGGTCAGTTTTGCTTGTATAATTATTTTCTGCTATATAATAAGTCCTTTTGCTGCTTTGTCTGATTGATTCCCTGTGGAAAGAGTGATTGCTGGGTGAGTGATATTCCAGACTAGCCCTTTCTATGGAAAGGGGACCTAAAATTTATTTCACAACCCAATGGGGTGGCCACTTGCTGCTGGCTGAGATTCCCTTACTGCAGCTGCGGGATCTGGTATAAGGGCAAAGGAGCTGAAGCTTGCTGGAGTGAGGAGCTATCCCAGGGCAACCTTGGTCTTTTCCTTGGGGCAAGTGGCAGCACAGTGGGGAGAATCTTGTGGTTTTTGAGGTCCCCTGCAGATTAATTTGTGTTATATATGTATGCCCATATCTTCTCATTTTTAGATTAGAGCTCATGGATCTCTATGATTTGTTTTTTTTTTTAAGAATGAGAGAGATTAAACAGATATTTAAAAATATGTTGCAGCATTTAATAGATCTTTTGTATGCTTCTGTATGCGCAATAGCATTACATTATCACCAGGTATTAAACATTTAAATAGATTTCAGTATTGATTGGTACATATTGTTTTGAAGGCAGAAATAGCAATAATATTTAGAAAAGTAGCATTATTTCTAACCGAGTGGCTGTCATAGAAACTTCTGGAGAAAAAGAACAAACAGTATGACATCACATAATTATGTTGTCATTAAAGCTGATATATAAAATGTGCCCTGTGAGTTTCCAAGGCTGTTTTATAGCACTAAAGCTAGCATAGTCAGACATTATAAGTTCTCCAATGAGTTCGAAAGGTTCCTAAGTGCTATTAAAGGAGCCACAGTACCTCCAAAGTTATCTTCTTTCCTACTACCACCACAGGAAGGGATTCTGGGGCATTCTTGCAAACAGGTCACCTCTATTTTTTTTGTTATCAGGAACAAGAATAGTTTTTTTGTGGCTACAAGATGAGAAAGAAGCAAGTGGCTTAAAATCTCCCTTGCATCTCCCTTTCTGAGCCTTCACTTCTGTCAGGTTGAAGAACATTGCCTTTATCTAGAAGACCATATGTGCTGAAGGAACTACATTTTCTCTTTGTTTTACATTCCCACACAGATAAACTCAAATGAATAGAATTTGAGCTAGCAATTTCTTTCAGCTAACTCTTTGTATCCAATGCTTCTGAAAGTACAGAAAGATCCTGGTCCAGATCCTTGACTTATTTTCTACCAGCTAGGATACTGAACTGAAAGTCTTGACTTTGTTCATAATTCACTTTTAAAATAGATTAGTTGGTTTAAAATCTCTTGGTGGATCACAAGAACCACGTTTAATATTGAAAATGATGGCATTCTATAACTACAGATCCATCTAGTCTAGTTTTGTATGTCTTCCTTAAAGATACTGCCTATTTATATGTTAGGAAATCTTTTGCCATACAGTGGTAAATAATTGAGAATAATACACTGACATCCTGTTTTATATTCAAAACAATTTCTTTCTTTGTTAAAAATTTCTGAACATGAGCATTATGTTAATTTTTTTCTACACTTTCATTTTCAGTATATAACAGTGTTAATGTATCCACTCCCACTGTTATCTTGTGTTTTAGTTCCTTTTACTTTTATTTCTCTATTATTTTCCTGGACATATTATTGGGAGATACAAATATTGTGTTTTTGGAAGTTTAGATTCCTTTATTTGTTTGATGAGTCCCTGACATTGTTCGTTTTTAAATATTCTACTTAGAAAACTCAAGTTCTAAGGTTTGGCAGCAAAATCTTCAGCAAACTTTTGTAATACCACTTTGGCATTTAAGGAATGTGTAGCATTAAGGCTGTGTCCCACAACAGATTGTCTAGAATGGTTGAAAAGAAACAGAAGAACAAAAAGATGCAATCTGGTATAGTAGTGAGTATATCATAGTTTCACTGCTAAGTCCAATTTCTTTCTTTTTACCTAGTACTGTCAGTAGCTAATGTTTTGACTTCAGTGAAAGAGAAGGTATGGAAAAAAACATTGCAACCCTCAGATTCCCTTTTAATTTTGTTTTCTCTCTTGATACAAACCTGATTAAGATATCTACAATAAAGTAGACACACACACACACAACTTAAGAAACTAATTGAAAGCAAAATTGGTACAGTATTTTCTGGTTGTTAAATTGGTTTCTAGTGAAGATTCTATTAAGTCTAATAGAGGAATCCTACTACAGCCCACTTTTCTTTTGCATGTGTTGGCATCAGACATGGTGCTTAAATAAAGCAAGGGACTCAAATATCAACATTTCTAAACCTATGCCTGTGGGGAACAAAATAAACCATTATCTTGTAATCAAGCATTTCAGCCAATGAAGAAAAACAAATTTTGAACTTACTGATGATGCAAGAACAAACCATCCTGATGTGCAGAAAGACTAGCAGGTATGGCAGAAGACCAGCTTAGCTTAGCAGGGAACTCTTCAATCAGCTAAAACACAAAAAAAAGGTTGGAAGAAGTGGAAACTTGGACAAATGACTAGGAAGAAGTATAAGAGTATTGTTCAGACATGCAGGATGAAATCAGGAAGATCAGGGAAAGTGAGGGTCCCTTTCTGAAAGTGGGAGGCAACCTATTGACAGATGATTCAGGAAAAGCTGAATTACTCAATGGCTTTTTTTACCCCAGTATTCACAGGAAAGGCCAGCTTGTAGACTAGTGCACCTAGAAGCAGTTTGGGGCAGAGGTGAGCAGCCCTTAGTGGTGAAAAATAGGTTAGAGTCTATTTAGAAAAGATGTACATGTACAAGTCCATAGGCTCAGATGTGATACACCTAAAGGTACTGAGGGAGTTGGTTGATGCAGAACCACAGACAATTATCTTTGGAAATTTATGGTGGTCAGGAGATGTCCCAGATGACCTGAAAGGGGCAACTATAGTGACCATTTTTTAGAAGGGGAAGAAGGAGGAACTGGGGAACTACAGACTGGTCAGTCTCACCTCAATCCCTGGAAAAAATCGTTGAACAGGTCTTCAAGGAATCCATTTCTAAGCACTTGGAGGATAAGAAGGTGATTAAGAACAGTTAGCATAGATTCAGCAAAGTCAAGTCAAGCCTAACCAACCTGACAAGATGACCGGTTCTGTGGATGTGGGGAGAGCAGTGGACATGATATACCTTGACTTTAGCAATATTTTTGATGCAGTCTCCCACAACATCCTTGCAAACAAGTTAAGGAAGTACAGGTTGGATTAATGGATTGTAAGGCAGATAGAAAACTGGCTGGATTGTTGGGCTCAAAGGGTAGTAATCAATGACTCAATGTCTAGTTGGCACCCAGTATCAAATGGAGTGCCTTAGGAATCAGTCCTGTGGGTGGTTTCAATCAATATCTTCATCAACAATCTGGAAGATGGGATAGAGTGAACCCTCAACAAGTTTGCAGATGACACCATGACACCATCCTAGCCCTACCTCCAGTGTATCTACTACTGCCCAAGATGGGGGCAATAGTAGATACACTGAAGGTAGGGCTAGGATTCAGAGAGACCTCAATGTCCCAGCCGCCTGCGGTGGGGGTGTGTCCACCCAGCCTCGAACATCCGGTCATGTGCGACCTTGGCCCGAGTGGCCAGTTGTGTTCACCGGATGGTCTCCTGTATGCCATTGAGTGGGTGTTTATTCCCAGAGCGGCCTCCCTCAATCTCGCCTGTCACAACTTTGAATGTTATCCCAGTGCGGGGACTGACCACTCAGGGTCCCTCTCCAGCGTGGAGTCCAGCTGGTGGTCTTCTGAGGGGCTCCACATCCCTTACACCCTGGCCTCATGCCAGTCCTCGGTGGATCACTGAGTCTTCCTGGCTGAACTCCCGATATTGTTGTACTCCTGCGTACAGTAGCCCTAGTAGCCCTTTCCCGTCCTGAACCCATCCAAAAGGGGGAAACACAAAGAATACACACAAAAACCCCCCACTACTATGTTGCGGGGAACCTGTGTGGTCCCCTCCCTAGTCCTTCCTCCAGGGGTACTGGGCGCCTTACTCCCTATGGACCTGCAAAGGGTTAAACCCTACGTGTGGCTGGGTAGCCCATGGCTTCTCGCCCAGGTCATCTCCCCCTTTACTCAGACCTCTGAGGGTTGTGGCACCAGTCCTCTTCTCTCCCGTTAGGGATGTCTCTCTTCTAGTGTCTCGCAGCCCCTCTGTGGACGCCTGGCTGTTTCTTGTATTTAGGGTCGGCAACCAGCCTATTTCTGCCTTGCTTCACAGCCCCTCTTGCTGCTCCCACCTAGTGCCTCCTGGAGGGAGATTCTCCTTCGCTTCCCAGGTGCTCTCGATGTTCCCACCTGCTATAGAGTAGAGAGCCTTGTCTGGCTCTCCTGTCACTCCAATGCTGCTGCCTCCACCGGTGTCAGGAGCCTCTTCTGGTTCCTCAGTCTTACTGAGGATCTGTCCTCCGCTGGAGCAGAGAGCCCCTGCCGGCTCTCTCTCCCCGAGAGAATCGTGGGCAGCATCCGGTGTTAGCACCTTCCCCAGCTCCTCTCTCCCCTACACGCCAGTGGTTTCTTTTATCCCTGCTAGCCAGTGATTACTGATGACATCACTGGCCAGCATCTGCCGTATGAAGGCATGGGTCATGACCCATGTGGGCTCCTTTCCTTGTTCTAGCTGCACCACAGATCCTGTTGTGGGTAAGTGTTTTTCTTTTGTTTTTACTTTCTCTTTTCTGTCCAGTTCTCATCTCCGGGGGTCCCCTTTTATGGTTCAGGGTCCTTTCCCCTACTCTGCCTCAGGACAGGGGCATTCAGGACTGAGAGATTGGTTGGGAGTAAAAGGGTAAGGAAGGTTTATTGATTTAATAAACATGCAACTACACAAAGCATAACAATACAACAAAGACAGTAAAATTCTGAGTTGGCAACTTACCAGCAGTCCCCTTTGATGTCTGGTATATGACAAGCCTCTCAAGATCCAGCAAAGTTAGGTGTCCCTAATCTATGCTGTCTAAAGGGGTACCAGGAAGGACCCTGGTATTCAGTCTTTTGGCTCCTTAAAATCTACTGGCCGAGTGAATCCAGGTCAACAGCTCTTTCTTACAGAGTCAGCTTTCTTTATTAGGCTGCATGTTCCTCCTGTTGATTTCCGGATGTGTTAACAAATTTATAACTTTGAGCTATGCTGTTGGCTTGAAGCCAATTATAGTTTTATGCTGTAAACTTTCCTTATATGATTAACGAATAGCAGTACAAGCCTTTGCATTTGCCTTATATGATTAGTTTTAGCTGCGCCTTCACTAACAAAGCTGGCCTTAACTAGGTTTTAAATTTTAATTAAACTCTAAGCTATGGCATATATTTTATAATGCATTGACAAATTACAGGAAATGCCTGGTTTGAACATCACAGAGCCCTAGCAAGGACTAAGCCACAAACAATTTCCTTTTACACTTTACTTTTTAGCTGTAAGCAACAAAAAGCCTGGTTTAACCTTCAAAAAGCCAGTTTAGCCATCACAGGCTTCAGCAAGTATTTCTTTCAAGCAGACACCATTCTTTGCTGCTAAGAGACACGACTAGGTTACTGCCACACCTCAACAAATTGAAGGATTGGGCCCAAAGAAATTTCATGTGATTCAAGAAGGATAAGTGCAAAGTCCTTCATTTAGGACAGAACAATCCCAGGCACTGGTGCAGGCTGCGGACTGATGACCCCAACATCAGCTCTGCAAAAAAGGACCAAGGGGTTACAGTGGACACTAAGCTGAATACGAGCCAACACTGTGACATTGTTGCGAAGAAGGCTAAGGGCGTACTGAAAAACAAAACTAAGCCACATTAAATTGATAGCCTTCCAGGCCATTGTGTACCTGTGGCTTGTTTTATCTTTCAGTGACAACACTGATAGCATTTGGCAGGCTGATTGGCCTCTGTCTAGGTAATTTATCAAATGCCCATGGCCAAAAAGCCTTGTGTATTGTTTTGTACGTTTAAAGATAGAGATGTTTCAATCTTGATTTGTTATAAAAAGTTGTATTTATTTTCCATGCTAGGACGGCCATATGGATGAAATCATTCAAGTGCACTGATGCTAGTTTAATTTTGCACTGACTTTATAGTATATTTTTTCTTCATAACGAGAGGTGGGCTTATTTATTTTTTTTTTTATTGTGACCCATCATGCTTCAGTTTCCACATCTTTTCTTTTCCTTGGGTCCCAAATTATATTGTATATGACTTTTGTTAGACCCCCAACTCCATGCAGTGCCTAATGACTAGGGAGATGATGATCCAATTTCTCATGGAGCCTGTTACTCATGAGTCAGAGCAAGGAGGGTGCAAACACCAGCACACATTGCTCTCAACAGCTTTATTCAGAATGGAAACAACTTCGGACTAGCTCCCAAAAAACAACAAACCGGGGAACTGCACTGAACAACCGTTCTCTTCACATTTTATACACCTTGGTTCATACTCATTAACATTCTCCTGCCTTCATCCCTCCTCCTGTTCCACCCATTTCTCCTCCCATTTCAAGCTCCTCCTCTGTGCATGCTTAAGGCCATGAACTCGGGTACTCTTGGTCACTTGCTGGTTCTTTCTTGTTCTTTGCTGATTTTAGCACCATCTCCAAGGTCTGGCTTCTGTCTTATCTCCTGATGATAGCTGGTGGGTTGCATCTTGTTCTTGTTATTCAAGGAATCATGTATCCTGCACACTATTCCATTGTTAAAGAAACTACTTGCCTAAGCATTTGCAAGGTTAGTCTTAATGTATCATCCTGCCTTGTGACCAGCAGCTCTGCCTTGTTCCACCTGCAGATTCAATGCTCCTCAATAATCCAAATTATTTTTCCCCTAACAACTTTCTGTGATAACCAAATATAATCTGAAATCCTTTCATATACACATTACTTGGGAGATGTATGCATCATGTTAATTGCAAGGGATGTAGATCATTTATTTAAGATTAAAAATTCAAATATTTAGGCTTTGTTTTAGGAAGGAAATTAAATTCACTAACCTACAAGACTTAAGACCTCTTCCTGAAAAGTAATGTTTTCATGAATTAGGACCTTAAAATGTATCTGGGTACATGTCATGCTTTCATCCAAATTTATGTCCTCAGTTTTTCAGTGATGTCATATGATCAAAATGGAAGAAATTTATTTAGTGCACACATGCATGAGGCCAGTACCAGGGCTATACAGCACAGAAATGCAACATAAGGCTAATTTTATGAATGTAAGTCATGCGCAGGCTTTGTATTGACCCTCTGTATGATGGATTGAAATTTGCACTTGATTTCAGGCAAAATAAGAGTTTTAGATGACAGGAAACTGCTTTGCTGTTTAGGAGAAGCAAATGACATAAGAGTATTTAATTATGAGAGTGCAATATATTGCTGTGCATTATGCTGTGCTACTATGAAACAAGAAATTAAAACACCAACAAAACAGAGCTTTCTAGATGATTGTTATAAACATACTTGCCATTTAGCCATAGTCTCTCTTAATTTACTCATTATTTACATTTCAGTAGTGAAATAGAACAGAATTGTCATCAATATTTAAGAACTTATCAAATGGACTAATCAATTTTTATTATTTCAGTAGATTGAAAGGATATCTTTCCTTCAAGAACCTCAGCAATACAATTTGTGGTGCTATTTGATTATGCTCTTTCTGAACCTCATAGCCCTGATGAACTGAAAGGGTTAATTAGTACTCCAAGGGAAAAGGCACATAATAAGCCCCTTTGAAAAAAACTTGAGCTGAATTAAATAAATCCCAGCTTCATTTATGTTAATGAAGTTATGAAAGGACCAACTAGCTAGAAATCACAAATAAATCCTACAACAGTACTGCTTAGGCAGTGTCTGCTTTGAAATCCCTCATAAAATCCCAGGGCATTGCATCATCTTCTTGCAATTCTTGGAGCACCAAAATGCATCATGCTTCATGTTTTAGTACTGAGGGTTTGCTGGGCTCAAAGAAAATAAGGGGATAAAACTGTCTGAGTTAAAGCTGAGAAAGATTGCCTTTCCCCCTTCCAAAATATATACATACATGCATACATACATACATAAAAGTAAAGTCTAGTTAGGTTTTTAGGAACATTATATACCATGTCATATTTTTCGTCTTGAACACCATAATTTTTTTCTAAATTGTGCTCCATAAAAAGAACACATGATCAGATTTAATAGTTTGGAACATTTAATTGAAATGTATTACTCTGGGTTCACACCAGGGAAAACATACACAGGGAATTTTTTCCTCTCACTTATACCAGTACATGTATAAAACCTGGCCCAGAATTTGTGCCAAACAGTAGCTTCCAGTTACTTTTAACAGAATCAGTAGCTATATATATATAAAGAAAGAGAGAACAAAAATATTGTTTAGTTGCTGTTAGTATTTTTATTTTATTAAACTTACCATTTTGTTAGAATACGCGAGTGTAAATCATGATTGACAAACCCGTGTATAAAATAAGCAAACAAGATACTCTTGATGGTAATGAAAATGGAGAATTTTAAAAGGTAGGCAAAAAATGTAATGACATTAAGCATATAAAAGATTCAGTAAGAGAGAGTGCATGAATTGTTTGGGGGGCAGAAAGGGGAGGAGGGGATTCACAGCTTCTCTTCATCTCCCACTATTATTTTTATAATTTGCCCCTTGCTTCCAGCCTCCAGTCAATAACTAGGTAAATTCAAACCATAGCAATATTCATTTCAACTCTTTAGCCTCTCTCTAATTGACATTATAGATCATCAATCACTCCTGCTGTAAGAAGTTGTCAGCACTGAACATCTTGAAGCAAAAACATCTTTTAGATGAAAAGCCTCTGTGGATCAGTTAGGGTTGCTGAGATAAAATGGTAGGGATCTGGTTTGGGAGGGAGTTTATAGTTTTGTCTTTGTTGAGTTCTTTTCTTAAAAGGAAATACATATGAAATGTCAGTAAAAATGCAGTCAGCGCAAAAGCCTAATACAGTGCTGCATAGATGTGGCTACACTGTTTCCAATTTAGGAGGCTGCCCACCTGAAGCAGCACAGCATGCTTAAGGACGCTGTGCTGCAGAATGGTAATTTTCCCATGTAGGCATGATTTTAGCTGTCTAATGGCTATATTAGTTTCCTAAGTCCAAAACATAGTTCTCCATAACCTCACTCAGCTCCTGCCCAATCCTAGGAGGTAAGTTGCCCAGGCTCATGTCTGTGGAAGTTATGTATTCTATATGCCTAAAATCTTGCTGCAGGGCCTACTCAGGATGAAATAAGTCCTGACTGCACTACACTAGTTAGCATTTAACCCTAGGCAGTACTGGCAAATTACATGTCCATGAGCGGATCTAGAATTTTGAAAAGGGGGTGCAGATGACGAGTGACCAATGATCACATATAAACCAACACATATCTTTCTCCAGTTAAAAATAAATTGGAAGTTCTACTAATATGCTAGGGTCCTAGGGCTGTTTAAGATTGAAGCAAAAACAAATATAATTTCATTGGAATGAGTTAAAAACAGTCTGCAAGACTGTGAAATTAGAGCTTCATGAGCAGGGACGCGGGGACTACCGCCACTGCTGGCCCGCTGAGCAATCCTTGCAAAGCCAGCGGATCACGGCACTCAAGGGAGCCCACCCCAGCCCCAGCCCTGGTAAAATCTGTGGGCAAGGAAGGAGCCCCCCAGGGGGCACTTGCCTGCCTGTACACTAATGCCAGGAGCTTGGGGAATAAGCAGGAGGAGCTCATCCTCCGGCTCAGTGCAAACAATTACGATGTCATAGGGATAACGGAGACCTGGTGGGACTCCACCCATGACTGGACCATGGGTATAGATGGCTATACCCTGTACAGGAGGGATTGTGTAGAGAAAAGGGGCGGGGGTGTAGCTCTCTATGTTAAGGAAAGCTACGCGTCCCTGCAAGCCGATATTGGTGACCAGGGTGGACGGCTGGAGACCCTCTGGGTTAAAATCCATGGGGAATAAGGCACAGGGGACACAACGGTGGGAGTCTATTACAGACCTCCCACCCAAAGTCCTGAGCTTGACCAGGAGTTTGCCCAGGAACTGGCTGAGGCAGCTTGCTCCAGGACCATGGTTGTCATGGGTGACTTCAATTACCCGGACATCTCGTGGGAGGATCTCTCAGCAAAATCTGAGCGGTCGCAGAGCTTCCTCTCGTGCGTGGATGACCTCTACCTGACTCAAGAAGTCTATGGGCCAACGAGAGGCAAAGCACTGCTCGACCTGGTACTGGCTACTGGGGATGACCTAGTCAGTGACCTAGTAATCGATGGGAAGCTGGGTGACAGCGACCACGAGCTGATCACCTTCACCATCTGCTGAAAAGCTGGCAAGACAGTCAGCAACACGGAAGTCCTTGACTTCAGGAAAGCCGACTTTGACAAGCTCAGGAGGCTTGTCAGTGAGGCCCTAAGGGACTGTGACCACAGGGAGAGGGGAGTTCAAGAAGAGTGGTTGCTCCTCAAGGGAGCGATCCTCAATGCACAAACTAAGTCTATTCCATCTCGGAGGAAAGGCAGCAAGAGGGCACAGCAGCCCCCCTGGCTCTCCAGGGACCTAGCAGACCTCCTGAGGATAAAAAGAAGGGCCTACAAAGGATGGAGGATGGGAGTCACCTCCAAGGAGGATTATTCTGCACTGGTCCGGTCCTGTAGGGAGCTGACCAGGAAAGCCAAGGCTGCAACTGAACTCCAGCTAGCTTTGAGCATCAAGGACAATAAAAAGTCCTTTTTCAGATATGTGGGGAGCCGGAGGAAAAGCAGGGGCAACGTTGGACCCCTGCTGAACCAGATGGGGCAACTGGCAACTGACACCCAGGAAAAAGCCAACCTATTAAATAAGTACTTTGCGTCAGTCTTTCATCAGCCCCATGGGACGCCCATGCCCGCTACAGGGCCGGGAAGTCCGGGTGAGGGTGATCCCCTGCCCTCCATTAATGCTGACTTCGTGAAGGAACATCTTGAGAAGCTGGATACCTTCAAGTCAGCCGGCCCTGACAATCTTCACCCCAGGGTACTCAAGGAGCTGGCGAGCATCATAGCCCAGCCTTTAGCGCGGATCTTTGAAAACTCTTGGCGCTCTGGTGTAGTGCCCGAAGACTGGAAGAAGGCCAATGTGGTGCCTATCTTCAAGAAAGGGAGGAAAGTGGATCCGGCTAACTATAGGCCCATCAGCCTGACTTCTATCCCGGGGAAGATCTTAGAAAAGTTTATTAAGGAGGCCATCCTTAATGGACTGGCTGACGCCAACATCTTAAGGGATAGCCAGCACGGGTTTGTTGCGAGTAGGTCTTGCTTGACCAATCTCATTTCCTTCTATGACCAGGTGACCTATCACCTGGACAAGGGAGATGAGATTGATGTCATATATCTTGACTTCAAAAAAGCCTTCAATCTGGTGTCCCAAGATCGTCTCTTGGAGAAACTGGCCAATTGTCACCTTGAGTCCTCCACGATCCACTGGCTGGAAAATTGGCTCTGGGGTCGGACCCAGAGGGTAGTAATTGATGGAAGTCACTCATCGTGGTGTCCTGTGACCAGTGGGGTCCCCCAGGGCTCTGTCCTTGGACCCATACTGTTCAACATCTTCATTAATGATGTGGACACTGGAGTCAGAAGTGGACTGGCCAAGTTCACCGATGACACCAAACTTTGGGGCAAAGCATCCACACCAGAAGACAGGCGGATGATCCAGGCTGACCTGGACAGGCTCAGCAAGTGGGTGGACGAGAATCTGATGGTGTTCAACGCCGATAAATGCAAGGTTCTCCACCTTGGGAAGAAAAACCCGCAGCATCCTTATAGGCTTGGCAGTGCTATGTTGGCTAGCACTATGGAAGAAAGAGACTTGGGGGTCATCATTGACCACAAGATGAACATGAGCCTGCAATGCGATGCTGCGGCTAGTAAAGCGACCAAAACGCTGGCTTGCATCCATAGATGCTTCTCAAGCAAATCCCGGGACGTCATTCTCCCCCTGTACTCGGCCTTAGTGAGGCTGAAGCTGGAGTACTGCGTCCAGTTTTGGGCTCCACAATTCAAAAAGGATGTGGAGAAGCTTGAGAGAGTCCAGAGAAGAGCCACGCGCATGATCAGAGCTCAGGGAAGCAGACCCTACGATGACAGGCTGAGAGCCCTGGGGCTCTTTAGCCTGGAAAAGCGCAGGCTCAGGGGTGATCTGATGGCCACCTACAAGTTTATCAGGGGTGACCACCAGTATCTGGGGGAACGTTTGTTCACCAGAGCGCCCCAAGGGATGACGAGGTCGAATGGTCACAAACTACTACAAGATCATTTCAGGCTGGACATAAGGAAGAATTTCTTTACTGTCTGAGCCCCCAAGGTCTGGAACAGCCTGCCACCAGAGGTTGTTCAAGCGCCTTCATTGAACACCTTCAAGATGAAACTGGATGCTCATCTTGCTGGGATCCTATGACCCCAGCTGACTTCCTGCCCTTTGGGCAGGGGGCTGGACTCGATGATCTTCCGAGCTCCCTTCCAGCTCTAATGTCTATGAAATCTATGGAAGTTAACAGGCAGCAAAATTGCAAAACAAAGGATAGCTCAATTGGTGACACATCAAGACTATTAAAAAGGAGGGAGGGTCTTTAATACCTGTGGAATGAAGAGTGTAGAAGGATTCAGGTAGATCACAATGAGCCTTGAAGTCAATTGACTCCATCAGCACTACTTGACTAGAAATGCTGCTGCCATTGCAAGGCAGTGGGTTTTAAATTTTGGGTGGATCAGGGAACAAAGGGAGTGGGGTACAAGTGCGCCAGTGCACCTCCCCTGGATCCTGCCCTGGACATGCCCTTCCCCATCTGTAAGGCCTAATCTGTATTCAGGTTTAGGCATCTCACAACACAGATTTAGAAACAATGGTCTTTTTCACTCTTCTCCCAGATCTCAGTGTTTAGAATACTTCCTTTTTGGTGTCACAAGGACACAAGGGAGGAAATGGTTAGAATAGTCATCAGGGAAAAACAGGTTTACACCTCTCCTCTGTGTCATTTGGAAAGCTTTCATTCCTACATCATGTAGGCTTTTGTGAGGAGGAAAAAGAAAATAAAGCGTTCCTTCCTTCTACCTATGTTGTCTCTCTGATTATAGTTCTTGAAATTTTGGATGACTAGTTAGGCACCAGAATGAAGATTATCTGATTTTTCAAAGGTGAAGTCAACGAATGGTGCTGGATCCTTATTGTTACATATCCAGAAGGGAAAGAGGTAGTTAGCCATGTTAGTCTGAAGCTGGACAGAAGACAAGGGAGAGTGGCAACTTTATTTAATAGATTTCATAGACGTTAGGGCTGGAAGGAACCTCGGGATATCATCAAGTCCAGCCCCCTGCCTCAGGGGCAGGAAGTCAGCTGGGGTCACAGGATCCCAGCAGCATAAACGTCCATTGACTCTTAAAGGTGTCCTCTGGTGGAAGTCTGTTCCGGGCCTCGGGGGCTCAGACAGTAAAGAAGTTCTTCCTTATGTCCAGCCTGAAATAGTCTTAGAGGAGTTCGAGACAGTTTGACGTTGTCATCCCATGGGTTGCTCTGATGAACAGGCGTTCCCCCAGATCCTGATGTACACCCCTTATGTACTTATAGGCAGACACCAGGTCCCCCCCCTGAGCCTGCACTTTTCCAGGCTGAAGAGTCCCATACCTCTCAGCCTCTCATCATAAGGCCTGTTTTCCTGCTTTCTGATCATGCACATGGCTCTCTTCTGGACTCTCTCAAGCTTCTCCACATCTTTTTAAAATTGTGGAGCCCAGAATTGGATGCAGTACTCCAGCTGTGGCCTCACCAAGGCCGAGTACATTGGGAAGAAGACATCCTGGGATTTGCTAGAGAAGAATCTATGGATGCAAGCCAGAGTTTTTCTTGTTTTGCCACCTGCTACATCATATTGGTGGCTCATATTCATCTTGTGGTCCATCATAACCCCCAAGTCCCTTTAGATTCATTCATTTAGAAAGGCATGAGCTTGTGCAGACTACAGCTTACTTCCTCAGATGCTATGAACTGACTAGCACTTTGCAAGCAGTTTGCTAGGAGCAAAAGGAGGAAGGGGAAGGGGAAGAGAAGTCAGGCACCAGGCACCAGATCCTGCCCAAGGAAGGTAAGTGATCCAGGGCTACCTGTGCCGTTGGTTTGCTGAGTGTTCATTTGGTGGGCTGTGTGTGTTTTGGGTGTGTAATTTGAGAAGCTGGGAGTGTTGCTAGCTGAGTGATTGCTGAGTGACTGATGCCTGGGCCTGACAGAAGCCCTAACAAGGGGGTGGAGCCAGTCCAGGCCCAGCAGGGCATAAAATGAGACTCCATGAGTGACCGGGGAAGAAAACAGGGCAAGCAGTTTGTAAGTAGTTCTCTGCTCAGTTCATAAGTCAATTTGTCTTCTCCCTTGGCCTTTGAGGGGAGAACCTTTCAACTTGGTGTGAGGAAGCAGGGGGAAAAGGAAACCTTTGGGGACAAGGAACAGTAAACAGGCCAATTTCAGGGCAAGTTTGGTAGGGAAAGTGTTTTTGGAAGAAGGGCAGTAAGAGAGAAGAGGCACATTAAGAGACCCAGGGAAATGGCTGGAGGATATTGTAATGCCAGTACCACTGCCACTGCCTCACCATCAAGGCTTCCACCTAGGTCTACGTTTGACACTCTGGGGACCATGGCTTGCAGGTTTCTTCCAGTGAGAGCCAGGTGACAATGGGGGGGTAGGGGGCAGGTAGGAGTGCCAGTACCCCCCTGTGAGCACCAGCCGGGGGCAAGGAGCACCGCGACCACTTTTGGGAGCACTGCAGTTGCTCATCAGTCAGTAAGTTTTGCCACAGGGGGACTCCCCTCTGTCAGCAGGGGGACCCCCCAGTCACTGACTGGTCATGGGGGGGCATGTGCCCCTCCCTGATTAAGGTGGCACCAGTTGCCCATACTGCAATGTGAGTGGCGCTTCCTGGTGGTGTCTCTCACAGAACAGGCAAGAGAGCTACAGGAGAAAGGTGGTGGGCTCTGAAGCATCCTGTGCCATAAGGAGTTCATTGATTCAATGATGGAGGAGACCTCCAGAACTGTGGAGGAACAACTGCTATTGTTAGCCATGAATGGCTCATTATTGTTTAGTCCTTCACACATGTGTACTGGAGATGATACAGAGAGGATTCTAGAAGAAGCTGACCTTTTAACCTTGATGAGGTATTGGCCCATTTTTGGAGTAGTGAGCATGTACAATGACCACCTGGCAACAGGGAAAAACCATGGAGAAAATCCTCAAGGGATCCATTTCTAAGCACTTGGAGGAGAAGGTGATTAGGAACAGTCTGCATTGAGTCACCAAGGTCAACCTGACCAACCTGATTGCCTTCTATGATGAGATGATTGGTTCTGTGGATGAAGAGAGACCAGTGAATGGCTTTAGCAAGACTTTTGGGTACAATGATAGAAAATTAGGGTTGGAAAGGACCTCAGAAGATCATCTAGTCCAAACCCCTGCTCAAAGAAGGATGAACACTAACTGGTTCAAACCACCCAAAGCTTTGTCTAGGGATGGAGGGTTCTACAACCTCTCTGAATAAGCTGTTCTGGTTCTTTAATACCCTCCTAGTAAGAAAGATTTTCCTAATATCTAACCTAAACTTCCCTTGCTGCAACTTGAGACCATTGTTCCTTGTTCTGTCATCTGCCACCACTGAAAACAGCCTACCTCCATCCTCTTTGGAACCACTCTTCAGGTAATTAAAGGCAGCTATTCAATCCCAGCTCAGTCTTCTCTTCTTTAGGCTAAATAAGCCCAGTTCCCTCAGCCTTCTCGTCATAAGTCATGTTCCCCAGCCAGCTCACCACTTTTGTTGCCCTCTGCTGGACTTTCTCCAAATTGTCCACATCCTTTGAGGGGCCCAATACTGAACACAATGCTCCAGATTTGGCCTTACCAGTGCTGAATAGAGTGGAATAATCACTTCCCTTGATCTACTGGCAACACTCTTACCAATGCAGCCCAGTATGCTATTAGCCTTCTTGGCAACAAGGGCACACTGTTGACTCAAATTCAACTGTCTGCTGTAACCTCCAAATCATTTTCTGAAGAAAAAGAAAGAGTCTTGTAACTCAGAGTTGGTTGCATGCTAAACTCCGGCCATGTACTAAGTGAAATTAAATACTGTAGACAGCATTCTATAGTCATAACTGCTTGCAAATAAATTCAGAAACTAGAGTTTTACATTTTATGCTGTGTCAACAACTAATTCAATGTGACACACTATCTTTTTTCTCTCTATTGATTTTCTTTACGCTTACTGCCCTTTAGGGCACAATTTAAAATTAATATGATGATATGTAATGTTTTCATTATCTGACCTGTATAATTTAGCAGTATCTCCTTTATCTCCATCACTTTATAAAACAATAGTTTCTGTCTATATTTGATATAAAGTTAAAATAAATATTTGTACCTTAACAGTAGATAGCAAATTGTGCTAAACAGTGCTTCCATGCAATTCAAAATGGCTTTCTCTTGAAAGATTAATGTTTTAGGCATATATTTGTAGTGTGGTAATATGTGTGCATAGGGTGATGGTTTCTTTTTAGCACCTATGTTTAAAAAATAAGTTGGCTTTAGAGGTAGATGATCAATCCAAGCTTGGACTATACTAAGAGGATAGGCATATGTCTCATGAGAAACACATTTATAAGTAGTAGACTATGGCTTAGTATGTAGAAGACATGTAACCAGCTGTGGTCTCCATTTGCCAGGTCAGGATAAATTTGCTACTTTGGTAGGGATTTATTTTAAGGTGGTATTTTGTTCCTATTAATATAGGTTATTCCTCATGTAGATTGATAATTTCCATGTTAAAGCACACAGACAATAGAAAGGAAACCATGCAGCTTGTGCTCCTCCCCAAGTGTTAGGTAAGGCTGTCCGGGTCCAACTATATCCCTTCAGTTATCAACCAGTATCCCTGTAGTACTTCTCATAGTCTCATCCTTTCTGACGTTCTTACTTTCTTAGGGCATGTTCTTAAGTAATGTCTGTGGCACTCTATCAGAAGGAAATGAATATCACACAAAATAAATAAGTGTTGTGGAAACAGAATTAGATGCTATGAGGGGGACACATGAGTAGCTGAAATACCATTGAGTAGTGCGGAAGAACATTAGCATAAGAATATAGAAAGTCCAATGCCAAATGAGACTAGTGGTCCAGTTAGGTTGGCATGCTTTTTCTGACAGTAGTCACTGTCTTAAACATCAAATAAAATGTAAGAAATAATGGAATTACATTAATGTACAGAGTTTTTCTCATAACATTTTACAATTATAAGTTCCTTTATGCTCCAAACCATTAGGTGTGTGTCTCTTTCTCAAAAAAATAATCTGTTTAGTATATGGAAAAATAAATCCTTTTTAAAATCATGACAAGCTGTCAATCTGAATAGCATCCAGTAGCAATGAGTTTCAAAATCAATATGTAAAATGTGTATTTCTTTTGTCAATTATTTTTTTTAATCATGACAAGCTGTCAATCTGAACAACATCTAGTAGCAATGAGTTTCAAAATTAATATGTGAAATGTGTATTTCTTTTGTCAATTTGAATTGTGAACCTTTTTAAATTTATTGGATACCCTTTTTATTAGAATATGTACATAGGACCTCCTGTCTCATTTACTATTCTGAAAACCATTGTCATTATCCCAGTTTATTTCTTTCCTTTAAAAACTGTATGATCACAATCTGTTTACTCTTAATTTCAAAGCTTTTTCAAATATATAATCAATTTGGTCATAAAATAATCCTTGCCAGGATAGGAAGCCTATATTATAACCAGGGATTTTGATTTTCTCTGATAAAAAAAAAATTCACCCCCCACCCCCCCCAAAAAAAGTAACCCCAAATCCACATTTTCCTGTGATTAAAATGAAACATCACTATATATAGATATATACATATATCTATATAGTTGTGGTACTTCATTTTAATTACAGAAAAATGTAGATTTTTAAAATCTGAAAATTGGTGATTTTATTTTTTAATCATAGAAAACTAGCGTATAACACTTGTCATCCTCTTAAATGTTGACTTTCAGAAATACAGATTTCCCAGTATGATCCTGTCCATTTAGACATTTTATTCCAGTGGATTCTATGGAAACTTTACTACTCTATCCCCCTGCCCTCCCCTGCATCCAGCTTCTGTTCTGTGAACATATCTGTCCCTGCTGCATAGTTTGTTGGTAGCTAATACAGTATGGGCACATCTACACGTTAAATGAGGGCAATGCAATAAACTCTGGAGCTTTTTGAACTGCTCCTGTGTGAAGTGCCTACACATGCTCCCAGCACAGCAGCAATTTGAGCCACAGAGGAAGACGACCCTGGCTAGCTGGGCTGACCAGGTGCAATATATGCCCACGGTCAACATCTACATGTGCTTTTCAGCTTTTGTGTCTCACACACTTCAAATATCAAGAATTCAAGTTCATCTTGATAACACTTGTACCATTCTCATTCATACTGCACATTGACTATTATAATAAAATTCCACTGAATTTAACTAACCCATAGTAATAGTAGAACAATTAGCACCTGTTTTTCTTTTTATTTTAAGCTTCTTCCATTGGTATATAGACTTTTCTATTTGGGTGCCAAGTATTCCTTGGACATGTCTACACATGTTCCTGACTATGCAGTTGGTACTGCACAGTCATTTAGTACTTGCTAGTAGCCACTACTGTTCATTGCTACTGTGCAGTAGGTAAAAAATAACTCATGCGCTGCTACTGTGCAGTAGCGGTAGAGTCTTGGTTGTGCCCACAGATGCTACATCACTGTAGTGATGAACTACATTGGCATAGTTCATTGTTACAGTGACATAGCATCTTGTGTAGACATGCCCCTTAACTCCTTAACACAATTTCAGAGTTCACACATTTTATTGCAACCTTTCCATCCTCCAAATATTCTGTGGTTTCTGTCCCATCCTTCCTAGGATATAAAAATACCTCTGCTCTCTAGTGACATTAGCATCAGATGTCTTTGTTTGACTTTAGTACTCCTTAGCACTTGCTGAGTTTCCTTCAGCTTCTTTAATTTATCTCACCAATTTGTTATTTTTATTCCATCAATATGGTTCCACTTTGGTAAAGTGCATTTGGTTAAGTCTTTTTTTAAAGGTTCTCTACACTCTCCCCTTCCATCTTCACTATACTTGAGCAGTAGTTCCCATAAAGGGGCTTTTTATGAATGTTCAGGGTGGAGAAAATGTCTACCATTGGTTTTCCTTGCCCAAGGATACTAATTAAACTGTAGAAGGATACCAATCTGAGGTTAATTGAACTGGGGACATATAAACTCTGAGTGGAGTATTAATTGACTCTGTTGGTGTCATTTCATTACAATAAAACTTGCATCATTTACACCTACCATGATAGTGTATGCCTAAAATATTCTCCCCTGTACTAAAAATGGATGAGTTCTTTTCATCTCTACTTTCACTTTACATTTTATTTTAGGAAGTAGAACCAAAACCCCAAATTGCACAAGGACACATTAAGGACTCTGATTCTGCAAATTGAAGAAGTGTCCGTCGTTGCCCCCCCTCCCCCGCCCCAGTGTTATGTATAAAATAGTTTACACTAGGTTGTTTTTTAATATGTCTAGGTTATCTAATTAATTATCTTTTTATTATTTTATTCATTATCTGTTTTTGTGGTACAAAGCAAAGGAATATATTAATAGATCAGGGGTAAACATTCATTTATTGTTCCTGTTCTTACATTCAAAGGTTTATGGAAAAGAAACTGCTTTTCATTCTCTGTTTGTGCCTGTAATAGTGGGTTCAAAACACATGAGTATAATAGTTACAATTATTTATATAAGAAAGTAATTAGAAAAAAATCCCTGCCATTAATTAATTTAATGAGAAAGCTCCCACTGATTTCATGGAAACCAACACTTTACCTCTAATAGCTGATGCAAGTAAAAGTCATATATACACAAATAAATAGTAAAATAAAATGGACCTTTATCCTTCTTCGTATATTTATGTAAACAATGTCGAGGAAATTACCAGCATTTGATTTATATATTTGTCAGTATAAGCTTGTGAATCTCCATGGACAATGTACTCAGGAGTCTAAAAGTGAACTTCAAGAGGAAAACAAGTTCTCTCAGAGAGGACCTCTGTCCTGCAAGCTCTCAAATTCTTACTGGAGCCTTCAGCTCCACTAACAATAGGAGTCCAGGGTATCCATCACCTGTCCAGACATAAATCCAATGACAGATGCTGAGTCTACCCAGAGATTAAACTCTTTTGGTGTTGGTAAAGTCTTTTGAGCATATTTTGTGAGAGCTTCTTAGCCTGAAGTGAAGAATGACAAATGATCATTTTTTTACCTGCTACATTTTTTCAAAGACTAAGATTGTTTCTCTTCAGCTTGACCACTTTGTCTCTTATACTTATCAAATTGCACAGGTATTTAAAACAGTGCACTGAAGTATACATTTTAGAATCAGTGTGAGTTTTTCCTGTGTAAACTTGAGTTTATAGGACAGGGCCAATCTTGGAAAAAAAACCCCGTATGCATAACTCTCCTGCTGGGCACTGGCTGGCAGCAATAAGGGCTGGGTTCAATTTTGGGGTAGTCAATAAGTTTTTTCTATGGCTTGATCACACACCCAGAAATCTGGGATCACTGAATTTGGCAGGGTGCCCCACATCAAGAAAACCCTTTCTTCTTAAGCAGTGTAATCACAAAAAGATAGGTATATTACAGTAAACAAAGGCAAAGAAAGCAAAGAAAACACTAATTACAATATAAACACTCTTAACTACAAGGTATAGTCTCTAGTTTGCATCCCTTTTGAAAAGACACCACTCATTCCCACACAGTCTGAGACATGGGGACTCACCCACAGGTTATATCCAGGGACCAACACCCCTATAACATCTACTCAGTAGGAGTGTCCTATAAGCTGCTCCTTGGGGTTTGCTGCATCTCAGGGAGCTACTAGCAAGTGAAGATCCTTCTCCAATGCAAGGGGTGGGAAAAAGTCCAGCCCAGGGGTGGGAAAAAAACATCCTGCAGGCCAGATTTGGCCTGCCAGGGCATTCTATCTGGCCTGCAGGGCACCTAAACTTTTTAGAAAAATTATTTTTATCTGCCTTTGGCTGCCTGTCAAAGATGACAAGTGCCAGCATCAACAGGACTCAGGAGGAGCTGGTGGCAGTACTCAGCAGCTGAGGAGCAAGGTGCATCTGGATCCACTTAGCCCCCAAAGTCCCCGCCCCCCTCCTGCCCCAGCCCCTAACTAGAAGCCTCTGTGGCTTCTGGCCATGACCCTGGGGCTGTTCCCTACCTCCTTCCACCAGAGTGGAAAGGCAGATAATTTTGGATGGGGTGGGGGGGTGAACTGCTGCAAACCACATGATGCTTGCCAGGCTGGGTTGGAACCAGAGTGGGAAGCAGCAACAGTTTGGGGAGCAGCAGTGGGAAAGCGGCAGCAGAAAGGGGCGTGGCAGAGAGGCTGCAGGAGGCAGCAGCAGCATGGGGAGCAGCAGGGGGAGCAGCGGGAGCTGTGGAAAGCAGCCATGGTGGGGGTAGCAGCAGGGGCTGCAGGAAGTGGCAGCAATACAGGGAGCAGGAGGGGGAGCATGGAAAGTGGCAACAGTGGCACAGGGAGCAGCAGGAGGAGCAGTGGAGCCACAGGAAGTGGCAGCAGTGCGGGGAGCATAGGGGGTCAGAGGGAGTAGCTGGGAGAGTGGCAGGGGGCTGAAGAGAGTGGTGGTGGCACAGGGAGTGGTGGAGGAGCAGCAGGGGCCATGGAAAGGGGTGGCAGTGGAGGGGGGAGTGGCAGCAGTGGCTGGCAGGCATGCAGGAGGGCAAACAGGGAAATGGTGGGGAGTGTTGAAGGCAGGCGGGAGCACAGAGCCCATGCTGGTGCCCTGGGGCCAGCAGAAACCCAGGGTAAGTCAGCAGAAGTGTGGAGCCTGGGTGTGGGGTTTGCCTGGCTGCATCATGTGAAGCTTACACCCAGTCAGCAAGAGCTGCACATGATGGTGCTGGAAGCTTGGCTCAGTCTCTCTCTTTCTCTCCCACCCCACCCACCATAACCCCATGCCCTCCCACAAACCCACCCACCATACCCACACACATTCCCCCACTCTCCAACCACCCCTGCCCACAAAAAAGCCCTTACTACCCACACACAATATACAGGAATAGGACTGTATTTGAGCTATTTTGCAATCACCTCTAAATATACTTTGCAAACACATAAATCAGTATTAAAATATTTTTAAATAACAATTATAATTAGTTATAGTAGATCCTTTATCTTGTATGTGATTTGGGGCGGGAGGGTTGGTTTCAAGACTGCAGGAGTACTCCTGTGGCAAGGGGAGATACTTCCAGTGGCAAAGGTCAGGGGTTGAGGGTGGGACTTATGGTCCCAATATGTTGCTTGGGGGGTGGGGCACCTGTTATGGGGTGGGGCTAGCCATGCGGCTCCAGACAGCTCACCAAAACTCGGTAAGTGGCTCTCCACCCAAAATAATTGCCTGCCTCTTCCTTAGCTTTTCTCTCAGCCAGTTAATTTTAAAAGAACACTGCCCAGTTTACCCAGTCAGGCTCTGGGTCTGATCCCCTTGCTTATGTTGCTGACACCTAGGGGTTTTTTTGTTTACAGTAAGCAGCCAGGGGTATCCCTAGACACTAGCTTAACAAAAGCCACAGGTATCTACCTACATGCAGTATTTCCTGCTTCTTTCCAAATGACCCAAACAAGGGAAAGAAAATAAGATATTCAAATATAGAAAACTTGGATTATAATACATGCTGTACACATTAGACACACACAAAAACATGTGCTTAAACTAAAACACCTTTACAGTACAAATGGCTTGTATATTTTGTGTGGTTTACACATGGAAACTACTGTTACCAGCAAAACAACTAATGATTTGCTGTTTTATTTCAATCATAATTATATATCTGAGAGGATAGAGTGAAAACAGATCAAAAGAAGAGAAGGGTAAATAAAATTGAAAAGAAAAAAGTATTATACTTACATCTTCTTGTTTCATATTTAAAATCAAGTGCTTTTATCCAATATTGCATAAAATTAATATGGAAAAACTTTTCTCACTGGATTCTCATGAATAAAGAGAAAAATCAGGGAAAGAAAATCAGTTCATAATGACAACTGAGCACCACTCTAAAGATAGAACATTGTGGGCCCCTCAGCATGTGAATGTAAAGGAGTGATGGGATCTAACATGTGATCCACACAATAGCACCTCCTGACATACCACACATGCATGGCAAGGGCAGTGATTCTGGGATCACGCATTAGATCCCATTATGCCTTTACTGCTAGTGCAGGGGGACCTTGAATCTGGGCTCCCCCTGCACCAGCAGGAAGCAAATTCCTGCAGTTGGGAGCCCCTCATTTGGGGCATTGCCAGAACTTTGCATCCATGGCTGCAGGACTCCAAGTCCCAGCAGCTGTAGGATGATGCCCAGACCCAGCATCTGCAGCTTCTGATGTTTGGTCACCAGCACTGAAGGGTGTTGCCAGGACCCAGAGTATACAGCTGCTGGACACTGATAGGACTGAGAGTCCCTCTAGTTGTGGGACTCTCAGGCCCAGGTGGGCATGATGCACCCCTGGAGCTGGAAGCCTGGTCATAAATACATTTTCTCTTCCTATAATAAATTTAATGGATGCTCTACTTTCCAACACCCCCAAACTTTGAAGGAAGTCTAGGGCAGAGTGGGGTCTGCAATCTAGATTTCATCGCTTCAGTCTCTTGTGAATAAATGGACAGCTGAAATGTCTCAGAGTACAATTACACTATCATTGTACCCATTCACTTTGCAGTGTCATGTTGTGAGTTAATCAAAAATACATATACCTCCAGGTATCATTTACCATTTATCAGCAACAAAAAGAAAGCAGGTGATATTTAAGAAAAGGCCAATATGATGGGCTGGGTGGCTTTTTGCAGTTCCTAAGTATTCTTACAGTTTTCCAAAGAACAATTCATAGTAACAGCAGCTTCCTTTTTAGCTCAATATTTTTTACAAATCCAGAGGCTGAAAATGTACAACTAATTTAAACAAGCTTGCTTTTCTGTAACCAAGTAATTTTTTGGTGTGGGCATACATCCTCCCAAGCAAATTGGAAAATATGCTAAGACAAAAGCTTCCGGTAATTATTTTTTCATGTGATTAATTCCAAAGCTGCACAGCTCTCCTTTTATGATGAGATACAGATACTCCAGGAAGATGCAACAAAAAATAGAACTGTTCTGTGAACCTCACGTGTTAGATCAAAGGATGGGGATAAGAGGAGAGTTCAGCATGTAAACATTCTCAACTCCACGTGTCAATAAGCATTCATGAGCAGACAAGCATTGCCAGTGTCAAGGCTTTCAAAATCAGAAGATTTGAAGCCCAGTAGTTCTTATGGTAAATAGTGAAATAGAGTTCCTTGATGCAGAAATGGATAATGATGTCCTGCCAAGACTACAGTCACATGCCTTTTCTTAGGCAACTAGTCTGTGGAGTTGCAATCTTTTTATCTCTCTCTCTTTCTCTAAGAAAAGCATCAGCCGTGGTAGGAAGTTTAATATTGTCATTATAAAGCTCTGCAAAGGAAGCATAAAATAGATGATGCAGTTGGGAAATGGAAAGGTGTTTTTGCAGGGTAGCTGCAGGTGTTAAAAATGGTCTTTAAAACAAAGAGATGAGAAATGTTGCAAGCAAAGGTGAAGGATGTGTGAAACTTTGGTTTTTATACCATAAAATTAAGACAAATTAAAAATTAATGCTGATTTCTTGAACCTGGTAACTTTATTTGATAGAAGATTTTATTAGTACCAGGCAATGGTTCTTGAAATACAGCTTCAAAATAGCTTTTGATATAGACTTAATTAGCACAGCGAGTCACGCAGCTAAGCTAAATAAAATAATTAGGAGAAAGAACATTTGCCTAGGTTTAAGATGAATTTAGGAGACAAAGCAAGTTGTCATGCAATTATTTAAGATCTAATTAGCAGGGTCAGATTCAATAAAATCCTATTTAGCTTCCATGAGGTGCACAAATGTAGCACATGTGGGAAATCATGGAATGATTTGAGGAGTTCACACAGCAGGAATTAATATATCTTAAAAGAATTATTAAATTCTGAAGTATTCCAAGTAGAAAAGCTGGTGGCACTGTACTACAGGGTGAGGTGCTCTTCAGAGAAAGGAAAAAGTTGTATAAAAGAAATAGAAATCTTGGTTCTATGTAGGAGAAGATGGCACCAACACAGGTACAGAGAGATATCCATAAGACTGTCTACCTGAGGATTTCTTTCCAATCTCCAGTGTAGGGATAAGGCCCATGGGCAAGAAAGATGTATCATGGACACAACCAGACCATACACTGCAGACATAGGAGACTGTTTTAATTTTGACGGGCCATAGATCTGTTTAAATAATACTGGGGTCTCTGGAGCAGCCCAGGATCAGGACACAAAGGCGTAACATGGCCATAGATTTTAATGCCCATGAACTGGCAGTTTTGTGTTCTATCGTTTAGTGCCATAGCATGGAATTTCACTTATAATTAATATCCAAAAATGGGCTAGATTATCCCACAGTTACTGAAATGACTTTTGAAATAAGTGACTATTCAAAGAGAATAAAGGTAAGACAGTATGGACTCTGATGCTTTTTTTTAAGTTATAAATTATAATGACACATATTGCCACTGCCAATGGCAATGCCAAGCTCATTAACATGCCCAGGGAAATACTGCTGTCATATTTAGGGTCATGTTGCATGTCCTACTTACCACATATTAAATGCACTTAGAAGGTCAGAAAGCACACATTCAAGGAATAAAATGTGCTAAGTGCATGGGTAGCATTGTAGCAAAGTCATAAATTTTAGCACAAGGAATATCTCCAGATTTAGGTAATTAGGTAACACATGTTCAGTTATTATCACACTGATCAATGGTGAAAATTTGAAAAATCTGCAGTCCTCACTCTGATGTGACATCATCCAAAGATCTCTTTGCCTCCAGCTGAGATGAGGAAAGCCAAACAAATAAGGAGAAAGGATCCTTCATCTTTCATTTGTAAGGTTCCTTGAGGATCAAGTTAAAAGCCAGGTGCACACAGCTCCATAGGCTAGGAAAAAAATTACACATAAAGCAGTATAATTGATAAGAAACCAATTCAAATCTTTAACACAACAGAAGTTCAGTTCACACAAACTACTTTCAAAATGGCTGAAACTGGTTTAAGATAAACCTGAATAGATGCAGTATCAGACTTAACAGATTTAGGTTAAATTGTTTTTTTGAACTTCTACCCCAGATCCCCTCCAGATTCAAGTTATTGGACAGTCTCACAGCATCCAAGGATACTTTGCACTTCCTCTGCAACCCCCCCCTCCGCCCCCCCCCCTCTTGAAGGGTGGGCATGCTAGCTTTGTCCCAAGCTGTGTGCTCCAGCTGAGCAGGGAGGCATGCTCTAGTGGCCCTGGCTTCTGGCCTGGGCCACTGCAGGCATGTGGCTGAATTTCTGGAATCAAAAGTGACTGTCTGTCCAGCTTTTTGACTGTCTGTACTAGCCATAGGGTTCCAGTTCAAGACTGTGCCAGGGCTGATTGCCTGTTCCAGCACTAAAACCATGCTGGAGCCAATTCAATTGTTCTGTGGAGCTGGAACCAACAGTCAGTGATTTGCAGGGATCCTGGTTTTCTGTGATAAAAAAATTCCCAATTTTTGGGTGAAGAAAAGTAAACCAAAATACATATTTTCCATGATCAAAATGAAACACCCCGATAGATAGACAGATAGATAGATATTTAAAATGATCAAACACATATGTTCCATAATGAAAATGAAGCACCACTAGATAGATAGATAGATAGATAGATAGATAGATAGATAGATAGATAGATAGATAGATAGATAGATAGATACCCCTGATCCCCTTCAGATAGATCTATCTATCTATCTATCTAGTGGTGTTTCATTTTGATCATGGAAAATATGTATTTTGGTTTACTTTTTTTCACCCCAAAATTGGGGATTTTCGGATCCCTGCATATCACTGACCATCATTGAAAAAAAGTAACCCAAAATCCACATTTTTCCATGATCAAAATGAAACACCACTAATACGTACACACACACACACACACACACACACACACACACACACACACACACATATGTATGTATGTATGTATATATAGAGAGAGAATCTATATAGATCTCTATATATCTATATAGATCTCTATAGAGAGATCTGTATAGATATCTGTTTAGCTATACAGCTATAGCTATATCTCTATATATCTAGATATATATATCTAGATATATATAGATAGAGAGAGAGAGATGTATGTATGTCTGTATTAGTGGTGTTTCATTTTGATCACAGAAAAATATGGATTTTGGGTTACTTTTTTAACCGAAAAATTGGGGATTTTTTTTTTAAATCAGAGAAAACCAGGTTCCCTGGTGATATGTGCATGTTAGAGCTTGTAGTAAACATTACCATAAGACTGCTCAGAATGAATTCTAACTTTAATACTGCACAGTTTTAAGACATGCTAAGTGTTCCATGTGACAAAGCCCTTAGAGATTAAAGGCATTTAAGTACAATTTTTTACCATGCTAATCTAACAGAAAATATAAAACTCATACTCTGTCTTTTTGTTTTCTGTATGTGATTTGCAGCTCACCCACCAGGAAAAGTCTTTTTCTTAAACTGCAAGTCCCATTTACCTTTCTTCCATTAAGAATCATTTCACCCATAAACCTCAGGCCCACAGACATACGTAAATAAAAAGGCCTTTTAGTTAAATATTTCAATTTGAATGAAAATGTTTTATATTTTTCTGAATATAAACTGAAATACAGAATGTAAACACTGACTATAAAAACTGAAAAGTATGTTTTTAGAGTTAAGTTGTCCAGGTTTTGGTTTTCAAAATCTGTTTTATTAATTGAAAATCAAAATGTTTCCCTGAAGACTTTAAAAATATTTTGGTTTATTTTCAGTTTATGTTTTTAGTTCATTTTTAAATATTTCTCATGAAAAGTAATCACAAATTTTCAATCATCATTTCAGCTGTGTGTACTCAAAAAAATACTTCAAAAGAAGATTATTAATATTCAATGTCTGGAAGCCAAAAGTAGGAAAACAAGAATGAAAGTTATCAGTGCTACTTTAATTTGGCCCCCTGGGGGTATATATGATTTAGTCTTTAACTATTGTATGTTTGTTTGTTTTTCCAAAGGCCTCTGTTTCATTAAAAGTGAAACATGTTTAATTAATGAACAGCTATTCAATAGCGAGTTTTCTCCAGAATGTTCCATGTATAGCTGTATCACTTATTTACAGCTCATATGCAACCTCAACTAAAGGCATTATTATAAATTTCTGTAAGGGCTTTTGCATAGCACTCTGGCTAATCAGACATTAGGAGGGTGGTTAGGAGGAGGTTAGTTCAGGTTCAAAATGGCCACCTCATCTAAGGTAAGTCAGAACCAGGGGGGAGGGGGGGAGGCCAGTGGGAAGAGGGTATAGGGAAAGAGAGGGCAAGTAGGATCAGAGAGAGTTGGGGGTCTTTGTGGAAACTGGGGGGGGTGATTAAAGGGATGAGGGGCAGGAAACATCTGCAGGAATGATCAATGGGATTAAGCATGCAGGTGGCATCTTCAGGGAAATGGTGGGGGCGTGAAAGGCTGGGGGGGGGGCATAAAAATAGCCTGCTGCCTGGTGGGGGTGTGTGTGAAAAATACAGTCCTGGGGTGGGGCAAGAAGCTGGGCTTTCCCAGCCCCAGGGTTACACAGGTAATTGTACACAAGTTCTATGCCCCAGTCTAACTTAGATCAAGTAAGTCTGCTACAGCATCAGTTCAGGTCTATTTTAGATCAGGTTCCACAATTTTTGCACCTGTTTTACTTCTGTACAGTTATGGGCTTAGATTGATTTCCAGTCACTGAGACCAGGTCTGAGTGCAAGGGCCACACCTGGAGCAAACTAAGTTGCATTGGATGGCCATTTTGAAGCCGATAATCTCCTCCTAACCCCTGTGAATGTGAGCACTTAGCCTCTAAATGCTTCATTATCATTAATATATTTATTTTCATAGCTTCCCAAGACAGCAGGAAATAGTCTTAATCCCTTTTACTAGTTGGGAGAAGAGACAGAAGGAGTAAAGTAAAAAGAAATGCTGATCAGCCAATGGAATTTCCATTCCCCAAGAAATTCCACTCTCTAGTTTGTTATATTTTTCATTGCAAAAAAAAGGCGATTTTCATCCTGTGGTATTTTTTTTTTTAATCTAAAAATTCCAGTTTGGAACCACTGCAACATTTCATTACAATGACTTTGCAATGTTGTACTTCAGTAATGTAGATTATTAGACTATAACATATTAACTATAATATAAATGCCTTGTAATATGAGGGGAGAAGTAGGCAGGAAAGTCAGGGCTCTCCTATTAGAGAAGTAGGTATGGTTTTGGGAGGGAAGTTCAGGAAAGGTGAGTGGAAGTGCCTTTGGTGAGAGGCAGCAGAGTGGAAGACAGGAATATTCTTTATTTCTATTTTATAGATTTTATAGATATTAATATTTTATAGATGTAGTGAATGGGGGTTGGGAAGTGACACTGGGTTGGACATGGTGGGATGGGGGTGGGGTCATATGGATTATTTTGGATTTGGGGGCATTTTGAGGGGAGCTCTTTTGTTATTTTATTTTGATATTTTGTTCTGTTTTTATAAGTTTCATTGTATTCTGTTGTAAGCTACCCTAAAACTTTTCTTTAAAAAAAGTGGCATATAAAGCTACTAATTAAATAAATAACAAGTATATATTACATATTTAATTAAATTAGAGCTGGTCAGAAAAAAAAAATTACATTTTGCAAATGAATCTGTTTTGGCACCTACTAGCCCAATGGCCACAACCATGTAGAAAACAGGTGGTCCATCCATTGGACTCCCAGCTGGGAGCCAAACAGCAGGAACACAAGTGAGAAAAGCAGAATGGGGGAGCTGTGCAACGAATATAGGCAACCTTAATTCTAATCTTTCCTAACTTTTAAGTTCTAGAATAAAAGTGGCTTTTCAGGATAGTGCATGTGTGTGTGTGTGTGTGTGTGTGTGTTTTAGAGAGAGATTTCCTAGACTTCTTCAAACGAAGTCGGAGACAAGATGCCTTACAGTCACCATAGACTGACAGCAGCATTTCAACATTTATATCCAGGGATCCTGGTTTTCTCTAATAAAAATAAAATCCCCAATTTTGTGGTTAAAAAATGAACCAAAAATGGGCTGGAACGGACCTCGTGAGATCATCAGGTCTATCCTCCTGCCCAAAGGGCAGGAAAGTCAGCTAAAGTCAGATGACCATAGCAAGGTGAGCATCCAGAAAAATGTGGATTTTGGGTTACTATTTTAACCCAAAAATTGGGGATATTTTTTTTAGTCAGAGAAAACCAGGATCTCTGTTTATATCTATTAGACAGACCTCTGCCATTGAGTTACTAAAGGTGGAATTTTTTATGTCTAAGTGTCAGTTTTCTAGCTGCCCAAGAGACATTTTTAGCTCTTCCATGCAGATAGCAATTGTGTTACCCTGCAGTGTGGATACAGCAGGGTGTGCACAGACTGAGCATGCTCAATAGGCTATGTACAGGCTGGACACATACACAACTACATATGAATGCCCTTTCTAGCTGCATACTTAGTTATGAAAATGTATCTGGCCAGGAATCCATGACTACCATGTGTCAGACTCCATAGAACGGACAGCATTCCCACGTTTTAGACTCAATAACTGAGTGGTTGGGGCACTCACATAAGAAGCTATAGATCCAGGTTCTAGGCTTCCTTCATGAGATGAGGGTTTGTTCCCAAATCTTTTTGACATCCCAGTATAGTGTCTTGGCCACCAGAGATTAGGCATTATCTAGTCCCTTCTTTAGCAGCTCTCTTGAACTTGGTCCCTGATTAGCCAAGAGACAAGAGCACGTCACAGCATGCATGGTTCAGTGAGATGGCTATTGCTCTCAAAGGGAGCAGATGACCTCCTGAGGTCCCTTCCAACCCTAACTTTCTATGATTCTATGTCCTGCCAGTGCCTATGGTGTAATATTGGCCAGCTACACCTGCGGCTTTTGTTTCCATGCCTGAAGCTACAGTATCCCTGGCTGTCAATTGCAAAGAAAGTTTTACAGAGCTCTACAGTGAATTATGCTCAGTGAGATTTTAGATGTGGACATTTTAGCTGGGGCCAAACAAGTCTGTATTGATTTTGTGTAAATTTGGCCACATTTGGGTAGGTTTTCTCTGGGGAGGCAGAAAGGCACACCTTTGACATAAAGTATTAAATGTTAAGTCCTAGGTTCAAAGAATGAGTTCACTAGAACTTCTCAAAGAGAATATAAACAGAATATCTTATTATAAAAACAATATATTTTTCATTAGTCTGAGTCTTGGCACTTTTTCAGCTACAGGTACAACTACTTTTTTATAAATCTAAGACGGAGAAAATTTCAGTCAAATGGTTAAACTTGGGCAAAATTATAAACAGGGATCCTGTTAAATCAGAGAAAACCAGAATCCCTGGTTATACAACACTGAAGAGAGGAGTTAATTTCCTTAATTTCCTATGAATATGATAGGCAAGTATATTTTTGTGATTTCATATTAATTCAGCTATAGGAATCCCTTGCTGTAGATGGTTTCTATTTTTAGCATTTGCTCTTATCTCTTCTGTTATTTAGTTATGGACTACCTCACTCTATTTTGTATGTTTCTATAAATTATGCTCATTTTATACAATTAAAATATTCTATTTTCCATCTCTCTCAAAGGGTAGGTAAGTGATTGAAAAGTGTTCCGATTGATATACGGTCCCAAAATTTACTATAGTGCTAAGTGCCTAACTTCTCATCATGTCCATGAAAGTTAAGGCTCTTCCTGGCTCTGGGAAGGGTATACTCCAGAAAAGATGTTCCTGGCAACTTTGACAAAAGCTAAGAAGATGAGTGGCCATATTGTTTATGTTCCCAGCATCCTGAATAGCTTTGTAAGGTTTTAAGACAATGTTGCTCCCTGTCTTGTACTAGCCCAGAGGCCGGACATGTATGTAGGAAAAATCAGGCTGGCCCATCTATAAACTGACATGGGAACAGATAGGAGTCACTGACAATTCCTGAGCCTGCTGTAGGACAGTATAGCTCTTTCCAAGGCCACATTTGGCCCTACTTGTCTGAGTATATTATCGGTATGAAAGCTGCTCTGAAGCTTTCTCCAGGAATATTTTCTGTCATCAAATGCAGATTTGTTGAATCAAAAAGTTTCATGCAAATTGTTCGGAATCAATTCAATGCTAATTGGGCCCAGGAAAATTTTGAAATGTGTCTTTTTTCCTAATTGGTCACCTGTCTGGTTGTCTGGCAAACTATCTGGTCAACTGAATCTGTGTTCCCCTTGGTGTGTATCCAGTGGTTTTGCAGCTGGAAATGGTTGTAACCTTGGCAGACAGCAGACGGGAAATGGCAGCAGACAACCCAGGAGCTTAGAAAATCACAGAATGCCAACTCCCAAGTCATAACTATTATGCAACCCCAACTTGTATGGCTTCCTGGGTCTGCAAATCAAGGCAGCCCAGGTTCCAAGAATGCCAGGCTCTGCAGATTTTCACTGTAGCATAGTGCTGAGTGTCCCAGAGCAGTGAGTATTTTTGTGAAAAGTTCTGAAATGTTTGCTTTTTGTGCCTCATTGGAAAAAAAGTATGCCATGAAATACTTACATTTTTCACAAATTAACATTTCCTTTCTCCTCACATTTCTGAATCATTTTCAGTACATGTCATTTGTTTGACTTCATCCAGCAAACACAGTTCGGAGATCTTTTTTCTTTCCTTTCTTCCTTTTCTTCTTAAAATTATATTTGTTTGTTTACCTTCTATTTTTTTGGAAATAGGAGAGTCATAGAGTTTAAGGACAGAAGAGATGGACTAAGTTTAAGGACTAACCCATTTAGTTTAACATCTTGCATATCACACACCATTACATTTTACCCAGTTACCCCTGTATTGAGCCCAATAACTTGCTTTGCCTGCATATTGGAGAGAATAGATGCTCTGTAAATACAGGATGTTCCTGTCTGCACACTCATTCAAGACAATCCAAGACACATTTTATATTCTTGTCACTGAGCCTCATTACTATAAGCTTCTGTGGAGGCACATGATAAAGGAGTTTGTCCATGCTACTAAATTAAGTTAAATCAAGAAAAGAATGTACTCACAAACTGGAAGGTTCACTTCACTTGGGAATCCACTTTTCAACTAATTCTAATGCAATGTCAAATTGTAGGATTGAGTCCTAGAATCAGGCACTAAACCTTTGATAATGTTTTTTAGCTCCACTAGGATACACCCAGAGTAAAACAGTAAAGCTATGTCTCTGCAGCTGTCATGTGTGCTAATATATTTTTTTATTTGTATTTCTTGTAAATGTTTTCTCATAGATTCATAAATGCTAGGGTCAGAAGAGACCTCATCATATCATTAAGTCTGACCCCTTGCCCTGGGCAGGAAAGAGTGCTGGGGTTAGATGACACCAGCCAGAAGCCTATCCAGCCTTCTCTTAAAGACCCTTAAGGTAGGGGAGAGCACCACCTCCCTTGGAAGCCCATTCCAAATTCTGGCCGCCCTTACCATGAAGAAGTTCTTTCTGATGTCTAGACTAAATCTGCTTTCTGTCAGTTTGTGAGCATTGTTCTTTGTCACCCCAGAAGGCACCCTGGTGAACAGAGCATCTCCAATTCCTTGCTGCCACCCCCACCCCCGCCACAATGAATTTGTAGGCAGCCACAAGATCACCTCTCAGCCTTATCTTTTGGAGGCTGAAGAGATCCAGGTCCCCTAGTTTCCATTCATAGGGCTTGACCTGCAAACCCTTAACCATACATGTGGCCCTTCTCTGGACCCTCTCTAAGTTATCCACATCCTTCTTAAAGTACGACACCCAAAACTGGACACAGTACTCCAACTGCAGTCTGACCAATGTGGCATAGAGGGGAAGTATCACCTCCTTGGATCTATTTGTCATGCATCTGCTAATGCATGATAAAGTGCGGTTAGCTTTGCTGATGATTTCATCACATCGATGATTCATGTTCATCTTGGAGTCCATTATGACTCTGAGATCCCTTTCCACTTCTGTGCTGCTGAGAGGGTCATTCCCCAGCCGGTAAGTGTGCTGGATATTTTTACGCCCTAGGTGCAGCACTCATTGATTTGTCTCCGCTGTCTGTCACTAACTGCTCCTGCTTGTTCAGTAGGGGTTCTATACTGCTTTGCACCTTTCTTTTACTCCCTACGTACCTAAAAAATGACTTTTTATTGTCTTTAATTTCTGTTTCCAGCCGCAGCTCTGTAGTTGCTGTGGCCCTTCTAACTGCCTCCCTGCAAGTGCAGGCCAAGCAGGTATACTCCTCCTTTGTAGTTTCCCCTTGCTTCCACTGCCTATATGCCTCTTTTTTTGCCTTTAGCCTATCCTGGATATCTCTGTTTAGCTAAGGAGGTGTTTTCGCTCCTTTGCCCCCTTTCCTTCGCAATGGGATAGTCTCCCTCTGCACCTGAAGGATAGCTTCCTTTAGGAATGACTTCTCTTCCTGGACTCCCATCTCACCAATACTATCCTGCAGTGCATCATTGACTAAACTCCTGAGAACCTTGCAGTTAGCCTTGCTAAAGTCAAGCACTTCCACCCTACTAGTTTTCTTACCCACCCTACACCATATGGTGAATTCTAATAATTGATAGTCACTGTCCCCAAGGTGACCATGAATCTGCAGCTCCTCTACGAGGTCATCCCTTGTAGCCAACACCAAGTCCAGTAAGGTATTCCCCCTAGTGGGACCGTATACCTCCTGCATTAAGTGAAGGTCCTGTACACAGGTTAAGAACCTACGTGAATGGTTGGATTTGGCTGACTTCTCATTAGGTAGATTTCAGCAAGGAAATACTAAAGCTTGCAGCTTGAATGGTGTCAGGGGCCCTAACAAGCAGCCTAGCCTGGAATAATTGTAAGTTGACCAACCTGCCTGAGACTCCAACTGGCATCCTTACCTTAGCTTATAACCAATCTGCTACTGTTAAGGTCTCCTGATTGGCTTCTGGGGATAGCAACTTCCTCTTTTAAGTCCACTTGCGGTAGCAGACTGAAGGCCAGCCAGCAGTTCTACCTGAAAGTCTGCTGTGCTAGGCCTCCCTGGACTGCTTTTCAGCTTTTTGTTGGCTAAGGTTGGGTACACACTTGATCTTTGCTGGGGAGGGATCCCAAGAGCCTACAGCAAGAGGCAAAGGAGGAGGAAGCAGCATCTGGATCTGTGTTTCTCTTGGTGGGGATCAGATCCTTCAGCTTTGCTGAACATGGCTTTGGAAGACGGAAGATGAGATATGATAGCTAGGGATCTCCAGAATGAATGCTGGAAGTGAGCAACTTGGCAACTTTTTTAATCTTGGAGTTTCCCTCATGCATCCCCCTGCCACTGATTGGTAGAGGGGCCCCATTGCTCACTGCTTGCTGCCCGCACCTGATGGCCAGGAAGCAATAACTGCAGCTGCGGTTTCAGGTGTGGGTGGTGAGTGCAGGCAGCAAAGGATGAGTGATAGGGCTCCTCAACTGGATGATGAATAGAAGATAGTGATTTAATGATGGAAGTAAATGATGGCAGATAGAAGATGAGTGTCAGTGGTAGATCAACTGACAGTGGCAACTGGAAGACAGAACATGGCTGGAGAATAGCGGAGGGAAGAAAGTAGGGGACAACGATTTTGGGTTAAAGAAAACCTGGGTGCTGAGGGGACAGAAGGACCACAAACGACCAGGTATGAGTTTGCTATAACATTCTGCTTGGTCTCCTCAAAGTAAAGCCCAGGGACCCAAATCATTTTACAACAATTCAAATTATTAATAATAAAGTGTGGGAGTTGAGTTTTAGCAATATGAGGGCAGGAGAGAGACAAAAACCACGAAGGGGAGACAAAAATGAAAAATATACGAAGAATCCCCAAATAGGTAGAGACAGGGGTGGGGATATGGGATCTGGAGAGGAGCCAAATTTCTCTCTGCTATCAGAAATGTCATCAGTTCCCTGCACTAAAATGAGTGGCAGAAATATTAGAGAAGCAGAGCAGTAAAGAAGTGGAGGGCTTTTTAGATAAATGAAGAATCAGACCTTTTGAGCAGGCAACAGAAGTGTGCTTAAGAAAGGAGGAGGATAGTTCAAACATCAGTAGCAATAAAGACATATTTGAAGGGATATTTTACTGCATTTTTAGTGATGGTTTTAACAGACGCATCGTTGAATGTGAGAATTATTTTTAATGGAAAGTCATGGGACAAGGTACAGCCCTTCCTGGCCTGAGTCAACACAGATATTGTGTGCTTACAAGAGTGTGGCTTCCAGGTAATTGGACCAGAAGTGGGAGCCCTCATGGTGGTTGGTACTTACAAAAATAGGTAGCAAGGGTGGTGATTTCAATATAAAGCTCCCTGGTGAAATTGGTGAGAGTGGAGGAAGTGATTAGTAACAGACTGTTGCATGTGATGGGGAAGGAGGGAGGGACAGAAATAGAAGCTTTTAATATCTAAGCTCCTCTGGAGAGAGAGACCAGATATCAGCTCTCTAGGAAATTGGCAATTTGCGTGGTGAGTGGAAAGCCCTGGGTGATGGTAGGAGATTTTAAGTATACAATTGAGATGGAGGATAAAGAATGAGGAATACACCCATGGGCTTGAATAGCTCAGGAAGGCTGCTTCCTAACATTTTAAAAGAGGAAGTTATAAAAGATGTTTTGGAGGGGAAAAACAAGTGGTGAAAAAGTGGACCCCAAAGCACAAATACAGTCTTACATTGATTTTGTTTTTATTTCAAATAATTTTAGAGTGGTCAGGAAGGAGGTTTTATGGATGATTTTAGGTTAAGAATAAAGGGGGGGACAGAGTGAAGCAGCATGGGTGTCAGGGCCTATGAATACACAGGAGGAGAAGAAGGTATGGGAGGGTTTTAGAGAACCGTATAGGGGCTGGAAGAAGCTTAAAAAGCTGTTTTAAAACTGGCAAGCAGGAAAACCAAGCAAGAAAGTTCTTTTTATGATGGAGGAGAGTGGAATTTTACTAAAGGTTTTGGGATTTGACAGGGCTGGACCTGACTGAATTTTTTAAGGAAGTTCTGTGAAGGGATGGGAGGTAAAGATTTTAACAAGGGAGTGGTGGTTTTGTTATACAAAAAGGTGGACAGGGAGTTGCTTCATAACTGGAGACTTATAATGCTTTTAAATACTGATTAGTAAAACTGCTGGTTTTATGGATACCAAAGTATTGGAAGACATTATACATGATTATCAGACCTTTGCAGTACCAGTTAGACAATATTTTTATATCAAGAAACTGCTCATTGGATGTTAATAAATGGTCACCTCAGCGACTCTTTTAATATTCAGCCAGGGGCATGGTAGGGGTGTCCACCACCCCAACATTTTTTATTTGTGCTATGGTACCACCAGAATAAAGAACTGCCATCACCGCCAGGGAACTAGTGAGAAACAACATTGACTTTGGAGCTGAGACAGATGCATGGATGAGGGTCAGCTGAGAGAAGAGGTTAGAGGCAACGTTTTCTTTTGGAATAAAAAACCAGCGCAGGAGAAATGCATTCATGGTATCAGGAATCAGATGGTCAGTCAAATTATGCAGCTCCTTGTGGGAATTAAAGAACTTTGTATGATCCTCTGTTTCAAGATTAGCTACAACCAGTATGCTACCATCACCAGTGCATACACCCCAATTCCTGATGCTGATGATGATGTCAGAAAACCATTCTACTCCAACCGTTACCACACACTGACTAATACTCACAAGGAGGACAAGAGCATTCTCCTCAGTGACTTTAGTGCCAGATTCATATATGACCTGGAAGTCTACAGTGGCACTATTAGGAAGGAAGGAATAGGGAAAGCCAACTCCAATAGCATCCTTTCCCTGAGCAAATGCATGTAGTATGGTCCTATCATCACAAACAATCTCTAAATAGAGTGACAAATACAAGACTGCCTGGAAACACCCTCACCCTAATCACTGGTACCTCCTTGACTATATTATTTTTAGAGCCTGTGATCAAATGGATGTCCATATCACACAGCCCATGCAAGAAATGGATAACTGCTAGACTGATCACCATCTTGTAAGATCCAAAATGAACATCCAGCTTGCTGTGAAATGCTGAAAATAGCTAAAAGCAATGAGAAGGACTCTCAATACCAAATCTTTTCAAGATCTGCAGGTCTGTAAGGATCTCCAACAATGTGTCCACAAATCAAGGCAACACTGAGGAACTCTGGATGCAGTTTAAAACCACTGTCTATATGGCTTATGCTGAATCCATTGGCTATACCATCCACTGACACCAGGACTGGTTCAATGAGAGTGATACTGAGATCCATGTGCTTCTGAACTGGAAGAGAAGGGCTCACTCTGCTTGGCAAGATGACACCTCATCTCAGCAGAGGAAGGAGACATATCAGCTCCACAAAGCCAAAGCTCAAAGGAGGATCTGGGAAATCACCATGGTGGCAAGATAAAACTAAGGAAATTATGCTCTTGCCATGCTGACAAACATGATATCCATAGCTTTTCCCAGGCAATGAAAGCCATCTACAGTACAGCTTCCCATGCTCCTATTTTACTGCAATTTCAGGATGTCTTGACACTCTTTGAAGACAATAAATCTATCCAAGCTAAATAGAAAGAGCACTTTGAAGCACTTCTGAATCATTTGTTGATTGTAGTGGATAACACCACTGAGTATATCTTTTACTATCCTGAAAGGGGATCCTTTGCCAAACCTCCTACCCTAGAAGAAGTCTGCTGTGCCATCAAGAAAGCCAAGAACAACAAGGTTACTGGACCAGATGGCATAGCTGCTGAAATCTGCAAGGCTAGTGGTGAAAAACTGGTACTGAGACTCCACAAATGTATTCTATGAATGTGGAACAATGGATCTCTGGGGACCCAAGGAAAGCCAACATTCAAGAAAGGAGATAAAACTGTATCTGGGAGCTATTGAGGTATCACCCTCCTCTCCACAGCAGAGAAAATTCTGTTCCACAATTTTCTGAACTGTCTTCTACCTCTTGTTGAGGAAGTCCCTCGGGAATCTCAGTGTGATCCAAGAATAATGTCAGGAATAATGTTAGGACAGGTACATGTCCTTCATTGACTTTACTAAGGACTTTGATTCCATCAACTGTGAAGCCTTCTGGAAAGCACTGACCAGATTTGGATGTCCTCAAAAGTCCATCAAGGTCCTGAGGCTTCTCCATAACTATATGTAGCATGGTCAAGCAAGGATGTGTCAGTGCCTTAGATTTGTTCTTCATTTTTCCGACAGTCATCTTTATTCTCATTAAGGATTGACTTCCTTCTGGAATTGTCACTGAATACCAAATGGATGGAAGGCTCTTCAATTTGGGAGGTTTTCACTAGAAGACAAAAGTACTCAAAACAACCATCCTGCAGCCCATGATGTCTTTGTTCCAGTGTTGATGTCCAGGGCTTGCCAGTGCACCAAACACTTTTTTTTTATGATGTCACAGGCAGCATACCTTCCCACACACAGGGAAAGCATGCTTTTAAAGTAAGCTGGAGACACTGCGCGCATCTCAGCATCTCCAGCTCAGGCCGCTGCAGAGAAGGTGAGTGTCCTTTCAGCCCATACCTGGTTTTGATCCCCCTTCAGTCGGAGTTCATTGCGGGGAAACACCCTTGCTCCCTGGGAGCCTCATCGTTCAGTGCGGCAACAGCCTGAGTCTTGACTCCCAAAACACATGTTCTGTTCCCAGCTTAGTAATAGCTTATGATCTCTTGGTGGCTAGAAGAAATTCTACAAGAACACATAGAAGGTATCCTTCAAAAAAACTGGGTGCTGACATCAAGAGTTGGGAAAAGCTAGCTGAAAACTGACTCCAGTGGCACCACAACCACAACCAAGTAGCAGCCCACTTTGAGGAAAAGTGTCTTGCTCTCAAAGCAGAGAATAGAGAATGGAGGAAGGAAAATGAGAGGAATCCCAGCATGCAGCCTACTCTCCCCTTCAGAAAGACCATGACACAAGCCATCTGATTTCCTGCTTCAAATTCAAGAACAGTGTTTCAAATAGATCATATCACTTTGGAAAACTTCCCACCCTTAATTAAAAAAAAATCCAGTAATGAAGAATCTACCACTCTTGGTCAGCTGTTCCACTCACTGTAATACACCCACACACACCCACCCACACACACACACATATATATATGTGTGTGTGTGTGTGTGTATTTATGTGTGTGTGTATATATATGTGTGTATTTTTGTATATTTTGTATATAATTGATATTATACACACACACACACACACACACATATATATATTACATGTTTATGATGCTAAGTGTGTCTTTATTTGACATATACATCACACACACTACACTCATGAACAACTCTAGTTTACAATCATCTCACTAGAACTTCCAGCCATTGGATTTTGTTATACTTTTTTCTGCTAGAGTGAAGAATCCTCTATTATCAAATTTGTTTCCTCTGTAGTTACTTAATGACTCTAATTAAATCACCCCTTAATCTTCTCCTTGATAAACTAAATAAATTGAGTTACTTAAGTCTTCTACTATAAGGCATGCTTTCTATTTTTCAATCACTCTTGTATCTTTTCTCTGAACTCTCCCTTTCAACATCTTTACTGAACTGTGAAAACCAGAATTTGTCATAGTATTCAAGGAGAGCGTGAACCAGTGCAAAATACGTATGTAATAAAATCTCTGTGTCCCTATTTGATATTCTCTTGTCTAGACATGCAACAAGTGCATTAGTGTTTTTGGCCACAGCAACACACTGGGAGCTTATGCTCAGTTGATTATTCACCATGACACTTCCCTCCACCCCCCAGAGTTATGCTTACCAATAAAGCCCCCATCCTGTGAGTAGACAATGTTCTTTGCACCTGGGAATGCATTTCTTCTCAAGATAGGCCTCCATCATGTAAGATAAAAGCCAATATACTTCTTTCACTTGAAAAATGTCAAAAATCTGGTCCTGGAGCATGCTGTGGGAATAGGTAGATGAAAATGATTCATGTGGCAAAAATGAGCTATTGCTGGAGATCACTGCAGAAAGAACTTGAGAAGCTTAATACAGAATTATTATAGGTAGATGCATCACATCAAGGTGATACATAAAGGTATTAAAAGATTTTAATAAAGATATAATTATGTATTAAATTCTACTAATGTTGAAATAATCTTTATTCAATTTCTGTGGAATCATCAAGGGCAAATGTCCACCAAAGCCTAACAGCCCAGAGGGTTAGGTTGGGTGAGGAGCACCAATCTCTGTGGCTAACAGCATACAAGGGAATCAGCATCATGACCACTAGCATTCATTTATAGCTAAGCCAACTGAGGCCAGCCTTTGAACAAGTCAAGTGCAGAGCTTTCACTCAGCCTTTAGAGCCACTTTAAGACACCTTAATCTCCCCACCAACATTCCCCTCCATAAAGCTGTCCTGGCGTATAGGTTTTTTTTCGGTTTCTGCTATTCAGTGGAAAAATCCTGTGAATTATTTTATGATTTTGATAATTTCCCATTTCTCCTTTGGTTGTTTTTCCTCCCAATTATTTTGAAATGCACAGATGCACAGTCATTTCCTGTATGTATGGTTATATTTTAAGTGGGTGCTTAAGGGTGTTTGTTTCATGCGGTTCTTTTCCATCTGTAGATGCCCTTTCTAACAAACCATCAGATAACAGCACTGCTGTTCTTTGGAAAAATATCCTACGCTAGTGGCATTGTTTCCTTTCGCAGTTTCTTCAATGTTTTGTTCTTTTGCCTGTTTCTTCCTACCCATCCATTTCAATAACACCTTACTAATATAGATTAGTAAGATATTATCATTAGTGCTTTATATTTTCTAAGGTAAGTAGAATTTTTCGTGCTTAAATTTTTTTTTCAATAGATGAAGTTCTTCCCTTCAAAAGCTGTAAAATATGATTCTGATAAATTCAATCCTTTTATATTCCAAGGGTCCTAGCTAACTATATGCAACTTTTTTTTTATTAAGTAACGATTTCGAATGATTATAATTGGAGAAGTGCAAAGTATTCCAAAATAATTTGAATAATCAACTAATTCTGGTTTTCAATGGTCCATGAAATAGATGAATTATTCAGTTACAGCACATCTAAACTCCTCAGATTTAGATAAGATAACTGCTCTCCAAATGCATGTGATCAAGCCTCCTGAAATTAGAAGTACATTCTACTTCAGATGAATGAGGATCATGTTATGTGCTTTGAATCCTTATTGTATGGTAAAATGCATCCTATGATGAAAAAGCAGAGTGAAAAGTATCTGTTCTTTATCTCATTTCAGATCCTGTAGCTGATAACTAAATTATTATTCTGGTGGGAGTTTGAAAATCAACTGTGTAGAAAATGATGAATACTTACATAACTTAAAGATCTAAAGAAACTCTCTCTCAGAATCTCTGTATTGAAAATCAGTTTATTTCCACTTAATTATTTGTCAACAGGGCCTCAAGTCCAGCAAAGTACTTAGACACCTATTCCACTTTAAGGAATACATCCTATTGACTTCTTCAGTGTTTGTAGTAAATGACTGGTCACACTGGGTGCATCTACACATGAATTTGATCTGGCCTAAATTTACTCTGATGTAAACTACTCTGGATTATGTGCTTTCAGGCAGGCATCTACATATGTGGGGATTAGGGAACAGATTTGCTGCTCTTTGCACTAAGTTTCCTGATACCCTGCAAATGTCTAAACACTTTAGTCATCAGGAATACAAAGATTTAGATGTGTAGCCATTTCTTGATACATGGTACAGGCACAGTTTGCACTTTCTTTAAGAGACAATTCCATTACCCCATTTATTTTACTTACTTGCCTTAATGTAGCCATTTATTTCTCATAATGATCCATTCTCTTGTAATTTCTAGTAATGCCTTTCTTCAAAATAATTCTTTTCTCTCCTTAATGTTTACGCTCTTCAAATAATTGTAGCCTTTTAATCATTTTTGTCTAAACGATCAACTATCACTGTCTTTGAAAAACGAACATTTTCACTAGTAGATACAAAAAAAAGTAAAAAGATCTATGAAAACAAATAACTAGTTTCCAAAAGCTAATTTAGAATCAGACTTAGTAGGGAGTAGTTTACAGAAAATTGATACAGGTCAGTAATAGAAGCTGCATTTTACTGGGTAGTATAGGGTGAGATTTCTTCTATATTCTTTTTTTATTATTATTATTTTCCATGCATTTCTGTCTCTTTCTACATACAGTTACTGTTAATATGGTTTCTTTTGTTATTTTTGCTATTTCCTATACGTTACTGATTGGCCCTGGTAATTGTCATTTCAGAGTAATTGATAGCTTGCCTCCTCTCTGGGAAAGGGCACCTCCATAATTCTACAGAAGCTGGTAAAGGTGTAAACCTTCAGTTGACAAAATCCCCTCTGCTAGAACTGATAAAAGACAGGACTAGTAGAAGTTGACCCAGGGACAAGTTTCTGCTTGTTCTCAGTGGTTAGGTAGCAGCACAATGGAGAGAAGTTTGGGGAGGAAGGTGACAGTACCCTAGTTGTTTCACATACACATAAAGTTGAAAAAGCAAACTTCACTAGATCACAAGAGGTAGGAAGTAATATGAGAGATGTATTCTGCATCTTAGAAACAGTGACAATTATTCATCATGGTACTAATACTTTACACTTGGATAAAGGGGACATGAAGAGCCAGTTATTAAACAATTGGGGCAAGACATCCAAAAAAATGCTTAAGTATATATTGTCTATAATACCAGCAGTTGGTTAGACATTGACCACATTCAGGAGAACTTACATTTTCAGAACTTTTCCATAATCAGCCACAGAGGATCTAAGTACAAAAGGCAAGAAGAAAGCTTTTAAATGAGACCTGAAATACAGTTGTGCATTTGGGAGTGAGGTTGTCAATGGGAGGACTGAACTCAGGTCAGAATTGAACCAGAACAAAAACTTTGGAACTGACTCTACAACTACAAAAGCAACTAGATCAGTCATGAAAGGCCATTCAAAAATATTAAGTGCAAGCAGGAAAAAAATGAAATGTAAGGAGGAAATGGGAGAATTAATTAATTGTATATCCAGTTCTCTCTGGACACATTATATTTACCTCATCTATACACATCCAAGAAGGAAGATCACATATTCTTTTCCCTCTCTCCAGAGAGGTAATTGGAGAAGATATGAAAGTACAACAGATTATTTTTATCAATCAGATTTACAAGCAAGGGGGCTTTAAATGATGAGTTCTTAAAAGTTGTAGCATAGGTAATAGTACATATAACTTCCAGTACACATCCTCACTGGCACAGATACAAAAAACCCAATACACAGACTAAATCAGCTTAATTTCTCACTAACTGGTAGCCAACTGCCTTTTAGTTATGTGTGGTTCTCAGTGTGTGAGCCTAAAACCTCATAATCAACCTTGCTAAGCTTTGTCTTTCTGATGTTGCAGCATTGGTTTGTTTCATTACCTTCATTTAAGAGAGAAGCTGTGATCAATAAAGGGAAGCTTTTTTCTTAATCATCATGGATGTCTTTTACATATATATGCAGCTCCATAAATGGGGGGCAAAATTGGAATGAAAGTTTTGCCACCTATTTGAGTACTTTACATTACTGTTATTTCTGATCATATCACAACATATTTATAGCTTGTGTCTTTTTTAAAGTTGTGAAAAAAACTGTTTCCTATATAATAAAGATAAGGCATATAACTGTTTTTTGTTACTACCACCTTAATCCCATCCCATGATTTGACAGGTTTTAGTGTATTTGGGGATGAATTTAACTAGAGTTAATAAAAAAAAAAAATAGAACCACTAACATTCAGGAAATTTCAACTACCTCCTGAGTAGATACCTCAGGTCAAATATTCTGTTATACTGGAAGAGATCTAATAAATTAAAATAAGTTACTCTATGCATACCTATCAAGTGATGAAGCATCTACCCCATCCCCAGGAAAGTTGTTTCAAAGGCCAAACTTTATTATTTAAATACTACTTTATTATTAAAATATGCACCTTATTTTCTAATCTAAATGTGTTTATCTTTAGCTTCCAGTTTTATAACAAATTGATACCAAGTCACTTCTTAGCATTCTCTTCATTAAGATAAATAGATTAGCATCCCATTGTGAAACAGGGTTGGTAGTCATCCTTTATTCTTCCTGCAACTTTTTTCATTCTAAACTGTCCGAAACCTTTTTCAAAGAATGGCTCCAGATTTGGACAAAGTACCCCACGAATGGTTTCACTAACGCACTTGTGATAACAACCCCTTACTTTTACTTGTTACCTCTCTGTTTATACTTCCAAGGATTATATTAGCCTTGTTTGCCTGTAGCTTCACACTGGGAATTCATGTTCAGCTAATGTCTAAGGCCAGGTACAGAATTTACCTGTATTGTATGGTAGGCATGCAGAAAGCTCTTTACAGTCATAACTGAACAGATGGTCAGAGCACATAGGACACTGCAAAAATGGCAGATCTAACTCTAACCCTGGATAGATGTGGTATCTATCAGTGTTGTAGGTTAGAGCAGTGTAATGAACACCTGCATAACATCCCATCGTGATTTATGTTATGTTCTGCTGACATTCTGGCACCCTGCTTACCTCCCCTCCTAGGGCGGCACTCTATCCTCAGCCAGAGTTTGTGTGGTCTACTTGAGTGCCAGGCTGGCCCCAGTCCTGGGATCTCAATGATCTGAGGTGGTGAAGCTCCTGTTTCCAACCCCCCTCCTCCGCTTTGTTTCCCCCAGCTAGCTATAAGCTGTCTGGCATTATCATTCAGTGTGCAGATTCCATCTACCCTGTCTGGACATTTGAAAAGATTGCAGCTTTTGATTAAATGCTGTGTTGATTGTGGACATCACAGTTACACAGGGAGCTTTCCAAGATGTTCATCTTGTACAGTGTTGTTTTGAAGTGCCTGTAACCTCATTTTGTTCAGCTTCACCCGTGCCTCTCTGTCAAGGTCATGTCCAATGAGGGACTCATTTGGTGTTGATATAAAATGCTGTAGGAGTAAATTTCAGACCAGATTAGTCTGAATGATCATTTAATTTCCATTCACCTCACCTCTTACCTAATTTAGTCCAACAAACAAGGCCACAGTACCTGGCCTGCTGAGCTCTCTGTAGGCCCAGAAACCTGGCAGCAGGGGAGTGGTTAGGGTTTGTCTTCTTATGCCACTTGGTCTAATGTCTGAGAGTGAAGGGAATACAGATCTGTGTGTGCAAGTTGAGTAGCCAGTTGTGAATTTATGTGCACTGTTAAGTGCAGTCTTGAGCTTTGTACTATGCACTAGGGCTGTGTGAAGCTTCGGTCGCTGATTTGATTTGGTGGAGATTTGGCCTGATTCGGCAGCCAAATCTCCAAATCTGAATCAAATCAGAAGACCCTTTAATCTCTCCAAATTGAATCAGAACCCTCCAAATTGATTCAGAGAGATTTGATGATTCAGACATAGACACAGCTTTAAGTGTTTTTTCTACATACCAAGTGGCTCATAAATGCTGAAAAGGTGGGGTGGATAGAGTGTCCCACGGGAGTGCGGGGGGTACCCAGCGTGCTTGGTGGTTAACCCGGAAATGGACCAGAAGCACTTCTGGTCCACTTTCAAGTTCACCACTTTTGACTTGGCTACTGGTGCCTCCTGGGTCTGGTGGGGGGCAGAGCCAGGGTCGCACAGGCAGGGTCCCCTGCACACTTGGCGGAAAACCCCAAAGTGGACCAGAAGTACTTCTGGTCCACTTCTGGGTCCACCACTGAGCATGTGGGGGGATCCCCTGAGCTCCTGTGGGATGCTCCATCTGCTCCACCATCTCGGCATTCACAAGCCATGCCTTGTACCTTAAGGTCTGTAGAAAAAACACTTAAAGCTGTGTCTATGGCCGAATCAATGATTCTCTGAATCAGCATCAAATCTTCAGATTTGGATTTGGCCGAATCCAGCTGGGGACAGTGATTTGAATCAACAAATCGAACTGCTGTCCTCTGATTTCAGCTGAATCTTAATTGAATATAGCCCATTTTGCAGACCCCTACTGTGCACCATACAGGAGCACAGTAAGTGGCTGTGGCATATACCATGGCAAGTGCAGTGATTTTGAGTACTTTGAAATTGGCTCCCTACGTCGTGCTGGCTAAATGTCTTAAGGCATCTAATTGTGCAGATACTTTATTGATGACCTTCTTCATGTGATGTTGATAGGTGAGGGAACAGTCTAATGTGACTCCTTGGTAGCTTTGAGTATGTTCATGGGGAAGGATGTGGTTACCTACTCTGATATTCAGTGTGCTCTTGGATCGACTATTCATAGATTCATAGATTGTGAGGTGGATCAGCGATGAAACTGAAACACATGCACACACTTGGCAGGTGCAGGGTGCATTGAGTGGGCATGAGCAGGACAGCCAGGTGATGGCTCATGGCCATGACAAGCCGCTACTGCATCAGGTCCAGGTGGGTGGCTGTGATGCCCCTGACAGCCAATCAGGAGTGGACCAGGTATTTGGCCCTGCTCAGTAGTCTTCAGCAGCTTGCTGGGAGGTGTGTGAGAGCTCCCCCTACCTGCTGCACTCAGGCTGTACAGGCAGGCTCCAAGTACCTCCCCTACCCCCCACCCCAAGGACTAACGGGTGTTCTTTTTCCTCCTAACATAACTGTGGGTGATTAGAGTAAAACTCAAAAGTTAGAGTTGCTGTGGGTTTCTTAAATGCCTGTACTTAGCAGAACATTCTCCCTTCTGACTCACTGCTATCTAGGTTACAACTCTTCATACTGTCACTGTGATCTATATTTCTGGTTCCTGTTGGGTGACTTTGCATTTGAGTATTTTAAAAGGTGTGTGTCATGAATCTGAAGGATTTGTGGGGTAATTTGCATGGTTTCTTGGGTTTCATTTATTGAAAATGGCATGTGTAGTCTCTACATATAGGTAATGTCAAGCTGTACTTACCCAAATGGTTCTTATGTTTACACGCATTGTGATATTTGATATAAATTGTGTTTCTTATATGTTATAAAAGAACCAGGATTGCACAATGTGATAATGACTTTCAAGTGATAAACAATGAGTTTCTTTGGCACCTAGGAGAGGCTGAAAGCCTAAATGGCTGAAGAGCAGCAATCACTTAGAATTCACATCTGACAGGAGTGTGTTTACTCATAAAGAGGCCCTTCTAGACAATGAAAAATTTACATTTTAAAAGAAGAAATCCTAACATGTGCAACACTTAGGAACAAGAAGAATATTTCTCAGTGTAGAGGAACTTAAGTGGGAGAACCATTTTAGGAAGATTGGATAAGTATTCTCCATGTCTGAAAGGATGCACTTATTTTTCCTGGTTTTAATTGGATTAGAAAAAAGGTTTAGTTTTTTAAACATGCACCTCAGGGCAGTGCGGGGGGGGGGGGGGAGGGGAGGGAAGGGGGCAAGACCTTTTTTGTATAATGTAGGCTCCTTGTAAGTGATGCATGTAAATGACAAGACAAAAAATCTATACCTAAATCTCGTCTTGAGAGTAGGAGATTGGGTTAGAGCCTGGGGTGAGCTGTTATCTGCTGCCTGCAATTAATTGCCCATTGCAGAGATGTGTGGAGAGTGGATTGTGGCCCTGACCCAGGCCCTGGCTCCATGCTGTCACTGCCCTGTGATCCCAGCCTCAGCCTCACCTACCTGTCCTGCTCTAGGACACCACTCTCTGTCTGCCCACAGCCCTATCCCATCCACTTGGCCAAGTCCACCCTGTCTGGGGGGCTCCAGGCTGGTCTCCATGGAGACCCTGACCACCTACACACATGGTCTGTCCATCTAAGGAAGGGGGGAACCTATCTTCTCTGAGCAAATTACAGGACAAGGGTGTGATTTCTCTAGCTGGCAAAATCCCCTTTGCTAACAGCTGGAAAGAACTGGGTGAAATGGGTAAGGCTAAGGTGGCATAGGCAAAGGAGTTGGCCCCTGGGACATCTCAGCTTATTCTCAGTTGTCAAGCAGCAGAGAGGAAGGAGGGGTTTGGGGAGAAGGGCAAATATGAGGGTGTAAAAACACTCTGGGAGTATGTCTCCGAACTCACTTGGCCACATCCTGGGTCAAAGAGTGTCAAAGTATGTTGTTCAAGTGAGTTCATCCTGCCATGCAATCCAGAACGCTTGGTAGAACTAGTCTATCCTCATAATTATTAACCACCCTGCCACCAACTCTTGAATAATTTTCAGGCTTTGCCAGCAATGATTTCATACTTAATTGCATATAGCTTTTGGAGATAGTGAATAGTATTTGGGTAAGAACTGTACGGAGTAAGGGGGTGCTGAGAGCCCAGGATTTCACACTTGGTGAGCCCTAACAGATGTACTTTTACTTCCAAATCCAACTTTGGTAGTCACGGGTTCTGCATGATTCAATGTTCAGATGTCTAAATCCTCTGTGTGTCTCTGAAGATTATATAAGAGCTATGGCCACTACTGCATGTGCTCAGTTAGTGTAATTATTTAGTTGCAGATAGTCATCTGAAGGTGCAAAAATAAAATATTTTTGGACTCCTAAGTGCATACAAATAACCAAAAAACATAAATGCCTACAGATATCCAAAACATGGCCACCTAGACCAGCAGAAAAGAGTATAATGTCACCTCTAATTATTTCTAAGGAATTCACTAAGTCATAGTTTAAAATGATATATTTTAAAAATAAATTAAGCTCTTTCAAATATTTTTCCATTAACCTAACTGCTTTACTGCAGACACTCATTGATGTGCATGAGGGGGACATAACCATATCCCTACTACCCCAAAACCACCAGTTGCATAAACTAGTCAGTTGTCTGTCTTTAAGGTAATCCTTTATAATAAAAAGCTTCTTATATCTCACCCACCTGAAAAACACCCTTAGGTCCTTTGCTGAGACCGGTACACTCGAAATATACCAACAGGATTTTAGTAATGTATGAACATATATAAATAATGTCTTTATATTCTCTATATATGAAAATAAAATATATGAATACAAACACACGCATAAAATAAATACACATGTATACATGTGTGTGTGCATATATCTGTGTATGTAGACATGTGCGCATGAGCGCGCACACACAGACACACATACAGCTATCCTAGAATTATTTACAAAGAAATTGTAAATATCAAACTTTTGAATAGCTAGAAAGCTTCTGCACTTCCATGAGTTGTATTTCTACTGAAAATAGTTGTACTATCATCCTTTTAGATAATTATAGCTATTAAATGATGTTTGCTTGAACAGGTTGATGTTTTATTGTGTTTGAAGGACTAGAGTTTAAAAAGCAATCTGCATCATAGTATTAAACATGAATTAGATATCCACATAATTGTTATTCCTGAAATTTAAAAAATCTTGCTTTTAATAGGAGTGATATTACAGTATTTTGGTTTTGATCATAAATGTCAGTATGCTCCTTTGTATTATAATACATGGACTATAAGTGTTATTAGTACTAGGAGTACGTATTCTGCACTTATTTTCTGCCATGGTGCTCATGGACATGCTTGGGAAGCACAGAGGAATTAAATTAAATGTGTTTTACAAATACAGTTCTGTTGTTCCCTACTGAGAGGGGTCACATACAACAGTGTAAACTATTACCTTGCATATATAACAATCGGCTCCTAATCTCTAAGGAGAAAACCTAGGAACTATCATGAATAGACCACTGGTGAGGTTTGCTCAAAGCATCAGAGTAGCTGAAAAAATTACTAAGATGTTGGCTCTGTTAAGGAGATAAACATTACACAGTATTAGGAAAAATGTTATTAGGAAACTAAGTCAATGGTGGAATCATCCCTTAAATGCCATATTTATTGCAATCATCTTGTTTCAGATATAATACGGAGAAATAGAGACAAAATCTAGATAATGATAAAATACATTTTTACCCATGATGCATTGGGAAGAAGGGTTTCCATGTAAGAAGTGGTGAAACAGGGCACAATTATTTGATTTTGAAAATAGATAAGGTGCGACAGTATAAAGCTAAAACAAGGCTGGGGCTGGTGGAGCTATTACATCACTTGCATCAACTTTCTTTATTTGATGTCCAAAATAACAAGACTTTATTTGAATTCTGACATAATGTAGTTTTCCATCACCCCTTGTGGAAAGCAAGCAAGTCTGATACTGATGTGCAAAGATGGGAGTGTGAAGATGTGTTTAGTACTAGGGACTGATAAAGGATAAATATATCTCAAAGTGATTCTTCCAGGGCTTAACTATTGCATTTAGGCAGAACAAAAAAAACAAAAAAAAAGGAAAAGAAAATCAACTGTATGTGAATCAGTATGTCTCTGTCTTTTTCTTAGTAAAGGGGCATAGAAAATGGATCCTTCTGAGGAGGTCCATGACAGGTACGATTTTCCATGTTCTTAATATAAGAATATAGGAATGTTTGAAAAATAAATTTAAAAAAATGTAAATCATTGTTAGGAAACACTATCTTTATGAATCCATGGAACTTGATGTGGCACTGTATTGAGACATATAGCATGGCAGACTGAAAAAGGTATTAATATTTATATGGGCGGGAAAAACTTTCATGTGAAATGTATGCCAATGCTTAAAATGAAATGCTTGTTACAATATTCATAGTCAATGAATATTGGGGGACTTCATAGTCAATGCACCTGGTTTCACTTAAACATAAGAGACCTTCAGTACTAGGGAGAAAATGTTCTAGTACTTTAAGTAAAAAAACAAAAGCATTTACATTACTGTGTACATTTTGGAGCTCATTACCTTCATTTAATTACTTTGATACTCTCTCTGTGTTTGAAACAAGATGCTTTGCAGTGAGGTTAAACTATTTTTGCTGTTTCAAGTGAACTATGAAATAGGTTTAAGGTTACAGTACATTAGTTCTTCTGTAACAGCACAGTCGTTTACCTGTCCATGGGGTGTTGCTCCAAAATATTTTCTGTGGATGTAACGCTTTGCTGTCAAGCTTTCTATTAAATAGAAGAACACAGATACAGTATTGAGTGGTAAGTAAAGCATTGAAAAAGTCTAGAAGAATAGCCACAGAACTGATGAGAGATAAAGGTGTTGTAGCCATTGTGGCCTGATGTGGAAAGTGTATTCAATAGATATAGAATTGGGAACAATCATAAGTCAGAAGACAAAAGCTGTATACATTTTGGGAAGAACTGAGAAGAATTTTTTTTGCAAAGTGGCATAATTCCTTGAGATATAGGCTACGTACAAGTGTTATGTTTCTACAAGACAATCACTGCTCTACTGGTTGAAATTACTAGTGCAGAGGCATTCATTCAGTTTCTCATGGTGGAAACATGCTTTATCCAGAACAACGATCTCCCAAGAGAGAGACAGGGAGAGCAGTTACTGCTCTGCTCATCCCCCAGACTAGGGAGACTTCAATCTGGGGAAGGCCCAGAGAAGAGAAGAGGGGGTGGCAGCAGGCTAAACACCTGTATGTTTTTTCTCCCAGACAAATTTCTAGTACTAAAAATTCCCCAGAAATTTCCAGCACTAGAAATGAATGCCTGTTCTTTCTCATAGTCTTGATGAATCACAGTGCAGAGGCATAGCAAACAAAGTTTGCATCCTGGGCAAACCCTGTTGGAGAGTTAGGGGTGGGGGTGGGGAAGTAGAAGTGTTGCTGAGAGCCAGAAGGGTGAGGAGTTCTGGGAGAAGGAGGGCATGGGAGATTTATATATTGTGGGGATTCAAAAACAGTTCCTATCTTCTGCTGCTGAAGCCATAGCATAGTTTACGTGTCCTGGCTATTACTCTTACAACAGCAGCACAGTGTCTGGGTACCCAGCTGCGGCTGCAGGAGCCATGCCATGGGACTGCTTCTCTTGCCAGGGTGTGATCTCTGCAGGGGTTAGGGTCACATTTCTGGCCCCAAGTCAGCATCTAACCCTCAATTATGTTACTGTCAGACTATATTAAACTTTACAGTGACTCCTTTAGTACTTAGGCCTTTCTCATCTTATTTTGTGATAGTTTGGGATCTCACTTTCAAAGGGAAGACATAATACATTTTTCTGGCTATTTTAGTTAGTTGTGGATGTCTAATTTGCTGAAAGATATGGATTAGCAACAGTCTCAACATGATGATTTAGTGAGCAAAGTGCAGACAGGGTGATGAAATAACTGGAATAATTTCTATTCATCATATGGTTCTTCAGTTTGTCATATAGATATCTCAAACCATACGTGTGTGCATATTTAACACATGTACGTTGTACAGTGGCTGCCATTAAAATCTAATTTCTCTGCCTCTCTTTCCCTAGTAAATGTCATTGCTCTGTTCACAGGATTTCCTTGTATTAATTTAAAATGCTGAAGCAAAATGTATTAATGCTCAATCTATGCTTTACAGTTTTCTATGATGGGTGTGTGTGTGTGTGTGTGTGTGTGTGTGTGTGTGTGTGTGTGTGTGAGAGAGAGAGAGAGAGAGATAAAAATGGTGGGGTGAGAGGAAGGTAAAGAGGGAGAGAGAAACAGAAACAGTCTGTTGTACATTTATCTGTAAAAAGTAGATTAGCTATGTTGAAACTGTGAAGGCTATGAGATGTGTTTCTAAGTATATTAGAAGCATTAGGGGGTAGTCATAACTTTTTGATCAAAATATTTTCCTGTTAGAAGATTGGCTTCCTTTAAATCATCATTTCCAGGAACATTCAGATGATTGTAGGTAGGGTAAGGGAGAATGAGAAGGCAAGTGTCTTGAAGGCAGTTGGGTGGATTATTTTATCAGTGGAGCTACACTTCCAAAAGGCTTTAGTAAGCTTCATACTTTGTCTTATATTTTGGAAATATGGGCATAATAGATGTATTCTGTGGATATATATTGGATGAGATTGTCAGCTAGTGTCAACTGATGTAGCTCTGTTGACTTCTATGAAGGTAAAATGATTTATATGAGCTGAGAATCAGGCCCATTAAATTCTAATTTAATTATTTGAGACAGCATAACCTCCAGGAATATATGCTGGCTTAGATTCAGAAACTTTTATATTCTAACCTAGATGTTGCCAGTCATGTTAATGTTCTTACAAAAGTGCTGTGTAAGTGATTCATAGCTTTCAGGTTATAAAGGACCATTAGGATCATTTAATCTGACATCTGGCCTAACACAGGCCATTCAGTTTCTCTCAGTAATATCTGTATCAAACCACTATCTTAGTTATAAGTATTTTTACTGGATTTCAGGAATTATGTATATCTGAACACAGTGGGCTCATCTATATGTGTCTGAATCATAAACTAAAAGTTAAACACCTACTATAACATATTTTAATTTTATTACAACAAATATTTTGTCATGATTTGTATTTGCATATTCTATATAGAGGTGATTGCATAATAACTCAAAAATAAAGTCTTACTCTTGTATAGTGTGGGGTGTTGTTAGGTGTATGTGTATGGTGGGGGATGTGTGTGTGTGGGGTGTGTGTGTGGGGGCTGTTATGCGGTGTGTCTGTGTGGGGGGAGTGTGTGGGGTGTGTGTAGGGTATGTTAGCATGTGTGTATACGTTGGTGGGGTTCATGGGGGCAGGGCATGGGAGTGGGAGTTTTGTGTTGTGTGAGGGAGGGTGGGGGGGAGTGGGAACCCCCACACACTCCCTCACATGGCATGCAGCCCTCACTGCTGGCAGCAGACACAGGCAACGTGCTCAGGGTTCTCATACCTGGTGCAGGTGCTGGTGCCCTGTGGGGCACAGCTCTGGCCAGTGCTGCACACAGGGGCAAGGAGCGCAGCCTGCCTGGCCACCTCTATCATGAGGACTCCAAGCTGCATGCCTGTATCTCCCACACATGAACTGGAGGAAGACCCATGCTGGGCTGGGGGGCAGGGCTCCCTCCACTCCCCTCAGAGTCTGCAGACCTGTGTAGCAGGGGGTGAGGAAGGTATCAGGCTTCAGGATGGAGGTTCCCCCAGTACAAGTGTCAGAGCTGCAATTGTATGGCACATAGCCCCTGTGATAGAGGTATCCAGGCAGGCTGTGCTCCTTGCCCCCACACACAGTGCTGGCCAGAGCCATAATTCACCAGGCACCAGTGCCTGTGCCAGGCATAAGGACCCTGAGCGCTTCGCCCACAGCTGCTGCCAGCAGAGGGGCTGTGTGACATGTTGGGGAGTGTGTCGGGGGTCCCCACACTCCCCATCCTCCTTTACACCCACACACTGCCCAGCTCTACTCTACTCGTGCTGCCCCCCTGGGTGCGGACTCCGCACTTCCACCCAGCTGCAGCTCCACCACCCTCATCCCCACCCCTGATGCTTCCCTATCTGCTTCCCATAGTGAGCAGGATGCCTAAGAAGCCAAGCAGGATCCCACAGGGGTGGCTGCAATGCAGCCCCACCTGGAAGCTATGTGCTGGCAGGGCCAGGCTCTTCCTTCCATGAAGGTGGGAGCAAGACGCAATAGGGTGTGCATTTGTGTGGTTGCCTGGCTCCCATACTTCTGGGTGGAAGTGCTAGGCAGGGCACAATATGTTGGTGGGTTCGGTAGGCCAGATGAAAGAGCCTGGTGGGCCAGATCTGGCCCATGGGCCATATTTTGCCCGACTCTGGATTAAGGTATCTCAGTAAAGATACAGGGAGACTGTACTAAAACTTCTTATAGATTAGGGAAAGGCAGGGTAGAGGTGCACCTTATAGACTAACTCCACACAAAGGGGAATTGGAAAGATTTAAAACAAGAAGGGAATTTGAGCACAAAACTTTTTCCTTGAACACCCCCAAAGCAATGGGGAGACACAATCAACAGTCAGGATGGCCCATAGAATAATGGGAAGGGCAAAAAGGAACGGATATGATCTTTATCTGACTCTGTTGGACTATTGCAATACACTCTATTAATGGCTTGATAGTAGCCCATCTCAAACACTGAAGAACCATGATTCTACTCCTGATCAAGGATAGCCTGCTGCAGCCTGATAGAGGAAAAGCACATAACACATAAATGAAGGAAGACTTCCACCCTCTCACATAAATCCTGCATCAGTTTGTATTGTAAAAAGATTTAGCTCTGATTTCTGAGACCTGAATTTCACTTTGTGGTCATGATTGTGCAGAGTTTTGTGTGGGTGGATCATGTGCTTGTTAACAACTAAATGGGATTTGCTGAGTACATAGCCTCATCACATGGAATAAATTGAAGTATTGGGCCATACGATTGTCTTAACAGGGGGGAGAAGTTCCCAGATCCCAGACCATGGGCCTTCTTGCACCAGGTTAAGCACCAATCATCTTCCAAATATTAAGTGATGTCTTTATCTAAACATCCCATTTCAGGTGTAATAAAGAAAGAGATCTTATGACAAAGTACATAGACGCACTCCTCAGCAACAAAACAAGGTACCTAATCCCCCAAATCTACCCATGGTCACCTGTGTTTCCATGTAACACAATATGGGGATTGCTGGAGTAGCAGTCTAGCAAGCAATGACATGCTGTCTCCCTTGGAGAAGCGGGGAGGGGGTAGAATGCTGGAGGAAAGGCTATATTCTCTGACAAAAGCCATAGCATGTACAGATAGTCTCTCTCCCAGGAGAAACTCCCCTGGAAGTGATTTAAACCTGTTTTTTTCCTAGCTTATGTTTTCTCACAGAGCATTTTTACTCTTGGAGAAAAAACCTGAACATCTGCAAATGTGTGGTTTCTCCTGGGGGAGAAGCAACTCTCCCAAGAAAAACTAAATATCTGTACCATAATTGCCTTTAGACAATAATCCTTGCACAGAAAATAACAATAAGAAGAAAACTAATAAGACTTACTCCATCAAAGAGAGTTACCCTTTAAAAAATGTTTTTGACATCAGTTGGCAAAGTGGATAGGCCTGGTACACTTTAATTATTGTCGTGAAATCTCAAACTGTAGTACTAAAATTTTGACACTGAAAAGATGTGTGTTTGTAGTGATAAATGGGAGTATAAGATTTTTACTGAAACAAGAAACAATGTTAAGTAGTGGCTATTTTTTGTTGGTTAAAACTGGATTGAAATGAATCATCAAAGTAAACTTCTAATGAATCAGAGCCTATTTTATGCCAACAATATCAGCCAAACAGTTTTGCATACATGTTTTGTGGACAAACTAATTCATAGTATCTATCATCTAATTATGTTAGCTATAGTTTTTTTTTTTCTTTTTAATTCTGTTACAGAAGACACTGATGTTTTCATTTATTGTATTTCTTAGGGAACCTTTTTTTTATTATGGAATCTTAAAAAATAAGATTCAACTGGAGCATCATTGTGTCAAGGGGACTAGCCATATTATACAGTTAGAAATGTCTTTGATGATGATGACGGCAGAGTTACCCTGAAGGAAATCTACATGTGGTTCACTGTCTTTTATAGGGGCAGCATATTTTTAAGAATATAGGTCATCAATGAAAGGCTGGTAAATAATTCAGAAATATTTTAAATGTTGTCTGAAATGAATGGCGGGAATATTCGAATGCTCGTGGCGCACGGGCCAAGTCCCGGAGGACTGGGAAAGGGCTAACGTGGTCCCCATTTTCAAAAAGGGGAGGAAGGAGGACCCGGGCAACTATAGGCCGGTCAGTCTCACCTCCATCCTTGGTAAAGTATTTGAAAAAATTATCAAGGCTCACATTTGTGAGAGCCCGGCAGGACAAATTATGCTGAGGGGAAACCAGCATGGGTTTGTGGCGGGCAGATCGTGCCTGACCAACCTAGTCTCTTTCTATGACCAGGTTACGAAACGCCTGGACACAGGAGGAGGGGTGGATGTTGTATACCTGGACTTCAGGAAGGCCTTCGATACGGTATCCCACCCCATACTGGTGAACAAATTAAGAGGCTGTGATGTGGATGACTGCACAGTCCGGTGGGTGGCGAATTGGCTAGAGGGTCGCACCCAAAGAGTCGTGGTAGATGGGTCGGTCTCGACCTGGAAGGGTGTGGGCAGTGGGGTCCCGCAGGGTTCGGTCCTTGGACCGATACTCTTTAATGTCTTCATCAGCGACTTGGACGTGGGAGTGAAATGTACTCTGTCCAAGTTTGCAGATGACACAAAGCTATGGGGAGAAGTGGACACGCCGGAGGGCAGGGAACAGCTGCAGGCAGACCTGGATAGGCTGGACAAGTGGGCAGAAAACAACAGGATGCAGTTCAACAAGGAGAAATGCAAAGTGCTGCACCTAGGGAGGAAAAATGTCCAGCACACCTACAGCCTAGGGAATGACCTGCTGGGTGGCACGGAGGTGGAAAGGGATCTTGGACTCCTAGTGGACTCCAAGTTGAACATGAGCCGGCAGTGTGACGAAGCCATCAGAAAAGCCAATGGCACTTTATCGTGCATCAGCAGATGCATGACAAATAGGTCCAGGGAGGTGATACTTCCCCTCTATAGGGCATTGGTCAGACCGCAGTTGGAGTACTGCGTGCAATTCTGGGTGCCACACTTCAAGAAGGATGCGGATAACCTGGAGAGGGTACAGCGAAGGGCCACTCGTATGGTCAAGGGCCTGCAGACCAAGCCCTACGAGGAGAGACTAGAGAAACTGGACCTTTTCAGCCTCCGCAAGAGAAGGTTGAGAGGCGACCTTGTGGCTGCCTATAAGTTCATCACGGGGGCACAGAAGGGAATTGGTGAGGATTTATTCACCAAGGCGCCCCCGGGGGTTACAAGAAACAATGGCCACAAGCTAGCAGAGAGCAGATTTAGACTGGACATTAGGAAGAACTTCTTCACAGTTCGAGTGGCCAAGGTCTGGAACGGGCTCCCAAGGGAGGTGGTGCTCTCCCCTACCCTGGGGGTCTTCAAGAGGAGGTTAGACGAGTATCTAGCTGGGGTCATTTAGACCCAGCACTCTTTCCTGCTTATGCAGGGGGTCGGACTTGATGATCTATTGAGGTCCCTTCCGACCCTAACATCTATGAATCTATGAATCTATGAATTATTTTAGTCTCCTGCATTAGGCCCAATTCCCAAAGGTTTATCTCCACTTCCTCTGTGGCGAACCTGAAAGTATTGCCAAAAAGCATGACTCACCCACTTGCTTATTGCTTGCCAAATCCCTGAAATCAAACAGTATATTTGCTTTAATGTAGCCTTAAGCATATACTCATAGCCACTCCCAGATTCTCTGTCTTAACCTTGCTTCTAGCCACAACCCCAGGGATGCTCTAGACTGGCTATATTAAGTAATGTTTGGCTATTGATGCAGTAGGCATGTCCACACATGATGCTATGTTGCTGTAGCAATGTGCTACGGTGACATGGGGTCCATGGGCATCTACATGTGACCATCAACTACTTCACCATAGCAATGTCCTCCCTCAGGATAACATGCTGCTACGGTGAAGTAGCCTCTAAAAATAACTGTGCGCTGCACGTACGGCACAGTTACGGGCTGTTACTGTGCCATTATTTAGGAAGTACTAAGTCATGGTGTAGTAACAATATCACCATAGCAACACATGTAGATAAGCCCAGTGTGTGGGAGTCAATGAGGAGGGCATTCTTTCTGGTGGCACCTATAACAGCAGTGTAGACATGCCTCAAATTTCTTGGCTTTAACTAAAAGTTTTCAAGGAGGATGTTCAATCTTGTGCCAGCAGAAGGCCTTTCCCCTGCTTGTTCCCCATTTTGAAGGCTTCACTGAGGCTGCTATGCGTGGAACCTCTACACAAGGATGAGCTCATGTTTGAGTAGGAAATAAAAAGAGCAAGGTGATATTTAAACTACTTGACAATACAAAGTAAAAGTGGAGGATTTAATTCCTTTTCCAGTGCATTAAATACATATAAGATATAAAAGAGCTCTTACAATGACAGAAAGACTCAAATTTAACTGTATTCAACACTCCTTATGTCATAGGTAGGGCCACAGTCCGCTTGAAAAGTAGTTCGAGGGTATGTCTACAGAAGATGTTTCCTGTGGAGCTGCCTCATTATCTCTGCAGTAAAGCATCAACGTCTACACATGTGGTCCTATTAGGCTGGAGTAAAATAATTAACTCTGCTGTAGGATAGAACACAAGTACTATCCAACAGACAAGTTATTTACTTTGCCGCAATGCACACATAGACGCTGACCAGGCCTGGTGGGGGCACCAGGGTGCTACAGTGCGTGGCTGCCTGGTAGCTAGTGGTGCTAGCACCCTTGTGCCCCAGCCAGCCCCTCCACAGGATGTTGAGTTGAGTTGAGTTGGAGCAGCCTCAAGTTGGCAGGCTGATCTCTTCAGCCTCCTGCCAGCATGGGCTGTTCCACCCCTGCCCAACACGCTGTGGTCCTGGACACATTTCTTTGGGAGTAATAAATTCTGGTGCAAACTAGGTCGAGTTTATTGCTTTGAATTAATTTTATCTGTAGACATGGCCTGAAAAACTAAAATTTAGTCATTTGTGTATTAATAAAAGAATCACATAGTATAATACCATAATTAATTATTAATCATTCTGAGGAACAAAATCTTAGTATTGTTGCCCATGTCCCCTTTTTCTCAGTGACAATTATTTTCCTTTGTATAAACAATCCATTGAGTTTATTCATAAAGACCTTGAGTCAGCAAAACATGGAAGCATGTCATTTAAGCATATAAGTTGTCCATTGATTCATTCCTCAGAGATGCTCTTTTTTTTTTTTTTAGTTATGCCTTTTTTACATTTCAAATATTTTTTCTACAGAGTATAATAAACCTGTTGTGCTGCATCAACAGTATATAATACTACCACTAAGTTTCTGTATTGACTGGACAAATATTTTGGAACAGCTTGGTACCACACAATTTGTTGCATTTCCATGGTTCTGAGAGGGGCGTGATTCTAGTCCAACTTTTTAAATTCAGTTTCACAAAACCCCTTTTCATGCTTCTCAAGTGCAATCACTTCTTTTCACTGGATGAGCTTTCAGGACTTAACATTAATATTCCTGCTGCACAGTCAATAGGACTGTAAGGAGCTTCTGGCATTACTTTTTGCCACCATGCACTCTGCTAAAGATAGTTAGAGCTAGTTACTCAAGAAGCCCATATTATTGTGTCTAAGATTTTGTTTTCTTGCTGAATAATGGAAGAAAAAGGGTTCCTCACAACGGAACATTGACTAAATGAATGTTTGAACAAAGATACATTTTTCATAAGTACTAATTAGTATTATATAATAAGAGCATGATTTATATTTTGTTATAAGTTGCATATCTTACTGCCAAACACCAAATTTTCAGTAACCTTTATATTTGTTGTTCAGTCATCACATTTTAACACGAAGATGGGAACAATTAGACATGAAGCTCACATTTATAGTGAAATGCAAATTTATTTGAAATTCACTTTTTCATTGCCTGTTCATGTGAATTTAAAAAGTGGAGCGTTTTGTTAAGTTGCAGTTTTTCTTGGTAGAGATGAATTTTACATCAGGAACATATGAAAATTCCAGGTGTTTGTCTGCTTGTTGTACTTGCAATGGCAGCTATCATGGTGAAATTATAATGAAAAAATAGAGATGTAGAGTTAAAACATTACACAAGACAATTTGTAGGAAAAAAGAGATGTATATTTCTATGAAGCAAAATTATGAATCTTGAACAGCCTTAGAAATAAATCATAAAGCCTTAAAGAGAAATGTTGAAAATATTACATTTTTTCATAACTTATTCTTCTGCCACTGTATCTACTACTGATTCCTTAGTTATATCACAATGGCTGCCTTGGTGTGTGTGTCAAGTGTATGTTCTCCCCATCTGGCTCTCTAGAAGTCACTCTCATAATTATTTTACTAGATATTTTCTTAGAGAACCCAGGAATCCACAGGTTAGACTGGCTCAGTGTGCCCTTACAAATTCAGGCAGTTGGTGTTAAAGGCTTTTGCTTTCCAACACTTTTGAAGCTCAAGTACATTGGAGCATTTGTCATTTTGGGGCAAACACATTAACATATATAGAAATATGATTAAAATCTGACATAAGAGAATGGATCCTTTTGTTAAGTTAAATAGATTTGTTGGACTTTTTCCTTAGTGGCTATAAGTGTTACCCCAAGACTAATGAAGAAGATCAGCTTCCTGATGCCCTTCAATGTGTATATCTACACTGCTTCCCTGCTTAGGACTGTTGAGTAAGAAGTCCCACCCATTAGTTCTTGTTCTTGCTCTACCCAGGCCTGACAGTTAGACAGAGTAAATGCCCCCTGTCTCTACCACTATGCTTATCTCAAGTTATCTGCCTTAGGATACCCGAAAAATAGTGCTGCATTATGTGTTTACTCTGCCTAACTGGTAGGCTTAACCCTAGGCAGCATGAGTACATAGGACTTTTTTCTCTCAGCGGTAACCATAGGCTGTACAAGAAGGCAGTATAAACAGGGCAAGTGTAGACTAGCACAAGTGTCTATCATTGTGCCAACTCGTTGTTGTTTCTGGCATAATGATAAAGATATGTTCTGAAGATATAAAGGGAAAAACCAGCTGAAAAAAATTAAATCTAAAATACCTTCAAAACTATACTGAATATCAAAAAGACGTATGGTTGGTGTCCTGTGGGTATTACATGGATAACTCAAGGACAGAGTTAGAGTTGTTTGAGTATATTATGGGCAGAATCCCATTTCATTCAGATAACATCCCTTGCTTCCAAAGTTACATCCATCTCACTGAGCCACACACCATAAAACTCCCTTGCTTTCTCTTGCCTTCACGTATCTCCTTCTCTTGAGCCAGATTCTAAGAACGACTGGATGAATGGGGGGCTGCACATGGAACAGGATTGCAAACAATGCATAAATATATAAAAAAGGGTGTTTCAACTGCCATTTGAGTGCAAAAAGTGAAATAAGGTTCTGCTCTATGTGTCTACTTGGTGAAATAGGATTTGATTCTATCTGTTCATTCCTCACTTTAAAATACTTTAAATTTAACAGTGTATTCCTCAGTTTGTAGCATTTGATTTAAGGATTATTACAACATCCTGTAATATTATTTCTATTAATATAGTGAAAAAAATCTTGACATGGGTAGATTTTTGGTCTAAAGCCAGTAATGAGAAGTAGTCTATTCCATGTATACTGCCACAGTTTTCCTTACTTATCATTTATTTAGTTATTATTTAAGTGAAGTTTAATATTTTAATTGCTAAAATGCTAAGATTTATATGTAGATTTCATATGTTGTAATTTTATAAAAATGTACTATTTAGTTATATTAAATATTCCAAATATTCTAACTAGTATTGCTGAAAGGTGCTACAAGAATAGTGGTCAAAGCTGAAGTCATATATTTAACTATGAACTGAGATACCTAGACACAAAGTCTGTATACAGACATTTGGGGAGGTTAAGGGGAGGTTAGATTTAGTTAAAAATGGCCACCTGATCTAAGGTAAATTGGGATGGGGAGGGTTTGGGGGAGCATGAGGGTCTACAGGGGGATCAGGGTGGCAGGTGCAGTCTGCAGGGGGCATTGAGGAAAGTGGGGGTCCATGGGAGGGATTGGGGAGGGCAAGTGGCATTTATAGGAAGGATTGGGGTATGAGGGGCTCTCTTCACCACCCCCAGGGATCAGGGGTTATTCATCTAACCCACAGATAAACAACTCCTCTGCCAAACCAACCCCCTCCATCCTGCCCACCCCTCCCCCCACCTAACTTAGGAGCAGAGGAACTGGCACTGGTGAATGTCAGTAAAACTAGCACTGGGAGCAGCTTGTGGGATGGAGGGGTTCATGGGCTGGGATTATATGTGGGGGGTGGGCTAAAAATAGCTTGGTGCCAGGGAGGGGTTAGAAAAAGCACAGCCCTAGGGCTGGAGCCAGTGATGGGACTTTCCCAGCCTTGAGGCTGCACTGGGAACTGTACAGAAGTTCACAACAGTTAGATCAGTCTAAAAATGGCCCATCTGAACTAAGTTAGGTGTATCTCAGAGATAGGGTTAACTTAGATTGGGTTGGCCATTTTTAGACCAATCTAGCTGTTTTGAATGTCTGTACAGCTCACACTTAAATCTATCTAACTAGTGTAAGGTGTGCAACTGGGTGAACTAAGTTAGATCAGGTGGTCATTTTTAACATGATCTAACCACCGCATAACCTCCCTGAATGTCTGTACACAGCCAAATTGAGGTATGTCTAATAAAGGACATAAATGCCATAAAAAAGCATTCTACATATATATTAGAAGTAAGAGTTAGACTAATGAAAATATTGGTGCTTTATTGAATGAAGAACGAAATCTAATAATGGATGACGTAGAGAAATCTGGGTGAAGTTGCATTTAGGACAGTAGTATTAGGATTTAGAATAACTTTGATCATATGGGAAAAAAGGTATTAAATTAATTAAATGAAATACATAAGTAGGGTAGAGTGAGGGGGGCACCAGTCCTGGGTGCTGACTTAGAGGGGATACTGGTATGTACCCACCCCCAGCAGTCTTTTGCACAGCAGAGGCAGTCCTGCACAGCCTGGCTATAGGGATCCAGCCAGGTGCAGTCTGATAGTGTATCTGTGGGGAGAGGGATGAGCAAGGTGAGTGGAATCTGCACCCCCACCCTCAGGCTTTGCCATGGGAGACAGCCCCATGCCCACAAATGTATCTTGTGTGGCAGGGCGTGAATGGGGCACCAGAAGCAGCCTGAGGGAGACCAGGCCAGCCAAGTTGCTGCAAAGGACACAGCAAGAGCTATAGCAGCTACTGCCTGAACACACAGAGCAGAAGCCTTTAAGATTCTATTCCCCCTCTTGCCTCCTGCTGTCCAGTTCTGAGCACAATTTCCCTCCCTTATTCCCTCCCCTCTTGTCCACCTCTTCCCCAAGTGCTAAAATATCTTGCTATGCTTCTGCAAAGGCACAGTGCAACCAACAGCCACATGTACAGTTAAATTGACTAGGCTAGGCTGCAGTACTAGGAAAAAGGATTTGGCATTTATCGTGAACTGCAAAGTGAATATTCAATATTGGTTTGTATTTTGAAGCAGATTGCATTTTTTTTAAAGTGTCACCTGTAAGTCAAGAAAAGTGATTTTTCTATTGTGTTTGGCACTGCAGAGGCCTCATGTGGAGTACTGTGTCCAGTTTTGGGTGCTATACTGTAAGGAAGTGCCAGTAGAGAAGAACAAACATGAGCAGAGAGCAATAGTAATTAAATTATTTTTAAAGCAAAGATTGGAAGAACTAGTATTATTCTCTCTAGAGAAAAGAAGACTGAGGAAGAATTGATAAGAGCCTTTTAAGACATGATGACTCATTGTAAAGAGGATAGTGACAGACTATTCTTTGTGGCCACAGAAAACAAGACAGAAGTAATATTTTTAAATTGCAATCATTGAAATTTAAATAGCAAGTTAGGAAAAAACACTGAAACAGATTACCTAGAAACATAGGATCTTTAGCCTAGGAAGTTTTAAAGAATAGGTTAAACATGGGGTTGCCAACTTTTTTTAATAAGTGTACCCCCATCAGGGGCCAGGGTGGCGCATGGCTGGATGTGAAGCGGCAGCAGCTTGGGGTGGTAGATGGTAGTGGCAGTGGCTGCATGCTTCCCCACTGCATCTGGCTGGCCAGGCAACATCTGTACATCCTGGAGAGGGGCGCTGCTGCCCTCGCTCCCCTCCTGCCTGCCCCTGCTCCTGGGAGGTGGCAGCGCGGGGTGGTGGGTGGAGGCACTCTATCCCCGCCCATCCACATGTAACCTCTCGGGCCTTCCCAAGTACCCCCAGGGGTACTCATACCCCTGGTTGACAACCCTTGGGTTAGACAAACACTTGCTTGGGAAGGATTAGGCAGGAATGATCCTGCCTTAAGCAAGGTTTTACATTACATAATAAACAGAGGTCTTTTAAATAATTTTCTCTGATTCTATAATTTAATAATGGAAGAGATCTACCATAGAACCATCTCTCATCTCTGTGACCTTAAGCCTTCCCAAAGTGCGCTTCTAGTATTCTTGCTCCAAGGCAGGGTTGAGACACTAGACCTAAGAGCAGAATTCAGTTTTCAGGAGAAATGCTTTTTACGGATGCAGCTTTGTGAAACTCATATTTCTTGTATTGCTTCCTGTTTATAATTAGATGAAACACTGTGCACCTTTTAAAATAAAACAAACAAACGAGAACGTGATGTTAAAGATGAACAAGTGTTTTGAACTAGTTTATCAAAGAAATGATCTGAAACTATATATCATGGTAAAAAGTGTTTGCAAGATCTCAAAAGACTACAATAAGTAGGAAACAATCATTCTAAAAGGCCTTGTTACACTCCTGCTGTTGCTTTTGTGCTTTCTTTTTGTATCCCTTAAAAATATCACATTCACCTGCCTGTGGTTTCTATTTGTTAAGCTTACTGGGAACTGTCTCTGAGACCAAATGAGTGTTAAAAAAGGAAAGAGTATATAGCAGTTTTGTTTCTGTTTCCACCTCCTCAAAGCTGTCCTCTTTAGTAAGCTTAGGATGACAAAAACTTCATTTCTTTTGGGAAGCGTACATCAGATAAAATTCAGTCCCTAGTAATAATGCCTGCTGGTTGGCTCTAAACCTGAAAAAAAATCTTCCAATTATCTCAACCTACAGTACTTCCCTTGTTTTTGCTGTTAAATTTGATACCTTGGCTTTATGTGCAGAGACATAAAAAGAGTATTCCCAAAGCACAGAGGTGGTTTTTTTTCTCCTTTTTTCTTTTTCTTTGAGCATTTCAGAGAAACAAAGCAAAATGACTAGTGAGATACCGCTGTTACAAGTAGCATTCAGGCTGATTTTCCCCATCTGATTTTTATCACATCGGAATAAAGGTTAAAACTTTCATCCCTTTCTGAGCTATTTATGTTATTTTAAAAGATCTACACTGATACATTTCATCCATATTTCATCCAGAATCAGATCTCGTTTTGCAAATGTTTGGAAATTCTTTTCCTGAAATGGTTTATATTTTATTTTGAATATCCTTTTATCACTTATTTGATTTCCTACATGGAAAATCCCTTAATCCTTTTTTCAAGGGTATCCTGGGACAGCAACACTGTTTGGACAAAAGTGAGTTTCTAAGACATTAACCAGGTTTTTTTCAGTATATAGTTAAAGCAGATACATACATAATACATGCATAATATATACATTTATGTATATGTTATGATAGAAAGACAGATACACAAACCTATGTGTGTGTGTAATACACACACACACACGCAGGTTCTGTCTATCTAATATTTACAATTGAAAATATTCTAATATTGGTAGATCCAAAGGGTTATAGTTGTTCAATTACATAATATTTGTTTTGCAAACTCACTATACAGTCCTAAATAATTACCAACAGAAAATATGACTGTAGTTACAGCATATGACACAAGACTTGTAATTCATATAGAAATATATTAATTATCCACATACTTCCTCCTATTCATATTTATGTAATTGTTTCCTACATTTAATCACATTTTCAATATTTTACAGAAAATATAATTGTTTAGTGTAATGATGTAATATGAATCAAAATTAAATTTAAAAATGTTGAGTACATAAAACAAAACTGATTTTTCTTTAGGTAACTGCACATCCTGTTAAGGAATATTAAGTACTGAGAGAAAATATGATGATACAGACCATTAATTCAGAAGCCAAAAGGGATGAATCATGGACAGTCAATGCTTAAGATAAGATATGTGCTGAAATATGTTAAAGTAACAATTGAAGTTTTCATCTCTTGCACATTAATAAACTAAAGAAGGTCATGTACAGCTTGGAGGGACACTTCAAACCTATCTAGCCCCAATTATAGAAGTATCAAAACATTCTGTTTTATCTCCCTGACCTAAATTCCTTTACTAAATTTAGAGCAATAGTTCAGACAGGCTTTACCCCATCTTTATCAAGAGGAAAATATCTGTTCTTTTGCTACATTCAGTAGATAAATATTACTTTCATAAAAATAATTAAAACTATTAAGGCTTTGCAAATTGATAAAAATGTTGCTTTTTTAGAATATATGTTTTTTTAATTGAAATATTTAGGTCCAGGTTGGTGCCAGAGGCAACGGAACAAGACCATAGGCTTTATATATCCCCTTGTGCACCTAAATGGTAGCTTTCTAGCTGCATAATTGGCAATTTTAGCACTTACGTACAGGTGGTGATTCTGCTTCCTCTGCAGTGTGCACACAAATAATGTAACTAAGTAGGGGGGACCATCAGGTCACCAACCCCGGGTGGCACAAAAATAACAGCCACCATGCTACTACCACCCAGAACACAGAATAGCCCTGTTACACTTTTGCATGCATAAATACACGCTGGCTGGAAAGGTACCGAACTACATACACAAGTTCATTTTAGACACAAACCTGCATCTGGTCAAGTCAAGTCAGTCCTGAGGCTGCTGAAACTCTTGGGGTACCTTAGATGCTGTAACTCTACCTTGTGTTTGGCTAGCTTTGTGCACTCTGTCAGTTAAAGTCCCATGCAGTTCTTAATATTGGTTCCCCAGCTCTTCTTGAATCGACCTCTTTTTCTCTTTCCTTCCACTGTGCCCTACATTAGGGTGGTGGCAAGCATGTCTGGCCTTCTTGTGATATGTCAAAACCATTACAGATTCCCTTCATCGCACAACCTCCAACAACAGTTCGAGGGTTCCAATTTCTTGACTGATTTACTACTTGACAGACTCATTGGTCCAGTTCTCAGCAGGGATCCTGGTTTTCTCTGATTAACCCCCCCCCCCCCCCCGATTTTTGGTTTAAACAAATAATCCAAAATCCACATTTTTCTATGACTGAAATGAAACACAACTCCATGTGTGTGTGTGTGTGTGTGTGTGTGTGTGTGTATTAGTGGCATTGAATTTTAACCACAGAAAAATGTGGATTTTGGGTTACTTTTTTTAATCTCAGAATTGGAGAATATCTTTTTACAGAGAAAACCAGGATCCCTGGTGATCATGATGATTTTCACATAGTACTTGGAAGTTGAAGATTTCCTCTGTGGTACTTGTCCCTGCTCTGAGCCCAGCTTGCTCTCCCACCAGCATGGTCTGTATTTGAGGCTTGAGTCTGTTCACTAAAATTTTTAGATGTATTTTTCTTGGATGTCTGATCAAACTGATGGTGTAGTAGTTTGTGTATTGGTGGAGGGGAATGTTGATTGACTTTGTTCACTGGGTTCACCAAGTTTTCTCCCTCCATATCATGTTATAAATTTTGTGAAGCATGCTTCTAATGACTTCTTCTGCTTCATCTCTTGAGATGTCTGGGTTATCTTCTTCAGTGCTTCCAGGTCCTCCTTTCTTTAGTTGGTTGACGCATACACTTGGATGACTATGATGTTGTTTGGTGAGGCAGATATTCAGATATAAATGATTTGGCTTTTAATTGGCTTGCACTCTGAGACACATTTGACTGAGTCTTTGGGTACATCTCCATGAGACACGTTAATGCACATTAGCCTAATTTAATGCACGTTATGGACACAAGTGTACACCCTTAATGCACATTAAAAATGGTGAAATTAGGCCGTTTGTGCCTAAAGTTGATACCTGCAAATGCAGATATCAAATTTAGGCATAATTAGTTAAAGCACATTAATGCATATGTAGATGTGACCCAGCACTAACTTTAGTGCTGGGTCTGCCCAGCCACTTGGGGCACATGGCAGGATTGAAGAGATTTGGCACTAACTTTAAGGCCAAGTGCACTAACTTTAGTACCAGGTCTCTGCACATGTAGACACTTGTTAAAAATCACTTAATGTGCATTAACTTAATGTACATTAAGTTTAGTCATGCTTAAATGCACCTGTAGATGCATCCTTTATGTACCAGAAATCCATCTCCGCTCTTGTGATTGTTCTCCGCTCCACAGTACTAAAACTTGTGTCCATCTTCTATTAGGAACTCTCCTGAGTTTTCCCACCAAACCTGTGCAAGCCCAAAGAAGTTCCATTTGTAACAGCTCACTTCAACAGAAAGTTTTTCAAGTCTACCTGTTGCATATAGTGTTCTCGCATTTTAGGTTCCAATTGTGATTTCTTGTTTGGTGAGTTTGATTCTAAGCTGTAGGGAGCCAGATAATTCATAACTAACAGATTGTAGCAGAGCAGAGGGAGTAAGGAAGGAGAATTCCCCATTCAGCCCCTTCCCCATACCTGCTGGAGGGCAGAAAGCCCTGGTGGCACTGGGCAAGTGGCAGGAATGGCCAGTGTTGTAAGTGTGAGCAGTGCAGTCCTGACACCACAACCTAAAGGGTCTCCATGGCATAGAGGAAGGAGTGGGGAAGGAGAGAGGAGAGTCCCCATATCACTTTCTCCTTACCTACTGAAAAGTGGAGGACCCCAGCAGCACTGGGGCAGGTGGTGGGAATGCACCAGGCAGTGGGGTGAGTAACATGGTCTCAGTGCCACAGCCAGGAAGTTCCCACTTGGAAACAAGAATCCTTAGGAGGAGAAGCCCTGCCCAGGATGCCTAGGGCCAGAAAGCCACATCCCAAGAAGCCTGAGATCCTGAAGAAGGAGACTTTCAGCGCTAATTTACCACAGATGCCTTACCTTAATGCAGGAGGGTTGAGCCTCAGAAGACGAAGCTGATAGGGTGGACAAGCCAGGGGATAACCTTAAAGGAATGCCAGAAATGGTGAGAAGTCCTGTCAGATGTTGGGGAGATGTGCTGAATAAGGGTTTGGGACAGTTAAGCTGCCCACATTTCTTTATTTTGATAACAGATGGACTGTAGAAGATTCCCAGCAATAACTCAGGAAGGTACTGTCCACAGTCTCTGGCTGTGAAGATTTAACAGCTGGAACTGGAATTCAACACAGAGGCTTGTGTTGGCGGGGAGTAGGGGTGGAGGAGCCCCCAAGTCAGTGTGAGTGCCTAGGGAAACTAAAATGTTCTTTAGTGGGTTAAGCTGCAGGAAGTTGAGCCTTAGGAACAAGCACGACTGTAAGAAGCCACACAGACGTTAGATTCCAAATGAGGAGGAAGGCTTGTCCATGTTTTAATCCCAATAGCTGAGTGATTAGGAAGCCAGAGAACCAGTTTCTAGGTCTCCCTCATTTAGAAATGGTTTGAGCTTGTGTCTTTGACTTCGCTTGTGGAGCAGTAGGCTAATCTCTGCAGACCTTTTGTTGCACTATAACTAAAAGACCTGGGGGACTATCTCCCAATTCCCAACACCTCTAAATTAGGGAGCATCTCTAAATTATAACTTTTATCATAACATCTTCCCTTTTAGCAATAACTAAAAATATCACTTAGCATCTATTTATACAAGAGAAGTTACTATCACAACATGTTGAAGAGAGTCTTTACCACTTACTTTCCTACTCCTCCTTTTCTGCAGCTCTTTTAGCAAGTCTCTATGAATCTTTTAAGAAGATACACTTTACTGGTAGGCCAACAAAACATCTGATCCTCTAAGGCACCTGAGGCTCTTGCTTGTTGATGATCTGGTTCTTTTTTCTACTTCTGGTACTAAGGGAGAAATGATCAGTTGAAAAGAGTATGTGTACCTCAACTATGCAATTAACAGTACTCATCTGACCCCATTTATATGAAGTGTAATTCCTCAAACTCTTTCTGTCTAGGGACAGAAGTTACACATAAACTGATACAAGCCATCAGAAACCAGTTCAAATCTGTAACACAACAGAAGTTCAGTGCACATAAAGTGCTTTATAAATGGCCAAAATGGATTTAAGATAAACCTGGCTGGATGTAGTACTAGAATTAACTGTTTTAGGTTAAATTGGTTTATTGAATTTCTGTCCCAGATCCCCTCCAGATTCAAGTTAACTCACAGTCCCCCAGCATCCCAGGATGCTTTGCACCTTCCCTGCAACTCCTCCCCACCTCACAGGGTGGGCAGGCTAGCCTTCAGCCTTGACCCAAACTGTCTGCTTCAGCTGTGCAGGGAGGCATGCTCTAGTGCCCCCTGACGTATGGGCTGGGCCACTGCAGGCATATGGCTGCATTTCTGGAATCAAAAGTGAATCTCTGTTCACTTGTTTATCAGTTCAATCTATGCAGTTTAGATTAACTTGTGAAGACTGGACTTTCTGACTGCCTGTACTTAGCCTGGGTCTCTAGATTTTAATACTGGACGCTCCTGGTCTCCTCTGTCAAAATACTATTTTTGTTTCAGCTTTTGAGTTTCTTTAGCCTCTCTGACAGTGTCATTATTCTGATCTTTTAGAAAGATGTCACAGATTGGTTGGTTAGAATGTATCTGTCAATTCATTGAGAGCTGTGTTGGTGACCAGCCATATGCCAGGGACGTACTTCAGTATGCTAATAACGCTTTCAGAAAAGTCACCCCACTGTAAAATGATTTCTTAGCAGGTTTTTTATGGTCCAAAAAGATTATTCCATAAAGACATTTGACTGGGGATAATTAGGGCTCAATATACTAAGCTGAAATTCCCAATCCTAAGCAAGTTGCTTAAACTCAGTACCAGAGAAAGCTGAGGCCCATTAGGCATGTCTACACAAGATGGTGACTGCACAGTAGCCAAAAAATACTGCACAGTAGTGCATCATAGCATGCACAGTGATAATACACTAATAAGCAGTACTATTAGGCTACCGCACAGTAGTGTCACCTAAAATATATTTGCCGGCACTACTGTGCAGTCACTCTAGTTACTGTGCATTTATTTAGTACTTGCTAATACAAGTACTAAATAAATCTACAGTACTGACTGAGGTATAGTGTCTCATGTAAACATGCACGTTGTCACTAAAAACTTTGTCTGGAATCCCATGCCTTGCAAATATGGCCTTATGGTTAGCTGTCACTGACTTTGCAATAGTACTAGACAAAGGGCATATTTCTGGATAAAAGTAATAATAATCTGCAACTAATAAGTAAGTCTCACCTTGTCATATGCCCTGGATGGAACTCAATGAGGTAGTAGCAGCTCAGCCTGCTGATATGGTGTGATGTATTCTGTCTAGTCTATTGGTGAATGTAAATCACAGTTGCCTGGATTAGGTCTCAAATTACCAGATTATTCCCCATTTCCTTTTCTCAGTGGTGACCCCAAATCTTTCCTGCTATGTCTTGATGTTAAAGGGCTGATACCAGGAGGCTGCAACTTAAACACCACTGGACAATGAGGTACTGATCAATTCTCTTGAGGTTTTGAACTCTCTCATAAAATGATCTGGTTGACCATAAAAAAAATTGAAAACTAAGTGTGTTCTTTATGATAAGGTTCTTTTTATTAGGTATCATTCTCACTTTTTTACACTGTTTTCTTTTGTTTCTCAGGTATCGCTGCATCCTGGGTGGAAGGAAATGACAGAAGCCTGTTCCCCAAGCTACTGCTAAATGCCTTCTCCAGTGGAAGTAAGTATTATGTCCAAAAACCTCTCTCTAAGCATCCAAAAATAAACTCAGGTATGATAAACAAAGATGAGTTCCTGTCCCTTGGGCTCAAGGTGCCCAATTTCCCTTTTGTTTTTTTTCAAGGATATAACTCCAACAAAAAAGGGTGCCTTCCCCTTTAAGCACACTAAACAAAGTCAGGCTTATTGTATTTACATTTCTTCTTTACAATGCTGCTACAGCCTGGCCTGACCATGTAATACTAAAAAAAATAAGAAAAGTTTTACTTGTCACTATAAGCCTCAGCTGTCTCTTGCCAGCTGGCCCTCTGTTGCCCTGAATGATAAGGGTGGAATTCAAACGGGGAAGCAGCTGGCTTGGGACCTTTGCAGGGAAGAATGGGGCAAGTGGCCAAGGTGAAGAGAGGATGCTTTCAAGTGGGACAAGATAACTGGGGGACCAGGGCTTCTGGAGAAGAAGATTGATAGTACTGAGTATATAACAACTGGTGTGGTTTAGGTACGGTATGGGGATGGTGGAGCCCTGCGAAGAGGAGCCAGTGTCCTGATTCATTAGCAGCCATCTTGTCTCCTAGGATCATTTCTATCTTTCATCCTCCTTTTCATCAAAGTCATGTCAGGTGAGCTGTAAAAAGAACACTCAATCCTAGTGGGAGGCAACAACCCGACTCCAGGAAGACGCGGCATAAACGCTCACATAGTCCTTATGCATCTTTTGCAGCATTTCCTTTTAGAAACTCCTCAGTGGGCCCATCTAGACATGTAATTAATGCACTTGCACAGAAAATTCAGGCACATTAAACTGTGTCTCTGCATGCATCTGAATGTTCACCTGTTGGGAGCAAATTTGCTCCTGACAGGAACATTTCAGTCTAGGGCTTCTTCAGTCCTACTCTGCTCCCCCACAGAAGCCAGGGGGAGCTCCAGGATCCCCTAGGTACCAGCTCTGGGCTGACAGAGAGAATGGGGGATGGTCCCAATCTCCAAGGGGAAAGGGACAGCTGTCCCAGCTGACAGGCAGCTGCCCCCCAGCCACATGGAGATTGAGACCCATTCTAATCTCCATGGGACAGAGAGAGCTGTTCTGGCTGCTGAGCAGCTACCTCCCAGCCACGTGCAGATCAGAATCCATCCTGATCTCCATGAGTCAAGGAGAGATGTCCCAGATGCAGAGCAGCTGCTTCCCTGCCATGTGGAAATCAGGACGGGTCCCAATCTCAATGTGCTGGGAGAGCTGTCCTGGCTGCCAGGCAGCTGCCTCCTTGCCCTGTGGAGATTAGGAATTTTCTGTCTGGCAGACAGTGTTTTGCTGAGCTGGGACAGCTTTAGTCCCCCCTCTCCCTGACCTCTTCTATGGCCTTTTGCTGCCAAGGCTGCCCAGGAACTTTGATGTTTTTGTTTAATGTGTGTGCTTTGGCACATTAGTTTAATGCACCTATTTCTAGTACCTGTATCTACTGGTACTTGAAAACAGCACATTAGATTAATAGTCTGTGTAATAATTGCTGTGCACATGTATATGGTGATGCTCTTTTGTGCATTATATTAGTCTAATGTTCAGTAATTATCTCATGTAGATACACCCAGTATGACTTATTGCCTTAATGCCATTACTAGAAACTGTTGTACCTCTTTATTTGACTGGTGGCAACTTTGACAGTGGACTTAATTTTCAGCTTGCCCAGTTTTACCCCTTAGACAAAGATAATATTCCTTTAAACATCAGTTCAGGGATGCCTAGCAAATAATTCACTCTATTCAATTTCAAATTTGCAGCTCTTGTAGCCTCCAATAAGGCTACAGCTTCTTGAAGCCTGCAATAATGTTCTTGTTTTGGTAGATCCCTAGATGATAATATTCCTGGAGTGGACACTTCCATGGATTATATGTTCATAAATCAGATGCATGGTTTTGATATAATTCGGGAGCGGAGGCAATACCAAAAACTAGACATAGAAATCTGTACTTTCCAATGGGAGTATTCAGTGTACATAATGTAGGGCTTTCCTCTGCAGGTTCAGCTGCCAAAATCCTGAAGAGGCATCCAATTTACTGAACAATTGTGTATTTGAGAATTGGGCCATAATCTCTTCTCTAGTTGGCAATTTAAAATGTTTTTATTTGAAAGCCTTGTCAAGGCCCCTTGGATCTGGGCATATGCACAACTGCCTGTTATTTTTCTTCACAATAACTACGGAGCTTTCCCACTGGTTCATGGATTTTCTGAATCACTTGTAATTTTTCCATTCTTGCTAACTCCACTTTATGTTTATCATGGAGAGCAAAAGGCACTTCTCTGCATGGCTGAGTAATGGAAGGCACTTGCTTATTTATCTAAATTGTATGTTCACTTGACAAACAACCTAGTTCTTCAAACAAATCCTTGTTCTTTGACATGGGTGTTGCATATTCCAGGTCAGTGTCTTCTTATACTGCAAATACAGAGTTTTTCACAAGATGCCAAACCCCAAACTGGTGTCACCTCTCTAGGTACCCTGGTATTTTATATATTTTGGTTTTATACTGGACATTAGCAATGCATCTCTCTTTTACTGGTTCACTGTTCCTGAACAGTCAGTTATTTTGATGTTTGTTGGACTTCCTTGTGCTCTCGATTTAAATTTTTGTGCTCTGGTAAAATATTAGCTTAAGAACTAGTGTTCAATTTAAATGAAACCACTGCCCTGTACATTCACAGGCAAAATCCAGTCTCTCTCATTGGTTTGGATCAATTCTACCATATTGCTATAATTTTTTTCTGGTATATTCTTAACTGTGTGCACTTGAAGATTAGGGTGTGGACAGATGTGGAAATAAAACTGAAAACACCCACTTTATTGGAAGAGGAGTCACATCAGTTTGACCTAACTCTTCAGCATCTGTATAGATCATACACTTCAGTGGGGCTTTTTGGTATTTTTATCTAATAGCTGATTCAATCAGCTATTAGATAAAAGTGCCAAAAAGCCCCACAGAAGTGTGATGCAATTCCTCTTTTGGGCATGTGCTGCACCCAGTGTGAGGGCACAATAACCTTAAAGTAAAGCATTTTGGGGGTTTCTCCCCACCCCCCACCCCTTGCAGCAGCTCAAATAGAAGCAGTGCAAATTTGTGCTGGGGCTTGTACCACTTGGAGCAAAATAACTCTCCTTGGCTCCTTCCAGATCTGCATCCAGGGGGAGCTAGAGCCCAGGGCCACCACCTGTGCTGTCCCCAGCAGCATAAAAAGCCACCCTGGTAAGTAGCTCAGGGCTACTAGCTCTCAGCAGCTTCTGGGGCCTAGCCAGTTGGTACCTGGGGACACTACTCCTTGTGCCAGTTGGACTGATGAAACAGCCCTGAGAGTTCCCTGCACCCTTTACCCACTGCAGCGGTCTGGCAGTGCGGGCTGCTGCCTGGCTGTGACCTGCTGTGTACCTGCCAGACCCGGATGAGGGCTGCACAGCCAGTAGAGGCATCTGCCCCTCTGGGCCAACTGCCAGTGGGTTGTAGCTGCAGAGTTCGCCTCTGTGCGGCACTGCTGCCACACGTGCCCCCTGCCCAGCCATCTATTGCCTAGAAGATTTATCCTGCCAGGCCTTTATCCTCCCCTACTTACATTTTCCTTTACTGACTTCTGGCTTTGTTTTGCTTTGTTTCCGTTATTGTTTTCTATTCTCTAGCTCTATGCAGTAATACCTTACACTTTTTTTCAATGTTTAATCTGAATTAAAACACTTCTTTAGGGAAACATACTTTTCCCAAATGAAGACAGGCAACATCAGGTGCGACAGGCTTACAGAACGTACCAACCTTCTTGGATCTTTTTTTTTATAGTTCCCTGTTAAACTGCCTCTGATTATTACATTCCTACAGGTACATGTTTATACTTCTGTATCTTTTCTCCCCTGCTTCCCCCCACTCCACCCTGCATAGCCTTATGGTCTGATTAGACTTATCTATGCTTTTAAATCCACCGGACCAAATCCTAACTTAGTAAAAAAGAGCATAATTCTATGAAAGTCAATAAGTTTTGCCAATTATATCAGATAAGTATATTTCCCATGCTTCGTAAGATTAGCAAGGAAACTGAGGAAACTGCATTAATTCCTCCCAGAGAAAGACACAGCACTAGGATTCACACTTTAAAAAAAAGCTTTCCATTATATTACTAAAATTTACTCTTTATAAGGCTGACAAAGAAAGACAATTCAGTTCGTGCACTGCATAAAGGACAATATCTTAAGAAAATATGACAGCAGTGTTTGATTCTAGCCACTGGCTCTAGCTCCAGATACATCTCACAGTCTATTCTTTTAAATCTGTTAACTAAAGGATATTGAAAGGAATAGATTGGCTGTTTTGGAGACTATGGGAAGCCATATCTAACTTTTAGCCTTTTTAGTAATCTGCAACTCTGAATTAACCAGTTCCACTGCATATGGAGGAAAAGGTAGGCAACTAAGAAAAAGATTTGTAGAACAAGATCTGCATAGACCCTTCTGATGTAGGCAGTTGGAAATGCTGAGGATACAAGTAAATCCGAAACTCCAACCAAAGCACTTATGTGGCTACTCCTACCTGGAGGAGATCTATCTACCTCTACTTGTGATTCTTAACCATGAACTTTCTCCTGGAGTTACAGATCTCAGTCAGGTCAGCCTCTTTATTTCAAAGAAAAGAAATGAAAAGAAACCTTCTTCCCTGAGTAATGATTAGAAGATTTAAAGTGAATTTGCAAGCCTTTTCTCAAAAGAAGAATACTCACTTGCTAATGCCCACTATCACCACAGGTATCTTTGTCTCTGGTTTCTTGAGACAGGCCTGTAGAGGGGTCATAGAAAATTGGGGTTGGAATGTGCCTCAGGACATCATTCAATCCAATCCCCTGCTCAAAGCAAGACCATTCCCATTAGATCATTCCAGCCAGGGCTTTGTCAAGCTGGGCTGTAAAAATCTCCAAGGATGGAGAGTCCACTCTATGTTCCAGTGTTTCACCACTTTCCTAGTGAAAAAGTTTTTCCTACTATCCAACTTAAAACTCCCTTGCTGCAACTTGAGACCATTGCTTCTTGTTCTGTCCTCTGTTACCGCTGAGCACAGTCGAGCGCCATCCCCTTTGGAACCACCTTCAGGCAGTTAAAGGCTGTTATCAAATCCCACCTCAGTCTTCTCTTCTGCAAACAAAATGAGGCTCTTGTAGCTTCAATTACTCATTTCTAGAATTGGCCAGCACAGAGTAATGAGTAGGCCATGCTTCTTATTGGCCTTCATGGGGGTGCTGTTAAGGTGTTACAGACCTGCCATTTGTTACCAAGGGACTTTAACTACTTAAAGTGTTAGGCAGTATCTAATTGAGAGCCAACGAATCCTAATATTGCATTTAGGCACCTACAATGTTTTTTAGGCTAGTAAGACCATTGTGGAGTTAGCCCTTTATCTCTGTTGGCATAGAGGTGTGATGTTGTCTGATGGCAAGAATGCTGTGGCTGCAAAAGTAGACATGAAATTCATAGGAATAAGAGGTGGACTCATCCACCAACAACATGGTCAGTCAGGGGATATTTTACAAGAAACATTTCAGAACAATATCAAAACATCCTCTTTTCTTTTGCAGAAGCTTTAGCAAAGCTGTAGGGTGAGTTGTAACTCATATGGAGAAGTAACAATGAGAAGCTGGAGGTGAGGAGAGAGAAAATAAATTCTGACAAAACTGGAGATAAAGTTAAGAAACTGAATTTAGAAAAGAAGATTTGAATTTACTAATTTTGAGTCTTAGTCTGTATATACACATTCATATAATTTGCAGAAATTCTCTTAGGTTTGTTCTAGTAGATAAACTTACCCGGAGCCACGTGTACATATATTTAAATACTGAGGTTATGAAGAGTGAAGAACTTAAAGTGCTGACACTGTTCATGCAGGGGAGCATCTCAGCATGCTTTGCAAACTTCCATAATCTGCCTGGCAACAGATGGCAGCCATGCATAAGGCAGCTCTGTTTGGCTGACCCAGACTGTACATGGTCAGCCTGTTTCCCTTCTGTACAACATGGGGATCATGAAGAGGGTATGTCTACACCCTGCCAGAGCATAGCAACTCTCCCACTAGAAACTGAATGTCTGTAGGAAGCCTGAATTTTGTGCTTAGATGCTGTATTATGCTACATCTAAAATGACACATAGTAAAAATGATAATTTGGATTAGCCTTTTCCTAGCGACATTGTCTTTAGTGTGGAACTGATTTTTATTTATTTGGTGAACTAGTTAAACATTACACATGATATGTTGGCCTTTTTAGATTATGGCAAAAAAAATAAATACAGCAGTTAAAAATCTTCAAAGTAGTCTGCAGTAAGAGTTATCCATTGATATGACAGAAAAGCCTGTTAGATTTTTACCCAAAAGCCTAAATGTGATTACCACAGAGATAGATGCTGTTAGATTTCCACTATGTGCTAGCTAGATGCAGGTTAAATATAATGATGAAAAAGTGCTTGGGTAGATCAGTGTTCCTCAACAATGGTTTAAAGACTTATCCAGATAAAGCATGCCTTGAGGCCTTCAAATGTACTCTGTGTAATCCATTACGTTTCACAGTATTCTTCACTGGAATTCAAAATCAGAATCTGATGCAAGGGTTAGCAATAGTAGTACCAATTTACAATGCCAACTAGAGGTTTCACTACCTGTATTAGACTAATATTAAAAGCTGATTTTAAGATCATCTTTGGCACTGGAGATAACAATTAGCGAGGATGCAATAGGCACAGACTGAAATATTAAGTATGGTCATAAATCAGTACTTCCAAAACTCCATTTTACTTGCTCCCAAGACTATTGATGCACTTTACATTAGATAGTTAATGGTTAAAAAATAATCCTGCCAAATGGGACTATAACCCGATATTCTGTAGTATAGTGGCCACAACACACGTTGGCAAATAGCAGATGTGAATTCAAATACTGTCTGAAGAAAAAGGGCCTAGTATAAGGACTTTCCTTCAGGTGATTTCCTTCATGAATGTTCCACCAATACAGCAGTGCACAGGAAATCCAGGACGTTTCTGGAGAGCACTGGAGACAACTTCCTGGTGCAAGTGTTGGGAAAGACCAACTAGAGGCCATTTCCTTTTTGGTCTGTTGCTCACAAACAGGGAAGAATTGATGGGGGGTGTAAAACTGGATGGCAACTTGGGCAGCACTGATCATGAGATGATCAAGTTCAGGATCCTGACAAAAGAGAGCAGCAGAGTATGGACCTTGACTTTGACAAGGCTTTTGATATGGTCTCACACAACATTTTTGCAAGCAAGCTAAGGAAGTATGGGTTAAATGAATGGACTCTGAGGTGGATAGAAAGCTGACTGGATCATCCAGTTCAATGGGTAGTGATCAATCAATAGCTCAGGATCTGGAAGATGGGATGGATTGCACCCGTACCAAGTTCATGGATGACACCAAGCTGGGGGTGGGGTGGGGGGTGGAGGTATGTATTAGATTGACTGGCAAATATGGATAACATTCACAGGGACCTAGATAAACTGGAGAATTGAGCCAAAAAAAATTTCATTATGTTCAAAGACAAGTGCAAAGTCCTGCACTTAGGACAGAACAATCACATGTACCAGTAAAGGCTTGGAACCGACTGGGTAAGCAGCAGCTTTGCAGAAAAGAACGCGGGGATTATAGTGGATAAAAAACTGTAATGCTAGTTTTCTCTGCTTAAAAAAAAATCCTCAATCTTTGGATTAAAAATGTAACCCAAAATTCACGTTTCCATGACTAAAATAACACACCACTATATATACACACTTTGGTTACTTTTTTTAATCCAAAAATTGGGGATATTTTTTTAATCAGAGAAAACCAGGATCCCTGATAATAACCTGGAGTCTGCCCCTATTGCCAAGGAGGCTAATGGTATACGGAGCTGCATTAGTAGCAGCATTGCCAGCAGATCAAATAAAGTATTTATTCCACTCTTCTGCATTGGTGGGGACACATCTGGAGTACCATGTCCAATTTTGGGCCTCTTAGTATAGAAAGGATGGTGACAAGCTGTAAAGAGTCCAGCGAAGGGCAATTAAATGAAGCTGGGGCACATGACTAATGAGGAAAGTCTGAGGGAACAAGGGTTATTTAGACTGCAGAAGAGAAGGTTGAGGTGGAATTTGTTAGCAGTCTTTTATGACTTAACAGGTGGTTCCAAAGAGGATGGAGCTAGACTGTTTTCAGTGGTGGTAGATGGCAGAAGAAGGAGCAATGGTCTCAAGTTGCAGCAAGAGAGATTTCGGTTGGATACTAGGAAAAGCCTCCTCACTAGGAAGATGGTGAAGCACTAAAATGGTTTACCTAGACAGGTGGTACAATCTCTGTTCTTGGAGGTTTTTAAGGCCAGCTCAACAAAGCCCTGGCTGAAATGATGTAGTTGGGGACGGTCCTGCTTTGAGCACGGGGATTGGAATAGATGACATCCTGAGGTCCCCTCCAACCCTAATTTTCCATGATTCTATGATCTTTTGGAAACATTGTAAGGCCTTTTTATTTGGGCAGGCTTTTTAGCTGGAGGACTTATGTTTGGGTATATTGTTTGGGGATTTATTTCATTTTTTACTATTTCTTTTTAATGTTTTATCTGGTTTTGTAATCCATATTGTTTTTACTGGAAACTTTCCTGAGCAGCAAGAATATAAGTAAATCAATCAGTCAAATAGCTATTGATGCAGATTCTTTTTCTAGTTAATGCTTCTCCATTTATTTCATCGTGGTGGAACTTAGCTTTGGATATTCTGAATATCTGGGTATGATAAAGTCAATCATAATTTTATTTTATGTAGCCTTGCTGGGCACATCTACATAAGATGTTTACGTGGAGCTGACTAATTAACTCCACAGTAAACATCTCGTGTCTACATGTGTGTCCCTACTAGAGCACAAGAAACTAATACATTCTGTAGGAGGGTAGTACTTGTAACTACAAGTACTTGTAATAACTTGTAAATAGAAGTACTACCCTACTGTGGAGTTTTTTTCATGCATAACAGTGCACATGTAGACACTGACCCAGCTGGCTGAGGCACAAGGGTGCTTCAGTGAAGGGGCTAGCCCCACAATGAAGCACCCGCACACTCCAGCCAGTCCCTCTGCAGCACATTGAGCCTTGTCAGAGCAGCCCTGAGCTGGCAGGCTGACCCCCAGGGCCACCTGCCAGTTGGGGCTGCTCTGACCAAGCTCCACATACTGTGTTTGAATAAACTTTGGTGTCGAGTGGTCTAGACTTGCTTGTTTCTGGGCACACCTTCAAAAGTTCACCCAGAAGCAAAAAATTCTGGAGCAATAAGCTTTAGAGTTAATTCATGTGTACTAATTGCATGTGTAGACATGCCTGCTGAGGGAACTTACACTTCCCCAAATTTCTTGTTACTTCACTTCTGCTAGTTCCTGAGGAAATTATTCATCTTTGTAAAAGTGGAGATTTTTTTTGTACTTAGCCAACTCCTTCTAATGGTATGTGGCTTAATTACCAATGAGTATGATCAGCAGTAAGGTGATCATGGGCATGGACATGGATCTGTATTACAGTGATGTGTTCGTAAGCTTTTTTGGAACTCTGAACAGGTATATATTGGTCTCTATCCTTCAGCTCTCAAGACTTCAGTTTTAGCTTTTAGGAAGCTTACTTCTTTACAAAGGTCATGTGACAGCTGGTTGACAAAAAATAATTTCTACTTTAGCAGTTAGTTCCATCTCATATCATTCCCAGTCTGCAGCACTGAGAAGTTACTACTAAGATTTATATGCTATGACTTATAGCTTATTCCTCTAGTGGGACAGACTGTACTGTTTGCGCACGCTTGCTTCTGTGACTTTAGTGTGATGTCCTTACATGCAGTGACTTAGTTTTTTCAGTACATTTTGATCCACTTTCCTAGGGACATCTGATCCAGGATTTTAAATGGTTATTCACTGATAGGTAGGCAAGATTATTTGGATAGATGTGATATCTTTTATTAGACCAACTGAATAATTGGTAAAAAAAAAAAAATTAAAAAAACTTTTCCAAAAAACTTTTTTCTAACTACTCAGTTGGTCTAATAAAAGATATCACATCTAGCCAAAGAGCCTTGTTCTTAGACCAACACGGCTACAACCAAAAACCCAGTATTCATTTATAGAGAACAAAGAAACAAGAATTAAATTCCTGACGGTTCCATTTTTAGATATCTGTGTGTGCATGTGTGTATCAACGTGTACTTACTGTATTTTTTCATAGTAATTTGCAGTTTATGAAAAGGTGCATATGTTTACTCTTTATCCGTACATGGCTAGGATCCAGTAAAGGAAAGAAATAATAATAGAACATGAAAAGTGTCAGATATCTATACATAGTAAATAAAATGTAAAGGATTTTCATGCTCCAGTTAAGTAAAATCAAACTTATTTAGTATATTTATTTTTTACTCATATTTAAGTTTCCTAATGTTCAAAATGTTAATTGCTTGGAGTGCCAAGAACACTTATCCTAATTTCTATTCTCTCTATTAACAAAGTCTAACAGCCTGTTCGTGTTACTATCTTATTTGTTCTGTTTTTTGGTTTCTGTATTTTGTATGGTTTTAAGTCTCATAGATGATCATAATTGAAAAGGGAGAATAATTGAGAATTACTGATTTTTTAATCAATCATAGATTTTTGCTTTTTATTCCAATATAGCTATCTCCCCATCCCTAAAAAAAGGGAAATGTTTTGCAGTGAAAATATAGAAGATCCCATAATACACCTTTGGAAATCACAGCATAACGTGTTTATGAGCGGGATAATCATTTACAAACCACGCCTGTATTACATCATCATCTTGGCATACAGAACAAACTGAGGAAAGTCAGTGTATTTTATGAGCTTAAATACATAAAGAATATTAGAAAATATTGTGGTTGCTCTGTATACATAATTATACTTATGCTTTGATACATTGAATGATGACTAAGTGTTTTAGAGTATGACTACAGTATGACTTCATTATTTTTAAGAGTGAATTAATGTAGGTAGAATAGTATAAACAATTTACTTTAAATAAGGAAAAAAGTGGAGAGTATGGAAACTGAATGTTAAGGTTCTAATTCTTCACATTATTGCTTTTTGCAACATTTATACAAACACAAATTAAATAAGTTGGTATCAATACACGTTGTTTCTAAATTTTTCAATAGTTTGTAATTTGCATAAAGGCAGAATTCAAACTCCTGACTTTAAGGTTCCTAATATTTTACTTTCATCAAAAAAGATCCATGTGTATGCCACTATTGTTTGGATGTCCTTATCTGTAGCCATGCAGCCAGAAATCAGCCCCCACTGTACTTTTAGTGTCTGTTTTTAGACAGACCTAACATTATTTTTAAAGGATGACTATATGGGATGGCCTTCGGTATCGACTGTATATATCCTGCAAATTACATCCTGTAAACTTATCAGAAGTTGCTGATGAGGACATATAATCAGCACAACAACTGTTTCTGATACACATCACTCAGGAAGAAAGGCATTCACTGACAAAGGGCTAGCATAAGGCTGATTGACAACTTCCATGATACGCAAGTCATGGCTTGAAAGTTTAATGAATGCTAGGGTGAAAATTGTGTTACAAAAGTAGGGGTAAACTGACTTCAGTCTTCAGGTTCTAGTATACCAGGTAATTATCCTGATATGCAGGTAAAATTTATTACAAAAGAAGATATAAGAAAAGAAGTGTTATATAAATAGTAAATATGAAAAGAAATGTTTATTTTTTGCAGTGTCTATCAGTTAGAGCTGACACTGTGGCTAAAGTACCAAACTTATTCACTGTCCTCCTTCCTGAATGGCCTCTCCCTCTACTGTGCCACTTCATTTGAATATTTAAATATCTTGACCCTGATTCCTTTGTCTGTAACTCTATTGATTTTAATGCAATTGATTCTGATTTTTATAATGGGGGAAAGAGAAATGAAATCCATGTCCCTTTTTTCAATCTGATAGAATCCCTTTTGACATAGTCTTTTCCGCAGAAAATGAATTCTGTAACATACCTCTACATTCCATTTTTTAATGTCTGGTTTAACCTTTCCAACCACATTAACCTTTGCATTATTATTGGTGGTATAAGTCTAGATTCAACTTTTGTATTCATAAATTCTCTCTTTTGATATGTCATGGTTTACTGCTATGATAAAATGTTTTCAAAGCTGTTAGGAATTATACCAATTTACTTCCCCTGGGATGCTCACTAATGGGCTTCTAGTTTTGTCATTATATTGACACAAAGAAATCTAATGATGACACATACTTGCCAAAGAGTACCAGTATGATCACTAATATGGACTTTGTTGTAACCAGTGACAAGGATCGTGTTTGCATATATGACATTACGGTACAGCATTCTGATTCAAATAGTGAATTCCTTTTCTGCCAGAAAGCTAGTGAAATTTATTTTTTAGTCATTATTAATTAGTTCTGAATTAAAAAAAAATATATATCTCCTCTAATATGGTACCTTTCTATTAGAGAAGAAAATATATAATAATTTTAATTGAACAATGGAGTGGATGTAAGGATGGAATATCCTTTGATTATTTGCAAAGTTATTATTTTGCTGAGCAGTGGGTAGCTTAGATTGGGCATTTTTTTTCTGATAATACTTCTCTCTTATTTTCTAATTTTTACCATCAAAGAATTTTCATAATTGTTCTAGGTATGATGCTTTCAAGATAGTTTTTTATTGGTGATTTTGTCCCTGGGTGATGTTCATGGTTACCTTCCTATAATTTCTTATTGACGTTTCATTCTTACCATTCTCTGCATGTATAACTTTTGACTTTCAGATAACTAAGAAGCTCATTGTATTACCACATTTGTCTCTTGCAGACCTTCCTGTGTTTCTTGTGATGGAATAGCCTGCCACCATCCAGTGTTGTCCATTTGGAATTGCTGGCCACATCAAACTCCTTCAAAACAAAGCCATATATTCATTTACAAAGGGTAGAAAGTATGTATAAAGTTCTATGCACCATAAGTACCTTTGCAGATTCTTTCCAATCTAGCTAAGTCTGTCTCTAGTATGAAGGAACAGATTGTACCTATTGACATTTACATTTCTTTCCCTCTGTTTCTGGTTTAGGCCCATCATCCTTTCACAGACATTGTGGACTGTTTCTTTTGGCTCACTCCAACCTCTTCCCCTTTATATGGTCTTTGAGGTATTAAAGGCATAAATATATTCACTGTGGGCATTTCTACATGAGATGCTTTACTGTGCAGTAGACTAATCTACTGCACAGTAAAGTGTCACCATCTACATGTACACACCATTTACTGTGCAGCAAGTTAGTCTACTGTGCAATTAGCTACTACCTGTAAATAGAGAAGTGGGTCAGCTTTTGGCCAGCCCACAGCTGTGGGGGAAAGCCCCGCTGGGCATGGGGCCTGTCCCATGTGCATGGGGCCAGAAGAGCTCTGCAGCATCACCTGTTTCCCAGACCTGTGCAAATCAGAACCAGTCCCAGTCCCAGTGTTCATGGGGATAGGAGATAGTTGCCACTGCAGTGGGTAGAGCTCTTGTGGCTCCATGAGAATCAGGACTGGCCCCCATGCTCCATGCCAGCCCCTGAATTAGCACCTTGGGGAGGCATGAGCTCCCCCTGGTTGTTGCAGGGGGCCAGAGAAGGGCAGGAGCAGCCCAACAGACGCACATGTTCCCAGGGAAGGCTTACTATGCAGTATTTTCTTTATAGCGTTAATAGCACCTGTAGATGTGCCTTGTAACCCTTAAGCCCTGCTGTGTTTGGGTCTCATAAAAGTTTTAAAATAATCTGTAGTGACTGTGGTGGGCAAGTAATTTTACTCATCCTGCCTCACACAGAAAGTATGTGATTATTTTAAGTATTTTAAATTGTTAAAATAAGGGAAGTACATACATGTCAACTTTGTTTCGTTGGGTTTGTTGTTTTTTTTAAACCTAACAGAATTTGAGTCTGTAACAGGAATCTATAGAGAAAACAAGCAATCTCCAATGATAGCTGTTGAAAAAATTCAATGTTTTTAAAGGAAAAAAAATTTTTTTTTTTAATTCATTTTCAGTTTCAGCATGATCTACATATGGAAATATCAAGTTTCCCAATATGAGGTCTCAAAGTAAAGGTCTAAAACTTGAATTTGGACCTCCAAATACAGTTAAAACAATTGATGAAATTTCAGCCTTTCATCACATCAAATAAGCATTTGATTTCCTAATCATCAGTTCACATGCTGTCAAATAGTCCCTTTGAAAACAGGGAACCCAATATACCATTTTTATGCAAATGTAGAAATTCATCCCAGTAAAGAGATAGCTCTCTTATAAAGTCACTGTAAATTACAGTTTTCTTTGTCTACTAAAAGGTTCCAGTAAACTTAGGTCCAGCTCGTCAAATTTATTTAGGTATCTAACTCAGTGGATTTCACTTGGAGTTGGATTTCATTTCTAGAGTCTAAATTCTCAAATAAAATATTTGAGAATTTAGACTCTAGAAATGAAACAATTTAAGAGTGAAGTCACATTGAAATCATTGTGAGTTTTACTATTAAATTTAGTGGGATCAGGAGACAGTTCTGTTTTTCCAATCAGGATTGAGAGGTACATAAGGAATTACCAGGGCCAACCTTTGTGTGCTTCATAGATTCAAAATTTCAGTTTCTGGTAAGGGTCATTTACTACATTTCTGAATCATTCAATATTTTACAAAAAAAAAAAAAAAATCAATAATTCTTTTTACAAAATCTTAAATTTCTTTTTTTTACAACAGCCTCATTTTATATTTCACAAAACAGGATTAAGATTTCTTCTATAATGTTTAAAAAATAAAACTTTGCTTTCTATGAATCAAGTCTTAGATTTCCAGTAGACAGTGAATTAAGGTTAAGAAAAGACCTCATAAGATGAACACTTCCTTCTTATGATTAAATGCACACATTATGCCAAAAGGCAAAGACCAGTTTCCTAACTTTGAACCAGTAACCTTTTATTATAACCAAGTACTGTTGAATTATGCACCTTGTGTGTCTTGGGATTTCATTTGAATATTACAAAATTCTCTGACTCTGACCTTTTCATGCAAGAGAAGTCAAATGTGGTGACATTATCACGTTCTATATTTTATTATTTTTATATTCATCACCTCTCAGCCCTATATGAAGAATGATGTCTACCTTTTTTTTCTCCTCAGCTGCAATGAAATATTATTAAATAAGACATTGCAAGCTTTATATGAAGACTCTACAAGGTTTCTACAGAAAGGATGTTTTAATAGATTGCTTATTAGTTTCCAATAATCTATCTTTATCCTTCACTTCTAGCCATTGCTCCAGTCCAGTAACCATTGAAATCACTGGCAATGTTTTACTGAACAATATGGGTGAACTCATACCTCTATTAAAACCAATGGCAAACTTTCTATTCAGGATTACAATTCCCCCTTGGTGCTGGGATATTTTTCAGTTAAATCTAAGGGTTTGGACCCCATCTTATATTTATGACATTCATTGTTATTATTGGTAAGATTTTCAGAGGTGGTTGCATATAGGAGAGTAAATTATGTATGTCTGGAAAAAGGGAAGAACAGGCATTAAAAGCCATTTTCAGTGTGTTAATGGCAAATGACTCAGGAAGCCAAAAGGGGAGAAACAATACCAAGAGCATGAGTTATGTATCAGAACTAGTGCATGTAGACAGAATATTGTCTAAGAATTTATATTGAATTTGATGAAAATGAGCAATAAACAAACAAGCAAGCAAGCAAGCAAGCAAACAAGATTCTTCCCGTTCAAGACCACAGTTCTTCAGTGCTCACATGGATAGAACAGAAAATTCTTTTACACCCTTCTGAAAAACATGCATACTCCATTAACTCCTGAAAATAGGCCAGTAATTCATCCTCTCATTTAAGGGAAATGCAATGGAGATGGACAAAAATTCTTTTGGCTACATAAGTCAAACCACTTCTCTCCCATCCTACTCAGCCCCAATTTTTTTGTAGATAGAACTAAAGACTAGGCAGAGAAATGGATAAGGAGATTTTAGAAAGGATTCTTTGTCATCTAATAACAAGATCAGGCTGCTTAATGAAGCACAATCAAGTTGCAGCCACCAAGTCAAACATCAAAGTGAATAAGAAAATGACTGAACTGTCTTTGGAATGCTTTAGAGAAATTATATTTCAGTATGCCTATCATTATTATGTCATTAAATTTCAGTTTAATGAAATAGTGGCTAGACAGATTGAATTGAAGGAATATTCTTAGTAAGTGATAGCAAAAATTTAGATAGATATAAGATATGGGATATTTTCCTTCCTGGCAATTTGTAAAAAGAGCATATAAATAAGGAATGAAAATCAGTACTGTTTTCCTTTATTTTTGTTTCTAAATAATTCTAACCCTACCATTTAGGTATTTTTTCCTGTTTCATATGTCTAAATGAATTTAGTTACACTGTTTTAGAATATAGGGATTTTATATTTTTTATTATTTATTATTAGTTACATGGGGATGGGGAGGGAGCTATAATTAGTTTTATCCTTTTCCATCTTGAGCTTTTCTGTGGAAAAAATGCAAAATGTTTTTCTTTGTAATCAATCATAATTTTTTTCAGAGACTATTCTTTGATTTATAATTCATTAATTCATTCAATAATTTTTGCCTACCTGAAATTTTAAATTTGAGAAGACTGATTAGTTAAGTCATGTGCTTCAAGTTACATTTCTGGGACAGGAATTCACAGTTTCCAAATTTTCATTGTTTTTAATTGGTTATGTATTTGTAAGTGTCATTTGAAAAACAAAACAAAACACTTAGAGGTACCTTTCAGCTAAAACTTACTTTTTGAAATAGTTTTTAAAATATCATCAATGTTCAAAAGTTCACAAAAACACACAAAAAGATGATCTGGATATAGGCAAATCAACATTCACTTTGACTGCTGAAGACTTATTCATGAACATTTCCATTGCTATCTTATTCTGTATAGGTCTTAGACATATCAATCTTAAAACCTGCCAATCATAATGACAGCTGACATTTCATATGCATCTTGTAGGCGTACTTTTTATATACATCTTGTAGGCCTACTAATTGTGAGTTTCTGCCTCGTGGACATTAACATACTCAGAATCCTTGCTAACTTTCCTGCTTCATGAGAACCATGTCTACAACTCAATTTTGTTAATTTAGCCATCTATCTGAATTCATTACAAAAAGTGCCATGTGTACCATGGAAAATGCCATCATTTTTTTTTGCTCATGTTAAAAAACATAGCAAAAACTATTGCAATGTGTGGTGTTTTCTTATTTACAGTGCTTCTGGTACAGCTCATGTTTCTGAATTGACATGTTCTGAAAACTGAAATTTTGAACTGAAAATGTTAATCACTCCAAGCTGTAAGGGATCTCATAATGAGACTTGTCTACGGGGATTTTATATTCTTTCTGAGGCCATCAAGAGTATGCTGTTTAGATATTATTTGACTAATGAAGCTTTTAAGATTTTGATTGGATATCATGATTTACTTGCATGCAGGGTTCTTACTGGTGAACCATTATTTCTCATGTCTTTTTGGAAATCTACACTGTGATAAACATGTAGTTTGAAATGATCTTAGAGCAGACTCAAGTGTTAAAGAAGCATAATTCCTAGATGCCCCATCCCCTGAATCACTGCAAGTTTGCTTTATTCTGAGGGTTGATGCTGCTTCTGTAAACTTAATAACTCATCCTTGACATTTGGCTCTCTATTTAAGCTTGTGTGGGAGGAAATTTTCTATTGATGGCTCATAGGACTCCATTCTTTACCTTTGTAAATACTTATTTCTAAGAGATAATATTTATTTTAGAGGAATGCTCACCAGAACCTGATTCTCTCAGAAGAAACTACCTTCTAACAAAGTATCTCACATTCCCCCCCAAAAATCAATCTGTGCTGTCTTAAAACATATGTTTTGGGCACCTAAATGAGATACATGGCGAAAGCTTTTGGGGACTTAAGTCCAGAAACTGCAAACTAGATATTGGGTTTATCAGCATAATTAAGGTGGTTGAGGGGAAAGAGGGGGAATGGAGCAGGGGGTGGCCAGGGCAGCATGTTTAGGTGCCACAGTTGTTGGGGTTTGCAAAAATAGTCCCTGCCATAGCAGTGGCTGATCATGCTACTGCAATTGTCACAGAAACATCCTGAACTGACCCATGCTTCCTGGCTGCCCCAGGTGCCCTTCTATGCTTCTGTTTAACAGGGCATGATTATGAGAAAATATTTATTTTCTGTGAATATGGTTGTTGACCCCAGGAGAAAGGGGGTTTAATAGAAGAAAAGGAAGTTGCTACTTTTGCCTTTCTATGAAGTTACTATTGGAGGAGAGCTACCATAGGCAGCCTGGCTTAGTGTTTAGGCCACTAGGAGGGGGCAGGAGTCAGAAGCAGAGTTCAAAGGTATCCAAACCAAGGGGGAATGACTGGATCAGAGTCCAGTCACAGATCAAGTCAGAGTTTTAGAGAGAGTCCAAATCATGTCAGAGACCAAATCAACGACAAGAAAATCCAGGGGCAGAGTTGAATTACAGGCTGAATCAGGACTTTGGAATCAGAGACCAAGTTATCAAAGCCAATGGAAATTTCCAAACTACCAGAATCCAAAAACAGAGCCAAGCAGGGTCGGAAGTCATAAAATCAAGAGTGAAAGAGATCCAGGGAACTTACCTAAGCAAACCTGCAGAAGAACTGCTCATTGACCAGTAGTCTGCTGCTATGGGTGGTCTTAAATGGGGAGATTGCTAGCCCTAATAGGCAATCAGGAGGCCATAACAGTGGTCAACTGGTTCATCAGCTTGGGTGGGGTTGCCATTTGGGGCCTTTGGCAAGTTTAGCCACCTGGGCAATTAGTCATAGCCTGGCTGTCTAACAGTAGGTGCCTAGACATGCAAGTTCTCTCAGTAAAACCACCTGTGTTTCTGGCTTTGAGTGACTGTTAATAGTGAAGAATAGTCTGGGGTCATTCCATGGCTCTTAATCCTCTAAAGACCCCTCCCCGTAAAAAATCCTCAGGGCAAATTTTCTTTTATAAGAACTCAAGGCTCATCATAAGGCAAGGCTGAATCCAGCCCAAGCCAGGAAAGTTGGAAACCAGACTACAAAAAAGGTCTCTGCAGTTGGCACTGTCATTACCAGTCTGAAAAGAAGACATGAAAAACATTGAAAAGGAATGAAAACTGAAGTGCCTTCTTATTATAAAAGGATGACTGAATAAATCATAGTTGTGGCATCGCCTGATGAAGTGTAAGAAAGCAAGCACTGTTCATGGTGATTTAATACCTGGTGTGGATAGAAATGTTCTGTCTTTGGGATGATTACACAATGCTTGGATGTTTCCATCACTAATTAAACAGGAAATTACCAACTCCTGATTTAGGGAATCTCCTTTCCCTACCCAGGTTAATAAGCAGTTTTATCAATTTTTCTTCCCTCTCTCTCATGCTTTATTTAATTAACTAATTTAAAATAGCAAAATACCAGTGCAAGAGAAATAATCTAGTGGTTAGGGAAACGTTTAGCCAGGGATTCTATGAGCAAGGTCTCTCACTGCGTAAGTAGTGAAAAATATTTGGCATAATTTTGCCATGTTCTTTGTAATATTTTTCACAATGATAAATTACCAGGACTTCTGCTGTGTGAGAACTGAGAAAAATGCTCATGGTTATATACATCGGAATGAATAAAATGAGGCTTTTATCATTATATTGAACAAATATAGTTTTGCAGTTTGTCAGAAGACTAGGAAAGAAACACTAAAATGCTGATAATGGATTATTCATATACAGCATTACAGTTATTTCCAGCAAGGTGTCCTGATCTTGTACGCTCAGGAAATGCATTTACAGAAATTTCCAATATTTCCAAGGAGAAGGTTTTGCCTCCAACTGGTCAAAAATATATTTTTTCCCCTCCTGGTTAGCAGCTTCCTACTGATTTCTATTTCATTTTACTTTTTTATGATAGCAGTACTTTCACAAGTTTCCAAAGGAGGAAACCTAAAACTCATACAGGATCTCACATGAGACTCAATAAGGATCTATCTACGTATATATCTTTGCAAGAAATTTTGTGGAAATAATATATCTATTGTGTCTTTTCCCCATGCTCCATCTTTTCCCCATACATATTTGGAGCATCACTATTGAGAAGTTACCACAAATTTAACTGAGGTTTTCTTGTTCCATCTGGCTAAGCATTAACCATACTAATAAATAGCCTATGTTATAGAAATGTATCTTAATTATTAATATCCCAAAATGTTTACCATTACCCCTGTGTTTCAGGGAGATCTTCCTTCCTTTTCTGTTCAAATCTATATTACATTATGAGGTTTATGCATTTCCTTGAATACAGACATTTTTTGTCTTGTGTGTATATATATATATATTTATTATTACTATATATAATGTACTATTTCTAAGTCAACGTTTCCTTTGCACTGAAGTACCTTTACCCCAGTTGGCTGTAAAAGACAGAATGAAGTATTTAAGTAGAATTTATTTTCAACTTGTGTGAAATTGTAGGGTTGTAGTATAAATGCAAATCAGGAACTGTATAATATCAGCGTGACAAATAAATTAAATAAGTTGTTTAAACAAAACTTGTAATGAATATATGTATGGAGCTGGAAAAGAATATGGTTTTTAATATTGTAAATGGGTTGCCTAGCCTGATGTCTTCTGCAGGCAGGTTTTGCTTCTTAAGAAGCTTCTCAGCCAGTCTTCCCAAAAAAAAACAAAGTCTTTAAGAACCAGACAAGCAAACAAATACACAAAAAAAATGAAACCCTTCTGCCCTGTCCCAGGCACTAAGAGGGGAGCCCTTTGGCTGTGGTTTCAGCACAACAGTCTGGCCCATCCATACATCAAGCTGTGCAGCTCACAGCCTGCATCCTTTCTCCTCACAATGGTTCCCTCGCAGTTCACCTTCCCTCCACTCTCTTCTCTGGGTTTGTAAGCTTCTGGAGGGACAGTCCCATATTTGCAGAAGGCCTCACAGATAAATGTCCTTAACAGTGATGGCTGCCCCTTCTTAATGGAGGCACCTTGTTACAAATAGCTAATTATTACCTTTTTAGGACCTGACCATGCAAACCTTACCTCTCTCAATGTATAGCTTTTAGTCTGGCTTGTATAGTTATTCGTGTATATCAAGGTTGTTACTGGGATTGTAGAACACCTATCTAAAATTCCAGATAATTTGTATAAATTGAATTAACAATATTCAAAATTTAAGAAATAACATGTTCATCAGACTGCCAATACATGCATAGTAAAACATGTCTACTTGATGATAATAAGTACAAACACCATGGGTGTGTCCAGACAAGTGTGCAAGAGGCACACTGGCAATGAAAAAATATTCCCCGCACGGCATATTTGCATCATAGACTCTATATTTGCTACCTGGAAATCCAGGTATTAAAAAAAACCCCACAGGGCACGCTCCTGCAGCATGCCTTGAGGCAACTGGAGGCTGAGTCCTCCAGAGAGATTGTGCCCCTGATGCCCCAGCAAGCTGCCTCAGTGTGCTAGGGCAAACAGGAGTAGGGCAAGACTGCAGCATGTCCTGGACCTAGGTGCCTTCCCTCATAAGTAGGGACGTGGGGATGGAGAGGATTGTGCGGTTTCTGGGGGGAGGAGAGGATTTTGGGTGTAGTGTGTGTGTGTGTGTGTGTGTGTGTGTGTGTGTGTGTGTGTGTGTGTAGAGTGGTGAGGTATGTGGGAGGATGTCTAGTTTTTGGAGTTTGTGGCTGGGTATATGGGGTTTGTGTGGGGGTATTGTGGGTGTGGGATTTCTGTCACATGCCCACCACCCCTAGCTCCTGCAGTGCCCAGGCCTGGGTGATGGCAGAAGCATTCAGCCAGGCTGTGCCCGGCTGTAGGCGTAGCCCTGCAGGGTGCAGCACTGCCTGACCCAGGATCTGTACATGGTGAATGGGCCCAGCCCACCAGAAACCACATACCCAGAACCCCCCCCATAAATACACCCATCCACAAACCCCACACCCACCCACACACACCTTTTTTCTATACCCCCACACACCCACCCACACACACCCACGAACCATCACCCACCCTGTCACACACCTTCCCACCCCCCCTCCTGCAAACCCGACATCTCACACCCTGTATGCCCAGCTGACAGAGAAGATGGGGCCTACAGACAGGAGCTCTGGTTGAAGGGACAGCTGTCCCCACATCCTGGTCAAGGCGAGCTCTGATTTTTCTGTGATAAAGAAAAGCAAATATTTATAGATATTTAAAATGTATTTTATTATGATGATAGAGGCACTAGTTGGCTTTCAAATTGCTTTAAAATTGTAAATATATCAATAAAACATTGTCCAACTGGTCTTTCTGTCTGTCTGTCTGTCTGTCTCTGTCTGTCTGTCTGTCTCTTTCTCACCATCTGTCTATCAGTCTGTCTGTCTCTCTGTCTAGATAGATAGATCGATAGATAGATAGATAGTGGTGTTTCATTTTAATTGTAGAAGAACACACATTTTGGGGTACTTTAAAGAGTGAATTTGGGATTTTTTTATCATAGAATTATCAATTTTTAAACAGGGAACACCAGAATCCCTGCTGGTGAGGCAAGTGGCAGGTCCCAGGCAGAGCTAGTGGCAGGACCCAAGCAGAGAAGCCTGGCCAGGGACGGCACTAAGGATCCATCTGGAGGGCAAATGAGGTGGCTGACCTCCTGGCCATTTGGGGCCAGGAGGATATGTTTTGACAGTTCAAAATGGTCCACCACAATGAACACATCTCAGGGCAATAGCTGTCCAGATGGCAGGGTGGGGACACACATGGCAGCAGTGCCACATGAAGGCCAACTGTGCAGCCACAGACCACTGGCAGCTGGCCCAGAAGTGCAGATGGCTCTTCTGCAGTCCCCATGCCACAGCCCAGGCAGCTGTGAGGGCCCCATCCAGGTGTTGCAGGCATGCAGACATGGGGCTACAGGTCCCAGGGGGCGAATGCTGTCACAGGTGGTAGCAGGTCACAGCCAGGCAGCAATCCTCACTGCCAGACTGTTGTTGTAGGTAGAGCGTACAGGTTTTACTCTAGGTCAGGGCTGCTGCAGCAGTCCAGCTGACACAGGGGGATAGTGTCACCATATGTCAACTTGCTGAGCCTCAGAAACTCCTGAGAGCAAGTAGCCCTGAGCTGCTCACCAGGGCAGCTGGGGCCAACATCAACCTTCATCTCCCCCTGGCTGCAGGTCCAGGAGGAGCTGGACAGGGTCAGTTTGCCCCAAGTGGCACAACTTGCCCCACACCAAAGTGTATGGTCAGGTACATGTGCTGTGGCACAAATCTCCAGCACAAATTTGTGCTGCTGCTATTTGAGCTGCTGCAAGCGTACATGCCTGCATATGTGGACACACCCCTCATGTCAATTATTCTAGCATACTGATAATTTCAAAAGATATGGTTCCTAAATGCTTAAAGAAGGGATGGCCAACTTGTGGCACAGATGCTACCAGTGGCACAGGCAGCCTCTGTATATGACACACAGCAGACAGCAGAGATAGGGCAGGAAGCACAGATAGGGCAGGAAGCAGAAAGTAGAGTAGCAGATTGGGTACAGGAAAGGGATCGGAGAGCACTTAGGCAAGGTGTGGGGCTCATTGGTGGCATGCCTGCAAAAAAAACCCAAACCCTCACTGGCTTAAAAGATAAAATATATTTGGTCACATTCTTTATTCTTATACATATGTGCCATCCTGATCCCTTGTGGATGATTTATGACTCTTAAATACAAGCCAAATATAAAAAGAGTGGAGTTTTGTTCCCATGTTTCTTTTGTCAGGATAAGCTTCCATGAGGCTTCTTAAATATTTGTGGATATCTGTAGGCACATCCAGCCACAGACATCCCTGTATCTTCTGCTTGGCCTAATTGTCAATCTCTATCATACCTCAGACACAATGAATTGATACAGTTTATTTTGTCCGTGATATACCCATATATCAGTTGGGAAGGAAGCTAAGCCCTTAGATTTCAGCTTCTTGCTGAAACCAAGGCCACATAGTGATATTTCACTATAACACAAATAAAGGAATGGTAGTTAATTTACCAATGGTAAATGGTAGTTGGTAAATGGTAGTTAATTTACCAATGGTAAATGGTAGTTGGTAATGGTGAATGGTAGTTAATTTAATATTTATGGGCAATTTCACACATCCAGAAACAGAACCATTTTAAGAAAGAGTTGCGAGAGCTGTGGATTAAAACATACAAGGAAAGGTAGGAAACAAAAAAAGAGTTAAATTAGGAAACATACATGAGGTAAGGGTTCTATTCTGAGTGCTTCTGGAAATGAGGAAATCCCCAAAGTCCCCGAAACTTTAACTAAAGACAAAATGTTTTGTACTGAAAACTCATTTAAATATTATTTAACTTGCATAACAAAGTAGGTGGGAACCTAGGGCAGTGGGACAAATGGGGGCAGTGGTGACTTCCAGGTGGTGATGTGCTTCCTGTGTGACTGTGCAGATGTATTAGGGGTTGATATTCTTTCTGCCCTTCCCTCCACCCCCAAATTTATGACCAGGAAAGCTACCCCAGTCACTCCACCCTAGTTACACCACAATCATTGAATGAAATGCCCAAATAGCTTTGGGAGCAGAAGTCACAACCCAGTGATTCCTTCTTTCCAAGGTAATGTACTCTTCATTGGGCATTGGATCTAGCTGTCTTTTGTAAACTCCCCTTCTGGCTTCATGATTATTTCCATCTTGGTTGCCAGCTACAAATGGAGGAGTGGAGGGTGTTTTTTGCTTTGCCAAGGCCAGGCCTGGTGATTAGGACACTTTGCTACGTAAGTGCCACTTATGCATCTAGAAGGAAGAATAAAAATTGTGTGACCCTTACATATCTAAGTCTACTTAGATATGTAAGTGCCCAAGAAGAACCTAGCTCTTGGTCTCTAGTTCTAGTAATTATAAAACATAGGACACATCTACATGTGTGCATTTACTGCACAGTAACCAAAATTAATGTGCAGTACAGGTACACATCTACACTTGCCCACCTGTACTGCACAGTAAATATAGTGACTAACACTGATTTGAGTGTAAATTTGACACATGCATAATGCAGGTGTCAAATTTATGCCTGATTAGTTACTGTGCAGTAATGCACATGTAGACGCCTTACTGCGCAGTAACACTGTGTGTGTGGATTGATTTGGGATTAACTTTAGTCCCAAAGCAGTTGATACACAGTGTTAATGTGCCTTAAAACCTGCATGTGTAGACACTGGCCTATCTCCACTTACTGTGCAGTAATTTACTAGGCAGTAAATTTAAGCTGGCATAAATGCACATGTAGACATGCCCATAATGTATTAAATTAGCTAACTATATCTGATGTGTCAAATAATAATGTTTTCTTAATATTATGAGCGGAGTTCCTGGTTTTCTCTGATAAAAAAAACACATAAAATCCCCAATTTTTTAGTTAAAAAAAGTAAGCCAAAATTGACAATTTTTCCATAATTAACATAAAGCACCACTATATATATATATATATATATATATATATATATGTGTGTGTGTGTGTGTGTGTGTGTGTGTGTGTATTTTTGGGGGGGGGGGTTAAAAAAGTAAGCCAAAATTCACATTTTCACTATATATATATATATATATATATATATATATATATATATATATATATATATATATACATACACACACACATATATATATATAGTGGTGCTTTATGTTAATCATGGAAAAATGTGAATTTTGGCTTACTTTATAACCCAAAAATTTGGGTGGGGAAGGGGTCAGAGAAAGCCAGGATACCTGATTATTATCAACACACTTTAATTAAGTTTCAGGTTTAGAAACCTACATCTTCCTTATGACCTTTAAGTATAATCATATGTCTTCAGTGCGGTGTTTCTCTTGCTTAAATGACTGACGCTCATGCTCAAGAAACAGTAATGCCTGTTAAACATCAGACCCCTGTCCCCTTTTTTTCCCCTAATAGAAATATGTTTTCTGGGCTTATTTTTATGACTGTAACAATATTTTCAGCAATCCCATGTTGTATGATGGTCTTTAGATTTCATGCAAATATCTACGTGAGCTGTTCTCAAACACCAAGCTACTTAACAAAGTGATCTTTTATCAAAGCATTAAGCTGTTAATAAACGAAGAATGTTTATCCACAGAAGAGCTTCAAAGACTGTTTTGATGAAGATGAGCTTTCTTTCCCTTTTGCAGCTGTCCTTGCTTGGGGAGGGGAGCTGGCAGGCCCAAACGGGCCTGTTGCCAGAGAAGAATAAGTAGGAGGAGGTGGGCAAGGTTTCAGTGCAGGTGTTCCTTTAGAGCTCGCTGTTTGATTTCATCCTAAACTGTATCTGTGAAAATGAGGCTGCTTTGTTCTTTTATGTGAGCCCATGCTATTTTTAAACCTGCTGAAAAACATTTGCACTTTTTATATCACAAACTGAAAAACAAAAACCAAAGCAGCCAAAAATATTGACCAGCAAAAACCTATGACAATATCATGCTATAAATCACAGACTAGACCTCAAGCTGTATGTTGTTTACTAGGAATTCTCCCTTTCACATTTTAGTTTTAACCTCATTTTCCACCTTTCCAATCACTTGCCTGGTGAAGAGGCGCATTCTGCTGGTTAATCAATAGAATATTATTACTGAATGCTGAAATTCAGATATAAATATCATGAAGTACATACAGATTGAAAGACCAATACATTTTTAAAGAGCCTTTTGCTAGAGGTATGAATAAAATTAAGCATGAGTAGAAGGGTCATTTTAAAACTTGAGTGTTTCCATCAATTGTGTAATTCAAGCAACAATTAAATTACCCTTTACTTTGATTGCCTGCTTATTCAGACTGTTAAATGGGGTTGAGATGAAAGGGAATTTTTATTTTCTTAAGTTGTTTCCTTTGCTTGCATCTTTTCCCTCCAACCCACCTAATCTGCACATTTATTTCAGTCTGGCTACATTCTGAAGGCAGGGACAGTTATACAACAGTTAAAGAAACCCAGAGTTAAAGCCTCAAATCAGAAAATATCAGCTAAGCTCCTTCTATTATGACATCTTTCTGGTTTCTGACCTGTGTCCTACCTGCCAGGGCACAAGTTAGTGTTTATCCAGTCCTGTTTCTAATATCCCCCTTTAGCCAGGAAACTTTGTCTTGCATTTAATATTCATTGAGTAAAATGACTGAAAACTAGTAGGAAACTCTCTACCTATTGAGAGGGTGCTTCTCTGGAAAGGGCCAGGATAGCAGCCCTATCCTGGTCTTTCCAGAGAAGCACACCCCAGCTTGTTCTCTTGCTCCCGGTCCCATATCTCCCTTTTGCAGCTGAGCCAGGGGTCAGCTTCAGAAGGAAGATTAGAAAAGGGACTGAGTTGTGTCTAACAGTGGTCTGGTGGTTAGAGAACTGGGAAATAGGAGACAGATTCAAATTCTCTTTGCCTGAGGAAAGGCCACTTCCTGTCTGAGTGCTCCTCCAGATAAACTATGAAAGGAAGCTCCTTGTTCACCTCTGGTGTCTAGCCCCTGGCAGTCATGGATATTTTTCAGGGTGCAATTTCATGATTAACTCTTGCTCAGGTACATGTATATGGAGCTGCATACCTGCCTATCCAAAGCATAACCAACTGCACATGCTCAGTAGCTGTACGGATACTTGCATATCTACATTGCACGTAAAGTTACAAATTGTACATTAGTGTCTAAAGGAAAATAGCCTTGTGAGCGAGTCCTCATGGTTGAGGGTGATCAAAAGCAAAATAGTATTCTATCCAGAATGATTACAGTAAATTCTGTTGCCATAAACTCTGACAGAAAAAATATTTTAAAGATGTGGAAACAAAGTTGTAGGTATGGTCATGTGAATTCTTCTCTCCATTAGCCAACCACATCATAGAATTGAGCTAAAAATATCATGATATTTGAAATTAATTGGATTTAACTTTATTTTTGTTGTTTATACTTGCCAAATAACCATTTCATTTTGTTCAATGTCAAATTTTCTATTCAACCCAATAAGAAATGTTCCTTTTTGGCTACTTGTAAGAAAAAAAAAAACAAAGGAAATTAAGGGCTAAAGTCAGAAACAAAAAGGCAAAATCATAATAATGTCATCTTTTTATCTCATAGGTCAAGAAGGAGAACACTTAGGCAGGCTGGTAGGGTATTCAGGTTCACATATAATTTTTTCTGGGTGGTTTGAAGCTATAGCATTAATTGCCTAGAAGAACATGACGCTATATGTTATTATGGAACATGGGATTTTCCATCTCATCTATTAACACTGTTTCACTTTTGTAAACATCTACAGGAGAAGGGACTGAAATTCAGCCATCTAAACTCTGGAGGAGAGTATTAATCACTAGACTATATAGCTTTCTGGTTATGTGCCAGAAGGAGGTATGAGTGTACTTTCAATGAAAACTAGTTATAAGGATCTTTTATCATCTTCCTTTGGCTTGCTCCCAACCCCAAGGGAATGCTAAGAGTTGGCTTGATCATAGTCAATAAGAAGCTATGTGGGGAACTGGAATTTGATAATAGAGGGTTGTTTAGTCTAATAGACAATGGAATAACTAGCTAGATATAAGCACTATTCACAAAACTAATGATGATGAGGTATTACTCTTATTTTATTTTATTCAATAGTTTAATGATTAGGGCACCCTAAACACAATAATATAATATAATAATATAGCAACCAAACAAAAACACTTGTACTTATTAATAAAAAAGGGATGGGAGCAATGTTTGCAGTAAGCACGGTGTATAATCATTGCAATTGTTTTCTTTTGTTTTGTCTTTTCCTGTTTTCATTCTAAGGCATGGACAGAAACTTTTAGACCACTTCAATTACAAATGTCATCTGGCTTTTAAACAGGGTAGAACACCTTTTGCCTTTGGTGCTTTTTAGTGATGTGGTAAAATATAAGAATGTGGTAAGAGGTAAGGAAAAACTACACATTATTTGTTCAGTTTCATTTGAAGAAAAGTCTGAAGTGCAATGGAGAAAGGTGGGAAAAAAAGAAAGTATATAGTACATCTACTGACTAGCAAAAGGTTAATTCAGGCAAAGGAAAAAGATGGATAAATAAATTGAATGCTGGATTAGACACACGTAGTCAAACTGACTGACTCAGACTCACTGAAATCTACACAGTTTACTTGTGCTTAACATCAAGAATGTGGGGGGACAGTAGGGGATATGGAATTCCCATGTTCCCTTTGAAACCTAATATGTAAAAAGTGCCATTTATATTTTATTGACTGATCATTTCGGGATGTGTAATCTCTGTGCTAACCCAAATGAGCCCTTCTTTTGTTTAAGCATCACAGTATTCTTCTGCAGAGAAGGGATGAATGACAGCTAGTAACACTTCTTACTTCTGTCTCACCCCCTCAAGCCTAGCCAATTAAAGCACCCAGTGGGTAGCTTATTAGGGAGTCTTTAAGCATGAAAATGATGTGTCACAAGGAAGAGCCAGCAGGGGGTGCACCATGGTTCAGGGGTGGTGAAGCAGAACAGAGTAACAGGAGAATGGCTTATTGTTCCTTTAGTAATAGGATTTATCTAAAACTGTAATTCAAATGTCATACATTGAATAAACCTTGTGGCTTCTCTGACATGCATACCTAGATGGTGCTTAAACAGTAGAGAATAAAGGAAAGGGCACTTAAGAATATTCAGTAATAACTAAAGGCTAGATTTTAGAACCAGGCTGCAGTCACACACATACACAAACACACAAAAGATTGTGTTGCTGCTTTCCTCCTGCCTTATAGGCAGGCTGTGTTGCTGGGCAGGTTGTGTTGCTGGGCTATAGTGGCCATGAAGATTGCTGGCTCCCACTGGGCAGCCAGCATTTTATTTTCAGCAAGTTTTTTTTCCCCACAGATTTCACAGACAGTGCCCAATTTCATGCAAAATGCCTGATTTCTACTAAATCTGCAAAACTGCAAATTGAGTAGGTCCTTAGTTATAAACATGCCATAACCCTGAGTGGTACTGGACAAAATGGGCATCATACACACCACATTATAAGAAGAATGTGGAGAAAGTGTAGCTGGTCCAGAGTTGAGCAACAAAGGGCGTGTCTACATGAGATGCATTAATGCACTTTAACTTAAGCTAATCACACCTAAATTTGATACCTACAAATGCAGATATCAGATTTAGTCACAATTAGTTAATGTGCAGTAATGCATGTGTAGACACATTACTTTAGTGGCACTAACTTTAGTGCTGGGTCTGCCCAGCCACTAGGGGGCCAACCTGATTCCAGCCCCATGGCTCCTAGCTGGCTGCCTCTCCTCCCCCAGGGCTGGGCTGCTGTCTGGCAGCCCCTATCTGCAGGCTACAAAAGCCTGTGGCCATTTTGTGCCCTGAAGCACACACTCCAGAAGCCTGAACAAGACTCTTGTTCTGTGCTGGAGCCCAGCAGGTCCTGTGTGCCCCCATGGACAGGCTATCTCTGCCTGGCCTGTCCCCCTTTAGGGCTGCTGTTTGGCCAGAGGTGAATGTTGCAAAGGGATGCAGCTTGATGCACCCCTTGCCCAGCTCCGCAATTCCCCCAGGGCTGCTGGCTGGCTGATTCTAGTAGTAGGGCCAGTACCTGCTCCCTGCTGCTGCTCACCCCCAGCTGTATCCTTTGCTTGTAGGTCTTATGGTGAAGTGCCTCTGTCTCATGGCTCCCAGTCCCTAGCCATGCCTCTGTGCTGGGTGCTGCTGGCAACCATCCAGGGCCAGCCACACAGGGATAGCCACATGGGGGCCCAGAGAGCCAATGCAAGATGAGAATGTTGTCCTCCTCCCCATTGAGCTCTAACCCTGGCTACTTGTGTAAACCCATGCCAACTGCCAGGGACCCCAACTGGACCTGGGAGGAGGTGTGTGACCTCATTGTGCTCTGGGACCATATCAATGTGCAGAGGCAGGTCATGTGGGGAGGGCACTCAAATAGCCACATTTATGAAGCCCTGTCAGATGGGATGTAGAAGCAAGGGCACTCGCAGTTGGCATGGCAGTGCCACACAAATGTCAAGGCCTTGTGGGCACAGTGAATGACTGTGACTGACTTCAATCGTTGGTCCAGACATGCCCAAAATTCCATGGCCTTTATGCAGGAGCTAACCTGCTCTTTGGCACCCCGGGAGCCAGGCCGCACCCATGTGAGTGCCACCAACCACTGCCTTTGCTCCGCCCTGATGCCTCCAGTTACATGTCACCAGAGGAGGGGAACTTGGACCTTCAGCATCCTGCCCAGCCCTCCTCCCCAGCTGCTGCATCCATTGACAGTCTGAGGAGCCCTGTTTAGCAGCTGCCTCATCCTCAATGTAGACCTAGACCTGGGCATGAGGAGTGGCTGGCCATGCCACCACCAGCTGCCAGCGGTGCCAGCTCCTACCTGGACTTCCTACCTGGAGGGGCCCCTAGTTGGGAATTGGCCCACTGTGTACCACAGGCCATGGACACTGGGCACAGCTGGTCACCCTCTCTGATGAGAAGGCCCATACTGACCTGCCAGCTTCACCAGCCTTGGACACTTGCTAAGTCCTGCACTGGAGGAAGATCTTCCCAGTCCTCGTCCCTGGCCCTGGCCCCTGCCCCTGATCCTTTCCTGGCTTGCCCACACTCCACTGGCCTGGGTTCCCCGTACACCCCCTCACAGCATGCAGACAGGTGGAATACAGTTCAGAACATTATTGAGAAGCCTGTGTCCATGCAGCTGGGAGGACATGGGCCTTGCATATGCTGAGGAAGGCTTCAATGCTGATGGTGATGTCCTTCTTGGCAGAGCGGGGCAGGGACACATAGCACTGCCACAGGTAGCCCTCCAGGTGGCAGCAGAGATTGTAGGGCAGCCCAGGCTTGCCCCCACACCATTGTAGCTCAGAGTCCAAAACCAAGAATGTAGATGTTCCTGGGAGAATCAGCAGCAGCAGGGTGTAGTGGGTCAGGCACCTCTCTGCCTGCACAAACAGATCATCATCCAGATGCGCCAGCTGCAACAGTGGCGTACCAGGGACCAGACCCTCCTGCTCCAGCAGCTGGTGGAGGTGATAGCGGTGGAGAAGTAAGAGGTGCAGGAATAGGCACGGGAGGTGGAGGAGTAGGCCTGGTGGGCAAATGATGGCCAGACAGAGGCATGAGATTGGGCACAGCAGAACCACTGGCACCATGTGGGCCCTGGAGTGGGAGCATCTGGAGTAGCTCCAGCAAACAGGGGAACATGGACCATCAGGCCATGGACAATCTTCTGGCCCTGGTGGCTGTGTACATGTCCCCCATTACCCAGACCACACCCAAGGCCCCACAGGGCATCTGCCCCCCCCCCCTCGCCACCTGGCATCAGGTCCCCACCTGACCCTTGGAGGAAGTCCTCAGGCATGTCCTGCCCACCAGACCCCCTTGCCCAGCCCCTTCCCTAGACCTGCCACCACTTACCTGGGCCCAGACCTGCCACTCTCCCATGCACCACAAGGCTGAAGAACCAGCTGTGCATGAGGCTGCCACCCATTGGGATCTCCCCAGCTCCCGGACCTGTGGAGGAAGATCTAGGAATTGGGGTGCTGGGCACCTGCCCTAGGTCTTTGCCCCCTAGGCTCCCCCCACAGCCCCTACTCTGGGCTTGAAGATGCACATTATTGTAATAGTTTTTCATATGCATATAGTTTCGTACCTGTATATAGTTTTCCACTTGTAATTGGGTTTTTTATTGTTGGTGGGTGGGGAGGGTAGTGTCCGTGTGCAATAGTGGGCACTGTTAGTTGAACTGTGAAGAAAGGAGGCACGGGGGTGGGTGTTGTGAGGTTAATTTTTTTTCTTTTTTCTTTTTTTTAGTCTCACCCATGTGCACTTCTTGAGAGTGGTGCTGGGGATGGGCAGGGGGTAGAGGGTGTGTGGGAGGTGGGGCAGGGGGGCTGGAGCAGGAAGTGAAGGACAAGGGGGTTGGCCAGGACCTCCAGCAGCTGTTGCTGGTACCCTGGCTCCCAGTGGTGGGTGCATGGCTCTCTTGGGGCCTGGGTGGGGGGTTTCTGCTGGGGCAGAAGAGCCAGTACCATGGCCAGTGGAGCACAGGGTGCTGGTCGTCACTAGCAGGGGCAGGGTCTGGAGCAGCCCTGGTGTGGAGAGCCAGGGTGGACAAGACAGTAGCTGCTGTATGCTGCTCCTGTGCTGGGCACATAGCTCCTGGGCAGGGAAGGGGCTACCAAAGGATCAGTTTCCAAGATGGCTGCCAAGTGCTGGCAGCTGGGTCTGGCTCCAACATGCCTGCCAAGTTCTGGTAGCCATGTGGCTGGAGACTGCAGCTTTCTCCAGTGGCCACAGGGGCACATGGCTGGACTGAAGTGACTTTGAACTAACTTCAGACCCAAGTCCCTTCATTTGTACATACCTGCAAAAAAATGCTTAATGCACATTAGCTTAATGTACATTTAATTTAGTCTTGCTTATTTGCAAATGTAATCACACCCTATGATGATAAATGGAATGGAAAGCAAGCAATCTGAGCAAAGATTAAAGGAAATACATATGTTGAGTCTGGAGAGAACAATGTTAAAATATTTGAATGGTGGGAAAAATATACTTCCTGTCACACAGAGCAGGACATATGGCAATGGTTTTGGACTTCAGTGAAGAATAGTTAGATCAAATCTCATGGTCCAAAGGCAACTATGGAGTTCTTCAAGAGGCTGGAATTGTTTACTGGAATTCTTCAAAAAGATGCTGAGTGGTTTAGAAATAGCTGCAGCTGTATAGGTGGCATGATACCATGACCTTTCCAACTTTACTATTTTATTTATAATGAATAATTTATTCACTAGTTATTAGCTTTTGGTTAGTTTATTTTTTAGAGTAGATATTGACTTATTACATTTATTCAAGATTATCCAATGAATTTTATGTTCAATATTATTACTAGATTTCTGGTCATCTAACAGTGGTTCCTTTTTCATTACTAGATGCATGTAGCTTACCGATTCAGGGACGTCATGGTACTACTAGAACTCTGATTCTCTCAAGCAAAAATGGGGATTAATTTTACCCCTCCTGACCATCCTCCACTGAAGGAGAAATCAAGAGGGAAATTATTACTCATTTTCTCATGAGTATAATTGAGGAAAGGAAATAAAAAAAATGGAGACACTTATCACTTGATCTCTGCCATTAGAGAGAGAAGCAGCAGAGAAGTGACTAAGAAGAATTCACTCTTTTGATTGCCAGTCATCAGCATTGCAATCTGCCTGGTGAGAGAGATTATATAAAGTGGCTCTTGTATTAATTCAGGAGGTTATCAATATTCTAAGTGTGTATCGAGTTTTTGCACGCTTCTAGAAAGGAAAATTAAAATACCGTTTGGATGCATTTAGTTGCATATCTCAACGCGCATTCAATTAAAAAAAAAAAAAGATAATCTGTTGTGCTTTCTGGCTAGCTTCCCAAATGAAAAGTAGAGATTTGCCTTTCACCAATTACAATAATAGCATCCTGCACAAAAATAGTCACTATGCTTCAGAGATACCAAGTTATTTGAATAAATCTTCTGTCTAATATACTAGGATTTGTTTTCCTGAATTCTTGATACCTGAAACTTTTAAATTAAGTAAACAATAAATTTTTGGCCTTTAGCTATCACTGACTCCTGTTTTATTAGAACTGCAGATTGTCAAAAAAACCCTGAAAAAATAATAACATGGCATTGTGCAAAATTAATTCTTTGGTCACATTAAACAGCTGTAGGAGACAGAGAGGGCTGTCCTCTAAAGCATTTTTTTAGTACAATATACCAGTAGCCTACCCTCAAATTTTGTCTGGTCTTGTGGTTTAAATTTAAGTATACCTACTTGTTAACATGTTAGAATGCTATAGCTGTGGGAGAGTAAGGAAAGCTCTCCTACTCAAACTTGTCTTGAGATCTGTGAAAATGAAATGTGGATTTCTGAAATACTCCCTTTAAGCTTTTAGCATTGCATATCATTTCCTATTTGTCCTATTATAAAAGTGCTGCACATTCAGTGCCGGATATATGCCAGCATGTTGGAATTAACTCTTTTCAGAACCTTCCTTTAATAAATTATCTTCCCCACTTGTTTGTTTATCCTAATCATATTCATATATTATAAAGAATAAGTTGCTAAGTGTCATTTAAGTGGAACAGCTAAGGCATTGTTTCTTTAATGTCATTTTCAGTTTCTACTTGTAGAGCGTATGCCATAAAAAGCTGTTATCACTACCCAAAAAAGTGGTTCTATGGTTAACAGTATAAACACAATTTTGCTTTTCATAGAGTATCAATTATTTTTTTAAATTCAGTTGAAAACTAATTTGTAAGAAACTTTACTACACAAGGAAATTTCAGCCACAAGCTAATATCTTATTTCATCCATTCAAAAAATGATACAAACTCTTTTTATTGCCTCATTTCTTTTATCCCCTTACTTCAACCATTATGGCCTATCATTTTTCCCTTTTATGTTGCTATTTCCTATAGCCTGTTCATAATATGAAATATAGTCTTAACATGGACCCTTATTTCCATACAATACATGAGTTGTCTTTCTAATCACTATATTACTTCTATAAACTGTCATAATTACATCATTAATTTCTTTAAAGAAAATCCTACTTTAAACCACTATACACACACACACACACACACACACACATATTAATATTCTCTCTCTCTCTCTCTCTCTCTCTCTCTCTCTCTATATATATATATATATATACATATATATAATAAAATAAATAAATTCATAGAATAAAAGTCACCACTTCTGGCTGTGTGTCTATAACACCCCAGGCCGACTGAGTATTCACAGCCCTGAGCCTTACGTACAGATAGACAGACAGGCAGAAGCAGTGGGGGCCAAGGTGTGCTCTGCTGCATGGGGGCGGGGAGAGGGAGGAAAAGAAGTGGGAGGGGTGTGTGGCTTGTGGCTCTGTTGAGGAGCATGGTGCATGGCCATGTCAGGGCATGGCATGTGGCTCAGGGGGCCACACAGGGAGTGGGTACAGGGTCCATGGGCAGAGCCCGCTGGTTGCAGCACGTGGCCATGGGGTAGGGTGGAGCCACCATGTCTGCTCCTGGTGTGGCACCCTGTGGCCACGCACCATGCCCCCAACATGCATTACACCTCCCCCACACACAGCCATGAGCCACACACCCCCATGAGGGCATCACCTGCTGGCATGTCATTCATGATGGGCATTTTGCTAGTGTGTGTATATAGAGATATAGATATATCTCTATATATTTATACACACACACACACACACACACACACACACACACACACACATATATATATATAATATAACAAGGTAATACATGCATATGTACATATATATGTGTATATATATATGTCTATGTATGTATGTATGTATGTATTACTAGTTGTGGCAGCGGGGTTACACCCTTGGGGGACGGAAGTGCTGGGGGCAGACACTCCCAGAGAAGGCAACAGGGATCCCAATGCCACAGAAAACTTACCTAGGAGGTAGACTGGGAAGGAGAAAGGGCAGTGTGAACTGGCATTGCACCGACTCTTTGAGCGGCTGTCTATTAAGATGGGTGGCAGCCAGTTGATGACATGAGCTGGGGCCGCTGCTGTGGGAGATTTAAAAACCCCACTGGAAGCCAGGTGTGTGGGGGAAGCCAGCTGGCGAGATGCTGGGCCCAGTGAGACCTGGTGCACCAGCATGAATGACCCCTGTGACTCTGCCCCCCAGCGAGCAAGTGAGGGCAGGAGTTGGAAGTTGGCCAAGACATCCCAAACATCAGCCCCGGAGCAAGAGAGGCTTGTAGTTAGCGATTCTCCACAGAAGACACAACTAGCCTTATCTACCCTGGCCCTGAAGCACACATCTTAGGCCCCAGGGCCAGCATAGGGATCAGGGCAGACCCAGAAGGAATAGGGGTGGGCAGGCTGAACTCCCAAGCCTGTGCTCCCATCCACAGCTGAGAATGCAGAGGCTCCCCAGGGCAACAGATAAGCCACAGCCCAGAGTTGGTGTGGCAACACGAAGATCCACACAGTTGGTGAGTGGGTGGGGAGTAGGGGAGGTGGAGCCCCAGGAAGAACCATGGCGAGCCAGTGAGTATTCCGTTTTTTGGGTCGGGGAGAAAGGAATACCACTGAACCCCTCCTTTTGCAATTCCATCAAGTATACTCACAGCTCCAGCAGGGGGCACCACCCTAGTTTTTCATTTTAATCATGGAAAAATGTGAATTTTGGGTTCCTTTTTTTAACCTGAAAATTGGTTGTTTTTTTTTTTTAATCAGAGAGAAACCAAGATCTTTGGCTATTGCTGACCTCAGAAGCATCCATCTTAGTTCAGATATATGATCCTATTCTAGCCATTTACACAATGGACATCTTATGTGCTTTGATGTTGGTATCTATTGCACTCAAAGGCATCTACATGACAGACAGCAGCAAAGAGGATAAATGATATTTAATATTTTTTACCAATAACCGTTTCATACAAAATGCATAAACAACACAAACAGCATTGGGGAAAGGGAATGGCCTCTTTAGCATACAGGGTAAGGCTCTAGCTGATATGTTTGGTTTAAGGTCCTTTGACTTTTGTGTTCCTTTCCTCCCAGTGGCCCAGCTCTGATAGAAGGGATGGGGGATTCATTCAACCCTGCATCGCCCACAGCCTGCCTCACTAATTTTTTTTTAGATCTTTCTTGTCTGGTATCTAGAAAGCTCTGCAGGCCATTGACTCCCTTTCTCTCCTAACTCTCAAGGAACTCAGGATAGAAATCAGTATCCCTTTCATTTCTAGTATCCTTTGAAACTTCAATTATCTGTTCTGCTATATATATGAACAATAGTGAGATAAAGCTGGAAGTTTCTGAAGTATTTCTTCTGCACATTCCTTGTAATGCTCTTATGTTGGGCCTGGACATAACTAACCCCCAATAAACCACCCAATCAATGGCTGACTCATTAGTCCAGTTTCCAACTGAGGTGATTTTTGGCCTCAGGAAATTGATCAGGGTGTATCCATCACCACCCAACTAATCCAGCAATTAGTTGCACTATAATTCAATAAGGAAACTTACAAAAATGTATATAAGTATAATGAATTAAATGGTTTATTAATTAATAACAGGTAAGTCTTGAATAACTATCACACAGTTCAAATAATGACTTCACCAAGCACTAATAACCCATAACATAAGCATGAGCCATGCCACAGACACCTGCTAGATGATGGCTTACCTTCCACATATAGGCAGGGGAGAAAACAAATGAAACAAAAAAAGAGAGAAGAGGATGGGCAATACTTACAATACAGAAAGTAGAGAGTTGCTACTGTGCTATGCACACCTAGGGTGCATCCACATATGCAAGCACATGTGCTTGCAGCAGCTCAAATAGAAGTGGTGCAAATTTGCACTGGGACTTTCTGTCTCAGCACACATAATTGGATATGCACTTTGTTGTGAAGCAAATTGTGCCACTTGGGGCAAAATAACCCTGCCTGACTCCTCCTGGATCTGAAGCCAGGGGAAGCTACAGCCTGGGGCCAGCAGTATAAAAAGCTGCCCTGTCCTGGCCCAGCAGGACAAAAAGCTGCCTTGGCAGGTAGCTCAGGGCTACTCACTCTCAGGAGCTTCTAGGGCCCAGCAAATTGGTCACTAATTGGCCCAGCTGGGGACACTACCCCTTGTGCCAGATGGACTGCTGAAACATCCCTGAGAGTTCCCTGCACCCTTTACCCACTGCAGCAGTCTGGCAGTGGGGGCTGCTGCCTGGCTGTGACCTGCTGCACACCTGCCAGACCCGATTGGGGACTGCACAGCCAGTACAGGCATCTGCCCCTCTGGGCTAGCTGCCAGTGGGCTGTGGCTGCAGAGTTGGCCTCTATGCAGCACTACTGCTATGTGTGCTCTCTGCCCGGCAATCTGGGCACCTATCGCCCGGAAGATGTTTCAAGTGTGGTGGCCTGCTTTGAACTGTCAAGCATGTCCTCCTGGACCCATTTGGCCAGGAGGTCAGCCACAGCCAGCTGGGTCCAAGGTGCCAGCTTTGAGCAGGCAGGGTCCTGCCACTGGCCTTCCTAGCAGGAATTCTGGTGTTCCCTATTAGAAAACCGAAAAATCCCTGATTAAAAAAAAAAAAATCCCCAAGTTACTCTGTAAAATACCCAAAAATCCATGTTCCTCCACAAGTAAAACAAAAGACCACTATAAAGAGAGAGAGAGAGAGTGAGACAGAGACAACAATCATTTGGTCAATGTTTTATTGATATATCTACTAGCAATATCTTAAAGCAATGTGGAAGCATACCAGTGTTTCTACCATAATAATAAAGTGAATTCTAAATACATGTATTCATGAATTCATGAAACATGAATATATATTTTGCTGCCTTCCCATAGGGGCTACGGCCCTCACACAGGGTTACAGCCTCCACATGGGGGCTACAGCCCCCCAACAGAGGCCAAAGGCCCCTGCAGGGGCTACCCCTCCCACAAGGCCAGCATGCTGCACCCCAGCCTTCAGTTGCTGCCTCACCTAGCCCCATCACCAGCTGCTACAGCCCCCAGATGGCTGCCCCATGCAGCTCCACCCCCCACTCCCTGAGACCCCCCCCAATGGCTTCCCAGCCTGGCCCTATCCGCCACTTGCACCCCAAGGCCCCCATGGCTGCCCCCTCCACCCCAGGCACCATCACTTTAAAAAGAAAAAAAAAAGAAAAAAAAAGAAAAAAAAAGAAAAAAAGCCTCTACTTACCTTAGAAGCAGGGGCTAAGGGGGCTCCGGGGCCTCCTGGCAGAGCCCTCCAGGGCAGCACAGGGCAACAGGGGGCAGGAGGGCCTGGGCTGGGGGGGCATCAGGGGGCAGGAGGGCCTGGGCTGGGGCCACTGGGGCTGTCCCCCTGCCTTGTGCTGTGCAGGCAGGGCCCCAGTGACCCAGATGGCAGCTACAACTGCAGGTAAGTGCTGGGGTTTTTTTTTGTTGTGTTTTGTTTTAAACTATTGGGATGCTGGGGTGGGGGTGGCAAGGTTCAGAGATCTGGAGGTCTGCGGGGGTGGAACCAGGCAGGGCAGGGATTCAGGGAGTCTGGGGGGCAGGCAGGGGATGGGGATGGTCAAAAAAGTGATTGTGGCAGTCAGGGGGGCCAGGCAGAAGAGTGATCAGGGGCTCAGGGGGCAGGCAAGAGATGGGGCTGGGCAGGGCAGGGCTAGGGGAGCTGGAGGAGTGGGTGGAGCCAGTCGGGGTCACCCCCATAGTCCAGCCCCCTGACCCCTTACTTATCGTACTGCAGCTGCTTCAGCACCAGGGTGAGGGGCCAACCATAGAGATATTCTGGCAGCCAGAGTGTCTCCATGGAGGACCCAGCCTCTTTTTGCCTGTGCCCTGCCCTGCCCTGCTTTTTTGAACTTCCTTTTTTTTTAGACCCCTGGATATCAAGGGGTCTAATATTCTCCCTGTACTGCAAACTTGCAGCACAGGGAACATTTCTTCATTGCCACATGTGCCTCTTGTCCCATCTCAAAGCGGTTTGAGATGGGGCAAGAGGCATGTGCACGCTCATCTGGACTTGCCCCTGGCCAATAGGCAAGAGATCCACAATGGTGAGGACTGATGAAACCTCACAGGTCCCAGAAGCTTGGCTCTGTGTACTTCTGCAGTCCACTCACCAAATCATGCAGTCACACTATTCTAGACTAATCACATACCATGCTCTGCCTCTCACCCTCCCGGCACAATGACCAATTCCCTCACAGTATACCTCTCTTTACCTCATTCACCCCTCACAACCACACCCTCACATACACACCTTCTCCCCTCTCTCTCCTTTTTTTTCACCCCCCCCACTTGCCAGTCAGAAGTTCTTTTATATGGGTGCAGCACCCCACCTACTGGGGCTCTGCACACAGCATGGGCAATTGGTGCCTCCCGAGTCTGGTGGGGGGGGCACCAGATCACCAACAAGGGGAGGTCCCCTAGTGGCCAATATCTGACAAAGGGGGTGGTGTCCCCCCCATGGACCAGTGGTGAAATCGGAAGTGTACATCTGCTGGTGCTTCTGATTTTGCAGCTGGAGCTTCCAGAACATGCACAGCTGATCTCAGTGGGTGCCTATGCATCCATGTGCACCCCCTATGAGTCACCAATGGCACATGGTACATGGGTGTTCACGTGGCACACTACTCCAGTACCTTCACAGGTAGCAACTTGCAACTCACTTCACAGAGAGCAAGTCAGACAAAGATCATCTGCTGAACTACTTAGAACCAGACAGCCTTAGTATAATCTCAGGTCCAATTTTCACCTCCAACACTTAGAACTTATGATCTTGGAAGTATGAAGATGGGCAGCAATAGTTTTTGTCATCATCTGTGACTGTTGATACATCACAGTTAATAATAGGTGAAAACATGTGGCTCCACAAGATAAATTCATCTTTGAAGTGGACCATGTTTACTGAGGGTGTGTTTACATGAGATGTTTACTGTGCAGTACAATAATCTGCTGTGCAGTGAAGTATTACTATCTACACATGCACACCATTTACTGTGCAGTAAATTAGTCTACTGCACAATTAACTACTACCTCTAAATAGAGGTAGTAAACTAATTGCAAAGTAGATTCTGCACAGTAGCTTATGTGTAGATGCTGACTGGGAGCAAATTTGCTCCAGATCAGCCCCACCACTAGGGGGCCACAGGGTATAGAGAACTCCCTTGATCCTGGTGTTACGCAGCTCCCACCTCCCTCCAGGAGTTGAGAGTCAAGCAGTGCTGGGATGGGGTAGTGCTGCTCAGCTCCTGGCTTCCTACAGGAGCTGGGAACTGAACAGTACCCAGACTCAAGAGCTCTGTGCTTCCCTGCCCAGCCCAGGGCTGGATGGGAACTGTTCACTTTTTGGGGCAAGTCCCATCCAGCTCTGGGCTGTGCAGGGATTTCCAGGTCAGCCCCTAGCTGTGTGGGGAATCCCTTCTGGGCACAGGGCTTGCCTCCATGTGCAGGGAGCTAGGAGAGCCCTGTAGTGGCAGATGTCTCCCATCTACCTGAATATCAGGATCCCTCCTGATGTTCCCAGGCCAGAAGACAGCTGCCACTGCAGCTGTCATAGCTCTCCTGACCCCATGTGTATAAGACCCAGCCCTGTGCTTCCTGCCAGCTCCTGGGCTAGCAGGCGAACTTGGAGTTCCCAATTGTGCTGCAGGGGGCCAGAGTATGGTTGGAGCAACCCTATACTGGGCTGCTCCCATTGTGTAGACATGCTTCCTGGGAAGGCTTACTGCACCTTATTTTACTGTGCAGTAAGCCTTTATAGCATTAACTGCATGTGTAGATGTGTGCCCTGATTCAATACAAATGATTGCTATTTCTGGTATCCACTCCTGCTGTACCGCTTCAGAACTTGTTCATTTCCTGATGCCAGCATGGACATGCAGTAGTCTCAAGGAATGTGTTCTGAGGGAAAAAAATGTAAAGTGAAGTCTTTTCCTTTCTAAGAACAAAAAAGAGCAGGTGAATGACTGACTAGGAAGCAAGCCAGGCAGTCCAGTACCTTTCTGATGATGTTGCTCACTCAGAACCAGCTCACAAAAGGCACAGCAAGCCTGCAGACAGAGGCTTTTATGCTGTTTTTATGTCCCTCCCCCCCACCTGCCAGACACTGTGGTTGGAAGGGCAGTCAGAGAGAAGTCACAGTCACGGGCCAGCTAGAGATGTCCGTTCTCCGCCCCCCCACTCCCTCTCCATCTTCTAAGTTTCTCGTTCCCCATAAAGACTGCCATCTGAATCACTGAATCTTTTCTGAATCTTTTCCAAATCAATTTGGAGGCTTCAAATCAATTCAGAAGTTTTAAGCTTCTAGCAATTTGATTTGGATTTGGAGAGTCGGCCTCCAAATCAGGCCAAATCTTCTATGAATCAAATTTTGAACTGAAACTTCACGCAGTCCCAATATGCAGCATCTTCTGTATGCATGAAAAATTATTTAAAAAAAAATAATCTTCAAAGTGGCGTTCAAAGGGTTTTGATTTTTTTTTTGGGTGGGAATTGCTTTCTCATGGAAATATCTCTTACAGCAAGGGATGTATATAGCAGTCTTTTCCAGGATGCATGACCTCATCTTTTTCACAGATTTAATAGGTTTCATAAATATTAGGGTCTAGAAGGGACCTCATGAGATCATTGAGTACAGCCCCCCTGCCATAGGCAGGAAGTCTGTGGGGATCAAATGATCCCAGCCAGATAAAGATCTAAACTCCTTTTCAATGAGACCAGAGTAGGTGCTTGTACCACCCCCGGAGAGGGAAGGGGGAGGCTGTTCCAGACCCTGGACACTTGGACTGTGAAGAAGTTTTTCCTTATGTTTAATTTAAATTGGCTTTCTAGGAGTTTCTGCTCGTTTGACCTTGTTATTCCTTGGGGAGCTCTGGTGAACAACTGTTCTCTCAGATCCTGGTGCACTCCTGCCTTATGTACTTATAGGAAGCCACCAAGTCTCCCCTGATCCTTCTCTTCTCCTGGCTGAAGAGTCCCATGTCCCTCAGCCTCTCCTCATAAGGTTTGCTCTCTTGGCCTTTGATCATATGGGTGGCTCTCCTCTGGACTCTCTTGAGCTCATCCACATCCTTTCTGAACTGGGGTGCCCAAAACTGGACGCAGTACTCCTGTTGTGGCCTCACCAAGGCCAAGTAAAGTGGGAGGCCAACGTCCCTCGTTTTGTTAGAGATGCATCGATGGATGCATTCCAGAGTTTGGTTAGCTTTGCTGGCCACAGCATCACATTAGTGGCTCATGTTCCATGTTCATCTTGTGGTCAATCAAGACCACCAAGTCTTGTTTGGTCATGGTGCTAGCAAGCGAAGCACTGCCAAGCCTATAAGTATGATGCGGGTTGTTCCCCCCCAAGGTGGATTTCTACTAATCTAATAACACTTTTGCCATTAATTGTAACAGCCCTACATCTATACCTTACAGTAATTCACCGTAACCATATAAATGGGTTAAACATTTAAGAATTGCTTATAAAGGTGTAATGTGTATAACTTGACAACTAAACTGAAGCAAATCTTTGTGATTTAGTGTTGTTAGCAAGTTGTGTAAGAATATATATGTTTTTAATTCTCCCCCTTCTAAAGCTGCCATTCTGGAAACAATAAAAGAATATGCTCAAATTGCTTGTGCTTTTTTATCCAGTCATGAAACTGAAATTTTACCATTTTTCATTTTAATGATTAATTGAGCAGGATTTTTAATTAACACATTAAGCGGCTTGTTAAAGCTACTGACCCATATATTACATTTAACAGAAGCTTTCAAATCACTATAAAGCATTTACTAAATGCATTCTTTCTAAATGTTAAATTTAAGCAGCTCATTTTTAAAAGTTCATTGAAAACATTAAAAACTCTCTGGCTTTTTATTCTCTTGGGATACCCCCATTAATACACAGAAACTAAATACATTACAATTGCAATATAAAAAGTCCATCATGCCCAAAGCACTTCACTAAAATTAAAGGTTCTAATTCTTAACTAACTCATTTCAGTGGAATAATTTCCTTTAATGACCTTACTGTATAAAGGGGGCATTTATATATATGATACTTATGAACCTGATTCTGTAGCACTTATGCAGACAGAAGTGATACTTCTCTTTGAAACTTATATATCATCATCATCTCAACACCTCATCACCTTTAATGGATTTATCGTCACTGTTCAGTGTTTTCAGTCAAAGTCAACATTTAATCTGTTGTGGTGCTTGTGTAAAGACTCCTAAGATGAGATCCTCAAAGAGGCTTGCAAATGGGAAAAAAATGGACAAGAATAACCTATGACAACTAACCAAGCTTAGTTACTTATTTGCTTTCAGGACAGGTTGCATGGATCAGGATCATGATAAAGAGAAACTTCCCTGGCCTAATAAAAGTATCTAGCTGATGCAGGCATATATGCCCCACTTCCTTAGCTCTTATTTTACTCCTGGTTATCTTAGGTGGTTCCATATCCACACTAAATTATTCTATGAGGCTCTCTCCTTTGAATTTTATGGAAAGTCCATGTGCCTGACTGTGTTTAAGATTCCATTGCATGTTGCTAATGCCTTCGGTGAGCCTACGTGGAAATTTCTCTATCTCATATGTTGTGTTTCTTGCACTTACACATAGACTATGATTCCATTACTTCTTCACTTAGCACATAAATATGCATATGTATACAGAGTATGCACGATAGGCTATGTGTCGGCAAGGCACACTTGCGGCTATGTAGGCATATCCATGTGGATGCATAAATCTGCATAAGTCATGAAAGTATTGAGAGAGAAAAAACCTTGGTGTCAGGTTGTCAGACACAGGAAGGACCTACAACATTTTAGCCAAGTAGCTACGCATTTCAGCTGCTTGCCTAGGAAGCAAGAGACCCAGGTTATAGGTCCTCTTCACTGAGAGGGAGTATGAACCTGAATCTCCCTGATTTCTTATGACAGTTTCCAAAACACCAAAGATTAGATTTTAATAAGACCTTCCACAGCCTTTTTTTGAAGCTAAGTCACTGAACCTTGCATTTAATCACTATTGCATACAATGAATGAAGAATAGTGAATTTTCTGCCCCAGGAGAGCAAGAGGCCACTCTAGAAAAAAAGGCCACTCTGAAAAAAATCAATTGAGGATCAATTTTCCCTTTTTTCCCTCCCAAAGTGCTTGCATAATATAAACTTGAGGTCACTATAGGGTACTTTCATATCTTTTCTCTTTCTTTTTATGTATGTACAACTTAGTATTTTTAGTAACCTTTTCTCTTTTATTTTAAATATCACACAATCAGGTAGGCTTCATGACTTGTTGCATGGTATTTCAATATTTCACATTAATATCAAGGACAGTGTAGACATCCAGTGATAAACACTGCAGACATTGAAGTTAAAATGAGAAGAATCTTATTTTCTAATTGTGTGAAAATCAATGGTATGATGTTCATTAATGTGTCTGTAAAGGTTAAAAACAAAGGATTGTACAAGCAGGTAGTACAGTTCCTAGACACAATGCTATAGGGTACACATTGTACCAGCTTCACAGTTGGTGTTTGTTAATGTTTGACTAGACACTTAATACATCTCTTTTATTCATAGGAACCTTTCTAAAAGAAATCTAAGAAAGCATTGACTAGAGACTATGTGATAATATTTTATTTATAAATATTTCTGAATATTATATTCTTTATTTTCTTCCCTACCACTGGAGAAAGAAGCATGACAACAGTGTGGATGGTTCCTTTATATTTCTCTTTTTCCACTTATTAAGCCTGAAAGTGCTTTCTTTGTTCCATCTTTGGCAAAGATTTTGAGAAACAGAAACAGAAAGCTGAGCTTTCCAATCCATATTCAAAAGTGTCTATGGGGCATTCCATGACCTCAGTGACCAGATTTTTAAATGTAGTAAGTATCAATTAACTCTTGATTAAGGTTGGTGCTCATTGTTTTGGAAAACAGCCATTCAGAAGTCTAAATGTATACATAAGACCCTAAGTTCAGGATGTAGCTCTTCTTGAAAATCTTGATACTTACATTTTCAATGGATATAGATATGATGTCACAAACAGAGGGTCTTGAATTCATATGGAGAATAACCAGTAATAAAAATGAAATGACCAGGTTTTTATGCAAATATTTCCAGGAATAAAAGAACTAAAACCAAAATGAACCAAAACAAGAAGAATGGTGCTGGGAACTGGCTGGCCTTGTCTTATTAAGAGATAATGGCTCAAACTTTTACAGAAAAGTTTAATAACTATTTAATATTTTAAATAGGTATCATTTTATAGAAAATCATTTGTAAAACTGACCTATTTCAGAATTACAAAAGGTGTTAGAGGATGTCAGGAACAAGAGCACTGGCCAGGAGGCTCAGGTTTGTGTGTCTGGTTTGGCTGTGTAAGACTTTGAGTGATAAATATTTAATAAGAAGAACATACATACTGTACCCAAAAGGCAAGATGAATTGTCACCCTTTAGAATGATCCTCCCCCACATGAAAATATGGTGAAAGAAATATATATTTTGCAAAGAAAAATATATAGTGTTGAATGAATGACAATAGGACCACATTCCAAAAAGTTATTAATATAATTTTTGAAGTACAGTAGTACAATACAGAAAAGAACATAAGGGATATAACATATAATTATAGACATTCATAATACTCTGAGTGAGAATATAGTAATTGGCAGGGATCCTGGTTTTGTCTGATTTAAAAAGAATACAAAAAATAACCTCAAATCCACATTTTTCTGTGATTTAAATGAAACACCACTATATATAGATACCACTAATATATAGATATATATCTATATATAGTGGTGTTTTATTTTAATCACGGGAAAATGTGGATTTGGGATACTTTTGGATCCCTTTTTTTAAACTGAAAATTGGGGATTTTTTTTTTTAATCAGAGAAAACCAGGATCCCTGGTAATTGGTTCTAACCAATCAATGGTCCATCTAGCCCAGTAGACTGTGTCCAACAGTGGCAGTAGTGAACACTTTAAGGGAAAGTGCACAGGCCATGTCTAGTGTAATCCCTCATCTGTCATACCCTCCCAAGCATCAACTATCATTTGTGTACGATGCCCGAGGATGCATTCCTAGCTCTTCCTATTTAATAGCTATTATTAAGCCTATTCTCCAGGCACTTGCCTAATTCAGTGGTTCTCAACCTTGTTGAAGTCAATGCACTCCTTTTTAGACTCAAGGCATCTTTCAGAAAATGTCAGCTCTTAGCTTTCACTCATTTTTTCAGTCTAAAATAGTGAAATTCTTCTGTTGCAAAGAACTCATAAAGAGCATAACATGTAAGAATGTTTTTGACACTACAGATTCCTATATGAAATCTCCACTTCAGCTTTGGAGCTGTGTGTGTTAGGTATATTATCATAGGAACAATAGTTAGTATTTCCATATAGTCTCTCTGCAACTCCCATTCTAATGACACTATGTAAGAAAAAATAGTATAGGGAACCAAGAGACCTTTAATTTCCATGGTCTGTTCTACACTAGTCAGAGCTGAACTGGAAATCTCCAAGGTACAAAATTATACACACCTTGAGAGGTGGAATTGTTGCTTCATAGTGTTTCTATTGCAGACCAAGTTTTCTGTAACTAGCTTAAGATTGGTTCCATAACATTCATTGAGCTAGAAGTATCAAACCCATAAATTATGGAAGGCTGGGAATGTTCATCCTATGTTATTAATGGCACAAAAATATGACATCTCTATCTTATCCATAGATGCATGAAAGTATGTTGAAATTTTTTGATGTGTACGAGGCCAAATTTTTCTCACTGAAAAATAGATTTAATGTAGCAAAATGTGGCTGTGTGTGTCTGAATCACTACATCAAATTTTAAAAACAGTTTGCAAAATACAGTACTCATTGAAAGTTTGGAGGATTAACTCATTATGGATGGTGGCTATCTTGTAGGGCTGTGCGAGTCTTCGGATCGCACTTCAAATCTGGGGCCACTTTGGATGCTTTGGCATCCAAAGTACATGGCCGGATCAAAGCACGGGCTCAGTTAAGCTGTCCGAAGCAGTCTGGAGCATCTGAAGTGCTTTGGAAATGCTTCAGATGCTTCAGACAACTTAACTTAAAGTTAGGAGAGGGAGGGGGAGTGGGGGAAGGGAGGGAGAGTGGGGTGGGGGAGCGGGGGGAAGACTGGGAGGAAGACTGACATGTGTAGGTGGCCAGTGAGAACAATTTCTCCCTGGCTGCCTTTCCAATGACAGCGTCTGTGGGGTGGGACTAGAAACAGCATAAAAGCCTCTGTTTGGAGGCATGCTGTGCCTTTTTCAGCTTGTTCCCTGTCAGGAACTGTGAGAGAGAGGAATGCTCAGACTGAGGCATTGCAACTTGCTGGCTATACTCAGTAGTTGAACTTGCCTGCTCCTTTTTCTTCTTGCAAAGGATTAGGTAGGATTTAGCTTATCTTATCTTAGCTATTCTATTCAGTTACTATTAGTATTACTATTCAATTCATTTCTTTGAATTTATATTTGCTCTTTTTTTTTTGGAAACTTTCAGAAAAGAAAGCTGTGTTTTCCCTGCCAGTGTGATCCATCACTGTGCAGGGAGGCACACGGACTGCTTGCATGCATGCACACACACAGACACACAGACACAGACAGACACAATATAAAGAAAAATCAGATATTCATAGGAGAAGAAGACAAACAGACAGGCAGCACACAATTTTTACATAACTCTTAACACTGAAGCAAACAATCAAAGAAGAGGCCAGTGCACGCACGCAACAGAGGGAATAAAACGCACAATACAAAAGGATTCACACACACACGGGGACCTTTTGCAGCAGAGGAAAGATCAATATGAAGAATGCTGAAAAGGCAGGTGCCATGTCTTCTGGCAGGGGAGGGAGTGGGGTTGGGGGAAAACTAGAGCTGCAAGCTCCTTCCCCGCAAATAGACGCATTCTCTTTCCAAGCAGCCATGACATCAGTGCTACTAGAGGAAGCCAGGAGGTGGGAGCTGTGTCTGTACCTGACGTCCCTGCACCTGCACCACCTCCACCCAGTCCAGAAGTGGGCACCAGCAGTGGAATCACTGTCTTCTCCACCCCAATTTCAGCTCTCAGCATGAGCCTCCCACAGCCAGAGGAGGAGCTGGAGCTGGAACCAGGGAAGCTGAGTGTGCTGGCTCAAGAACTTCTGGGGACTAAGGGGGAATCAGACTTTGTGCTCCACACACCTCAAGTTTCCCATAGACCCAGGTCTCCTCCAGAAAGCAGCACCTTGGAGGAGGCTGAGGTTGTGGAGGCAAGTGGCTCAGCTGAGGCAGCTCCTCTTGCTGTTGAGCCACAGTCTGCTGAGGAGTGGGAAAAGGCAGGATCCTCACTGTGGAGGAAACTTACCAGAAGTGAGAGACAGGTGGCAGGACACCGCTCTGGTAGCTGATAGGAATGAAAGTGAAACCACAGCAGCTCCAGACAGATGCAGGCTTTCCTGAGACTAGCAAACTATTATAAGCGATTCATTCCCTGCTTTGCAGAGAAAACCATAGCACTAATGGAGGCTATAAGAGGGAAGGTACAGGGCCCTATCAAGTGGATGTCTGAAATGGAGAAAGGGTTTGAAGATGTCAAAAGAGATTTGTGTAGTGAGGTAGTTGTCATAACACCTGACTTCTCAAAAACTTTCATTCTACAGAGCGACGCCTCCGAGATGGCCATAGAGGCAGTGCTTTGCCAGGAACAAGGGGGTGTAGATTGCCCGATGGCCTACACTAGCCAAAAGTTAAACGATGCGGAAACCAGGTATTTCACCATCGAAAGTGAGTGCCTGGCCATAAAGTGGGTGGTAAACTATTTTAGATATTTTTTAATGGGGCAAGAGTTCGACCTGGTTACTGATCATGCACCCCTACAATGGCTGAATAAATTTAAGCATGACAATGCCCAGATAACACGGTGGGCATTGTCACTACAGCCATTTAAGTTCAGAGTAAGGTATCGACCACCGTCAGCTAATCAAGTTGCTGATTTCCTATTAAGGTGTGTCAAGAGGAAAGAAAGAGACAACGAGATGCCCCAAGGCCACTTAAATGGTGGGTATGTGGAGGAAACTTACTGGAGGTGGGAGAGAGGTGGCGGGATGCTGCGCTGGCAGCTGATAGCAGCAAAAGTGAAACCACAATGGCTGGAGCCACCACAGATGAAGATCAAAGGGAAAATCTGCGGCAGAGCCAGGAGGAGCCAGGAACAGCTCCTGCATCTGTTTGGGCATGCTTTGTAAAAGTGTGCTGGGGCGATTGGCCGGGTGGCCACCCAACACCGGGATAAAAGGCCCGGCAGGAAGGAAGCTGCGGAGACTGGAAGTAGTGTCCCCAACTGGCCCAGAGAGGCCAAAGAGCCCAGGGGACCCTGAAGCGGAGGGAACGTGGTGGTGCCCCAGAGAGGGGAGCACAGAGGGCAAGCTGAGCCAGCAACGGCCCAAGGAGTCACTTAGAAGACCGGCATGGGCGAAGGACAGCAACAGCAGCAACTGGGACACCAGCAGAGACAACGGAGATGGAACCTGGATGTGGACACCAGACAGCAGGTACCAAACCCAGGGAGAAAACAATGTGACAAGGAGGTTCGAGGCCTGGGCAGAGTCAGGGACCATGTGAGCCAGGAAGCACAGAAGGATGGTAGTGAATGCTCGGTGCAAGTACCACCTGTAGCCTACAGCTGCAGCCCCTAAGAAACTGAGCGTCAATGATGCCCAGAACATTGGCCCTGATGGTCAATATCACAGTTGGCATTAGGCAGGGTGTAGGGGAGGTGGAGCCCCGAGAAGCAATAGCCATGAGGACGACCAGGGGAGATGGGACCAGCCACCATCCTCACACTAGAAAACCATTTGCCATCAAAGAAGTGGCAGGCTAGACCCCTGAGGAGATGACCCAAGGCCACTTCCAGTAGCCTGGCTGTGCAGCCCATGGGGTGATGGCGAGGTTCGAAAGAAACCCAGATGCGTGACTCTTGGGGGAAGAGGCATGGAAGGTTACACTCACCCTCAACCCAAAATTGGGGGAGTAGTGTAGTGTGGGAGCATTTTGAGTTGGCAGATGATCCCAGGTTTGCCATCTGCCAGCACTGCCGAAGGCACATGAGCCATGGCAAGGACGTGAGACAATTCTCCACTACAGTGATGCTGCTGCATCTGAGGAGGCAGCACCCCCTTCCCCTCTTCCTGCTCAGCCTGGCACCAGTGCAAGTGTGCTGAAAGGGAAGTCCCCTGCTTGATCCAAAGTCCCCTTCCCTCCAAAGCAGAGGCAGGCCACCCTGCACCAGTGGGAGAAAGGTGGACAGAAAGGGGGGCATGTTGCCAAGGTAAGCAAGATCACCCAGAGCACTGGGGAGATGCTTGCTCTGCATCATTATGTACGGTCCACATGATGGTGGGCATGTGTGACCCGAGGGTGAAGGGGAGCATGTGCACTGGCAGCCCCCAAATCCTTGATCACTGGACACAGGTGCTGATGAACAAAGTCATGGAGGCTGAAGTGTAGAGGTGAGGGGATGTGGAAGAGGGGGATCCACTTTCCCCTGCCAGCACTCTCAGCACCAGCACTGGCATCAGCTCCAGCACCAGTGCCAGTACCAGCCAGTCTTCTCCACGCCAGTCACTGCCAATGTAGGCCATGGGAATGGCTTCAATGCTGGGGTCCAAACACACCAGACCCCAGCCTCGGACAGGTAGCACCGAGGCTTCAGTGGCTACCTATTTTGCTGAGGATGTGGAGCCACTGGACTGCGACCCCTTGGCCTACTGGGCAAACTGCAGGTAGATATGGCAGGATCTGGCCATGGTTGCCTGACAACACCTGTCCTGTCTACCAACTAGTGTTCCAAGCAAGAGGGTGTTCAGCATTGCTGGGGATGTTGTGACACCCCACCGCACCTGCTTGGATCCTACGTTGGTGGAGCAATTAGTGTTCCTAAAGGTGAACCTCCTGCTCCTGGGGTTCCCCAAGCTCCACCTGCTGATGGACTGAGTGCCACCCTCCTCACTCCATATGCACCAATTTCCTTTTTTTTAGTTTGTTAAAAGCTGAATAATGCCCCGCTTTCAGCTGGAGGGGGCACTAACTGCATCACCAGCCAGCAGGAGAACAACATGTCCCTGCTGAGCTCATTCCCCTGCCAGGATGAACTTGGAAGTCTGGTATTGGGCTATGGGGCAGGAGGAAGCCCCAGGTCCTGGGTATGACCACTAAAACTGCACCCTGCCAGGGTAGGGAGGCCTTGTGGGACTGCTGATGGCGCAGCAGACCCATAAATGCCAGGACCAATGATCCTCTGGTGAAAGGCAGGTAGAAGGCACCATAGCCTCCAGCTAATGCATGCATTCACAAAGTCCTGGCTGGGGAACACCCAGACCCATCACGTCTTTGATAGGCCTGATGCTTGCTTGTTGTAGTGCAGTTGTGAGGCTCCCGGTGAGCTCAGCTTAGCTGCCCAGGATGCCAGCTTTAGGGTTGGAAACCCCTTTGTCAGGCTGAAAAGTGGTTTGCATTGTAATTTTTTCCCTCTCAGGATCAGGCCTGAGAGACTGGAGGTAGAGTGCTTTTTCCATGAGGAATGTGCCCCCACAGGTAGTTGGGTTTTGCTGTCTTTGATAGGTCCTGGTGTACCATTTGTGGGGGTACTGGAGATAGTTGGCAGGTTTTGTGTTTTGAACTGTAGGAAGTTGGCTTCAGTTCTGGTGATGAGGTTAGGTGCTTGTTTGAATTTACAAAACACTTTTCAGAGCTCGGCCTATGAACTGCACTTCATCAGCCTCCTAGGTAGTAGGTACAGAAACTCATAGACTCAATATACACAGTGGAATTCTGGCACACTGTGACCTGCCGGACATTTGACACCCCAGGCAACTCTGCACTTTTACCTGCATTGCTACATCTCTCTTTCCCCCCTACATGCCATCCCAGCCTGTCCCTCCCCCTTGATGCCTCCATTTCCATTTTCATTTTCACTGGCTTGCTTTCTTGCCTGTATTGTGGGCCAGGCCAGCCTCTGGCTTCTTTACTATTCCTTCCATCCAGGACCAACTGCAGGTACTTCCTTAGCCTGACAAAGGGGTTTTCAACCCTAAAGCTTCCAAAGATACATTTTTTAAGTACTCCTTTTTTTTCATAATACACATATAGGCAGAAGAACACAAGAAAAGCCATCACACACCATGAGTAAAATCATATGTCCAACGCAACACAACATAGCATCTTTACTTCTTGCTGTCAATTCCTTTATAAAAAGAAAGACTCTGTGACAGTTCCGTTTGGGTACCTTTGATGCTGCTGCTGGTGCTACTGGTGTTGAGCCAGCTAAGTTATTTTACCTGTTGTCACGTAAAGTGGAGGACCAGTCATAAGGCTGTAGGGGAGAAGAAGGCCTCACTGGAGCACACTGCTGTGTTGTGCAGAGGCCCCAGTGCCAGGAAGGTCACACCTTAACACACACACAATGTCACCCACCCACATCACAAGTTTTGCTTGTCAGCTGCTTGAGGTGCAGGGCCCCAGATGACAGACTCCCCTAGCAAGACACACACAGCTGGCAGGCTTTGTGGCCTGGTAGGGCCCAGCACCCAGGCCTGTACTAAATTCCACCCTCCCATGCCCTAAGACAGAGGCAGTCACCCAAGCACCCACCTACACCATGAGTTTTGCCTGTCAGCAGCTTGAGGTGCAGTTTCCCCCAAACCCCTACACCGATCTTCTTGAAACTTGGCATGCTTTGTGGCCCCACCAGTGGATACCACCCCTGAAGTTTTCACCCCGCTGTGGTGTAACACATAGGTGTGGCAGGAGTTTTGCTTTCAAGAATTTGGGGTACAGTTCCCCCCAAACCCTTACACCTATCTTCTTAAAGCTCAGACTCTATGATACCAGCAGAGCCTATCACCCCTGCAAGTTGCACCCAAATTGGAAATAAAACAACAAAGTTACAGCTATTTCACTGATCCCCCATTATAGCCTATGGCTGGATCTCTGAGGTGGCTCCAAAGCTTACTGTACTGTACTACAGAGAGCAGGGTTGGCCCCACCCCTCTGCTTCCTTCTGGAGCAGTGAGGGCTGACTGACAAGCGGGTTGGGGGCAAGCCCAGCTGGGAATGCAACTGAGTCTACTGGGGGAGTCCTGCCCCCCGGCAAGCCCCAGCTGGGGTCTGGGACTAGGGGGAGGGTTTAAACACCCCTTCCCACACTCAAACTTACAGCTGACTGCTACTATGGACTACAAATCCCAGAGGCACCTGGAAACAGGAAGAGGAAGTGATGAGCAACCCTGCAGGGTCCTGCTGCTGTAATTCTGGACTGCAAATCCCAACAACCTCAGGGGCAGCAGGAAGAGGAAGTGACCACACAGTCAGAGAGCTGTGTTATATTGCCCCCTGGATTCTGGCCTGAGCCACTGCAGGTATGCGGCTGCATTTTCTGACTCAAAGGTAAATGTCTGTTCACTTCTATTCCAATTTAATCTGAGCAGTTTAGAATAATTTGCAAAGACTGAATCAATTCAGCCTCAGGCTATTTTACTGACTGTACCTATCCTAAGGGCCTACTTTAAGTTAATTAGTTACTCTTAAAGTACCTAGCTAATGGCTATTTATCAAGTTTTCAGCATTCATGAACTCTTTAGCATTGGTCACTCTAGCTATTAAGCACTGTGGTCAGGTAGCTACCCAGCTGAAATTGCACACATAAGGACAGGTAAGTCTTCAGTCTTAGCTGGAGATGAACCATGGCTGAGGGGGCAGGGGAGTGCTCTCCCACCTTTTACCCCAATAGTGTGGTGGCTAAGGCTCAAACTTTCCCTTTCAACAGGTTGAATCTGCATTACCAGCTTCTAAGAAACATTCTCTAACCACCAGGCCATTGACTAGACATAGTCCAGAGATCTCTCTATCCATCTTTTATTTACTATACTTTTATATAATGAATATTAAATACAAATGGATAAGCATCACTGGAAGATTTTATGTCCTACTGAGACCAAGGACCCAGGCTACAAGTCAGAACTGACTCTCTTCCACAGCAGCATTCATCTCACTGAGTCGCATACTTTTTTATTTGTTTCCTTCCATGTGTCCCCACATATCTTAACTGCCTGGCTTTCCAATGGGATAGCTTCAAGAGCAGGCTGGGGAGCATTCTGCATAATCCCTAGCCTGTGCCAGAGAAGTTAGAACATTTTCCTAGGAAGCAGAAAATAAAGATTCAAACCTCTGGGGGCAGGGGACTTGGAACCTCTTTTTTTGTTCCCTGGTCAGGCACCTGAATCATTTGGCTCTAAGGCTCTACCCCTCTACAAAGGAAATAGGATCCCAAATTGTGCTTAAATGCCAAAAAAACCCAAACACACAAACACAAAAGAAAACCTCCAGTTATGTAGCTATGTATACACTAAGGTGCATTAAAGATAAGTAGGTCAGGATAAGCTTGTATGTGTGGACACAGGTAGTTAGTAGATAAGGAGCCACTACATAATATTGAATAATGAAGCATAGTTAATGTGTTTTGTTGAATCAATATTTTTCTGCACTGCAAACAGCTTCCTTTCTATACCTCTCTAATTCTGAACACTCATAAGCTGTCAAAAGAAAGGACAATAGAGGTTAGCAGTCTTGTACTAAGTCTTGGGCCCTATTTTTTATAATAGGGAAGAATGTCATGAAAATGGGAGTAATTGGAAAGGAAAATACTGTGGAACATATGTTTCTGTTTCTCTGTAAAACAAAAACAAAAACAAAAAATCTGTGTAAAAAAAGTACATGTTACCTCTAGTGAACACTTCAGACAAACACTAAGTTAAGAGACATGACTATCTCTCCCCACTAGCACCCCTCTGGGCTACTAAGCATTAGCCACTACATCTTTCAGATTCCCTTTGTCCCCCCGCCATAGCCTCCATCACTCACACATGCTGGTAGACAGTTTATCTCTGATGTTGTATGTTAGTCTAAAGAGGCTGGAGTGTTGATCAAAGAGCAAGCTCCTTGCATCTCCCTCAATCTCCAGTATTGCAGATCACAAAATTTGCCTTATATGGGCATGTCCAGATGAGCGCATATGTGCTTTTCCCTGGGGACAAATAGCAGAGGTATGTATTTATGCTATTGCTAGTTGTCCCTGGAGAATGCCTTTACATGCACACTCTGGTGTAGGCAGGGTGAATTGCTCTGGGTGGGGTAGGGAAGGCTGAGGTTAGCACCTGGCTAGGATCCTGGGGGCCTCTCTGGACTACAGTGGTGGTGATCCAGGTGTGTGGAACCTGACTGGCAGCTGGAGTGTGGCTGTGGCTGGCCAGGCTCTGGTTTTGGGTGGTGTATACTGCCACCATATGCACCACCCCACTTTTTTTGATGCACTTTTCTTTGATACCAGGATATCCCTGCATCTAAATTTGTGCTGCAAATATGCAGTGTGAAGAACCAAATCACATGTGTGGGGTGTATTTTGTGGCAGCTCAAAAGTCCTGTAAGGATGTGCCCTGTGGCACCTACTCTAGTCAGTACCTTAACTCTGTGACATAAATAGTATTTGGTATAACTAGTTTAGTTAACTTAATATTTTGCCTAAAAGTGCTATGCAATCTTGGCCAAGACACTTCAGTCTTGTCAACACCCTTGTGGTGGCAGATCCTAACTACAGGCAGCTTGAGCAAGCTCCCTTCACACTCATGAATGCTTGAAACCCGGAAATACATAAGTAAGGCTCATCACACTACACCAGTTCCTTAGCTGTCACTCTCCAGTAGGTCTGAATATTGACCACTGTGAATGATCCTGGAGTAGCCCCACTTGTGAACTTCCAAGTCCTGAGCATGCCTCTAAGTTATGTTGTGTGAATAGAATAGTAGTAGTCCTAGAATCCTTCAGTTCCAGGACCCACTACCATAGACAAAAGAAGCCACTGCTGGAGGTGCTCTTCAAACGAAGGATGTTCAGCAAATACCTTCCCTGAATCAACTGAAGTAGTGGTAATCCTTTGTAAAAGATAGCTGATTTGAAATGTTTTTCTACTTTTCTATACATAACACCTCAAATTAAAAAAATAGAGATTCAAAGGCTTATTTGAAATGGGTTGAAGTGATAGCTGAAATGTAAATGCATAACTGAAATGCAACCATAAACATCAGAAGATCATTACTAACAAAGGCTAGATATCAAAACAACAAAAAAATCAAATATGCTGTACTCTTTTGAGACATATTAGTGTTGCCTCAGAAAGATTTGATTTACCGTCTCTTTCAAATTTAAATTTGTCTATCTAGTAGTGTTGGCATTTTTTAGTAATGTCCATTCATGCCTAATGCCCCAAGGCAACAGAATAGCAGCAGAATAGAATAGCAGTATCCACTAATATGGATGTTGTGCAAGACAGGCCAATTAAGAGAAAGAGAGAAAGAAAGAGAGAGAGAGGGGAAGAATGTGAGATTTCATCAGTATCTTTCACAGGAAAAATAGAGTATCTTTTAAAGAGAACCATTAAAAAAATCTTTGGCTTGGGATTGATATTAGCCTCAAAGACTTTTGAAGTTGTCCTGGGCATAGTCCTATTTTTCTTTCATGTGCTCCGTAGGATGTATTGAAGTAGGGCAGATGTCTGGCAAAACAGAATTACTGAGAAAATGTGCGTAATACCAAATATATATTTTTAAAGCGGATATTAATTGCAGAAGATGGTCTTTTCCAACTTTTATACCAGTAGCCAAGTGTTTAGGGCCCTTATCCAGGAATCAAGAAACCATATTCTAGGTCCCCACTCCACCACCCACAGAAGGTTTCAACTTCTATGCATTGTTTCCCAGGAAAATGCTCTAGCTACTCCTCTTGAAGTTGGGTCAATGGGCAGTCAGGTAGAAAAGATATGTGAAGACAGGAGGGAGGAAAAATTCAAAACAGAGTATGAGACTCAGTGAGATGGTTGCTGCTGTGGAAAGCAGATAATCCTAGATATATCCTGTGTTCTTGTTCCCAATGGGGAAGAATTTATCCCAATGTTGTTTATGCATTTTAATGATATTAAATGCAGAGTGCAGTGGGTGAGCTTCAAGAGAATGACCAGACAGCACTCAAAACAAAGTTTTGCCTGTTGCGAATTGATTAAAGCACATTTCTGGAAAGCAAAAATGGGTTCACATTCACTATGGGTGAAAGGCCTCAGGAAGCTATAGAATCCTAAACTGTGTGTTAGTGCCTATAACTGAAGTTATGATGATATATACCTATCACTTAACATTCCTGAAAAGTAAATAGGCTTTGGTCCCATAGGACTGTGGAAGTTGTAATTACAGGATTTTTGAGTTCCTTTGCCCCCTGTCAAATTATATCTCCCATATGGGTCCATAACTGTTCTGAGATGCACTTTAGTGGCTTACTTATAGGACTAGGTTTTCACCAAAAGGCACTGAGACCGCTGAAGAGAAGATTATGAACAATAATCCTCCACCAGGAAAGTGACAAGTTATCCCTACCGACAGGATGCTGAACATCAAAGTAGAAAGTTAATGGGAAGGAAGTGAGGTCAGAACCTGTTTTCCACTGATTAGAAACTCAAGGGAAACTGTCTCTTTCCTTCAGTACTAGATATAGACGTGGACCTTGCATAGCATCATCATCAGATTTGGTTGAATAACTGGGAGGCTTCCAGTTCTTCAGCCAAAGAACCTATATTTTTGTTCATCCTTCTGGATTTGTGGCAATGATCTTGCCAGGAGACTTATACTGTACTGCTTCATGCAAAGTGTCCTCTGAGAATCTCAAAGATATGCCACTTCAGGCAAAGGTTAAGTTTGGGCCATGGTACCTAGCTCACAGCACATTTTAACTTCAGCACCTCTTAATATTAAAATCAGATAGTGCGGTATGTGAAGCCAGAAATGGACTGTGTTTCAACAAGAACATCTGAAGATGAGCCAATGTAACATTTTCAGACTTGCCTGCCTTGCAAAAGGTTCAGCTTCAGGGAATCCTGGAGGCCACTTTGCTTTCGCAGTGAATGTTACTTGGGTTACTCATGAAAATGAAATGGATGAACTGAGGTGGAAAAACTAGGAGGAAATTATGTCAAAGTAACTTTGCTTCACATGTATAAATACCGTACTTTTTGACACTGTTCTTTGTATCTGAGGGACGGGGTGTCCATATTATTTAAGACCATCAAACATGTAACCTTTAGGTAGCTTAAGGACTTCAGAACAAAAATGTTAAATAGCTTTTAGCTACATACGATGTGTAACATGTATGTGCTCAATTCACTTCATATTATAAATAATATATCAAAAATACTAATTATTTTAACTTTACTTTTATGGAAGCATAAATCCAGTTAAATATTTGTAGAGCAGCTTTTAAAATTGTTCCTCCTTTAAAAAAAAAATCAATGTGCAGTGTATGCCAAGCCCTTTTCCATTCATGACTAAATTATAATTATTTAAACCTCTGTTATCGAAAATTAGAACTGTAGTTAAGAAATAGTGTGTGTTTTCTGATAATGCTTTAAGATTATAGAATCACAGAAAAACAGGGCTTAAAGATTTTATTCTCAAGGGCTCATGTAGTCCAATCCCCTCCTCAAGAAGGACAAATTCCTAAGAAAACCATCCTAGATAACTATTTTTCTAGCCAGAACTTTAAAAAGTTCCCACAACAGATTCAATGAGCTCTCTACATCTAGGTTCCCATGCTTAATAACCATCATAATCAGAAAATTCCTTTTAATATCTGGTTTAAATTTCCCTTCTTACAATTTAAGCCCGTTACTTCTTGTCCTGTGCCTAGTGGGCACAGATAATTGACTGGCATCAGTTAACAACCTTTTTTGTAGTTGAAGGTTGTTACCACATTTCCTTTCAATCTTTTCTTCTCCTGACTAAATAATGCTAAATTTATCCTCATGTATCACATTTTAAAATCTCAATCCCTTTTTGTTGTTTTCTACTGTATTCTTCCAATTTGTCTCCCTCTTGCTGGAAATGAGATGCTTAAAACTGGACACAGTACTTCAGGTATGGCTTCACCAATGCTGAATACAGTGGAACAGTACTTTTCTATGACTTGCATATGATATTCCTGTTAATAAAATCTACTATGTTTCTATTTTTTAGCATCAGTAGTATGCAGTTGACACATATTTAGCTTGTAATTCACTATAACCCCACTTCCTTCTATGCAGCCCTGAAGTCTAACCAGTCATTATCCTCAAAAACATCTGCTACCTATCACAACATGATGTTGGCAGCAAACTTACTACATGGACACATCATTCCATCCTCTGAGTCTTTAATAAAGATATTGAACAAGAATGGATGTAGGTCAGAATCCTAAGGAACCCCGTCTGGTTCCCTTTTCCATTTTAACACAGTCATTTATGACTCCACTTTGAGCAGGATCATTTAACCAATTATATACCCATCTTATATCATTCTGATCTAGTCTATATTTTCTTTTGATAATGCTATGGATGACTGAATCAATTGCCTTATTAAAATAAAATTAAATCCACTGCTCTCTTCTCCCCCATCCACAAGACTCATTACCACATCATGGAAAGAAATGTGGTCAGTCAACACTCACTCTTGATAGATCTATTTGGATTATCACCAGGCTATTCTCTAGGTGTTTACAAAATGATTCACTGATGATATACACCAGTGTGTTTCTAGGAACTGAAGCTAGACTGGTCCGTGATAGGTCTGTAAATCCCTGGGTACTCCTTTTTTAATGTGGGAACCATGCTTACCATTTTCATGTCTTCTGGAGCCACACCCAGGCTCCAGGAGTTCTCAAAGGTAATAACCAACAGCTCTGCAATTATTCCACCAATTCCTTGGAAGCCAAGATAACAGTCAGGCTTGGGGCCCATTGTTTGAGATGTTATACACAACACTGATGCCTCAAAAACCTCGCAGTCAGAAGACACCAGAGAGATGACATATATAAGTATTTTCGATGTTTTGCTTTTAGTTATATAAAGACTATTTTTCCTGCCTAACCATTAGAAGTGAAGGTGCTTCTGCCAAAGTGTTTCATAAAAATGATATAATTTGACCTTTCTCAGCTTTCACAACATAGTAGATTTCTCTTTTTTTCTTAAAATTCTCAAGGTATGTCTACTGCAGTCACTTGAAGTGGAATTTTGTTTACTTTAAATCATTCACCTATGTGTTGGGGGAGTTTTTTTGGCCCTTATGTGCTGGTAGCAATTCTACTTCCACAGCAGTATAGATGCATAAGTCCATGTGTGCAAACTGAGCATGTGTAGTAGGCTACATGATGTTTGAGCATTGGTATAACTACACACATGATCCCGTTGTGGATGGATACTACTGTCTGAGTCATGCAATAGGGTGTGTGAAATGTCTCTGGCTGTTTCATTTCAATGCTGTTTTGACTCATTTTAAGCTCAAAACAGGGAAATCAAAATGAAATGAAGAGCTTCGAAACAGCCTCAAAATGAAATGAGGGCAGTTGAAGCATTTCAAAATTTTCAAAACATTTTGAGTTTTGAAGCTGAAACTGGGCTTGCCTGCAAGGAAACAGAAAATATGGAGAGGGAGGGGGAAGTGGGGGGAAGGACTGCTTTGATATTACTGTAGCTGGCCAGTGACTGTGATCCTTTCCTGAGGTCCCTTCCAATCCTAGTGGTCTGGGGGAGGGATAGAAAAACAGCATAAAAGGCACCATTATTTGAGATGGCCTGCTTTCTGCCTTGGGGTCAGTTACTGAGTGTAAGGGAAGAGAAGAACCACCGGGGGCAAAGATTAACTCACCAAAGTTGCAAGCAGCTGCCCCAGCCCCAAGGCTGCAAAGAACCATGCAGGGATCCTTCTTCTCCTGGTGTTTCCAAAGAGGAGGGGAAGTAAGCATGAGCTCCAAGATAAAGAGACCCAGAGCAGGCAAGTGAGGGATGCCTGCAACCGGAAGTTGTGGACTCGGCCAAAGAGGTGGCAGGGATGACTGGAGGCACAGAGGGAAGGGTTAGGGTTAGGAAGGGTTTTCAGAGAGGCAGCTCTGTTGCTGTGCCTCTGCTTGCTGAGGAGAGGGAAATTGCAGCATCCACACATGCACCCACACCCTAGAAATGAGCGGATAGTGTGGTCTGGGATCATTTTGAGCTGGCAAATGATCTCACATATGCTATCTGCCTGCACTGCTGAGCCAAAACCAGCCAGGGCAAGGAAACAAAACACATGAGCACCACAGGGATGCTGATGCATCTCTGCAGGCACCACCCCCTTGCTCTTACTCCATCTTAGCCTGGCACCACCAGGAACATGCCCAAAGGGAAGTACCCCTCTCACTCCAAAGCTCCCATCCCCCCAAGGCAGAAGCAGGCCACCCTGGAACAGTGGGGGAAAGGTGGACAGAAAGGGGGGCGCATTGCAAGGGCAAGTGAGATCACCCAGAGCATTGAGGAGATGTTTGCTGTGGATGGCCAGCCTTTCTCCATAGTTGAGTGGCCAGGGTTCAGGCAGCACATGGTGCTCATGGCATCATCATACCAAGAGCCCTCATGCACCACCTTTAGCAGGTTGGTGGTGCCCTTCCTGTATGAGGCATGCAGGGAATACTAGAGAGAGAAAATGTGCCAAGGAGGTCTGCTTGTGGTCTTACACTTCACCTTGGACATTTAGAGCAGCTGGAGTGGAGATCATGCATACGTCTCCCTCACGGGGCACTGGTGTAACCAGTCAGGCCATGGGTGCACTCTCCTTCAAGCCAAAGTAATGGATGAGTCCCACATGGCAACAGAGATCATGGGGGCCATGAACCGCTTGGTACATGGGTGGCTCATTGGGCAGGGCAAGCTCACCAGCGGGTTCATGGTCACCAGCAGTGTGGCTAATATGGTTAAGGCGGGCTGTGATGTCAACTTTGTTGGCTTCTGCTGTATGGCACACAAGTTCCACCTCGTTGTCAGGGACTTTTTGGAGGGGGGACAGGGGTTCTGGTGATGGCACCAGCCCAACCAGCAAGCTCATTTAAAAAATGCAGGAAGGTGGCAGGCTACTTCCACCAGAACATCAAAGGGGGCAAGATGATGTGGGACAAGCGAGCACAGCTGAACATCATGCAACACAAAAGCATGCAGGATGTGAAGACCTGTGTCCAGTTCTGGGTGCTGCACTTTAACAAGGACATGCTAAAGCTCGAGTGGGTCCAAAGAAGGGCCACCCATATGATCAGGGACTTTCATGGCAAGCCATATGAGGAGAGGCTGATGGATCTTGGACTCTTCAGCCTAAACAAAAGAAGGCTGAAGGGACTTGATTGTGGCTTACCACTATATCAGAGGTATACATAACGGGCTCAGTGAACAACTGTTCACCAGGGCACCCTGGGGAAAAACTAGGAACAACAGCCACCAACTCCTAGAAGATAACTTCAGGCTCAACATTAGAAAATACTTCTTCACAACTAGGGTGTCCAGACTATGGAACAAGGTCCCTGCAGAGGTGATGCAGTCATCTACCCTAGATGTTTTCAAGAGAAGACTGGATGGCCACCTGGCTGGGGTCACCTGACCGCAGGTGTGTTTCCTGCTCATGCAGAGGGCTGGACGCGATTATCCTTCAGGGTCCCTTCCAGCCCTATGATTCTATGACTTGGTGGAACTCCACATACCTGATGCTCAAGAGGCTGGTGGAGCAACAGAAGGCCATCCATGAGATGGTCTTGCTCTGGGGGATTGGGATCAGCATCCCCCTTAACAGAGATCTGGGGATACTATCTCCCAGATCTTGGTGGTCCTCAAGCCCATCCTTGAGGCCACTGAGACCCTGAGCACTGGTGAAACCCTCCTTAGCCAGGTGATTCTCATAATGAGGGATCTTCAGAGCCAAATCGAGAGCTTCCAGGGGATCAATGTTCCTGGCTGAGGCAAGCCACTGTCACCAGATGTGCAGGCACCGGTGAGGTGGCTGAAGGAGGGAATCGGGAAACGGCTGGATCCCTTGTGATCTAGTATGGTTCATGTGCTGGTCAACATGTGTGACTCAAAGGTGAAGGGCAGTGTACATGGCAGCCAAAGCCTGAATCAGTGGACGGAGGTGCTGGTGAAGAGAGTCGGGGAGACAGAATGGCAGAGGCAGTGGGAAGTGGAAGAGGGGGATCTACTGTACCATGCTAGTACACCATCCACCAGTCAGTCTACTCTTCCACCACAGGCACTGCCAATGTGGGCCAAGGGCATGACTTCCTTGGTGGAGTCCAGAGGCACTAGACCTCACCATTGGGCAAGTAGCGCTCAGGCCTAGTGGCTGCCTATCCTGCCAAGAATGTGGAGCCACTGCTGTGTGACCCCTTGGCCTACTGGGAAAGCTGCAGCCAAATGTGGCCAGATCTGGCCACTGTTGCCCAGGAACACCTGTCCTGTCCACCGACTAGCGTTTCAAGTGAGAGGGTGTTCAGCATTGGTGGAGATGAAGTGACACCCCACCACACCTCCTTGGATCCTGGTTTGGTGGAGCAGCTGGTGTTCCTCAATGTGGACCTCCCAGTGCTGGAGTTCACCAAGCTCCAGGTGGAGATGGAGTGAATGCCACCCTCCTCACTCCATCCGTACCTATTTCCTTTTTTCCTTTTTTAAAAACCATTTAATGCCCTGCTCTCAGAGCTGGAGGGGGCACTCATTGCATCACCAGCCAGCAGGGGAAGAACATGTCCCTGCTGAGCTTCTTTGCCAGGACAAACTTGGAGGTATGGGATGGGGCTATGGGGAAGGAGGAGACCCCAGGTCCTGGGCGTGATCACTAAAACTGCACTCTGCCAGGGTCAGGAGGCCTGATGGGATTGCTGGCAGTGCAGCAGCACCAGGAAATGCCAGGACCAAGGATTCCCCTGGTGAAAGGTGGGTAGGAGGCACCATAACCTCCAGCCACCACAGGCACAAACACAGTCCTGGCTGGGGAAAGCCCAGGCCCATCACGTCTTTGACAGGCCTGAGGCTTGCTGGTTGCAGTGGAATTGTGAGGCTGCAGGTGAGCTCACCTTAGCTGCCTGAGATGCCAGTTTTCAGGTTGAAAAACCCATTGTCAAGCTGAGAAAGCACCCGCAGTTGGTATATGTGCTATTCCTGGATGGAAGGAATTGTAAAGAAGTCAGAGGCTGGCATGCCATGCAGGAAAGAAAGCCAGTCAATGAAAATAGAAATGGAGAAATCACGGGGTGAGGGACACGAGGTGATGGAGACATCACAGGGTGAGGCTGGGGTGGGGGGAGAAGGGGATGTAGCAGTGAAGGTAAAAGTGTTGTGGTACCCAGGGAGTCAGATGTCCAGCAGGTTGTAGTGTGTCAGAATTCCAATGTTTATACTGAGTTCATCAGTTTCTGTATATACTATCTAGAAGGTTGATGAAGTGCAGTTTATAGACTCATCTGTGAAAAATGGTTTGTAAGTTCAAACAAGCACTGAACCTCACTAACCTCATCACCAGAAGCCAACTTCCTACAGCCCAAAACACACCAAATGGGTCCAGGCCATGCCATGACAAGACACACAAAACAATATCTCCAGTATGGAGATATCTTCACAATATAATAAAAAACATTAGGGCTCCCAATCTGCCTGCCAGATGACAGGAGGTGAGTGCTGCCAGCTGGAACTGGTGCCAGGAAGATCAGAATGATTGGTGCTGCTGCTGGCTCCAGGCAGCAGCACCCGCCTCCTGTAATCCCATACACAGCACTGGAGCCTACTGGCACGCCCGGGAGGGTTGTGGGGGCTGTTCTGGAGTTCTCCTGGGGGTGTAGGCCCCCGATCTGCTTGCCGGATGACAGGAGGTGAATGCTGCCACCTGAGGCCAGCGGCAGCACTGATCTTCCTGGTGCTGGGTGCAGGCTGTGCCCAGCACTAGTCTGTCATCTGGCAGGCAGATCAGGGGCCCACATAACCAGGAGGAGTCCATCACAGCCCCTGCTGCCCTCCTGGGGGTGAGAGCAAATGCCTGATCTGCCTGCCGGATGCCAGGAGGTGGGTGCTGCCACCTTGGACCAGCACCTGGAAGATCAGTGCTGTAACTGGCCCCATCTATGTCAGGGGTGGGCAAAATACAGCCTGTGGGCCAGATTCAGCCCACCAGGCCATTCTATACAGCCCACAGGGCCCCTAAAAAAATTAGAAAATTAATATTTATCTGTTCCTGGTTATCTGCCAAAGTTGACAGGAGCCAGGGGCAGTAGGAGCCAAGGGGAGATGACAGGAGCCAGCAACAAAGCCAGCCCCATACCACCCCTGCCTTCCAACTAGAAGCCTCTGCCTGCCCCAACTTTCACTGATTTCCTGAGCACCTTCTCCAGCACCACGTGACCCCAGGTTGCATCACTGGAGCATGGGACTGTGCCAGTCCCCCATGGCCAGGAGTGGGAAGGGAGGTGTGTGTGTGCATGTGTGTGTGTGTGTGTGTGTAGTGAGGGAAAGGGAAAGACAGAGAGAGCAATGAGGGAGAGACAGAGAGAGAGTGCATATGTGTGTGTGTGTAGTGTGGAGGCACAGTGTGTGTGTGTGTGTGTGTGTGTGTGTATGTGCAGTGAGGGAGGGAGTGTTTGTGTGTTCATAGGGCAAGTCCCATAAGCACACCCTGCCATACATGCAGACCGTTACACCCACACTCCCTCACACATCCCAGCCACCCTCCCCCACACAAACCCCCCCACAAACCCCATACCTATCCACACTCCACATAGCCACACATGCATTCCACCCACACACCCACACCCTCCCCCATACCACGCATACCCACATACACAGAGCCCTCCACACAAACCTATACCCACCCCTATGCCCTCCACCCCCCACAGTATATGAGTACAACTTCATTTTAAGCTATAGTACAATCACCTCTATGTACACTACACAAACACATGTAAATCAGGACAAAAAAAATTTTTTGAAATCAAATTAATGAATGTTGTATATGTTAGATTTTTAGAATATAATTTGGTATTTTTCTCATTCTGAGATGGCAAAACCTCTTGCTAAAAGCAGTATTCCTGGAGACAAGGGGGGGGAACTTCTGGTGCCAAAGGCCTGGGGTTAGAGGGCAAGACTTCCAGTGACAAGATGGCAACCAGGGGGCAGGGCACCTGACAGGGGGTGGAGCTACCCATGTGGCCCTTGACAGCTTGCCAAAACTCGGTAAGCAGCCTTCCGCCCGAAAGAATTGCCCACCCCTGACCTATAGTCTGAGTAATCTTCAGGGATCCTAAAGAAATAACCTAAAATCCACACTTTTCCATGATCAAAATGAAACACCACTTTGTGTGTGTGTGTGTGTGTGTGTGTGTGTGTGTGTGTGTGTGTGTATTAGTGGCTTTTCATTTAATCACAGAAAAATGTGGATTTGGGATTACTTTTTTAACCTGAAAATTGGGGATTTTGTTTAATCAGAGAAAACTAGGATCCCTGGTGATCTTAACACATCCCAATTTTTTTTTCTGTTGCATCAAGAGCTTTCCCCTGCCTCAACCCTATTTCACATATTGTGCTGTACTTCAGAATGAATGGTTTTAATATATGAATTACAATTCTTTTGCAGCAGTGAAATAAGGATGCCTAGGAGACACTCTCAAGTTAACATTGTGACTTGTTTTGGCCATAATAAATTAGACATTCCTATTGCAATTGCCATCATAGTGAGCTGCAAGTTGCTTTTCTGGAACCAATATAGCATTCCCTTTTACATTCTGCTCATTATTTGCCTGCAATAACCAGAAACCATTATTTCCTAACTGGAAATGACATTTTGTGCTTGCTTGTGGCAAAGCAAACATTTTAGCCCTAGACAAAATGACAGATAAATGTTGTCACCACTATATGACCATTTTTAAAAAAAATGATGAATAGCCCCAGCCCCAGATAAGTACCTGGAAATGGTGGGGAAATGTTGCTTTTCAACATAAATGTGGCATATTGTTCAGTAATCATAATATTTTCAAATGTATAATATGTTTTTCAGGGTTGAATGTAAAGATGCATCAACAAAATTACCTGTTTCAAAGGAAAATTTTCCTACAATTATCATAAAAATATGATCATGTACATTAATGTCTTTTTAAAGGAGATGTGGACCAAAAGTGTCTAAATCCTAGGATTTTCTGAGCACCAGAACCACAGAATCTACTGGAGTATTCTCTAATGATAATTGTTGAAATATTTTCATAGCAAATCCTGACTCTTATGTGGCATTTTCTTGTCTCAGATCTGTTTTCTTTCATTGGATTTCTATTCCTGTCTTTAAGGTACTCCATAATTTAGTGCCTTCTCAAGTCTTAACACTCAACTTTTACTAAACAAGGAAAATTACATAAACCAGTAAAAATTTGGAAGCCTACGTGATATACTTTCCCCTGCTTTCTTGTTATTGCTACAGTGATCTGCTCACAAGAGAGCTAGTGAGTTCCATCTTTCTGTGTGATGATAATACAGTACTACAAAAGTAATCTTGAAAATGTTTTGCATTGTGTTCCATAACCACCCAACCCATCTACAATAGAGTGGAACACCTGCAGTGCGTTTGCATCTAGATGAAAAACAAGGTGTGACATTATAGAGAAATAGTCGGAATACTATGGCATGGATTGATGCCTGAATCCTATCACATAAAACACACCATAAAAAAAGGGAAAAAGTTTCACAAATTAAGCTTACTATAAAGAGCATTACCATTGGATGTGCTTCATAAATTATGAAATGCATGGGGCTAATGAACCATGCTCATTAGCCATTGGCAAATCAATACTTGTCTAGAAAGGGTGCTAGCTAAAATAATGGATCTGGAAGTGATGTGATAGGGAAACTCAGGGGATTTGCAGATTTTGCTGCAGCTGCATAAGACTTTTGATTCCTTTTCATGCAATGTTGCTATGTGGGAGTTCCAACCACTTTTTACACATTCTTGCTGCCTAGATACCTAGCTATTTCTGACATCTGCTTCTTCGTATAACAATGAGTTTGACACCATGGGTTTGATAGCATAGTGCAGGTCAGATCATACTGCCATTTTACATTTTCTCATGTTTGTAATACTGTCTTAGTGATTTTCACAAGGACGGACATAATACAGCTTTTAGCAATTGCAAATAATTTTTAGCTATTATTAATCATTAATGGTTGAAATCTAAAATCCACATTTGCCAAATTTTTCCAGTGACTTCAATGGGAGCTTGAAAAATATAAGGGAAATCTTTATTAAGGGTTTGCATATCTATTTTGAATATTGCTGTATAGCTTGCTGTATGAATTTTTATGGGCTAAATGTCTAAGGGGGTTATTTGTTTAACAGTAGTGGAACAGGCCATAATAAGTTTTATGTTCTCTACAAAGGTTTTTTCTCAGATCAGTGGGATTTTGATACAGCATGATCCCAGACTAATACTAAATGAGGAACAGTAAATCATACCAACAGATTTTAAATATACATCTCCATACAAATCAATGAAATCTGCTTCATTATTATTCAGAGTATGCGCCTCTTTGCTTATCCTTTTTGTTTCACTGTGTAGTTGCCATAGGGTATGGAAGTCAATTTATTTCAAGGTTTGCTAAGCTTACAGGTGCCTTTGTCTCCTTTCCTTCCTTCTCCAATGCCATGGGAAACAATTTGAGTTGGGACCTATATTATTTTTCTTCTTTTCCCTTGATACATTTACCCACTTCTACCTAATCCCCTCATAAAAAAAATGCTACAGAAAGTGCATACAGACCTTTTGCTTCTAAAAACACCTTGGATTCTGACCATTTAGGAATGCAGAGCTGTCTTATCCAATATATTCTCATAGCCCTCAATTCACTGTTCAGATATACGAAGTGGTAGTTGTGGTTCCTTTCTTTTTTTTGCATTTTTGTGTATATTTGTTGCTTTATTTTTGGCTGGCCTTATCTGAATGGCACTGTACTAATTTGCTGGGATGGTTTGATGCTGTAGCAATTTTCATTTCTAGAACTCTTAATAAATGTACAATGATGAAACAAATCACAGAGAGTTAGCATCTTTTCTTTCCCCTTCATAGGTCTCTGAGAGGTGTTGTTTATGGGGGCTTTTGTACATAAACCATTTGGAAATGGATTTAAAGGAGACTGCTTTTTATAGTTTTAATTATGGAAACTATAATCCAAATACCCTCAGATCTAAAGACCACGAGATTGCTGATATGCCTAATAATGCAATCAGATTATTAATGTAGGCCTGTTTTATTTTCCTTATACAACATTGCTTATCTTAGGGCACCTAATACCTCCTGAGTAGGATGGAAGAAATAAGGAAAAAAATAGGAGAAAGAAGAGACCTATTCTGTCAGTACTACTTCATCTAACTAGATTAATAACATCACTTTTTGGTATCAGGGAAAAACAGACACATGCACATGCCAAGGGGAACTAGAATGATAATCAGATCTGTTTGGGAATTAAATTTTTCATTATATGGGAAATTCTGCAGTAATTTTTTCTTTTTCCTATTTTAACTCCTTCCCTCCCCCCCAAATATACACAAAAAAGAAAAGAAAACCACAAAACAACCAAAAAACTAAAGCTTTTAAAATTTCCCATGAAAGGAACTTCTACTAAATACTCCTTTGTCATTGGCTTCAATATGTTATTATTGTTTTATTATTTTAAAATAAAAGATATTTTTGAAAACAAAAAAGGCACCAGGAATGGAAAATTTAAATGTTCCACTTTGAAATTACCAAAAAAGAATATTTTGATCTCATGCATTTTTCTGCCATTTTTATTCTCTGAGACAGTTTTGACAAAATTCACATTTCTACCAAACACTTCGCTTTCAATGAATCACATTTCCTAAAGGAAGCATCCCATTGGAAATTTTCTAACCAGCTGTCCCGAGAAGCTGTTTGATAGAGCTCTTGGAGACAACATGGGTGCTGCAGATCTTTTTGTCCATTTGGACCCATACAGAGCAGATCTGTTTGTCTTCAGAAATCTCAGTGAACTATGGGCTGCTACAATTTCCTGGAATTCATACCTTTATTTACCTTTCCCAATTAAAATTTAAGTGGGGAAAAAAGACCAGAGTTATATAGCATAAGGTAGCATATGCCTTCAGATCAATGGACGAGTTAATCATTGCCATGCCCCAAAAGGACGGGGCAGATAATAGCCCTCCTGTGCAGAATGATAAATAAATAATAATAATTGCAGCTCTGTCTCCATTTCCGTTATACATAGTGTCCTCTGAAAAATGTTACTATAGTATTATCTCTTGTAGGCATACCATTTTCTTCCCTGCACACACCCTCTTCTTTTTGGCCTGCTGAAAAGTTCCAGGGTGAAATATGCCTCTGTTTCTAAAACATTTTTTTGTTTTTAACACACAACTATTGACTGGAGAGATTCTTTTTTTCATTCTTTTAGATTATTCAGGGTCTTATTCTCTGTACCTGCAGGAGATAGAACAACAGGACAGAAGCCAGCAACTGAAAGGCAGAGCTCTTGCTTATTTTACCTTTTAGCTACCGGTTTCAGCTTCTCCTTCTGTTTCCTTGGAAACAGGCATTGAACAAGGAAAACAAGGTAAGGGTTTAAAATATTGACTTTATAAAAACTGCAGCTTACTTTATTTCCACAGATGTGACTTCTGTTTCTCCAGTAATAAGAAAGGATGTGTTTTGCAGATTTACATGATGCTATTGGTAATTGTAGCTGTGACAATAGGGACATCGGAGAGACATTCGGTGCCTCCCTTTGTTCTGTTTATACGTATCTTTTCCATAATAAAAATGTATGAGTAAAAAGAGAGACAGTGCATGTGAAGGAGACATGGGGATGGGGCAGCAGCCAAAGACAACAGTGGAGATTTCTCTGTCACATTCAGCTGCTGTAGGAGCTGTAAAATTGCCACTTCAGAAGACTTGCCTATAGACACCAGGAACCTTTAGCATCTGATAAACAATGAATAAACAATATTTTAACTGCCCTTTACACTTGCATTTAAAACAAGCAGAATAAAATTGTAAATGTTTGATATTTTTAAATAAAAGATGAACTACTGTCAATCACATACACGTATCTAGAGACACACATTTCTTTGGGGGTTGAAGCTATTTATGGGTGATCTAGGTTTCATGTTTGATTTCATATTATAAAAGACTGTAAATACAAGGATGCTTATTGATGTTTATATGAAACATAGTGTAACCAAAGTGGCTGAAGATCTTTCAAAAATATTTTCCAGACTTCTGCTTCTTATTTGTATTAGGAATACTGGGACAAGTAGTCTTTTGATAGCCCAAAAGTGGAGTCAGACAAAAATGAGGAAGAATTCTTATTTGAGTATGTCAATATATTAAATATATTAATTATCAGAAGGAAGTACACATTTGATGGCAAAGGATGCAAACCAATTGTCCATTTCTGTTTTTAAAATTAAACGCAACTGTTACCAGGTCCTTGCTGATGTATCTATTTTTCAAAAACAAGGTGTTCATGTTTGGTGTTTTACAGAAGAGTTGAGCGCTCTGGTGCTTTGGCAGAACAGCATGGGCATTTTTATGTAAACTGCCTTACTGACAAATGCAGACTGTTGTGTTTTGCTTATATACAGTGTAAACACTTTTAACATGAATGAATTTGATGGCTCCACAGCTTGGAGCCATCAGCTTAATTACCTTTATTTCTGTGATTTTTTAACCTCTTGGGAAATATTATTTAATTTTATGTAACATTGCAGAATATAAAACATTAGTCTAGGTTTTCTTAAAAAACTACGAATTGAAATGCATTGGATTATATCCATATTGCTTTGGCAGGATGGTTAGGTTACAAAAGATCTTCTATGGACTTGAGACAACAGGAAGAAAATATATGTTTCTGAAAAAAGTCTCACTTACCCTGATCCCACCCTCCCACCACCATTTCAGATCTAGGTTAATGCTCTTCCTGGCTGTGACTAGTAACTCTGCCCCCTTAGTTGTTGCTAAGCAACTCTGATCTTCACTACTCCATCTCAATATAGCATACTCTGTAGCCAACTTACAAGTCTTTCAATTTCCTAGGCTTGAATTCTTGTCTTCTTTGTCTTGCTCCCTAGCTGTCGTGTCTGTCCACTCTCTCATTCCTTATAACATCTCCACAGGGATGTAAGGCCTTTCATCCCAGCAGATACGGTCACCTACTAAGTTAGCTATACATAATGGTTTCTCTGAGCTTCAAGCAATGAGGCTGGCTTTTCAAGTAGTGTGTCATGTTGTCTGTTCTATTAGCACAGCTTGAAGAAGTATCTTTTATTAAAAGATACAACAGTGGAATGAGCAAGAAACTGCCCAGGGTAGTCACATTCCTAAGTGATGTCAGAAAGCCAGCTATTTTTTTCTGAGAACAAACCTAGTGGGAATGTTCAATTGTTAGGAATTCTGGGTAAATTAAAGCAACCTCCTCCCAGATTAAAGATGTTGATTCTGGAAGTCTTCTGCTCAAAGAAGACTGACATATTTCTCAACACTTCATAAAAGAAAAGACAAAAGGGATCTTAATTTCCCTCTAATATATACAATCCCCCTTCCTCTGATTCCTTGAACATTGACCATGTTGTAATTACAAAGGTAACTCTGAATTTGTTTGCTCCAAACTAGTTCAACCAGCTGCAGCCTGACTGATGAGGCATAGACCTCCATCTCCCTTCATTCATCAGCCATTTGAGGTACTAGAATTCATACAAGATTCTACTGAGTTGCCAATCCCATTAAAGGAAACATCTGAGTTTTAAGGTCCACAAAAGAGTGTCTTCTTAAATTATTTCCCTTGTACCTCATGTTTGAGTTCGAAGATTTACAGGGGAAGCCAAGGGAGGCAATATGTCATTGTTGCTTACCAAGCATTTTTATTAATTATGGTCTGTGGGCTAAATGTTGTTGCTGTATAGATTCAGCTGTCTTACCTTTTAAACCTATAATCTCAATTTTTATTTATAAGGTAGTCTTCCTAGTGGATATCATCTAATAGGAAGACAGAAGATTTAGTAGTGATCCCTACTTGCCTGATTGTTCATTATGATAAGGGGTCAATTCCTATGAGCCTTAGATTTTGTTTCCCTTCTCAGGAGGTTTCCTCTGGAGGCAAATGGTGTACTCCACATAGTCCCTGTTCCACTGGAAATTCTTTTTTTCCAAATAGGATTTGGGTTCTACGTTTTCCAAGAGGCCACTGGCTGGATGCAGAACCCAAGTAGTATAAGAAGTTATGCTTTGTGTGTCATGTCTTTGCTTTATCAGTATCTGAGGCTATGGGAGTTTTGGACAAAGAGTTAAGTGGAGACAACCCTGGGGGGGGGGAAGGTGGAGTTATGTAAACCAGATGGAAGTGGAACAAAATGACAGGTTCTAGATGTAGGGATCCATTGTAAACAGTGAATTTTTAATGTAAGATTAAAATCCTCAACATCTATTATCCTCAATGATAATAGAAGACATTCATCCAGTATGTGATACCTACAGGCACAACCACTGTGTTAATGTTCTTCCTGAGACCTAAAGCCTCTATTGATAGCTCACAAACTGCAGACCTGGGCAAGTTTTACTGAACTAGAATTAACTTGAAAACTAAAGGATGATTGATTAAATAGCACCAAGGCATAATAGCTTAAAGTACACTTGTCAAATTCAATGGAAATTCTGGAAACAATAAATAGATACTTGTCAAAACTTGTCATTTGTATGCTGCCACAGGATGATAAAATGTACAGTGTTTTAGGTGTCTCTTGTCAACAGGATGTAATTAACTGTGGCTACATTTAGGTAGTGTTTTTGCTGAAGAGATCAACATCTCTGATTCTCTCTGCAGGGAGTGTGTTTGTTTGGATAGGTTCTTAGCTTTCCTGAGACTTTGTCATCCGGTTCTCTCCAGGGGGGTTCAAAGCAATCATCCCCCTTCTCCAAGGAACCAGTAAGAAACACAACCTAAAACAAAACAAAAATACAATACCTGCACCCACCAACTAAAAAACAAATAGGTAGACATTGTTCTGTAACAAATTGTTTGTTCCCCAAGTTTTCCTTATAATTTATATGATTTTGGAACTTGCACTGAAGCAACAGGATGAATGACAGATGGGAGTTAGCAGCTAGTTAGGTGAAATTTAACAGTTCAGCAAATTCATTTTCTTTACTCTGTGTATCATGATGATATATTTCATGTTCCACTCTGTAAAATACATAAAGGCTCACTAAGATGAGTTTAAAATAAGATGAGAACCTAGAACTGAAATTCAACAGTTTTTCATTTGCCTAAAGCAAACCTGTAGATCTACTGAAGACATTAGCTCTGAATGTTACCCTCTCTCTAAAGTTATCTCATAATTACACTCAAGAGCCACATTTTTCTAAAATGTTCTCTACTTAACAGCTTCTATTGCTATCAACAGCCAGAAAATCTGTCTTGAAGGTGAAATTTAATGCATCACATAAATGGGTAATCCAGCTTCCACTCAAGCAAAACTCCTTCTAAAACTCATGAAATGAAGAAAAAATGACCATGACTGTCTGGTTTACCTAAATGGCACTTATGTAGATGTGTAAGTGCAACTTTTGACATCTACACAGAGTTTGGAGTCTATTTACACTTGCCTAACTATCCTCATCCAATGTTTATCTCTGAGCATGTTCAGAAGGTTGTATTATGGACTTGGCGGCCATATAGGGCCAAATAGAATTTCATCATTTTATATGATGTGTAAATCCCCAAAATCAAGTCATAAAAAGAAACACTCTTCATGACCATTTGACAGAAGAGGGCCCTCCCTCCTTTAAGTCCAGTATTTAGGGCACTTGCTCAGAGACAGTTTAAACCTGTGTTTCCTACTTCCTAATCCTCAATTCCAATTGCATAGCTTATGCATTTGTCAGATCACTTGTCAGCCTATTTGGAAAGCTGGCCTTCTGGGCAACCAGGAAAGTAAAATATGGGGGCCAGAGGACAGCATGTCAAAGGAAGGGTGGCTCTTCAAGACAGACAGTTCTCTGGAAAAGAGTGGGCCCCAGATACCTTTGTCTTTTTCTGTACCTTACTTATTTAATATTAATTTTATAAAATGGATAAACAGAAGCAGGGAAGCTTGTCCCATGAGGTTGGAGCCCCAGTTCTCCTCTTCAACCCACCTCTGAGCTGCCTAATTGGATAGCTTCAATAGGTGGTCTGGAGAGTGAATACATTAGTGCTTACCTTGTGTCCTGATGGTAAGACTACTTTATTGGGAAGTAGATGATGCAAGTTCAAACCCCCTGGTGTTGTGGGATTCTGGCTAGAGGATGGGCCTCTATCTCCCTTGTTAAATGCTTGAGCCTTTAGGTTGTTGGCTAAAAGTTAGGAGGACTCACCTCCATTTCTCTTCTGGCAACTATATCCTATTCTATCACAAGTACACATAGAATCTAAAACCCACATAAATGTTAACATTGTCCACATAAATGCTACTCAAGCATGTAAAAGTGAAATAGGATATAGCCCTTTTTCTGGATGAAAAAATATAGTATAACTGTTCCTAAGTACCTTATTATCCTAATAAAATATGCCAAGCTTTCATTTCTTGAGAGTACTACATACTGATTATCTATTGTTTTCATTAGGTGTAAACTGAAAATTTGAAACATTATTTTTTTATGATAAAACAAGAGAACCACCAGAGATATTTTCCTAACAGAGAGTATTGGAATGCAACTATCCGTTGTTCTCAGACCCTTTCAGCATCATCGAAACAGTATGTTGGGAGTTTTATCATGTTCCTTCAGTAGATTATTGTCAAGGTAATAAATGTGTAATTTTTCACTGATCAGGAACATGCAATTGTTGTTTTTGTAACTGCTTTCTGAGCCTTCTGGGATTATAACAGTATTCCATTCCCTGAAGAAACAGTGGCACTGATGCATAATTCAGACAGCCGTAATTTGCAAGTTAAAATTAGTCACAGCAATTTGTCCATGAAAAAGCAAAGCTTAAAGAAATATTGTGAATATTTTCAGTTATTTCCGTTTCACTTTTCATTGTACATCTCTCTCTAAATACTAAAAAAAAGTTTTATCACTTTCAGTTATCACTGCTTGCTGTTGTTTCTTATTTTTAACAAATATTTTCCATTATAATAGGATTAAATTAATTCCATACATTATCAGAATTTCATTAAAATGTAGTATTTGAAAGTGAGAAAATTAGCTAATAAAATGATTTTACTTAGTATGTTCATAGTTTCAATGGAAACCATAGGAGTATTGTTTATTTATACACCTTTCTCTCTCTCTGTCTCTCTCTCTCTCTCATGTTTTTTGTTCTTTTGGCCCATTAATTCAGTGTGTCATTGATAAAAGAAATGTCAAAAATGAATTATGTCATTTGTCTCTGCCATCTCATACATCATCTCACTGCAGTACAAAGTCCACACTACCTTAGAACATCACACCAATCCACTGGCATCTGCTCTTACAAATAGGATATAAAGAGAAAATAATTACAGGAGAATGCTATATCACAAAGGAAGGGTAAAATGGTTGGATTCAATATGCAAATGTTCCTTGCAATTTATGCTTGTAAATTCTGGATTGATGGTTGAAAGCTGTTTCTTTGATCATCTTATCTAAAGCACCAAGGTGTCTTGTCTGATCCAACATTTTGGAAAGTTTGCCCTTCTAAACTGACTTTTTTTTTTCCATTTCAGAACCTATTTTAATGCAAAAATGAATATTCCCCATGTTTTATTGTGGTAGAACAAAAAGAGTGACTCATCAAAGCAATAAATTATTACTAAAGAAGCTTCTATGCTTACAGATAAAATTGCAGTATTTTGAATTTTAACTAAGGTTAAACATTCTAGAACTTTCTCATTCCGTGTGCATATGCACGCATATGGGATTCTGTTTTTCTTTCTTAGGCTCCATTCCAGCATATATATAATTTTATCTGTATGAATGATCCCAACCAAAGTTACATATTTTTAAAAAGATTGTAGCAATGATGTGGGAAATTACAGATCTCCAGGCATTATATCTGTATCAGTTAAGTTGATAAAAACACTAGTTTTTCGGATGGTATCTGTAGAATTGGGCATTCAGAGGACTATAGCCCAGATGTAAGTAATAGAGATGGTTGAAGGCTGCCTAGGCAATGGGGCCAACTGAGACAGATAATTAGCTGGCAGCAGGTATTCATGTGTAATGAATGTTTTAGCACACCTGGTGTAGCTGCAGAGCCTGATATGAATTAATCTTCTGCTGACCTGTTTTTCTTACTCCAGTAAATAAATAGTTAAAAGCAACCATTTTGTGTTTGTTGTCTCCTATTTCACTGTAGTGACAGATGGGTGGCCTAAGGTGTGTTTGTGGGGTTGAGGATCAGAATGGGCAAGCTATGCCAGGCATTGAGGCACCAGAAGCAACCAGTAAAATCAGAGTCCCAGGTGTCTGAAGTCTCCAAGCACTCCCTTTTCACATGAGATGCATTCAGCAGCATAAAAAGGGGGTGCTGAGCATAATAATGAAATGTCTGAACCCTGAATTAAAGGTTGGTTGGCTAACGTGGGTGTCAGGTCCCCGCACCCTTTTTTTTTAATAGGTCCCATTATCACATCCAGAAGCATGCCAGGGATTGAGGTGCCAGAGGCAACCAGTAAAATTGCAGTACCAAATGTCCCATGGTGCCAAGCATCCCCTTTTTACATGAGCTGTGTTCAGCACAAAAAAGGGGTTGCTGAGCAGAACACTGATATGCCTGAACTCCAAATTAATGGTTGGTTGGCTAATACAAAGGTCAGGTCCCTGAACCCCCTTTTGAATAGGTCCCATTGTCACATTCAGAGATATGGCAGGTATCAGTGCTTCTTTGCAAGGGAGGTCATCTCTGGCCGTGTTGGATGTGTTCTGCTCTGATCATTTAACATCTCATAGGGGTTTAATGGGCCCCCAAAATTCACTGGGCGGTCTTGTTTGAGAGAAACAGAGCAGCGTTTTTTGTTTGAACTGCATAGAAACATACATGCACTAACCCAGAGGAAATCCAGCCACCCACCCCAGCCATGGATTCCAAGTGACCAAGGAGCTCACATACAGCAAGGAGGCCCAACTACTGCCACCCCCCCATTCTCCACCACCCTCTCCCCCATCCTATTCTTGTCCCCTTCACACCTCCCATACGCCCTTCACCCCTGCCCTACACATTATCATGGTGGTGATGCTACCACCACCCATTATGGTTTGGCTTCCTCAACCCACTGTGCTCATGCTTGCACCACCCCCTCTTCTTTCCACTGCATCCACCCTATCTCCCACATCAGCCACAACATCAGGAACAGGAGTCAGAGGCAGAAGTGCAGCTGGTGGTAAGTTTGCCATTGTGGGGGGACTTGGGCACATAGTCATAGGGGGAAACTTGAAAGTATAGGTTAGAGTACATTGGAAAATGTGAACCTATCTGCTGTCTCTCTTCCAATTGCCCTCCAGTTGTGTCTCATTGAGGACAGCCAATGCAGTGACCCAGACCCCTGCACAAGGATATTTAGCCACACTGAGTGCATAGATACGCCCAAGCAAAGTTTGGGGGAATCTCCCATTGGAGATTTTGTAGCCTGTAAGGGGAGGCAAGGAAGGTGAGTTTGGGAGTATGGGGCAATCCCTGCCTATTAGGGTAGCTTGTCATATTTTATGCTTTAAATTTGCGCCTGTTTATAAAGTAGTGAATTATAGTGTTGTTTAAAGTTTTCTTTTATATTCAGCCTAAAGTTTTGTATAGCCTCAGTGTTATGTGAACTGTTCATCTTGCTGGTGTTTGCAATATCAGCTGGCCTTGTTTTTGCAAGCAGCTTATGGCCATGATGTTTCTTTCCTCTTTCTATCAGTGTGAGAAGTTTTTCAAACACAACATAGTAACAGTTTTGTTACTAGCTCAAATGAACTGAATTTGTCACTAACCAGCTGAATCAGAGGGGTGAAATGATTGGATATGTTAATAAAAGGTGATAAAGGAGACCAATGGACAATGCTTAAAGTAAGACCCCAGAAAAAAGGCCAAATTAAGAGGCATGCTCATAGTGGGTCTGTCGAACAAAGGAATATGCTGACAGGATAAAGTATGGACAATATGCTGATGGAAGACACACCAATGTGAAAGCAAGGCGTCATCAAAGGAGTCAAGTTAAAGAAAAGCATAAAAGGGGGGATCAAAAAAGTTAAGTGTGTCGTCATCATCATCATCATCATTTTCATCAACATCTAACTTTCAACACCAGTCTGGATCATCCCAGCCAATGACACCCCCTTTGCTTCAGGAACAGAGTGGTCATCTTTTCTGTGAAGCAAAGTAACATCTGGGATTGGGTGAGATCATTGTACTGTTTTTCTCTCTCTGAATATAGAAACTGCTAACGTAGTACTTATTGTACTAATAAAGTTTGATTTTAGAACACTTGAATTGTCTGTTTTCATATTTCACATTCCATTCTAGTTGTGGGATAGAGGAGTGGGTATTCAGCAGTGTTTCCATTTTCTCTGATTGGTTGTTTTTATTTATTTATATTTGAAATAAAGTTTTTTTTTTAATCTGTTTTTTTTTTTTTCAATCAAGGTATACTTAGCAGTGCTTTAGAAATCTATGGGGTATCAGTCTTGTGGGTGGTGGCTGCTGTTGGTGGTGGGGGTCTCCCTTGAAGGGCTGCTGGTGTGATTTTGGTGTGAGGAATGCTTTTGGCCATGAGGGGTGACTTGCCTCCCTTTGGGGTCAGGGTTCATCCATTCAGTCCTCTGCTCAGTGCCTACCTTTTTTCTGTTGTGTGCTTGATGCATTTCAAGGGTAATCACCAAAACCCAAAAAACCCGAAGTTTTTAGAGGAGGGGTTGTTACAGGAAACAAGTCACCCAACCTGGCTTGGCATATCCTGACACCAAAATGTCCCAGGCGAACCCCTCTGGTTGGCACCAAGAGTTGCAAGACTGTAAGAGCATGTCTATGTCAGCTGTCCACAGTTTGTCCTGGTACTAGAGGGTTGGCGCTGGTGGTGAACTTCCTTTGGCCAGGCCACCCCAAGACCTTTCTAGCTGGCTTCAGCTTGACTGCCTCCAAGTGCTATTACATTTTTCACTCCTTTTACACAAAACCAACTAGCAGTGTTCTTTATCTGATCACAAACCTAAAGCACAGCCCCTTTATGAATAGTGGGTACACACTGTCCCATGGTGTCCAGAACCAATGTGTCCATAAGATGCACAGAGTGGCTGTGGGTTCAGCCAGAGCACCCTGCCTTTCCTGGGTCAACACCCTGGCCTCAAAATGACCCAGGTGAACCCCTCTGTCTGGTGCCAAAAGTTGCAACAGTTGAGGGGCATGTCTGCTGTCCAAACTTTCCCCAGGCACTACAGGCTCCAGGATGGGGGGTGACCTCAACCTCCATATGCAGTATGTGAAGCCCTGGGGAACTGTATAATCACCTGTCATCTGAACTGACAATTGCAAATAGGCTGGACCGTGATGAGAAGAGGGGTTTGTTTGCAGGAGGATGGCACCTGTTTGCAGTCACTCAGGGCCTGCTACCCCCTGCAGCCAGGCATGCATTCTCAGACATTTTGGTCTAACCACATCTTTTCTGCATGCACAATAGATTTACTAAGTGAATCTGTTTTGAGTGACAAGCATCCTTAATTCACTCTATTTCCCATATTTCTTGATTTCCTTGATTTCCAGCTTCGATTCCAATGTCTCCACCAAGAACAAGTAGGCAACCAAAGGAGGCTGCAGCTGGTGAATGTCCTCAGGGACTGCAACCAGTGGCTTCAAGAACTGGTCAGAAAGATCCATTGTGCTATGGAAAGCATCATGGGTGTCTGTCCAGAACAAAAAAAACCAACTGTGCTGAGTCCAGGAGGCGTTCTGAGACATGGCAGAACAAGCAATTACTGACAGGTGTACTGCTAACCATTCTGTGCCTGGTGGTCATAGGGCCCTGCCCTGCAGCATCCCCTGCACCTTCCCATGGCAATGAACAGCAATGGCAGGCACAGATCTGCACTCTGCAATCTGACAGTTCTCTGTCTTGTCTAGCTCAGAATAATTGGTAAGACTAGTTAGTAATTAGCTCTGAATAGTTAGGAATCATTATAGTAATTCTTTAGTTATTGTTATAGTAATAGTTTAGTTAGCAATTGTTATAGTATAGTTGTAGTATAGTTATAGTAATCCATGGTAATTCATAGTACTTTTGAGTCAGTATTTTTTTAAAAGTTCTTTGGTTTGTTTCCTTTTTTAAATTTTTTGTTGTTTGTAAAGGTTTCTGTTAGCTTTGTTAGATTTTTTTTCCTTCATGCTCTCTCTGTTTAAGAGGTGTACTGTGGAAGGTGATGAGGAGGTTTGCTAGCTTGTAAATGCTTGGAGAGAGGTTGTTTGAGGACCCTTTTATAACTTGATGTGGCCAAAGGACCCATCCAATTAGGGATCCCCACCTTAGCCAAATTTTAGGCCAGGACACACACAAAGTGGCCTTGGTGTGCTCGCTGTCTCTTTTTGTGGTTACAATAATAAAAGCCCAGGCCTTAAAAGCCCCTACCCCCACTAGCTCCCCCCTTGGGTGGGCTGCCCAAGGAACAACGTAAAACTGCATGTGAGCAGAGTACATGCAGTGCAACATCCCTGATCACAGCGGCCACCACTAGCCATCTATGGCTAGCCATCTGCTGCTGGAGCATGAGGGTCCAGTCTCTGGTGCATGCTCAGGTGGTTTCAGTGAAAGGTGACAGCTGGTGACCCATGATGCAGTACTCCCACAGGGTGCTGCACCTTCACCCCCTGTCCAGATATTGGCCCTGCACAGGCAGGAAACAAGCCTTTTGTGTGAGTTTCCAACATTGCAGAGATAAGATGCTCTGCACCAGGGGCCCAGTGCTGTCTGGCCTCAGATTGGAGGTTGACAGTGTGAGGTTGCCCAGGGAACATGGTAAGCTGTCTAGGTAGGCAGGGTTGAGCCTCGGTGGCCACCAGCTGAGCCACCTATCCCTGCTAAATCCTCTGTGGCTGTCAACACGCTGTACCCTGGTTGCAGACAGCCTGCTTTCCCTTCCCCCTTCCCAGTTGCTGCAGTAACAGACCCCACTCCCCCCCGCCCAACTCCCTGCAAGATGGCTGTTCTGCTGCTGCCACCCTTCTACACAGACCATAGCACATAGGCTTGGTGTGCACGGGGCTTCTGGACAACTGGAGTGAAGGGCTGGCCATGTCCCCACCCTCCCTGCAGGGGACCTCTTGGGAAGCACAACGGGCCTATCCCCACCCCCTACCATGCCACCACTGCACCCTGAGTGTGTCCCTTTAATATGTTCCTCAGGTGGTGCACAATGATCTTTTTCTGCAGGTGGAGGGGTGTTGGAGCCACTGCACCCTGCTTCTGCTCACTTTGCTGGTGCCGTAGCCACACCTGCACTCTTGATTTGGGACCCTGAGCTATGATGGTGCTGGGGGCAAGCCAGACCTGCCATGCAACCTTCTCCACAGGCTCGACAGCAACCTTTCACAGCATTAAACATCCCTGCTCCCCATTACTGAGGAGGGCATTGCCACCTGCATTGACATTTTCCTCAGCATTTGAGAGGCCATTGCCCACCCAGGTCTAGGAACATGGTCTGCTCAATAAAAAAAATAAATTATACTGTTTCTTTCCCACCTCTCTGCATGTAGTGGGGGTGCAACCTGGGGCCAGGGGCAGTGCAATCTTTCCCCTGTCAGTAGAAGGACATGGACAAAAAATAATTTTAATTTAATCCAAGAATTGATTTTAATGTCAGGAAACCAAAGCAAAACAGAAACAAACAAACAAACAAACAAACCAGGAACACAATGCCCACTCCCCCCAATTTCTTATAGAAGGATGAGCAATTGACTAGCAACTAAAAACCCATCACCTGTCATGGCTTTCTCCCCACCCTTGCACCCTCAGTCTCACTTTTCCCCTTGGTTTTCCTATAGGAGCATGAGTAATTCACTTACAACTCAAAACCCATCACCCATCATTGGGTCTTCTTCCCCTGAGCTCCCTCTGTCTCACCCTCACCCTCATCCCTAAAGCCTTGTCTGGCTAGAGGAGGGGTACCCCTTGGTTGCAGGCACAGTGTCTGTCAATGAGGTTGTCACAATGCAGGGCTGACCATGGATAGGGTTCTCTGTGCAGCTCCTGGGGGAGGGTGCTCATGAATGGGGGCTGGGGTCAGCCATTTAAGGAGCTCCTATTTAAACTTTCCTTCCTCCTTCTGGGTCTGCTCAGCATTCTGACAGAACTTATCAACCAGCTCAAGGAATCTTATTGTGCTGGCCATGGTGTCTCAATGAGTTGCTGCCTCTTGCTCTTCAATCTTTCTGAATGCCTCGTATATTTCATCACCCAAAAAAAAACTTCAGCCTGTACTTGCAATTGAGAGGCTGACAACAAAGTCTCCATCATGCCTTCCCTTGACTGACACTGCCTGTGGCAATGCTCACACATTAGCTCAGCTCTGGTGTGTTTCTGTGCCCCCACTTATCATAGTGGATGCAGTTTATCCCCTCCTGCCCTGGCTCATGAAGCCATATGGAGGACAAGTGATTGACAGGCAAAAGTCCACATTCAGCTACCACTTCAGCAAATGCTGTATGACTGTTGAATGCTCCTTTGGCTGTCTGAAGGCATGGTGGAGCTCACTGAACTACAGGCTTAAGGTGGAGCCAAAAAATATCACAGCTTTCATTGTGGCAGCATGCATCTTCCACAATATTTGTGAGAACAGAGGGGTGATTTTCAGTGACTCATGGTCTGAGGAATTGCGGGCAGCGTGGGAGGCAGAGGCCAGACACAGAAGTGGACAGGCAGGGTATGGTGCCCCCTTCAATCAGCAAGCAAACAGTGGTCAGGGAGCTATCATGCAGATTTGCCTGGTCACACACATTCTGGCTGCTGCAGATGGACAGGGTGCTCTGTAGGCCTCCACTTGATCAGTGTTGAATGTTAAGATGTTAATCAATTAGCAGTTAGTGTTGAGTGTTTCTATAAAAAAAAATGTATTTGCAGCACTTCTGTCTGTCTGATAAGTAAATTGTCTCTAGTGGGATTGGGGGGGGGGGGTCAGTCTGTGGTGATGGTGGAGAGTGGGGGAGTAGCTGGAGATGGCTGAATTCTAAAGGTCTTCCTTTGCTTTGTGGTTGGGGGGAAGGGGAGGAGCCAACCATCAGGGCACTCCTGAGGCTGTCCTTTCTACTCATGGCCCTGCTCCTTTAGGTTCATAGTTGGGTTCACAGAACTCCACTTGTGGGAGTGGGGGGGGCAAGGGTTTTTTTTCACAGTTGTTGGCAGCCTGGCCACGGGTATCTGGGGTAGGTAGTGCATGCCTCCTCCTCTCTGGATAGCCCAAGGCAAGGGCCTAGGGGTCAGCATAGGGCTCCATGGAGGCCCTGGCAGCTTTCCATGGTTGTTTTAAAATCTGAACTACTGGGACTGAGGCAAGGCAGGGAGGTTTCATAGTTTCATAGTAGTTTGGGGTCAGAAGGGACCTGAACAGATCATCTAGTCTGACCCCCCCACCACTGGCAGGATCACACGACCCCAGACAGGTGTTCATCCAACTTCTTTTTTAATTTACCCATGGTAGGAGTGAGGACCACTTCTCTAGGAAGTTGGTCCCAGATCCTAGCCACCCTAACAGTGATATAGTGCCTCCTATTCGCTAACCTGAACCTATTCTCCAGCATCTTCTGGCCATTGTTCCTCGTCACCTCAGGTGCTGCTGGGGGGAATAGGGCCCTTCCTATTTGCTGCTGATCTCCCCTAACAAGTTTGTAGGTAGCCACCAAATCCCACCTCAGCTTCTGCTTGCTGAGGCTGAACAGGTTCAGGTACCTCAGCCTCTCCTCATAGGGCCTTCCTTCTTAAAGTGTGGTGCCCAGAACTGGATGCAATACTCCAATTGTAGCCTGACCAATGTCACATAGAGGGGGAGTATCACCTCTCTGGGCCGGTTTGAGATGCATCTTTGGATGCACAACAAGGTGCAGGTTGAGGGGAGGGACCTGCCACTCAAGTGGGGAAAGGGGACGGGGGGACTTTGGAGCCACTGCCCATGCTCACAGAGGTGGAGTGGCCAGGAGATGCTGCCCAGGGGGGAAGGGGGCATGGCCAGGCTGCCTGATGTACTGCTAGAGCCCCAGCCCTTCCCTGTCCTTCCAGCCTGTGCTGGGGCCTGACTCAGTCCAGCACAGTCATGATGGGAGCAGCTGGAGGGCAGGGCTGGAGGAAGTGGGGGGGGGGGTTGGGTCAGGAATGAGGGACACAGGGATGGGAGGCTGTGGGTAGGGGGTGAGGGGCACCAGGGGGGCAGAGGGCTGTGGGTGGGAGGTGAGGGACACTGAAAGTGCCACGGGGCTGTGGGTCCAGAGTGAGGTACACCAGCATGGCCTGGGGGGCTGTGGTTTGGGACTGAGGGGCACCAGCATAGCCTGAGAGTGAGAGGCACTGGTGGGGATAGGGTCCTCAGGTTGGAAGTGAGGGGCAGAAGCAGGGACACCCCTGCAACCTCCCCTAACTCACTCCTGCCAGTTGTCCTGAGTACAGCCCAATGCTGCTGTGTGGCTGGTCACCACATAGAGGGGCTGCCTCGGCTCAGAGCCTCCACACCCTCCCCCACAAACTCACTCCTGATGGCCATCCCGCCAAATGTCAGAGCTCTGTTTGAGTGAAATAAAAAACCCCCCAAACGAGTAGATTGACACACAAAATAAAATTTACTTGATGACATAGTAAAGGTGGAATGAAAAGCATAAAAATAAATATTACAAAAAATTTTTAAAAGGTAAAAAAGGGAAAAATATGTGTAAAAGCAATGAAACTAATGAAAGTAATGAAATGAGAATGGAATGATAATGATCTAAATTAATGAAACAGCACTACTTTTGGTGATCTGCACATTATCAGCATGCTGTGAGCAGGTGCCCCCTGCTGGATTTGGTACTAAGAGATCAGTGGGGTGGATTGTTATGTGGCACCCCCAACGTAATTTATTGTGAATAGAAAACTGAACAATTTATGAGATTTATGAGCGCTCACTTGTACACAGTGATGGAAAAATTTAAACCTGCCATTTCAGTTTAGGGAGCATAGAAGAAACCCTTAGGAATAAACCCCTGTCATGTGTACAAGTGAGAGGAACTAGAGACAGGTAGTGAAGAGCCTGAAAACTGGGATTTAAGATCTGAAAGTTGAGATCCTGAAAGTAAAGAGGGAGTGAGCCAGTGGGTTAGCTCATTGTGGAGCCTGGGGTGCTCTTATCCTGTCACTGTGAAGATAACCATGGAGTGTGGAGAGACCATGAATGCATCAGAGACTGTGTGTATGGCTTTTGTTGGTTGATGCCTGCCAGGAGGGAGCTTGTCCTGGAGAAGTGCGGAAGAAAAACAAAGGCTGCGAGCCTGTAAAATAAACACTGATTAACTGTGAGCAGTACTAGTTAACTCCAAATATGCAACAATATTTCAAATACATGTTTCTACTTTTGTATTAAATACATTGAATAAGTAACAATTGAAACTTAGTGATGCTGTAAGTTCTATAGATGTCTTTTCAATTCTTAGTGGTCTATTTACCATCCAATATGTCACTCTTCTAAAAAGATTGTCTTATTACAAAGCAGTAATTTTATTAATTTAGAAGGCTTAATAGACTGAGATATGAAGGGCTTTTCTTATTTGACAGAGTTTCATTTTATCAAATTATTTCCACATCCATAGTTAACAATTAAGTTGTTTACAGGTCCTTTAATATTGTTATGTTCTATTAATATTTTTTATTCATTTACTTTGAAGCCTGATCAATGTTTCTAAGATTAAAACAAAAACAAAACTAGAAATATTTTGTTTTTAGATGTGCTTCTTGGACAGAAAGATAAACTGTAAACTGAGCACTACACCATAGCTCAGAAGTGATCTTTGCTTTTAAATTTTCCACCAGTAATACTTCATGACATTTTTCAAAGTGAACGACACTTGCCAGAACTCTGCTCATTTGTGTCAGACACTTGCAGCTTTTAAATGAACACTAAAAGCAGCAATCCATGTGGAGGAATTACTCACCTTACAATATTCTGTCCTTAGTATCATGTTACTGAACGATCACAATTTCAAGCATTATCCCAAACCGACCCAAAACCATCGATCACAAAAACAAATCAGACTTGTACCTATCAAGGGAACAAATGTGATTTCACATAATTTGTACTAAGAGAAAGTGCAATGCTTTATTTTTGTCCTTGTGGGTCACTATGACAACCTCATTCAAAACTTAATTAAGTGCCAGTTATGAGAGTTGCAAAACAAAACAGCACATGTAATGTGGCAGAGTGATTGACATGTGAGATGTAAACATTTAGAATAGATTCTGTCAGAAGGAGCTTGGTCTCCTGCCTCCTCCTGGGTGGTCTCCTAGGCAGTATCCTCCACCTGCCAGACATGCACCCATGCACCCCTCTGCAGCTGCTACCAGCCACTGGAGCAAGACAGTCTAATCCAGTGTGGGCCACTGGTGCAGCCAGTACATCTGGATGGCTCCAGCGCTGAGTAGTGGTGACCTGAACCACATCCCTGCTGAGGCTTGTGGACTCCCCTTGCACTGGCAAGTAGAAAGGGTACAATATTGATTTGCACCCTGATTGGAAAATCATGCCTCCTGCCATCTGCATCTGGTGTGGAAGAAGATGTAATTGTTGGGATTAGGGATCCCTTTAAATGAATGTTTGCCAGAGGACTAAAGTAATCAGAAGTGATGCATATATAAGCACTTGTTTGCATAATACTATTAGCCAAATATTTTGAGCCCCCCTTTTTTCAAAAGTAATATAATTCCATATTCCAAACCTATCACCATCTATTTACAATATTTATTTAAATATAGTTTAGACATCTTCTTTCTTATCTTCACTTGGAAGATCTTGTACAACACCTATGCTTATTTAAATGAAATTAACCAGAGCATATGTTGTATGGCTAAGGTTTTAGAAAATGTATCCAAATTTTTTTTGCCCAGAATATGAAGGCATTGTAGGACTCTTGTACATCAAAACTTAATTGTCTTTTCAGTACAACTAGAAGCTCTTCTGTGCTTTATCTATATAATTCAGTATTGTTCACACAGAGATTTTTATTTTACATTATTTCTGATCACTTGTCTTCCAGTATCCCTGAACTCAGGATCTTTCTTTTCCTGTACTCCAAGCTTTATGGTGCCATCTATGGTTGGAGTACAAAGAGTAAATCTACCCAAGACACATTAATGAACTTTAGCCTAGTTTACTGTACAGTATGAGCTCATGTCTACATGTGTGTGCTCTTACTGCACATTAAAAATGTCTAATCATAACTATATTTGATAATGGCAAATGCAGGTATCAAATTTAGTCATGATTAGTTCATGTGCAGTAACTCAAGTGTAGGTACAACCTGACATTAACTTTAGTGCTGAGTCTGTTCAGCCACTATGGGTCTGGCCTGAACCCAGCCCTAGGGCTCCTGGCTGGAAGCCTTCCCACCCAAGTGTGCATTCCTGTACTGATCACCCAGGCCTCCATCTGCTGCATCTGCTGCTCAGAAAGCCCTGGCCAGCAGCTGCCTCATTTTTGGTGCAGCCCCACACCCCGTGACAAGGAGCACTCCACCACAAGGAGTGGCACAATGTCACTGCTGGCAGACAGTGGCACCAGCTCCTCCTGGGGGAACACCAGCTAGCTGGAGGTGCAGCTAGCTGCCATTCCTGACAGGGAGGCCTCTGCTGAGCCATCATCCTGAACTCCAACTGGCTGCATGAATCAAGAACAATAAAAAGTCCTTCTTCAGATATGTGGGGAGTCTAAAAAAAGACAAGGGCAACATTGGACCCCTGCTAAACCAGATGACTACCGACATCCAGGAAAAAGCCAATCTGCTTAATGATTACTTTGCCTCAGTTTTTCACCAGCCCAAAGGGACCACACTGCCTAGCGTGATGCAGGATGACCAAGGCAAGGGTGAATATATGCCCACCATTGGTGTGGCACTTGTGAGGGTGCATCTTGAGAGGCTGGACCCCCCAAAATCAGCTGATTCCGATAGATTGCACCCAAGAGTGCTAAAGGAACTGGCAGACATCATAGTGCAGCCACTTGTAAGGATATTTGAGAATTCATGGTGCTTGGGCAAAGCCCCTGAAGGTTGGAAAAGGGCCAATGTGGTGCCCATCTTCAAGAAAGGGAGGAAAGAAGTCCCAGAAAATTACAGGCTAATCAGTTTGACCTCAATCCCTTGGGAAGATTTTGGAAAAAAATGATCAAAGAAGCCATTCTTGAAAGGCCAACAGAAGGCAACATTCTGAGGGATAGCCAGCATGGGTTTGTTGCAGGCAGGTCTTGCCTGATCAACATCATTTCCTTCTATGACCAGGTGATGTCATAAGGGACAAAAGGGAAGAGGTTGATATCATATATATGGACTTTAAGAAAGCCTTTGACCTGGTGTCCCATGATATCCTCATAGAAATATTGGGAAACTGCAGCCTCAACTACTCCACAGTCTGATGGCTGGTGAACTGGCTCTGAGGTCATACCTGGAGAGTGGTAGTTAAATCAACATGGCACTCAGTGACTAGTGGTGTCCCCGAAGACTCCGTTTTTGGACCTGTACTCTTGAATGTCTTCATAAACTATCTGGACCTGGTGTCAGAAGTGGACTAGCCAATTCACTGACAACAACAAACTTTGGGGAAAAGTGTCCACGCTTGACGATAGTCTGGTGATACAGGCCAACCTCGATAGGCTTACAAGGTGGGTTGATGAAAACATGATGACATTCAATATGAAGAAATGCAAGGTGCTCCACCTTGGGGAAAAATCCCACATCAGATTTATAGCTACACTCACTAGCACCATGATCAAAAAAGACTTGAGGGTCATGATAGACCACAAAATGAACATGAGCAACCAATGTGATACCACAGCTGGCAAAGTGAACAAAACTCTGCCTTGCACCTACCAATGCATCTTGAGCAAGATCCAGGATGTCATCCTCCCACTGTACTCAGCCTTGGTGAGGCGGCAGATGGAGTACTGCATCCAATTCTGGGCTCCACAATTTAGAAAGGACTTGGAGAAACTTGAAGGATTCCAGAGGAGAGCCACACACGCGATCAGAGGGCAAGAGAACAGGCCTTATGAATAGAGGCTCCGAGCTATGTGACTCCTTAGCCTGGAAAAATGCAGGTTCAGGGATGACTTGGTGGTAGCTTAAAAGGGGTGTGCATCAGGATCTGGGGGAACACCTGTTCTCCAGAGGAACCCAATGGATGACACGGCCCAATGGTCACAAGTTCCTGCAAGACCATTTTAGGCTGGACATAAGAAAACTTTGTGACTGTCCGAGCCCCCAGGGCCTTGAACAGACTCCCCCAGAGGTACTCTGAACATCTTTAAGAAACATTTGGATGCTTATCTTGCTGGGATCCTTTGACTCTAGCTGACTTCTTGCCCCTTGCGCAGGGGGCTGGACCTGATGATATTACAAGATCCCTTCCTGTCCTAATGTCTATGAAATCTACGAAATCCTCACCATCCCTGGACATGTGGTAAGTCCCACAGTGGGGGAAGGACCCTCCCAGTTCCTGCCCTTGCCCCTGTCCCCAGTCCCAGCCCTGGCCCCAGTCGCTACCCCCATCGCTGCTCCCTGCCTGGTCTGGCTGCACTCCATTGGCCCTGGCTTTTCCTCCCTACAACATGCAGAGAGGTGGGACACAGTTTAGAACTTTATTGAGCAACCTGTGTCCCTGCAGCTGGGTGGGCATGGAAAGTGAGGAAAGTGTCAATACAAGCAGCGGTGCCCTCCTTGGCATCAGGAGGCAGGGACATGTAGCACTGCCACAGGTAGCCCTCCAGGTGTTGCCAGAGATTTGCCAGGTAGCCTGGGATTGCCCACTTTGCTGTCATAGCTTAGGATCCCAAACCGGGTGTGCAGGTGTGCCCAGGACACCAGGAGGATCAGCAGCAGGAGGGTATATTGGCTCAGGCAACCCTCAGCTGGCATAAACAGCTCATCACTCACTGACCAGGGCAAACACAGATTCACTCAGGGCACAGTGGCAGTACAGTGGGGTGCTGGCCTTGGGGTGCTTCCCTGGAGAGACCCCCGGCAGGGAGGGTGGAGGTGGTGCCAGGCTCTCATCCCAGGTTTCCAGGAGCCCTGCAAGTCCTGATCCTAGGTGCCATGGGATGCATGGAAATGCAGCAGAGCAGATAGCCTGTAGAAGGAGTGGGGGTGAGGGGAACAGCCTGGCCTGTCCTGCCCTGGGAAGGATGCAGGGGAGTCAGGCTGCCTAAAGCCAGAACCCAGCAGGCTGCAGGCCCTTGGGAAGCAAGAAGGAATGGGGCGGGTGGGGTTAGGTCTTGGTTGGTGGCTGTCTGGGCCCAGGTCTGCCCAACTGAATTACCATGGCTCCTGGGTGCCTGTGCATGGTCCACCCCCAATTTGAGTCCAGGCAGTGAACGACCCCTGTGCAGAGCAACTTATCTCTGAAATGTTGCAAATTCCTACAACAGGCTTGTGTCTCTTGCCTCTGTAGGGATAACATCTATATACAAGGGAGAGCCCACAAGCCCCATTGGGCATGTGGCTTTGGGCTACTGCTACCCAACATTAGAGCCATCCAGATAGGTTAGCTGTACCAGCAGTGCACATTGAATAGGACTGTCCTGCTCCAGCACCTGGTGACAGTGGCAGAGGAGTGGGAGGTGTGGGTACAGGCCTGGTGGGTAGAGGATATTGCCTGGCAGACTTCCCAGGAGGAGGCAAGGGACCCAGCACAGCACAAGTACTGAGCATGGGTGGAGGCCCTGGAGTGAGTGTGCATTGAGCTGCTCTGGCAGTAAGTTGCCCTTCAGGCCTGGGCAGCAGAGGCCAAGGATGGCAACTGCCAGACCCTGGGCACCATCCTGGTCCTGGTAGTCACATCCATGTTTCTGCCTGGCCCTCATCCATGACCTGGCCCTCATCCATGACCCTGCATGCTCTATGGGTCCTACCTGGGCCTGGGAGGAGATCCTCTAGCAAGTCCTGCTTGCAGGAGCCCCTGGCCCAGCCCCTTCCCCAGACTGGCCACTACCCACCTGGGATCAACTCCCTCCATTGATCTCCCTTGAACTGAATGCCCAAGGACCCAGACATGCCACACAAGGAAATGGCCCAAGCCTGGGGTGCTGGGTACCTGCTGTGGGGCTCTGCTCCCTAGCCTGCCCAACCTCCACCCCCACACACACATCAGGGCCCCCACTCTGGGACAGAAAGACAGAGACATAAATAGTTTTGCCATTGTAAAGTGTGTGTATTATTGTTGGTGGGTAGGGAAGGATGGTGGTAGAGGAGTTGTCCTTGTTGGGAAGGGAGAGGGTAGGGGGGGCTCTTTTTGTTGTGGAAGGTAGGAGGAGGGGTGTTCTGCTTGTTGGGGAGGGGAGGAGGAGGGGGCTCTATTTGATGTGAAGAAAACAAAGACTTTCTCTTCTGTCATGTGTCTGTTGTGACTGTAGTGCAGGGGGTGGACAGGAGTCCATGGGCTTTGGTGCAGGTGAGTTAGAACAGGTAGTTCTGGAGGAGGTGGTTGGCTGGAGGGTGTGAGGCTATCCTGGGGCTTGGATGTGGGTTTCTGCTGGGGCCACTAGGGTCAGCATTATGACCAGCTTGAGCACAGGGTACTGGTCATCACTGCCAGGGGAGCAGCAGGGCACTGGACATCGCTGGAAAGGGATGGAGCAGCCATTGCATAGGTAGGCAGGGGTGCTGCCCCTGTGTTGGGTACATAGCTGCTGGGCAGGGAAGGGCTGGTCAAGGATCAGAGATAGGGCTGTGTCTCCAAAATGGTAGCCAAGTGCCGGCAGCAGGTTTTGTTTTCTAAAGGTGGCTTCCAAGTGCTGGAAGCTAGGGCTGGACCCTAGAGCGCCCCCCAGTGGCCACAGGTACACATGGCAGGGCTGGAGGGACTTGGCACTAAATTTAGTGCCAAGTCTCTACACATGTAGACACCTATTAAAATTGCTTACTGTGCATTAGCTTAATGCGTACTAAAATTATTCGTGACTAATCACACATGAAGACATGCCCCATGTGTGGTAAAATGTGCCCATCCATAAGTTAACTTATTTTCTTTCAGCTCAGCTAGGATGGAAAGAAGGCACCCAATAATGAAATAGCAGGTTAATTACATTAGTTTCTTTTAATTCCTTTTCTTTTAAAACTTGAAGAGGAATTCAGAATATGAGTGGACACAATTGCCGTATCCCTCTTTCTCCATTCTTTTATTATGCATTTTCCTCTTATGTTATTGCTGTAAGTTTCATCCATACCCCAGGGCAATAACTTTCCTCCTCTGATTTTCTTTCTAATAAAAGATTAAAACACCATAAATGTGTTCATTTCCCTCTGCAGTGCAAAGAATGTACTTTATATGAAATAACCAGATAATCATTTTCATCCTTCACAGAGATTTTTAGTTGATTTGTCTTTATTATTATTTACTACTTTTAATTATTTACTACTTTGAACCTTATATATTATTTAACACATAGCATTTGCTTCAATCTAGATTTCCATCCATGCTTCCAGAATATGGTTCCTAACTCAGCCAGCTCTTACCATTTTCAGTAGGGATACTACACAACCCAGAGACATGAATTTGGCTTGTGAAAATATGTCATAGTAAATGTCATGTTTACTATTTTGACCTCTAGCTTTTCTCTCTGTTTTGATGTACATGTTTAATTTTTGCTAGGTAATACTCTTATTTCCTCCATTCCCATTACTTTCCCCTCACCCCTTGTATTAAAAAGTTACTTATTTTATTATGTAGTCAAGTCTTTAGATAGCTGTTTTTATATTTGAGAGGTAAATCACTTTGTTCAATACAGCATTTGTTTTGAGAATTATTATTTTCTTCTTATATATAGAATGTGACAGTACTGTTTTTTTATAGCTGATTTTACTAGTGTAATTAATATACCATGGGCCATACTTCCTGACTGTGCCTGAGGGAGCAAGCCACAGATCCATACTGGGTTTTAGATTAAATTTTGTGTCAGTAGGCAGGTTTATCCCTCTTGCTGCTGTGAAAAGGAAAGTTTCAATGCCCAGAACATAGGGGACTCCCACTATATGTTAGTAGAAAATACCTTCAGTGTATCTCAAAACTAAATGGCAAAAGTCCTGATATTTTGTGGGATCTTGTATTTATTTTGTTTGTTATTATTATTTTAATTCAAAATTTCTGTCAGTCCCATAATTTTGCATTTATCCAAAGTGGCTGTCATTTCTCATTGTCATGCCTATGACTTCAAGCACAGTTTGCAGGTTTTTTTGAGAGGGGAATCTGGTGGTCCAACTCACTATATAGACTAGAGCTTCATAGGATTATAAATCTGGATGTTATATGGTGGTGGAATGTGTTAGAGTGGGGATAGAGGAAACAAAGAATGTGGAGATTAAATGGTAGATTGAGGGAGGTACAGTACCATGACAGAGAGGAAGATAGTGATATTGGGAAAACTTACTACCATGTGACTATGTGAAATTGGTGCTGCTTTGGAAGGGAGAATATTTTACGTTTTGGCCCATGCTACCAATGTTGCTTCAGAAGTTTTGTGACTTGGACCCTGAATGGACAATGGTAGGATAGTTATTTGGGGGCTGTGGGGAGAGGTTTACACTGAGAGCAGTGGCTTGGGCCAGAAGCCAGGAGGTTTCCCTACTTCCAAGGCTTTGCATGGTGCATAAAACTTTTCTGATGGCTCTCTATTCACTTGTGACCTCTTCCAGTTTCTGCAAAGCTCCCAGTGAGGTTGTTGCCCTGGCAAGGGGTCAGGCCAACTCTCAGGATCTCAATATTGTGCTGTTGGTCAGGAGGGTGTAACACAATTAAACATATACAAACACACAAATCAATTAGGTGCATACACATGCACACTTCCAGCTCAGGCACATACACATTCAGACCAGCCTAGGCACATGCATACCTATTACCAATTCAAGCACATACACTATACACCCTGAAAATTAGACACAGATCACTAATTTGTATATCATGCACACAATGCCACACACACACACACACATATATATATACATATATATATGTGTGTGTGTGTGTGTGTGTGTGTGTACACACACACACACACACATACATTAGCAACTCAGATGCACACAAGTTCAAAATAACTAGTCTAGGTTCATGCACACCTAGCACCAGTTTAAGCCCATACATGCTACACACACCAAATTTAGACAGAATCAGTTACCAGTTACCAACACCTGCATATCCAATAACCATATGTGGATTACTAATTCATACAACACACACACACACAATGATATCTATATATGTATATATATATATGTGTATTCACTAATTTACACACATACCACCCACCTACACATACAAACAAGTGAGTTCCTAAGTTGGGTGTTGTGATGTGTATGTATGCATGTGTTTGGTGTACTTGGGATACCTGAGGAAAGGTTAAGGTAAGAAAGTAGAAGTGTAGGCAGTTAAAGTTGCTGGAAATGAAAGTCACCAGGACCGGGATTAGAACCGGTAGACTAGAAGGGCCTGGGCTGAAGAACTGAGGCTTGGGGGTAACTTTAGGTTAATTGATCTTAATGGATTAAAAGACAATGCCCAAAGCCTGCAGAACAGGGAATCATGCCAGCACAGAAGCTGAGACTGGAGCCAGAGCTACGGGGGAGCTGAAAAGGTAGATGGGGAGAGGGAAAATGGGACTAAGGGGAAGTGAGGGTGTTAAAGAGGGGCTCTGGGTGTGGGGAGCCAGAGGATGGCTCTGGGACAGCTAGAGAAGTTGTAGGGAGTGGCAGTAGGTGCTGGAAGCTGGAGAAAATATGCAGGACAGCTAAGAGGAGCTGGGAAGCTGCAGGTGGGGGAGGGTGGGGGGAGGATTACAGAAGGTACAGGGGAAGCCTGAAAACAGAGAGATGGACAGCAGAAAATCACAGGAAAAGCAGCAGGGCAGCAGAAAAGCAGAGGAAGGCAGCAGAAAGTCACAGGGAAAAGGCAGTAGGAGCAGGGGAGGCTGAGAGGTGGCAGAAAAAAGGAGATGGAATTGGGAGGAGATTGGGAAATTAATGGAGAGGGGTGGGGACTGGAGCTGAGAGAGAGAGAGAGAGAGAGAAAATGAGGCTGGAATTTAAGATAGGGAAGGGACTGTGATTGAGTAACACATGACCCAAATTGGGGTTGCAAATGACAGTGGTTTTATTGAACAGTGGAGATGGTGACACAATGTCTTATTGGTTCCCTTGCACCCACTCACTCACACACACACACACACAATGGCAGCAGGGGTTACAGAGGCTTGGTGCAGGGGCTGAAGTCTACTGAAGTCCAGGAGGAGAGAGAGAGAGAGAGAGAGAGAGAGAGAGAGAGAGTATAAATTGTAGGAGGAGGTGCAGGTAAATATCTACCTATCCAGGCTGGACGTGGTCCTTGTCCAGTAGGTGTTGTCCGGAGGGGGGTTGCTGGCAGGGCCTCTGGGTGGATAGGTGGTGTGGCATGGTGCTGGTCCAGTGGAGAGGGTGTCCCACTGGGTCTGTCTTCACTGCCCCTTTTTATAGGGGCAGACCTTGTGCGACCCGAGTGACAGGAGGCATACCCAGGCAAGGGTCAGCCCCTGGTGTACTGAGCATGTGTGCTCCATGCAGGGATCTGCAGTTTCGGGTGTCTGTAATGGTGGGAGTTGTTGGTTCTGCAGGGTCTTTTGTCTTTCAAATGCTGGTTTTGTCTATGTTCCTGGGTGAGGTCTGTGTTCCTGGATGAATCAATGCGAGGTGATGGACGAGTCGTTACAGGCCATTCGGTAGAGGCCTGCTACCATTGTATTTCAGTTATTCCCAATCACGCTCATTCATCGGGGAACCAATTTACATGGGAGTGATACGTGACTCATACCATGACTTTGGTTCACTTACAAACACAAGCCTAAACCATACAATATCCATATGAAACAATAAAAATAAATACAAAAATGCTAATAATACAATATACAACAGTAAAAATCAATACAAACCTAATAATAATACAGTATAAAACAGTGGATATACAAAACCAAAAACTTGCTACCAAAATAAAAATGTTTAAAGCTTATCCTACATCTTGGCTCACTTATACTTATCTATAGGGAATAGAAAGGGAGAGAAAAAGTTTTCCTACAAGGTTATGATTTGAAAGTATCCCCTGTTTCCTGAGGAAGACCATCATCATAAATCTTATGTTGGGAATTAATATACCAGAACACAAGTGTAGAAGATTGTACAAGGTGCAAATCAGTCTAACAGTATCAAAAGTAGATTCCCTGAAGAAAAAAAAAAAGTTATTTTCAAAGGGCTTTTGGGAAAGATTGGTTCAGACAAAAAAGTATAACTTTGGTAGTGATAGGCTTTCCTTTTGAGAGATTTAGACAAACCTCATGATTATCTGTTTATCTTGCATGCATCATATTTTCAATGAGATACATTCAATGTGTTTAGAAATCTATTGATATAAGAAAAGCAGATCTGCATGCAAAACTAACTCTAACAGCATGACTCAAAAGAATCGGTGCAAAATTGATAAGAATAATGAATATTTGATGTGAGCTAGTTTAACAAGCTAACTTGTCAATGCACTACCTAATTTAACAGCATACAGACTGCATATCTAAACAAAATATGGAAAAAAAGGTCACATCTACTCAAACTTCTGAACTGACAGGATTCTATCGTAAGGATCTTTCCAACTAGGCACATGTACGCATGCAATTAATGTGCCTGAACAAACTCCTGTGCAATTTGCACTGGAGATCTAGGGTGCAGCATTTACATGTGTACCCAGGATCACAGTACATGGAGCTGGGATGGTTAGGCCATGAGGGTGCTTCAGTGTGGGGCTAGCCAATAGGCAGCCCTGGGCTGTAGTACCCTCATGCTCCAGTCAGCCCCAGTTACCATTACATGTGCATTGTAGCAGAGTAAATAATTCTACTGTCTGATAGTACTTCTGTCAAGCAGTCCTAACCTACTGCAGAGTTAATTAGTTGACTACAACCTAGTAGCTCTACACGCATAGATGGTGATGCTTTACTGTGGAGCTAATTAGGCAACTCCACAGGAAGTTTCTCAAGTAGAAGCCCCTACTAGATGTGTCTACACATGCCCCTGACTGCTCAGTTGGTACTGCACAGTCATTTAGTACTTGCTAAAGTATTAAAAATGTGCTGGTATTGCATGGTCCCGGTGGTATATGTGTTGTTCTTGACCCTACTCCACAGTAGTAATGAACTTGTTGCTATAGTGCAGTAGTGGTGGCATCAAGGTTAGTGCCCACTGATGCTATGTCACTATAACTTGTCATTATGGTGATGTAAAGTCTCGTGTAGATGTGCTCACTAAGTACTAAATTATAGTGCTTTGTGGAAATGGATTATCCACCTTCATGTTTGTATTTTGGTAGCAGTAACATAGGAATTTAGCATGGAAATCGACCTTCTTGGCCTTCAAAGTCCTTTGTGTTTGTGTGGGGTTTTTTTTCCATTTATACATTTATTACACCTATTAGGAGAACTTTACTCTTCTGATGGTTAGAACCATTGTTTTAATTGCTAGTCTAAATTAATTAATGGTCACCTTACAGGAATTTTCTCTTATGCTAACATTGTCCTTTAGATTAAATTGTTCTTTTCCCACCCTAGTGTGAATCCCATAATGCATTTATCTGGAACAATCCTGTCCTACTCTGCCATCATTTTGCTAGGTTTAAAAACTGAGCTTTTTCAGTCTCACTTCATTAGAAGTTTCTCTATTACCATGACATTCTAGGGGTGTTTGTACCTGTTTCCATTTCAAATACATTTTTCTGGAACATGGATAAACAGAACCATACATAGTACTCCCAATTAATAGCACACAGACTATTAATAATCTCTAATAGTAATAATATCTCTTAAAATCTCTTTAATGGTATCTTTAATTGTCTTTAATTCTTTAATAATCTCTAATGGAAATTTCTCACTTGAAACCCATCATGTGTGACGGCCAGAACCAGAGGAATTAATAAGCAATAAATATGTGCTTCTAAGAGGCATTTGGTATTTTGCCTAAAAGCTTGTAAGTTTGTAAACCGCAAATGTAACTTGTCTGTCATAAGTTTAACCAAAATGATAAAATTAACTGTTCGTGGAACTGACTGGGCCCCATAGGCAAAGCTGTAGCTGTAAGATTAGGTGACCTAATGGTTTCTGCTCAGGGTTCAGCTTTAACGATAAAAAAAATGGATCCAACTGCCTGGCACACCCAACACATTCCAGAAAAGTACATCCCAAGAAAGCATATTCAAATGAAATATAAAAGGGGTTGGGCTTAGGCGGAGCAATGTCAATTTCAAACCTAAAGGTGCTGCATTATAATTTGCTTACTGGATAAACCCGAGCCTAGGTAGTAACTTTTTATGATAATTTTTAACACCTTTCAATCCCATAGGGTAACAGCTATAGGGCAACATTGTGAGTGGCTCTAAAGCCAACAGATTAGCATAAGACTAGGTATAAAAAGCACGTGCATCAGATGACCAGCAGGAAGGAAGGAACAGAATGGTCATTTCTGTTCCACACCCAGACCCCGGACTTCCAGTGTGAGTGAGGATTGGATCCTGATCAAGGGAACTTCCCTGGTAATCCCTCTGACAGTGTCAATTGGGGATGCCTGACTTCGCTGGAATCACTTGGTGTGCACCTGGCATTGAGGGACTATCGATAAATTGCCAACCCATGTGTGTCTATCTGTTGTTTTGAACAGCCCAGTGGCTAATACCCTCGCAGTGCCCAGTTGGCCTGCAACAGAATTGATCTATGTGTTGTTATTATCTGTTATCATTATTTACTATTAGCTCTTTAATACTGCATTATCTGCTTATCGCATTTATCTTTCTGTTAACTGTTGTGTGTGTAAGCTATAATAAATTTGCCTTTGCTTCACCCCTAACTTTGCCTCCTCAATCTGAAACTGAACCAAACAGCCCAGTTGGCCTGTGATAAAATTGATACACTCACAGTGCCCCGCTGGCTTGTGACAGTTATGAGTGTTACATTTGCAACTGGCAGGCCGAATCCAGCCTGTGACAGTGGGTGCACCTACACTTGCATTTGATCCAGAATCAGTTTACTTGTGAGTAAACTACTCACGAGTAAATGCTCCTGGGTAGGTGTCTACACAGGCAGGGACATGGGAGCAGATTTGTTACCCCTAGCAACAAACTGTTTTCCTCTTCCTGTGGCCCTGCAATGAGCCCCTGCTGCTACCAGGGAGAGCTTGAGTCCCTGGCCTCAGCCAGAAGCCATTTTGAAAAGCAAGCCCTACTCCCTGGCCAGCCTTTATCCTAGCCAAGAGAAGCATGCACAATGCTTTATGGGGCACAGGGGCAGCATGTGTCAGCTGTCTTGTTGCCACTTCTTCCTCCCCACACCATGCCTGCTGTGGTCACTGTCCCTGGCAGCAATGCCCAGCACCCCATACTCCTATTGGGCAGCACACTGGCCCACCTGCTGGTCCACCATGCCAACCACCATATGGCCCATGTCCATCTGGACCCTACTGTTTCTCCCATGTGCAGCAACCACCTGCCCAGCCCCATCACACCATCCCATGGCTACCACCACTATGCAGCTGCTACCTGGACCCCATCCTGCTGGCCAGACACAGGCAGGGATACCAATGATAGGTTGCTGGATTCCACCACTGGGGTCACCCTCACTCTCCTGAGCATTCAGCTTTGCTGGCTCTGGGTCCACTGGGCCAGCCAGGAGTGGTGGCTACACATCCAGCTAACCTGGGATGATGAGCAATGGCTGCAGGCATTCAGGATGACCCAGGACACGTTCCTGGACCTCCTGGAGCAGCTCCACCTGCACCTGGAGTATCAGGATACCACCATGTGACAGCCCCTCCCTGCAGATACCCAGCTCGCCCTCACGCTGCTGAAGTCACACATGCCTGTTGGCGTATGCTTTGTGGGCCATCTCTTTGGTATGAGTAAGGCCATTGCCAAGAAGGCTATAGTGGAGGTGTGCAGCATCTTTCAGAATGTCCTGGGGCACATGATGCTCTGAGTACATGACCCCCTGGTGCTGGTGTTGGGGTTCCATGACCTGGGCTTCCCCCAGTGCATCGGGGCCCTGGATGGTACCCACACTCCCATCACCTGGAAGATCCATGGGGACCTTGGACCCTATAGCTGAAGGGGATTTCACTCTATTGTGCTCCAGGCCATCATTGAACACTGCAATCCCTTCACCAATGTGAGTGCCAGCTGGGCGGGCAGTATCCACAACACCTGCAACTTTCAGAACTCAGCCCTGTCAGCCCATTGTGCAAAGTGGGAGCTTTGCGCTGGAGGTGCCAGACCTGCATTTGGGTGCTGTACTGGTCCTACCCCTCCTCATCAGGGATGCTGCCTACCCACTGCGGGCCCTGCTCCAGCCAGCTGGACCCCTGCCAGGGTCACTTTAACTGGTGCTTAGGCTGGACCCAAGCCCTGGTGGAGTGTGCCTTTCGCTGCCTCAAGGGATGCTGGTGCACCGTCACCATCTGCCTCGAGTTCACCGAGGACAACACCCCTAAGGTCAGTGTCTTGCACAATATCTGTGGGGCCTGGGGGGAGCTGTTTTGTGAGGACTGGGATAAGAAGGCACAGTGGATTGAGGATGACTGGCAACAGGATTACCAACTGTGGTGGCAACAGCAGCAGCATGCCCCCCCGCACCACCCGACCAAAGCCCTGGGCAAGGCGCACACCTGCCAGTAGGGGCCAGGGTGCTAGGTGCAAGACATGCTTAGTGGCCACTTCTTCCTGCACTCCCTGCTGTAGCCCACCTGGACAGCTACCCATGAACCCCACCCAGCCTCAGCACTATGTTCACCTCAGACATAACTCAGAGCAACAGTTTTTATTCCCTTGACATTTGAACAGACCTCCTTTCCTCCCAAACAAACAGAGCCCCACTCTAGAGCCCCATCCACTACCCACCAAAAATAAAAAAAAACATTTTCCCTGTGCAAACTATTTACAACAATGTGACGGTTTGTGTGGGTGCCCTCCAGGGCACGGACAGCCATGAGGTGGGAGCATTTAGGGATCAGAGCTTAGGCACAAGCAGCTGGCACCCCAGCCCCTGCCCATTCCTCCATGGGTGTGCACACTGTGGCAAGCCTGGTGAGCAGGGGGATCACCAGAGGTGGCAGAGGCCCTGACATGGGTGGCTGACCCTCCAGCAGCCAATGTCCAGGCAAGTAAGACTATCACATGGTCCTGGGCCTGCTGCAGGTGGCTGTGGCTCCATGCCCACATGAAGCCTTGTTGAGAAGCAGGGCTGGGCCCAGGCAGGGGTACTGGTTGATGGGGGCTGGGGTAGGGGCTCCCGACCTGTGAAGGCAGTGTTAGACCTTCACCCAGGTCCATGAGGGAGTCTTCTGCTGGGTGCTAGGCAGCTGCCAGGGGCCAGGTGCAGCTACAGTTGGGGTCAGGGCAACAGGCAGCATGAAGGTGATTGCCAGAGCCAGGACAGTGTCTAGTACCTGGCAGTCATACTGCATGGCCTCCATTGCCTTGGTCATTAATGCACTCTTCTCCTGCAGGGCCTCCATGCGCTCATGCTCCAGGGCCAGGATCTGCGCCCAGAATTCTCAGTCCACCTGGTCCCACATGTCCTTGTGGGTGATGTCCTCTGTCCAAATGTTCTTCTGCAGCCACCATGAGCCAGTCCAGGAGGAGGATTCAGTCCTGGGTCCTCCTTCTGTGGAGGTGGTGCATTCACAGGGCCCTAAGTATGAGCAGTTGTGGCCCTGAGCCTTCATCCTAGCTGCCGACTGTGTCCTCTCCCCTGTGTGCAGCTGCAGGGCCTGCAGAGCCATGAGCAAGAAGATGTTTTTAAGAGTTTGCAACATTTGTAACATATGATGCTCTGTTCAAGGGCCCATATAATGCCTGGCCTCAGATCAGGAGTTAGGTGTGCACAGGTGCCAGGGGACCGTGGTAAGTTGGGCAGGCAGGTCCAGGCTGAGGCAACCAGTTACCAAACCCCTCTTCCCTGCTCACTGCTCAGCAGGCTATTGGATGCTGGCTGTGGGAAGTCTGTCTCCTCTGCCCTTTTTCCAAGGTGGGACAGGCCAGGCTCCTGAAAGCATCTGCTGCTGTGACTCCTGACTGCACTGCCCCTTCCCATCCTTTTCTTCCTGAAGGCCAAACCATCTCCTGTATTCTGCCAAGCCCACAGCACCTGGTCTTGGGAGGTGTGGGGCTCCCAGATGATTAGGATGAGGAGCTGCCCATGCCTCCACCCTTCCTGCAGGGAGCTTTTCTGGGAAGGTACCCAGGGACCAGCCCATCCCCAGTGCTGGTGCTGCACCCTGCATGTGTCCTAGGCACTACTTGAGGAGCTGTTTGCACTAACTCTGAGGGGTACCTGACCTACTATGCCCTACTGCTGCTGATTGTCATGGTGCCCTGGGTGAATTGCACACCTGGTATGGGACTCTGAGCTTCAACGATGCAGGGGGCAACCCTGGGATGCCTCACAACATTTCCCACCACCAGGAGGGCTACCTGTGACTGTGCTACATGTCCCTTCCCTCCACAGATGAAAATGACATCACTGCCAGCATCAACACATTCCTCAGTGTGAGAGGTCCATGCCCGCCTAACTATGGGGTCACTGTCTCCTGCCTGTATGTATGATATGGGGGGGGGGAGAACCTGGGGCCCAGGGGAACATGGCTGTCCTGGGCAAGGAATGGGGGGCTGTAGCTGGAGGCAGGGGTTGGGGCAGGAAAGGCCCTCCCCACAGTGAAGGGCTTAAGAGGTGGGGGGGCTGGCATGCCCAGCTGCTCCAGTGGATCCTGGCTGGTGGCAACTGTGTGCAGCTCCTGGTGGTTTCCTCAGGTGGAGGTGCATGGCATGTGGGTGCCTGGCCAGGCACTCCCCACCCCCGAGGAGTAGCTGGCGCTGTTGGTGGTTAGCAGTGTCATGGCTGGCTGTGCCTTGTGGCTAGTGCTGAGGCTGCAGAGGTGCTCAGGGTTGGTGCTAACTCAGGATCCCTGAATTGCTCGTGGAGGCTGCGGGGTGGGGAGCTTGATGGGATGGGCAGCTGGCATCTGAAGAGACTCTACTAGTGACAAATCACCACAGATGCCAGGCCAGAGTGGGGACCTGGGCAGGCTGCTTCTGCTGGAGTACACAGCTGCTTCTGCTGCTCCTACTGCAGCCTGAGTCTGGGGGTGCAAGGAGCTCAGTCAGCTGTCGGATAAAGGGCATGGACTTGCAGGCACTCCCTGACCAACAATTGCAGTTGGTGATGGTGATCCACTGTGCCCACAAGGCCTTGACATTTATGTGGCACTGCCATGCCGACCAGTTGTGCCCACACTCCCACTTCTGGCCTGACAGCCCCTCATAGACATCGGTGTTGGAGTGTTCACCCTGTGCACACTGTTGCTGCACCTCCATCTCACCCCACAGTGCCACAAGGTTGCCAGTCTCCTCCCGTGACCAGTTGGAGCCCTGGGGTGTGTTATGGGCAGCAACGAAGCCATCAGGAGTCCTGCACTGGTTCTCTAGACTTCCGTGCAGCTGTCCCTGTGCTTCTGGGTCTGGGCATCTGCCTGCAGCACCCAGCACAGGGACGTGGCATGGGACTGGGAGCCGCATGGTAAGGCTATGGCCTGCAGCACCTGCAGGCTCTGGGCAATTTGCTGGGGTTGCCTGTGGGCAACTGGAGCTAGGCCTGGTGGCACCAGTGTGCAGGCAGGCTAGCACAGCTGGCCTATGGCCTGCACAGGGGGACTCAGTGGCCTAGTGTGGTCTCAGAATCCCTGCATGTGCCTCAAAGTTCATTGTGCCTGCAGGCTTTTCAGGGCCTGAGGCTGGAGCTGGCATAGAGCTGGTCCAGCCCTGGGGCAGGAGAGGCTCCCAGCCCTGGAGCCCTGGGGATAGCCTGAGGCTGGCCCCCTAGTGGTGGGGCTGACCAGGAGCAAAGTTGCTCCTGGTTGGTGTCTACACACACATTACTGAGCATTAACTACTCGTGATTAAATTTGCTACTTGCATTTGCCGGTAGCAAATTTATTCATGAGTAGTGCTTTTACTGTGCAGTAAGCATGTGCATGTGTTGACAAGCACACTTACTGTGCAGTAAAGCATGTCATGTAGATGCACCCAGAATCTCATGTAGCTGTAGTGAGTCATCTGGCCAGTGAAGCTTCTCATGGTCCACAAGACCCACCTCTGGATCCAGCTCATAGTTCTGGAAATTCTGTTGGCAGGGCCAGTTAAACTCTCTACCCAGAGAGTTAAGTGTGCCACCACTCACCCTAACACAGAATTTCTGGGTTAAAGTGATGGCACAGAAGTGCTAACTCACTTGTTAGTGGTTGCAGCATCACTAAATTTCCAGGTCCAGATACCATTGGAGAAGCCTTATGGTTTGGGGTGAGTTGTGGCATTGTTAATCCCTGCACTGACACAGGAACTCAAACAGCCATGGGGGTTGATCCGTGAGCTAGTGCATCAGCATGTTCAGCATGTGCAGCTTAATGCTGCCGCTGCCCATCCTGCTGCCAGAAGTAGGTTATCCAACCAGTGAAAATCTACATAGTCCAGATCTGGTCTGTGGGACCACACAACTTTGATGCCCTAAGACTTCTCTCTTTTTTATGGCCACCTCATAGTACAACAAAGCTTACAAAGGATGCAGAATCACATTTCTAAAATAGATTTTTTTTTCAAAATATCCCCAGAGCTGTGTTTATGATTTTTCATCACTGTAAGGAACAATGATGGGCTTGGACTACAGAGCTGAATAGAAATCCCATACAACCAAGATGGTGCTAAAAAGAAAGGAAACTCCACAAACCTGTTAAAAAAGAAAACAAGATGTATTGTGTAATAAGAAGTGATGATGATACAAAAAAGTTGAAAAGTTTCAGCATAATTTATCAACCACATAATTTTGTTCTGTTTAATTTCAATTCGAAGAAAGTTTTATAGTTTCCTTCTTAAAATGTGTATATTCCCTTGAAATGCCTAGTGTCATTTAGAAAACACTGAATGTGAGGACCCGTATCTCAGTGAAACTCACAATTAATGTATGTGGGTTGATCTTTATATTTAAAGGTATGCCATTCTTTCGTTTTAAATTAAACTACATTTTTTTTTCCATTTTAAAATAAATCCTGTATTATAGACTCTCTCCCTACTAATGGATGGACCCGTGGCATGAAATGCAAGTGTGGTTGACATTTGTGCTATATTTTTATTTATTATATTAATTTTTTTAGAAACATAGGGATTGCCATACTGGGTCAGGCACAAAGCAGGCAGCTGTGCAATAATCTGCCACCTCCACCTTCTTATTTTTCAGTCCAATCTCTGTTAATTATTGGCTTAAACCTTGAAGTGTGAAGTTAAGTATAAAATATTGTATTGACAGTTAAGTTTAACCATACAACTGAGCCTCAAATTCACAGAATTAACCCACAACTAAAAAGCTAAATGTTTTAAAACCATGCTCTGTTCCTTGTTGATTGAGATCTGTAGATTAACTGGGACTCCAGATATTGCTAAATCTGTTAGCTCCTTGTAGTGTAAGTATTATTTTTCTTAGAGAAGAGAATAGTCCTAAGAACTGGAAACATTCCAAAGCATTATGTTAAAAGGGGTATCACTTTTTAATGGCTTCATCTGGAAGAACAGAGAGGCAATCTGCATTCTTACGGTAGTTGTGCTGTATGTGGCCACAAAGCCAACTGAGATTGTATTATTTCTGCCCCATCAGTCAGCACCTTTGGATGAGAAGGCAGCTATGATTTATTGTGGAACAGAGACTGACAGGGCCCAGCTGGAAACATTTATACTGCAGTGGCTGAAATGCAAAAAACAAAAAGGGTTCGTGTTGAAATGCAAAATTTAATCTATGGCATACAAATGGAGCTAAGTAACTCAGTCTCATGGAGCTCTCAGACAAGTGCCTTTACAATAACAGTGTTAATATCTTCCTTCTTTGTTTAAATATGTCAATACTTATTTTAACTGTAACTGAATTATTTTCCCAAAACTCCACTATAAATGAAAATCTATTGCTACCAGCAACTCATTGGATGATCTATGAGAAATGAGTTAGCAGTCCCGCACAGTTCATAGTGGACAGGTATCCGCATGCATAACCTTCATAACTGTCATTTATTGTCAACCCTGCTGGCCAGTTCAGCAAGTATTACATTTAAATTGCCATAAAGGCTTAAAAAAGAAAATAACTAATTTTTAGCAAGTGACTAAAAACTCACAAGAACAATAAGATTCTAATTTAATATTGCAAATTATATTTGCCATGGCTTTACCTGCAATTTTTCATAAAAATGTTAGTCACAGAACTGCTGTTGTATTAATCCTAAATCTCTTTTCTGTAGATTTCAGTAAAACTGTAGAAAATGCGTGGTTTAATTTCCCCTTTTCACCAGAAAAAACAAAAGAAAACTATAAACTAAACTATCTGCTTAAGTCAGTCCACTTTTTTGTGTTGGAGTTCTTCCCTTGTGTGATGTATAGCATATTGTAAACAGAAGCTCCATCATCTAGTAGCTCTAGGTGTTATGAATCAGGAAAGAGACTGGAGTTATGTATGGAGTTATGTATTATCAGGAAAGAGTATGGAGTTACTGATAGTTCTTTAAAACATCAGTTCAATGTACAGCAGTGATCAAAAAATCCAATAAAAGGTCAGACATCTTTAAAAAGGAAATAGAAAACAAAATGGAGAAGACCATCATGCCATTATACAAATCCATAGTGTTCCCACATCTTGAATAAGTGTGCAGATTGGTCTCCACATCTCAAAAAGAATGTAGTGGAGTTGGAAACGGTGCTGAGAAGGGCAACAAAAGTGATAAGGGGCAGCTGCCAGATCAGGACAGACTGAAAAGGTTAAGAGTCTTTAGTTTGGAAAGGGAAGGGCCAGGGGGAGGGGTGATGTGAGACACATTGATGAAAGCATGAAGAGTATTGACTAAGTGAACAGGGAACTGTTATTCACCAAGCCCAAGAACACTAGAACTAGGTATGGAGCCCTGCTGAGGTTAGTACTAAAGGGTTTAAAATTAGCACAAGAAAGTAGTATTTAAAAAAAAACAAAACCCAAAACAATTTATAGTTATCTTTGTAGAATTCATTACCACAGGTGGTGGTAGAAGCGATAGCATAGTCAGGTTCAGAAAGGGACTCAAATTCATGAATGATAAACCTATTAATAGCTGTTGAACAGAACAGAGATGTTTCCTCTGTCATCTCAAAATCAATATTGATGGATACCAGGGAGGGTAATGAATAGAGGATAGATCACTCTAGGTGTGTCTGGTTCAGTGTTCTCCCTCTGAGGCATCCACTCGTGCTACTGTTGGAGACAGGATACTAAGTTAGATGGACCTTTGGTCAGACCAAATATGGCACATCCTATGTTCATATGTTCTTAGCAAGATTTAAAAATAATCTGTGTCACTGACAAGTGGTAATATTTCTCTTGAGTATCATAAATATACATTTTAAGGTGGTTACCTTCTGCCTAACTTACAACAAACGGCTATATAGTGCCTTAGGTCCCTGCCACAAATTACAGTTATTATGTGATTTAACAGTGACAGCTAATCATTCAGCTGATTTATGGTGCCATAAAGTGATAAATCAGCCACAAAGTTATCCTACAAAAAAAGGAAACATCTTTGTGGCTCATTTGTATGGCACCATGAATAGAACATGTAGTGACCCCATACTGATGCTGACAATCAGCTGATTTTTAGCACTAAGATGGGGAAAAGGTTGGTATTAGCATCAAGACTGGAACAGCCCTGGTTCCAATGCCAAAAAATAGCTGTCAGAAGAATGGCAACTCTCTCCCTGACAGACAGCTGAGGGGCTCCAGCTGCTGGTAACCTGGCAATCCCTAAACCTAGCAGTCTTTCATGACCTGCCCGATTCCAGATTGCAGGAAGTTAGCCTGAACCCACGCTTTTTAGACATTCCGGGGCACGATCATCCCAGGGTGGGGGAGAGACTCCCTGATCCTAGGGTCTGGGTGCCCTGAGATTTCTAAAAACTACGTAATATATCTGGGCTGTCACAGGGTGGTCCACCAATCAGACTGGACCCAGTACTGTCAGGGGTCAGTTTTGAACTGGACTCAGGGCTTTCAAGGTTGGTCTAACAATCAGCTGACAACTAGGGGTCTCAAAGTGGACTCATAAGTGTCAGAGACAGGTCTTAAACTGACCCCTCGGCTGCCAGGGCTGGGTCTATCAGCTGATTATCAGACCTAGCGCTAGCAGCCCTGAAACTGGAACCTGTGGGGGAGCTGGGAGAGCCCCAGGTCCAGGACAGAGCCACCCCTTGCTCTTTATGCAGGATTGGACTGGAGGCAGCACAGCACTGGTGTTATTGGGACTGGAGGAATCTTTTGCCCTACTCCATACATGCCCCCTGCCATACATGTGTGCATAGCAGGAAACACAGTGTTTGGGATCTAGCTTAAATTACTTGGATTCCAATTGAACCATCATTTTAACTTCTTTCAGGGTCCTTGGATACTAAATGGTTCAGAGGCACGAGCTTTCATAGGCAACAACCTACTTCACCAGATACGATGAGAGACCTTGTTTACCTGTGAAAGTTCATGCCTCTTTAAAGTACCACTCTGTCCTACTTTCTTTCTAAAAATAAGTTATGCATTCCTTAATAAGGAAGGTTTGTTTGTTTGTTTCTGGAGTGGTAAACTCTTCATCATCTAGATTCAGCGGAATAATTTTTTAAAATTTTTGTTGAATATATTTATACATGATTCTTAACCAATTAGATTGAATTTAATTAGAGAATAGGAAAAAAAATTCTAACTATAATATTGCACAATGAGGTAAAATATTAACATAACTAGTAATAAAGTTATTTTTGTACTTGTGCACTAACCATATTTCATATTTTTCAGCTTGTAGCACTAAGTTTCCAAATGCCCATAATCAGCAAAAACATACCAACACATGCTATTCTGAAAATTAGGCAACTAGGCAAAAAAACATGCTGTCAAATATATTGTCCTACTATGAACACTATTGCACATTTTCAATGCAGATTGAAAGGTAAATATTTTGTGTGCCAATTTTAGAGGCTTCCGTTTGGTTTTTAAAGGGGCAAAGATGGGATCATATTGTTGGAGGGAAAGAAGGCTGATGAACTCTTGATTGGTGTAGAGCAGCACCATCAAAACAGACATTCACAAAGAATTTAAGCTTTTTATTCCTGTGGGGGAGGGTAGGGAGTGAATTTTGCTTGAAAACTGTGGGGGTTTATTTTGTTAAATAATAAATATTGTTTTTAACATGCCTTTACATTTTTGTATACTGAGAGTGGACTTGCATTTCTCCACCTGAATCCAATTATTTAAGGTTCAAAACGCAATTTTAATGTGTATGTTGAAGTATCCCTTGGGAGGAGAATCCATTCACTCTTGTATCCTGCAGTGGAGAGATGTTACTCTGTCCCTCTACATTCCATTCTCCTATCACTATGCTCCTTCCTTGTTTTTTTGCTCCAATGAGATGTCTTCTTCACTGACCATATTCTTTCAATATTCCTTCTTAGTGTCCACTACCTAACTGAACCACATAGTCCCCTGGTCCCATATCCTGAGTGATACTTAGATGGCATTTCAACACTTAATGGTGAAAGCAGAAGAAAGAAAGACTTTTGCCATGGGATCCTACAGACTACCAAGTCCACTATCCCACTTCAAGTACCAATCAAAACAAAATGTGCTTACACTTTATTCCACAACAATACTGGGTAGTTAAGGCTCATTCAAGTTAATTGTTACGTTGTTCGCACAGGGCGTACAGTGTGAATTAAAAACAAGCAGGAATCTTATCGGGGGATAAGACACAATGCCGCAATTATTGGAACATAAAACATGCAACATGAAAAAAAAAAAAGAACAGTAAGGTTATCTGCTTCACTCATTCTCATGCATACTCATTCATTCATTCATTCATACAAAAAAAAACAAAACCCAAATGCACACACAGATAGACAATCCTGAAAAAGTTAAGGTGTTACCAAGTTCTAAAGTCACTTGGGTCAGTCTGGTGGCTGCCAGATTGACCACGAGTGATGGAGTCAGGTCTTGTTGGACACACCCAAAACTTCTTCTTGCAGGTGGACAGACCCAAAGCCTTGTTTTTGTGTTCATTTTTTGTAGTGATCACTGTCCATACGAGCCTATGGATTCCAATTAGTCAGATGTGAAGGCCATCCTCCTTGTCCTGTTGGTAGGCTGGGATTAGTAGGACATGATCTTCTGGCTTTGCAGTCTGCAATCTTCATGGTGGTCATTGCTTCCAGTCTTCAGCCATCAAGGTGAAGCATGATCTAGTATTTGGTAATTCTGAACTGCTGACTTGACGTCACTGCAACCTTTAACTGTTTAAACTACAGAAGGCTATTTTCACCTGCTGCAAGAGGACTGTCGTCCTTCACATTGTCACATACATACATCATTCATTCTTTCATTACCTCTCTTTAAACATGCCAGGCATACCACAGACCTTTCATGAGCATTTTCATTATACCAAATTTAAGTTCTAAAATCATGAGACCAATGGGTCAAATATATCTAAAATCATAGGACGAATAGGTGAAATATATTTATGCTAAGCAATAGGAAATTTAAAATAGATGGTTAATTCCAGAACAATAATGACTGATTAAAATATTATAAGAAGTAAATCATAACAAGATTAACTTTATCTTAATGGATAAATAATTCATTATAAAAAATAGTAAGCAATTAAAGTAACTGTAGCTACTGCAATGCAACAGCCAGAAGGGCAAAGCATGTAAAGGACTCTTTCATACTTCTGTGGTTCCAAGCTTTAACTTGGATCACCTGGAACTGCCTCAACTGAGACATCTGTTTATATCCTAGGCCGGGGGTAGCCAACCTGGATGTAGCATGTGTACCATAAGTGGCACAGGCAACTTTTGTGTGCAGCATACAACAGTTGAGGGAAGGGGTAGATATGGTGGGGAGAGGCAGAAAGCAGAACAGCAGATTAGGCATTGGAGTGGCATTCAGGGAAGATGCAGAGTTAATCTGCGGTATGTTTGCCAAAAGGATTGGCCCCTCTGCTCTAAATCCTAATTGTGATCCATAATAACCTTACTTTTGTGGTTAGAAAACCCCTTAGACACCTAAATTGATTAATTTCCTACGTTTGGGCCTGAAGACAGCCCTAGGTACCAAAAATTAGGCTTGCAATTATTTACAGATTTTAGTATGTTATCTGTAGGAGCCTGAATACTACTGATGCTACATCCATATCCAGAAGATGTGAAATGCCTATGTTGTTGAAGAGTGCTACCCTCTCTCCTTTATGTACAGCCAATAAAACAAACCCTGAAGCCAGGAGAAGATGAATAGGACTATGAGTCCATAGTCTAGAAGTAAGGGCACCCATCTAGGAGACTCAGGACTCTATAGGCTTGGATTCTTTCCCTGCTCCCAGCACTATTTATGCATTTTATATCAGACATTTGGAAATTCACAACAGAAATAATGGCAGGGACAAGACCCTAGGACTCTCCACTTCTCCTTCCTTTCTCCTACTCCATCACAGGCTATAAAGACCTGATCCTTCTTGTTTGTTCTCCTGTGACTCAATGAATTTTGCCTTCATTGTTGTGAAGTCACTCAGTCATCCAGAGCAGATAAGAATGTCAAGCAGACAGGGAAAAGGTTTTTAGGAAATAGTAACAAATAAGGTAGAAATACCAACTGAAGAATGTTCTGACTAGGGTTGAGGCAGAATATGCAACCATAGTACTGAAGTAGTGGATTTTCTATCTGTAACCTATTTTGAACCAGTTTAACCACAAAATAAGATGATTAGGGAAGTCTAACAGATTCTTCTTCCATATTTGTGTCAAGACACCTTCATATTATTGATAGGCCAATAAAAAGCAAGTTCCTACTGTGCTGAAATCTTGTTCCAGCAGGAAAACCCATCTGTAGATGTTAACCTCCTTTGGCATTTTTACATGTGGTGTGGGCACTTTAATTAGCAAGCCACACTAATTAAAAGCATCCTTACGCCATGTGCCCTTATGCTGAAAAAAGGGAGGCAGGCCGCTTTGAACTAAAGCTCAGCAAACATGTTTTATTTCAAAGTGCACTGGCACCATTTTTTCAGCACAGAGACAAATGGGGACACTGATGCACATGACATGGAAGGCTGCCACAGTGTGTCAATTTGTGCTCCAGAAGACTCGATTGAGCAGGCTCCACACGTGTATAGGAGCCCCTTGTTTTTAGGACTTTGTCTCTGAAACTTTGATAAAGTAGGTTGCCCGTAGAGGCTGGCCATCTATTATTGGTTGTAAAACCTTAGAACTTAGTACATTTTCGGGTATTATAATCTTTTTCTCTTTCAGGTTTATAATCATTTTTGTAATTTTTGTCAGGTTTCAAACCTCAATCATTTTTAACTTTTCAGGTTTTAATTGTAACTGTCTCGTTGTCGCATCTAAGAATGATTGTAACGATAGGAATTTTGTCATGAATTATGGATAGTCACTGGTGGTATTCTGTATTCACCTATTGTATTTTTAGATTAAGAGTTTTATTAAAGTTTTCTAATAAACAGTTCTTTAGAATACTTGATTTTGTTGGAATAGGGCTTTAAAATCTCCCATTAGTTCCTCAGATTATAGGAAAAAAATGGGAGATATAGATTTGAGTTCCTTAAGGCAGAGGAGCCCCTAGAACTTGGATTATGCTACTTCCTGAGTAAGCACTATAACAAGTAGGGTCTTTATTCTAAGTGGACAAAAGTGCTTAATATGGAGTCTAGAGTCAGGCATTTTAGATCCAACAAGGAACAGAAGTCTAGATGCACTCTTATGCTTAGTATTTCCTATTTTCTGTCTCTTCATAGCTCTCTCTTGTAATCCATTAAACATAAAAGTAGGGTAACCATATGTCCCAGATTGGACAGGACAGTCCTGAATTTCAGTGGCCGGTCCCAGCCAGTGGGTGAAAATTAAAATGAGGGTCCTGGGCACAGGGTATGGAGGCACAACTGTAGGAACTGTAAAATAGAAAGCCTTAGTAGCAGTGTTCCCTCAAAGCTGCATGACGTGCATGGCCATGCAGGTGAGCTCCTGCCATGCCTGTGCAGCTGCACACGCTGCACAGCTTAGAGGGAATGCTGCTTAGCAGAAAGCAAAATGCTAATTGGTACTTCACAGGTGATTTGTTCTTTACTTCATCAGGTATTAACAATGAGTCATTGACACCTTGCAGTGTGCAGCCCAGGGAGCAGGGAGGTGGCAGAGTCCTGGATTTCCCATTGTCCCAGATGGTCACCCCACATATAAGGAATTTAGGCACCTAAGACTTTTTTTTTTTGGTTGGGTTTGTTTTTTTTTTCACTCAACTTCCTGCAGCTAGGTGCCTAATTTCTAGATGTTGCAAAGTCTAAGCAGAGAAATCCAACAGGGTCCTCTAAAAATATTTTGTACCCTTCTCTTTACATTATTCTACCTTACAAGTAGAATTTAATTGTATACTATACACACAATATAAACACAAGCTTAATTGTATATTAAAATTCATATTTAGTATAATGCAAAAGTTAAGAAAAAGAAACTTCTTCCATTTACATTTTGTCAAAATGTTCATGTTGCTATGAAACATTTGAATTGTGATAAATTGCATTTTTCAACAGAAGATAATTTCCTAACCCTCCTCCCCCCTCCATTTTGATCAGCTCTCACAGTTACAAAATACTTAAGAAAAGGTTTTGATGGTTTTCTGTCCTGGGTTTAAATCCAGAACAGGATAAGTCTGAAGAAAGAAATTAGTTTGCTATCTTTAAATTCTCCTGTGTCAAATGAATTGGTGAAATCAATCAAAGCCCCAATTCACTAAGGATTTTAGTCACTGTTTCAATGCCTGGGAATACGTATGTGAGGAATTAAGAAACAAAAGTGTTGTACATTCTGCTTCCCCATCACTCACATGGTGACACCTTAGTACATTTTGGTTGGGATTTAGAGTGACCAGGACACTATACAGAAGGATGCATTGCTCAGCAAATAAGAAGGCCCTCTCTGGGAATTGTGAAGAATCTTTCTATGCATCTTTAAGGGAATCTCTCTCCATAGTGAAAAGGGGGATATATTGGTTTTATTTCCTAGACACATGCATCTAGATTTATCTGAACAGAGAGCATAAACTCCTGAAGCATGTGATATTTTCATTGTATTACTCATACTTTCTACTGCAGTTCTTCTACCGTTCTTTTTTTCAACACTCATAAACAAACAACCATGATATTTTGGTGGCATCGATGTGACAATACTGTAAAGACGTGGAATGCACATTGACACTGCCTTGGCTTTCAGAGAGGATGGGGACTTCTCTCTACAAAGAATATGGAAACCGAATCTTCTTTCTCTCCTACTTCTGCATTGTAACCAGAAAAAAAAAGCTGTAGATTTAGGAGTTCATTTTTAGCAGTGACTACAATTGTAAAAAGACTTTGAATAAAGGAAAGCCCATGAGTTATAAAGCATTGTTCCTTTCCAAGATGAGTGCCACAAAGTATCTTAGTTCTCCACACATTAAAATGTATAACATGTAAAAAGAAAGGTAAGATTAGACTTTAAAAATAAGATTTGAAAAAAAAAAAAATCAGATTATTGGGAAAGTATAATTTGTATCGTGAAATTTGCCCAACATTGTTAGCAATGCCTGTCCTTCCAACTATTTAGTTGGTGTAATAAAATATATCATATCTATCCAAAGAATCTTGCTTGCCTATGTCCTTTAGTCAGATTTCCTATCCAGGTGTAAGAAAAGAGCCTCCCTAGTTTGCCACACCCAATTGAGCTTTAAAAGAATTTTGTCTGCGTCAACCTCAGAAAACTAAATTAGGGAGATTATAAGAAGATACACACAGCCAAGCTAGCAGGAGCAACATAAAATTCTTCAAATCTTACTTACATACAGAGCAACTGAATTACGCTTCAGGATCACAGTAAATACTTGCCTACCAAAAGTATTCTTACACTTCATGTCTGATATCATTCTCATGGGAGAGGCAAAGGCCTGCCTGAAAATAAATGTTTCAGCATTTGCTTAAAGATGATTTTTCATGAAAACACATTTTTGAAAATTTGAGATGGGATATGTGCTATAGAGGGTGGGGTCCTAGAACCAGTAGGTACCACTGAACTTATACGTGTTGTAGCTGGTATGCAATAGGTACTGGTCTCCAACACTATCAGCCATCAAATTCAGTACTCTTTGCAAGGTATGTAATTTAAAATAAATGATTTTAAATCTTTTTGAGTAAGTTGGAAAAAATCAGCTACTGTAAGAGCCTTACATGACAAGACTTTTAAATCAGTGTAAGACACTCTCTGTTACGTTATCCTGTACACAACCTCTGAATGTTCCCTTCTAACTAAGCCTAAACTTTCAAAAAAAAGTTCTAAATGATATTAGATCACTTGCTTATTCCCCAGCCAATATTATTTTGAAGCCCTGTTACTGGTGCTGGGAGCTTTCTCCTGCCTCACAGACAAGTGTTTAAGAGACAAGCTAAAACAATAAGGTAGATAAAATATTAAGAATTTGCAACATTTAATAATGATGGTGGTTCAATCTGGTCTTATCAATTTTTGCAAAAATTGTTCTGGTTATACATGATATAGGTTATAAGGCTGTCATAGGAAAGAACTGTTCTGAGAGGCTACAAAAGTGAGATTATTATATCTTTACAGTATTTAAAATCAAGGGGTGTGATTATGCAGACATGCTGTTTTATTAAATCTGTAACAGTGATTCTAATATAAGTTCTCAATACATACTCTAATAGTAATGTAACCTGTGCCAGCACACTAAGACCAGGTGGTGTGCCAGATTTTGGGTCCTCGGGGTGCCAGTAGACCTGGAAGCCCCTCAGGAAGACTACTGACTGAGGTGTCCCATGGAGAGGTGTGCGCCTCACCCTCATCACGCAGGAATTCACTCTGAACCCAATGAACATGTTATTCTTTATTATATACAACCAATTTATATACAGAAAAATAAACAAAAATATAATAGCAATAGTTAATAGCAAAACTAACAATTTAGATAAAATTTACAACTACAACATTAGTTGGGTAATTCCAGCACACTGGGTGGTCCCACTTGTGTTAAACAACCTAAATAACTAAATTCACCTTTTTATAACCCTTTAAAACAGTTCCTCTGCAGCCCTACCCCCATAACCTGATTCATTTCTCTCTGGTCACAATCCACTTCCCATAAGAATATATAGAGCAATGCAGCTATAACTACTATCCATGACTAGATGGTGGAGGCGAGGCTTCTGCTGCTCTGGGGAAAAAGGTCTTCTTTAATCATTCCTGGTAACCCAGCAATAGGCTCCCTTTTGTTTCCTTTATTGGCAGATTGCTCTCTTAAGTTTCCTGCTTCAGGTCCCTGACTATGTGGCTCAAGTTTTCCCAGCTTGGATTTCACCCCAGAGTCTCAGTCAGAAACAACTCATAGCCCAGTCATTAACCCTTTAAGGGCTTTGCTGCTTCTCCCAAGTCCCAACAAGCCTACCAGCCTTGCTTACCAACCCTTCCTCACTCTTTCCCTGGCACCTGTGTCCCTGGTTGCACAGCTTCAAACCCAGTGGGGAATCAACTTCTCACAGGCTTACACAGGCTCTCCCTCATCCTGATGTCTGCTCCCTGGACAAATTTCAGCTTGGTCTCCCCTGGTTTAGGCTGTGTGTGCACTCCCTCCCTCCAGGGCTGGAGTCCATTCCTAAAAGCTTCCATTCTTCTTTTCCATGTTTTTTTCTTCTTTTCCCTCCTTCAGCTTTTATGGCTCAGTAAGAGCCAATCAGCACCCCCGGTTTACAATGTGGGCTCTGGTGACAATTTAAATGCTTCAATAAGAAGCATGCATCATGCACTGAATACCCTCCTGTCTGGTAAAGCTTATGCACCCTCTGCAAAGTTTTGCTGCCCTTTTCTTACAGAGCTCTTAAGCACAGCTCACCTACTCAGCTTGCAGCCAGGTGAGTGCTGCAGCTCTTACAGTAAAGAAGAGATTTTTTTTTTCAAAAATATATATTCCTATACATATAAATAAATATGTATATAGCACAATACCTCTACCAACCTATCCCATGGTATCTATGGCTTACTTGATAGTCAAAAGCACATCACTGTTATTATACTGTACACATTCCCATCAATATCTGAGTGACGCACCCATGCTCCTGCGTGTCTGCATCTTCCTGTGTCTATTGACATCACCCTTGTCCATCACAATGGCTCAACCTTGCCTCTAATTCCCCTGCTCTCCTCCCCCACCCCCAGCAATTTCCCAGTCCTTTCAATCATTGCTGATTTCATCATCTTCTCTCTCAGCTCTGCGACCATTATTGTCATCATCTTCATCTTTATTGTTGCTGTCCTAAGGGGGTCCCACCCTGAACAGTCTCTGCCGGTACATTTTCCATATGATTCCCACCATCTCCTCCCTGATGTCTTCTACTGCTTTCTTGTGGCACACTTACATCTCACTTAATCCAATTTTGAAACAGGCCTCTATTGAGAGGTCTGTGTGCCCATACATGAGCAGGTTCCTGGAGTTCCACAGGGCATTTCTGAAGTAGATGAATTGGTCAAAGCAGGCCATTGGGGTCCCCTGCTGTTTGGACAGTACTAAGGCTCACACCTTTTTTTATTAACATCAGGCTGGATCATGAAAGGGACTACTTCTTCAAGCCAAAGTAAATATCATTCTCATACACAGGAAATTTCATGCCTTACTGTTGTGTGGTAGTTGTAATCAAATAGAGAAATATAATGCAGGGTTGCCTAGGTGTGCTACTTTCTCATTTAATACCCCAGTTGAACAATCATGCTGCTAATTGTTTACTAGGGCTGTGCAAAGCTTCCGTCCCCGATTTGATTTGGTGGTGATTTAGCTCGATTTGGTGGCTGAATCTCTAAATCTGAATCAAATTAGGATACCCTTTAGTCTCTCTGAATCGAATCGGAACCCTCTGAATCGATTCAGAAAGATTCCAAAAGAATCAGCGATTCAGACATAGACACAGCTTTAAATGTTTTTTGTACATACCTCAGGGTACCAGGGGGCTTGTGAATGCTGCAATGCTGGGGCACATAGAGTGTCCCACACGAGTGTGGGGGCTCCCCAGTATGCTCAGCAGCAGGGCTGGAAGTGGACCAGAAGCACTTCTGGTGCTTGGTGACTCATGCCTCCTGGGTCTGGGGGGGTACTTGTGGTCCCTCCACAGCCAATTGCTGAGCTGGGGGGGGGGGGGAGCCAGATGGGTACAGGGGGTGCACTCCCCAGCAGACCTGGAAGTGGACCAGAAGTGCTTCTGGTCCACTTCTGGGTTTGCTGCTGAGCATGCAGCCCCCCCCCCCCCCCCCCCCCCCCCGCCCATGCTTCTGTGGGATGCTCCATTCACCCCACTATCTCAGTGTTCATGAGCCATGCCTGGTACCTTGAGGTATGTAGAAAAAAAAATTAAAATTCTATCTATGGCTGAATCACTGATTCTCTGAATCAGCAATGAATCTTCAGATTCGGATTTGGCCAGATCAAATTGGGGACAGTGATCCGAATCAACAAATTGAATCACTGTCCCTGATTTGGGGTGAATCTGAATCGAATAGGACCCGTTTCACACACCCCTATTGTTTACCCTAAATCTCTTGATGATACTGAGTGGGAGCAGGTCCCAAAACATTTCATTCTCTTCAAAAGAGTAGCCATAGAATTAACAGCTATTTCTGAACCAATAAGTAAAGGACCTGGAAAGGGAATAAATCTGCCCAAGACTGTGTAATCCCAGTACAAACTGAATTTGAGAGCAAAATAGTAGCACATTTTAGAATATGGAGCTAGAGAGATGTATGGCATATGGTCATAGTATCATACAAATATCATTTGTTTGTAAATGGATTATTAATGAATCTGCAATGGGATTAAGGTGCCATATGTGTATAGAATCTCTGTTTGCTCCCTCTAGTCCTGTCATATACTTTATGGAGAAATATAAGAAAATAGAAACATTCTTTTTTATTTTCTCCCTTGTCAGTCTAATCAAAATCTGAATCAGACCATGCACTGTGAAACCTAGATACTTAAATTTACTTGAAGAGATGGTATGTGCTCTTTGACCAATGTCGTAGGTGTGTTTTCCTTGCTCTTTCCTTAAAACACACATGGCATATACTCTATTTTTCCCTGCTGATGCATAGACTGTGCCTTTCCAGGTGTGCAAGCATCTATCCAAGTCACTTTCTACCTGTTCTCTGTTTCTGCAATCAAGCCCAAGGCATACACACATATTGTGCACCAAAGAGCGTCCTTCAAAATGACCTTTGTGAAGGTATTCAGGACTAGCACAAACTGGAATGGGTTTAATGCTAACCTTGATGGATCCAAACCTTTACTAAAAAATCCTGGGACTCCAATATATAGAGCACACAGAGCCACAAAGCTCATGGTCATGGACCTCTAATATTTGGCAGACATAATATAAAAAATAATTTTATTCCTAAAAATGTCTCCAGTTATTTCTTTGAATTATATAAGCCATCAACAATTATAGAATCATAGAAAATTATGATTGGAAGGGACCTCAGGAGGTCATTTAGTCCAACCCCCTGTTCAGAGTACGACCATCTCCAACTAAATTATTCCAGTCAGGGTTTTATTGAGCTGGGCCTTAAAAACCTCTAAGGATGGAGATGCCACCACTTCTCTAGGTAACCTGTTCTGGTGCTTTACCACCCTCCTACTGAAAAAGTTTTTCATAAAATCCAAGTTAAATCACCCTTTCTGCAACTTGAGACATTGTTCCTTGTTCTGTCATCTGTCACTACTAGCTCCATCCTCTTTTGAACCACGCTTCAGGCAATTAAAGGCTGCTGTCAAATCCCCTGTCAGTCCTCTCTTCTGCAGACTAAAGAAATCCAGTTCTCCAAGCCTCTCATTCATAAGTCCCCCCCAGCCCCCAAACCATTTTTGTTGCCTTCTCTGAACTCTCTCCATCTTGTCCACTTCCTTTCTATAGCGGGGAGGGGGGGAGGTGTGACTGGACACAATACTCCAAATGTGGCCTCACCAGTGCAGAATAGAGGAGAACAATTACTTCCCTCAATCTGCTTGCATTTCTCCTACTAATGCAGCCCAGCATGCTGTTAGCCTTTTTGGCAACAAGAGTACACTGCTGACTCATATTAAACTCATTGTCCACTGTAACCCCCTGCTCCTTTTCTGCAGAGCTGCTGCTTAGTCAGTCAGTCCTCATCCTGTACTGGTACATGGGATTGTTCTGTCCTAAATGTAGGATTTTGCACTTGTCTTTGTTGAACCTCATGAGATTTGTTTTGGCCCAATCCTCCAATTCCTCCAGGTCACTCTGAATCCTAGCCCTACGCTCCAGCTCCACCCTTGTAACGCGAGTTGAAAACTTGTCACTTTTTCATGAGGTTTATGATTCCCTCAGCTGCATAGACTGGTCTTCGGATTCCAGGAGTCCCATAATTATAGATTACTTAATGGTTTAGGGAACTTCAGAGGAGGTATTGTACCTCATTTACACTTAAATTGTAGGGTTTTTTTATAACAAGGGTCATTTCTTTGTTATATGCCTGTACAATATGCATTACTAATGATAATTACTGGCTGTTTCCCTAAGATTGAAACATCTCATTTCCTGTGCAACCAACATAATCATCAAGCACAAGCTTCAATGGCTTGATAGAATGAACTCAGCATGCTCTAATCAAATGAATGAAGGAACTATGTTATCCAGATATTAACTCACTCCTTGGTCTTTGGACTTTAATGTCAAAACATAGGTCATTTTTAGTTCTAACTTGGGTGCCTCATTATGCCCCACAAATATACTGCATAGTCACCCAATAAAAATATACAGTAAATAGAAGTTCCACCCATAACAAACTTGGATTCTATTTTCTGGGATTTTTTGGTAGCCTAATTACTGTATTCTTCAAACTTTTCCACTGGGAAATCAAACCTATTTACTGGGTTTCTGAGGGGAGGGAAAGCTAGTACTTGTCAAGAGGTTAATTTTAAGATGATTTCAGAGGAAGCCAAAGACTGATTTGTTTCTCTTAAAACATTATTTTGTTTCAAAACTGAAAACCTATTTCACAGTGGTGTCTCATTTAGGATATCTCAGCGTGTGAACAGCACAAGCATATATTTTTTTTAAATTCATGTTTCTCATGTTTCCCATTTTATCTCATTTCATCTTCAAATTTGCTATGTTTAAATAGTTCCCTGGGGACAGAGATTTAAAAAAATAGAGAAAACATGTGTGTATATCAGGCTTTCTAATGCATGGCCTTAAGATGTCACTGCCAGTTTTCTAATCAAATTAGTACAGAGTTCTTGAAAAATAGTTTGCCATTTCTTAATTGCCTATTACATTTCTGGGGTTAATCAACAGTACCAATGGACTGTTGTTGCCCTCTATGTCCACTGACTAAGGACCTAACGCCATGAAATAGGAATAGGAACAATATCAGAAATATTTAATGCAGTTCTGCATATATTTATTTTAGACAAGTCTATCATAAACACTCCACTACATGCTTGCAATTATTGCACTATCCCCATAATTTGTTACGGGTTACAAAACTACCTTATTTAGTTGTGGAAAAAAATAATTTCTACTTAAAATAATTATGATTTCTCAATTATGGTGCAGCATGCCAAACACAGGTGTCATACATGTTGTTCTTTTCCACATATTTCCTTGACTTGTGCCACGCACTGAAAGGTTCAGGGCTGAGAAGTGTGCTTTCCCTAATATCAAATGTATAAATGTAGTTTTGAAAAATCTGTCACAAATTATGTTGCCTACATAAAAAAGCAGTATGATTCTTTGTTAAATATTCCATTTTATATTCAATTTGTATATTCACACATAAGTAATTGAGACTTCACTATGTCTATCAAAGGACTTAGTTATGTAAGGTTTGCATAACGGATTCTGTAAGTGCTCAAGTCCAATGTTTAGATCCTCCAAACTCTTAATCTCATTCTTCCTAACTTGGAACTTCCTAAAACTCCTAGATGCAGAAGTCTATTCCAGTTAATTTCCCTATGGGCCTAATTGTCTGCTTCTGAGCATGCCCAGAATCAGTTAAGTGGTAATACTGTTGCTCAGTTGTTCATAACTATCACTGCTTGGATAGACAATCTAGAGTTTCCTCTACCTATCTCACCTGCATTTTCAAAGTACACCTATCTTGGGTCTCATAGAACACACAGCAACAATTATTGTTTAATATAAAATACAGAAGCAGTCGTTGAAAGAGGTACCAAAACCTATATATAACCTTATAGCACCTTATTCCTAGTAGCCTAGCCATTAGGCTGCAGTCTCTATTGTTCTATCTTTCTTTGACTCACAAAATCTTGCAATAAACAATACATCTGCCTCCATGGAGGTGCTGACCAGTGCTTGCATCTAGCCTAGTTTCAAACCTACTGGTTAGGGCACACTGTTGTGAGATGTGAGTTTCAAATATCTCAGGCTGAGAAGGGAATTAATTCTGGATCTCCCATTCCCTATGGGAATATTATGGCCACCATCCTTTTACATAACAGGTGGACCCAACTACCACTTCTTTCTCCAGCCACATTTTAATATACCAGCTGTAACTGCCTTCAGTTTGGAGATCAACACTCTTAGTGTGGGTTAAGCATGTCCAGAGCCTGTGTACCTGATGAGATCCCCCAGAGAACTTGTGCAGAGGAAAACCTGTTTTTAGATCAAAACTGGGATTAAGATTAGGTGCTCAGACTGGGACAGTTCTGTGTTTATGCAGATACAGGCTGGTAGGTACTTAGGGAACTTTAAATCAAACAGGAACATAATGAGTGAGTTTAGGGGCCTGAGAGTTGGGTAGCAACTGGTCATGTCTACATGAGACAATGACTGTGAGGTTGTTACTGCATACCCAAGTACTAGATGACCGCACAGTAATCAGAATTACTGTGCAGTAGTGTCCCTGCATGGTTTCCTGATGATGCTGACTGTGCAGTAGCTGGTTGCAGTAATACCTTGGTTAACAAATCGTCTGGGAATGAAGCTCCTTTATAACAAAGTCGGCTTTTTTTTTTGCAAAAAAATCAAAAACATTTTCAAGGCAAATGCAGATTTCTCATTTTACTACAGAAACCCATAGATTTTGCAATTTTGCAATGAACTTCCTGAGGGTGGCAGAGTTTGAGCCTGCAGGGAGTTGGGAGGGAGTGGGAGGAAGGTGGTGAGACAGAGGGTGCCATGTGCATGTACATGGATGTGGCCAAGGGCAACCTGCAAAGTAGCTCCAGCAGGTATGTGGGGGGGAGAGGGGGATTGAGGGCCCTGTAGAGAGGGAGCCAGGTGGGGATGGGGCTGCTGCCCAGCTGAGCGATGCTTGGGGCTTGGGGACTGGGGGCACAATGTGCAGCTACAGGGCCATATTGGAAGCAGGAAGGGGCTGTGGGTGGCTTGTCCAGGGGAGGGGGAGGGTCAGCTCCCTACTGCCATGTGCACTCCTGGGGGGCAGATGGGACCCGCACCCCCCAGAACTGTATGCAGGGCAGGTGCAGGCTGTGGGCTCAGGCTTCCCTCTCCCAGGGCCACCTGCTTCCCTCTCCCAGGGCCTCCACAGCCCAGTGGGCATGACCTGGTATGGCAGGGAACAGTGAGACCAAGCTGGGGTCTCCTTGCTGCTGCAAGCTCTGCACTGCCCTGGAGATGCACCTCCTGCGTGCAGGGCTGCAGTGAGAGTAGCAGCTCAGGGCTGTGCCCCTCAAAGCAGTGGCACATGCAGGAGGTGTGTTGCCAGGGCAGCGCGGAGCTCACAGTGCCAAGGAGATCCCTGTGAGGTCCCATTGCTCCCTGCCATGCCAGGTTGTGCCCACTGGGCTGCAGAGCCCCCGGGGGAGGGAAGCAGGGTGGGAGTCTAAGCTCGCAGTTTGCTCTTGCTTCGTGTACAAAACTGGGGGGGCGCAAGTCCCCCCTGCCCCCTAGGAGCACGCATGGTGGTGGGGAGCTACTCCACCTGAGCCCGCAGGGAGGAGCAGGGGCAGGAGGTTGTGGACCTGGGTCCATAGTCCTGGCAGCTGGGTATCTTTGTGAGTATTTATCACTTATCTTTGTATTTAATGATATTTTCCTACTATACCTCCCTGAAGTCCTGGAACACATTCATATGCCTCCTATGTTATTTCTACCTCTGGTAACAATGTTTCTGATAACAAAGTGATGCCATGGAATGCATCTACTTCATTAACTGAGGTATTACTGTACTACTGTGCTCATTATCAGGGATCCTGGTTTTCTCTGATAAAAAAAAATCCCCAATTTTTCGTTAAAGAAGTAACCCCAAATCCACACTGCAATCATCAAAATGCAATGAATCATAATCAAAATGAAACATCAGTAATACATATACATACATACACACACACACATATACATATGTTTGTGTGTGGGTGTAGTGGCATTTTATGTTGATCATGAAAAAATGTGCATTTTGGGTTACCTTTTCTAACCCCGAAATTGAGGATTTTTTAAAAATCAGAGTAAACCAGGATTTCTGCTTATTGCTCTACAGTATTGTTGTGTCACAGTTCGTGATGCTACTATGCGATGCAACTGTGTGAGCTACCGCACAGTGGTAATGAGCTCTTGCATAGTAAGTGTCTTATGTAGATACTGCTACTGAGTTGGATAAATGATAAATTTTACCTAAATTCTGAATTTGAAACTTAAATGCTTTATAGATTCATAGAAAAGCAGGCTGGAACGTCATCTAGTTGAAACCCCTGCTCAATGCAGGATCATTCCTAACTAAATCATCCAAGTCAAATGTCTATTTAATTTGCCCTTGAAAATTTCCAGGGATGAAGATTTCACAACTTATTTAGGCAGGCTAATCCAATGCCTGACGACACTCATAGCCAGAAAGTTCTTCCTATTGTCCAACATAAATATCCTCTGAATCATTTTGAGACCACTGATCCTAGTCCTGCCACTAAGGCCGCACAGAATAGTTTATCTCCAGCCTCTCTATAACTGCCCTTCAGGTATTTGAAGATTGTTATCAAATCTGCCCTCAATCATATCTTTTCCAGACTCAATAAACTTAGTTCATTCAGCCTTTTCTTATGATTCTCAGGCCTTTAATATTTTTTGTTGCTCTCCTCAGGACTCTTTCCAATCTGTCCACATCTTTCTTTACAGTTGGAAAGGAATCTTGAAAGTAGAATAGTATCTATCTTGAAGGGTATAGCTCTCAGTCCTTTAAGAACTCCTCTGCACTTCCTTTAAGCTCACTTAGGAAGCTCCCTGCTCAGTGCACTGGATGCTTTGGTTCCCAGTCTTAAGTGCACATGTATCTTTCAACTGATTTAAAAGGTGGGGTGTGGAAGGGGAGTTTCTACACTTTGGCTGTGTCTACACATGCCCCCCATGTTGCACCTGTTACTGAGCCACCCTTTAGTACTTCCAGTGGCATACAGTTATTTTCAGCAGCTATGTTGCAGTAGCAATGCACTATAGTGGGATAGCTCATCACCAAGGATCCTGGTTTTCTCTAATAAAAAAAATCCCAATTTTTGGATATAACCCAAAATCCACGTTTTTCTGTGATTAAAATGAAACACAAATATATATATAGATATATTAAAAAGTAACCCAAAGTCCGCATTTTCCCTTGATTAAAATGAAACACCATTATGTATATAGATATCATGGAAAAATGTATATAATTTATTATATATCATTTTTCCATGAGTAAAAAGAAACACCACTATATACATAGCTATCTCAATGTCGAACTATAGATATCTATATATATAGTGGTGTTTCCCTTTACTCATGGAAAAAAATGTGGGTTTTGGGTTACTCTTTTATAACTGAAAATTAGGGATTTTTTTATCAAAGAAAATCAGGATCTCTACTCATTGCTATGGTGACAGAGTATTGGCATCACTGTTTATGCATGCTGAAGCTATGTCATTGTAGCAATGTTCTACATTGTCGTAGTGAATTGCTACGGTGATGTAGCATCTTGTGTAGATGCACCCACAGAAGCATAAGTAGCAATTTGAGAACCCCGCACAGAGATGCTGCCAAAAGCCAGTGAGCAGGAAGAAGTGAAAAGGAGGTGGATAGTTTTCTGTGCTAAGCTTCTGTCCCCCTGTCCACTATGAGCTGATGGCACACAGCACCAAACTCCAGACTCCCCTGACAAATAATCCAGGCCCAGAGAGTGGGAAAAAGTCCTGCCTTTATCTCTGACCTACTTCAAGAGTGATCACTCCACCCGTGGGAGAATGAACACTCATTTGGTTGTCGGGGGTCCTGCTCAGCCATGCAGGAGGAGGAAGGCACCTGAAAAGTGAGACCCTTAACTACATCTCCCAGAGCACCCCAGGATCAAACTGACAAACAAGATGAGGCTGGCTGATGGAATCCCCTAAATCAGTGCCCAAGGATGGTTGTCCTCTGGTTCTGCTCTAGTTATGCTACTGGTTGTTCAGAAGAGTGCTAGCTCTTATGATATGAACAGTCTCGTAAAATGACCAAAGTCAAGCTAAATCACTGTAACTTTAACCCTGAATGAACAGGGTTAAAGCTACAATGTTTTTTCATACACTTATGCTTAGTCCAATAATTTTCAACATCTTTATTAATGATTTGGATGTGGGGGTGAAGAGCTTACTGGCCAAGTTCATGGATGACACCAAGTTATGGGGCGGTGTGGTCACGCTTGAAGATAGGCTATAGATACAGGTGGACCTACACAGGTTAGCAAGTTGGACAGATTGGACTCTGATGAAGTTCAACATCAAGAAATGTAAAGTGTTCCATCTTGGGATGAATAACCCCCAACACATATACAGGTTTGGCAGCACCAAACTAACTAGCACCACAAATGAAAGGGACTTGGGGGTAATAATACACCACAGTATGAATATGAGCTGGCAGTGCGACGCTGTAGCCAATAATACTCTGGCATGCTTCAATTGATGCACCTCCAGCAAAACCAAGGAGGTGATTCTTCTGCTCTGCTCAGCACTGGTGAGACTGCAGCTGGAGTACTGCATCCAGTTCTGGGCACCACACTTTAACAAGGACATGGACAAGCTTGAGAGAGTCCAAAGAAGAGCCACCCGTATGATTAGTCTTATACAGCAAGCCATACGAGGAAAGGATGAGGGATCTAGGACTCTTCAACCTGAAGAAAAGAAGCCTGAGAGGGGACCTGGTAGCAGCTTACTGCTACACTTGGGGAGTACATCAAGGGCTCGGTGAGTAATTGTTCACCAGGGCACCCAAGGGGAAAACTAGGAGTAATAGCCACAATCTCCTGGAAGATTGATTCAGGTTCAATATTAGAAGAAACTTCTTTACAGTCTGGGTGTCCAGACTGTGGAATAAGCTCCCTCCAGATGTGGTGCAATCACCTACCCTGGAAATCTTCAAGTGGAGACTAAACAGTCACCTTGCTGGGGTCACCTGACCCCCCAGTTACATTACCTGCTTGGTGCAGGGGGCTGGACCCAATGATCTTCCAGGGTCCATGCCAGCCTTACAATCTATGAATTTATGTTAAAGGAGCATGTTGATATAATAGTCACATCATTAACTGATAGATTCATAGATGGTAAGGCCGGAACGGACCTTGGAAGATCATTGGGTCCAGCTCCCTGCACTAGGTAGGAAAGACAGCTGGGGTCAGGTGACCCCAGCAAGGTAACTGTTCAGTCTTCTCTTGAAGATTTCCAGGGTAGGCAATTGCACCACTTTACAGAACTTGGTTCTGTAGATTCCATTAAGTGGCAAAGAGCCTAAAAAAGTTAGGCTCTTCCAATTTCTATGTGAAGATACCCAAGACTTAAATATCTTTGTCTGTGTTGGCATTCACCTTTTTTTTATTTAACCAGTTTCAGGTCTTGACTGTTTAATTAAGGCCTCCAACCTTCATTGGTGGGGGGTGTTATATTTTGTATATACATAGAAATATTTTTTCTAATGATATGACTCTAAAAAAATTCTTCATTATCTTCATAATTTCAGGGCCATATATCCTATTTACTTATTTAATTAAATCTAGTCTTGGTTACACCAGTATCCATTTGTATAACAAGGCATATTTTATTTCAGTTTCCACAATGTTTGTGGAATTCTTTCAATTAGGTATTATGAGAAGCTAGGTTTCTCATACATGATAGCTATTTTCCTATTACTATCACTTACAAAAGGACAAAATTCATTTAAAGAGAAGATAAGTTTTATGCAGGTTTCCTATCTTGATGTTTATTTCTTTTAAGTTCTCTTTCCAAAAGAGAATTCTACTTAGCTCCCATCATTTTTAAAGGAAATCTGTCTCTGTGTATGTTCTCTCTCTTTCTTTCTCTCTATTCCTGGTTTGCATGAAGTCATCCTGTCTCAGTTAATTTTAATTGGATGTCACTTTGCAAATAAAAGAATTCAATTTTGTAATGGTAACTGAGAACAATCTAGTTAGAAACAGAATATTGAGAAAATCAGATGGGAAAAATCAATAAAGTGGAAAGATATATGAAACTCACTTCAGATTCATGTTACCTGGTTGGCTTTGAACCATTCCCCTCATAAGACCTATTTCTTTGATTGGTTCCTAAACTGCTTCTTTTTTAAATTTGATTTAATGATAGATTGCACCCTGCTCCTTTAAC